>NC_000078.6:80628799-82013799 GCF_000001635.26 Mus musculus | reverse complement strand
CCCTCTGAAACTGTACACAAGCCTCCAATTAAATGCTTCTTTTTCTAACTTGTCTTGGTCATTGTATCTCTTCACAACAACAGAACAGTAACTAAGACAGGACTCTAAGCTTCTTTCGATTCAGAGCCCTGGTCCTGCAAAAGCAGCAATTCTGCCATCACCTGCACCCCTGCTCCCAAAGAGAAGCCCATGAGTTGCTGATTAAGTGGGAAGGTCACACTCTGGCTGAGGTCAGCTGTTCACAGTGGACCCCCCACTGTTGGGAGAGGACAGGTGCCATATGTCTCCTGCTCAGCACCTCTGAGGCCTGACACCTATGGTGGGTGAAGGAGGGGGTTTGAGGAGACCCTGGGGAGGACTAACCCTGGCACGATGCCAGCAACAGATAAGCTAGAGTGTGCAGCCATCTGCAGAAGCAGCCGCCTCTGAACTCCTTGTTCTCAACACCTGCGAGCCCAGTGACAGAGCACACTCCTGCCGGGCTCCATGAAGAATAAGTGACATGTAACCTACATGGGGTGGAGAAGAAGCCCAGGTGCAGAGAACAGCTCCTGGAGAGCTACAGAGAGTGGGACCGTGGGAAGAGCATGTCCCCTTGGGGAGGTGGCAAGAGAACTGCGACCAAAGGGTGGGTGAAGGGCGGTCAGTGTGGAGGGAGTTTGCGTGGGGAAGATGGACAAAGGAGGCCAAAGGAATACTGGTGAGAGCTCATGCCATACAGAGCCTCTATCCACTGGTGAGAGCCCATGCTATATGGAGCCTCTATCCACGGGCTCAGTCTGCGCCTTAGCATCCACATCCACCAGCTCTAAGACCCCAGTAGATGGTTTGGTCCCCCTGAAGCTGCCCCAAGTACCAAACCATCTGTTTGTATGCATGTGTATATGTATGTATATATGTATGTATGCATGCATATATATGCATATAATATATATGTATATATGACACATTTTTCTCACACAGGCATACCAGTGACAAACTTTAATGTATTCATTAGTCAAGGGATAAAGGGGTAAATAACAATAGCTCCTAGGAGATCAACCACAAACGGTCACACTGTTCCTGCTGCTGGTATCTGCGCTGTTGATCATCGCTCGATTTTCTTTTGGGGGGTAGGGACTTTATTTTTTGCTTGGATTGTGGGCGGGGGCTACCTTGCCTGGCTGGAGGCCTTTATTAAGTAGAGTGAAGGTCACGAGGAGACTAGATAGAACACAAGGAACACAGGTCTGCACAAAATGCAACTAGAACACAAGTCTATGCTATCATACTGCCTTGGGTGGTGTGTTAACCAAGATAGCTATTAATTGGTTTCTATCATGGGTGGATAACATCATGGTGTGAATGTACTGGGAAAGGGATGTCCTGGGAAGGACAATGTGAAACTTCAGCAGGCTGCCCAGAGTGGCTCATAAGATAAAAGGCACACATTGCTCATTTCTGGAATTTTCCACTTAGTGCTTCCAGACCATAGTTGGCAGCAGGTAAGGGAAGCCATAAATAAGGAGGACCTACTACACACATATAAGGGAGGCCTGCTCCGCACGCTCTGATAAAGTCCCAAGAAGCAGCTGGTCATGTCTGTCCATCAGGCATCTACTGTGTGCTACAGTGTGGCAGAAGAACACATCTGCCTAAGATGGCAATGACATTGTGCCAGAGGTGGGTGGCAGAAAGGGCCCTGAGGGAAGTTTGGAGCAGTGTAGGTATTCAGTCGAGAGGCATATTGCTCTGGGCCTTGTCTTTGGACAAGTGTGGGTACCAAAACCAAAACAAATCAAGAGGCAGAGAGCAGGCCAGCATCTGATCAGCCAGGAACTGGCCTTTGACACACAACAGGACAACTGGGGAGTCTGGTCCTTCTTCACTGGCACCCTATCTCCACTGCAGCATTTTCCCAGCTCCTGCCTGATGCTCCCTAAGGCTGGCCTCTGAGGATGTACCCTAGTCTAGCCACCATGGCTATAGGCTTTAGCTTACAAGTATTCAAAAGCAGACAATGAAACAAAAACCCTACCCTAAAGCCTCAAAGCAGGCTAACAGGACACACCTTATGTCCTTTTCAAAACTGTGCCAAAACGTGCAACTCCTTGGTCTTCTAGGGAAATTTATTATTGCTTGATTTGCTAATTCTGGCTAAGGGGATGCCTCTCCCAGGTTAGGCTCACACCGTGGCAGCTGCAGTGACGATGCTTTGTAATCAGTTGGAGCCTTTGCTGCCAGATGTAGTTACTTATGCAGCAGTGGCAAGCCAAGCCTCTGACACACTGTTACCCCCAGTTCATGTGTTGTACAGTTTGATCCTCTGTGTGAAACAGCTGCCACCTTCATGAGATCAGATGCCTGCTTGCAATCAGCAGCAGGCCTGTGGACTGCTGATTTCCCTCAGTGAAAGAGAAAGGGTCAGACCCTCACATGAGGTTCTCTCAGTCATTTACCTGCAGTTAAATTGCATGTGGCCCTGGAGTCTGGAAGGTGCTGGAGTATATAAGCTGAGGAAGTTCTGACTGTGTAGCCATGGGAAGGCCACCATTCATGCTGAGTGCCCATCTTCCTGAATGGCTGCTTTGGGGTCATCCCAGTTCCTGCTTATAACTCCCCACTCATTGTTCTGTAAATAAGCCAGAATGAACCTTGCTTTGTCTGGGGGACATAAAGATGGAAGACTGTTTTGTCTTCTCAGGGAAGGAATTTTTACAACCCTGAACCATTTGCTAACTCAACACACACAGCCAAGGTCAAGGTCAAAAATATACCTGTGCCTACTAGGCACAAGGTACATACCTGTGCCTACTAGGTGCAGGTGTTATTTTGCATTTACACACAGACACAAAGACACATAAAGTTATCACTTTATCACTTGGCCAAGGCAAGGGTTTGGACCCAGGGAGGAGTGAGGGGTTGGGGCTAGTCATTTACCTAAAAAGCCCAGATTTAGCTATGCTGAAGTACCGCCCACCCCGCACGCCTTCCCAGTCTGCACGCCTTCCCAGTTTTTAGTCTCAGCAGCATCCTCTCCCGGGGGATCTGGCTCTTTGACTGGAGGGAGGTCACTAGGCTGCTCAAAGCAGAGGCTTCCCCTCACCTTTCACCTCTCCCTACCCTTGAGAGCATTCTAATTGCATCCAAAGCCATTTCAGACTGCCATAAAAACGGCCCTGTTCCACTCCTTTACTCGGGGTATGCTGCAGATCAGCTTAATTGCAGCATGACACACGGGGCCCCCGCAACATGTCAAGTTGGTCTCACTGTATGCCCCATATTTACTGCGACAATGTCAACAATTACCAAGGACAATTTTACCATATTGAACCGCCAGCCCTTGGAGGATGGAGAAAGCATTAATGACGAGGCTTGGATAATCAGAAATCAAGCAACCACAGTTATGAACCCCACTGGCGAGCCCCACTTATATATTAGACATATTACATGCTTTATATACACAGGAGACAAGGACGGTGCTGTTCCTGGAACAGGAATAGATCACCTGGGAGAATTCCAGTGAGCCTTGACAGCAACATGGCTTCCACGGAAGGAGGATATCACTGGCCAGAAATCAGAGACTTGGCTGGGGATGCAGCTTCCTCTCTAACAGCCTGAGACTGTCTCAAAACAGAACGAACCAAACCAGCGACAACAGCAACACAAGCACAGAGGTAAAATTCAGGGGCTTGGGAAGGAGAGAATGTGGTGACTTAGACTAGAAACCTTTATATCTAGTTTACTGCACAGTAGAAAAGGACCAGAGGGGTGTGTGTGTGTGTGTGTGTGTGTGTGTGAGAGAGAGAGAGAGAGAGAGAGAGAGAGAGGGAGGAGAGCCAAGTAGGAGACACATCTTGCTTTGACCAGGGCCCCTGTTGGAGGTCATGTAAATGGGGGCCAATAGAATGTGCAGTGGCATACTCTTCAGTCATGGCTACCTCCCTTCACATCTCTGAGAGCTCTGAGACTGGGGTGATCAGGGCTTACAGCATCCAGTGGGAGACTGTGCCTCTCAGATGCCACTTTTGCTTTCCACAAACCCATAAGGCAGGAGAAAGGAAGACAGTACTAGGGCACTCTATGTTCTAGTAAGACCCTGGCTGACAGCAGGTTCCTCCTCCAAGCCAACAAGTATATCCTGATGCCACCTTCCCAAGGGAAACTGCAGCGGGCCCAATGCCTGCAGCCAATTCTGCTTTAAGTCCGTGTTCAAGTAGATGTATCAAGAGACAGTCCGTGTCAT
The DNA here is from genome assembly GCF_000001635.26 of Mus musculus. Taxonomy (NCBI): domain Eukaryota; kingdom Metazoa; phylum Chordata; class Mammalia; order Rodentia; family Muridae; genus Mus; species Mus musculus. Next base: position 82,009,574 of record NC_000078.6, on the reverse strand, counting down.
GATCAGGACAGGCTGTGAGCCATGCATTTTGAACAGTAAAGGGAACATGTCTGTATGTCTATCCTGCAAGACAGAACGCGATGCTGCACCCCATGGTTCCTAGTGCCTCACAGCTTAGGAAGTGGTGCTGCTAACCCATCTTCCATCCAAGGGATCAGGGGACGAAACGGTACGTTGCCCTCATCATATCTCTTTGATCTCAGGAGTTCTAGGTCTTCTTCCTCCTCATTCTGATTCTCTCAACCCAGGCTTCACTCAGCAAGAGCCAGCCAGTGACTCAGCTCTGACAGGACAGGGTGATGGCAGAGGAGGTAGCAGCTGAGTCCCACTGTGCAGGGCCTGGGTGATAAAGGACACCCAGAGGAACGTAGGAAAAGCATCCAAAGTTCCAGGGATGCAGGCAGAGTTCAATGCTGGCTATCTAGATGTCCAGGGGATACATGGCCACCAAGGATGGTAAGAGGCAAATAAGATCCTGAGTTGTATGCACTTGTCCCAAGTAAGTGGAATGTCATGAGCTTTGCACATATTACCAGGTGTTTTTTGTTTTCCATTAAAATATAAGACAAGGGCTGGGGAATGTAGCTTAATCATCAGAGTGCTCACTAATATTCAGGAAGCCCTGGGTTCAATCCCTAGCATAAGCCTGGTGTGGTGGTATGAGACTGCAATCCTAGGACTCTGGAAGCAGAAACAGAAGGACCAGAAGTTCAAACTCAGCCCTGGCTAGTTAGTGATTTTGAGGTGATCCTGGGCTACATGAGACCACCTTAAAACCAAAACTAAAACCAAATCCCACCACCACCACCAAAACCCAAAACCATTCAATCAAACAATCAATGCATGTCTGTACAAATTAAAACACTGCAAATGTTTTAACAAAGAGGGAAACACCTTTGACATGACCCACCATCTTCTGCCAGCAACTCCCTGTCCTTCCTTGTGGGACCCTGTCTTGTGATAAACAGTCTGCTGTGTGCTTTCAGACCGTCCCACGCAGTTATAGGCATGGAATAATAGCAGACCACATACCTGTGCCTACTAGGTGCAGGTGTTAATCTGCATTTACGCACAGACACAAAGACGCACCCTTGAATGCCACTAATTTTTCACATTTACACACAGACACAAAGACGCACCCTTGAATGCCACTAAATTTTCAAACTTGCTTTTTGCTTGATACGTATTGGGAGTTTTTTCTAAATGAGTACTTATAAGTCTGTCTCCTTTTCTAAAAATTTATTCTACAGTTTAAAAAGTAGTGCCTGCATCTGGTAAGACTCCAGGGGGAACACGGGGAACAGACGGTGACATTTCCTGCCTGCTGGCTTCATTTTGCGCTGAAGTATGCTTCCATTGTCTAGGCACTTCATTCATGTCTCCCTATAGTTTTAACTTTTATAAATCAGTATTATCACTGTACTTTCTCATATCATATACCCTAGACACCTGTATTGCTTACTTTTCTACTGGGACAAACACCATGACCAAGGTAACTTATAAAGGGGAGCATTCAATTAGGATTATGGTTCCAGAGGGTTAGAGTCTGTTGGGGTCAGGAAATCACCACAGAAACCACTCAAACATCAATCTTAGTCAAACAGGGATGGTTTATTGAATGCCACACCCTAAGACTGATCAATCAGGGCCACGTTCTGGACTTGGGAGCTCAACTGTGACCTCGAATCAGAATCCTATAGGACTTAATAAGCCTGAGCTACTACAAACATCTGGGCCAAGTTACTCCACCAATCAGGAATAAGAGCCAGGGGATTTGCTTAAGAGCATGTCTTTGTTGTACACTTGTCCTGCTCTTATTGGTTGGGGTATTCAACTGTGCCAGGGGACTTGTTTAACATTCATGTCTTAACTTGCCAACCACGACGTCAGTTTCCCACATACATGTCCCTCTCTGCTAGGTAGGAGGATGTCAGTTCCTAGGAAGGTCTTGGGAACTCAAACTTTACTCAACCCCCATTCAAAATGGAAGTCTTATTTTAAATAAATGCAGGTCTTATGTTGGGATACAGCCTAGGGTCAGCTTACAAAATCAAACACCATAAAAATTTATAAACAGGAGCAGTGTGTGCTGCTGGGTGGTTGGTTCAGTCCTTGCTTAGTATGGGTTGCTATACAAAGCAGTTCTACTGACGTCTATCATGATTGGTTTTCCAGGGCACAGAACAGAGCAGAATATGGAATCAACTTGGGTATGAGAAAGTTTCCTAGTAAGAACAGAAACAACATATGAGGAAGTTTGCTTATAATATTAGAAACAGCACAAAATGGCAGGCCAGCCAGCTAACAGTTACCTAGGCCTTAACATTTTACCTAGGCCTAAACATTTTACCTAGGTCTTAACATTCCATCTAGGCCTTAACAGAGCCCATGATGGCAGCGCAAAGCCATGGCAGCAAGAACAGTTGAGAACTCACATCTCAAAACCACAAGCACAAGGCAGAGAGCACACAGGGAATGGCATTCCTCTTTTAAAACCTCAAAGCCCATCCCCCAGTGATACACCTCCTCCAACAAGGCCACACCTCTTAATCCTTTCCAAACAGTTTCACCAACTAGTGATCAAGTATTTAAACATATAAGCCTATGGGATCCATTCTTACTTAAACCAATACAATACTCAAATATAAATAAATATCTACCACATCACATTCTTTTTTTTTTTTTTTTTTTTAAATACAAGCTCTTATTATACATCCCTGACTGGTCAGAAGCTTATTACAAAGATCAGGCTGGCCATAAACTCACATGCGTGGCCACGTTCTTTAAATAAAAAAAGATTTATTATTTTAAAGTTATGTGTGTATGTACAGATCTGTGTGTGTCTATGTGCTCATGAGGGCAGGTGCCCTCAGAGGTCAGGTGTCAGATCTCCTGGAGCTAGAATTACAGGTAGTTGTGAGTTGCCTGATGGGAGTGCTGGGGACTGAAGTTGGATCATCTGGAAGAGCAATAGTTACTCCTAACCACTGGGACATCTCTCTACCCTCCATCTTTACCACTACCACCATACCACCACCACCACATTTCTCTCCTCTCCTCTCCTCTCCTCTCCTCTCCTCTCCTCTCCTCTCCTCTCCTCTCCTCTCCTCTCCTCTCCTCTCCTCTCCTCTCCTCTCCTCTCCTCTCCTCTCCTCTCCTCTCCTCTCCTCTCCCCCCTCTCTCTCTCCCCTTCATTCCTTTTCTTTCTTTCTTTCTTTCTTTCTTTCTTTCTTTCTTTCTTTCTTTCTTTCTCTCTCTCTCTCTCTCTCTCTCTCTCTCTCTCTCTTTCTTTCTTTCTTTCTGATTGCATATTAATTCACAGAACAAGTGCAGCATCCTATAATCACTGCTTTTGATAGGTGTCAGTCAGACTCTTCAGAGACAACAAAGGATGCAAGCTAGCATCCTGATAGCCACATATCTCCTTGTGTTTGTTTATTGGGAGCGGCTCAATGGTTCTTGGCAATCAGCCTCTTGTGCTTTCTCTAGTCCTGCAGACCCTACATTTTAGTAGGCACAGGCTACACAGAGTAAAGACTACATTTCCCAGCATCCATATGGCCATGTGATTGTATTTTAGTCAAGGGGATTTAGGAGCTCCAGAGTTGGGGGCTTAAAGAGAAGGAGTGTAGCTGGGCACAGGGATGCACTACTGTAATCTCAGGACTCTGGGGGATAAAGCGGGAGGCTTACAAGTTTAAGACTTACCTGGGTAGCAAAGTAGAATCTAAAGGCAAAGCAAAACAAAACACCCCAAAACAAAAAACCCCAAAACAACAACATCCCCACAACAACACCAAAAATCATAAGCAACAACAACAACAACAACAACAACAACAAAATAAATTAGAGTAGGTAGATATTTCCCCAGCTTTTTCCTAGGCGATGCTAGAGGGGCTGGGGATGTCTGGAATTGCTCATCACTGTGCAGGTAAGGCTAGTAGGGCTCTCAGTATCAGGAAACAACTCCTCTTCTACCAGCCTTCTCCTCCAGTGAAGACTCACTGTTATGTTCAGGAAGATATTGAAAGGAGGGAATTGGCTTGAGACAGGCTGATTCCATGACAGGCTGCAAACTAGCAGTTCAGGAGACCAGGCCTGAGTTTCTATTTTCCAGAATTGGGCAAGTCAGTTACTGGAACAACTGCAGTAAAAGGGACTACTCCCCAGCTTGCAAAAGGACTGTTAGTCAAGCTTGTGGCCAAAAGGTCAAGAGCTACCCCTCCTAGGCATGAAGTCTGAGTCACTGTCACCCAGACCCCCAGAGATAGAACCCATTAATGAGATATAGATCACCTACCCCTGCCTAATGTTCCTCTTTTTGGATTTAAAACTAAATCTGTGAATTCAGTCAGAAACCTTCCATCCTGATGGAACTGGGCCACTGTATGTGTAACGTTAATTTTTTCAAACCCTAATTTTAATGATGGTTCTTAAACACTTTAACCTCCCTTTTAGCCCACCACCTACCAGAGGTAGTGGGAAAGAAAGGGTACTGGGTGGGGGGCAGGGAGTGGCAGTTCACAGATTAGCAGCAGCAGCTCAATCCATTAAAAAACCACCTCAGTTCATGAATACATTTGGGTAGACCAGTAGTCCAGTTTGATTGAGTTGGAATAGTAAACAGGATTCAGAAGTGGTGGCACAATCTAGCAGAGCTTCAACCTAGCCTCAGCTGGAGTCAGCAGGAGAGACCAGGGCCAACATGAATACCAGAAGTTCTTGGCTGTGCCTCTCTCAGAGAAGTGAAGATCAGCAAAGATAGGAGATCAGGAAGCGTTTAGCTATGCAAGCAAGCCAAGCCCAGCCTCCATCACTGTCCATTGAGTTCTATTTATCCTCCCTCCAAACATCACGTGTCCTCCACAGGTCTTGCCTCAGCACGTGCATCTGTCTCAGCTGACATCACTCTGCCAATCACCCTGAGTCCTCAGAAATGGCAACAAACTGTAGCACACTGCCAGAAGTTTTTTTTTTTTTTTTTTTTTTTTTTTGGTGCATTTCTCTCTATGGAGTCCCGCCAAATGCAATCCAACTACACAATGTAAGGCAGACCGATACATGCATGTCGTTAGCAAAGAATCTTTCATCACGTGTCCTTTCACGTGTTTGCTTTAGCAGAACATCCTCTCTCCTGTGTCTGCTTCAGTGAAACGTTCTTTCACGAGTCTGCCTTAGCCTTTCACCTGTGTCCACTTCAGGAAAACACTCCTTCACGTGTTTGCCCCAACAAAACACCATCCAACACAACTGACTTTCCAAAGAACCCTTAAGCTTCCACTTCAGTATGTAGGAATATACGCTCCTTGCTTCTGCATACTATTTGGATCTGGAGTATCATTCTTCAGCAATTCACAGACCCTAACAATATGTGCTTCTACTGTGTCCCAGATGTCATTATTTCACAATAGCATTAAATCCAATGTCCTAAATAAAACGAATGTTTTCAAGTTTTCTGACAACCCCAACCTATTTTCCCTGCTCACCTACCTCATAGAGGTAGTGAAGGGGAGCAGTTTCCCTATCATCACCCTCTTCCCCCACCCCAAAGCATCTTCCATCCCCTCAGGTGTGGTTACCATACTAAATTCTCCGTACCAAACTCATGTGAGTTCTTTCACGCCAGGGAATGGAGATAGGGGTGCGTATGCATGCAACCCCTCCCTTCTGAGTATGTGCTCACATATCCCCTCCATTGTGTGTGTGTGTATGCATCCCATTTGAGTGTGCACAAGTTCCCTCATTGGGTGTGTGGGAAGCACCAAGGCTCTTGTGTGAGCCACTGGCTGCCTCCACAGTTACTACTGAATCACCCAGGTGCACTGCTCATTCCAAGTTGCCAAAGGAGCTGGTGCCAGGCTACCTACTCTCGCTCTGCTGCATCCAGCTTGCCCTTATCTGCCAGGCCAAAGCAGGTAGCTGTAGCTTTGTCTTGAGACTCCCATCCCTGAGTAAAGCCCAGACCATACTTACAGATGCACATGGTGTCCATGTGAAGAATCAGAGAACAAAGGAAAAGCCTTGGGTATCCTGGGATGATGCACCTAGAATTTGCCAACTCAACATACATTCTCTTCTTGTCACTCTAGCAATGTGGCTTAATACCTACGTACTAGGGTTTCCGTTGATCTTGTATCTTAAGTAATCCTGAGGGCACAGACGTAACAGAGCACCGCAGGGTATATAAAGCTCAGTGGTGTTACACTCACTTAGAATGTTCATGGTCCTGGGGATAATCCCTACACACACAGAGCATACTGGCTGTGTGCATGCGGCATTCAAACACCACATCATTTTACACAAGGGACCTGAGCATCCAAGGATTTGGTTCTAGAACGCTCTCTTGGTTGTTACTAATAGACAAAAGCACCAACACTGAAGCTTCAAGGCCTGCTATGTTTTAATAGGCTTGATTTCAAGTCTTATGATTGTGGGGCCTACGCTAGCTAACATTTGCCAGGGAAAGAATTCAATGGGGCAAGTGTTAAGCAGGCCCAGGAGCCGAGGAGTAATGGCCAGGGCGGGTCCACTGTGGGTAGGGACTTACTCAGGGTCTGTGTGCCCTTTCTTGATTGCTGTTCTTATGCTTGATCCTGCTTCGGAAGAGGCATCCCAAGTGTACTGCTCGCTGCATGCACAGCCCACAGTCTCTTCAGTGTGGGCTGAGCTCCTGCTGCCATCTCCTGGCAGAGTCTGTCAGGGACACAACAGAGCCATTCAGAGCCATTGGCTGAGATCTAGGGGTTTTCTGGAGCCCAGGGTTCTCATTTCCGCTGGAATGGAAGGCTGCCCTGAGCACACTGCTGTCTTAGGCAAGGCTGAAAACGCCAGCTCTACCACAAATGGCTTAGTTCTGTGTAGCCCTGTGACCTTGTGAGGGGCAGGACCTGGCAGGTGGACATATATCCTTGCTTCAGCCTTCTCAGAGGAAGGATGCTTCATTTGAGCAGAAACCAGGGTATTTCCAGATGGAAAGCTATGAGCTCCAAACCTATAAGCAGCTTCACCAAACCAAAGGACTGCCTTGTCTTTCTAGCCACAGGCCCATCGAGTTGGGTGTTGACTCTTTCTTTGGTTTAGCTTTGAGTTCCTGGAGTCAAGACCTTTTTATGTTCATAGCCTGTGTCTAGCACTAGAGTGGAACATGGGAAAGTAAATGTTCCTTGGCCAATATAGTTGTCAGCCCTCCCAGGACTCATTCTCGTGAGTAGACCTCCTTTTTAGCCTCTGGTTACAGATGTTGTGTGACACTGAACCGCTTCTTGCCCTGGACTGGACTGTTAGGGCCTTGCCCAGAAAGCATCCGCCAACCAAGAGATGCTCACTTCTGGACCCGGGTCTCCTCCTAGGGAAACCCCCCATTCGGTGACTGGCCCTTGTAGCTGAAGGTGTAACTCTGAAGAGGTACGGGGCATGCTGAGCTTGTGTGAGATTGGTGGGAACATGTATGGTGACTGCAAGCTGGGTCAACTTTGTCTTCTGCCCAGTGCCTTCCTCCAACTCTCACAGGGTAAAGATCAGTGGAGCGGGGAAAGACGCCAGAGGGAAGAGGAGAAGTACTCACCTGAAGCAGTGTCGGTGTCACCCTGTCCTGGTGCTGTCTTTATCTGATAAAAAGCTGTTTCAAGATGAGCCCAGAGACCTGGTGTATTCTCATACGGGCCAGTTACTTATGCACCGACACAGTGTACTCCGAAACAAAAGGGAACTGAGCCCAACTTTCCCCTTCAGCACACCTAGTTCACTGGGCACCTAACCAGCTCAAGTCTGACCATGAGACACTGCAAAGCAATGCACGGTCCCCTGGCTGCAAACGTGACTCCATTCAGTTGCCTTCCCTAAGCGTGCATGAAAGAGGAAAGGGAATGTTGTGGGCAAGTGCTGGCTAAACAGTCAACAAGCCACACTCAGGTGACCCTTGAAGGGCTCAGCTTGCCTACCTGAGGGGAAGACGCTCCCATTTGTTACAGCAAACAAAGCACCTTTGGATCACTTGGGATGACAGATCCTAAGTCATCGTTACCTTGAAAAGTAAGGTCTCCTGGGATCCAAGGGTCATAGCAACAGCCCCTGGGATTAACTCATGGATGAATGGCACCCTCAAGGGAACCCCTTCCTGCCTTCGATGATGGTAGCTTAACTGACGTGGTTCCCGTCACTACAGATGTGCTGGTCTTCAGGATGGAAGGCTGTGATCTGGGAGAGGATATAGCACGTTGTTGGGGATTCTGTTGCAGAAAATAATCTGCCTCCCAGATTACTACCGGCTGAAATGATGCAGCCTGTGCCCAGGGACATAGTCCAGAGCATGCAAATTCTCTCCATCCAAGTTTACACCCCGAGGGATGTGTGAAGACTGGTTGGTGAGGGTGCAGCCCTGGTCCACTAACTGGGGCTTCTCCTTCCTCTGCATTGTAACTTAGTGTAACTGAGCACTTATATACATTTATCATCTGACAGTTCTACCATTAACATGCAATTTAACGCAGAGGGCAGAAATACCTTTGTGCAAGAGTTACTGCCAGAGTGCACTTTTATCTGGTGTAAGCCAAGCCCATGATTACAGGTATAGAATGATTAGCTCAGAACCAAGGCCACACAGGAGATATCGAATCCTCTTAAAAATTTTTGATCAAAAAAAAAAATGACAGAAGGCAAAATGAAAAAAAATTTATTTCCTGTTTTTATCCACGGTCAATACTGTATTTTTTTCTGATCAATATATGTCAAAAGACTTCTCAGCTTTTATTTTCCATTTTAAACAACTATAGTATTTACAAGCTGTTTGCATTAACACTCGCACGCACACTCACAGACAACGCGCATGGACACATATCCTCATCTCTGGTGTAGACTGAATGCTGGTAGAGGCAATGCCCTTTCAGAGCCCACGAGAAGAAAAGGGAAAGCCATGCTCCTTCCACAGGCACGCTCGCCCACAACCATTTCTAACATTCCTTTTTCCTTTTCCTCAGGCAGAACGTGATGCCAGGCTTGTACAGGCTAGCATCATCCATGTCGATAATTTACTCAAACTACAGTTTTAAGAAAGCACAGCCAAATAGAGCCGTCCCATTCCTATCGTTTTGGTTGCAGACTCAAGCTTAGGATGAAAAGGATTTTGTTCAGTAACAAGCACACCTAACCCAAGAGTCACCTGGAGCAGCCACATCCTCTACAGTGCAGGTGACAGATTCACCCTCAACATCTGTTAGAGCCGCCCTCCCTCCCGTTGGTTCCCACGAACCACAACGGGTCACGTACAAAGCTGAAGGCTGAGAAAAGGCCAAGCCTATATAATAGGTATAAGAGTGACGTACAGCTGAGTGGAACCCTGTGTGACCATCTGCTTCAGGCCCCGGACACCTCGATGCCGAGTCTACAAAATGGCACGCCGGGATGCTCAGCTTACAGATGAACTTCTGCCCCAATTCAGAAAGACCAGAGAAATTCTCACCATACAGCTCTGGACAGATGACTCTGGGAGGTGATGCACCACAGAAGAGAGACCTCTGCCTTCAAGCAAGGTTAGATCTTTCCAGACCTGTTTGATAAGCAATTCCTTTCTGATCAGAGCTTGTGAACAGGTGACAACTTCCAAATGAGGCTGCCTGGGTGTTCATCAACTAGATTAATTTGAAAAGAGAAACCAAGAAAACGGCTGGTGGTCTTCAAATACTTTAAAAAAATGCCTATGTATAAAATTCTTATCACCTAAATACACTGCAGTATCTACTATATCTCCTTTGCCCCCTCAGTAAATCTCAGCAGCCATCTAAACCTGAAACACAAAGTTCAAGGGTGGGCCAGCAACAGGCATGCGCCACTTAAAGCTTTAACTGATAGTCTCCGTTCACCTTGCAGTTAAGAAAACGCCTCTAGGAGAGATGGATCATCTCCCGTGGAAAAGTTCAGTGGGCCCGTGCTCAAAGTAACTTTATGTAGCTACCAAAGAGAGATGAGAAAGAATACTAAGGACTTAAAGGCAAAAATACAGAAATAAATTTGCTTATACTAATGAAAAAACACTTTAAATATGAAAGCAATGAATATACCAGACAACAGTTTATACCTCAGTAGCTAGGAAACACAACTTCAGATTACTATTTTTTTCAAGTCATATATTCAGAACAAAGGATGACTTAAATTTACCTAAAAAAGAGATGATTTTAGACACTGGGCAAACACTAGAGACCCAGAATTTGATGACTGATGCAGGACACCCTCATAGGGTAGGTTCTAGGCTGAGGCAAGAGGATGCTGGTAGGAAACTATGTAGAGTGTAAAGAGGCAGTGTGACTCTTGCTCAAATATGAGGCTGTATTTTATATTTTGAGAGGAGATAGAAAAATAAAATAAACGAATCCAGAAAGAGTTCTCAGTGAGAGCTTTGGTTTCCTCTGTAAGAATTTACATGCACATCGCTTGACATTCGGTACCCAGAGAATTCTTTATGTGCCTTTCAAGAGAGAAATATATTGTCTCTTATCTTCTGGTTCAAGAACCTGAAGTATTATCAATATACTTGAAAAAAAAATTCAAAACACCTGCAATCTGATGGAGGTGTTTTCTCCCCTGCTGATGGAAACAGAGAGAAGTCACTGCACAGCTCTTCACTGGCCGCCTAAAAAGCAACGACTGTTTCTCTGTAAAGCTTCCACAGGCCTCACCTCTACCCTCCCAAGTTCCACCAGCAGCACCACTGCCTGTTAATCTAGATCCATGGACAAAGGAAAGCCTGTTGGCAAAAAAGTCCACTGGAAAAGGGTGTACAAAGGGGGTTCCCACCAAGATATGGGCTCAAGAGTCACTAAAAGCTTAGTTTGGGGTACAAATAGGTTGTTGTTTTTTAATTACTGAAGATGAAGACAAAGCCATTCCAGGATTGTCCTTCTAAAATGGGGCAAGATAAAGGAGAAATTCAAAGAAGAAGAACAGAGACTTCAATTATGCAGCTGCATCTAAGGAGATACAAAGTTGTTTTTAACTACTTGCAAAACTATGGATCTCTGAAGTTTTAGTAATTATGGACTAAAAGGACTAAAAGATGCCAGAGTTCTGCATTTTAATGAAAAAGGCTAAGCAGAAAACCTAAATCACTAGGGTACTTGAAGAAAAACAAATTATAATAAATTTAATTTTAAAACACAAATCTTTATCTTTCCTGCTGTAGTTAGAAAAGTAGTACTTTTTTTTCTTAAGGTCATTGGTTTTAGATTAAAAAACTAAAAACAAGACTTCTCTTAGGCTTCCTAACTTACAAATTTAATAAAATTATATGGTAACAAACAATAACTTGTTTTAAGGAAAGTGTCCAACTCTCCCAAATTAAGACTTGATATACATGTTCCATCCAGAACCCGCCTTACATATGGAATTTCACTTTTAGAGCATATAGCATCTAACAACTATCAGGGAGAGCAAGCATAGATAGAACGCCGACCCTTTGACCAAGTAAGTCATCCAAAGATTATCTTCTGATTCTTCCTCTGGCAAATGGATGGTCTTCCATCTTTTGTCACCTAGGAACCAACGTGACAAAGGCAGACTCACCGAGAGCAGGGAACAAGCAAGCAGCAGGGAGCTCAAGTCCTTTGGGAAGGAAGCTTTAAATACAGACAGAGCAGAACTGCCCAAGTAAGAGACGGGAGGGAATAGAGTAAGAGTGGGGAAATACCCTTTACAGTTTTCAGTTTACAAAGAGAAAGGGCTCTATTGTAAAGATTCAGTAAGTCTTTTGACAAATATTTTTAAAGGATAAAGTCTGCAAAGTTTGAAGTCTATGGAAACGTCAATACAAGGCACATTGGGTTCTGAACACCGACTTTAAAATAACAAAAGGAAACACAAACAGGGTTTGAAGCCATGTGGAGAGAGATCCTCTCGCCTGCTGTTAGCTGTTTCCTGTAGTGTCTGGACACACCCTGATACCCATATCCTCAGCAGCTTTCTCCTCTCATCTCAGAAGATACCATACCAGGGTGGCCTAACACAGAAGCTACTAAGCTGGCCAGTGCCACACACTGGAATGGTCACAGCTTTGACAAGAGTAAGGGACATCAAAATGACCTACTGTTTTCTACTGTCTGTCCAGGGGAGAAAGACGGCTGCCCCAGGTGCTCAGAGGGGGGGTGGGGGCTACTTTCTTTGGAGTTTAAAACAAATTTGAAAATGCTTAAAGTTGCAAATGAACCCTAAAGTGCAGATTGCACGCAGCCACACTGTAAATCCAAGGTACATATTTTCCTGAATACATGCTCTTTAAACAAAACCAATATAATTTATGGGACAATATATGAACTAAGTCAATTTCACAGTCATAAATATTTTCAAGACAGATATACACTATAAATTACAGGAAATAAATTCAAGTAATAGAGAAAAAAGGGGAAGGAAGCAGAGTGCAGAGCTGCCGTTGATGGCAGGTCAAGAACAGAGCCACATAGACAAGTCTGTTTGAAAAAACTTTACTCGTGAAACTGAACTTCATGTGAGTAACGGCAAGAGCTAGGAACTCTTCAAATAAGAGGCAAATGATCCTTTCTTAAATTCCTGGGCCTTCATATTCTTCTTGAAAAGCAAAAGCATGTTCCAGAAGCAACCTCGACAGGACCTGCCACCGGCCGGAGAAGCGTGGCACACGGGAGCCGTGACAGGGCAGCTGGTGCTGGCCTTCGCCAGGCATACCTGCTGGTCACCAGCCCTGGGAAAGGGGAGGGGTGAAGCTGTGTCCCGGAGTCCAGCGCACTGACGGATAGGAGCAGCGGGTTCTGCTGCCTGTGTGTCAGGAAAGGGAGGGGCTAGTCCTGAAGGCAATTTAAATAATGGTATTTTATTTTTATATATAAATAAATGTTCTGAGAAATCTCAGATTTAGTGCATCACTGTAAAAAATTAGTGCAGTTTTTTTCATTAAAGTTTTTAGTGTTCAAGGAATAAGATAAACCTATGTCTAGTCATCATCTTTCTCACTGTACATTAAATCTTTATACTGTTATATGTCGAACCAAATGCTTCCACATAGGTCTGTTTGCAAAAATCATGGTCAATGGATTTCATCTTCTACAACAAAAACCATGGCAACTGTTTTTGGCAAAGAAATTAGAAAAATATGAGTTTAGAGTTAGAGACAAGAGTCCATGGGTTAAAGCATAAATGCATAGAGCGCCTTCCATCGAGAGGCTCCAACAGAGTTTGCCTTTCATGCAGCTAACTTAAAAAAATATTTCAGCTTTATTTGGGGATGAAGACAGTGACAGGAGTCAGGGTGGAGAGGAGCTTAACCAAGCCACTGGTCAAGTCTTTGCTGCGAAGGGCAGGCGGTCGGTCCCCACAGGTGGCTCTTCTGCAACCTTGCTTTCTCTCCGAGGGCTGGGAAGCCAGAGAAAGGAACCCAGGTATGCAGCGCAGGCTCACACTTCGGCCCCCAGTTCTAGTACCCCGGTTTCAATTATAGTCACGTATTTATCATCGATCTGAACGAGAAGCACTGTCTTGTCGATGTGGGACCTTGTACTTGGGTCTCTGCTGCAAGGCACCCATCGGTGAACCACCTAGTAACGCAGAAGAACACACACAGTCAGACCTTGAATGCACCGCCCTCTCGACCCCCAGTGCAGCTCTGCTAACCACTCAAGCAGAAAGACACAGAGCAGCTAAAACATGCATGGGTCTGACGACCTAAAGTGCACAGCAGCTTCCTGGAGAACTCACATGGCCTTCCATGCCCTCCTGTGGACTCCAGTCTTTCCAGCTGTTCCTCCCAGCTTTTAACCGAATTCCTTCATCAGGCCAGTGCAGCTCCTTCCTCTTTGACACGTTGATTCCTTCCAGAATCTGACTGAGATCCACAATCTAAACAGACACATGAGGATCACTGCCAGCTCATTTCCCCTCCTTAGTGAAAAGTATCAGGCTAAATAAACGAAACAAAGTTTCTCTCATAGGACTCTGCATTGTAAACTCTCCCCTGCTTACTATGAAATGTAAAGAAAATCCACACAGCCCTCAATGGATTCCTTTTGGACTCCTTCCTGCGATGACTCTGTAGGAAACACGTATCACTGCCACAAAGGCTGCTGCTCTCCGTTCTCAAGTTGGCAGAACAAGAATTCCCAACATTTCAAAATGCTCCAATCTCCCACTCAACAAGACAGAGTGAGTCAAGTTTTCACAGGGATCCCCCAATCAACAAGACAGACATAAAAACAAATTCGAACAGCACAGAGCGCCTGACCTACTCACCTGGACTCTGTAAATCACTTCCCCCTTTCTGGCATGGGAAATGTTGGCAGGACTTGAGGTGTTGCCTGGCTGGGCCTCTGTGGCACTGCCCTGACCGCCCTCTGCCCCCAGGAAGGCTACGAGGGTGTGATGCTTGCAGGCCGGGATGCTCTGGCTGGAGCTGCTGGAGGAGGGCAGGCCGTGCTGCACACAGCCCATGCCCCCCTGGCTGGCAGCTTCCATCTGGTTCACCATGGAGAGGCGGGACTGGATGGATGATGGCAAGTTCCGAAGAGATATCTGGCTGGTGGAGGAGCGCCGGCAGGGCACAAAGCCCGTGGTGGACATGCGGAGGGATGAATGGCGGCTGCTGTAGCAGTAGGAAGACTGGCTGGCCATGGAGGCGCGTGCCGGTGACTGTCTGACCAGACTGGACTGTACCGAGTGGGCACTGTGGCTGGTGCCTGGCAGGAAGTAATGACAGCTTCAGCCAGAGACAAGCTCCGCCTGGCCTCTGTGCCTGTTAAATCTGTCTTCCTTAAGCAACCACTCCATAAACGTATAGAACTTAGCGTTTACATCCAAAACCTTTACGCTGACCAAAAAGATATACCTGGGATCTATTTTCTTGTATGATTTACATAAAACCAAATATATATATAATTATTTATTTATTAAAGTTTTTAAAATTCAAATTCTAGGGCATAAGAAAAATATATTACTGCAAATATCTGGATTTAAGGTTACAATAAACTCTAAAATATTTTTTTTACAGAAATATTTCAGAAAAATAAGAATTTTAAGAAATAAATGGGTAGAACTATTTTTGGCTATCAGACAGTTAGAAATGTTTATCAAGGAATACTGCATGGAGCCAGAGAGAGCTTGGTAACTCACACTGGCTGGCCTGCACACACGTGGGTTCAATTCCCAGCCCCCACACATGGTAGCTCACCACATCTGTAACTCCAGCTCCAGGGGCAGACTCCCTCTCCTGACCTCCATAGGCACTGCACACATGAGCTACTCAATACATACTTGTTGTAGGCAAACACTCACATAAAATAAAAATAATAAATCTTTCAAAAAAGAAACACTGCATGATTTCACATACATGTAGAATCTAAGAGTCAAACTCAGAGGCCAAGAACATAACAGCAGCTGGGCGGGGCAGGGGCGTGAGGAGCCGCAGAGCCCAGCTGGAGGTAAGAGAGGCTTCTGAGGTGCACTGCAGCAGGAGGGCCGCAGTGAGTGTACGATCTGTGTGCCTAAAAACTGCGGAGTAGATAGAAAACACTCTACACACACACACACACACACACACACACACACACACACACACACACACACACACACGGAAGGAAGGAAGGAAGGAAGGAAGGAAGGAAGGAAGGAAGGAAGGTAGGTAGGTGAGTGGCTGTTGAGCAGCTTGCTTGGATGTGGAAGGAGCTAATGAGGAAGCCCCCAGGAGGAAGAGCTGACTGCAGAGTGTCCCCACTTGAGAGAAACTTGTTGTAGATTCTTCGTGTGAGCTATCAAGAGACTTACAAGGTCTGTCCCACTGAGCCTATTTCTTCGGGAGCAGCCGAAGAAAGTACTAAGTGATTATAAGGATTCTCGTGTAAACAGTACTGTAATGTCAGAAGACGCCAACCCACTGCACTACAGGAGAAAAGTTAAATAAAATACAAGAATTAAATAGTATTCGCTTAAAAATGTAATATATATTTGGGTTTTGGGTTTTTTCTTTTTGAGGCAGGGTTTCTCTGTGTAGCCTTGGCTATCCTGGCACTCACTATATCAATCAGGCTGGTTTCAATCCCAGAGCCACTGACCTCTGACTCCTGAGTGCTGGGATTAAAGGTATGTGTCACAAACATGTGCAAGATCTCTACAGTGGTATAATCAACTACTGGGCGTAAGCAAGCAACACCATACAGAGGCCTTTACACACAGGCATGGACACACTCATGAATGCACATGCTCTCTCTCTCTCTCTCTCTCTCTCTCTCTCTCACACACACACACACACACACACACACACACACACACACACACACACACGTACTGGCCTGATGGCTGAGGGGTCGACATTACACAGAATTTTGTCTCCAGTTACCTAGTGTTGGAGGATACGATGTGGTGGGCGGGTGGAGTCCGGATCCTGCTCCCTGTCCCGGGTGTCCAGTGCTTCCTTGGGACACATTGTTGTGGGGATCACTGGCAGTGACTGCACTGTTACCAGGACAGGAAGTCCCACCTCCAGTGTCAGAATCTTCAATATTGCCACCACTGTTACAGCCAGCTCCACAGCCTTTCCTTAGCCTGGGGAAGAATTGCAAAGCAGAAAGCCTTACTTCGCCATCACATCAAAATCAGTCCTTTACTCTTCTGAGTGGTCAGCACTGTCAGCGTCTGCCTTGCCAAGCCTGTGGCCACGGCTTGAGAAGCACAGCCCTGCCCTGCTCACTGCCTCGAGCCCTTCTGCCAGCTCTACAGGTCCGTCTGCTTGTCCATACACCACACCTAAGAACTGTGTAGACCACAGCTGCACCGTCTGGACCTCAGGTAGAATTATGATTTATTTGGCTGGTTGGTGGTGGCACGCACCTTTAATCCCAGCACTCAGGAGGCAGAGGCAGTTGTTTTGCTGAGGTCAGCCTGGCCTACAAAGCAAGTTCCAGGACAGCTAGAGTATCACAGAGAAACCCTGTCTCAAAAACCAAAACCAAACAAGCAAACAAACAACCCCCCACCTATTCTCAAAGGATAAAAAAATCTTTGAGAATAATAATCTATAAATTCTCCTTACTGTCTACCAAACTATAATGCTTCTATACCCCACGTTAGGTTTCACCAGACAGAGGGAAATGCAGCGTGTACACCCTATCACACTACAGACTTGCACCTAGGGATGGCTGGACTGTTGCAATGGCAACAAAGAATCTTTGAGGCACAACCAGATGTGTGGAGTGCTCCCTGCTGCTGGGAAGGAACGCAGGAGCAGAGGAAGTCACCCACATGCAGAAGAGGGCAAATGCTATAGGGTGAGGAAATGAAACTCAGGCAAAGGAGCAAAGCGGGTGTGCAGCTCTGCTGATGTTGCCACAGATACATCAGATTCACCACGGTCAGCCAAAGCCAGATGCTAGCTTCTGGAGATGAAGAGCTGATTTCTACCCTCCAGTGCTCAGGCAGAGTAGGTGTGCACAGTGCTCCTGCACCTGCACTTTCTCTACAAGTTTCCCAGGTGAGCCGCCCAGGCCCCGGGCACACCACTCCTGAACGATACAACCCCACTACCTGTGCCAGGTGGACACTATGAAGTTCCGGATGTTTCCCAAGCTGATTGGTCCCCCAAGAATTTCTTTGAGTTGGTCATGGCTGTCAGAGTAAGACGTTGTGAGGGGCGACACGAAGATCGGGTAGCCAATAGGCTGATCACAAGACGAGTTTATCATGTTTCGCAGTGCCTGCTTGGCATTCTGGATGCTGCCTCTCTCTGGGTTCCGGTTCCGGAGAAAAACGAGCTCCTGTTGCTGTCCTGCCCAGAGCCCTCGGACACATTCCTTGTTCACCTGTGGGGCAGGAAAGGGCAAAGACAGAGGTCAAGGAACAAAAGTGTAGAAACGGGTGACAGCGTGGTGATCAACTGAAAGGCTGGGACTACAAGGCGACCTTTGAAAGGAGCTAACAGAAGGTCCTCATGGAGAGCAAATAGCCTGCTCTCCCTTACTCCACCTCCTAAAGACACCAAGTCACATGCAGTCCCTTACTTTGTCAATCGAGTGAACTAGACAGTTCTGATGGAAGGACAGGCAGCACACATTTCAAGTCCAGATGATGTCTGATATTTTGGGGCTGATTAAATGATTAGATCAAGATAGGCGGCTGACAAGATGGCTCAGTGGTAAAGGTCATCTTTACCAAATGCCAAACCTGGCAACTTGTGTATGATCCTCGGGACCCACTTGGTGTGGTAGGAGAGAAGCAATCTGAAAGCTGTTCTTTGGCTTCCACATAAATGCTGCACACGGCATATGCACACACATTCATACACACTCACAATAAGTGCTTAAAGAGAAAAGTGAATCACTAATAAACTATACATTTCAAAAACTCATCTTTCTAACCCCCTAAAAACACACACACATATGCACACATATATGAACACTTACATGTGCAGAATGTGTTAGAGTAAGGGAGAATCTAAGAACAAACCATTTACAGTTAGCTTTGAGTCACAATGAAGCACACACTTTGTTATTTTATTAATGGAGGAGAGCGAGCGCCTCATAAACAACAGAACGCTGGCTTTTAGAGGGACACTGTCCACATTTCATGTGCATGGACAGAAGGCCACCAACACTGAAATAAGCTAAACAAACGCTCTACAGCACCTAAGGAAACCTCACGGTGCAGAGGGATCTAACGCTAAGCAAGCAAGTTCATGAACGAGGAATGCACAGCTGCTCAATTTCAACAGGCAGTGACCATCACGCTTTCAAGGCTGGATTAAGACGCTAAGCTCCTTTCTAAGTCACAGCTGAGTGACCCTGAGACTCACTCACCTTGATGACCCTGAAGCTCAGGTAGCGCCGGTTGAGCATGATGATCTTGTACTCGTTGGTGCCGTCATCCATGACATGCCGCAGAGCCAACAAGGAGGGAGAGTTGGCAAGGACTGCACTCCGCCACGCAGGGTCGCCTTCGTGGGCTATCACAAGGTTCTTCTCGTGAGAGACGATGGCTTCGTAGAGCACAGTGGGGTCGTCATACTCATCTGGGGATGTGAAATGATCCTAAACAGAAATGCAAGGGTGGTTTTGTTTTGGAAAATAACTTCTAGGATGATAAGCAAAAATTCTTTTTTTTTCTTTTTAAATTGGATATTTTCTTTATTTACATTCAAATGTTATCCCCTTTCCCTGTTTCCCTCCCTCCCAGAAACCTTCTATCCCATCAGGGCTTATAACAGGGGATGTAAGACATACAGCAAAGTAACCATAGCTCAGACCTAACTGTCAGAAATAGCGTGTTATTCAGCGGATGCAAATATTTTATTGATTGCTTTTGCAAGTAAGCAGAAGGCTGATACAGGTCTGTCTATATTCAGGTAAAGTGACTGACCCTAGCTCTGCTCCAATGACTATAGCTCATATCCCTGCAGGGAAGGGTAAGAGTGAGAAGCCAGTGCCCAGGGTGCAGCCTGAGTCTGGGGCGGATCTATGGAAATATTGTGCACGTGAGTACTGAATCCTGGCAGTGTCCTCTGAGCCACTGCTGTACTCATCGGATAAGGGGGCGGAGTAACATCCGAACTTTACACGTGTGGAGACTGAAGCTCAATGGGGTATACAGATCGTTTCCTAGGCTCAAGGTTCACATACAGTAATGCCAGGTCATTAGTTTCCAACACCTGGACTCAGCTCTTTTTTCAATAAAACTTTTACATAAACTATAAAAAAATCTGAAGTTTCTATGCTGGGGTCTTGTATATAAGCTTATAACTCCAGCTACCCAGGAAGCTGAGATAGGAGGACCAAAACTGTAAGAACTGCCTGGGTTTCACAATCAGGTCACCCAGTCTGGACCATTCATCAAGTGTTGGGGTTGGTCTGGTACAGCGAGGTATTCAAATACTTACTACTGACCCCAAGATCTGGTTGCCTCCTGAGCAACCCTTGCTCCCCAAGTTAAAACTACTGGTTAAATAAAACTGACAACTGCCAGTTACTAAGGGACCATGAGGAGGAGAAGATGGAGAAAACAGGAGGTCTCTTCTCCATTAGCCATGGTGGAGCAGCAGCACGTGTCTGAGTGGAATGCCCCCCAGGACACCGACCACTGGAGCAGAGATTGCCCAGTCTAGCTTAGAGATTTATTTAGCTTAGAGGTCATCCTTTAGTAACTGCAGAACTTAAGCCATAGTTTGAGTCTCATTCATTTGAAGCTAGACTGGGATAAACATAATTCACAAACAAGATGCTCTGTGTCCGTCTCCCTCTCCCTTTCTCCTCCCTTCCCCCCTAGCCCACCCCCTGATGGCTTCGTGGCAGAGGACATGCCCAGAGTACATGAGGCTCAAAGTTATTTCCTTGGTACAGTATCCCCAATGCAACTGACCTGTCATTGTCTTTTCTTTTAAATACTGCATTTTGACTCAAAACTCTAAAGCTTACACTTGACCCCAAAAGAGTGTTTTCCTATGATCTTCAAAACCGTAATCCATATTTGAATAACTCATCCCTTATTGGTAATGGTCCCAAAGAACGAGGATTCTACCTACCTGAGGAACATGTCACATTGTATCCAGGAGACAGTATTTCAGTTAGCTAAGGGGCAGTTGACGCGTTCCTCTTGTGGTTCCTACCACTGCTAGCACATAACCACAATGTATTTTCCCAGTGGTCAAGGGCTTTGGAAAAACATTTTGGGTACAAATTTCAATTTCATTTCCCTGGTAGGACTGTTTACTGATCTCTGAGCCTGCCCTGCCTGCCTGCTACAAGGAGGCACTGAGCACAACGAGCAGAAGGCAGCAGTTTGCTACCCCCCCCCCCAAGGAGTCACGCAGTGCCTGCGGCTGTCACGTGCTCACTGGGCAAAATGGCTGGTTGTATGTCAACTTGACACAGGCTGGAGTTATCACAGAGAAAGGCGCTTCCTTTGAGGAAATGCCTCCATGAGATCCAGCTGTAAGGCATTTTCTCAATTAGTGATCTAGGGGGGAGGGCCCGTTGTGGGTGGTGCCATCCCTGGGCAGGTAGTCTTCCATTCTATAAGAAAGCAAGCTGAGCAAGCCAGGGGAAGCAAGCCAGTAAGTAACATCCCTCCATGGCCTCTGCATCAGCCCCTGCTTCCTGACCTTCTTGAGTTCCAGTCCTGACTTCCTTTGGTGATGAACAGCAGTATGGAAGTGAAAGCCAAATAAACCCTTTCCTCCCCAACTTGCTTCTTGGTCATGATGTTTGTTCAGGAACAGAAACCCTGACTAAGACACTGGGTAAGGGACCAGAACTGCAATCACATGCTGTCAAACAAGCATTTCAGGGTAGAGACCTTCCTTTTCAGTTTGCTGCTGACATCTAGATCATGAATATTAACAGATATTAATATTAGAATTCACTACTACTGTTACTATGAGGAACAGGTTCAAGGTTCTGGGATTTAATGCTTTGCTAGGGCTCTTCCCTGGTTCAGATGAGAGCCTTTCCAAAGGTCTCCAAAATATAACATAGAAATCAATGGCAAAGTATCAGCAAACTCCCAAAACAAATTAAACAGCAGAGCTAGCCCGTCTCTGACCTGGTGGAGTTTAATGGACATACGGATTCCAGGCACCACGACTTTCCTCAGCAGCTCCATGTCAGCGAAGATCCACTCGTCTCGGACTGAAGAAATCCGGAAGTCCCCTTTAAACAGGGCATGCAATCCATAGAGGAAGGACTCCAGGTTACTGCAAGGTTGGAGATAAAGTGCACATATTCTGACAGGAGTCTTCATGACACTCAGCCTCATGTCTGCTCTGCATCAGTCATCCAGAGCAGCAGAGCTCAATCTGTGGGTTGAGACCCCTTTGGGGTCACATGTCAGATATCCTGCATATCAGATACGATTCATGACAGCAGTAAAATTAGCTATAAGTTAGCTATAAAGCAGCAACGAAATAATTTTATGGCCGGAGGTGGGAGTCACCGCAACCTGAGGAGCTGTATTAAAGGGCAGCAGCGTCAGGGAAGTTTCAACAACTGCTCTAAGAGTGTGTTGAAAGAAGAATCCAGGAACTAAAGTCTGAACTCAGGAGACAGGTCCTGTTTGACTAGGAAGCTTGCTTATGAACCATGGTAATAAATAGCTCATACAGACAGACAGCAGGCAGGGAGCCTAAGATTCAAAGGAAATTAAAGAGAGTCTAATGTAAAACATGTAATCAAAAGACAGTTAAAATAGGAATTTCTTTTAGATATACACACTAAAAGTATAAGTGATCTAGACAAAGATTATGAAGAAATGTGGAAAAGTAAACAAGAAAATTACTATATTATACTATAAATGTGCAGAGACCAATCAAGTCTTATGAAGTCTTATAAAATAGTACAAAATGAAAGTTCAAAAATTTCAACTAGCTAAACAATAACTTAATTAGTTTAGGTCGGAGGGAGCTTCTTTTTTTGTTTGTTTGTTTGTTTGTTTTTCGAGACAATGTTTCTCTGTGTAGCCCTGGCTGTCCTGGACCTCACTTTGTAGACCAGCCTGGCCTCAAACTCAGAAATCCGCCTGCCTCTGCCTCCTGAGTGCTGGGATTAAAGGCATGCGCCACCATGCCCGGCCCTCTCTTTTTCTTTTTAACTTAAAAAAATTGTGTGTGTGTGTGTCCTGCATGTGTATCTATGTACTACTGGCCTGCCTGATGCTCACAGAGGGCATCAGATCCCCTGAAACTGGAGTTACAGATGGTTGTGAGCCACCATGTTGGCTGGGAATTGAACTCAGGTCTTCTGGCAGAGCAGCCCGTGACATTAACCACTGAGTCAACTCTCTAGCACCCTCCTCCCCCAACACCTTCTTGAAAACACAGATCCTCTTTACCTGGACATATGGTGGGAGGCTGTTCCCAAAGCTCTTCGTCCCAGAACACAGAGTCCATAACAAAGAGTCACCAGAGATGAATCTTTATCTACATCAAGTGGCTTTAAAAATAAAGAACATTACATGTTAGAAAGCTATATAAGTATTTAACAAATTAGAACATATCCAATCAATAAGTCAGAGATAGATAAAAGGAGTTGAACTCTATAATCAAAGAAGGAAGGAAAGGTGTTTTGTTTTGTTTTTTTGTTTGACAGAACGCTGTCTTGGAGGACACTGGAGAGTAGAAGGCAGAGGCTGGCTACACTGGACAGTAGAAGGCAGAGGCTGGCTACACTGGAGAGTAGAAGGCAGAGGCTTGCTACACTGGAGAGTAGAAGGCAGAGGCTTGCTACACTGGAGAGTAGAAGGCAGAGGCTTGCTACACTGGAGAGTAGAAGGCAGAGGCTGGCTACACTGGACAGTAGAAGGCAGAGGCTGGCTACACTGGACAGTAGAAGGCAGAGGCTTGCTACACTGGACAGTAGAAGGCAGAGGCTGGCTACACTGGACAGTAGAAGGCAGAGGCTGGCTACACTGGACAGTAGAAGGCAGAGGCTGGCTACACTGGACAGTAGAAGGCAAAGGCTTGTTACACTGGGGAGTAGAAAGCAGAGGCTTGCTACACTGGACAGTAGAAGGCAGAGGCTGGCTACACTGGACAGTAGAAGGCAGAGGCTGGCTACACTGGACAGTAGAAGGCAGAGGCTGGCTACACTGGACAGTAGAAGGCAGAGGCTGGCTACACTGGACAGTAGAAGGCAGAGGCTGGCTACACTGGACAGTAGAAGGCAAAGGCTTGTTACACTGGGGAGTAGAAGGCAGAGGCTTGCTACACTGGACAGTAGAAGGCAGAGGCTGGCTACACTGGACAGTAGAAGGCAGAGGCTGGCTACACTGGACAGTAGAAGGCAGAGGCTGGCTACACTGGACAGTAGAAGGCAGAGGCTGGCTACACTGGACAGTAGAAGGCAGAGGCTGGCTACACTGGACAGTAGAAGGCAGAGGCTTGTTACACTGGGGAGTAGAAGGCAGAGGCTGGCTACACTGGACAGTAGAAGGCAGAGGCTGGCTACACTGGACAGTAGAAGGCAGAGGCTGGCTACACTGGAGAGTAGAAGGCAGAGGCTGGCTACACTGGACAGTAGAAGGCAGAGGCTGGCTACACTGGACAGTAGAAGGCAGAGGCTTGCTACACTGGGGAGGATCCTTTAGCTTGGAGTCAGTGCACGTCACAGCTTAGAGGGCTTTCTCAGGAAGAGGTCCTTCTGGGGAAAGGGATTACAGGAGCAGAATGCTTGCTCTTAGGAGCTGGGGATGGTTTCAGCACTAACTTTATTCTAAGGGGGCTGCAGTGGGGAGAATATACCCCAGGGCTGAGTGGGCAACAGGCTGTCTGAAGAGAATGGGAACACCCAGATTGGACATGGGCCTCAAAACATATTTGTTTATGTGTATGAGCATGCTTGCCCGAGGAGGCCAGAAGAGAGTGTTGAATCCCCTGGAACTAGTCCTAACTAGTGGGATGCTGTGAGCCACCATGTACGTGCTAGGAACCCAACTCAGGTCCTCTGTAAGAACAGCAAGTGTGTTTAACTGATGAGTCATCTTCCCAGTCCCCAAGATGAGCCTTTTGAATATATGATGTATGGGCATGCAGGAGAACTTCCTCAAGCTATGTCCAGCCTATCAGTAACATTTGAGAGAGGGTACTTGAGTTGAGGATGGAGGCCACTTCTAAGTGAGAAGGTAGTGTACTTCAACACTATGTAAGCCAGAAAAGGCATAACATGTCCGTATGAAGGTTATTATAACATGTCCATATGAGGGATAACATGTCCATGTGAGGGATAACATGTCCCTATAAGGGACATTATAACATGTCCATATGAGGAATATTATAACATGCCCCCCAACCCTCCATCAACTATGAAAACATTATGCAAAGCCCTTAAGTATAGTTCATGTATGAAAAACAAAACAAAGCCACCTGCTTGTTACAAGTTTGGAAAGAAAGTCATTCTCTACTGTTTGTCTCTGATCCGTCCCATCTCAGAGGGGCATTTGGCCCTACCACTATTTCTTTTTTAAAACAGGCGACTCGGGTCAGAACATGCTGCACATCGAGTGTGCAGTTCAAAGGCTACCACTCAGAGAGAAAACATGAAGTCACCCTACTCCACCTGATGCAAAGATGCCGAAAGAGCTGAAGAGCAAGGCTAACGGGTGCGATAACCCTGCGGGCACTGGCTGTCAAGGCGGCTCACTAGCTCCAGGATACCACATGCACAGGATGCCAGGTGCTCAGCTCCAGAGAAGCCACTGTGGTAGTGAGCCCTGGCCACAGTGCTTGGGGTTTGTGGTTTTGATAGTCTGGCCAGGGGCATGATAGTGTGATAGGCCTAGAAGAAATAGTAGTTGGAAAATCTGCAATTTATCTTACTTTAGGTAGGACAAGTAGTCCTGATGTGTGCGCCTGAGGTAAACACTTGAATTAAAGTCACCAGGGAGATTTCTATTTTACAATTGTGGTCTACATTGACAGAATCAGATTTCTTGGGAGAGACCTAAAAAAAAATCTTTATTTCCAAAGTGCACCATTTTATCTAAATTCCCATGGAATGTCCCAGATGTGCACTGTCCAACAGTAGTCACAGTTGAACAAGCTGTTTACAATGATTACAGCTAAGCAAAATGAAGGACAATTTCAAATATTAAAGCCAGTCTGACACTGGACCGCAGAGGATACATGTGTCATGGGTGGAAGTTCTCAGAGATGGCAATGGTCTAGGCCTGCATTTGGGACACACACAGTTAGGTCGGTGGTCAGTGCTTATGGACCAGATCTCAGAGAGCACTGTATGGAACCACAGCTTGCGTGTGCTGCTGTGAGGTGAACCATTCTCTTTCAGAGGATCTGTGAGCAAGGGCAGAAGCCAGCTCACGGTAACTAACAGGCTATTTCGCCCTTTTTGTTAAAACCTGGATTCAGAGAACTGCAAAGGATATGGTTGCACTCTACCTTTGCTCTCCGGGAAGAGCAGTACTCTATCCAGCTGAGGTAAATCACACAGAAGCTCTCCCGAGATATGCCTGCCAGCCGGTGGTCATAGTCCTCATCAATGTTTGGGTTAAAAGTTGGGTCCACGTCAACGTAGTTCCGGTCTGCACACAGACGCAATCCTTCCTGCATTGTCTCATTCGCCAGCCACTCCTCCAACTTGGAGGAGGTTGTGACATAGTAAATGATACCCTAATTAAGAAACACAGAGAATTCAAGTCAAATCACAATGCAAATTTATTCTAATTTAACATTATATTAAAACAAAAATAAATTTATTCCTAATGTTACATGAACAATCATTGTTCTTACAGACAGTATAGTTCACAATATTGTATTTTAACTCCGTGTCCTACGCCTACATTTTAAGAAAGCTATCTGAAGCCCTCCTAAATAAAAACGCCATGTACTTCTTTAAGACCCCACCATGAGTTCAGCAAGGCAACTTGCAGTGTATTATTAATTTCAGTGCTTTTGAATCAGCTTATTTTTAAAGAGGTGAAAAATTATTATATTACATTTATTTTGAAAAATTCTCCCAAAACGTTATTAAAACTTTTGGTGTTCATAGGTCAAATGATAGAAATAAAAAACATAAAGGGAGACACACGTGTGCCACATGTATACATGTAGGCATACACACACATACGTGGAGAAACATGTGGGGTGTGCCACACAAACACACAAGTGTTGTAAATTAAGCTTGCTTACTTTCCTGGTTTTAGCCAGATGGAAGGCTCAGGGTTCATTACAATAATGTGGAACTTAGAAACAACACAAAATAGAAAAAACCCAGATGTGCATATCATGGCTTACCTCACACAGTGAGGGGTCTGGCTTTGCCCTCAGGCCTGGTAAATGTTTGCTCACCATGGGCAGAGCTCTAGTGTCACAGTCTCAAGTGACCTTCAGACGTTCTGGAAACACCTGTCAACTTTACTTGGCTGCAGATTTAGGTGTCTTAAGAGCCAGGCATGTGTGTGAGTGAGCACTCAACTGTCCTAAACCTTAAACTGCGAATGCCAGCTATTAAAGGCAGTGGACACATGGAACAGGAAATAGCAAGTCCTTTATGGGCTGGGGTGTATTATTATTATTTCCATAGGTATACTTTGACTGACCTCTCTATCCGGATACTAGAAAACTCAAATCATTATTCAGAAGCAAAACACAAGTTTGAGAGGCTAGGAATGTAGATTCGGAGTTGAGTACTTACCTAGTTCTGGGCTTGATGTTTGGTAAGCACATAGTATAAGCATAGCAAAAATGAATGAATGCACACATGAATGAATGAATGAATGAATGAATAATAATGTACATATGTGTATATGTATATGTGTGTCTGTCTATGTGTTTTTGCTCAACAGTCCTAAATGAATGTCAGCTATTAATGGCAACAGATACATGGACCAGGAAATAGCAATGTGTGTGTCCCCATGCACACATGTGCCTGTGCAGGTCTTTCCCAAGAAAGCTGTCAGCTGCTTAGAGGTCTAGGCAGGCACATACCTTACCTTGACATAGTAGGTGGTAAGAACTCGGCGAAGGTCAAAGACTTGGAGCATGGAAGCAGCACTGTTGTCAGTGATGCTATAGCCCTCTAGAATGTACTTAGTGACAACCACTTCCCAGGCCAGCCAGCGCTGCCCAAACGCAGCGTTAAAGGACAGCACGTGCGGAACATGGCCAGGCTCACAACAGCAAAACCCTTCGTCTTCTTCTACTCCTTCAGTGATGGCTTCCACTTCCCGCTGCTGACAGTAGGTACCTTAGAAAAACACAAGACTATTACA
Source organism: Mus musculus (assembly GCF_000001635.26). Taxonomy (NCBI): domain Eukaryota; kingdom Metazoa; phylum Chordata; class Mammalia; order Rodentia; family Muridae; genus Mus; species Mus musculus. The sequence continues at coordinate 81,981,866 of NC_000078.6, read as the reverse complement.
GACAAGGGCAAAAGACCAGTAACTGGGGAAGAATGTGTACTAGGCAGACAATCAGAAAAGATACATTTTACAGTGACTCAGAGTGACTGATGTACTCTGGAATATTCATCATCCAACTGTAGCAAACTCCAGAACTCACGCAGGCTCTCTGCTCATCTGCAGTGTGCTGTAGCACACTGAGGGTCTGGGAATCTATGCTATAAAGAAACTTCTTTAATTCTGACTAACAGATTCCCAAAAACACTTTAATGGGCTTACAATTGCATTAATACCAAGTGAAGTCCGAATGAGTAAATGCACATCTTCTAATGATGCCCATTCATCACAAATAGCAGCAGCAGGTCGCTGAACATAAACCTAGCTCCTACTCATGTGTACAAGTTAGTTATTGTGCAGGATTTGATAACTTAAATTGGTATTTTCCTGAATGTATAATTTTCTGTGTAGAATGAATTGGCTTGTCAGCACATAAAATTGTGAAGGGATGGTGGGAGGGGCAACAACCTCAAAGATCTAATTTTGTAATTTTTTCAAGATTTATTTATTGTGTGTGTGTGTGTGTGTGTGTGTGTGTGTGTGCGTGCGTGCGTGCGTGCGCACCACATGCATGCAGGTACCCTTGGAGGCCAGAAGAGGGGTCAGATTCCCTGGAAGTGGAGTTGTGAGTCACCCGGTCTGGGTTCTGGGAGCAGGACTCAGGTCCACTGGAGGAGCAGCAAATGCTCTTACCAGCTAAGCTGTACGCCAGCTACCAACTCTGACAGCTTTCATTTGGGATTTAAATAGACACAACTTTGCTACCACAGGTACCTACACAACTTAAAGGTGACTGAGCGGCTTACCTCTGAATTCAAGTCCCCGCAGCTGGAAAGTGACCAGGCCATTGCCTATCTCTATGAGGTGTACTAAGGCGTTGAGATAGTCGGAGGCAAGGATGAAGCAGTCCCCAGTACTATAGTTTCCCCACCGTCCTAGGAGCAGGTCGCCACAGAGACTGTGCTGCAGAGATCTGGTTAAGTGTTCATAGAAGATAGAATTCAAATTGTTGTCATCCGACCCTGTAAGAACAGAGGTAAAGAAACGTTTATTTCACTTCAACTTTCACCTGTTGTATCGAGGAATAAAATCACTAAAATATCAATGTATCAATGTAGGCTGCAAACCCAGCACTCAAGAGCAAAGGCAGGGAGACTGACACAAATCTGGAGCTAGCCTAGGCTACAGGGTGAGACAACACAACCTAATGAACAGCCTAAACCTAAGCTCCTTATGGCCGTGTTTACATTTATTTCACAGGAAAAAATACACACCATACACCTACAAATTGTATATAAAAAGAAAACCGTGCTAGGGTTTGGAAGTGCAACATCCCCCAAAGACTCATGTCCAGCTGGGGACACTACTGGGAGGTAAAGACAGCAGGAAGGATGGCTCGGGCACACGCCCACGAAGAGTGCCCGGCACCTGTCAGGATCAAGCAGCTCTGGGTCCTGAGGTTCTGCCTCAGCACAAGCCCACAGCACACAGCCCTATGGTGCCAGACAGCCCGAGACTTAGGCCTGGGAAACTGTGAACAGAGTACATCCACCCACCCTTTGAGGCTGCTCAGCTTGGGTATTTTATCACAGCAACCAAAACCTCATTAATACACAGCAAATAATGAGTAAAGCTTCAGAGTCAAGGTTTGGGAGTTATTTTAAACTCACACTAACCACACATGAAGAGAGTGAGGAGGAATGGGAGTCTAATTATGTGAGCTGTGTGCCTGTCCATGAAAAAGGTGTGTACATTCTTCCTCAGGACCTCTTCCTGCTGGTGCAGCGTCTGAGAACTCTAAGCCCGCACGCTCTCACCGCAGAGGAAGTGGTTGCTCCCTCTGTGAGACTAGAAGTGGTTAATGTCACTAACTCTCCCTAATTCAGCTTTATAAGTGAAAATCAATTGGATTGTTATAGAGTTTCGTTTCTCAGATGGATAAAGCATTTAAAGAACTTTATGAGTTAAATGGCAACATATTCCTGTCCACTTGGGAGTAATGTTTGTTGGAGGAATTAATTAATAGTTTCCTGAGCTAATTAACTGATTCATTAGTCTCACTTGGTTAGAGCAGCAAGATTCCCAGGAATAGGGTGATAGAATAAGATTTTCAAATCAGCTAAGAAACAAACTTTAGAAAATGATACCACAACCAAAATTCAACCCACTGAAGTCTCATCTTGGGTGGAAATTAGAAACTTCCCATGCACACAATTAAATAAGATTAAGTTTGAATATTTACCTAACACTTGAGGGAAAGGACCATGTTGGAGCACTCAGTGTTCTTGCCTAGTTTTCGTCTGCTCTCCACTCAGCTTATGTAAGCACCATCCTTGAATGGCACCTTTAAAAAGTCTACCTGCATTCTTAAGCTACATTTCATAGCGGATGGGTATGTACAGTGGATATGCTCTAAGTCACATATACTGTACTTTGTTAAAGGAAATAAAAAAAAGTGAAGGATAGCTGATTTTTAAAAACTGATTATTTGTGTCTGCAGGAGGATAGTGAATTTAGGTTAATCTGCATTTCACTGTTCAAAGCCAGGCTGGGCTACAGAGAGATCCTGTCTCCTTTTATAGAATTTGCAGTACGTGGGAGTGAAGCTATGAATGTGTGTGTGTCCAAGCATGACTATGTACATGAACAAACAAACACACCAAATCCTCCGGCTCATGTCTTTTTTATAAATAGGACTCTTACCTGGATTTCTATCAAGCTGAGAAGCCAATCTGGTATTTGAATGGTCTACACGTTTTGTGCTGAAGAAAATAAAATAAAACATTTTTACTATTTTATACTTAAAAAAATAAGAGCAAGGGGGAAACTAAAAGGCACAGATAATCTCACCTCTGTAGGAAAACCTCTGGGAATAGAATGTGGCTGACAATCGTCAGCGTGGCAGCACAGACTTCAGTACACGTTTATTTAATTCCTTCATATTTTCACAACACATAAACCTAAGTTTCTCCTCATTTGTGTTTCGTTACAGTGTAAGAAGACATGTATGAATGCACCACAAACAAAAACTGACCAGATGCAAAGAACACAGCTCTCCAAGTATATGACCACAGAATCCCTTCTCAGGGAAAACGCATCTAGAAATATCCAGAGGCACCGAGGTCCATGGAAGAACAGACTCACAGTTTCCTAGGTCAGAGGCATCCCACATGGCTGCTGGCTGCTTGCTGTTTCTTACCATGCTGAGGCCTACACTAGCAGTATAAAACCATGGCCCTCAAAGTCTGGTGCTGAGCAGGAACCAAGGCAGTGGCCCCAAACAGTGCCACGTCTTCCTTCACTGCCACATATGTGCAATCATTCAGCTAATTTATCTGACTGCCCCAGCTACAAGTTTGAATTCTCAACTCCGTGGGGCAGGCCACATTAGCAGCCTATGTACAAAATGAGACAGCACAGAGAACATGGCACCCTCTCTCAAGTGCTGCGCTGCCCTTGACACTACCACCTGGACAAAGAGAAAATGGCTGGCTGTGCCGTGATTTCAACTGCAAGCTCAACTGCTGGCTCCCTCTCTGAGAACCACTGTCACTTCAAATTGTGAAGAAGGTAAGAAGGTATGAGATTATTCAGATCTGTTGCCTAACAGACATTTATCAACACAAAGAAAAGACCTCATCACTTCAAGGGAAATACGGCAATAGCTGTCAACAACATAATTCAAAACTTTAAACAAAAATTTAAGAGGTTAGGAAAACCTGTGCCCACACCCATGAGTGTGACAGCTTCTTAGAGCAACACACTTTAATGACTTTTCATTTGGGATTGGTGATGCTGCGACCACCTTTTAAAAATGCTGTACAGCTACTGCATCAGTACTTGGCTATCTCAAGCAAACACTCTCATTCAAAGAAGATGGATAATATAGATGTAACACACTTCTAAAGGTTCACAGGTGAAGCTTAGACTCCACACTACAATTAGCTTTTAAGAAACCATTATATTTGCCAGGCGTGGTGGCGCACACCTTTAATCCTAGCACCCAGAAGGCAGAGGCAGGCAGATCTCTGAATTCCAGGCTAGCCTGGTCTACAGAGTGAGTGCCAAGACAGTCAGGACTACACAGAGAAACCCTGTTTCAAATAACCAACAAAACAAAACGAAACCATCGTATGTTGATTTTTGGTGAAGGATTGAGGAAAAGCATCCCCAACAGTCTTTTTAAAGCCTATTAAATGCTTTTCCTGGGGCTGGAGAGACAGTCATGGCCATGAGCACTGGCTGCTCCTGTGAACCTGGGCTAGGCTCCCAGTGCCCACATGGGGGCTCTCTAACCTTAACTCCAGTCCCAGGGGATCCAACGTCCTCGTCTGAATTCCTCCAATACAGGTCACTATGCAGTACACATGCATATATGCAGATAGAACACTCACACATATGTAAAAAACCAAAAAACAAAAAACAAACCCTTCCTTTTCAACTGTGTATCTGTGCAGTTAATTTTTCTTCCATCATTTCAAGCAACATGTCACACTGGAAGAGTGGATACAAACTGTCATATTGTACTGCATGAATGGATATAAAGTGTCCTACTGCACCAACAGATACAGAATGTACTACAAGAGTGGATGAAGAAGCAGGAAGTGGGAACCTGACCTGGCTCTTAGCAAGCAAGACATTAAAGTTCTGCAAAACTGCAACAATGCAATCTATAATTTTCCTATTAAAATTTTGGTAGGTGGGAAATATTCTTATTAGTTTAAAATGCTATATTTATGCTAATATGGGGTATGGCCCCCCTCCTTTCCCTACCCCATTAAAAAAAAAAAAAGAAAGAAAGACAGTGCCTTGCCATGTAGCCCAAGCTGACTTAAATCTTGTAATCTTCATGCTGTAGTCTTAGTCCTGGAAGGATGGTCATAGTGGATATTTCTTAGAAAATGTTATTAAATTACATCTCTATTTAAATACTATGGTATCTTGAGTATTTTTAAGGGTACCAAAAATGTTGATACAAGGGTGGCGAGATGGCTCAGTGGTTAAGAACACTGGCTGTTCTTCCAGATGTCCTGTGTTCAGTTCCCAGTAACTTCGTGGTGGCTCACAACCATCTGATTTTGAGGCCAGCCTAGTCTACATAGTGAGTTCCAGGACAGAGCTACAGAGTGGACTCTGTCTCAAAAGCAAACAAAAATATTACTGATACAAACTGTTAGGAACTGCTATCATAGAATATAACTTCAGGCTAAGAATACAATACAAAAAGTGATATAAGTTCACCAACATTGGAAATACTACATAGTTTTAGATGAAGGCCAAGTAGAGATGTCAAGCAGAGAAGCTAGCTCACTGTTTCAAAGTTGAGAGCATTATTTTCCTGAATAAAAGTGCCACTGGTTTAGCAGTGTAGGGAAAGGCCTGGGTAGATTAACATGTTAATACACACTGCGACATCTGTGTCCTCTCACTTAAGACTGTCCTAAGCATTGGCTTCAACAGCCAGTGAATGAATCTCAGGTACAAAGGAGGCGCGTGCTTGAATGAAGTTACCAGAAACTTTCCTTCCTGAAGGGACTCTAACACAATTCTATGACTTTCTAAGGAAAATAGGCTGCAGCACACCACAGCCTCTATAATGGTGCCACACTGTATTACATAAAGTCACGGTGTTACTCACAGGGCCTAACTCCAAGACGTGTCATTATAAAAAATGCAGAGGAGGATAATTAGGACTATACTTTTAAGAATTACACAAATAGTTGAGAAAATAAAGGTCAATTTCCTCAACTCTATATAATCTTCAATTTTTAAAAATAGATGTAAATTTTTAGCAAAACAAGTATTTTATCAAACAAATTATGATACATTTTTTTTATGATGATGCCATCGATTGTTCTTTTCTGTAAAAGAGACAGACTGGCTTCTGTGCACTCCGTTACTCACTTGTAGTCTCTCTCCCAGAACTTGACAGGCCTAACATAGGAAGTGATGAATATGGCGCTGCCCAGGAAGGGGTTTAGTGGCGTGGAGAAGAAGGCCGACACTATCGCCTGGACAAAGAGCATGGCCGAGTCTATGCGGAAACAGTTAAGGAACAAACACCACAGACAGGAAAAGGAAGGGGGAAAGGCACGTATCAGCCTTGGGCTGATACACTCAGGGCTCCCTTTACAGACGCCAAACCCAGAACTTGGGGCCAAATGAAAAGGCTCTGCAGGTAAAGACGCTAGGAGAGAATTGGCTTTTCCCTGTTGTCTTCTGACCTGTACATGTGCAACACACAAATACTGAAATACATTAGTAAAACTTTAAAAACAGCATTACTTATTACAAATCCTTAATCTCTGCTTGTATTTGGTTCATCTGTGGGTTGCACAAACTAAATCAGAATAGGGCAACGGTCCTCCAAGCCTGAGAGGCTTTGCCGGCTTGTCACAGTCCCTGGCGTGTCTGCTGTAGCCTGACGTTCTCATCAAGGATATGACTAGCCATTCTCATAAACTGTAGTGAAGGATACGGGGCACTGCAAAGGGCTGAGCGAAAGCATGGAACGCAGAGCCCCACGTGATCTGCCAGGGAGCGACATAGGTGTACACGAACTGCAGCTTGTAGAGGAGTTCCCAAAGCTGTGAGGAGAAAGAAAACGCTGTCAGGAAAACTCTAAGCAGGTACTTCAAACAGAAGACAAGCAGCCTGTAAGATGTGTCTTCTTCCTAACAGGAAAATGGCACTGAAGTCATTTTCCCATCACATAGCAAGACAAGATTTATCAACTGCCAAAACACTGGCATCAATTTGATACGAAGATTGTTTTCAATGTAGACATGGACTTATGGATTGGTGTTCTTAAGAGTTCTGTGCCCTCTTCTGGCCAATCACAGCATTACTGCTACTGCCAGCAAACCGAGGAGTAGAGGCAACAGAAACTCTACCTGTCTCTAATACATGCATGTATTTTATCCCAGGATACATTTCCCTTGAACTTCAACCCTTTGGAGTAAATATGTTCCAAATGTAATGTCACAAGGAACCAGGAGAGAAATCTAATACTGAACAGCAATTTCTCTTTGTACTCGACATCTGTCTGAACCTCATTGCTGCCAGTGGACACAGTCCACCCACATGTAAGTCTTTTTTGATTGTGGCTCTTATGGGTTTAATATGCTCCAAAATAACTGCTGAGAGAGGAAGACTATTACTTAGAAGCCAACAGTCAAATGTAACACCAGCAGAAACCTTGCCAACCACGTCAGCAAGTGGCGAGTTTCTTTCTGCAGAGGCAGATGTGCCGTGATAGATTACCTTGCTGAACAGGATGGACATGAAGAAGAGGTCCAGCAGCATCGTCTCTGAGAAGGCTTCATAGTCAAACTTGAAAAAGAGCACAGTGAAGATGACGGTGATGTACTGGTACGTGGGGCTGCTGAAGGAAGAGCGTAGCAGCTTCAGGCCAGCGATGGTAATCATCAAAGCACCCAACCTGTAGCAGAGACAGGCACAGCCCATCAGCCTGTGCTGCAAACACCCAGCATCCACCAGCCAGAGGCCAGCACATGCTCCATAGGCTTTTGATAGAGACCAGACAGACGTCTGGAACTGATGTACAGAAGTGGGGTGTGTGTGTGTGTGTGTGTGTGTGTGTGTGTGTGTGTGTGTACACAACTGTAATCCCAGTACTCAGGAGATCACAGTGGCAACTCCTTTGTCTCAGGAAATAGATACACAATAACAGTGATCTCTATGATAAGTTTATGAAACCCTGAAAGGCATGAATACAACATTCTTTATTAGTACACACTATGAATTTTATCTTCTACATAAATAAGCATGTTTAAAAAAAAATAAAAGTTATAGTTCTAAAACCTGGTTCTCTAGCTTTTCAATTTAATACTAGCAGCATTTAATACATGAGAAACATGTACCAACACTCCCTAACATGGAACTAAAACTACCGAGTCTGACTGAGGATAACTGTGTAGGCAAATGACCCCCTACATGGTCTGATGTGCACAGTACACAGCAGCCACCTCCCAAACCTGCCATTTAATATTCAAAGCTAACTTTACTTGTAATATTAAAATTATGGTTTCTCATCTATTTTGCATAAATGCATACATATGTGTGTGCACGAGCACACTTGCCATAACGTGTGTGGTGGTCAGAAGACAACTTGCTGGAGTCGGTTCTCTTCTTCCATTCCGTGGGTCCAGGGATTGGGCTCAGGTCATGAGGCTTAGCAGCAGGGACCTTTACCTGCTGAGCTATCTAGCAGGCACCCTCGCATAAAATACTGGTTGGCATTAAAAAGTCAAGAACAATAAAAGTACAGTGATGCCCCCCAAAAAAGGGGAAGACCAAGACATCTTCACCTGAGCGGTCCCTCTTCTGATGCCGTGTGACAGAAACATGTTTAGTGGCATCTGACCAATGATTCAAGATGCTTCACCACGTGTGTAAGGTGTTGTTTATTATTGTTCTAATCTAAGGACATGGATCGGGTGACTATATACTCACTCTGTATCTAGTTTCTTTGGGCTGGCAATTGTCTCTGCACTGCTGCTAAGCTCGTTGAGGACAATCAGTGGATAGATGATATTCTTCTCCACAAAAAGAAGCCACACATGAAGTTTTTCGAACCACATCATAGTGGCTGCATCTGAGAGGCAACAAGTCCAGAGATCACAATGCATACAGTGCTCAAGGCAGTCGGGCATACGGTAAGCAGAAAGGATGGCCTTAGGACTCAAGTTTAGCTCAATGCTATGAGTACAAAACCATACGAAGCCCGTACTTCAATGTCTACTTTTATGTGATCGACCGCATGCATGCAGGCATACACACGTGTACACACACACACACATTCAGGTGCACACACACGCATATGCACACGCATACGCAAATACACAGTTTCTGACCTAGACATAACTCATACTTGGCTAACTTTACTTTTATAAGCTGTTGTGTAAAGCTACGTGTCACCCCGGGGCCTTAGCACATAGGAGCCAACTGTTCACCATGCACCCGCATCTCCAGCATTTCATTTCTTGAGATCTTATTTTTCACTATAATTTTTCTCATTTTCTACATTTGTATATAGGAAAAGTTGCTAAAGGTTCTCGGGCTGTACTCAATCCTAGATAAGTAAGCGCTACTAAAGCACCTGACTTCTCAATAGGAAAGTCTATGCTCTAGATGCACACACTCATAGTTTACAGTCACCCAGCTTATAAGGCGTTTCTTCACTAGTGGCATATGGTGGTTAAGGTGGTAAGCTCTTTGGCTCTCTAAAAGCACTACGCCAGGCTGCTAGGCAGTCTTTACATTTCTAATATCAGTACAAAGAAAAAACCAAAACACCCCCCAAAACAAAACAAAACCAGTTTAGTTCTATAGTTCAGTATTTTCAAGAAGTCAAAAATGTTATGGCAATTCAAAATCTGTAAACATTTTAGACTGATTAAAGCAACCAATAAAACTATTGATTTTAAAAATGAACTATTTGGTATATTTATATATAAAAGTGGGAAATGCTTCATCATAGAAAAGCAAACCAGAGCCTGTCTCTGTGGGCTACGTTTCCGGTGCAGAGGCTGGCAGCACCAGCCTCACAGTCTCCTTTAGTTTCCCTTACTAAAAGGTCTCCAGAGCATCGTCCCACTCTCTGCTCATTAGTATTCGGTGGCCTCTCCAGCGTCCAGGCTGTGGGCAGCACCAGGACCACACGGCTTCAGTCAGGTTCATTAAGAGGCCCATTGTGAGAACAGAAAGTCAACTCTGCTACAGCTTCAAAGGCTTCAATGTTCTTCAAAAATATCAACTCATACTCAAATGACTGGCTGAGTCACCCTCTTCACAGTACTTCACTCAAGTCCAAGGAGGAAAGCTTGCTACATTCAGTCACTTGTGTGTAGCACAGCCCGTCACAGGACCAACGGACAAGGAAGAGTGAGTCAGAGTTTACAGTGGAGGGAGAAGCTGGCTGAATGGACAGGCCTTCCTCTCTTCTCCAGTCACTTCACTGCTTACCCAGATCTGAGCAGAAATTACAGAAAGGACTGTCACTACTGTTCTTAAGTAAGACAGTGTTTCTTGTGGCATAAGGGACAAAGGCCTTCCTTCCTTCCTTATGCTTAAATTAAAACCTTTCAAATGGAGGACTGGATGGGGACTGAGCTGCTTGTATACTGATTAGGGAGAAGATGGATCGGGGACGTTAGAGAAGTCACACGCCAGACACACTAGGGACAGGTGTGAGAGGTAGAGCAGGAAGTGTAGGTCTACTCTCGGAAGACGGCCTGGGAGCACAGCTGCTGCTCTTTTAGCAGAAGACAGTGCCCTGCAGGCGACACTTCACCGGAAGCTTCAAACCCACTGCAAGAAGCCAGAGCTAAAGCGTGACTCAATGCTGTCTGCTTAACTCACCACGGGCATACCAGAGTGGGCAGAGCCCGAGGGCGGCAGAGACATACTCACTTCGGACTTCATACTGACTGTGCTCGGCTGTCCTCAGCAGAGGCCGGGAGAAGCAGTGCCAGGGGAGCTGCTTCCTCACCTGAGGCAGCACATAATGGGTTACAAGCCCCACAACACCAACCAGCGCGTACAGCACGTACTTGAGAGCAGGCTGAAAGACAGACAGAGTTCAGGGCGAGAGGAGGTGAGGAGCCCTCGCTGGCTTCATGACCAGCTTCCACTTTTTTTGGTTTCAGTTTTCATCCAATAATGAGGAACAGTAAAGTTAATCTTAGAATCAAACAAAACAAAATTTGTTTCTGTATTTGTAGGGTTTTGTTTTTGTTTTTTTTTCCTGCCTAAATAAGCCACCACTGTTAACTGACTGCCCTTACACATATCTGAAGCATGGTAACTACTTTGGTGTCTGACACTACATTCAATGAAAGTAGCTAGAATTGTTGCTTCCTGCTCCAAGAATGTTCTCCATCACTGTCTGAGCTAGTGAAGGTAAAGGCCATGAGCTAGGTCCTGGAGGAAGAGCAGGATGAGGAGCACGTCTTTGTACGCTGTGCTGTGAGAGGCAGGTCCCTGCACGATCAGATTCACAGCAGGAGGAATCAACACCATTTCTTCTGATATTAACACCAAGAGCCATATACATCTAAAACTCTAGGCCCACTGAGACATGAACGAGTGTCCAGCTGTACCCTGAGGAACACTGGCCCTTATCTCACTTTAAGTGTTCAGGAATGCAAGTTGAAATTGGAAAGAAGAAAAACAAGCAAACATGCTTAACAATATTAAATAATCGAGTGAGCCTTTGCTTCTGGCTCAGTGGAGTAACAGAGACTTACCCTCCCGTAGGAAAGAACCAAAATCAAATACAACCCGCGACCCAGTGGTTTGTATTAGGCAAGATTTACAGAAATAAGCCTATGCCCAGAAGTAAGGAACCAAGGAGGGGATTGTGCTGGCCCTGCTCACAGCTCCAAGAGAGGGCTAGGAACTGGGAGGACAGGGAAACCACAGGGGAGACCCTTGAGATCTGTAGGCGGTCTGAGGAGCAAAGAACCACAGGAGGACAACAAAGCACACAACACAAGGCCTCACAGGGCCGGGAGAGCGCCTTCCCCACAAGCTAGCCTGGGGAAGCTCAAGGTCACATACACCAAGCAGAGGCCTAAGGGTGCCCATCCCTACTTATTTACAAGGAGATCCAAATGTGGTCTAGCTAAACTTGGCCCCGTTCCACCTCATAAACTGCTTTAACCAAAACCAAGACCTGAGGGGATCAAGATATTAAGAGATTAAGACTATCTAGGGACCATGTTCAAGTACTTCTGGAAATACAGAACTTAATACCTAAAAGGGCAAATTTCCACTGTTGGCATCCACTTAAAAATTTTCCATAGGGTTCTCTGAATGCATTCAAGACCATAGCGGGATGTGCTGAACTGATGTCCAGTACTGTTAGCCTGGCTAACAACCCAAGTCTGGGCTGAGGTAGTAGACCCATGCAGGAGATGTGTTTCTGTGGTTAACTACACTGACTGCCTTCTAAATACCTCTCTGCTCACACCTTAGACAGAGCCTGAAGCAGGGAAGCCTATTCTTACAATGAACAGAGTGAACACAGACACTGCCCAAAATGTAGAAAAAAGCCACAGATTTTGGCCCAACTCTAAGCAAGTAACTTTACCACCATCTAAACCTCAGCGAGCAGTGTGCGAGGAGAGTGGGAACTGAGGAAGGGCTAGGAATGTGAAACGCTTTCGGTCAGAGCTCAGAGAACCCCAGGACTATTAACTCAAGAGCCACAGACAGTAGGCCATGGCCTTATCAACACTTAGTCTACCCTGCCCCTCTCAAAAGCTGGCTGCCAACAGATTCTGCTGAGAGCTCACTACATTCTAATGGGTAGCTCTAAACCCACTGTCACACAGATGGCCCTGGTTAATCCTGGTTGGGTCACAAAGCAAAACAAGCAGACATGAATGCACAAAAGCTATTTGTGAGGTAGGAAGGAGGGTGGGTGGAGTGGTGGGGAGCTAGGAGACCAGAGGGGTTGGTAAGCAAAGTGTACAGAGGTGAAATTGTGGGAAAAATCTGTACGTACAGAGAATCAGGACACCACAGCTCAGAGTAAAGGCAGAAAAATCAGGCAATCAGAACTAACCCGCCAGTGATATAGATGTTAGGATCAGAAGATAAAGATGCTCTTAAGAATGACAGTCAAATCCATACGTCCAGAACACCACATACAATATAAAAAAGGCCTCAGCCGACTTCTAAAGATGGAAATCAGAGATTATAAAATGGAAAGGACTCTGAATGGGATTGATGAGAGATGATGGCACAGAGGAGGAGATTAGTGAAGTATAAACAACAGAGCCAACATCAAGCCAGAGGAAAAGAACCGAAATAAACAGCATCAGGCAACCACAAGACACATGCAACTGGAGTCACTGGGGTGGGCTGGGGTGTGGCAGTGAGAACAGGATAAAACAAGACAAATCCTAGAATAATAGCCCAATGGCTCAAAACTTAACGTAAAGTATGAATCAGAGAAATGAACCTCAGCTGCAAAAGAAAGCCACATACAAGTACATTTAATGAATTATCCTCTACTAGTGATAAGACAAATCACATAAGCAACAGAGGAAGAAACACTGTGCACAGCGGGATACAGACAGGACAATCGCAAGACTTCTCATCAGAAGACGAGGACCAACAAGACCTTGTGAGACCTTTCAGATGCTGGAAGAGTGAAATGGTCACCCTGCAGTTACACCCCAGGCAATACCTTACCAAATGACCCAGGGAACAGAGTGCAGATTAAAAGATATGCAGAACAAGCAACATTCTCAGACATCTTTGAGACCAAAGGAAGTGACAGCATAGGGAAACACTGGAATGTAGTCACGAGAGTTTCACATGAAGCAAGGGCAGTGCTCAGATAGAAGAACTTGCTATGTGGAACTGCCTGTGATGAGCAGAGGTGCTCACCCATCCCTCCACCTGCCCGGATGACAAGGCGCAGCTTCCCCAGTGGTACTCAAGTAAGGCTTTGGGGGACTTTAGCAGAAAAAGCACATCTTGCATACAGGATGGATACAGATCATGAGGGCCAGAGGACAGAGTGTTATCTACAGTCTCCATGGCCTTGACTTTGTCGTGCTCACACCTCTGTGTCTTTGCATGCCATGCTGTACCAGTCAGTCTACATGACCAAGAGAACAAAGAAGGACACGCCATTTGCAGAAGAGATTCTATAAGAGTCCATTTTGACTGGGGCTTTCTTTAGCATCACTTGCTTTGTGGAAAAGTGATGTCATTTAGAAGACACTTGGGGCCAGGCAGTGATGGCCTTTAATCCCAGCACTTGGGAGGCAGAGGCAGGCAGATTTCTGAGTTCGAGGCCAGCCTGGTCTACAGAGTGAGTTCCAGGACAGCCAGGGCTACACAGAGAAACCTTGTCTCAGACTCCCCCCCCCCCCCCAAAAAAAAAAAAGACACTGGGGAGCCTCTGGAAGGACTACGGACAAGAACTAAAGTCTGCAGCCAGCAGTAAGAGAGGAAATGAAGACTGCACACAATTCACCTCAGATGTCTGCAGTAACAGGAAAAGCTCCTCAGCCACTCACAAAGACTTATAGCCTAGAGAAAACCTGAAAAAATACATAAGCAAAGCTCATATATTCCTCAAGGCTCAGGGACCACTGAAGAAGTGCGGGCAGAAAGAATGAAGAGGCAGAAAGATGGGGAGACGGGCAGCAGGATACCATACTCTAAGCAGTAACACAGCCACCACACCATGGACTCACAGCAGCAGTGTATTCTAGCAGTGAGCCTACAGAAGTCAGGCTCTCCTAACAGTTAGCTATAGGCAGGGAGACCACTACCGAACTGTGGCAGCCAACAGATTCCAGAAGAGAGGGGCTCAGTACTCAGCTGTGACCCCATGATAAACCTACCAGGCTCTCATAATCAGTTTCAAACCTAGGTTCTGGTTCAATTATACAGGACACTAAACAAAACCGATAGTGAGCAGGGAAAAGATAGGGCTGGTAGGGGCTGGAGGGAAGTTGGGGAGAGGTGACAAGAACACACAGTCTATACATATAAAATCGTGAAGGAATAAAAGTTACTACTAAAAACCAACACACACCAAAAACAAAACAAAGACCCAAATGTTTCATTCCCACAATGTCATACATTGGTAACATTACTTTCTATCAACCCAAACTAGAGGAGAGGGCTCCTTACCTGCAATGCCGTGAACACTGTGCTCACATGAATAGCGAAATACAGCACACCAATAATGACACACACTACCAGGTCGGACTGTAAGCGCTCACTCTGTGGGACAAAGGGGAATAAGTAAACAGTTATATACTTGTTTGTTTTTGAGCTAAGGTCTCCTGAATTCCAGCCTGATGCCAACTGTTATGTAGTTAGGATGACACTTACTGCCCAATCCTCCTGCCTCCATCTCCCAAAGGCCACCATGATTTCCTTTACGTACAATTAAAAGAAAAAAAATCTCCTTTTTTCCCAAATCGGTAAAGCTTAAAAGATAATTTTGCACCAACACACTTCAGCATTTTTTTTTGTTTTTTTTCTCATATAAAATAATTATGTACAATAATTCTATTTTCTTCCTCAATTTTCTCATATTTGGGGTTTCCTCTGAGTTTGGTAGGAACCCAAACAACCCATCTAGTTTCTAATGCTGTAAACAAAGTCATCTAGAAGACTTTTCCCCTCACTGGTCAGGACATTTGCTTTTTTTATTGACAGAAAAGACAAAAGCCTATCTTCCGAGGCATCAAAGCTGCACGCACCCTCGTGTATGTGGTTCTCACAGGGCTGAGGATCCCTTATTTGAACTTAGGACCAAGAACATTTCCAGTTCTGGAATTCATTCAGCCTTCGGAGAGCTTCTGTGGACTCAGCCAGCTGAGGATCCCTGAACTAAAACTCCAGACACAGAAATGTTCTAAAAACTCAAGTGGTTTTGTTTGTTTGTTTGTTTGTTTTTTGTTTTTTTGAATGGTGATTTGGGAGCAGTTCAGGCTCTGAGCTTTTGGAAGCATACTCAACTCTGTAGTAAAAACACAATCGATCTTCTTGCTCTCCCTGGCCACCCTACTTACTTGTACACATTTAACATCCCACCATGCTTAACACTAACACAGAAACCAAGGTCAAAAGAGAATTTCTTTCAGTTTTATCGTGAGATAGTTTGTCACTTAGAAGAATTTGTAAGCAGTCACATTCACTGAAAATAGATACTATGTTCAATTAATATTCAGGTAAGTTCATCATTCAGACATAAATAATGTAAAATGAAGGGACTGGGGATATAGTTTCAAGAGTAGAGTGTTTGCCTTGCAAGTTTTAAGACCCTGGGTTCAATGTCCAGCACAGCAACAAAACAATGTAAAATAAAACAGAAAAATAAAGTGTTTTGTTCTACAAAGCTGGTGTGAATCGCTGGGACTCCCTTCTGACGTCACTACAGAGACATCTGAGGCAGTAAGCTGAGCTGGGAATGTATGCTCTAGTCAGCACAGTAAGCCACAAGACTGTTCTTTCCTTGCGACTGGAGCCCTCATTTTTAAATTTTCCTATGTATTTATGAGTATTTAAGTGTTCTGCCTGTACGCATGCCTATCTACAACTTGTCATCAGTGCCTGCAGACACCAGGAGGTGTTGCTCTCCTGGAACTGGAGTTACAAGCAATTGCAGGCTGTCATGTGGGTACTGAGAACTGAATCCAGGTTGTCTGCAAGAGCAGTAGTGCTCTTAACTGCTGAGTCATCTCTCCAGGCCACAAAACATACTTTTTATATCACCCTTGAGAAATGAAGCAGATGTCATGGGTTTCTTTCTTTTTCTCTCTTCCTTCCTTCCTTCCTTCCTTCCTTCCTTCCTTCCTTCTTTCTTTCTAAATTCAACAAGAATGATAACAATCTAACTTATCTTAAACAGTTTAACCAGTTAAGTTCTTTGGTCCCCATGGATACCTAAAACTATGGACGGTACTTCACCATACAGCTATACAGATAACTGAGGGGCTACTCAGGAACTGGTAGATGGTAGTGGTGTGCACAGCAACAAGGGCATGCTTCATGTCTGAGTAGAACACACAACATTTCATCCTGCTGTACAATTTAAAACTTACAAATTATTTATTTCTGGGTCTGTTGGCCTAGATTTGGCTGCTAGTAAATGAAACCATGGGAGGTGAACTGAGGCTTGAGAGAGACTACTGTTGTAGTCAACGTCCAGAGCCTTGTCTCCTCTGAGGACCAATTTCCAGTACCAATGAAATGACTTGATTTTACTCAACACGAGACCCTTTGACCTTCTCTTCTCTACTGAGACCACCTGTGAGAGGACGGGGCTTCTCACACGCAGGCTGACGCTCTCCTCTCCAAACTGTTTAGGACCAGAAGCATGTGAAACTGCGGATCTTTGGGAATTTGGGAATATTTCCATATATCTATCACATGACATACTTTGAGGAGATGAGGTGCACATAAAACAGTAAGATCCATTTTCCATGTGTGCCTAACAGTCTGAAGGTGACGGTCAGCAGCACTGTACGGAGCCTGTGCTTGGACTGTGACTGGTCGCATGAGACCAGGCGTGCAGCTTTCCCTGTGTGATGCTGTTAGCACTCAACAGTATTAGCGTCCAGTCAAGACTTCTGGACTTTTGAGATGAAGGATGCTTACCTAGGATGTTAAATCTAGACTGAATACAATCAACTATATTTAATAACACTTATTTTGTCCAATTACTAAAGACTTTGAAAAGTACTTGTCGTATAACACCACCACCCGCCGCGGCCATGGCTCACAGAGCCACACTTACAACAGAGTTGCTGAGCTTCTCTGGGAGAGGGTCTTTCACCTCAGACAGAGGGTCTTCTGGGTTCTTCTCGTCAGCTTTGGGAAAAATCTTGGATTGCATCAAAGAGCTTTATTTGAAAAAAATAAAGGTATTTTAGCAGAAAATACATATGAAGCTTGAAATTCACACACACACACACACACCAAGCAGACACACAATAAAAAAGTAAAAATGGAATCTTTAACAACATACATTTCAGCTAACAAAATCAGCATGACTCAAAGTTAATGTATTTTCAACACAGACAGAGCAGGACAAAACACTTGACAGGAACTAGGGAAGGAGCTGCCTGGACTATGAGAAATGCCAACTTAAATGTCCCACAGCAGGAGTGGATTCACTTACAAGAGCACAGACGGGTCACTGCTCTGTCGGCTGAGGTGATAGGACACTGCCACCAACAAACCACAGAAGACAGAGAAAAGCACAGGAACGTGCTGGCCATCCCAGGAATCCTGAGGAAGAAATCCAGAGAAAAGGGCGCGTGTAACCTTAAATACCCAACAGCGAATCAATCCTCTTACATCAATATTTTAGGGACGGCAAACTTAAAGTGTAAAATGTTTTAGCTATATTCGTAACTGAACTTTATTCCAAATGAATTTAGACTCCTTTTTTTTTTTCATTGAGAGAGGGTCTCATGTAGCTCAGGCTGACCTCAAATTTGCTATGTAGCTGTAGCTGAGTTTGAACTCCCAACCCTGCCTCTGCCTCTCAAGTGCACATCTCACATTAAAGTTCTCTTTCTCTGGAGACCTGGATCAGGCACTAAATTCCTTTTGTCTTCAGCTTTCTTCTCTCTGCCCTCTTTTGGTATGAGACTTTCTTTCGTATTAGGAAGAATCCCTCGTGCTTGGTGCTGTCATTCCGCAGGCTAAGCAGAGCTCACTGAATAGCTGGTATTCATTTTACTTCCCTCTTCACACTTGTGTAAATCAACTCTCAGAACTTTTTAAACAACAAAATTAGAAGACAACCCATACCACATCCACCTGCTTCACAGCTGTGTTCTAGAAAGCACAAAACACATTCCCTTAGTTCCTTTCAAATTTTAAGTTATTTTACTTTCCTTCCTCAAAAGGCCAAAGAAGGAACTTTTGTCCAGTCTGATAGCTCATCAGACTCCAAATCTAAAAGACCTCTCAGACTCTGATGTGTCTGATGACTCTGTGGGTCTTACTACGTACACTTGAAAACCACCATTTCTTGGGTTCTCCCTCATGTCTCCCTTGCCAACCCACAGTAGCAGCCTTCCTCTATGACTCAATTCTGTTGATGACTTCTATGTCCACCAAGCACCAACAGAAATCTCTTTCTATATGACTACTGCGCTGTGCCTCTGGACTCCACAAATATAAACAAAGGAAGTATTCACATTAAAAATTCCTTGTTCCTGAACTCTAGGGTTTCCAATATTGTCTAGTAGTAGCCAGCAGTTCAAGACAGACCCTGTTCCTAGCCCTCTTTTGTTTTTCCAGGTCCCCAAATGTACTGATGGGATCTAGCCTGAGTGAGGGGGCTCATGGCTTGAGGACATCTCTGTAAATCAAATGGGCAGTGTGTTTCAGGGCCCCTCTACCAGCATGTATCTTCAACTGTGCCCTGGGACTTGTTTCGTTGCTCTGTTTTGTTTTGCTCTGTAGCTGTAGCTGAGTATTAATCAGCATCAGAAGGCAAGGGGTACTAGTGATAATGTGGTTCAGGGAGGGCAGGAGGAATCAGCAGTCACACAGACACAGAGCACACTCCAGCCTGCCACTTACCCTTAATGCTCCGTAGCACAACCCATACAGCAAGGCGACGGCCACAATGCTGCACAGGAAACTGTACAGTGCTGCCAGCAGGCTGGTGGTGGCTAGATGGCAAAGGAGGAAGAAAACCGGGATCTTAGAAACCCTGACACTCAAAAGCACGGGAAGCACAGGGATGGCGCGGCACTTATCCAGTCACGTGACTAACAATCCAGCACTGCATCTTTTCCACAAGACTTGACATGACAAGCACTTCTAGCTCTGATATTTTATTGAGACAGGGTCTCACTTTTAGCTCGGTCACTCTCAGCAATCCTCCTGTCTTAGCCTCCTGAGTGCTCAGGCTACAGGCATCCAGTTATCATGTCTTGCTTTAAATCACGGAAGAAACATCTGTACCTATAATAGGCTTCAAATTGTATGTAGGGGGCCGCAGAGCTGGTTGTTCTGTGGGCACATTCTGCTCGTGGAGAGTTTGGTTCCCAGCACCTATACCTGACAGCTATAACGCCAGCTCCTGGGAACCGAGTGCCTCCAGCCTCCACAGGCACTGCACCCACATAATTAAAAATAACCCTTTTAAAAAGCTATCTGACATTAATAAAATGTACCAGAAAATCAAGCTTGCAAAGGTCTGCAATGGAGGTGTCAATCAGCCACTTAAAATATCTTTCTATGTGAAAAGAGCTTGCTTTATTCACAGCAGTAGCTCTGTACTCCCATTTACTGATTCACATAAAAATGCGTAAATCTGACTACTAGAACTGACTCAATAGGATTACTAATAATAAGGAGCAAGAAAGATAGTTAAGATTCTTATCCGTTATTAAAAAATATAGCTGAGAGAGTTGCCTAGTGCAATTCTACACAGCGACCTACGGGAAATGATTAAAACTAACACTGCACACTTGTAACTTGCAATGACAAAGCCCAACACTGTGAGTCTCCTGCGTGGAGGCCTCATCACGTGCTGCAGCATGAAGCCATCAATAAGTCCCTAACTAGAAAACCAGTTGTTTTAAATTACACACATTCAAAAACAACCAAAAAAGCTAATATAATAACTAGATGGCAACCCGGAAAGTTTTACTTTCTATTAACAATTTAGGTCAGCTCAGGTGGAGGGAAAGCACAGCCAGCGCGAGGACCTGAGTCAACGCCCCAGCACCCCTGTAAAAAGCCGGCCACGACTGCGGGTGTCTGTAATTCTAGCACTGTGGGGCAGCAACAAGGGAACCCAGGTTCTGAGAGCTCCTTGGCCAGTCAAGCTGGCTCAAAGTGTGACTCGGGGAGAGACCCCGACTCAAGGCGGTAGATAGGGGGGCCAGCAGCCAACATGCCCTCTGGCCTCAGCACGCATCCATGCACACAGGGTGCACACACCACACTCTCCCCATGCACATAAAATTGAAAAACACTGGAAAGTGAGCCATGCCATCAACATTTGATCACGAGATGACTTCAGGGAATGTATGTGGAAGGTAACTGAGGCTCGCAAACGGCAAGTGTGGAGAAAATGAACTCTAAAGTTCCTGCTTTCCTGTCAACTACTTCCCGTTTGCATACTCTTCTCGCCACACAGTGGTACAAGATGAATATCTCAACTACAGTAGCTGCACTGCGTTCATGTTCTTCAAGTCATTCTCTTCAAATTAACAGTGGATTGTTTTAAAGATGAAATACAGGCATAGTAAGAAAATAGATTTTCTAAGTTATCAAACAATATATACATATTCTACCCTAAAAACTGAGATAGTTCTTTAAAGGCTGATTTAGTAAGTTACTTTTTGATTCTGACTTTGGCATTCTCCTTTAAGTACATGGACATGCCAAACGCACGCCCTAGTACAGAATGCAAGGACAATCAGACCCAACCTGCTCAGCCCAGATGACATCATGAACACGTGGTGACTTACAGATCCCATCCTGGGGTATAAAGTGAATTAAAAAAAAAAAGCTTAAGAGCAGCCCCTGCATTTCTGCAGTTTTCCTTCCTACAGGCTCCATTAGCTATAGTAGGCTATAAGTCCAAAATATTAAAGAGACAACTCCAGCGAACAGAAGCGGGAGGCCACGTCTGTATAACCTTTCCTCGGCTGTAGACTGTGAAGGTGTGGTGCATACACCTGTGTGTACAACATGCTCAGGCAGAGGAGGGCGCTGCAGGTCATCCTCCTGCTGTCTTGAGACAGGGTTCCCCACTGCCCTGGAAGCTCACAATTACAGCTAGACCGGCTGGATAAACTGCAAAATTGTTTTACTTCATTATTACTGCTGCTAAGTTCACTATTACAGGGATGCAGGGATAATGCAAGAAAGACAGTCCATACAGGTCCCCATTCACCAGGGCTTGGAACATCCTCTATCAATGGAGGGGAGGGGCACAGAGTATTCTACAACTTTCCTTTTGCAAATTATTTGTTACTTCTTACACATTAAACCTGCAGTTCCTGGCCTTTTTGCCACGACGGCAGAGCTCACTTTCCTCTTAAGTATAATCCACTGCCTTTCTGCCTTCAGTTACTAAACCAGCATCTTTGAGGATTTCAATGTTAAAATCCAAAGTGGAGACATACTGCAACCTCAGCTTATGACTGCATGACCCAGGTTATTTATAGCAACCTGTAACTTACTCACCATTCCCACCAAAGATATGGATATCCAATTGTTCACAAAGGTACATTACAAACGTGTTCACCTGAGGCAGGAGACCAATGAAAAATACTATTGGGAAACAGAGTGTAAACACTATGGAAGGAAAGAAAAGTTTATTAAAAACCACTGCATTCATCCTCTTGTCCATTAAAGCCCATAAGCAATGAAGTCAAACTTAACACTGCCTACTGTATGACTGGATAGTAAATTCTTCCAAAACTATTAAAAAGTATCTTTAACAATCGCCTTAAGAGGCTGGGATACAAAAATGGAGCAGAGCCTGAAGGAAAGGCCATCCAGAAACTACCCCACCTAGGGATCCATCCCACAGGCAGATACCAAACCCAGACACTACTGCAGATCCCACAAGAGCTTGCTGACAGGAGCCTGATACAGCTGTCTCCTGAGAGGCTTTGCCAGATCCTGACCAATACAGATTCAGATATACACAGCCAAACATTGGATTGAGTATGGGGACCCCAATGGAGGAGTTAGGGCAAGACTGTAGGAGCTTAAGGTTTGCAACCTTATGGGAAGAAAAACAATGTCAACCAACTGGACCCCCCAGAGCTCTCAGGGACTAAACCACCAACCAAAGAGTACAGAGGGGGTACCCATGGCTCCAGATGGATATGTAGCAGAGGACTACCTTATCTGGCATCACTGGGAGGGGAGCCCTGTGGTCCAGTGGAGGCTTGTTGGTGACCCAGGATAGGGGAATGCTAGGCCACCGAGGCAGGAGTGGGGGTGGCGAGGGGAGCACCCTCATAGAGGCAGGGGGAGGGAGAGGAGACAGGGGACTTGTGGAGGGGAAACTGGGGACGGGGATAACATTTGAAATGTAAATAAAATAACCAATAAAAAAGAATCAGAAAAATAAAAAGAATATTAGCTTTAAAAAAAAAAGAGGCTGGGCTACAGCTTAGTGACAGAGCACTTGCCTAGTATATATACATGAGGCCCTGCATTCAATTTCCAGTACAGAGAAACAAAATCATTTCAACCTTTTATATACAACATGAACTTAAAACATATAATAAAAAAATCTTTACACCACATCCTCTTCAAGAACAGAATTACTCTAGTGACTCAATATCCACCTTGTCATTCTTAGTTGCTCTGTTTCTCATGCAGGACTACAGTAAGCAGAATACGCTGGTTACATCTCTGTATCAGTGAATTAAAAACAAATCAACTACTGTTAAGATCAGAGACCCCTTCAAGAAACTCACCTATAACCAAGTCCCTGGCCGACAGAAGCACCAGCGGGTTGGTGAAGGTTACTCCATATAACTTGAACTTGCTTGTGGTTAGGTTTCTGCTGCCATAATCCAAGAGCCAAATGAGACCACAACATAAACAGAAGTAAACTGGTCTACTGTAGGCAATAATACGATTATGACCCTGCAAACGATACATTTTCACTGTCAGGTTAGCTCATTTTGAGAGCCACAACTAAGTCCTGAGTTCATTACTAGCTTGTATTGTAATGGTCTGAACCGTTGCCATATGACAGGCAGGTACTTCTGATGACTACAGGAAAATGTCAAGGACAAGTGTGTACAGGGAAGGGATAGAATGAACCCGTGACACCACTGGGATCAGAGCCATGGCATGAACTCAGTGTTTTCATTAGGCATATGAATAGATACAAGAGAAGTGTACACATACATATGAATGTACAACTACAAGTTACACATCTTTACCCACTGAGAGGACCTAGACACAATAACATTCTAGTAATAAGGTTACTACGTCATCCTGATCTTAGTTCACAAAAGAGAGCCGAGATTTCACAGGGAAAACAAGGTAATGGCGGCCAGTAGGAAGGTATGAATTCAATGTGGATCACACTGCCATTCAAGTAATGGTTCTCAACTGTGGGTCACCACCCTGTTGAAGTTGACTAACCCTTTCACAGGTCATAGAAAAGCACAGATATTTACATTATGATGTGTAACAGTAGCAAAATTAACAGTTTGATGAAGTGGCAAGAAAAATAATTTTATGGTTGGGGGCCACCATACCACAAGGAACTGTATTAAAGGGTCTCAGCTTCAGGAAGGTTGAGAACCACCGCATTACAGGTTCACACGTCTATATTGAAAGGACACAGAACAACTTGACAGGCTTCAAATGACCAAGTGAAGAATAACTGAGTATCAAAGCAAGTATGTAACATTATAGTCCACTGTAACACAAGCCATACGTCCCCACAAATGCACAGATCTCTGTCTCTGTCTACACACACACACACACACACACACACACACACACACACACACACACAACCTATTGTATATAAACACATAAACATAGAGACAGAAAAAGGGGCTGGGATATAGTCCACTAGTGGTATAATTGTCTCATGTGCACAGGGATCATTATCAACACCACAAATAATCAGCTAAGTCAGAAGAGAAAACTATTCCTTTCATACTCTTACTCCTCAAATACACTAACCTCTCATAACCGAGAAACATCAAACACAAATTGGGAGATAGTTCTGTGATATAACTGCTCTAGATCCATAAACAATCAACATAAAAAAACACACACACAGGAACCACTCCAGGTTAAGAGAGAGTTACGAGCCCAGATGAGGAAGGAGAGCAGAGCAGATCTGAGAAACACCTCTGGACTGCACAGCAGCACTGTGTTAGGGCTCATTACGAACAATCACGGTCAATGAATGCACAAATGCTCTGAGGAGACACACTGATGTACTAGAGGCACAGAGACATTAGGTATAGAGGCATTACGTTTGCAAAGATAGGGAGGAGAGGGAAGGAGGAGAGAGAACAGAGAAAGGAGGTGCCTGCCTCACAGGTGAGGACTTAGCCCTGCAGTCTGGAGTGGAAGGCGTGCCAGCCTTCCTCTAGTCCCCATGATACTATTCTGCAAGCCAGAAACCATGCCAAGAGTTCATTCACACAGCAATGCATCAAAATGTCATTTCCCTTCAAAAGTATCCTCACAGATGACAAACATCAGCCACAACATCTCCTTGTATGATTTACTTTCTGTTCTGGTCACATCAACTATTTCAGTATAAGGATAAAATTACTACAATCAGGAATGAAAACTCTACTCAACGTTATTCTAGAAGCTTATTGCTTTAAACTAGTTTATTTGTTTATTAAAAACAAAACAGATGCCACTTTGAAGCACTCTGGTCTGGAACTTATGCAGCTCTGGTCGGCCGTAAACTCCTAGCAGCCTTCTGTCTTCAGCCTCCTATACTGGGGTAACAGGTGTGAGCCACACGCTACTGCTTTGCTCTGCTGTACAGAGAATGCCCTTTCATCTTTCTATTAAACAGATGAACTGTCCAAACCAGAACTGGATCACACTATCTGCTCAGTGGACACAGGCTCATTAGCAAGGATTTTACCTCATTACTTAGCACAAGTCTTAAACAGCAGTCAAATGCACTGTATCTTTATATTCTTGCTCTTAACTGATCATCAAAGAAGAATGAGTTTTTCCTACTTTAATATTCTATTTCCAACACTTATTCACTATTTTCAAATTTTAGTAAATCCAAACAATAAAGCTGATATGGATTATGTCTGCCTGACACTATTGAAGCAGGCTGCCAAAAAAAAAAAATGAATTATTATGCTCATTTCAGCATTTCAGTATTCCAAGTCTGTGAGCAATGTCATTTCATTTCACATCCATAAATCAGCCTACACAGTGCGTCAACACTTAGATGAGACAATAAATACAAACACAATTCAACCTGCACACACCAGGAGAAACTATGGGCTTTGGTTAGGTGCCAAGGAGCTGTAGCTTACAGTCTTTTCAGGAGACTTACATGTCTAGGAGAGGAAGAATCAGGCTGAACACTCTAGAAATGAACAGAAAGATACATTATTTTACTCAAGTATCCAGGAATTTCACAAGTCAACTTTTTTTTCTTAAAAAAACAAAAAGCTTGTTTTTATTTTTTGTTAAGTGTACAAAATCCTAGGCTTCCTCCCCATGCCCACCTCTCCCAGCTCTCGGCTCGCTCACTCGTTCGTGTCCATCTCCCTCTTGGTGCTGTTCTTCCTGCTCACTCGCATGTCTAATAAATAGGCAATACACAATAAACACGCAACTTTGGTGTGTGTCTTGGGCACCTAGCTTTATATGTGTATGTATCCAACCAACATGTGTGTGTCCAACTACGTGTCTGTATCTATATATATGTTATTCAACTATATATGAGTGTGTGTCTAACTATATGTATATATATTCAAATATTTTTATGCATATAAGAGAAAACCTGTAATATTTACCTGAGTTTGGTTTATTAACACCTCCAGTCCCACCTGTCTTTCTGAAAAATGACATTTAATTTCTTTCTTTTTTTGAGGGGGCAAGAAGACAGGGTCTCCTCTACATACTCCTGGCTGTCCTAGAACTCACTATGTAAATCAGGTTGGCCTCAAACTTAAAAAAGATCTGCCACCATCAATTCATTGCCTCATGGATGAGTGAAAATGTGTGTGAGCATGTGTGCACACATCTATCTCATTTTTAAAATTCTTTTACTCTTTGAGATTATACATTTCCCTCTTGTATATCCTCCCTCCAATTCGTACCACATACCCTTCCTTGCTCTCTTTCATATTCATGGCCTTAACATTTTTCTGTTACATGCACATGTGTATGTGTATACATATAACATCCTAAGTCTGTGTGAGGTACATGTATGTTTGACTTCAGGGCTGACCACTGGGCACTGAACCACCAATTAGGGGCTCCTCCCTGGGGAAGACTGTTCCTCCCACCCTTGGCATTCCTTAGTTGCATACAGTTCTTTTTGTCACAATCAACTTTTAAAATGCTCTTTAAGTGATTTCTGTAAATGTCTCCCAGCCAAGAAATTGTGAACATTAATTGCAAATGTGAAGCACAAGCTCCAGGAGCTGTCCCCAGAAGAGTGAGCAGTACACACGACCCTCACTCTTACTTAATTTAGCCGGTTAATAACTTGCAACTACTCAGATTAATGCTTTAAGATGGTGTACAATAGACACATCTGCCTTTCTGCCTGGCTCTTTATGACTTGCAAGCCATATGTGGGATATGGTGACTGCCAGTCCACTCAGGAGATACACAGGAACCCGGCTGAGCACGGAAGTCCTAGTTCCAGCTTACTACAGAGTGATGACTCAATTTATTATCTGCTTGTGCACACCAAAACAATCGAGGGGACCGCTGTGAAAGCCTGTGAAAATGCCCTAATGTCCTCATATGGTTTCTTCTCAAACCAGACCCTCCCCAAGCCTAGCTCACTCCCAGTGGCACATAACACACCCGTCCCAGGCCAGCCCATTACTACCTGCAAACCGCACTGCACCAAGCATGCCCAGTTTGCCATCTGGCACCTGCCCTTGGCTGCACATGAGCCTGGGTGACTTTTCAGTTCTGTCAACCTCAACTCCTTCTGAAACTCTAACTCCTCCCTTCCTTTTTCTGTTTATGACACTACTATTTTTCTAGTCAGCTACTTAAAAAGAAAGTCCCAGAAGCCCTTCCCCTCATTTAACCACACTAAACTAAAAGCAGTGGACAAAATTAATGGAGCAAGGGACACTAGAGTCAGAAAATGACTTTGCAGGTTAAGATGACAAAGAGATAAAGTGGCTGAGCGAAAGCCAAGCCTCAGAAGCAGCACTTTTAACATGTGTGCCACAGTTAAGCAGAGCCCTGACTCTGATTCTTACTGCACAAGCAAAGAAACCATGTTTGTCAGTGTCTAACAGGACTGAAGCCTGCAACACATGTGAAGCCTTCTCATCTCTAGCAGGACATAAGTCAAATAATGGACATACAGCAATAAAAGCTGCTTCCCCGGCAATAATAGAAACCAAGAGGAGGGCGAACAAGGCCCAAGGGAATTCTCACAAAGTTAGCAATCCTTGAGTAATAGAAGCAACAACAAATGATCCATGTGAGACGCACGAGCCACTGGGGCTGCGCAGTCACGGCACAGCACTGAGGACGTGGAACTGGAGGACAGAATTAACAAATGTCAAACAATGACAGAGAGTGGGGCTGGCAATTCAGAAACAGCAACAACCTAGATAGTTTTCTTCAGACATTAGCTACAAACAGACGAAAATATCAAGCCAGCTGAGAACTGAACTGAAGCAGCCGCTAGCAGGCCGGGGAGGGTTCCTTCCACACAGCAGCATATCTAAGGGATATAACCTAGGCAGAATCAGGCATGCTGACTAAAGGGAAGGGAACAACCTATTAACAGGCTTTAGGCAGATTCTCCCATTTGCTTAAATGCTTACAACTGACAATACAGGTACTTCTGGCCACTATTCAGTCAGTACCAAAGGGACATCAATATTCTCTTTTTGATGTCCCCTAAGAATAAAAACTATCTCTACTTTTTGACAATGTTATCCACCAATGAAAATTTTAATAAATCTCACCCACAGAACAGAAAGCTCAAAGATGGGAAAAGAAAGCTTAAAATGCTGGTAAACTGAACCGAAATAAATCTCAAGAATGCAAATTCTTATTTTTAAAAAAGATTTATTTATTCTTTCTTTCTATCTATCTATCTATCTATCTATCTATCTATCTATCTATCTATCTATCTATCTATCTATCATCTATCTATATGTATATGAGTACACTGTAGCTGTCTTCAGACACATCAGAAGAGGGCACCAGACCCCATTACAGATGGTTGTGAGCCACCATGTGGTTGCTGGGAATTGAACTCAGGAAGAGCAGTCAGTGCTCTTAGTCGCTGAGCCATCTCTCCAGTTCCACAAATTCTTATTTTATTTTATTTTTTTCTGAGACAGGGTTTCTCTGTGTAGCCCTGGCTGTCCTGGAACTCACTCTATAGACCAGGCTAGCCCCGAACTCAGAAATTCGCTTGCCTCTGCTGGGATTAAAGGTGTGCGCTACCACGCCCGGCACAAATTCTTATTTTAACAAGTCTCTTTTCATTTAAAGAATTAGTTTTTAGTAAATTCAATGTACATACAATTACTTTTTAAAGTTTACACCCTTCTTTGGACTCTACACAATCCAATGTAAGCCTCCATGGAAAATAAACCTAAGTTCTCATCCTGTGGCCAGTTGGTGAATGGCCTTAGACACAGCAGGGAAGGCGCTGGCACCTTGAGTAGCGAGTACTGGCAGCTGGCGATCACCAGGCAGAACTGGAACACCCAGATGTCTCTGAAGAAGCCTTGGATGAGAAGGATGGACCCCAAAAAAGCCACAAGAATAGCCAGGACAACAGCTAATATATTCTCCAGGATCTCACGGTTTCTGTGGATGGAAAATTAACAAGCAGGCCTATCGTGAGTACAAGAAATTCATCAGACTGAAAAAAGAAGGCATCTGTTTAAGGCCTGCTAGGTTGTATTTAGGATGTCTGGTCTGAATAACATTTCAGATTATACAGGAAACAACCCCTACCAACTGTGGACATGATATAGCTGTCCTATGCCACTGTGACAGTGGAGTGCCCTCTACATAGCTGTCCCATGATACTGCAGAAATGGAGTGTTCTCTAACATAACTGTCTTATGATCTCATACCATCTTCTCTAAGATATGCTGTAAAATAAGTGGCCAATTCGGATGGCAAATAAAGTTGACATAGGAAAAAGGTTGAAAAGCAGAATCTCGGGGCTGGAGAGATAGCTCAGTGTTAAGAGCAACATTTCCTATGTTGATGAATCCAATTATCAATCAGCTTTTTATTCATCCTGGTTTTTTGTGCCAAATCTTGTAAGTTTTCTATAACCTTAGGACAAATCTTTTGTGTCACATAATTTGCTATCTTACGTTCCATATTAATGCTTATGACTGTGATTTAGTTTTTGTGATATGGTCCAAGGTAGGGATTCATATGGAAATCTGCTATTTTTAGTGCCAACTCTCCACTTCAGTGATTTGCATAGTATTTAAATTAACACTTGGCCTGGAGCATTCTCTTAGAAAAGTTCCTAATGGTAACTGCCGTTTATTTAGGTGGATCTGTGATAATTATGTCTTTTAAGGCAGCTGTCCTTTTCATTTGCCTATTGTCAACATAATGTCACAAAGCTGTTGATATTGTTCTTACTGCTCTTTAAGTCCTGAGGGGTTTGTAGTGACATCAAGCCCTCACAGGTCATCCGGTGTCTCCTCATCAGGGAGCTACAGGTTGCTCAATTTCACTGCTGCTCCTAAAGATGCAGCCTCTTGTCCCCTGATTTTCTGTGTTCTTGCTGTGTTCTTGCTTGTCCTTGGCTAGGATAAGTGCTTACTTGTCTGGTTTCCTAGTGCAGAAGGGAGTCAGAGATCTGAGGTCTTCCTCCCTGGACTTGGGCAAGCATGTGCCTTGGGCAGGTTCTTCACATTGCTTCTGTTTAGGTTGTACTGCTTTCTTGACTGTGCGTTGATAACATTCCTATAAAACACAGTTTCCACCATTTCTTCAAGTCTTCTCTCTTCTTCTTGTTCCCCAACACGCCCATTTTGGTTTGATGCTCTTGCTACTGCTGCACTCTCCGTGGTCCTTCTGACATGCCTGCAGCCACACTAATCCTTTCTACAAAGTTTTAACTACTGTCATATCACCTAACAGTTTTTAATGGCAACACTGCAATATTCAACTCTGTATGTTTGATTTGGGATGTATTTTTATATCTTTCATGTCTCCACTTAGTTTTTCAAATAAACAGAATACAGTTTTAATTATTTTAAAATCTGTATCGGCTCACAGTTAACATCCCTACAAATTATAGGTTAGTCTTAATGTATTCCTCTCCCCTCCCTCACTTTGCAAAGCCGAGCAGATGTCAGTCAGTCGTCAGTCTTCACTTGTTGGGTGGTATGTACTTCTGGATTTCTATAAATCTTGAATCTGTTATGCTTCTTTGATCCCTTGGGTCTTGCGCTTATGACTTGTTTAGTAGGTCTGAAGTAGTGTACAGGAGGCTAATGCTGTCGCATGTTTAAAGTACGCTCTTCCTAAGCAGACAGCTATTCAGATACATGAGCTAGTTATGGTCTGCTGAGCATAAGAAAGCCGGCTACACATCTCCACTGCTCTTCCGACAGCTTCTTTCTATGCTACTCTGTACTATGGACCCAGTTTCAGCACTTTATCCCGAGATTTACACTGAATTTTATGCTCTCCCTCCCTATATCGTAAGACAAGGAACTCGAAACCCACAGAGTTGTGGTGACAGGATGAGCACCATCAGCCCCTCAGGCTCACTGTCTTTTTCTGAGTCATCTCCACGGCTTTGTCTACCTCTGTTTGGTTATAGTGAAGGTAAATCCAGTATCGTTCCTACTTGTTGACTGGAAGCAGCTACTGGTCAGCAAGTCTGAATAAGCAAGCATGTCTCCACTAAGACACTAGTGGTACAGGGCATAGCAACAGGCTCACTAGTGGTTCAGGGCATAGCAACAGGCTCACTAGTGGTACAGGGCATAGCAACCTTCCAGCTCTTAGACTTGGGATCATAGCACCTATAACCTTAAGATTATAAAACACTCCATAAACTCTTTTAAGAATCAACTCACATTAATAATAAAAACATATCCTTATGGAAAAGAGCATTTAATGGACTTAAAAGAATTAATGTTTAAAAGCTCCGTTACTGTAAGTCTGCTCTCAAGAGGATGAAACTAGAGAGCATTGTCCAACATGATTTTCAGGTGAAAACATAAATAGCTAATTAGGAAGAATTCAGTTCAGAAATCTTAACTCTACATCTTTAAAACCATGCTCTGGTCTTACCTATCAAACAGTGCCAACAGAGTGAGTCTGTCAAAGTTGATGCCAATCCACAGCTGGGGCAGGACCCAAAAGCGGTAATAGTGTTTAACTTTTTGGGCAGCTTCTTCTGTGGGGCCATAAGTGGCTGCCAAGTCAGGGCTTAGGTCAATGTCCTGCTGCTCCAAGAGATCTGTGTCAATGGTCAACAGTCTATTCAACCGAATCTGTGGGAGAGAAAGCTAAAAACATGCTAGAACTGAAAGGGTTAAATATTCCTAAGTTCCTCAGCTTGTAAATCACTTAAGCCCCTAATTCTCTATTTTTCACAAGGAGTGCATTCCTTGTGAAAATTCCATGATGCCTAGAATCTACAGAAGGTGGCAACGGAAAGCAAAAACAAAACAAATTTGATCAACACACCTTCAGGAAAGGTGTTAATATAGCTGGTGAGGCCAGTAAATGCACTTGCTGTGGGTCACTGGGTGCTTCCCTCTTCTGTCGTATTTAAGCCCCTTTGCCATTAAGGCATGAATTGTACTGCCAATATAAATCTGAACACTTAGCTCTCACTTCCCCCGCAGCTGCATGGTGGGCATTTCTGATTTTAAGGTCCTCTTGGTGCCAGCAGCTCCTCACCTGACACCACACAGCAGAGTACAAACTATTTCTTAACTTTAACTCTTCTATTCACCAGCTCTACAGCCACCCTTCCTTCTGTCAAATGCACTGGCCTCGCCCCCGCACAGGGCAGCACACAGCAGGGCAGCACTCGGCAGGGCGTCTTGGGACACCGAGTGGGAACAACAGTACCATCTACAGGTCTTCCCACCCTTGCTTTAGCAGGCAAGGTCTTTACTATTCAAAAGCACATGGAACAGCCAAGGAAAATTGCTGGTCCTGATGTTTAAATATTGATTGATGCTTCTCTAAACATTTCCTTATCGTCTATCCTAGGGTTTCACAATTCTAGCACTATAGATGTTTTTGGCAAGATAGTCTTTGTCATAGGGGCTGTGCCAAACACTACAGAATGTCTCTCAGCATCCCTCGTCCCTGTCTCCTGCTGACAGTGGCACTCCTCTGGTTGTGTGGAGACATGTTTCCAGATACAGCCAACTACCCACTGGTGGAAACCACTGCTCTACGCTCTTCACACCCCCAGTCTTAAAAGTCTGCTCATGACTCATCTTCAAGAAGCCACTAGACAGAACACCTCAGACAAAAATCCATCCATGTCACTAACAAGGACTCGTGCATTTTATGCTTTCCAACTTAAATCATACGCACGGTCATAGCAAAAGCAGTGTTTTAAAATCCCCATTCTGTCTCACACAAGTCTCATATAATCATGTTGTTACTGAGCTTTCTCTCAGCACATGCAGTACTCAATAAGTGAGCTCACAGTCAACAGTTTAAAGACAACATCAAACTCTACTATTCAACGTGAGACTGCCCAATAGCACAATAGGTGGCTTGGCAGGTGACAGCACTTGCTGCCAAGCCTGAAGACCCAAGTGTGATCTCCAGGACCAACTAACTTCCTTGAGTTGTGTCTGTCCTCCACATGTGCACGTGTTCTCATGTGCACGCACACAGTCCACACACAAAATAAACAATTATAAAAACGGAGAAACACACAAGAAGAAAAAGTACAGCACAAACAGGTTAGACAACGGTAAGTGGTCCTTTTCAGACCTGCAAAATATCAAGCAGTGTGACTGTGACCCCACCCCCACCCTTGCTTGCTGAAGTCTGTGAGGTTCGAGATCCAAGGCGACAAAACAAAACGGGATTTTGTCAGCTCCCAACAAAACCAACATTTTGTGATTTCATTAATTTGAGTGATTTTTTTGGCAGCTATATAAATGAACTTTTCAGATTGAATCTAAAAATGTATCACATTATAAAAAATTAAAATGCTTACCATATCATGTGGATAAAATCGAACTGAGGTAGAACTTGATACATGAGAATCCGTGTCACTAAAATAAAATGAAAAAGACTTTAGGGAGTAAATAGATTGCCAAACAGTATTTTGTTTGTCTGGTTGGTTTTTAAATTCATTTAACAACTGGACAGTATTTATACTAGCTTCACTCTTTCAAGTAAATACCAAAGAGCAAGTCTTCATTTCCC
Organism: Mus musculus; assembly: GCF_000001635.26. Lineage (NCBI taxonomy): Eukaryota > Metazoa > Chordata > Mammalia > Rodentia > Muridae > Mus > Mus musculus. The sequence continues at coordinate 81,948,203 of NC_000078.6, read as the reverse complement.
TAAGTGCTGACCCAGAGCACTGTGATAGCACCTAGGTTCAGCCTGCCTCTCCAGCTGACTCCAACAGTACACACAAACTCAGTCTGTGATACAAAACAGACTGACATGTGCCAATACAATTCAAAACTTGAGACTCTACTACATTCACAGTGCAAGGGCTACTCTCCTATCGAACTCCTTGGTGGTAACCCCCAGCCCCACTTTCCCATCATCAGCTAACCTCCACTTAGTAAGGGTGGACTCTGAGATAAGACTAGATTAACAGTTAACTTGAGTGACTGTAAGTTCCATTGGTTTAAAAGGCACTAGAAAAATGAACCGACAAACTTACATCAACAGATACACATAGCCTATTGGTGGAGTCCTAAAAAAGAATCAAATGGCCATTGTGACAGAGTGAACTAATTAATCATGGACTTTAAAACAACAATGGGAACTGAATTAATAAAGCTATTTTTTTAGGAAAAAAATTCAATATGCTTTATACTATAAAAGAGCATATTATTTAAATATCTAATTTGTTTTTTTTTCTAAAATTTTTATTACCTTACAAATTTCTTCCTAAAAGGAAAAACAAAATTATTTAATGGAAGAAAACTAACCTTTGAGTCTAAACTTCATTGTAGCTATTTTTTTTTCTGTTAAGCTTTTTATATCATGTAATATAAAGAGGACATTGGACATCAGTTAAACTGGAACTGGGCAAACTCTATCCCATAGGCTTTAATGAAAACTTTTACTTAATTTTTAAATACAGAATAACTTACATTTAAAAAAAACACTTTTCCCCACAACAAAACAGAAAAATCAAAACAAACAAAAAACACCCTTAATTCTGCAGAAATGAATGCCTTATGGCAAGTATTAAACTTGATATAAACATTTCCAAAATAATTTGTATCTCACGTGGCAGCTTACAGTTAAGAACAATTCACTTTATGTCTGAAAATGAGCGAGAGAGAGCAGACAGTATGCGCTCCGACAACAAGACAACTCATTTGAACAGGGTGCGTGTAGGCATCCCACGACATATACAATCTAAAACATCACGGTATACAACAGCAGTGTGTATAGTGTTTTTAACCATTAGAGAAAAATAAGTTTAAAAACAAGTGTCTACATCTCAAAAGTTAAACCTTAAACACGTGAGTCACACAGTCGGTCTGACGTCTCCACACCTACCAGATATTGGACGCTCTTCTTGCTGCTGGTTCGAAGTTCACCAGTGACATGTCACAGCCGCCCGTCTCATAGAGGGTGGACGAGAACTTACCTGGCAAATGAACACATTTTGACAAGAGTCATTAGGCTAGCCAGGTCTCCTTTATGGCATACTAAACTTCCTAATGTTTATATTACAAAACTCCTACAACCCATCTTAAACCACAATCTCCATGCACTTGGGAACGACATGGGTAAAATGGCAGCGTGTGTGATCAGTATTAAAAGGAGGAGGTTTGAGTCGGCTCCCTTCTTCTCCTCAACTTAGATAATCATACGGACGGATGATTTAACGTTCTGAAGCCACCTTGACGTGAGTGGTCCTAGCAAAACTTCTTAAAGTTTGAGACAGTTCAAACTTCACGACAACAAAGTGGTTTTTTTCAGAAGAAATGAAAAGTGAAAATGGCTCAAAGGAAGTTAATATTGGTGCTAATTAAACCACTTTTTAACATCACCAGTTATACAATGTTTCCACAGGAGTTGTATAAACATTTGGGAGTGACAATTGTTACAACCAGATAGTTCTATAAAATCTAAAGGGATTAAAAATCAAACTAAGTAAACACATAAGAACTAAAACCGAGCTCTCGGAGGCCGCGCCCAACCCCATGCCTCTTCCCACAAGACCCTGCTGCAATGCCTGTAACCCACAGCAGCACAGCACTGCCTAGGCCGCAAGGCCCTCCTCCCACCTGACTGTGACGACACCGTCTAGAATACAACAGTGCCTCTCTATATTTGAAAACAAAAGGAAAAGCAAATAAAATGAATAGAACAAGAAATAATAGCACAAAAGTCCAGTTGTCTTATAACAAACTCCACTGTATAAACTAGTTCCTACTCATGGGATTTTAAAACCCAGACCCCACTTGAAATGCCTTCTTGAGGATGTACGGAGGCCTAACTATGATGGGGAGGGCACATAAGTAAAGCAATGTACATGTTTAAGAAGCCAGCAAGATAAGGTATATAATTGACAACGACATCGTCTCGTCAAGGATCCGAGAATGCATGAGGGTTTGCTGAGAAGCTGGAATAACTGGGATTCTGCAGCTGTACCTAGGCTGCCTGGAGCTCCCTACCTAGTCGAGGATGACCTGGAATTTCTGATGGCCTCTTCTCTATCCACAGGTGTGTGCCTCTATACCCAGTTTATACAGTGCTGGGGCTGCAACCCAGGGCTTTGCGCACACTAGACAAACACAGGACTAGACTCTGTACTTCCTGGGCCTAAATATAATAATCTTTAAACACAAGTGTTATCTAAAATTGCTTTCACAATTTCATATAAACATGTATTATACACTGAGTTCTGATTACTGACACACAATATCAAGACTCTTAAAGACTTACAGAACATTTTAACTATAATTTAATTTTTAACAGGACTTCATCTCAAATAGTAAATAAGACCGCTTTATTACATTCTATTGGTCACAAGATAAAAATATGTAAAACTTTACTTTACCAGTGTACTGTGTTTCAGAACAATATACTAAACTAAGTCAGATAAACAGTTCTATGAAATACTCATTTCAACAGAGACAGAGGAAAATAACTCCCCGCATGTTCAGTAAAGAGCAATACAGTGACAGTGGCATGTCCCAGTATTTTAACTATTAGAGCAAGCATAAGAAGAGAAAAATACTCAGTCCATGTGCTATAGTTTCACTTTTAAAGTGAACTATGAAGTATATAGATTTCCCAAGACTGTTTTATCTCCTGCTTCAGTCAGTCCCAAATAGTTATAAAAAAAAAAAAAAGTATTACTGCCCACAAATGGGACAATAAAGCTGTCAACCTGCTCATTTCCTACTGAAAATTCCCTCAAGAAGAGTAGTGTGAGTTGCAGAAACTGCTATTGGAAAAAAGCAAATAAGCTCTGTATGTCAAGTTCAACAGGAGGGAATGTCTACACTGTGTGTAATGCTCAAATGGGGGGGGGAGACACATCTACACTGTCCCAAGCCAAAATGTGCATGGATTTCAGAATTCTGTACTTAAGAGTTCAAATCACTGCAGGACTTCCTGAATATCTAAACTTTACATAGAGTTTCAATACTGTGCTCTGCTCTCCATACATTCACAATAGTATCTCTGCACAGCGTCACTGGGAGACGCTGTCTTTGTGACTTTCAAACGAAGCAGGGAAGACCATGGACTCATTTTGGATGCTATGCTTTATGTGTACGCATTTAATTTTCAAAATATGCAAATGATTTCATTCTAAACAAAGAATGAAACTTTTCTAGAACTGAAAATTTCAGCACTTTGGTACTTAAATGTGTTACTCTGAATGTTTCTACATAAACCAATGATTTAAAGAGTAATAACACTTAGTTAGGAATATAAACATATGTAACAGAAAAGAAGGCCTGTTTTTCTTTTTAAAGGAAAAGAGGCCAAAATTCATGAATCTGAGAAAAGGGGGGATACATAGGAGGGGCTGGAGGGAGGATATGGGAAGAACAAACGATGTAACTAAATTTTAATTGAAAATAGAGTAATAAAATTTAGATATTTAAACAGAAACAGAATATGTCTTAGAAATGCGGCCACCAGACAGGCATATCTCCAGTAGGACTGTGCTTCTGGGGAAGCTTAGTGTGTCTGCCTCCCCTCCAGGTTTAGGACATGTTCAGGCTCTTAGAGTAACATGGGACACATCACAGCAAATCATGGACACCACATTCACGGTGCCTTTCTAGCTTTCTGCACAGCAGCACTCCTCTGCAGTCTGTCATTGCACAGAGCAACTGACAGCATGCTGCTAGTGCTTCACTTCGTTCACAAGATAAACACACCAGGGAAAATGCACTAAAGATAGATAGCTTAAGGTTTCAGTGAAACCCCTATAAACATTTCAATGCATTAATTTGATAATCTAGCAAAGAAAGATCTATCCCCAAATGACAAGAGAACGCAACACTACCAATTTTATAACAACTGAAATATTCAAATCCAAACTCTAAACTCAAAATGTTCTTATGACTCCATTTAATACATAGAAAGCATTTCAAAACTGTCAAATTGCACATTCTCTCTTAGGGAATGGATATAAGCCAAGGAGGAAAACAAAACGTTCATGCAGTGTGCCTTCTCCATTTGAACTGTGACTATAAACAAATCAGGAATCGACTGCGTTCATAATTAACCATGTCTGAAAGGGTCAGCCTGAGTCAGGAAGGAAAGCAAACAACTTAAGACCAAATACTACAACTGCGATTTCTGATCTGTAAAAATTATATCATCCACAAGGCAATTTCTAAGAAGAAAAGTTACTGCATCTGGCATCAATGAATAATGCTACTGCCAACAAAAACTCAATTGGTTAATCATACACCATCTTTTCTGAGTAGGAAAGTTTTACAGCAACTTTAGGGCAGGGCGTGAGCCACAAACAACAGAGACCTAATGTCTAAGGACTAAAGTCAGAAATGGCAGAGCGGATGTTCTAACCAGCGTTGGCATGACGCTTCCAGACATGGGGCAGTACGGGAACTCTCCAACTTCTTTCATCTGTAGGACACTCACCACAAGGTGCACAGCACACCGAAACCTTCAACGCCCTAGATATCCTTGCTGCTCCCTTTACACACCTGCATGTTATGGAAGGAGGAGGCTACTCAGGCAGAGCTCTTTAATCCTCCAGGGACCAACAACAAAAGAGCTGTTTTATTTTCCTGAAGCCTTCTCAGAGTTTAAGCCTACTCATCCTCCTGGGTCCTCCAAGTCTGAGCCTGATGTGAGGCCTTACTGGAGCCCCTGCTTAGGAAATGCTCCTCTTAGGGCAGAAAAGGGCTTCAGGAGCTGAGACACATGGAGGGTAGTTATCTAAGTGGTTTGAGAAGACTTTTGGGAGAACCACATACTCTCAGACAGTAAGTACTAACGCTTACTTCTGGTCCATTAAGTACCATGCTCCATCTCGCCATGACTATTACACCTTTAAGAGAGAAGGTTTTATGATCAGCTCTGACCTACTGGATGGCATCTCCTTAATACCATGAATGATGACTCTCAAGTCTCCAAGGTAACTGGAGTTTTCATCCAGACAGAAATGGATCACTGTACTTCAGGCTAATGGACTTGTTTCTCCCCACACCAGGAATCATCAAACTTTCTCTATGAGGAACCAGATAATAAACATCTCAGGATTTGTAGTCCTGGTATGCTACCGTCAGAATATGGTCCAAGAATGGAGCTGTTCAAAGACAACTCTGTGCTTGTGAGAAAACTCCAAGAAAACAAGGCAAAGTTTTGTGACCTCAGTTTCTTCAAAGACATGGGGTGTGCTTTCCTGGCCCTCCCAGATGCATCAGACAGGAGCTTCCTGCAGATTATTCACTACAACTAGGTACTGTTATTTTTTTGTTTTTTGTTTTTGTTTATCGAGACAGGGTTTCTCTGTGTAGTCCTGGCTGTCCTGGAACTCACTTTGTAGACCAGGCTGGCCTCGAACTCAGAAATCCACCTGCCTCTGCCTCCCGAGTGCTGGGATTAAAGGCATGCCCCACCACACCTGGCTGTTATTTGTTTATATACCTTGAAGAAAAAAAAATGTGAATTAAAAAAAAAAGTTTCAAAGTAATTTGCTTCCATTCTGCTGATGTGACTCATTCCCAAATCAGCACAAGCCATGTTAACTAATTGGAAATGATATAATTAAGTAACAAAAACAGAAAAGAAAAAAGAAAGAAAGAGAAAAAAATATAAAGAAAAAAGTCTAGTGAACATGAAGTGGTAAGGTATTTAATTCAATGGCTACTTCACAAGGAAAGCAAGCTATGTCACTGATATGTTGATAATAAAGTGGCCCTTCTATCACGTAACATGGGAATAAAGCAAACTGCAATATGAAAAAACTGCTTGCCAGACTTGCTTGGCTTGGAGCTGCGTTTCTTTATAATGCTTTAGTAGGAATACTGTACCTCAAATACTAGCAAACTGATAAAGAGAACACCTTCCTCACTCTACCAGGCTTAAAAAGCACTTAGGAGCTTCCACTGATATTTATACTTCTCATTATTCCATTAAAATCTGATCTTAAATCAGAAAAAAAAGAAAGAAAAAGAAAAAAAAAACAAAACAAAACCATGTTTTGCCCCGTGTGTGGCTTGCTTGCTGTGTGCAGCTTACCCTGGTGATTGTAGGCTTTATTCGTGTGACTCCTCTTAACTCTGAGAGTTAAATGTTATGGTTGGCTACGGCATGAGACGTTAGTTGTCTCATTTTCAGGCTCTTCTCCCAGGTCATACTGCCAACTAGAGCCGTGAACACTCTTATGATGTTCAGGTCTGTCACTGTAGTGTAAAGTCAACACAAAACATATTTTTTCCTTATTTATTTACAAAATTAAGTGTCAAGCTGGACTAAGCCCACAGGTTGTAGTCTGCTAACCTGTGCTCTTCCTAGACCCCGCGTCTTAGGCTTCCAAAAACCTTCTAAACTTAATTCTTTTTAAAAGGTCTCATTCTCAATTATGATGTATACGTGTGTGTGCTGCCTGTGGGCTTGAACGCTCGAATGAAGTGCTTGTGAAGGCCAGAAGAGGGCATCAGATCCCCTGAGGCTGGAGTTAGACACAGCTGTAAGCCACCACCCGGGTGCTGTAAACCAAACCAGCATGCTCTGCGAGAACAGTTAAGTGTTCTTAAGCTGAGCAGTCAGTCTTTCCAGCCTATCCTCCTGGAGAGAGCAAGGCTGTGACCGGGCTTTAGGAGGGTGACAAAGAGGGCAGATGTGAGAAGCGGTTTTAAAGGGGCCTGTGGGGGACACTGGACTGCATAGAGACCTAACTGATACACTTTGCTGAAAGGGTCCCGCGCTCGGTTCCAACTTGTCTCATTTTACAGTTAAGGCTCCACTCTTGCTCCTCGAGACCCAGGTCAGCTGAAGTCTGCAAGGGACACACACAGCTCAAACTGCTCTTGTGCCATCACCTACTCACGGATTAGTTCTGGTGGCATTTAGGAAACATAGAGTGGTGAAGTAAACTAAAAAATGAGCTATGTAATAGGAGAAAACACCTGCAGCTTCACAAGTGAGTTATATTTGAATATCAAGAGATCCTTACCCCTAAACACTAAGAGGACGAACAACCTAGTTTTAAAAGATGAGACAAATATTAAGACATTTGTGTTATATGTAGCCTCCAAACAATCATGAGATGCCTGTCACTTACACATTTCAGCCACAGTAAGATGCCATCGGGGTTAAAATTATAAAGGTCAACGACAGCAAGACCCTGGCAAGGGTGCAGAACTGATTTGTTGCTATTGGTGCTGCTGGTGGTGTGTGTGGTATAGCTACAGGACATTAAGTGTCTTGCTGTGTTACTCTCTGCCTTATTCCTTTGATACAGGGACCCTCACTGAACCCCGAACTAGGCTAGCAACTAACCCCCCAGTGACCCTCCTATCTCTACCTTACACAGTAATGGGGTTACATGTGCATGGGGCCCCATTTAGCTTTTTACATGGGTGCCGGGGATTTGAACTCAGGCCCTGTGCTTACACAGCAAATGCTCTTACCACCTAGTCATCTCCCTAGCTCTAATCTAAAAATAATAGTTAGGGTTGAGACAGGTTCAGTGGCTGTACTCAAGGCATACTCAGAACCCTTAGTTCAATCCCTAACAGCACAAAACAGAGAACCAGTTCAAATATTTGTGTACCATATCCATAAACTAGAAATTACCCAAGTGCCCATCAACAGGTAAGTAGATAAGCCATACACAATACCATCACTCCCACAGTACTTCAATGAGTAGTCTCAAGAACAAACCAATACAACAAGATGAACCCAAGAGATGCCTCATGGAGAACTCAGCTCAAGAGGCCACATACATGGCCCACTGTATCTGATCCAGAAGAGAGATGACTTCAGTGACAGAGAGCAGAGAAATGTCTGGGAATGCAGTGGGAACTTACGTTGAGCAGGAAACTGCCAGAAGTCAATGGGGCACAATGGCTCATGCAGAGCCCAAGGGGCTACATACCTGGAGCCATCCCCCCAGTTTTTGCCTTGTTACTGACAAAAGGCACCATCACTTAAGACTGGCTATAGCCTGGAATATTTTTATCCTCAAATTTCAGGGCTCAAGTGACCTTCCCATACTAGCCTCCTAAGTAGCCCAGACTCCAGGTGTCTACAGCATGCCATGTGAACTTGTGTTTTAAAAACTTGATTAGCCTAATGCTAACCGGTTTTTCAGAGCTCAAAAAGAAAAGAAAAAGAAAAATGGACACACTTTAACTCTTCTGTTACAAAGCTACTTAGAACAGTGAGGATTAAAGGCATCACCACTTATGAAGTGTCAGCCTGTTCCTGCCTGCACAGCAACTAGCATGGTACTGCCTGGAGCTGGCGGGTGCCAAATGTATGTGTACATGTGTCCTGGAGCACACTGTACTGGTGTATATGGGCAGCTTCCACACTGTACTGGCATATAAGAGCAGCTTCCACAGTGGTCCCTGCAGAGGTGGTCTGACTGACCTAGGAATGACGTTACTCTTTACATGGAGATAGCATTCTTATAACAACTTAGTACAGAAATGCTCTGGCTTTATGATAGTGCATTAAGTTATTTTCCTTTGCAAGTCATGCAATAATGCATTGTTTCAAAGTTGCAAGGTAAATTGCAAAACCCAAGTTTTAGAAGAATGTCAGAAATCAAGATTAATTCTATGCACTGGATATATACCCTGATTTTATATTCCACGCTACCTAATGTAACGCTTCACCAAGGGCCTTTGATGTTTAAGATCCTGGCGATGTCACAGTTCCTCAAAACCATTTTTCACAGCACAAGAAAGTTCTGTGTTCACACTGGAAATGCATTTGCAACTTCTCAATTATCAACAGTAAAATAAGATGTCTTTATAAAGGGGAGGGCGTGTCAGAAGAACGTAGAGAGGTAAATTCCCATGGACAGAAGAGGCAAGAACTGCACTGGGTCACACATGGGAGTCTTCTGAAGGGGACAGAAATGCTCTAGTTCTCTCTCACCTGCAGAACACCATCTGATAAAACTCACTGAACTGATTGTATATGCTAAATGGATGAAGTTTACTGTGTCTATATAATATATTCATAACACTGAGACTGCAGGTGAGTCTCAGTGGATGGATGAGTGTGGAAGTGAAACTCCCACAGGATCCTACCCAGGGGAATGACACAGGGGTTTGCTTTTCTGTTATTTCATTTTTTAAAAACCTCTTAGAAGAGTCAGAGTACGAAGCGTGAGGGCTGTTGCCAACACCCCTAAGATACTCAGTGCCGAGAGCAACTTCTGTTCCTTCAAACAGATTTGACATACATTTTGGCCCAAGACACACAGATCAGTCTCCTCACACGTATTGTTCTGAAACTGTGCCTTTCCTAACCAGCTTCTCATTGACAGAACAGATTTACGGGCCAGGCACAGTCCAGTATATAGAGTGCTTATGGGCTAGGCACAGTCCAGTATATAGAGTGCTTATGGGCCAGGCACAGTCCAGCATATAGAGTGCTTATGGGCCAGGCACAGTCCAGCATATAGAGTGCTTATGGGCCAGGCACAGTCCAGCATATAGAGTGCTTATGGGCCAGGCACAGTCCAGTATATAGAGTGCTTATGGGCCAGGCACAGTCCAGTATATAGAGTGCTTATGGGCCAGGCATAGTCCAGCATATAGAGTGCTTATGGGCCAGGCACAGTCCAGCATATAGAGTGCTTGCTGAACAAGCATGTAGACCTGAGGTCAGATCCACAGCACCGATGTAAAACTGGGACATGGTGGTATGTACCTGTGATCCCAGGGAGAAGTAGAGACAGGAGGATGAGGTGCAAGCAGGGACTTTCTGGTCAGTCAGTCTAGCCAAACCATGACCTCCAGGTTCAGTAGGAGAGAGTCTATCTCAAAACTACAGTGGAAAATGATAGAATCCTATGTTGACCTTGTGCCTCTACATGCAAATGCAACTACCCACCCACACCCACCAATATAAACTGACTGAGTTCTGAATTATCAGCTTCTTTAAAACATTTTATGTGTATGGGCGCTTTGCTCACATGTGTGCATGTATGCCTCGTGCCCTAGGAAGCCAGGAGAGGCATTGCATTCCCTGGAATTGGAAGTTATAGGTACTTGAGAGCCACCAGTGGGTTTTGGGAATTGAACCTGAGTTCTCTGGAAGAGCAGCCAGTGCTCATAATGGCAAAGACATCTCACTAGCCTCTACGCTATCAACTCTTCTGATTTATGACTCGGATTGTGTGAGCTATTAGCCGTTAAGTGGTTCTCTTGTAACGGGCACTTCGAAGGTCCTTTCACAATTATGAACAGTGTTAAGGGAATAGGTGCATTAAAACTCACGTGTATAAAATCTGGAGATACGAATACTCAGACATTTGGTCTGTGACACTACCCTGCCCTACAAAAATGACTTCCTGTTTAGTCATCCACTTCTCCAAGCTCTGCCATGGACACTACACTGTCAACAGATGAAAGAAATTCTCAAGTTTGTTTTTAATTTCCAATTCTAAGAATCATGAACAAGCTTCAGATTTGACATTAATATTTCTTCTTAAAAATATATTTGGTTTGTGGTGACCATCGCACCCCACACTTTGCTGTCTCCCATATCCCTGACCTCTATCCCCACTTAGCCACTCTTCTTTTCTAGTGGACCAGTGTCCTTCCGTCTACTGGGACGTGTCATCTAGCTCCAGGGCCTAGCTACCCTCCTGCAGCGCAGACAGACGTACGCAGACCATGTTCAGGCCACTGGAAGGGAGGCAGAACAAAGCGAAAGGTACATATTTCCAAGTCACCAGTGGAAACATTGAGACTGAAATGCCTCTGACTTGGATTCTCCCTCTTTCCCTGTCTTCTGGGAAATCTCAACAAGCCCAGGAAGACCGTGGAAAACTCAAGAGCCAGGCTATCTGCAGGAAATGGCTCCCACGCCGCCCTTAGAAAAACATGGAAATACCATCATTTTAGGCACTGATTTTGGGGTGCCTCCCAAGAATCCAACTTATATTTTACCAAAGCACTACTCAACTTTAGTCTTAAGCATGTTTAACATTAGAGAGTAGAGCACTTGGTCCTGCACATTAATGGCTTCTTTACAACATGTTTGTAAGAGACAGCCCTTGGATCTTCTGTAAAATTCCTGGAGCAATTTAGGTACCCAAAACTCTGTAAAATAATATTCTGCAGCGTTTCTATGGTAACAATGCTAACTTCTAAATTCTATTTAGGAAATAAAAAAAGGTTAGATGAGTTTCTTGTCCCCAGACTGGCAGATAAAACATAAACAACATTTGAGCTCTCCTTACTAGAGTAATTAAGAGCAACAAAGCGACAGGGCTGCTCACTGTCCCTGACTGATCTCTACTCCAATTCTAATCCTGAAGAATTAACCACTGCTGTGCACACAGGCTCATGGAAAGAGACTCCAGCAAAGTGTTTATTACAATAGGAAGCATGAGGAGACATCTTAATGAGCTTATTGAACAGATTAAATGAATTATAACCTAGTGTTATTTTATTAACCAGTATTAACAATGGCCATTTATCTAGCAAACACAATAATGCCAAGCAATGGCACATTTAATACACACAATCCTTGCACTAAGCCTGGGAGGTGGCATTAGTGTTGCCTCCTCTGATAAATGAGGGAACTGATGCACAGGGAGAGGAAACAACCCGCCCAAGGTCACCAGGGTCACACAGCTTGGAAGAGGCAAAGCTTGGAAGACCAACAACAGCTCTGGCCTCAACGCTCACTCGCACTGATGTGCACACACCTACACATGGAGCCACACAGACACATGCTTAAAAATGATGCTACATTCACAGTGTATCCAGCCACAATGCCATCATCTGAACCCTTAAAGCATTTTACTAACCGTGTACAGAATGAATTCCATAAGAAAGGCAATGTCCCAAATTTCTCCTTTAAGTTATATTGCTTATGATTCAGTTTCTAAAATTATTAACAACTATGCATGCTAAGTAAATTTGTATGAATATATGGATATGTTTATATTTATGTATACATGCATGTCTTTTATAAGTATATTGTACATAAGCACATATTATTGCATGTAAAAATCACATGTGAAAACCTTTTCAATAAAACTAACTAAATCTGAAAATCTGAAAAAAAAAAAGCAAACCTTTATAAATAGGTCATTTTTAGGGACTATTTTACCTTTTCTCTTTGTTAACACTTTTAGTGTGTGTGTGTGCGCACAAAATGAATCTCTCTACTCTAGCCAATCCACTGTCATAGAGCTAACGGGCAATTCTATGTGATTAGTACATTATGCTTGCAGATTTACAAACCCTTTGTTACCAGGAATCTTAGGGTTATATGGTGATTGGAATCATACTATAACATAATGGATCTGCATCTAAAACCTGCCAACTGAAAGCAATAAGGAAGGAAGGATATATGTGGAGCTCTGAGGTTGTCTGTGCAAACCTTGGCTGGCTTTTTTCTTGGTCACTGAGGATCCAAAGCCAAGTCCCCAGCTTGACTGTGCACCGCACTGCACCGCACTGCACCGCACTGCACCGCACTGCACCGACTGAATCAATGGTTCCAGCCATTGATTCCCTTGGATTCCTACTTCTCCATATGACCCAGGTTGCCTGGGCTCACATTCACAGTGGTTTAAATCAATCTAATAAAAGAAAATTTCGCTGTTAACTAAGAGTCACTTGAGAGCATTTACTCTCAGTAGAATTGAATTCTACTTTATTTTTACTCAAATATCTTCCTTAGGAGACTTCCTACCTCTCAGATTACAAACTCAGAAGGAAAAACTTCTGCACTTACAGTGTTGTACTGTCTTCTCATTGCAGTTAGGAACTGCCTGCTACACATGGCAATGCCCTAACTCTCTCACATGGTCATTCTGCAGTTTCTGAAGTTCTGCAGTTCACGCTTACCTATCTGTTAACACCACTCCATGGTCCCAAGTTTTGCAAAATGGAAAGGAAGTCAATGAGTAAATAGCATATCAAGTTTTAGTAAACCTAATTTTGACTCCTTATTGCCATATAGTCCTCCAACTGACACATGAACTGGATAGTCACCTTTATAAAGAAAATCCCATGTAATAGGGCTCGATAAGATCAGAATGAATAAAGGCTTTCAAGTGAGTCTTACTTAAGAACAAGACTTTCTTTATTAACTTAAACCACTGTGAATGTGAGCACCGGAAACTTGGGTCACACAGAGAAACAGGAACCTGAGCGCATGGGCTGGGAGCCTGGCTTCAGTCAGAGCTTCACTGACCAGGCTGAGGACTGGGCTCTGGATCCTCAGTGCCCAAGAGAAAAGCCAGGTTGGGTCCACACAGACAACACCGAGCTGAGGAGGGAACCTGGGTCCCTGGAATTCCCTGGCCGTCCATTATGGCACATCAGCAGCAGTTCAGTGGGAGACTCTGCCTTGAAAAGTAAGCCACCTAGTATCTTCCTCTGGCTTCTACAGATATGTACATATGCACATGGTGGGTGAGTACACTAGCGCACATGCATGTACACACACACACACACACACACACACACCTCTGCATAAAGAAATAGGTTCTGAAGTAGCATAATATGCTAATGCACAAAGTATGTCTTAGGGTAAATTTGCTACAACTGAGAATTTAAAATATGCTGCATTTCCAAAAATTAACTTACATAATTTATGAGTATATTTACAGATATCTTAATAGATAATGAAATATTTTATAGTTATCAGTCACAAGAAGAGCCATGCTGTCCTGAGGACATTACACTTAGGATTATAATAAATCCTATGACAAGAGATGGACATACTGCAAAATGCAGGATACTTCAGAGCAATAAACGTATTAGAGAGCTTTCCTGTGTATCACATATTCAAATAATTTTTAAAAATTAAGGTTGTCTCAAAAACCACCTAAAATTCGTATTTTTCCACATGGTATTTCTGGGAATAATAGAAACATCCAAATTATTATAAGAGAATATTAGTTATAAGGAACAGTTATTAGCACATTAGCTGCCTATTAGTAGTAGATATGCTCAAAATAAAAAGTACAATGAAAAGAAAGAGAAATACAGAAAGAAAAAGTAAGTCATTCTCTTAAACTCGGCAAACAAACCCAATAAACAGTGCCTGATGCATAGCTCCAATAGAAAGCCATCTCAGGAAAGGACCGCAATCACTCTTACCCACTGACTGTCAATTACAAGTTTCCAACCACAGAGATTACATCAGGCCTGCATACCAAGTTCATCGTGCAAACTGCTACCGCCTACGGCAGATGCATGGTCATGTGAGGCTTCTAAGTGGACACTCCCTTTTCTCACCAGCAAGGAGGCACTAGCACTGAGCACTGCAGCCTGGGATGGGGGGCGGGACTGGACCTTGACCTGGGCTGTGGACTGCTGGCCTTGCTGACCATCTTGAAGGCTAGGAGAGAACATGGAGTGGGGAGACATTACAGGGAAGAAAAGAGAAAACAACAGCTAGAGTGAAAGCAATACAGATCACAGATTTCAAAATGACACTTTCAAATCGCCCAGGAGCCGCCATGGAGCTTCGTACAGTCACAGTTTACACTTGCTCTCGTCCTTACCCATCCGACTCATAGAGGAAAGCAGTGTGTACTCAATAGGGAGGTTAACTGCCAATCTGCAACTTTCTTCCAGCTCAACCCGACTAGATTCTAGAGTGAAGAAGAGAGCAAGGAGTCCGGAGTGTGCTCAAGTGAGGTGGCTCGGTGCTGGGCTCCGACAGGTAAATTTTACCTTGTAATAATTTGCTGCTTTCCCTCTAATGTTCTAAGATCTCAGATTCAGATACACAATAAAACAGTTCCTACACACGCGAAAAACAAAGAATCTCTATCAAATGCAACCAAAATACAAAAAAAAAAATAACACAATCTACTGCAAAAGAACCAAAAAACATGACTCAACTGAGTGAAACACGACTTTATAAAGTACTATTTATAATAGTTTCTATATTCTGAAATAAGGCTACATGTGTTACATACAAAACATACATAAAAAACATGTTCTCATCACTGTTACATTCTTTTCCAGCCCATATTGTAATCTCATTAAAAGCAATCCATTATTTTAGAAAATCTTAACAACTGGGAAACCTTAATTTCCCAAAGATATTCTAATAGTTTTATAAAGTTTAAAAATTAGTATTTGTTAATATAAATTTCTTTTTATCATTTATAAAACTAATTTTCCTATATTATTTACTCATTTTCTTTTATACTTAAGATACTATAAATTTCATTAACATTATTTATATAAGCTTTACCCTAATTTAAGCTGATGTAATTCCTGAAATGTTTTAACTGTCATACAGCATTGTACACACGATGCCCCAGCGATGTTTCACTCTGTGAATGTGACTGTACTCCGAGCAGTTCCAGACACTGTCACTAACATAACCAGGCACTAGAAAAAGAAGAACGCTGCCCAGGGTGGCCTTGCTTAGCTTACCATTTCTATGATATTATTTTCTACTAAGACTCTGACCCTTGAATCCACTGCAATCAAAGCCTAGACACTGCTGACTGACAGTGATGTGCAGGCTAAGCTGTGGCTGCAGCAACTACTCTGATATCACTCGTGCCAACTGTATTTCAATTACAGGTAGGAGCCACCAAAGTGGTCAGTTGCTAATACTGGCTGCTTGCCATACAGGAGGACAGCATGCGTTACAGAACATTAATCCTGCCACGACAGGCAGACATTAGCATGTACTCTGAAGGTCTGACTCAGCCACTGTCAAGCGCACGTTCTAAGAAGCGAGCCTGCGCGTTCTGGTTCTTGTTCACACTGGCATTAGCCACTTAGCAGTTTCCTTCGAGTATTTTCCCAGCAGCTACTAGTCAAGGGAGGGTCACAAGAGCCTGGTAACGCAGCTCAGTGGCAGAGCCTTTGCCGACGTGTTAAGCCACGGGGGCACCTCCAGCACTACAAATTTAAAGAAGAAAAAAAGACGATCTTGTTAATTAAATAGCTTTTATTTTCCATATATGACTGATGTGTCCCTCTTCATCAGAAGCAATCTAAACTTATCCATGAGCCTCATCAAAATGAACTCAACCAGAAAATTTGTACTCAAAAATTTTCTATCAGTTTTTTTTCACTTAAAGTCATAAGAAAGATCATATTTTAATGTGAACAGATCTGAGAGAGAATATCCTAGTCATCAAACTACCAATGCACAATGTCTATCCAAATATACTCAATGTTTTCAAAATATTAAGCAGTGCATGGAAGTCAACTCCCAAATAAATGAAGGAAATTAGTCAAAATCTATTACTCTAGCTATGGAGTCTTAAAGACCTAAAGACAGTAATAAACATTATACTCCTTACTTCCTGCTTTCAAAACCTTCATCAGCAACAGGAAAAGCTGGCTTTTTAGCACAAATGGCCAATAATCACATCCCCAAAGGGGATACTAACTAGTTTAACAGGCATGAGTATGGTGTGAATATAATTTTTCTTTCTTCTTTCCTTTTTCCTTTCCTTTCTTTCTTTCCTTTCTCTCTTTCTTTCTTCCTTCCTTCCTTCCTTCCTTTCTTTCTTTCTTTCTTTTCAGAGTAGTAAATATTTTATCACACAGTAAAAGGAAATCTAAGTCTGTCATTATGGGCTGGAAAGTAAGCACACTGACAAACATTCCCAATTTAAATGACAGACATACAGCTGGTCTTGGCCATCTCCTCCTCTATACACCAAAATGGTGCCTGGCAATTCTACCTCACATTGTCAGTTACCTTAGTATCTCTCCAACTAAAATGTAAGTCCTAAGAGTATTATTCCAGTATGCCAAAGAATATACAGGTTCCAGAGGAAAAAAATGTCCTGAGTATATATATAAAAAAAATGATGAATTCATCTGAACACAAAATGACCTCATAGATTTCTAACCACATGTTCTCAAAAATGACTGTGACCTCATTTTATTACAGACCTTTTCATCTCATACTTTAAGAAGGTAAAGATACCTAAAATCACTTGCTCTTTACCAAAGTAAGATGATTTCCTTCTATCCCAATCTACCAAGGACTCAAAAACTATGACTTCGGGTAATAAATATCAAACTCTTTATATTATAAGGAATTTTAAATATTTGTCTTTACTTTAGCTCTAGTCACTAAGAAGAATTAACTAGGGCCTGTATAACCTACCTACAAAGCTAACTTAATTAAAAATTTTTAAATAATTCTTAAGGAGCTTATTATAATAAGATTTAAATAAGCATCCAAACTCTCTTTGTAAGAAAGTTGCTCATTTAATCCTAATTCTCATACATGTATATTTTATCACATGCCTTTTGGGGCAGTTAAGTTACCAATGTTTACAATAACCTATTATGGTCTCTTTTTCTGAAGTTTTGCTTTCTTTGATCCTTTTTACCTACAGTCAACATCAATCTGAAAACATTAAGTTGAAAAATTCAGAAATAAACAATCATACTTTTTAGCGCTTTAATATAGTTTATGATTGCCCTATTTTGCTATACATGCACCATAAGAATGAATCAAATCGGGGAGGAGGATGGGGCGGGGGGGGGGGGATGTACTACACATACACAGTTCTGTCTCAGCCATGGTTTCAAGATGTTGTGTGGACTTGCAGACACTGCCACCCTACCCATGGATATGGGGAACTATTTTAGAAGACTGCACTGGTATCTATAGAGCATTTGTAGTGAAGGCATTGTCATGCCTGTTCTACTCATTTTTGAGAAAATGTTTTCCCAAAGTTTAAATAGCCATTCTATTCTCTATTTAGTTAAGGATAACATTATTATTCAGTAGTTCACACTGAAAAGTAATGGCAATTTACTTTACCTGAGAAATTTTCCAATTGCAAAGGTAATCTACTAAGTTGGTATTTCTTTCTCCTAACTCTTTACAGCTACATTTTATTTTTATCTCACTCATAATAAGGCTCATCTATATAGACACATGCAATTTTGTACTGGAAATACTCTGGGGTCTCAACAAAACCTGCATGTTGAGCACTGGAAGGTGACTTTCAAGCAGCCAAATGTAAGCCCTTAGAAGTAAATTTTCAACCATCAAAACTCTAGAGAGGTAGGAAAATCTATGTGACTGGCTGGAGATGGAAGGAGACTCTAGCACTCCACCAGGCAGAGAAAGAAACCTGCCCTTCCACATTTGTTGGGCAAGTGAGACTCAGCAGACATATTCATGGCAAAGGATAAAAATTTAAAATCAACCAGGCTAAAAATGTTTATAAAAAGGAAACAGAGAAAGCAGGAAGGCAAAGGAGCTGTCTGCAGCCAGTATTATGCAAGGGGCAAAAGGAGGTTAGAACCAAACCCAAGCAGGAGACACACACACTGTGTGCCACATTCACCAGCAGGAAGAAAGCCCTGCAGGCAGGAAAGGAGGGAGAGGACACAGGAGTGGAGGGCTCACAAAAGTTTCTACAACAAACGTATCTTTAAATTGGTTACATTCCCACATCTATGTTTTAAATATTATCTCAATATACAAATATGTTTTATGAAGTTGTGTATTATTTAAGAAGCTAGAAAATGAAGATGAAATTCCTGAGTATAATGTAAAGCTCAACAACAAAGGAAACAAAACGTTTTAATCAGAGGCGAATACAAAATAAAAAATTTTAAAACTAGGATTTTGCTATTCTGAAAATCAAGTTTGAGAACAGGAGGGGGATGTCTGTGTCTCCAACCTACTAAGCACTCAAGAGAAGCTAGTCTTCCTTAGGCGGTTGGCACGTTCGCGTTAGAACGGGCATGGAAACAACTCACACACCGCGTGCTGTGCAGACTGCATAAGCATGCGTGACAGATCAGGTGACATTCATGTTTGTCCCTTTGAAGTAAAGCACAAGCCTTTTGAGAAGGGCTTCATATTTCTAAGTCAAGACATGGACTCTAAATCCTTAAAAACTCAACGAGAGATTATCTCCAAGATCGTAAAAGGATGTTCTCCAAGTTGAGGTATTGGAAAATAAAAATGTTTTAAGTACATCACAGAGGTTAAGAAATTCAACACATCTTTACATATAAACAGGTATATATCTGACCATACTTGGTTCAAAATTTACAGTATAAATAAATAAAATATACTCTTCTAGTGACATGGAATACTCAATCTGACTTCATACAGTGGGGTCAGATTTCTACTTCTCAATAAGGCCACCACTTGTCCTGTAATTGTTCATATTTAACATTGTAAAGACATTGCACAAATGTAATTATTTTAGAGTAGGAAACATAATCAATCTAACTTAACAGGTATGTTTTCACTTCTGTTGTTGCTAATGTGCTCTTGCAATTTAAACACTGGGCAAAGTCAGCCTGCCAGCTTTGTTTAGACAGTACGACATAAGGCATGCTGACGCAGAAGCTCACGGGCACATGCACGAGAAACCTAAGAGAGATGAAGATATACAGAAGAGAGAGAGAGAGAGAGAGAGAGAGAGAGAGAGAGAGAGAAGCAAGTCTCTTCAAAAGCTTTCCTGGGTCAGAAAGAACAGGTTAGAAGGTTCACCGCATGCATGCTGAACTCGGTGGAATTGTAAAATGCCATACCTTAGGGGCGATCCGATGAGCAAGGTAGGAGGGGTAGGGTTACTCCCTGCATTGTGCCGGCGCCGTACTGCCTGGCGCCTAAATGTGCTGCGTTCACGGCGAAAGGCCACTGCCTCCTCGCTGGCCTGTGCTGCTGTATCAAGACAGACTTAGGTCAAACAGGAGCCTAGGTCAGAGATGAAATTAGCAGCCGAGCCTGTCTCTTTCTGAACTGCCCACCCTCGAGGGAGAAGAAACACTCCGCCTTCTGTCACATTAGGGCATATATGCAGAGTACGTGCCCTTCCTTCAAAGTTAGGTTTTTTTGGAAAATAACATTTTAGATCTATTACCAAACCTCACCAACATTTCTTCATCCTCAACTTCCTTTGCTGAGATGGCTGCTGCTTTAGAGGTTTTCTAAAAGCCTCATTATTTTTGGCATATCTCCACTTCCCCTTTAAGTTTCCCAGGCATCACGGAGCACTTGTTTCTTGTCTTGTAAGACTGGTAAGCAGCACCAACGAACACACGGATGCTCCCAGACTTGGACGGGGCCCAAGTCTCATTACCATCATTAACTGAAAGCAGCAAGGGTTGAAGTACACTTACTACCCAGAGCACTCAGCTCAGCACGGCACACCACTGAGGGCTTGAGTGCCCCTCAAGGCTGCCTAGGAGCTGTGACCTGAGGCTGCTGTGGCTTGAGACTGAAACAGCAGTCTACTGCCTCTCACTCACCCAGGAAAAGTGCAAACCCCAAAACTCAAAGGAGGTTTCTACTGAACGGTACCAGCGTTGTATCACCGTGAAGGTAAAATCTGTTTGACGATCTGTCTTCAGACTATTCATTGTAGATGCCAAGGAGTGAGGGTAGTGAACTGCCTCCCACAGCACCCCAAACTGTAACTCTGACACTGACTGCAGGTCGGCAGAACCAGTTGGTCAAGTATTCATGGTAACATAAATCTATCTTAACTGCAAAGGGCTTTATCAAAACTTTATGTACAAACTCTAAGGCCATGGTTCAACTCTACTCAACACCAGAAGGCAGAGACGGACGGGAAGGGCTCCCACATCTGAACAGAGAACCCCTGACCCTGCCCAGCTATCTAGGTGCCCTGGGAATCTCTGCATTTTAAGAAAGGATATGCTCGTGCTACATAAAAACTACATAAAAAGTTCACACAAAAACGCTTTTTCCAGACATAAACAGGACTTTAAGTGTGAAAGGTTGTTGTATGTATGTGAAAATCAGAATGTCCAATGAAAACTATGGAGCTGCTGAATCTAGCCTGTGCTAATACAGTAGGCACTAACCAGTCAGGAGTGGCTATTTCATCTTATATTAATGGAAACCAAAAATTCAGCTATTCATTCCTGAGCCACATCTGAGCACTCAGGACTAACATGGTGCGAGTGCTGACCACTGCTGGCCGACTCCGACCCAGAGCAGTCCCACACAGATCTGCGGCGCACATTCTGACCACCAACATCATCAGAGAAGCACGCTGCAGGGCAGTGGCCAGGTAAGAACAAACCAGGTGGGGAAGGAAGGCAGGCATCCAGTGAGGTGGCACCTGCACAGCTTACAGGGACAGTCACCAGCTGGGGACACAATTCAAGAGCTACCCTGTAAACTACTATATTAAAATTTCTACTCTACAGTTAAACTATGTCCTATTTTTTTTAACCAACCATTACTTACAACAAACTATTATAATCAATTTTACTGGTTGAATCAACATCAGCACAGAACCTTCAAGCATTCTCTGTTCTGTTGCAAATAAACAGAAAATTAAACCCAGACGACACTAATGAGCTCACTCTGGGAAAGCAGCGTGTGATCATGACTACAGAAAACAGGGAAAGAGAAGTGCTCTTCTTTATTAATCTGTTTCTATGAAGACTTAAGAGGTATCACTCTTACAGAAGAGCTAAAACGCAAAGGACAAGAAACACAACACAACAGAACAAAAGAAAACACCATTCAAACAAAAAGATAATGAGTGCCCATTTTTAGTTAAAAAAAAAAAAATCTGTTGGCTGAGTTGGAGATGGGTCCAAGAACATTGCTATTGTTCCAGAGCACCTGGGTTTGATTCCCAGAACCACTACAGTGACTCAACAATGTCTCTAGCTCCAGTTTCAGGGAACTGAAGACTTCATCTGGCTTCTGCAGGCAGGCACACACACACACACACACACACACACACACACACACACACACACACACAAACACACAGCACACATATTCAGGCAAGCCTCTCATATACATAAGTAGACATCTTTAATTTTATACATTCATATTCTAATCTATAAATGTTAATTACTTATTTCCTTTTAATTACATGTACATGCGTATGTCTGTGTTGGAATGTGTATACTGGTATAGGTATGCATAGGGGCCAGAAGTCAGTTTCCAATCCCCCGGAGCTGGAATACAGAGGTGCTGAGAACACCCTGGTCCTCTGCAGGAGTACTGTGTGCTCTTAACCTCTCTGAGCCATTGCTCCTACCTCTCCCTGAGATCATATCAAGATGAGAGGTTAGGCATCTGCTGAACTACACTCACTATATATACTTTCAACTATTGTTACAGGAATTTCCAGAATGTTCTCTGTAACAACTGCCGTAACTACAACATTCACTTAAAGCCAACACGCTCTAATTTATGGTCATAGTAAATATAACTAAACCAGGCCGTCTGAGGAACGTGCTGCTTCTATAGAACACCTGGGTTTAAAACCGAGTCCTAAGTGGGTAATTGTATGGGAGCCAAAGGGGGTTCAAGGCATCTTTAAAAGTTAAAGCAGAGTCTTCTAAGCACAGGGTCACATACATTTTAACCACATTTAAGGTAGATTAAAGATAAGTGAAGCACTATGTGTGTGTGTGTGTGTGTGTGTGTTTGCTCACCTATGGATCAAGCGCACTTGACCAAGCATGCGTTCTTAGAGGCAAAAGGCAAAAGGTAAGAGGCCAATGCTAAGTGCTTCCTCTACCTTGCTTTTTGAGACAAGATCTCTTAATGAACAGGGAGCTCCCTGGCTTGGCTGACCTGGCAGCCAGAAGACTCCGGGCCCAGCAGTCACCACATCCCTGCACAGCACCACATTTGGCTCTCACATGGGCATGGAGGATCTGAACTTAGGTCCTTGTGTTTTTGCAGCAAGCCCTTTACCTAATACATTGTCCCCCAGCCATTTCTAAAGCATTCAAGTTTACAAGAGAAAGAACATTTTAAAAATAACAGGAGGAAGCCTCTGGGGAATCAAATCCTAGGCCTTGGGAAAAAAAAATTCTTCTTCTTTTTAAAATTAGGACACCAGATGGGAGGGAGAAAATGTTACAAAATCCTTTGCATTGCATAAAACTAAATATCTTCTAGCAAATAAATAAGTAAACAGCTCAAATCTTAAGTCTATGAAATATAAACAGTGAAAAACTTTGCATTCTAGACAGAACTAATTTATATGTGTATATGGGTAAAGGAGAAAAATTCAGAAGCATTCTAGTAATTAAAAGACTATAAATATACACACAATATTTAGGGATAGATTTTAAGTATGTTTTATCACAAGTCTCGACTTCTAATGACTTATTTGCATTAAAATGTCTTTAGAAGATCAATTTATGATAATCTCAGACAATTCCACTTTTATATTTCAATTTTGTCCCCATGTACCCCCCCCTTGTTTGTTTGATACATATCTCAGGAAGCAGAGGCTGGCCTCCAACTCATATTCCTACTGTCTCCACCTCCAAAGCACAGAGTTAACAAGTATATGCTACCATGGTTGGGCGATATTTTCATTAAAATGATGTAGTCTCTTGATGAGGTTTATTATAAATACAATCCATAATAATAAGATATTTGAAGACTCATCCTATTGTAACAGCTTTTAATAATGGAGATCCATTCAAGAAATGTAAAATCGACCTAAGGATTGTTTCTAATTTATATCAGAGAGTTATAGAAAAATCTACACATTTGATATGGAACTGATTGGTACAGCAATTTATATTTATACCAGTGAACTAACACATTATCAGCTGGCTTTATAGATGGCAACAAGAAACGATCCAAATAGAAGATTATGAAGGAGTAGAAAGCAAAAGGTATCCAAAAAGAAAAAAAAAAATCTCCAAGGCTGGAAGTTCTGAGTGTAACAGGTGAAGAAGCTGTCACAAAGGAACTCATGCAGCTCCTGGACTGCTCAGAGTAGGCACAGGCTATAATTCAGCTCCGTTGACAGGTGGTGCCCAGCACACATGAAGCCCCAAGTCTGATCCCCAGTACCACATAAACCAGTCAAGAAATGGGAGCAGCTGGTGAGATGGCTCAGCGGGTAAGAGCACTGACTGCTCTTCCAAAGGTCCTGAGTTCAAATCCCAGCAACCACATGGTGGCTCACAACCATCCATAATGAGATCTGACTCCCTCTTCTGGAGTGTCTGAAGACAGCTACAGTGTACTTACATATGGGGCTGGTGAGATGGCTCAGTGGGTAAGAGCACCCGACTGCTCTTCCGAAGGTCCAGAGTTCAAATCCCAGCAACCACATGGTGGCTCACAACCATCCGTAGGGAGATCTGACTCCCTCTTCTGGAGTGTCTGAAGACAGCTACAATGTACTTACATATAATAAATAAATAAAAAAAAAAAAAAAAAAAAAAAAAAAAAAAGAAATGGGAGCAGAAGGGTCAGAAGTTTAAGGTTATTGTCGAGTGCATAGCAAGTTTGAAACTGGCTTGGACTAAGGGGGTTCTTGTCCCCGCCCCTGTTCTCCTTGCAAAAAACATAGTTACTTCTAGTAGTTCTGTTGTAGCTGGCCTCTTGGTGCTTAAAAAGCAAAAGCATTGAGATGATTAGAAACTACTCAAGGAAGCTGTTCACTTCATTCTAGAAAAAAATGAATATATCTAAGGGAAACACTGAAGATAAAAACGCCTCAAACAAAGGCAACAATATGCTTTAAGAACAGTGACTAAAGTCCAAAGCAAGTCTTTATATACCATAAGAAACTGAGACATTTACAAACATTCAAGAATATACTAAGATAGTTTAAGGTCAAACTCCTTTTACTTAAGGACAAAACTACCATATAAAGAAATGAGCAATAAAATTATCTTGCAGGAATACTCTGAAAGTAATTCTAAAAGAAAAAAAAGAAATTCTAAAACATTATGAATTCTAAAAACAAAACAGTATTTTGGTCTAGGCATGGAAACTCACTTTATCTAAACAGCTTCCCTTTTCTTCCTCTATGTATCAGCCAAGAACAATGCAGACCCACAGAGATCCTGCTACTTTCCATAATCTCAGCAAACCTAACTGGATAGATAAACGCTGCCCAGAAACTCCCTGATGGGGCTGGAGGGGCGGCCAGCGGGGAAGAGTGCTGGCTGCAGGGGACCAGAGTTCAGTTCTGAGAACCCAGCTCCAGGGATTACTCTACATTCATACACATAAAATAAAATGCAGGACTTAAAAATTCTTTTAAAATACTTCTCTCAGAGAAATGAAGGTTAAGTAATGTGGACAACTAAAAGTGGGAAGGACAGCCAGGCAGCTCAGAGCACTGGCTGCTCTTGCAGAGAACTGGGGCTCAATTCCCAGCACCCACAGACTGGTTCACATCCTCTTGTGACCTCTGTGGGCACTGCATCCACATGGTGTGCATACATAGCAAAACACCCAGACACATAAAATCATAAGGCAAATAAATCTAAAAACCCAGAAATGCAGAATACTGCAGAAATCACAATGAACAAATGCAAATCGCTCTCCTTCAGCTATTCTTTATAATCTGACAACTAATACAGAAACCATACTATAAGCATAGTATTGCATCATGGAGGAGATACATTTAGGGGCCCAAAAGAAGACCATCTTTATTTGGAATAAGACAAGTTAGAAAATAGGACATTTTTTATTATGTATGTATATTTTTTATTTTTAAAATATTAGTAATAAACTAGAGATGTACCTTATACTTATAAAAATTAAGTACAAAGCAAGATGCCAATAAAAAAATACCTTAGTATGAACTTAAAATTGCAGTCTATTATTAGTAAGACTTGACTTTGCACAAAGAACTTGATTGGGAGTGGGAGGTCTCAGAGTCCACGGGAGCAAGCAGGTGAGGCAGCGCTATGGCAGAGTGTGTGCCTGACACACACAGTCAAAGGTGACAGCGAGCAAACTCCTGTTATGTATGACTACATCCCATAAAGTAAGTTAGGTGACACATCCTTGCCAAAAAGGCAAAACCTACATTAATAGATAAGCTACTAAAAACATTATTCTGTTAGTATTGAGTGAGAGACTGAAGACTCATTCGGGTAGCGCTTGTGTTTTCACTACTGTCAAGTTTCACATCTCTAATTTATTTCAACATATACCTACATCCTTGCATTTAACTTCACGTCACTGAACTAGCAGGATTAAACAGGGCAGGACATATACCTGTAGCCTAGCAAACTGGCCTGCTTCCTGATAACAGCACTACTATTAGACACATGCTAGGCACTTTCTAAGCATCGTGTTTTAAACTCCCTTCATCTTTCACTAACAGAGATACTGCTATCACCACATCCTCAAATGGCAGCACAGAGGCCTAATGGAGACAAGTGGATCTCTGAGGGCAACAGCTACAGTGGAGCCCATAGGCATGCGAGTTCTTAGCTACATCACCTCTATTATATGCCATTTTATAATATAAACATTCAAGTACACTTTCAAAATTTTACCCATTACCCACTAACACCATTCACCGTAACAATAGAGTAAGTATTTGACGAACTCATCAATACCTCCAAATCCACTAGAATTAAAATTTACTCACAATTATGTCCAGGAAAGTTGTCTGTGAGTGTGAGTGTGTGTGTGTGTGAGTGTGTGTGTGTGTGTGTGAGAAATGTGTTTATATGGTGTGGTAGCAGTGATATGTGCTGTCATGTTTCTGGAGGACGATATACAGGACAGAATGGACAACCCAGACACATCACTCTTAACCTGCCAGAACAGACTATAACAAATGATGCTCACGGCAATACATACTGAAATTCTGCCCATTTAAATCAGTGTTTAAATTCCTTCCTGCTACTTCCAGTTTTCTGGAAGTTCAACCAAACCACAGCAAACCTTTGTATTTAGGTGCAACAGAAACAACATAAATCTCCAATATATCTAAGTAATTTTGTTTCATTCTGATTTTCAGTGTAAGCACAATAAAAACAAATAAAAGAAAACCTAGCAGGTCCCTCCTTTAACAAAAAGTATTTTCAACTTCCTACATACTAGTGAATTTCTTCAACTGAGCTAAGATTAAAAAAAAATTAATTCATTGTCTTATTATTAATATTTAATGGACATTTTAAAGATATGAAAAATAAATCTATAATCTGGAAGTATGAGGACTTATATAGTCATAGAACTGTAAGAAGATGCAAATACCACTCCCCATGTACTTTGTAAAACCACCAAATAAAACCAAACAAAACAAAAGAGGAAAAGCCACATCTGCTGTGTTAGGACGTGACACAAATGTGCGCAGACAGACTCACCACAGCATGGCCTACACAGACACAACACTCACAGTTTGGCAATAATATTTATTTCACAATACTTAGGACACAGACCTTAGCATGTTCAGTCTCAAAATGTATTTGGCTAACTTAAAGAATTAAGCTATCTTTTAAAACCTAATGGATTCCTTGATACCATACACAGAAACACAGGACACAGTATCTCTGAGAAGCCTTTACAGTCTTTCAGATCTGTCAGAAAATACAGAATGAAATCCAGGTCAAAAACTCCTAGGAATTTAGTTACTACACAGCTACCAAGTGGTAACAACTACTTCAGATGCAATTCATTTCTAACATATAGGTTAGAAGACTACTTTGATAGCTCCTTCAGCACTAAAAATAATTTCTTTACATTCACACTATAAGTTGATTTTTGTCAGAACCTTGCCAATAACAGAAAGAACATTTCCACACTATGACCTTTGAAATAGTGCTGATGAGTCTGGAATTCTTTTGAGGTTAAGTGTAGACATGTTTGAAAATGTCTGCATAAACAGAACGTTGTCACAGCAAATGACAACAGCCCTTCTATTAACGACACACGCGTGCTGACACATGCGTGAAGCTCATTCTCACTCTAGCAGAACAGGCAATGAGCTGCGTGGGTGGGAGGAGGGAGGGGAGACAGCCTTGTAAAAAGGCCCAGCACACACTGACCCAACTCCGCACAGCTCCCCCAATCCTGAAACCACTTAGTTGTACTTTACCCAAACACCGTCACCAGCACCGGGGGTACCATGACGACTAGTAATGGATGAAAATGCTAACAGAGCCAGGTGACATGGTGCCCTCCTTTAATCCCAGCACTTGGGAGGTAGAGGTTGACAGATCTCTGTGAGCTTGAAGCCAATTTGGTCTATGTAGTGAGTCCCAGGACAACCAGGGCTACACATTGAAATCCTGTCTCAAAAATTAAAAAACAAATAATCACATGATAAATGCTAATAAATATAAACTTCAACTTAATTTAACTTTAAGGACAGTGTGAAATTATAGAATTTTTTTTCTTAATAACTAAAACTTGAACTGAGAGAAAAGCACAGAAATAGAAAAAGAGTCGGTTATCCAAATATACCACTGGTGCTACCGTAGCATCTGGAAGAATCTCACATGACTGGTGAGCATCCATCTCCGGGAGCTCAGCCGCACACTGTGGAAGTCACGTCTGTGAGTGCTTTGTCACCCTAATACAGTTGTAATACTGTTGCTACTGTATAAAGGATGAGAAATGACTGGGTTATTACTAGCATAACTGGCTTAGAAAGGGGAGGCGGTCAAGAATAAGCTGATGTGTCCCATAAGACAGCAGGGCCATTGGAGACCACCGTGTTCACCGAGAGACGTGTGCTTTCCTAACACAGAGGAACTGTACTTTCCGAGCAACAGGGTCAACCCACAGTGCTGCAGTAGCTTACTCACCTCCAGTGGCTGCATCCTGCTCTTCCCCTTCAGGAAATGCAACCTGGCTTGGCAAACTATTCCTGGAGCGTGTGACCGTCTCTAGCTGGGAAGCCCGGCCCAGTAAAGACAGCTCATCCAGCACCTCTCCCTCTTTGGCCTCAAGATCTGACTTTGAAGTGGTTAAGGGCTTCATACTGTCCGGTGCCAGCAGCCTGTTTGAGTCATTCAAACAGGCCACAGTGCCACTATCCAAGCTCAGCACCCGAGCCCGCGTCTTGGCACTACTTGTGCTGGAAGTCCTCCGAGAGGCCCTCTTTTTGGTGGTTCCCTCAGGGCCTGGATGAGCTCTGTGCGTGTGGTCTGAGTCTGTGCCCCGGTCCCTATGGCCATGTTTGGTCTTGAGGGCACCGTATTTGCCCTCGGGAGACTGGCAGGAATGAGACGTGGCACTGGAAGAGCTGTCGCTGCTGAACTGGTGAGCCGAATGAATACTGGGAGCTCTGCTCAAGTCGCTTTGATCACTAGAATCCTCGTCATGACCAAATACAGCACTGTGCGGCTTGGTTCCAGAGACTCCTCGAAAGGAAACATAGTCCCTATGGCGACTAGAATCAAAACTGCTGGCCCGTTTCTTTCCTGTGCGCCTCCTGCCTGGCTTGTGGGCAGAAGTTGTCCGGTGGATTAAGCTGGAGGATTTGGGCCGGACATCTCCTTCCTTCTGCTTCCCACCATCGTCTTTACAAACTCTGGAGTCGGTGGCCAGGCTGGGCTTCTCGCTCTGCTCCTCTTTGCTCTCTGCACTCTGCTCAGGCGGCCTGTCGCCAGGCACAGTAAACTCATTTGCATGGGGGTTTTTATTGGCATCTTCTGATGCAGAGCTGCTGGGAGCAGCCTGGTCAGCCATCTCCTCAGATGCCTGAGCATCTGGAGCCTCGGGAGGCCCAGCAGGTGTGTTTCCCTCTGGGGCAGTCTTGTCACTGCTAGTCCTTCGGTCATCAGCCCGATGGCTCCTCTCTTCCACTGAGTCAGCACCGCACTCTCTCTTCCGGGCACTCTTGTCTCCCACTTTAGGAGATTCCTCATGCTCAGACAAGATGCTCTCGATGTGAGTGGAGCTGGTCTGCTCACTTTTATAGCTGCTGAGGGTGCTGTTGGTGTCCCTGTCGGTCCCACTGCAGTAGCTCTCGGTGGACCCGCTACTCCGCGTGCTCAGGCTCCTGAGACTGTCCACACTCTTTTCCGCATTCAGCGCCCTGCTCTTCCCACACTTTGTAGGTGGCTGGGAGCTACTTTTTCTTCTGTCAGCAGCAGGCTGAGACTGTGCCGGAGGGCAGGACTTGCCCGCTGAGGACTCTCGAGTGCCTGAGTGAGGCTTAGATGAGTCTAACTCAGTAACAGGGTCTAACCCCCGTCTCTGCTGCTGCTGATAAAGAGGGAGGCCACTCAGTGATGCGTCAGGAAAAGCCACGGCAGAGCTGGAAGTCCGTGGCACTCCTCGTGGTCGGTGCTCCTTCCTATAAGAGTGCGAATGTAAAGGTACAAGAGAAGCCACTTCTGTGTCACAGGCACTGCACAGTGACTGATCAACACGGTGGTGCTGGCTATGACTTGGCAGGCTCACTTTGTCACTGAAGTCCCTTGGTAAATCCTGTCCACAAGAGGACAAGGATGGCTGAATAGAAATGAAGGAATCATTGGAGACCAGGCGGAAGAGCTTGCGATCAGTCGCCAAATCTGTGCCAAATACAGATACATGTCAGCTTCTGCACTGGTTAACAAAGAAAAGAACTCACAGTATACAGTAGTAAGTCAAGTATGAGCAAACCTCAAGCAGAGCTAACCAGTCAACCCAAAGACCCATTCTAACTGATGGAAGGAACGGAACTGTCAAATCATTTGAGCTCTTCAAAGGCTTCAGAAAAAGTTTGTGTGTGTGTGTGTGTGTGTGTGTGTTCTCTCCTCTTCCTTCCCCCACCTCGATTTTGAAGAGGATCTCTGTATTTAGCCTAGGTTAGCCTTGAACTTCAGGTCCTCATGATCCAGCATGAGTCTGCAATTTCAGGTGTGTGCCACCACAGCCTGCTGCGAGCTCTATTTCTAACTTCCAAATAGATAACCTTAGGTTACCATTTGGAGCCTTTGTGTCTTCATCTAAAAGATTTGTGATCAAACTTGTTCAGTAGCAAGCAGGAAGTGCTGAATATATCCACATATATAATTATATGTATATATTTTAAAAACAAAATTAATAGTAACTGTTAATATTGTGTCTCAGGAAATACTTTAATTTTTGGGAAACACTAGTAAGATTATTTTACAAACAAACAAAAACCTAGAATGGAGCTCCAAAATGATGTAGTGGGTGAAGGGCTTGCTGTGCAATCCTGGCCACCTGAGTATATGCCAGGAGCCTGAAGAGGGAAGGAGACACTAACATCACACAGCTGTGCTCTGACCTCCACACACACATCATAGCACATGTATGTCCACATTACACAAATACACATACAACCACCACCGTGTTGATCAGTCACATAAAAAGTTATGAACTACAGTAGGAAGAAACAAACAACAGAATCAAAGTGTTGATCAATGCTCAAACGAAATACAACATGATGCAAGGTATCTCATAGTTTGTGGTAGTCACAAAATGACAGGAGCTCACAGGCCCCACTTCTGAGGGATGTGCCATATGGTGGTGTGTCTGGGGGAGGAAGAATCACTTTAGGGGTGCCCTAGGAGGGTGCTCCACTGAATGGACCCACACCTGTGATTATACTAAGACAGCACAAACTACGTGTACACACATACACACACACACACACACACACACACACACACTTAACTGAAGACTCAAAGCTGGGATGAAGTAGCAGGGGCAGGGGATGGAGCTGGACAGAGCTGAGGGAGGAGTGGGAGTTAATGTGATCACAACACATCGTGTGGATATGAAATCCTCAAAGAAGAAAATATAATAAACCCAAAATCATGTACAGCATGTTCCATGTCCTCAATGAGAATATGTTAAATATTAACAAAAAATAGTAATAATTACAGGCTAAAATCCTATATTTTCTTTCATTACTGATGAAGCAATTATAAGTAAGCCCCTTAAGAAAAAAACACATGTTGCTCTATGTTATAAGAGCATCCCTTCATCTTTTATTTACAGTAGGAGCTACTGACTTAAATTATCATACAGACTTCATAAAGTAATAGACATAAAAAGTCCATCTACCTACACAAAAGCTGACTTTTAAAACCTTCATTTTGACAGGAAAGGATGCCTGAACCTGATGTTAGCTTCATCAAAAGAAAATTAATTTAGATGTGGTGACACATGCCTGTAATCTAAGCACTTAGGAGACGGAGGTAGCAAGATCATGAATTTGAGGCTAGTCTGAGCTATAAATACAAAAAACAACAAAAAGAAAACTATGCTTTAATTATTGTAACCATATAGACAAACTATAACTCAGAGGAGGGTTAGGTGTTCACTTGAATCTCAGTGGTAAAAGCAAACACTCTCTCCTAAAACTATAATAGGAATGAAGTTACCACACACATTTATATACTTCAAAAACTGGCAGTCCCAAACAGCATTTCAGCAGCTCACACAGTTGCCACTAGGTGGTGACAAAGCCCAGCCAGGACCATGGAAACCCTGTGCCTGCAAACCTTGCAGAGCTGCCCCATCAGTTTACCAACTTCAGAAGAACCCGACTCAGTGTGTGCTTTTGCACTTTGCTTGCTTTGCTGTTGTTTGGTGGTGGTGGTGTTTTTGTTTTGTTTTTTTGTTTTTGTTTGGAAAAGGTCTCTATAAATAAAGGGTGGTTTAGAACTCACTTTGCCACTTTGCTGCCCCAGGTTGGCGTTGAACTCATAACAATCCTCTGTCTCACCCTCCCAAGTTCTAGGCATGAGCCTGCATGCATAGCTCTTACCCCATATTTAATGTGTTGGCTGGGCTGCTTGGTATTTGCAAATTGACAATTCCTAAATGTCAAACCCAGACACCTAACCTGACTTCTCTCTTCTCATGACTGCACTGAGGTCCCAAAGAAGCACATACTAAATATGCCCCAACTGGATGTCCCACCCCAGCCTCCATTCTCTCCTGTCTTTAATTTAGAAAGGACACCCCATTGTTCCTGCTGTCCATCCCAAATAGTACTATTAAAATCTTATAGGACACTACTAAAATCCTCTAACAGCATCTTATTAGCGCGCGCACACACACACACACACACACACACACACACACAGAATGTAAATAGACCATGTCTTACTACCCTCATGTTTACAATGGCCATCCAAACGACCTCCCAACTTCAGCATCCACCCCTTTGATACAGCCTTAGAGTCAGGGCTACGATGGCAGTTCATCTCCCCAGGAATTAGAACAAGTATCTTTAGAAATGCCCTCTGAGACATTCTACCACCCACACATGCTGGTTTTCAAACCTGACAGGTGTGCTCTTCAGGACTTCACACCTCTTGCATTTGCTGCCCCTGCAGAGAAGGGGCTCTCTTTAGGTCTTCGATGTAGGTAAAAAGCCACTCTATTTAAGATTACCACTTTTCGTAGTCTCCATCTGTTTACTCTTATAACTGATTCACAGTACTACAACTCCATAATAAGACCGTGAAAGCCGTAAGAGAGTACAAACTATTCACTGATTAATTTACAATATTTAAAACAGTGCCATGTACATAATAAGAACAGATAAAAGCCAAGTTACAAACTATTTGAGGGACCAGAGAGATGGCTCCTGCATTAACAGTGGATGCTATTCTTGAGTTCAGTTCTCTCTCTCTCTCTCCTTCTCTCTTTCCCCCACCCATACTCACACTCACACCCACGAACTCAAATCCACAAACAATAAGTATTTTTTACACTATTTTAAAGTAGTATAGTAGTTTGAATTTGGCTATGAGTGTGGGTAAGTTTCCTACAACTCTTTTTAAAGTCATAACGGGCTCATCTGTGATGTACCAACAGCCTGGAGTGAGAGCTGGGTAAATGCACATGAAGACAACCAACCAAGCAAGAACTGTGGAATCCAGGCTGACCGTGTTTGTAAAGGACTCACGGCAGTCTGGTACAGCCATGTCCACTCACAAGTAGTTTAGAGATCCTTCCCCTCCATAACAACAGAGCTGGGTACCGAGGGGACAGATGAGCTGCAGAGCTACCTAGGCCTCTGCAAAAATAAGCATGTGGACTCCTAAGCTAGACAACAGACTAGTGAATTCCAGACATTATCTAAGCTCCTCTATACCTGGCTACAATGGTAGAGTTGTATGTGTATAAATCTCAAGCAGCTAGATTATCATAAAACACAAACAACAAAACCCTTGCTTAGTGCTTTTTAGATATACAATAAGATAAAGATATATGACCCCTAAATGCAAGCAGACTCAGTGCTCTAAGACTATGACCTGGTTGTCAAGACATTATAATGGTACACATTATAGAAATGAAGACTGCAAAATGAAAAGTAACTGATTTACCTTTAATTTCAAAGAAAGAAAATGAAATCCATACCACGCAGTCTGTCTAGAAGCCTGGGGAGGGGGGAAGGGGCCCTCGAAAGCAATTTAACAATGACAAGATAACTTTCAAATACCAGCTACAGAATAAACAGAATATGCCTATGAGAAATGAAGTTTGGGCGCTGGAGAGATGGCTCAGCGGTTAAAAGCACTGGCTGCTCTTCCAGAGGTCCTGAGTTCAATTCCCAGCAACCACATGGTGGCTCACAGTCATCTGTAATGAGAACTGATGTCTTCTTATGGTGTGTCTGAAGACAGGAACAGTGTACTCATGTATAAAATAAATAAATTTTAAAAGAAGAAGAGGAAGAGGAGGAAGAAATAATTAAGGTTGGGGGTGGGAGAGCGCCACCGCAAGCATGCTTACCTTGTTCTTCACTTCCTTCTTTACAAAGACTAGAACTCTGGCCCAGACTCAAACTTATGTCATCAGAGGTCTTAGCAGTGTCCGTGTCTCCTACAATGTAGACAAACACATGCAGGCATGACCCTGAAGCAAAGGCACAGCAGAGAAGGGACAGAGAGTGGGAGGTCCTGTCACCTAAGGCAGGTCAGACACCAGCAACTACTCACTATGTGCTGAATGCTCTGACTGTCTTACCAAGTAGGACAGACTATGGGAGAGAATGACAATGTGACCTAACAACATAACACCTAACACAGAATACAAAGAATATGGGAGAGTTAGTGTTAGCTTTTTTTAAAAAGCAGATTCTAAAAAGAAATGCCAACTACTTTATAACAAAACTGAAACGAGGGAAATGTCCTTCCCCATGAAGGTTAGAAACTACAGCACTATATAGCAAAACCATACATTTATTTTAGGGAAATAATTCTCTTTTAATGTTTCAATTATGATCACATTTAAAACTGGCACAGCAAACTAGTTTTTCACAAGCTGAACCCATACTTAGGAAAACATATCCCCTATGCCAAAATGTTTCTAATAAATCAAAACTTATAAATAATACAAATGTTCAAATATTCTTGAGATACTTAAATGATGAAATGATAACACAATTTAAATCAGACAATTTAATAAGATCATGTTATGCCCTGGCGTATTTAAAAAATTCCCTCTAGTGGAAGGCTGTCTTTCAGAGAGAGGAATAGCCAGTGCTCAGTAAGGTACCTTTAATAGTTGCTGCTGTTCCAAGTCGAGAGGATCCAGATCCAATCTGAAATCAAGACAAGGAAAAAAAAAAATGAATTTACCCACCAGCCATAAGTCACCACTAATCCAAAGCACAAGACTATCAAAATCATCTTCTCTGGCATGCTATCAGTCATTTTCATCGATATTAAAGACACCTGTTGGGCACATTCTCTCAGAGGCACGCAGCTGCTGCGGCTCCTGCTGATGAGCCTCTGTGTACCAAAGACGACTGACGGAGCCTCTGTGGACTAAAGACTGATGGGGGCCCTGGGGCAAACACCTGCCACCTCAAGCAAATTGCACTGAGGAGTTATTATCATTATTTTACATTATATCATGGCACGTTTGTGTTATAAACCAGAAGCAAAGCCACACACTGAGTCTGTGGGAAAAAAACAAAACATAGGACTTCTTAGGGCAGAAAACAACCAAGTTTGAGGAGAAAAAAATACAGAGTACAACATCAAGTCTTACTATTCTTAGTTCTAAGACAAGAGGAACTTTTTATTGATGGTTAGAACATTTAAAAATAATAAAAATTTAAAAAAAGGAACTCTCAGCACCCACTGAGATTGTAACTGAGCCTTCAAAGTTTATACTCAAGATGGCCTAGCATTTTCCTAAATGTATACACATCATTTACACACTCATATAAATAAATACCACAAATTCCACAAATACAGTAAGAAAACAAAATACAGCATGATTCTGCCAACTAAACTGGCAAGCTGCAGAAACTCTTCCAGTAAGTCTAAATGGACTCAAGACAGTTTCTCACATTCAGCATCGCAAATAAAACTTAAATCATAGAGTACTTATTTTCTTTACACGCTCCCTGCCCCTCCGTTTCATAGTCACTGCAGCCACAGTATTCAAGGAGTAAGCTCAGAAGATGGGTAACTGTGCCACTTGCAGAGCAGGGGAGGCTAAATTAACCAGGACGGCCACTAACTGCTATCTCAAAAGTAAAGACACTGGAGATGCATGCTGTGATGTGTAAGAATTTGTCAGTGAAAAAGAAAACAAAAATATGTACAGGTTAAACTATAAACTTGATGTTAGCAATAAAAACTAAGCTTTCCGGGGCTGGAGAGAACGCTGCCAGCAAGCGCTTGCTTTGCACGCAGGAGGATCTGACTGGATCTCTAGCACCCAGTACAACAATGCCCCCGCCCCCCTGCAAGTCCAGCATTAGGTGGGTGGAAAAGGCAGATCTCTAGAACTCACTGGCCAGCCATCTGCATGCACACACACAACAACAACAAATGCAGGTGCTCATGCACATGCTCACAACACATAAAATGCATGCACACTAAGTTTTATAATATTTTAGGGCTGTTTGTTAAGCTTGATTCTCTCAGGATTTCTTAACATCTGCTTTAAATACACCATCAGACACTCACTATACCACCCCTGAAAGGGAACAGTTGCAAGGCATGGTGTTACCAGCCTGGAATTCTAGCACATGGGAGGCAGAAGTGGGAAGATTTCATGTTTGAGACCAGCCTGTCTTTACACTGAGAAACTATTTCTAAAATTAAAAACAAGTAATAACAGTAAAAGAATAAGACCCTAATTTTTTAACAGCAAAATTCCATTCTTAAAACACCTACTAAAACAGGCAGACAAGCTACTGGGAAAAGTATGATTTGTCTACTAGAAATACAAACACATAGTGACTTCTTAGATCAAACGTTTAAACAAGCAAATACAAACACCCCTTAGTGGATTCTCTTCCGGGAATGTAAACATAGGAAACAAACTATCTGAATAGGAGTTTTAGTTATTTGCTCACAATCGTCAAATGTTTCCCTTTCCTCTCTTGGCCAAGCTCCCCACTTTGTACAGATGTGACTCCATGTCTTCTGATCTATGAGAACCATCTAGAGGGGCCACAGGACCTAGTAGTTCTGATGACTGGATTTAAGGGAAATGCCTCTCCAAAGTCCAGACAGACTGTGCCTGGCGAGGCCTCTGCCCCACCCTGCCTACTTCCTACTTCCTACTTCCTACTTCCTACCCCTCACAGCAGCATCACAACTCAGAGGCTGTGCTCACCCCAGGGCCTCGCGGACAAGCCTAGAGGGCAGAGACAATGCCAGCCAGTACTAGCTGCCTCCAGGCCCACACAGCAAACACCAATCCCACTTCTCTAAATCCCTCTTGGATGAGTAACGTGCTGTCTGCTGGTGAAGGAGGTCTTACTAGATCCCACAGATACTGATTCTTAACGCTTTCTCCATCAAGCCCTCTCCAAAATCAAAGAATCTTAACATCTGTATACAACAGATAATTAATAATATAAATTACAGAAATGTCACTGCAGAAGAGCTCATGACATCTGTGACACAACCAACGAAGAGACTATGCATAGTGACTTCTCTATCTTTAAAAGTTTTTCACTATGTATGACATCAAAGGTTTGATTTTCTTCTTTAACCCTTATTTGTTTTTTGGGGTTTTTTTTGTTTTTTGTTTTGTTTGTTTGTTTTTTTCCAGACAGGGTTTCTCTGTATAGCCCAGGCTGTCCTGGAACTCACTTTGTAGACCAGGCTGGCCTCGAACTCAGAAATCCATCTGCCTCTGCCTCCCAAGTGCTGGATTAAAGGCGTGCACCAACACCGCCTGGCTAACCCTTATTTGTTAAATTTTGTAAAAGTGAAAAGAAAAAAAAAAGGAAATTGGTGGTAAGTTCTACACTTAGAAGTAAAGCTTTCCATGTAAATGGCTTATATACACAGTCCTACGTTTTCCCTATGGTGAGCACCACAGCAAAGATTTAGCAAGAGCTGGGGATGTCAGGCAAGGCCACACCCTACAGTGGGGCCCCGCCTTTCTCTAGCTGGAATTCATTATTCTTCCTCTGAAGTCAACCCCTTTTCTAGGCCACTTTGAAGGCAACTATGACTTTGAGAAAAGACTTTGTATTAGCTCCTTAGTAACAGATCACAGACAATGGTTACTTGGGTCACAATGTCTTTGACAGTAAGAATAAGTCTCTATCATCATCTTTGACCAAGTCATGATCCTAGACCAAATATTTACCTTGAATATTTACAAGCACTAAATTATTTCAAAGAAGACAAGAGGCAAACAGAAGGGGAAAGTGCAGGCAGGGGTGGGGGGTGGGGGTGGGGGTGGGGAGTGGGTATACAGCCCAGAGGGGAGTACAGGCCTGGGGGAAGTTCAGGCCTGAAGAGAGTGCAGGCGGTGGTTGGGGGGGTGTGAGATGGGGGGAGTACTGATGGGGGAAATGAGGAGAAATGACTAAAGCAGAAGGGAGCAAGGGTGGGAAAGAGCAGGTTAGAAGAAGCTGCAGGGAAGCCATGGTAACTCCACCTAGACAGTCACATAAACAATCATGACAACATGTCCAGGGGCAACACAACAAACGAGAGAAAGAGAGAGAGAGAGAGAGAGAGAGAGAGACCCACCCCATACATATCAGCTGTATTCCATACAGATACAAATGCCCTAACTCACATTTTTCACTTTAGCCCCTCTAAAGGTAAAAATAATTACACACTATAAACAGTATAAAAGGCCAATGAGGAAAGTATCTCCCTGTTTTAATGTATGAAACACCACTTAAGAAAAGCATAACTGTCTACAGAATGTGCTTAGATCCACCTGTGCCTTAAGTATAGTCTGCAAAACAGTGACAATGGTTACTCAGGTCACAATCTCTTCGACAGTAGGACTAAATCACCATCCTTGACCAAGTCACAATCCTAGACCAAATATTTACAGATATTACTGATCAACCGAAATGACACTAAGGGCAGGTATCCAAAGGTGACTGATACCTGCTATGTCCTTTGATCTGTCCTTCTGAAATTAAAATTAATAATAATAATAAATTAAGTATGGCTTTCCAAACACTAGCAGAAATGTAGGATTAACTCCCAGGGCTAGCCTGCTGTTGCCTGTGTTTGTGAAGCAGGACGGTTACAATGGCCGCAGCGAGTAAGGACTCAGTTGTTCCATGGAAAGAAATTGTGGAATCCATGAAGACAACCAAGAACAAAAGCTGGGTAGCAGAGCATCAGTGCAAACAAATACTGTGCAACCTGAAGCTTTAAGGTACCACCCTCATTACCATGGAAACACGGACTTGTCTGAATAGGGGGTCCTGAATTTTCTCTGTTTTGTTATACCAAATTTCCCCATTCCATGGAAGGTGGAAAGAGCTTAACTTTAACACCCTCTTTGTTCTATAATGCACAACAGTTTCACAACAAAAACTGTTACTAAAAACTCAAATTTAGAGCAAATCTATAAACATGTATTACAAAACAAGACCCTTTTGGAGATTCTGATTCATAGACTGTGGTGTTTTCATAATCCTATTCTGAGTGTTCTGCTATCAATGTCAGGATACTATGTGAATACTGAGAGAGCATCCAGAGAACCAGGAAGGCTGCTATTAAGTGAGGGGCTGAGTTAGTTCAATTCCAACTGTAAAACTTTATTATCCATTCACATAAGGGTAATTAGGAACCACAAACTGAAAGTCAGGTGCACAGGCAGGGTATTACTGAGTGGAGAGAGGAAAGTCGACTCCAGAGGTTTATAACTCTCCACATGTCATCCATCAGAAACTAAGCTGCAATAAATATAAGTGCACTGTCTGCAAAAAGGGCCAACACCGTAAGATCTGAAAATACTGAGGATTTGGGGGTGGTTTCAAGAAGAGGTAAAGTAGGGCAGGAATCAAAACTAGGTCTCTCACTGGGACACGAGGAGGGAAGAGGAGTGATTTCAACCCCCAGGCTATAACATGAGGAGAGGAACTACTGTGACAGCAGGGATGCGGAAAGGAGATTTAGGAAGTGAATTTTCCATGACACCCTGATGAAAATCAGCTGTTTCCTTCAAAATGGAAGGACTGACAAAGTGACCATGAAACCCCACAATTACATAAAGCCCTATGTGACAAATTCCTTTCAAAGTTTACTTCACTTGGGGGAGATGCTGAGAAAGCAATGGGGAGGGAACTGCAGAGGCCCTGACATGCGCTTGGAACAAAGGAGCAGAGGTGGGGTTAGACCTAAGGCAGGCAGGCAGGCAGGCAGGCAGGGCCTCCTCTATGGAGACACCTGCAGAGAGAGCTACATTCCAAGGGTAAAAGTAATACAACAGAAATACATACACTGTAACTGTTAGTGGTAGGTTTATATTCCACTCCTAGCATTGCCATTAGCATTTCATCACTGAAACTTGGGATATGTTATTTCTATGTTTTAACCATGCAGACATCTTGTTTCCAATGTGGACGAGGAAAGGCAAGGAGGATGGAGCAGGTGAGCGAAAGCATTCACAGCTGCTTGATCAAAAGTAACTGTAGGAGAGCATGTGGTGACCATTCAGCAAATATATATAAGCAATGTGAATAATAAGAAGTAACAGTTAGGGGCTGGAGGATGGCTCAGTAGGGTCTCTGCCTTCCCACAATGTAATGAAAAAGGGCCAGGGAAAGAACACCCTGACCTGGCTTGTCCCCAACCCCAAGCCCAGAACCAATCCCTGTGCTCACCCCAAGCTCAGGACTTGAAGTCTCACCAATCCTCACCCTGAAAAGCACCACCCCACCCCCACCTGGCCCCAACAAACCCTATATAAACCCTGCCTTCTGTTCAGTTCTCTGCTGCTTCTTGCCCAAGCAGTGGCAGCCACCAAACTGGGTCTTTCCCAACTCCCGCAATAAATATCTTGTGTGAGGTTTGTTATATAGTGTGGCTTCGTGGTATTCTTTCTACCAGGATACCTCTCAGAGCAGAGCTATAACACTTCTATAGGGGAAGTCTTTCCCTTCAGAGCTGTAATACTTACACAAAGGACCTGGGTTTGATTCCCAGCACCACATGGTGGCACACAACCATCTGTAACTCCAGTTTCAGGGGATCTGATGCCCTCTTCTCATCTCTACAGGTGATACATACATGGCACACAAATATTCATACAAATCAAATTAAAAATTAACTTAAAAAGAATAACGAATATAGATGGTATACATTAATCAAAAATGTCGTCAGAGAGAGAGAGCCATTATGGATGGCTCTAAGTATGCTTTCTGGCTAGCACTAGCACCAGAAAGAGGCACTAAGGCACAGCATAGTAGTACACTCCTACCTGATTGCTTGGGTCTAGACCAGCATAAGAATTTCTTGAACTGCAGCCAACCGGAGGTGTGGCCTCCCGAATGAATTCTGACATCTCAATCCCTCCTCCAGGGTCACTGTGCAGGAAAATGGGAGAAAGAGAGCAACTGTCATCAACTGTCACTGACAACCTCCTTTGTTTGGCTTCTGTCTTGTTTTCTACAAAACCAAGAGGTCCTGTTTTTTTCTTTTTTGTTGTCTTTGCAATAGTGTCTCTACACAGTTCTGTCTATTCTAGAACCTACTATATAGACCAGGCTGGTCTCAAACTCGCATGCACCACTGCACCCAACAGAGGTCCTGCTTTTTCACAGAGTAAACACAGAGTGAAGTCTGTGAAGCTGGGAGCTGGGACCATCTACTAACCACACCAGTATGGACGTACTCAAACTTATCTCCTATTGCAGACTGCCCACACACACCCAAGGAGAAGCTGGCCTTAGTTACAGGAAGCAAAGAGTTGATGGCCCAGGCTATAAAACCACCCTTGCAAAGAAGCAGTTGCCATCTGTTTCCCAAGAGCAGGAGCAAGAGGCCAACTGAAAGCAGCCAGATACCATGCTAGCTGAGGTTTCCAAGAGACCTATCCAACTAACTGTATGACACAAAGATAAACATGCCAGGGAAGACTCATCAGTTGAGGTTTTATAAGTAAAGTGAACTTATTTGGTATACTAACTGCTGAAAGAACTAGAAACCTGTGCTTTTTGATTTATGGTTTGCTGTTGGGCATAGTGGCATATGCCTTTATCTCAGCAGTGTAGAGGCAGAGGCAGATGGGTCACTGTGAATTAGTGGTCAGTCTGGTCTACATACTGAGTCCAGGAACACCCAGGCTATGTAGAGACTCTGTCTCAAAAAATACAGAAAAATTAAAATTAAGTAAATAAAGAAAAAAAGAGAGAAAAAATAAGTAAAAACCAAACAAACTGAGAAGCAAAGATTTGTGTTTAGTGAGCTAAAGGCCTGACTATGAAGTGATGCTAATTAGTAACAACAGTCTTAGAAAGCCAAAGGCCAGGGCGGAATTACTTGTTCTCCTTTAGAGCTTACCAGTCACCATCTTATCCAATCCCCCCAATTTTTCCAGTGATCTAATCACCTCACCCCAAATTCTCACAAGATTTAGATTATGTTGACTCCAACAAACAGGACTGTACCTATCAAACACCATCAACATAGCCCCGTTCTGGACATGAGAGTAAGTAGTTCTAGAGAATTAGTCCAGTTCAGACTAGTATGGATCAGGCCAGGAGTCCCATGGTTGAAATGTTTTTCTCTGTTTTCTGTTTATCTTTTTTTTAAACCTTAATTTTATGGGTTGTAAATGCTGTACCTGTGCGCATGTCTCTGCAGCATGTATGTGCCAATAGTCTGAAGAGACCAGAAGGCATTATATCACCTGGAACTGGAGTTACAGGTTGTCTGGAGTTACAGGTTGTCCAGCTGCCACGTGGATGCTGGGAACCAAACCTGAACTCTCTGGACAAGCAGTCAGTGGTCTTACCTGCTGAGTCATCTCTCCAGCACATCTGGTAGACTTTAAAGCCTAGAGCTACTACAGACATTGAGGCCAGGATGATAGTGGCCACCATCTGGGTCCAACATTCAGGAATTAAACCCAGAATCCCTACACATTTGTAACAAATGTGCAGCTTGGTGCTGGTGTGGTTTCCCTGACAAGTGGAACAGGGGATGTCTCAGATTCTAGTCCCTGCTATTGGATCCTTTCTCCTTCTTTGGCCTGCCTGTTTGGGCCTCAGTGGGAGAGGATGTGCCTAGACCCGCTGGGACTAGATGTCCCAAGGTGGGGTGGTAGCCAAAGGGAGTTCCCCTTCTCCTAGGGGCAATGGGGGCAGGGATTTGTAAGGATGGGACTTGGAAGAGAGGGAGGAGGGAGGATGTGGTAGGGACATAAAGTGAATTAAAAGCAAAACAAAACAACCTCTCAGCTCCTCCAGCACCAT
Organism: Mus musculus; assembly: GCF_000001635.26. Taxonomy (NCBI): domain Eukaryota; kingdom Metazoa; phylum Chordata; class Mammalia; order Rodentia; family Muridae; genus Mus; species Mus musculus. Next base: position 81,904,558 of record NC_000078.6, on the reverse strand, counting down.
GTATGACTGCCTGCATGCTGCCATGCTTCCTGCCATGATGATAATGGACCAAACCGCTGAAACTGTAAGCCTGCCCCCAATTAAATGTTCTCTTTTATAAAAACTGCCATGGTCATGGTATCTCTTCACAGCAATAAAACCCAAACTAGGATACTTTCTATTACTAAAGGTTTCAGAACAATAATGTTCCTGGTTAGCTTAATGAAGTTAGGTCACTAAGAAATAACTTTCTAACTTGCTATATATCTACATAAATACAGCATCATAGAAACTAGTTACCAAGATCATGACCAATTAAGTATATTAATACCTCACATGAGAGGGCATATGTTCCAGTTCATTAGCTGCTCAGCATTAACTCATAGCAGTAATACAGGCTACATCAAAAAGGGTATGTTATGTGCAGCTATAACCACACTGAGTCTGTATGGGAAGCACCTAGCAGTGTTACTAGAATGGACCCGCTCAGCTCAGTCAGACCCACAGGCACAAGATGCAGGGCATAGTGATGATGAAGGACAACACTCTATGCCAGAGGAAGGATGAAAAGCCTTCATCCTGCTTTGTATGTCTCTACATGTATGTGTATATACACTGCCTTTATTCACATAACACAGAACGTATCTGTGTAATTCAATGTTTCTGCATATTCATAAAGTTATGAAACCATCATCATACTCAATTCTGGAACACTTTTATCACAGACAGACACTTTACCTGCAGCTCTCCTCTATTTTCCTACCATCCTCCTACACTAGCAAACACTAACCTCCTACCTCTACAGATGTGCCCACCCGGGCATTTCAGATCATATGTAGCACATAATGGCCTGAAATGGCCTCCTTCACATAACATAACATAACATAACATAACATAACATAACATAATTCAAGAGCCAACCACATTGTAGCATGCAATACTACCTCATTTATATTTGTGATCAAATAATATTTCACCATATAGACAGATATTTGTTTAGCCAGTCAGAGGCAAGACAATCTTGCTCACTTTCATATACTTTTTCTGATTTAAACAAACAAACAAACCTCAAGTGGTCATAATCTAAGTGATTGTATCCCAGTCTTACAAGTACTTGATTTGTTTGTGTTTCTGATGAAACTTCCTTAAAATTTGTAAGTGCTACTATTCTCGTTTTACAAATAAAAAAGTGAAATACTAGAAGAGGCAAACTCCAGCAAGAGGTCTCAAAGTAAGCAAGCTAACACTGCTGCCCAGGGAGTTACAGTGTGTGAGAGAATCTGCTCCTTATTTGCCATACACGTGAGGCAGGTATGTTTGAATGTCAGGTCTGCAAAACTTAAACTTAAAGCTATGCACACTCTTTCTAAGAAACTGCACTGTCTTTCACATCCAGGTTCCTCTGGCCCAATTCCTCACTGCCACGTAGAGCAGGTTTCCTCACTCTATCCCTGTCTACACTTGGGGCTCTGTAATTCACGATGCAAGGACTGCCTGTGCACAGTGGCTGGCAGCATCTCTGGTCCATCTCCCTACAAGTGATGCCAAGCAGCACACCCTAGCTGTGAACACTGGAAACTCTCATACAACTGTCAGATGCCCAGGGGCCAGAATCACTCCCAGATGAGGAACCATCATCTAGAATGAACACTGACTGGTCCCTAGTCAATACAGAGGGGTGAGAAAGGACGGATTCAAGAAACAAAAATGGACAAATCTAAAAAGGAAAAAAGAAAAAAGGGAGAGAGGGACACCACCACCATTATTTGAAAAGTACTCTAATAAAATGTCTATCAGTCTGCCCTCTCTGCAACTCTAAGTATGTTTTAACACACAAAACGCTTGCCCTATTAGCGAGACTTGCCAGGTTTAGCAATGGAGAACTCAGCACAGCCCTGCCAAGTACAGCAATTTCAACTGTGCAGTAAGCAAAGAAGCAAAGTCAGGAAATCGCTACCTTTGTGCCTTAGTTTCCCCATCTGTTTAAAAAACAAAACACAAAACAATGTACAGAGAAGCAGAAGTTGTTTAATATGAATTAGAAGAGGTGTCACAAACTAGGTTTGGGGTCATCAGCGTCATATCAACTACTGAGGCTCAGGCTCTGGCCAAAAACACCCTAACACTCTGATAATACTAAGCTTATCACTGAACTCTAGGTTATAATTGTGCCTACACACACACACACACACACACACACACACACAATGTCCCTAAGCAGAGTAGCTCTCTCTTAGAAACCTTAGCCTGAGATCCAGCTTCATATAGATTAAATAGAGCTTTGGTTCACAGCATTAACAAGCATTACCACCAGAAAAAATCAGAAAGTGCAGTCTGTCTCCAGAATATTCGCATCCAAATCCTTAAATTCAATTTATCAACTTCCTCATATAACAGTTTAAAAATACAATACAAGCATTAAAGATTCTAACTCCTTAAGATAAGATTTAAATATTTTTGAATTGTTCTGTCACACAAGAGGGCACTGAAAATCATAGGCTCCGGGAGACACCCACTCATGCAATCAACTGAGTGCCCTAAGGTACCACACACAACGGCTGGCTCTACATAGGAACTGTGTGTGGTCCCGACTGTTTCCTCCTCTCAGAACGGAATGCGAGGCTCACTGGTGGGAGAGTGAAGAAAGGAGATGCACAAAAACCTGTAGCAGAAATCTCCACAGTCGTGCTGTAAGAGGAGACGCCTCAAAACACCAGAAGTGCATCTCCCCTGTGAGCCAACTGTACACTTCCAACTATGCAAAGGACACAACATCCTAGTCCTCAGATCCGTGCTCAACCAAGGTCACTGATGCTCTAATAATAATGGCAGCCAGCAGACACAACAATCCAATGTCCGTCAGCCAGTGAATGGGTAATAAAAATGAGGTACATGAATAATAAATTCAGTTACAAAGAAAACTGAAATCATGAAATGTATCACTAAATGGATGGACCTAGAAAAGATTATATTGAATGAGAAAATCCAGACCCAGAAAGATAAAAACACTGCATGTTCTCTCTCGTTTGCTGTCCCTAGTTCCAAGTCTTCAGGTGTGAGTACAGTCACCACGCCTCATCAAAGGTTTTCTTTATAGAGAAATAGAAGCCACAACAGAAAACCACAACTGGACACAATGCAGAGATCAACTGATCCTGGGGAGCCCATCCTCAATGGATACTTCTACAGCTCCTGCATCTATGGTGCAGGGAACATCAAGGAAAGAGGGCAGAAAGACTGTACTAGGCAGCATCCCAGTAAGTCACTGTGGAACACTCCCTTAGAAATGGCGGCATAAACAAGACCCAAAAAGTGGCAGTATTAATGAACATGCTAATATGGAAGGGGGAATTCCGTGGGGTCCCACCCACCCACCCACAGAGAAAGAACTCTAAGACCTAATGATTGCTGGGAAAAGGAGAATTATCTTCTCCCAGGGATCAACCGTTTGATTCAAAGTGGTCAGCCCTAAACCCATGTACACACCAATGACAAAACTGTCTCAGCAGATTGTATTTACATATTGTGTACACACACATATGCTGACATATATGTGACAATAATAAAGAAAAGGAGGCTGTCAATTTGAGAGGAGGGCAGAGGAGGAGTCGGAGGTGGGTACCTGGGAGAAGCTGGAGAGAGGAACGGGAGGAGAGGGAAGTGATATCATTCTATTTTAATTAAAAAATAGTTTTAAAAAGGAAAAGATGAAGATATACTCCAGTTCTATTTCAATCTAAGCAGGTGTTAAAAGCCACAGTCAACAAAACCCAATTAGACAAGAAGTAGGGCTAAAAAGAAAGAAAGAAAACTGCTATCACACAGGAAAATTACACAATGTGCATCGTTGATACGCAAATTAAATAGATTTCTGGATACAATGAAAACTACTACATTTAGGAGAGAAATAAGATAGCAAAGATTTAAAACTTGAAGTAGAAAACTAAAATAATTTAATAAACTTATTTTTAATGGAGAAATATAAAACCTAAAGGAATTTTGAGAGATTAGATGGAGAAAGTTAACATACTACAGAGAAATACAGACTCTGACGAAGAATCTACATTTTCAAAGCACAGAAAATGTGGTACATATACACAATGGAGTACTACTCAGCTATTAAAAAGAATGAATTTATGAAATTCCTAGGCAAATGGATGGACCTGGAGGGCATCACCTTGAGTGAGGTAACCCAATCACAAAAGAACTCGCACAATATGTACTCACTGATAAGTGGATATTAGCCCAGAAACTTAGGATACACAAGATATAAGATACAATTTGCTAAACGCATGAAACTTAAGAAGAACGAAGACCAAAGTGTGGACACTTTGCCCCTTCTTAGAAATGGGAACAAAACACCCTGGGAAGGAGTTACAGAGACAAAGTTTGGAGCTGAGATGAAAGGATGGTCCATGTAGAGACTGCCATATCCGGGGATCCATCCCATAATCAGCTTCCAAACGCTGACACCATTGCATACACTAGCAAGATTTTACTGAAAGGGCCCGGATGTGGCTGTCTCTTGTGAGACTATGCCGGGGCCTGGCAAACACAGAAGTGGATGCCCACAGTCAGTTATTGGATGATCACAGGGCCCCCAATGGAGGAGCTAGAGAAAGTAGCCAAGGAGCTAAAGGGATCTGCAACCCTATAGGTGGAATAACATTATGAACTAACCAGTACCCCGGAGCTCTTGTCTCTAGCTGCATATGTATCAAAAGATGGCCTAGTCGGCCATCACTGGAAAGAGAGGCCCATTGGACTTGCAAACTTTATATGCCCCAGTACAGGGAAACACCAGGGCCAAAAAGTGGGAGTGGGTGGGTGGGGGAGCGTGTGGGGGACCTTGGGATAGCACTGGAAATGTAAATGAAATAAATACCCAATAAAAAAAAAAGAAAAGAAAAATGCCAAAGAACAAAGAGCAGCCAAGGCGGCTACAGTTCTCCCATCGTGAGCAAGGCTGGAGCAGCCAAGGTGGCTACAGTTCTCCCGTCGTGAGCAAGGCTACCACAAGCCGGACCTAAAGCTTCTGTAACACAGAGTGTGAGGCACAGGCGACTGGACCAGCACCACAGAAAGGACGTCCAGGAGCATGCTGCTGTGAATGGAATTCCATTCCTAGCAGAGAAAATACAGTGGCTGCTACCAAAAAGAGTCAGTTAAGCTACACCGGAGGGAAACTAAGTCTGAGCCCTTACATGACACTATGGACTAAAATAACTGAGGTAACAAAACTAAAATAAAGTGTTAAAAATACAGAAGAATATCAGATCTCTGTACAGGGAGTACTTCTGGAAGACCCAGGGATGGCAGTTACTAGATGATGATGATGATGGTGGTGGTGATGATGATGGTGATGATGATGATGATGATTTCAGTTTTATTAATCCAAGAATGGGTTAAAGATACAGTTCAGCAGATAAAGAACATTCATTCTTGGCATTCCCAAGTTCCTGGATTCTGTCCCCAGTACCAACAAAACGAAAGTCTTAAGAAGTATGATAATTAAGCCAAATGTCATATACTTGCCTCTAAGCCCAACACCTTGCATTGTAGGCAGAAGGATCAAGGGTTCAAGGCCACCTTCAGCTACATTTCAAGGCTGGCCTGTTAAGACCCCATCTCAAAACAACAACAAAATTTAACAATCCTAAAAATCTTAGGAAAGAAACCAGCAAACTCAGAGATGTCTTACCATATGTAATAAACAGTGATATAAATAAATGAACAATTCCTATTAGTCAACAAGAAAGACAGCTTCACACTTCACAAATGGGCCACAGCAAGGAGAGAAAGCTAACTGGCACCCACGTGGTGATGAAGTACTTAACTCGGCAGCAATGAGGAAGCAACTCCAAGTCACAGTGAAGCTTGGTTTAGACTCCTGAACAGCAAAGTGCTGTTCATCTTTTAAGGTTTCACTCTGCAGCCAGGTTGGTCTCAGATTCACAGAAATCCTTCTGCCCCAGCCTACTGGGTGCTGGGATTACAGGTATGTATGGCTAATGCTAAATGTTTACCAGTATCACATGTTCATGTGAATACTGAACAATAAGATCTTTGAAAATTAACTGGTAAAAATCACTGTGGCAAATAGCTTGGAATTACCCAATAAAATGAGCTCAAGGATACCCTAAGAAGCAGCTTGCATATGCTAGTTATACACAAGTGTACCCGAAGATCCGCAATGTGTCATCAGAGGAGAAAGCTGGAAATCATCTGAATGGCTACTACGAGCAGAACGGCTAGATTACGCTCTCTCCCTGGAGTATGTGTGGCCTGTTTGATGGTAAATGCAAACAAATAATAGCTACGAATAGTCACTTAAGTCTGAAAAGGCATTGTGAAAATGTCCCTAGACAGAGATATGCAGGATAACTCAAAGCACACAAAATAAACAATAAACACATTAGGAACATCTATCAGGACCATGTCGTGATGAAAGCAGAAGGTATAGAAATCTTCATGCAGAAGTCAGGGAAATGTTCAGTGCTGAAAGCGTAGGTGACAGGAAACCATGCATGAGCTTCTTGGTGGCTATATACTGTTTTATGTCCTAAGCTATGCAGTGAGTGGTTACATACTGACCTGAATATTAGTCTCCAAATTACCCTTACATTTGATATACGCTCTGACATACACATTTTCAGAGTAGGTTCTTGAAAATAAAGGAAAATGTAAACCCAACCAACAGAAGCTAACTGAACACTGTTTATAAGCAGAGACAGGACAATGTCAGTGTGGCTCCGTGTGCCAGGGTGCTCCTGGCGGTACACAGAGCCCTCCACATGTTCTCGCTCTGAGACTCAAAAGTGAGTTATCTATCTGCCTCACCAGCTGACAACACACTCATGTAACTGCGTGCCAAGAGCACACAATCAGAAATAATACAAAGCCCAGATCAGTCAGCAGTCAGCAGTGTGCAGCTCCCCTGGGCAGGGTGTGGCTTGACAGGTTCGAAGTTGCAGAGTGCACACTGTATGTTCAACTAATGGCTCTCAAGTTCGTCTCCCCTTTATATGGAATACACTGAAGAAGTGTGCAGAACTCTCAAGTTTATAATTTTGTATGATACAAAAATAAGCAAAAACCCTACTACATTCTTGAACGTTCTCTCTCTCAATGGTTTGCTTTCTCAAAACTTAATACAATTATCATCAAAATTCCAATGGAAAATATTTTAGAGAATAAGCAAGTATATATCACCAAAAATTAAAATATGCACATCAGAATAACCAAAGTAATAGTGAGGGTAAAAACATTGAGGAGGATTCATATTACTAAGTATTAGGCCTGTTAGGAACTACAATGATAAAAACAGCAGAGAGAGAGAGAGAGAGAGAGAGAGAGAGAGAGAGAGAGAGAGAGAGAGTATGTGTGTGTGTGTGTTGTGTGTATGTGTGTGTTGTGTGTGTGTGTGTGTGCACGCGCACACACGTGCACGAGCACTTGCAGAATATAAGGCAGAGAACTTGACATGGATACACTTGGGTTCCACATCTGCATGCTCCGAATCCAGTGATTTACCCAGTTGTAGATTAAAAGTGTTTAGAAAGAGAAAAAAATTATGTCTACACTAAATATGTATGGATGTTTTTCTTATTATTCCCTAAACAAAATAATAACCCCATCCATACATTTACACTGTATTAGGTGTGTTAAGTAATCAAGGGATTTACAGTATACACAAGAAGACAAGTAGTAGCGACATGCAAATGGGACATATCATTATGTAGACAGTGCACAGGCCAGCGTAGCCTTTCCAGGAGTTATACTTCTGGTAAGTTGAGATTAAAACTATAATAATTTAAAATAAGCACCACAGGGATCTTTCTCACAATAAAATTTAAATTTCAAATAGTAATGTAACTAAAAATAGGAGGCTGGAGAGACGGCTCAGCAGTAAGAGCACCGGTTGCTCTTGCAGAGAACCCAGATTGGGTTCCCAGCACCCACACGGCAGCTCACAACTGTCTGTAATTCCAGTTCAGAGACCTGATGCCTTCCGGATTCCAAGGACACCATGCAGGCACATGGTTTACAGGCACATGGTGCTCAGGCACATATGCATACAATAAGTGAATAAATAATTTATTTTTAAAAACAGAAGTTAAATTACAATACATCTATACAATGCAGTTTATGTCATTAAAACTATCGAAGTAAAGTGCTTTTACTACTTCAAATATTTCCTGAGTAACTGTCAGTGCCAAGCACTAACCTAAGAGCTGAGATCCGGTTACAGGAAAGCAAGGCCCAGCTTTAAGAAGCTCGCAGATGACAATGGATACCTAATGAGAATAATGCTAGTTTGTGATTACCAAAGTGAGCAACATTATTACAAAAGTAAAATGCTTGCTCAATAAACCAGAGAGGGGAAGGTACAAACTCAGGCTATACTGATGGCATGAACTAGTGAGTGAGAGGCATACAGAGATGGCATGGATGGAGGAGCGACACTGTTGCTGCATTGTCTTTACATTATAACCTGAAATCACTCATGTTCTGCTGAGGTTGCTAGAAGCAGAGCCAGCTTGAGGCGTGTATTGGGTGCTATTACTCAGTCCCACAGCTGCGTAACCATGGCGATGGCAGTACCATTTCAAGGACCAAATGAAGTTACACATCCAGTCCACACCAGAGCTGTCTGTGAGGCTCAGGTCAGTGGTATGCATTACTTTGTAAAAACTCAAGACACTTCTGGCCATACAGATAAACTTGATCCCTCTGTCAAAAACATAGAGTCGGTGGAGCCAAGGAAACTGCTACAGTGTAACCAAGCAACAGAGGGATACTTGTAAGAATATAAAACTGAAAGATATTTACAACACATTGAGTGGAAAATGCAGATTACATAAAATATAAAATTTACTTAAGCTATATATACATTTTAGTGTTATATGCATTTTTTCTTTCTTTTTCCTGAGAGAGTTTCAACATAAGACTAGGGCAGCTTGGAACATGGGATCTTCCTGCTTCCATCTGCTAGGGTTACAGGTTACATGTCACCTTGTCAGGCTTCTGCATGTGTAATTGTTATGATGCTGAGATTTATAAACCATGCATAACTTTCTTTCAGTTATGGTTCCTGTGTCGTGCTCTTCGCTGTAACCGTTATCAAGTAGCATTACTGTCCTAAGTTGTTGAATGATGAGTCCTCCAAACATGCTAGTTTCTGTCTTCTTTCTGAGATTACAACTTACAGTTATCAATGCGCACACAGTGGTAGACTAATGCTGCTTCCCACCTTCAGGAGAGCAAACACATCCCTCCACGCTCACTACCACCTACATCCCTGCACACTCATCCCCCTCACCTTGGACACAGTACTCACATTGTCATTTACATCTACAAGGCAAGCATGCTGGTGATGGTCTCTTACCTTGGACCGTTGCTGTCCTTCCTCCTTGTTGAACAGTTGCCTTGTTCGGCTTTGGCTCGCTGATCTGTGAACTCCTTTGCACTCCTATCTACAATTTCCCCGGCATCAAGTGCTCTGTGGAGTCGATAGTTGACCATCTTCAAAATAATGAAAACAGCAGCTACCACAGGACAATACACTGCTACTATAATCATCGAGGAGGGAAGGGCCTTTAAAGGAAAGGAAAGATAAGTATTTTAGAACAGTTTACATTTCGCTCCATTCTATAAATCTGTCCCTAAAATAATTAAGTTATACACGAAGCAATTATACTAAGCTGCAAAAGTAAAGGACTCCTCTGCCCAAAACAGAGGCCACACATGTGGCTATTGAGCACCTGAAATATGGCTTAGTTAAGACTAATAAAAAAAATATGTAATATGTCAACTCCTATATTGATTGCAGGTGGAAATAACAACTGAATTGCACTGGTTAAAAAATTATTGAAAATCACTTACTATGACGACTAAAAGATTTAGATCATAGTTTAGTGCACACTACATTTCTACTGCAAAGTCCAGAGCAGAGGAAAAAAGAAGCCTATGATCCAAACCAAGTCTCAAATCACTCTGTACGTGGGCTGTGAGCAGCTTATGGTGTGATCCAAATCCAGTCCCTGCTTGTACTCCATGTGGAAGAGGCGCTGGGGAGAGCTCTGCATGAGAGCACTCGTCACCCTTGCAGAGAAGTTCCCAGCACCCACATGGTGGTTAAGAGACATCCATAACTCCAGCTTCGGGGTATCTGATGGTGCTTCTGGCCTCCATCAACACAAGGCACACACAGGGCATATGTACAAACAGGCAAACACTCATACACATACAAGAAAAAATATAAACAATATAATTTTTTACAAAGAGAAAAAACTCTGAGCTCTCTCTTGTGAGACTAGGCCGGGGCCTGGCAAACACAGAAGTGGATGCTCACAGTCAGCTATTGGATGGGTCACACGGCCCCTAATGGAGGAGCTAGAGAAATTACCCAAGGAGCTAAAGGGAACTGCAACCCTATAGGTGGAACAACAATATGAACTAACCAGTACCCGGGAGCTCTTGTCTTTAGCTGCATATGTATCAAAAGATGGCCTAGTCGACCATCACTGCAAAGAGAGGCCCATTGGACTTGCAAACTTTATATGCCCCAGTACAGGGGAACGCCAGGGCCAAAAAGGGGGAGTGGGTGGGTAGGGGATTGGGGGGGTGGGTATGGGGGACCTTTGGGATAGCATTGAAAATGTAAACGAGGAAAGTACCTAATTAAAAATAAATAAATAAAATAAAGCAATCAATGGATTAATTGAAATAAGTCAGTCACCTATCCTGGAGACTGCAGACTCATTCTATGTGAGGATTAAATAGCTTGAAACCTGACCACCATGGAGGCAGGCTTGGGAAGAGGCCCACCTGCAAGGCATAGCCTCAGAGCCACCACTGGCAGGAGCATAAAACCAGATGAAACTGGTTGAGCATCCTGCATGTGTGTAGCTGCAGGTCCCATGTGTTATCATCAGAGTTCTCCTTGGCTACTGCCAAGCAGAACCCCACGCAAGCTTAGGAAGGGGAGCCTCAAACAGAAATAATGGTGAAATTGAAAAGGTCTTCTTTGTTGAGCCCAAGCTTCACAATACACATACGCGGTGCTGGTTTCGTGACCCAATTAATCGCTTGGAATCAGAAAGGGAAGCAAAGCCTGATTACGGCTCTTGTGTCAGGCTGAGACACAGGTCTACATTTGGCTACCCAAATACCTGGATTAAGAAACCCTGCGTATTAGTATAATTAAAAAGTTTAACTGCTGGTTCTAATTTAAAATGTTTCTGAGTAACTGGTTTTGCCTTGCGACTTTAAGTTTAAACCTCTATTTTCTTTTTTTTTAATTAATAAATAACAGATCTAGATGCATTCTGAAAGATTTACCAGATAGGTGCTTTAAAATGCTCAATTTATGAATGCAATTTAAATTAAAATGATCTTAAGTACAAAAAAATAAGCCACTGTAAAATGAGGGCTAAAATGTTAGGGGAAAATGTGTTTCAGCCTTTCAGCTGATTTGTATCTTTAACAAACCTACAACTCACTACAAAAACCAAACGCCCTGAATAATCTTCTAAACAAGAAAAGACCACTCTCAAACACACACACACACACACACACACACACACACACACACAGAGAGAGAGAGAGAGAGAGAGAGAGAGAGAGAGAGACAAACAAACAGACAGACAGACAGATAGAGACAGAGAGACAGAAACAGAGAGAGTTGGTGGCACCACTAATATAAACGCAGAGAGATAGAAACAAAGAAAGTGACATAAACATACCGAAAAGGGAGACACAGAGACAGACAGAGACAAAGACTAGCTGACCATTTGGCAAATTTGCAAAAGTTCCAATTCCTGATAGGATACTGAGGCACACTACCCTGATAGGATACTTAGGCACACTACATTTGAGAGACTTAGCCAAGATTGCCCATCTTAACAATTCTTAGCATTAAAGGAAGTCATGTACCCATTTCACTATATGTCACAGACCTCATACCAATTCCATTTTCAAGCAGAGTTAATACAGAATAGGTCAGTTCCACCCTAACCTAGCTCAGTCCATAGTAAAGTAAGAATGGAAGAATACTTAATTATGAATTGTCAAAGATCAGCAACACTCAAAACCCATCTAAATAAATGCCAGCCTTCACACCCCAAAACACTGCCAAGAACAGTGTAAACAAACCTGCTAAAAGGTGAGGGTTTAATTAAAGGTAAAGCAGAAAGTCACCTTTGGAAAGCACGCTAGTCCCATAAAGACTGAAATTAATTTTACATTAAGAATTTTAAGGAAATCCTTACATACTGGAAACCAGTGTTAGATCAGTAACAACTGTTTTTATTTTTGCATCCTGGAGTTCAGTTGCCTGAGCCCTACTGTGTCAGTCCCAAGCCTTCCAGGGACAGAGGCAGCCACCCTCTAAGGTTCACTTTTCCTTAAGTGGGTCAAAGTGCAGACATACTGGATTGCTGAGCACTGCACTACACCTGCCCTCGCCTCCACTTGCTTTGCTGCCTGGGAAACTCTACTGGTTCCTGGACAGTTGGTCATATTAGCTAAAGTCTTAAGGGACCATCAATCTTGTCTACAGTCATGACTCACTCACTATACTACAGAAAATGATAAATGCTGTCTGTTTTACAGGGCAAACACCTAAGCCAAGCACACATAAAACAACTGCAAGGTAGTTTTCTATGTTAGGGATTGCACTCTAAAGGGGTAAGAGAAATTGTATTTGTATCTGTGTGTGGTACATATGTTGAGTGTTCATGTGTGTGGCAGTGCACGTGTGTACATGCATGTGCAGGCCCGAGGGATCTTCCTTAGTCACTTTTTACCTTATTTTTCAAGACAGGGTCTCTCACTGACAGACTGGCTGGCCAAGAGGCTCCAGGGATTCCCGCGTCTCTGCTGGTCCTCCATGGTGGAGCTACTGTTCCTAGCTTGAGTACTGGAGAATCCAAACATAACTCCTCAGATCCACAGCAAGCTCTTTATAGACTGAGCTATCTCTTCAGCTCCTTGTTTGAATGTTGTATTATATTAGATATAAATACTGTGTTTTCAAGGAAGAAACCCTCAGAATTCTAATTAGCAACAAGCATCAAGTTCAGGGCTCTTTTGGAGAAAAAGTACTGTGCAAGCTCTAACTTCTTATTCTCATGTTTACAGTATAATTTGTGTGTGCTGTTGGACACAGCAAATTCTATCCATTTTTAATCTCTGTGGAAGGTAACGACTAGAGTCACCATAGTTCTGGTCTACAGAAGGTAATACTTAAGAAAGTTCTAGCTTTATCTTTTAAATTACAACATTTTCTTGTGTTTCCTAAGTTAACGGCAAAGTCACTGGTGTAACTGAAACTGAGCACAGCCATTGTTCCTAGGTGGTGAAGCTCAGTCTACCCTGTTATTCACGTAGGAGTTGGTCTACACGTTTAAACAGCTTGCACAGAAAACTGACTTTAAGAAATGACATGCAGTGGACAGCAGAGATGAAAAGGTGACAGAGCAGCTGGCACCTACTGGTGGACAAACAAGGTCCTCATTAAATAACCATAAAGGTCACAGCTCTGACTGCACAAGATAAAGGCCTGTGCACCATCAAGGCTCTAAGCAGTCTGTGCACATCACAGCTCTGCACACAGCTCAGACAGTGAATCTTCCTTTTTAAAAAATATTTATTTATTTATTTAATATAGGTATGTACACTGTACTGTCTTCAGACACACCAGAAGGGGGCATCGGACCCCATTACAGATGGTTGTGAGCCACCATGTGGTTCCTGGGATTTGAACTCAGCACCTCTGGAAGAGCAGACAGTGCTTTTATTTGTTTTATTTTATTTTATTTTTTTTTTGTGGGTTTTCCTTGGGTTTTTTCTTTTTTTCTTTTTTTTTTTTTTTTAGTTTTTTTTTTTAAGGTATTTTCTTCATTTACATTTCCAATGCTATCCCAAAAGTCCCCCATACACTCCCCCTACTCCCCTACCCACCCACTCCCATTTCTTGGCCCTGCATTCCCCTGTACTGAGGCATATAAAGTTTGCACGACCAATGGGCCTCTCTTTCCACTGATGGCCGACTAGGCTATCTTCTGATATATATGCAGCTAGAGACACAAGCTCCGGGGTACTGGTTAGTTCATATTGTTGTTCCACCTATAGGGTTGCAGATCCCTTTAGCTCCTTGGGTACTTTCTCTAGCTCCTCCATGGGGGCCCTGTGATCCATCCAATAGCTGACTGTGAGCATCCACTTCTGTGTTTGCTAGGCCCCAGCATAGTCTCACAAGAGACAGCTATATCAGGGTCCTTTCAGCAAAATCTTGCTAGTGTATGCAATGGTGTCAGCGTTTGGAGGCTGATTATGGGATGGCAGAGCCATCTCTCCAGCCCTAGACAGTGGGTCTTAACAACCTTCTGATTCTCAGTACAAAACTGTATGGGGATAAAGTTAAAGAAGACAAGCTGGGGGGGCGGGGGGGGGGGCTCCTTCCCTGCTGTGTTAATTACTTGGTTTTATGATTCCCGATATCTGTTTATTGTACAGTAATATCCAGGACCTCAAAGCAGTGCAAGCACAACCCAGTAGTGTGTAGTTAAGGGTAACAGAATGACAGGTACATCACTGACTGCCTCGCAAAAGTTGGAGGGACAGAAATACATAGTAAACCACACTCAAAGTCATCTGACCCAAACAATGGCTACTCAAAAACCAAAACCAAAAACAAAAATCTGTTCTCAATGTCTGAGAGGTAAAAGGAGAATCCGGGATCTGAGGGCAGCCCCGACAACATGGCCAGATGGTGGACATGGCTGGTGGAAAGAGCAAATGCGATAGCCCCTATGACAATACTATAACAATTTCTCAGAGTTAAAAATGGGACAAGATGGCTCAGGAGGAAAATGTGCTTGCCATGCGAGCGTAGTGACTTGAGTTCAGTCTCTGGAACCCATAAAAGATGCTGTCCTCTGACTTCCACATGTGCACCCCCACTCAAGCATCATGTACATGCACACCTATACAAAATGATGGTTTTAGGACATTAAAAATGGAACTGCATATCATCTAGCAATCCTACTCGTATTTATACACTCAAAAGAACTGAAAAAGGAGGTTTTCCACAACGTGTGCATAGCAGCATTATTTACATATGGGTACAAACAATCCAAACGTCTATCAACAGACGAATAATGACATGTATATTCACACAGTGAAAGGGTACTCCGCATCAAAAAGCAAAGGAATTCTGTCATACACAGCATTCGTGAGCCTTGAGAACATTCTAAGTGAAATAAGACAATATTAAAATCAAACTATTTTTGATGAATCCACGTACATGAAGTATCTAAATAACCAAACTCACACAACAAGAAGCAGAAGAGCAGTTATCTGAGGGAGGGAGGCAAGAAGGGTAGGAGAGGAAGAAGGTGTTGCTTAATACAGTTTCAATTTTGGAAGATGAGGAAATTGTGGACATTGTGGAAATTGTGTACAATATTTCATACTACTGAATAGCAGTCTCTCCTTATCCATGGGGAGACACGATACATTCCAAGGCCCCCAAAGTAGACAGTACCAAACCCAAATCTTACGCACACGTGCTTTCCTACACATATGAGAGAGTTAATTTATAAATTAGGCACAGGATGAAGTGAACAGTCAGCATGCACATTTTAACAACTTTCAGCTTTTCACCTTAAGGAAGCAACTTCCACCATCCCTTCAGTTTATCTGAGTCATCACCACCGCTACACTGGAGCTTTAGGCCCTACCTTACTTAGGATCACTCTTGCTGTGAAGAGACAACATGACCAAAAGCAAGCTGGGTAGGGAAGGGTTTATCTGGCTTACACTTCCACATCACTGTTCATCACTAAAAGTAGTAGGACAGAACTCTAAACAGGGCGGGAACCTGGAGGCAGAGCCGATGCAGAGGCCATGGAGGGGTGCTGCTTACTGGCTTGTTCATCCTGCTTTCTTATAGCACTCAGGACCACCAACCCAGGGATGGCACCACCCACAACGGGCCGTGTCCTCCCACATTAGTCACTCATTAAGAAAATGTGTTACAGCTGGGTCCTATAGGGGCATTTTCTCCACTGAGGGTCCCTCCTTTCAGATGACTCTAGCTTGTGTCAAGGTAATATAAAACTAAACAGGGCAGAAGGTACTTGAACACACTGGGGCAGTCTAGCCACAGTGGAGCAGAAACCAAGAGCAACACAAACTAACTGGTGAATGGAGTGTATGTACAGTGAGGATCCATGTCCAAAACGACTCACAACAGTGCTTCGTTTGAAGGCTAGTTCTGCAGTTTCCCATTTAATATTTTCAGACAGCTGTTGTCATCTGCGATTGAAATTATAATGAATCTATGGTACTATTCACTCGAAAGATGGTTCCCATTTCTTTTAAAAGATAAGGAGGTGAAGTCTCCAACACCCTGGGTAGTGTCCAAGTCTCAAGGGTAGCAAGGTGGCCTTGGGCTCTGAAGCCATGTGGAGGGGCATGGGTCTCACCGAGGCCAGTCTGCTGCTGTCCCCAGGTCATCCAGGCAGGGCCCCAGGAGCCCCTGCAAGGACACCAGTGCATTAGCAGTTGCATTGGAGGAGCCATTCTGGTTAGAACCAAGTTGCTTCATGAGAAGGCGGCAAGCTGGAGAACGAGTCAGAGTGAAGCCCGGCAGGGAGGGCCTGCACCTGGGTCTTGCCCTGCACGACGATGATCAAGAGCCCCACACCTACAGGCCTGCCTATGTCAGGCTGGCTCAGTCACTGCCCTGACATCCGTCCAGAGGAACAGGAGCAGAGTGATTTAAGTCAAGGTAATGTCCCTTCTCTGCCAATGTAACTATGCTTTTATCACTCCTGATTCTGAAAGAGGTACAAAGGACCTAGCCACTGCAAGTTGTATCAATTTTCTTCCACGCTGGTTATTTGACTATCACAAAAGTAGAGACTAATCGATTGAATGACCTGGCATGTAGTGACTTCCCTAGCCCTAAGGATGACACTGAAGGGACACCAAACAATAATGTACTTGAAC
Source organism: Mus musculus (assembly GCF_000001635.26). NCBI lineage: Eukaryota > Metazoa > Chordata > Mammalia > Rodentia > Muridae > Mus > Mus musculus. The sequence continues at coordinate 81,887,560 of NC_000078.6, read as the reverse complement.
AATTTCTACATTGTTTTGGCTAGAACAGGAAAAACACAGTAATAGCCAGTTTGGTTGTTATGTCAATGTGGACACACACCAAAGACAGGAAGTTTTCTTTCCCACAAGAGTCAATGTGGGCATCACACAAAGTACAGAAAGTTCTTCACACTCTGAGAATATCTTTTTAGATACGATGTTACACTTCGGTTTGGCCAAGACTTTTTGGAACTGTGAAGATTACAACCAAGAGTCTGCCAACTCCCACCAGAACACCATTGTGGAGCGAAAGGAGGGTGGCCTCACAAAAGCATCTTCAGGTGGAGGGTCACCTCAGCAATCAGGCTGAGAGACCATGTCCATTCAGATCGTTCCGGTGCTCTACAGAAAAGCATGTGACCTCCATGGTATTCTGAGTATGCAGCGGTGAACAGTTAAGTCAGGTCTGGGACGTGCAAAGTCAGTCTTTACACTTGGAAGAAAACTTGTCTTCTAAGTGAGCATCGCTCTCAGGTTTGCCTTTTGTCCCACTGTTATTAATGCTGATTTGACTACTGAAGAGAAAAACTCCACTGTTTGGAGACAACTGTTAGTCTGATTCCTGTAGGGGTCTTTTTATTGATTTGTTTTAACAGGTAGGAGATTTACCAGGATTTCAACAGTATGCCACGTGGAAATCAGGGGACATTGATCATTAGTGTTAACAGAGTATTTTGCTTCATGTAATTAATTGTACTGCATATAAAGAAGTATAATTCATTTTGCAATTTAGGAAAGGGAAGAGAAAACCAGAGCGGAAAGCTCTGGGTTTATGTGAGAGTCCCTGTCTGTGTTTATAAGGTGGAGAGGAAAGCTCTGGGTTTATGTGAGAGTCCCTGTCTGTGTTTATAAGGTGGAGCGGAATGGAGGACACCTAACATCAACATATTTCTTCACACATACACTTACCAAAGCCAAAGAGAGACAGACAGACGGGAGGGAGGTAGACAGATGAATATTTTGTTGTGTCTTTCTCCAATGCTTAGAACCAGGCACAGAGACAGACCCACTTACAACACAATTCAGTCCTCTCTGACTCTGGGAGTTTCTTCCTAACATAAGACATCGTGAGTCTTCCTCCAGGAGTAGAAGGTTGAAGCTATGCACACTTTCTAAGATATTCCTGACAGGACTCTGTTTAGAAGGCAGTTGGCATCACAGAAATGTTCAGAGTAGAACTACTAGTTGTGACACACCCTTATATTCCAGTTCTAAACATCAAGTGAGTGATTCTCCCAAGACCAGCACACTGGTGGTAAAATCTGCTTTTGGATGACAGTAGCTCCTTCAGACCCACAAAGCAGAGACACCCACGCACTGCCTGTGCTCTGTCTGGGTTCAGGACTGCCCACCTCCTTAGTGTATCTCCAGACACTCTCCATCCACTGACAGACGATCTATGTCGGAGTGATAAGAAACATCTCAGCTGCTGTGTACGGTGTGCATTTCTAAGTGCTTTATGTAGCTGCAACTCATTCAACCCTTGGCCAGTTCATGAGCTTGGCTCTTAATCTCCTATTTTACAGACAGAAAAGCTGAGGTACAAAGAAGTCAGTTGCTTGGTCTCAAAGGAGGACATTAAAGGGTAATTTATCTCTAGAGTCAGGAGTCAGCATTAAAAAAAAGTGGAACATTTTTTTAAAGCATTTTAAAAACATCTGACAGCAACTGTCCATCGTTGTGGGCCACAGTACACTATTTTGATACATTTACTTACTGTGTACTCATCAAATCAAGAAAGTTTGGGTTATTCACCAGCTCAAACACTTACCACTTCTTTGTGATGAAAACATTCAAAATCCTCCTCTGGCTAATTTCTGTTAGATGGTACAATACAGCCAATCACAGGCAGCCTCAGAGTACATAGCAGTCCCACTAACTCCTTTCTGTCTCCTCTGGCTAATTTCTGTTAGATGGTACAATACAGCCAATCACAGGCAGCCTCAGAGTACATAGCAGTCCCACTAACTCCTTTCTGGTTGTGACTTCGAGCCCATCAGCAGATTGTTGTGTGTTGTGTGTGCGTGTGCACGCGAGTGTAAAGCCCGACAAGTAATTTCTAATCTCCAGATGACCTGCTATTATGCTCACTCTGCTATCATAAAACAAGAACACCCACAGGCAGGTAGGCACAAAGGAGCACAATGTGTTACAGTGAAACGCTACAGCCAATGTCACAAAATAGCACTTTTAATTCTTAACGACCATGAAATATGGTTAAGCACTGACTGGGTCTGGTGGCATTTGGGAAGAGGAAGAAAGCCAGCCCGAGCTACACACACCTGGTGAGCCCAGGGTAGCATGGTCTATTTTCTTCTCTAACCAATCGAGACCTCACACAAAGCACCAGCACTTCTCCCTGACATGCTGAATGCAAACCCAGAACTTCCCCAGCACCAGTTTCCCCCAACTGCAAAGCAAAGCGGCTGCCAGGACCCACTCTTCTACAATGGGCACATGCTTCTAAAGTGTACCTGTCCTCTGACAACAAAACTCTGCAGAGCTCATCTTGGTTAGGCTCTAGGTGAAGGACTTTAAGTAATTTTTCAGGGTAATTATAAAACATTTTCTGGCAAAAGTACACAGCATATCTACAAGAAGCTGTAATTACAGATATAACCTCCCTTTTGGTATCTTCCCCCTTTAGTGGGCAAATTTATCAATGTATACTAGGAAACACTGCCTCAGCATTCCTGAGTATAACTGGCTCCCCAGAATCACTAAAAGGTCCCAAAGCCTTATATCACTACGTAACCATTTTTAAAAAAACACCAAGGGCTAGAAACAATACAGTAAAAGAAAATGTAAATAGATAAAAACACGAAGACCAAGTTTTATCTCTCTCTAAAAAAATTAAGAAAACTTAAAAAAAAAACATTAATGTTAGCTTTTCAAAATAAATATTCCAAAGTTCACAATTCTCTCCCTTAAACTAGATATTGTTCTTGAAATGTTTAACTATAATTTGCAAACTGATAAATAAAACTGACACAGCCCTAAGGCTATACTTTATTGTCTTATGATATGTATTATCTGCTGTAAAAAAAAAAAAGTTAATCAATACTTTTACTTCTAGATTCAAAATACTAGATCAACCCAGATTATTCCTGTTGAGCTCATACATTTCTATGGGAACCCTGGTTGTGACCAGCCAAAGGCCAGTGTCTAGTGAACTCACACCATCACTAGAATATCTGAAAACAAAAACTCGTTTGTTTTTTCTTGGCTTTAAACTTCTGTCAGTTCTTGTACAAAGCTCTTGTACAAAGAGGAATAAAAGTTAAATATTCACCATACCTGGCCGGCTAATGCTAGCTAATGAGGACGCTTAAGTCAGGAGGATCACAAATTCAAGGCCTGCCTAGACTGCTGTAAGACCATGCCCAGCTCAAACAACCCAATGAGATCCTTTCTCAGAGTCAAGAGACCTGGAATGCAGTGCATTGGTAGTGTTTGTCCAGCACACGTCCGCAGTGACAGCACTGTCACAAACTCTTGGATGAGAGCAGTCCCCTTCAGCTCCATCAGAACTTCAGCCAGACCTACAGCTATTTTTAAGGGTACAGGTGACTGTCTGGGAAAACCACCGATCACTCTGTGCAATTGCTCAAGTAAGTGAGCACTTAGCTCTGTATTCTAGTTTTTCCTAGGCACCTAGAGCTGTGCTGGGTAGAAAGGATACTGTGCTCCATCTACTGTGTTCCCGGAGCTATGCAGTTGGGGGACGTGTACTTCACCACTATGTGCAAAGATCACTTTTGGCTTATTCAACAAGAAGGGCAGAAAAGAGAAACCTCCGAGGCATGCAATTCAAGTTTATAGCTAGGCCACCTCTGGCCCTGGTTAAAGGAAAGAATGTTGAAAGGAGGCTCAGCAAGCAAATATTGCCTGCAAACTTATAAACGGATTGCTCATCAAGAAGAGAGGGAGCTGAGGTAAGAAGAATGTTTTCATTAGGCCTTCCAATTGTCACACACATGCTGCCCCTAGGGGTCTTAGAAAAGGTCCTGAGAGCAGCAGCTGTGACCCTGGGGACCTGGCCCTCTTGCCGGCCTCTCTCCTGGGGGCTGAGGTACAGCATTCTAGTTAGATGTTTTCCTCCAACTATGACACTACACAGGCAAAGGAGAAACACTGGCCCAATGTTGAGGTTCAAGCGTACTTTCCCATAAGGGAAAATATTCTAAGTCCAACCACACAATAGGTCAGATTTACGTCAGAGACAGGCTTGGCTAAGAAATTCTAACGAACTTAGAAATCATCTTCCATAAAGGCAACAAATTAACAAATAGTATCAATTCTGAATTTTTTTCTCTAATTCAAATGGAATTATTATGAATACTAGCTATTATCTTATGTTTGCACCCCACACTTATGCTACCTCATAAAATATTTATATTTTTAGCTGCAGATGAATGGATTTCTTAAGGAAACAGTGGTCAAAATTTATGCCCATCGAAAAGTGACTAAACTACAAAATACACTACATTCCACTTGCCATCAAGTCAATGGTAGTAGCAGAATTTAGAAGTGGGTAGCCCAAAGCAGCAATGAGAAGAAGGCACTGACACCAGAGATACAGGAAGCAGAGCTTGAGAGAGACACTCGCGGAACCCAAGAACATAAACTGGCACACTGGAATAATCTTACACACTTCACAGGAGTGCTCCCACAAACTTTTCTTTTTTTTAGTTGGGGTTTTGAGGGCATTTGGGTTTATACTTTTGAATAAGATCTTCACAGTTAAATTGTTAAATAAATTATGTTTAGGGATATTATTTTCCTACTGGTTCTTTAAATAATCTTGTTCAGTTTATCCACCTAAATCTTTACCTCAGAACTGAGTATATATTAAAAGCTGTTATTCGTTATCTGCATAAACTTACATATCAACTGCTTCAGTATTAGTCATTTGAATTACAATGCCATATGTATACAATACGATGCTTTTACTAGGAATTCTATTTGCCTTAGAACAATTCATTTGTACTTCACTAAGGGATTTTTTTTTTTCTGATTTACTTGGTTTCATTCATTCCACATTTATTCCTATCTTCAACAGCTTATTAGCAAGGCATTCATTCTTTATACATGATAAGTTGTAATACCAATAGCAGTGTAATCTATGTAAAGATGTTTAAGCCGTTTAAAAGTCAAGTCCTATTGCCAATACACAAAGGAAAGCAGGAGAGAGCTGTAACTGGGCAGGTGGCACAGAAAAATAAAGATGTTCATGGGTAAAAAACACAGAACTAGAAAGGCAGGTTAGCCGTAACAGTTTTTACTGCTCCTGCAGAGAACCGGGGTTCAGTCTCAGCACCCAGACTCACAACCATCCAGAAGTCCAGCTCTAGGGCCCTGACTCTTTCTTCTGACCACTATGGACACCTGGCACACACAGGGTGCACATTTATACAGACAGGCAGATACTCGTACACATAGAATAACATAAGCTAAGAAAAAGTTCCAGTCATTCCAAACATGAACAAGCTTCTTTTTGCCATACTTCTCTAAACAACACAGCCTAACACATACTTACACAGCACTTACGCTGTACTGGGCACTGCATACGTAGGGATAATCTTTTAGGTACTGTGTAGAACCATCATCACCTATCAATAAACGTCTGATGGCCTACTAGCAAAAGCAGGATTAGAAGGCGGGACATCTGGCAGATATACTAGAATTCTGAGAGATTGTCAAAGGCTTAAAGATAGAAAAAGAGAGAGAGAAAGAGAACAGATAAATGACCTAACTGAAATTGATACCTTTCCAATTATTAATATTACCACATTAGCAATCATTATTCCAATCTTGATAGCCATGATAGCTTCTTATATCTTCTCAAAGAAAAGGGTTTTAGAGATACAAGAAAAAGAGAAATGTGAAAAATGGAAACAAGCCTAAGAAGACAAATTAGGAAAAGAAAATCACAAATAAAAATGAGGCAGTGGTGACACACGCCTTTAATCCCAGCACTTGGAAGGCAGAGGCAGGCGGATTTCTGAGTTCGAGGCCAGCCTGGTCTACAGAGTGAGTTCCAGGATAGCCAGGACTACACAGGGAAACCCTGTCTCAAAAAAAAAAAAAAAAATTGAGGAAGATAGTAGAGATACAAGAAAAAGAGAAATATGAATGAAGACGGGCCTTAGAAGAAAAATTAGAAAAAAAATTATAAATAAAATTGAGGAAGATACTAGAGATAGAGGAAATAAGGCCAGAGCCTACTGGACCACCACATAATGAAAGTCAGCCAAAGGTTGTTAGAAAACCAATCTTAGCTTATCTAGTTACTGTACAACAAATGTCAGCAGATGCTAGAAACCTACAAGAGTATGAAGAATTTGGATGGCATCCTGTAGATATGCTAGATTCAAAAATACTTAAAGGAGCAATAAATTCATATAGTATATATTCACCATTCATAAAGCATATATTAAAATCTAGAGCAATTCAAAATAGAATAATCCCTCAAGCCAAGAAAGATGGCAAGAGCAATATTAGAACCTGGTCTGCAGTTGCAACGGAGTTACAATGGAGAAAAGAAGCTAGGGAGATGGAACAGAAAAACAGGGCTAGAGGTATCAATAATTCTCAAGACCAGCTATTCAGCAAAGATCCTTATGCTGAGGTACAGATGCAAGTCATATGTGACAAAGCCACCTTGGCAGTACAGTAACTTTAAGTGACTAGGATAGGTTGAAGGAACAGGAAAAAGACTTGAACCATTTACTCAGATTATGCAAGGTCCAAAAGAAACATTCACTGACTTTTACCAAGACTGACTTCAGGTGTGGACAGAAAGCTGTCGGATCCCGAAGCTAGGAAAGCAGTGAACGAATCGTTAGCTTTTAAAAATGCTAATGCTGAATGCAAGAGGATGATCAGGCCCTTAAAGGTAAGATCAGCACCAACTGATGAATGGATTAGAAATATGACTGATATCAGACCTCATTCATACGACTTTAACGAAAGAAGTGATTGCTAAAGGTTTTGAGAAAAATCCAAACTCTCAAATGTCTTAATTGTGGTGAAAAAGGTCATTTAAAAAAGAATTCTAGAACGAACCGAACTAATTTCGAAAGCAGGCCTGTGCCTTCTGGAATATGCAGATGGTGCAGCAAAGGCCAACACTGGATTAATGAATGTAGATCAACAAGAGACAGAAAGGATAACCACTTGTTGGGAAATGCCCCACCCCAGTTCAGATCAGCCATTTTGGTCATCAGAGAAAACAATTAAGCAACAGTGCTCTAAAAATAGACATTAAGAACCCAGATATCAAAGTCAGAGCAATTTCTACAGATAAAACCCAGAAAGGACCTAGAAACAAGTATTTTGGCAAACTTCTATAGATGATCAGAGGCCAGAACTAAAGTTACTTATAAATAATATTGAAAATGAAGGTCTAGTAGACACTGGAGTAGATGTAACCATAATCTAACCAAAATCTTGGCCTCCAAATTGGCCTCTTCAAGAGGTAGGTATACAACTTTGAGGGGTTGTAACTTCATCCCACAAAAAAACAAAGTGTAAAATAGCTTAAATGTATAGGGCCTGAAGGTCAAATAGGAAAACTAAGGCCAATGTGGCTGATAAAGCCATGAATTTATGGGGAAGAGATTTGTTGTGACAATGGTAAATATAAATTAGCATTCCTCCGACCTCAGAGACAAGCCATAAAAGATGTTCCTGATAAAGGTATTATGAAAGGTTCTCAAGAACAGTTACGGACTGTCCAAGTTGTCCATAAATAAGACACAATAGAGACTGGCTCTCCTATTTTACATGGGGGAGACACTGAGGACAGAACACGAGTGGCCTTACCACTTAGGTGGTTGACTGATCAACTACTTAGATAGAACAATGGCCTATGACAAAAGAAAAAGCAAGCACTAGAACAGGTAGTCTAAGGCTCAACATAGAGAAGAACCCACAGCCCTTGGAATTCTCCCTCATTTGTCATTAAAAAGAAATCTAGAGGACTGGAGAGATGGCTCAGTGGTTAAGAGCACTGACTGCTCTTCCAGAGGTCCTGAGTTCAATTCCCAGCAACCACATGGTGGCTCACAGCCATCTGTAATGGGATCTGCTATCCTCTTCTGGTGTGTCTAAAGACAACAACAATGTACTCACATTAATAAAATAATTCTTTTTTAAAAATCTAAAAAATGGAGGATGTTGATCAATCTGAGAGCAATAATAAAATCATTCAGTCAATGGGTTCTCTACAGCCTGGAATCCCACTGCTTTCACTGTTACCAAAGGCATGGTCTATCATAGTGATTGATTTAAAAGACTGCTTTTTTTCACAATCCCTTTACAAAAACAAGATAGAGTGAGATCTGCTTTCACAGAGCCTACATTTAACTACTCCATACCAACTAAGAGGATACCACTGGAGAGTCTTGCCACAAGGAATGTTGAATAGTCCTACCTTATGCCAATATTTAATACAAGAGCCATCAGAAATAATCTGTAAACAATTTCCTCAATCAATAATTTACCTTTATATGGATGGAGATACCTAATAAAAAATGTTTGATGAAGTAAAGAGAATTTTGCCTTGTTAGAGATTACAAATTGCTCCTGAAAAATACAAAGAGGAGATTCTATTAATTATCTAGGATATAAGAAAAATCTGCAGGGGGGCTGGTGAGATGGCTCAGTGGGTAAGAGCACCCGACTGCTCTTCCGAAGGTCCAGAGTTCAAATCCCAGCAACCACATGGTGGCTCACAACCATCCGTAACAAGATCTGACTCCCTCTTCTGGTGTGTCTGAAGACAGCTACTGTGTACTTACATATAATAATAAATAAATCAAAAAAGAAAAAGAAAAAAAAAAAAGAAAAATCTGCAGGAAAGTCGACCACAGAAAGTACAAATCAGGAGAGACCAACTAAGAATTCTTAATGTTTTTCAAAAATTGTTGGGAGACATTGATTGGTTAAGACCCACAACTGGATTAACTACTCAAGTGCTAAGTAATGTATTTCAAACTGTACAAGGTAATAAGAATTAAGTAGTCCAAGAAAATTATCATCTGAGGCTGAGGGAGAATTGGCTATGGTAGAAAAGAAAGTACAAGATGCACATGTGGATCATTTGGATTCAAAGGTGACCTCTATTTTATTTATTTTGCGTTCTATTCTTGTTTAAGGTATTGCACCTGTGTAATTCTTAAAAATGCAATGTTCTAGTCCTTTTGAAAGATTTTGTTACAAATTGTTTAGGATAATGAAGAAACACATGTTAGTAGTTAGTCAACTAAACTTATGGTCATTTTAGATACTAGTTTAGTTAATTACAAAAATATGCTTCCTAAATTGAACAGAGAGTAAATAGCTGGAAACAAGCAATTCAGATACACTGTAGATAGATGGTCTTTAAAAACCTCAGAGATCTACAGAATATGGCATTTAAAGATGTTTTATTAATAAAAGGCTTTTTTGACAGTGAAACATGTCAACTGTTGACAGCACCCCATTCTACTTCAAAGGAGATGATGAGGGGACGGGAGGAAGAATTCTGTGTGTGGGGGGGGGGGAGTACTGGGCAACATTTGGGTGTAAATAAAAATAACTAATTATGGGGGCTGGTGAGATGGCTCAGCAGGTAAGAACACCGACTTCCAGAAGTCCTGAGTTCAAATCCCAGCAACCACATGGTGGTTCACAACCATCTATAATGTGACCTGATGCCCTCCTCTGGTGTGTCTGAAGACAGCTACAGTGTATTCATATACATAAAATAAAAAATTTTTAAAATTAATTAATAGAGAAAAAATATGAGCATCAAAAAACCTCCATATGGAGTTTGCTTCAAAAGTGGCAAGCTAGCCATTGGGCAAGAAACTGTCCCTGCTTCAACTAATGACAGCACACTGTCAATCTATGGACAAACAGGACACAGAAGGAGTCAACTGCCGAGCTTTGCCAGGACAAGATTAGCAGTCTCTCATAATTCCTGCTTCACAGAAAAGTCTGTCAAATGTTTGAGGCCAGAAGGCTGAAGATGATGCCCCAACGACTCAAAGAAATGTGGGGGACTGTCTAGGCAGTCAGCTGTCTCTGTCATTTCTATAGTTTTGGAAGCTGCTTGCCTACACTTTCTGCATACTCAGACAGGAATCCCTCTTAGGTCTCTGACAGGATTGAAGACTAGATAGAAATCTCATCATCTTCTTTGAAGTAGAATGGGGTTGCTGTCAGGAGCCTTTTACTAATAAAACATCTTTAAATGCCATATTCTGTTAGTCTCACATACAAACTGAAGTTGTTTAGGATTTAAGAAAATGTTTTTAGGTCTAAGTAGATGTTTTTAGGCTGATAAATGCAAGTTATGATAAGTACAAACTCTGAACTCATGTAGATGACAGAGTACTTTTTCCAAAGTTGCCAAATGCATATGGATTGAATATTGTGAATGTATGTAATTCTTACCTGACAATTATCATATTTGTTCTTATTGTATATAGTTTATTCATGTTGGAGAAGGAGTCTTTTATTGGACCAAAAGGAGATGTAGGGATCTCTTGTGTAATGTGTGGAAGTATTACCTGACAATAATAATCTGATGGCCTATTAGCAAATGGCAGGGTTAGAAGGGGAGACATTTGTCAGAGAGATTGGAAGTCTGTGAGTAATCAGAGATGAAAAGATCCATCCTAGACTCTGTGGATGCTGGACACATGAAACTGAGAAGTAACTAACCCTGTGGCAGACAGAACAGTTTAAATGGATTATGTAAGTTACAGGCTAACTGGGGAACAAGCCCAAGCTTAAGGCCTGGGTATTTATTCATAAATAAACCTCCAAGATGTTATTGGGAACTGGGGTGCAGATGAAAAAGCACAAGGTTATAGTATGTGATACAGACTTATAAAGTATACAGACATTACACCACTCCATGTAAGGGGTGTAATTCTGGGTGTTAGGCATGGAAAGGTCCTGGAACCAATCCCATAAGAATACCATGACAACTGTGTGGTTAATATGACAGATGAGAAGTGAAATTCTGCAAGATCATGGCTGGAGGGCAGAGACTGGAATGCTTTTTTTTTCCACAGCAGATCTTCTCCAAAATCATCTTTAAATTATTACAGAGAACAAAGAACAATAAACAACTTTCAAGAAATTCCAAAGGCCTCCAAACAATTCCAATCTAAAAAGATTTGTCAAAGGCAGCAGCAGCACATTGTGGGTTTTGTTTGTTTGTTTGTTTGTTTGTTTCAAGATTGACTATAACTAAGAAGCCTGTAAGTGCAACATGACCAATAACATAAACTTAGTAACAGAATCAATGACTCAAAATCCTTTCTGAAACTACTCCATCCTCTGAACTGAGATGGCTTCTGACGAGAAGTCATGAAGCCTTAGCAAACCTAATGTAACTGCAAGTTACTGACACATCTGAGAATTACAACTCAGCAAATAAAACCACGGAGGTAGAAGTATTCACACGTCCAAGAGAACCTGGAGAACACGGACCGATCCTCTGGATCGATCATTCAGTGGGTAACATTCAGAGACTACACTACATAAACCCCAAACTCAGCTTTGAGAGAACTGTTAGGTGAAAAGTAGCTTATGAGGTTCAACAATGTTTGACTTATATCTGGGTTTCTGAGCAAACCTAACCACTCTGGAAAGAGTGTGGGGTGTTCAACACTAGGGCTTACCCTGGGCTTACCCTGATCACTACCTCTTTTTGTGAATCGGAGACAACAAAATGGCACAGCCGTCACTTGGGCAGCAGTTTCACCAGTCTAAGTAAATCCTGGATAAATTAAGACTGACTTTCCACATGGCAAATAAAAGGACCAGAAGCTATTTCATAAAGTGTAATTTCAACGACTTTACACCACTTGCTGATGTACTCAACAGAAATGATTTTTCAGGACTCAGAGTAAAGGAAATTAAGCATTCACTAACACTCTGTCAACATAACATCAATGCTACAGAATGGCAGCTCAGTCCTCTAGGTCCTATACCTCAGAAAATGCCACTTGTATTTAACAGGCTTACTCTATGCATATAAAGTAATGAGAGCCTGCGTTCACACAGAAGTGTAAGTACGTTCTTACAAACACAGTTCACTATGTGATCATGCACAAGTGACATCATAGCTCAACTGAGGGCTGCAAGTTGTGATGGATTAATTTTTACAATTACATTAAAAATCAAAACTATCTTGAGTTGAAAAAATTTAAAATATTAACACACACAAAGATTATCAAGTTATTTGATTATATTCTTGTTTCATTAAAATTCAGTGAAGTAGACTGTAAACTAAAATCCTAGTAAGATTCATAAATCAGAATCATTAGCACTCTTACGACTATGACCAGAACCCATGTCTTCTTTATAGCACCGCTCTCCTAGACTCACTCAATCTGTCTGCAAAAGAATCATGCTACCCCACACTCCAGGTCTAGTTCTAGGATAAAGTAGTAAAAGTAAGCCATGTCTCACATACCAGAGTTAGAGTGAATTAGATGTGGAAATGCCTAATGGGACAAAGCATGGCATACTCACTCACTACCACAAGTTTCCATTAGAGTAGCTTGGACATACTCAATGCTTTACCCTTTGACTGGCTCACCCGTTATCCCTGGGCACACATTAGTCTCAGGCACTTTTCTAAGGGTTGCTTACACAGTAATAAATACAAGTTGTTCTACCCTGGAGCCCTTAGAATGACTAATCTGGTGTTTTATTTCACTATAATCCTTTGATTAAAGTACTGTTATTATCTCCAGTTTTACAGATAACAAACTCAGGCTATAAAATCATTTGCCCATACCAGTAAAAAAAGACAAGAACAGGATTACAGCCAGTCTGTCTCTAAAGCACAAGATGTTATGTTTTTTAAATCATATTTATTTACTTACAGTGTTCACATAGGAGGCTACAGGACACATTGCAAGACTCAGTTCTCCTGTTCCACCTTATGGGCCCCAGGAATCAAACCCAGGTCATTAGACTTGGTAGGCAGTGTCTACCCATTGAGCCATCTCACTGACCTATCACAGCCTGAGTTTTAACCAACTAGACATTCTACCAAGGCAAGGTTTCTCAACCCTTTCCCACCTCCCCCACCCCCGGTAAAGCTCTCCTAAAGAGCTCTTTAGACCAAAAATAATAAAAAATGTAAAAGCCAGGTGCTAGCAGCACATGCCTTTAATCTCAGCACTTAAGGAGTCAGAGGCAGGTGGATCTCTGTGACTTCAACACCAACCTGGTCTACAGAACAGGCTCCAATTAGCCAGGCTATGTTACACAGAGAAACCTGTCTCAAAACAACCAAACAAACAAACAGACAAGCCTTTTAGACATTTTCTTCTGCCAATCTCATTGGCCCCTTGAAATTTTAATACCACATATATATATGCTTGATATATTTGTACATACTGTGCACACATCTCTCTGTACTTTATACTTAAAAAACAATAAGGTCTATGTTACACACACCCAAGAATTAATGTTTGGTCTCTTGACAGCCATACTGACAATGCTCTAGCACTGTTGACACATTAATTCAAATAACCTCTGGTATGGGGTGGTGTCCTGCATATTATGGGATGTTGAACACTATCCTAAGCATGTATCCAGCAGAAGCCCATGGCATTCCCCAAACCAAAGTCATGTTAAAATCTTTCCCAAAAGTTCCTATCCTTGAAACATGCAGCTAGGTGCTACCACTTACATGTAAGGACTGCCAATTCTCATCTTGCTTATAACAAACTGGGATGGATGAGATATACACAGACTGCATCTCTGTAGCTGGGATGAGGGAGCAGGCGCAATGGCAGCAGCGGTGGCAAGGAGGAATTGATAACTAGTTTAAACACAGCAGGGAAAGAAACCCACATTAGACCAGTAAGTGAAAGGACATTAAAGTTTAATAACTCCATTTATAAAGTGTCACAGAACATGGCTACCCCCATTCCAAATGATCAGTGAGACAAACGGTCTCACTCTAAGTGTGAGGCCATAACTAAAGCCCAGGAGAGCAGTGCATCCTACAATGGACTCCCACAATAGCCACATAATTTGCTAGTCAAGAAGCAAAGCCAGAATTAAGGCTGCACAAATGGTGATGGAAATGACAACTCTGAGACGTCTAGATTCAGAACATAGACTGCAAACAACTAGGGGCACTTAGAGCATTAGTTAGAGCATTAGGAATCAGTCCCAGGTTGGCATGCAGAAGCAGGTTAATAAGAAGTGTCATGCATGGGTATACAATGAAAGGACTGACAGTGACGGGGGGTGGGAGGGGGCATGTCCCGATGTTAAAAAGAAGAATTAAATGGCAGAGGCACTCTAAAAGCCTGTGCCAGTGATCTAACTCCTAGCAGAGTTCTGAGGCTTACACTGGAAAACCCTAAAGAGCAGTGCATGGGTACACAGCAGCATAATAAATGTTTTTAATAATGTTCACACTGCATAGTGACATGACAAAGACCAGCAAACAGACATGTGACCACGTGTGGTTTAGAGAAAAGGAGCCGAAACGTAGATTCCATAGCTAAGATTAGTAGAACCTAACCATATACAGATGTAAACATCAGCCTGATGAACGAGCAGAAGTGAGTAGAAAACTGATGATTCTGTGACACAGTAAGGAACTAATATTCCAAACAAAAACATCAGCATTCTCTTTAAAATATAAAAATTCCTATTGTGGTAAGAAACAAGACAAAACTGTCCATATCTCCAACGTTAATTAATAGAGATGTGTAACAATTATAGGAAGAACAGGATAACTAAAGAAGTGAAAAATGGGATTAGAAAGATGGCTCAAAGGTGAATGTCACCAAGCCTGGCAACCTAAATTAATCTCTAGAATCAAGTAAGCACAAAAGGCAAGGACCGGCCACGGGAGCTCTGCCTTCAATACACACTGGGAAACAGGCAGACAGAACTCTGAGATCAGCCAAGTCACAGAGCAAGTACTGAGCCAGCCTGAGCTACATAGTAAGACCCTCTATCAAACAGACAAAAAGGGAGAGAGGGAGGGAGGGAGGGAGGGAGGGAGGGAGGGAGGGAGGGAGGGAGGGAAAAGAACTCCACAAAGTTATCTGCTGACCTCCACATGTGCTATGCCATATGCATGCATGTATAGGCAGCAGGAGCACTTGCACACAGTAACAAGAGTTTACATTGTAGCAAGAATCAAAGTTCTCCAGTTATTTATCTGAGCTGGAAAAGGAGCTGAGTTAAAGTGGAACTAAGCAGGAAGCATTCACAAGTAACAGACTAAGACTTCGCAGGGTAGGCCGGTACCCTCTACAATCACACAGGGGCTTTGCTGTGAGTGTACTCAGGAGTTTTGTTTTGGCATTTTTCAAGACACACACCCAGGATTGTCCTCCAGAGATTGATACACTGAGGTGGAGCAAAACAGGATGCTCAGACAAGTTATTTCCTAGTTACATTTTTTTTTAAAATTATTGACTGCTCTATGCTATAGAAGCTTGTGTCCTGGGCCACAGGCCAGCAATCTTCAAGAGAATATCATGATAAACTACAACGTCAAACAACAGCCACAAAGCTCCGAACTCTTCTAAGGCAGATGAGTAAGTTCATGTGAAAGGACAGGAGACCAGAGTCTGCCTATGCCAGCGACAGTCTCAGGCGCTGCGCTGGGTTACAGGTGTCACTCTCCAGGGCTCACGGGAACTGAGGACAGGGGGTACAACCAAGGGGGGTATCTCAAACACCACAGAAAGAATTCTAATCCCTGGTGCCTGATAAATAGCCAAGAAACCACAGAGAACACACAGGTGTAACTAGCTGAAGGCCATAGATCAATGTCTGCAGTTAAGAGTGGCCAGGCTGTGGGATTCTACCTAGACATATCTAAGGAAGGAAAGGAAGGGGACACTCGGATCTTGAGTGACACTGACAAGCATAATGCACAAAAGCAGTATAACCTGTGACAGTGACAGACAAAGATCACGAAATCAAAGGCGGATGATAAATCTACAGTGGAATGAGAATTGTTATAAATGATAACTCTCCAACTGTAACTTTGGACAAAAAAATATGGCAGAAGTTTACAGGAACCCTAAAGACTGAGGGGAGGGCAAAGGAGGGGCATAATTAAACAAACCTGTGAAATAGAATAGTTTAGCTGGCCTAGACTTTTTAAATGTCAATTGTAAACAGGGCAAAAGAGAAGGCTCCACATCCGAGCTCAAGGGTGAGGTGTCAGGGTAGCGTACTTTCAAATGAGTCCTGTAGACCTGTGTGAGAAGCCATGTGAAGAGACTGGTTACACAGTACAAGTAACCAGCATTGTTCAAAGCACACATGGAATCTAGATGGAGGCATGAGTGAACTTGTAGTATTCTGTGACTTTCCTGTTCATCGGAAAATCTTTAAGGTTGTAGAAATATAAGATTATTTTTCAATAACATACATGCTTCAATAGCCCTGTGCCCGTGATGGAGTAATAGACAAACTTATGTGTTTCTGATAATACAACATATAATCTTTTTGGTTTAGCTGTACTTTTTCTTATCTTTTCAAAACATCCTCAAATTGAGGATTTCACATTACCAAACTGCCAAAAAGGCAAACAGACTTTAGAACTTCTATTTACCACCTGCCCAGTTCATCCTGCTTCTGCATGAGGTCAGAGATGCGTAAGGAAACGGTGTCTAACACAGCACAACTAACAGACGAAAAAAGGGGCCCGAGTGCAAATGGTAACTGGCTTGTTTGCACTTACCAGTCTGTTTTTATGAATGTTTCAGATACTTTCCCAAGATAGTACTTTTACAGCACAAATCATATTCTCAGATTTAAAAAGCGACTCACTGAGAAGCCAATCCTACACTGAATATTTAACAATAAAATACTGGACAATGGTAAAACACTATACCCAAAAGCATAGACTTGTTTAATGAACAATCTTTTCTTCAGAACAAAGATCCATTTGCCTGGCAGGAAGGCTATGAAACCAAAACAGCACAGACACAAAGTTTAGCAAGATCCAGCATAGGCACACAGCACATCTCCTTCATGTGTGGGCTACCCATGCATGAAACATCCTAGAAAAGAACACTGCAGGACACTCAGGAGTTCAGTCATGCCCTAGTATAATCTTTAATTTATAAATTAAGAAACCTGGCTTTATATAGGAACACACAGGTGCCCATTCTGCTAGGAATAAGGTATCAAGACTTTTCATTTTCGAGTATTTATTTTGTACAACTCTGCATATGTTAAATTCTGTTTTCAAGTAGCCTAGTACTGCAGGAGAGTAGTAGCCATTCAAAAATACTCAAGACTATTCCTTTCTGTCCACTTAAAATGTATCTATCACAGACATAAAAGTTCAGAAAAAGATACACTTGGAAAATTGTTATAAATTGTACAAACCCTCAAAGACTATAACCCCAGCCTGTTAGTAAGGAAAGAGTGAAGAACACAAGTTACAGATGATACAGCACAGAGGTCTCGGATCAGTCCTGGAGCAGAAAAGGCAACTGGCAAAGTGTATACAAAATGAGTAGACCATTAGCATCCTGAAGCAACGCCAATGTCTCCTTCTGAGAAACACACGGTGCTCGGGCAACACGCTGATATAAAAGGAAGCTGGGAAAGGCACACAGAACCTGCAGTCTTCTAACTTTTCTATAACCCTAAGTTTATGCCAAAATGAAAAGCTTTAAGGGGGAATAACAGTGGCTGGACCTGTTTAGTTTATGTCTAGACAGCACTGTAACAAGAGGGAGAGGGAGGAAAAGGAAGTGGGGTGGATCCTAGCTCAGGCTTCTCAAATTGTGACTAGGTTTCCTGGCCGCTTGCAGATCAGCTGGCTCTCAGGGTTCCACCTGATGTACACAAAGCTCTACAGAATGGGAATTTCTTTCACAGTGCCAGAAAACCTCAAAAAGGAAATGGCTTCTTTTCCCTGGGTTTTCTTTTCTTTCTTATCTTAACACAAAGCAAGAGTGTGACATCAACTGTTCAAGTTCTTAGAGGCAGGAGTTCTAAGAAGAGTGTCACCAGCTTCCCAGTTGTACCAAAGAACACACAGGCACACCCCAACTTTCCAGGGCACTGAGAGAGTCAGAATCCCACCACTCACTCCACTATGGTAAAGCTCACCTGTGTAATTTATGAAGGCAATGGGGAGGCTACAGAACGCTTGTGGAGTTCTTGGCTTTCCTGGCTGCTCTTGTACCCAGGTGTGCAAGCATATCTGTCAAATCCTTCTCAGCTTCCCCAGCCACAGGCAGACACAAGGGAAAACCATCGGACTTAATGAAACCAAATAATATGATGAAGCAATCTTGTCTCAGAATCATCTGAGTACAAAACTAGGGAAAAACCAGATCAAAGTTGCTGTGTGATGCTTATCAGTGCAGCAAAGAGCTTTAATTGGGACTAAGTTTGAATTAAATGGTACTTTAGGGGGAAAAAATTTGCTATTGTCAAAGACAAAGATGTTACTGAAATGTTTTATTCAATATTCTATTGAATAAGCAGCTTAAAGCAATGCCTCCTGTGTTGGAAGGAGCTGAGGGGGTGAGAAGGGCATACTAGGCCGCTCAACACAGCTGATGGAGACTTAGGTCAGCCGTTAACCTGCAGGAGCACAACTTGGCAAATTCTGGCCACTCTCTCCTTTTCAAAAATTCTTTCTTTTGGCTCTCTTCCTCTTATTTTCCTGTAATTATTACCTTTGTCACCCACTTTTAGATGTCACTGGGTCTTGGAGCTCTGTCCAAGGATATTTTTTTTAATTAGCTTTAGGATCTCCCTACAACACAGTAGCTATGTCAATAATTTCAAATAAATAAATTTCACCCTACATTTCTCTCCTGATCGTTCCTAGTCAACACTCTGACCTCAAGTTCCCCAGTCTCAAAGAAGCCCTCAACCCTGCTCACAATCCCACATCAACAGTCACTTCACTTTCCCACTCTCTGGAGGAGAGCGCTCCATATCCCGCTCTAGCAGTCTCCACATCTCCTCCCTCCCTCACCAGAGAACACCCTGCACTTCAGGCAGGTTTATTCACTACAAGATGGAGGATAGCCCTGAGCTCGAGGTCCCCCCGACTGTTAGATTGCAGTCCGGTACCCAGGTCCTGGTTCATGTGGTGCTAGGAACTGAACACAGGTTCTCGGGCTCCACTCCAGAAGCATGCTGCGAAAGGAATTACATCCTCAGCCTCTGCTAGCTAAGGCTCTAAAGGCGCTGATCTTAAGCCATCGGATGAGTTTTTACTACACTTTCAAATTTCTGAATCTTTAAATTCAGGGCTTGCGGGTTTCAAAGAAACTTTTACTCTACAAGTAAGGACCAACCACAAAAATGAATAATGGTGGCAACTAGGAAAAAGTCACAGCCATAAATTTTATGATAATGATTAATTTATGATAATTACGCCACAGAGTACTTGGCATACATTGCTTTACATATTGCTTATACATATAACTTTACAAGGCTGTACACACAAGACACACATGTTGCTGTACTTTGAGTGACTTACACGCTTCTCTGGACTAATTCTGGCACTTGATTCTTGCAGCCACTGAAACTAACTCTACACATGACTCTGCTCACAATACAACCTCCTACAACACTCTGCCCTCAACTATTCCAGATCAGTTTTGGTGGTCAACCTAAGGAAGGTCCATATATGTAATACAGTTTTCAATCAACAAACACTCATTCAGAGCAGACACTGAATAATATATCACCACACCCGACCCTGCCCTCACTGAACTTATAAGGCACTATGGCAGTAGAGCTGTCTAGACAGCAAACACGCAAACAAAGATACAAACATGGTTGTGAAGCACCATGAAAGCAGCTGACCAGATGAAGTGGTGACACTAAGAAGGATGCTGTTTACAGTTATGGGGTACCTGTGAGATGATACTTAGGCCCAGTCCTCCACTACTAGGACAGTCAGCCTGAGAACAAGAGGAGAAGGAGAGGAGTCTCCTTTAGGAAGACACAGCAGGTGCAAAGCTCCTTCACGAGGAAGCAGTGTATCAGGCTCAACTGAAAGGAAGGAGGCCACCTGATCCTGGCACAGCGGAAACCACACAAACTGTAAGTAAAGGCAGAGATGGCTTTAGTATGGCCTTGGTAAAGATGCTTGATTTTTATCCAAAGCTCTACATGCAAAGATATTACAAGGGAGTAGCAATTGTTTCTAGCGCCAGCCATTTACCTGCAAATTTTCGTAATTCCACTTTTCTTACCAATTGGGTAATATTCCACTGTGTAAAGGGGCCACATTTTCATTACCCATTCATCAGCTGAGGGGCATCTAGGCTGTTTCCAATTCCTGGCTGTTATGAATAGAGCAGCAATGTGCACAGATGAACAAGTATCTCTGTAGTAAGGTACACAGTCCCTTGGATATATGCCAAAGTGGTAAGGCTGATCTTGTGGGAGATCAATTTTGAGCTTTTTGAGGGTCCCCACACTGATTTCAAACATACAGTAGCCATACGAACATACTAGATGCCAGTAACTCAGACCCAGAAAGGCAAACACTGCATGTTTTCTCATATGAGTGCTATCTTTTAAACTTTAGGGGGATGGGTTTCGATCTAAACAACCACAGAGGTTACACTAGCAGTAAAACCAGGGAGCAGAGGGGCTTCCAAGCAGGGGAAACAGAACAGAGTGCTATAAAGAGATAAAGGAACTAGAAGAGGAGGATTAAATGGGACGCACGAGGAAAGGGTAAAGGACCACATACGAGGAAAGACAACTAACACTAACTTTGAAAAGTTATAGGGAAGGCTAAAATTGTAGAAATGTCCTAAAATATATATGAAAGTAATTTTAATGAAGTTACCCTATAATGGGGAAAACAATTATGCCCCCCAAGTAGTATACACTAGACATCTTATACTACCAAGTAACCTGCAGGACCAGGAATGGGGTACATCTAAAGTCACTGGTCAAAGGGATCCCACAGACACCCCGGGGTTGGGGGGGGATGACAGGCTCTCTCCAATGTTATTGGTACCCTTCCTGACCTGGTGATAAGACCCTATTGTTGAAGATCCTTACCATTTACTTATGTCATAGAACATGGAGACACTGCGTTGGTGCCCAAGCAGCAGCTTCCCTTCTACTGACTAACTCCATAGTGCTGGAAGGAGGAGAAAGCAGTCATCAGGATCATCAGGGACAAACCCAGGGACCTACACAAACAAGGTGTCCCAGTGCAGTAGGGCACAACCATTATGGAAGCCACCAACTGCTTTATTTAAAAAATTGGATTTAAGGCCCATTCCTTAATATGGAACTCATAGCTGATACCGTAAAAGTGGCCAAGATCCTGAAACTAAATAGATCACAGGCCCTAGGAGAAAACTTACTACTATTATTCTGCTAAATGAACATAGAAATAAAATGACTCCTAATGACATACTGCTGTATCAATAGACCAGTGCACCACTGCTCAACCCTCTCAGGAAAAAGGTGTCCTTGCAGTAAATAATAGTTAATAGAGACCCACAAGTGGGCAATGTGTGAGGCGAGAATCTTTGGAGCAGAGCCCTAAATGAGATGTCTTTGTCAAACTCCTCCCTTCAGAGATCTTTGCCCAAGTTAAGTAAGCAGGAAACCTGTAAGAGCTAGAGGTTATGGACAACTCCAAGGAGAGAATGCCTTTCAGGCACAACAAAACTGATGCACACATGAAATCACGGAGACCATGGCAGCACAGAAAAGACCGGTACAAGTTTCAACTAGACAAAATCCGCACTGAGAAGGGGAAGAGAGAGCACTAAGTCCTATCCCTAAGCAAGAAGCAATTGGGAGAAGAAAAATCAGTTTTCATCAATGAAGTGACACTGGGTATAAGAACTACACTCCACAGCAGGCCCCACACTCACAAAATCGACTCCATGTTTTCTGTGTGTATGCTTACCTTGTTTTGATATGTAGCGTGCAGTTTTTACTACCCAGCTTTAATGTTTCTGGGCGGGCCAAGCTACCAGGCCTTCAACCAGGTTCTCTTGGATCCGCCGATGAAAGACACACACATTAGCTCATTTCACACATTAGCTCATTTTTACCTCACCTTACTGGCTCAGTGGCTGGGCTCTTCTAAGCCTCTGCGGCTAGCATGCCCTTCCTTTACTCCTAGCTCAACACCACTAAATCTGCCCTCAGCTTAGCTGCCTGGCTACCTTCAGTGCAGCCTACTGGTCTTGTTGCCCAAGACCCTTTCAGGCTGCCCTCCCGTGGGCCTCTTTCCCTCTCTGCCTACATTTGGAAGCTCTCCCCCGCAGCTGAATCTGTTCTGTCTCTTTCCCTCAAGTCTCTTGAGTCTCTTCCCTGTCCTCT
The DNA here is from genome assembly GCF_000001635.26 of Mus musculus. Taxonomy (NCBI): domain Eukaryota; kingdom Metazoa; phylum Chordata; class Mammalia; order Rodentia; family Muridae; genus Mus; species Mus musculus. Next base: position 81,865,198 of record NC_000078.6, on the reverse strand, counting down.
CCTCTCTCCTAGCCTGCAGGAACCTAGACGTCCTGCCACCCAGCCATTAGCCACTGGCATCTTTATTGATTTGATCAAAAACCAATTGGGGACAAGGATCTTAGTGTACGGACATACAGATTCCCAATCAAGGCATCAGAACCACTCCCCTACATTGGTGTTTTTGTCTTTGGGGGACGTTTGTTTGGTTTGGGTTTTGGTTTGCTGGGGTGGGGTGGGGAGCTGATTTTGAGACAGAACGAACATTTACTTGGGTGGATAGGAAAACGGAGAAGGATCTGGGAGGAGTTGGAGGATATTGTATTGTATGGAAAAAATTTAAACCAATACACAAAAAAAGTAGACGGCACCACCTGATTTAAATCCGTGTATGCTAAGAGCCATAAAGAGGTAAGAATAGATGCTAACGACTGGTAACATGGCTAACTTAACAGTGCAGACAAAACAGTCTTTGGCAGGAAGTAAAAGGAAGAGCTGAGCTACTCTTGACAGTAGGCATGGTTAAGGGTGTGCGTGCATATGTGTGTGTGTGTGTGTGTGTGTGTGTGTGTGTGTCTACAGCAAAAGCAGGGCACCAATGCAATGTCCGTTACACCATAACCAGTACACAGCAACGAGGAAAGGCTTCTCCTCCTCCTCCTCTCCTCTTCCATCTGCTCATCTGTCTGTCTGTTTTGGAATGGGAGCATCCATTTAAAAATCAAAAAAAAATTTTTTTTTTAATTTTATGTGTATGGGTGTATCGCCTGAGTGTTTTTCTGTACATCACTTGTGTGGCTTGTCCCCTTAGATGCCCAGAAAGGGGCATCAGATGCCCTAGAACTGGAGTTACAGATGGTTGTGAACTGCCACATAGGTGCTGGAAACTGAACTCTGGCACTCTGGAAGAACCACCAGTGCTCTTAACCACTGAGCCACCTCTAAGGCCCTTCAGAACGGTTTTAGACATGATTTCTCTGGGACGTCTCGAGAGAGTCATGAAGACAAGTGAGTACCAGTTTAGAAGACTAGGCTAGGAATTATGGGTACACTGATCTAGTTCTCTGAACTCACCTAGCATGCAGTATACAAATGAGTGAACCGCACTCCAGATGTTCTGAACCTGAACAAGTTTGTACATGGACACATTTTTAACACTGTCAAGTAATGTTTAATGTCCAGTAGGGTCTGAGAACCTCTTACTTAAACAAACTGGAGAAAGACAGGTGCCCAGATTTGCAACCAGAGTCTCATGTGTGCTAAATAAACAGTTTGCACTCAGTCTATCTTAATGTAAATACATTTTAATGAATTTCATCATCTAGACATGTAACTCTTCATAGACAAAGACTGTATATGAAGCAATGTGTTAGAATAATGGTTGCCTTCAATAAATTCAGCACTGTCTAATCTCTTCTAGGCATGCAGCATTGTAGAGAAAAATTCTAATTAGACAGTCTTTGGAACGCCATTCACTGAAGGCTACTCTGAAAGTGAATAGCCTATTTTATAATTATTTCCTTGCAAAATACTCATGAAATACGTTATACATGAGCAAACCAAGGTTCAGGAAGGTGATCTTGCAAATCAACAGCAAAGCCAATATTCAAAAATCAAGGTAATAGGCACACCAGTGAACTTTTCATCCAAAAAACCAGAAAAGAAAAAGCTACCCTATCCCAAAGTTCTCACCCATGCTAAGTCATGTACATTAACAATTAGAATGATATAAATGGAGTTAACAAGGAAAACAAGATAATCAGTGAAGAGGGAAGCTTTTCTTCTTGGTTTTCCCTATCTAGAACAATAATAGCAGAATCTATATCTTACCCCTCTGAATGACCTATAAAAGCTGGGAGACAGAGAGTGTGTGTGTGTGTGGGAGTGGGAGTGTGTGTGAGTATATCCATGCCTAAGGGGATCCTGAATGGTGATTTTGGCTTCAAAAAGTCATATATAAAACCCAGTTCATGTATCTGCCTAAGGTAATAAAACAAGTCACAACGGGGACACTTAGCTGGGCTAAGAACCTATACACAAACTCAGTAAAGTCACCGTCACCTGCAGCTACTATTGGAAGAACACATGAATACTAACCATGGGTGAGATTTTAATACAGAAGGTGAGCTTCTGCTTTGATCTGGATATATATGTCACACTATTGACCTCACTACTATAGCACTAGCTTGTTTCCTAAACTGCTACACTCCTCTGTGCTAAGTTCCAGACCACGACCTCTGATCATTCATCGTCCCTACAGTTCTAAGCTTGCTGCTGCTTATCCCAGCCTAGACTCCTAAGTTCCCTGACAGAAAAAAGTGAATCGGATCCATTGCCAGTCATATGTCTAACGTCTCATTACTGTGTGTCAGTCTGGCACTGCTCTACATCCTTAAGAGTACAGCAATGAACAGAGAGAAACCCCTGCCTGGTCAGAGCTTCAAGTCTATTATTAGCTTTCCTCGGTGCAACAGGGTGACAGAACCAGCAAGTGAGTGTGTGCCTCAGCCAGCAGAAACCGCTGTTCAGAAAGCGGGCAGAAGAGGTCAGAGGCTGCTATGTTACTTATCAGGGAAAGTCTCACACGCCAGAAACCCGAAATAACCTAACCAAAGGCAGGCCACACAATCATCTGGAAGGGAGAGGCCCCTGACAGAGTAGGAAGGGCAAGCACACCCAGCCCAGGGCACAGTGACGACATGTCAGCTGCTGGGTAGACTGCAAGCAGTCGAACTGAGTATAGAAAGGGGCAGAGCAAGGGCAGAGGGGAAGCTGGTCTACGCACAAGGGTCACAGGACCTCAAAGAATCCTGATCTGTGTGTAGGGAAGCAAGAGCAGAAACAGCAAGCCTTGATACAAATGCCATCACACACCCCCTGCCAGCCCGCACCCCCACCCCAGACAAGTACCCAGCAGGGCAGAGCTGCTTGAACCAGGCCTGACTGGGGGATGATGGACTCCTGTCAGATTTTAAAGACAGAACTCACTAGCTTTGTGCGTGGACTGGGAGTGAGGAGAAAGAGAAGCCTATGAGAGCTTTTAAAGCTTCAGGAAGAGTGGAGCTGCCATTCGTTGAAGTGAAGCACTTTTATTTTCCCAGAACCTGGCAAAGTACCTAGTGCACAGCGGACACTCAAATACCTGAGAATCGAGCTTAACTGAATAAACTCCCGGGTAATTCAATATATGGCTTTCCGCTTCCTCTGAAGTCCTCAGTGGTGTTAATTCCACAAAGAGGCTTAGACCCAAACCTTACACAGCACAGCAACAAATCCTGACCTCCCAACGATCATTTTGCCTTTAATGTACAACCTGTCTGGACACCCGGGAGGGCAGCTCTGAAAGCGAGTGAGCTTGAAGGGCCGCCTCACCACCACAGCCACAGAGCTGCTCATTAAGGACATCGCACTCCTGGAAGGGATGCTGATGCAGAGTGAACCCGATCGGCCACAATGAACAGAAATTATAACATTTAATGATAAATTTTCAGAATCTGACAAGACCAAGTCCTGTAATAAACAGCTCCTTTAAGCTGGGGTAAGTCCCTTCGAACACATTCCTATTAGAAATCAGAATCTGCTTGACAATGTGACATTTAGCGCGAGCACACACACACACACACACACACACACACTCGCCATCCCCCAAGGCATGTTCCTGCCTTAGTGATACTGAGAAAAGAGGCAAATAGGCTGCCCTAACTCGCGGTACTTCTCATACTCTCCATTCGGGGACTTAGTAACCCAGCACCTTTGTTCTAGCCCTCTGAAGAACCATGAAGTTAGCAGAAATTCCCTGAAAATAAAAGTTAATATCCTTCCTTCCAATCACTTTAAAATTTGAAAGCTTTGTTTTCTCAAATGTGCCACCTAAAATTGTGCTTTTATTTTATTTTTTATTTTTAAGAAATGTGCAAACATCTTTCAGGAAAACATCCTCTAAAAACACTCCTGAGGCCTGGACTGCACAGTGACTCTCAGGCCAGCCTTGGCTATAGAAGGAAACCGTCTGGGAACACCAAAAACACTTCAGAGAAACTGGACCGAGAGCACCAAGCAACAGGCGGCGGCACTCTCCTTTTCCCAGCCAGTCAAAGGCCTTGAACCAACGCAAACAAACGCCAGCCAGGCTCTCGTATCTCCCCGCTCCCTGCCGGCAGCGCTAGCCTGACAACACCGCGGTCCCTCGCCGCGGGGCTGAACCGAATGGAACCCGCACTCAACCGATCAGCGGTTTGCGGAGGCGCGAGCCCGCTGGGGGTTTCCCCCAGCACGGGAAGCGAGTACGAGCCGGGACACCCTGCGACTCCGTTTCTGCCGGAGCGCGCACGGCCTCCCCCGGGCTCCGCACACAGCCGGGGGCCGAGGTGCGGGCGGGGATGCCCCCGGGGAGCGGGAGGTAGATAGTCCGAGGCCCGGGGAACGACCGGGGACCCCCGATGGAAGGCCTCGGGGCGCCAGTTACGCAGACCCGCACGAGAGGCGCTAGGAAAGCGGGACCCGGCCGGGGACCGGCGGGAAGGGAGGTGCTGAAAACACGGGAAACCCGGGGCCCGGAGCGGAGCCAGCGGGGGAGGGGAGCGTCCGCCCGCCGCCGGGACCGCGGGACGCGGGGAGGACAGGGGCGCGACCCCCGGGCCCCCGAGGATCACAGCCGAGCGTCCGCTGCGGGTCCCCGTCCCCGCCCCCACTCACCATGTAAAGCGTGAAGGGCAGGCCGAGCAGAAAGAGCCACAGGTAGAGGTGGAGCGCGTTCACGAAGGTGGCCTGGTGCGGGTCGTAGTACCAGCCGCCGCTGAGCGCGGCCCACACCCCCTGCCGGAGGATCTGCAGCGTCTGCGACCCCATCCCCACCCGGCGTCGCCGCCGCCGCCGCCGCCGTCCCCGCCCCGGCCCCAGCTTCGGCCTCGTCGCCTGCGCGCCCGCGGACCGGTCTAGCCCCCTCCCGAGCTCCGGGAGAGCGGCCCGGCGCCGCGGCGCTCGCTGGTGCTGCTGCACGAGGAGGAGGAGGAGGAGACGGCGGAGGAGGAGGCGGCGAGCGGCAGGGCGGAGAGCGGCGAGGAGGAGGAGGAGGCCGGGCTCCTGAGCGCCGCCGCCATCTTGTCTTCGAGCTCCGAGCCCGAGCCCAGTCCGCCAGCGCTGCCGCCGCCGCCGCCGCCTCCGCCGCCGCGACCCCCGCCGGCCGCCAGCCTCGGCCCGGCGGAGCAGGCGAGCGGGCGCCCGGCAGGACGCGGAGGAAGCCGCGCCCCCTCCGGCTCCTCCTCCTGCTCCCTCCACCCGCGGAGCGGTCCCCACGGGTACGCGCAGCGCCTGGGTCGCACGGGCGCCTCCTGTTGGGAGAAGCCTGCAGAAGCAGCATCTGGCCGGGGTGGGGATGGGGGTGGGGTCGGGTGGGGTGGGGTGGGGTCGGGTGGGGTGGGGTGGGGTGGGATCCGGTCGGGTCCGAGTTTGCAACCCGGATGGCACTGCACCGGGCATGACCGACCACTGCAAGCTCTTTAAAGTCGAGCGGACTTCCAGACTTCCAGAATTCGTAGACCTTGCAGGGGCTGCCGTTTGTGGCAATTGCCCAAGACAAAACAAGTAAAAAACATTTGGGGGTAAACTGTCTGAGTTTGACACTGCAGGACTGGAAGAATTAAAGCAGAGTTGAAAAGAACTGTGTTACCCTTTTTTGGACCCGAAGCAGCTTGAGTGAGAAAAAGGGCGACGACGTCAAGAACTAGAAGCTTTACTGCTTCCAAATAGGTGTAAATTAATACAAGCTGCAAGAGATACAAAAGTATGACATGACCAAGTTATGCTTGCACCACAACTTTTCTTTTTCATGTGGTGCAACTAGTAACCATTTTTATCAATGGGCCAATCTCAGCAGAGTTGAAAGATTCCTGACTCCACCCAAACTTTGAATGGGGTCTTGTACTTCTCTTTTTATAGCTGTGAAAACTGGGAATCATTCTTGGCCCAGTCTAATGTTTCTGAAGTATGTCTGATCTCACTGGATGGCTTTTTTTTTTTAAGGGTTTGAAGGTTGAGTTTATTGTAGCAATAAACGTACTCTGTTTTCCCAGATTAAAGTTGCTATAATTAATGAGGAAAGCAAGTGAGACAGAGCAGTTGGTGACATTTTAAGAAGTGGTTAAAACCCATCGCAGTGCCTCTGGGTATCATGCCACTGTATAGCTGGTTATGCTCACACCTGCTCCACTTAACCTTCACAACGCTCCTTTAACACAGCCAGGGCTATCCTTATTTTTACCAGTGAGGGCTCTGCCACTCAGAGTGATTGCCCAGGTTCTCATAAGTAATAAGCTGTGGAGTGCTCAGAAGTCAGCGTTCATCCTAGCAGCATGGACTGAGCCTTTCATATCCACTCAGGTAGGAGTTAGAACTCAGGCAGGACCTTCAGGCTTAAGGATATAGTCAGCTGTTCTCAAAGGTGATGGGGGCATCACCTCAGAATGACTTAGAAAAGGAAATTCTCACATTATCTCTCTAGGGAAACTGGGTGAGAGACTAGGGAAAAACCAAAAAGTTTTAAGAAGCCTTCCAGAGATTGTAAGAACCTTTCAGGTAGGAAGAACACCACTTTCCGTTGTATAATCACAAAGTGATCTAAGTTCAAAGCACTTTAAAGGGTGTAAATAAATTCACATCAACATATATTTTAAATGTATGACTAAAAACAAAATCAAGATTAAGTAATACAATATTATAATTAAAATAGTGACCTAATGGCTTGATTCACAGGCACAAGATGGTTGAGTTTTCTTTTGTGTCTCCTGAAGGAGACAGGAAAGCTCTCTTGAGAAACTGGAAGCGATCCCAAGCTTTCCAAAACAAAGGAAGATGTAAACCAGGATAAAATTCCAATAGCACATTAGTTTCCATGCCAACAAATATCCACTGTGGTTTAATATGAAAGGATGGACTGTCACAGCGAGGCCGACTGGGAGAAATGGGGTCTAGCACTGGACTCATCCGTGGGGTGGGAGGCAGACCCAGCTGGACCAGAAAAGAGTACGTAGTGGATATAGAACCAAACCCGCAGCAAGCCAGGAAGGCAGCCGGCAGCAGGGATCTCCAACATGTGAGGAGCCGACACAGCTGCAAGGCAGCCTGGAAGCTCAAGGAAATGTTATGGCAAGAATGAGAAAAATATGTTGCTTATTGCAAGGCCCCAACCTTGCTGCTAAGGTTTTCCAGGTCTAAATTCATGGCCTTAAGTTTAGGTGCTGGGCAAATTCTGGTGACCCAAGAGAACAAGGCCAGATTTGATGGCTACTTTAACAGGGAAAGTAGCTTACTGCCTAGAACTGGGACAAATTCTCACACTGTGTGGATACAGTATGTTGAGGCCCCTGGGTGTTAATGTAAAACCCTAATTCCCTTCCAACATTCCTGGGCTTAATCCCAGAACCTAAAGAAGGGAGCTATACAGCAATAGTCTCTACGTGAAAAGGGGCAGCCGGACAGCAGGGCCAGAAAGTTAAAAGAGGGCAGATAGAAACTGCCTCTTTCACCCTGAACTGGTAGAAGCTTTTTAGAAGAATGCAGATTAACTGGCAGTTGAAAGAAGGCCTAGAAAAGACTGACCTTCCCAGATGACTGACTCAGTCCCTGGAGGAAGGGGCAGATCTTACAGGCTTTTCATCTCGCAGCTTTCAAAATGTTTGCAGGTGCTCCCACATGCTTCCTGTGCTGTCCACAGGGGCACAGAGAGGTTAAATGGTTTGCCCAGGTCACACCCTGTGTCATACTCATAAAACGTGAGTGCCAGACAAAAAAAATGAAGACATCTAATTTGCTAAATGTTAACACTCCCAGCCAGGCCCAAAAGTCATCAATAATGTTATACTTAACATGTCAGAGTTAGCAGCCGTGACACGCTGCCAAACCACCACCTGACATGGGCTCATCTTTCAGCTAATCCCATTAAAATGATGTTTCCTGACTGGCTCACAGACCCCTTGAGGACTGGGAGCACCCACGGCAGATGCTTTCTCCTTCCTGAAAAGGGAAAAACTGAGCAGTGGAAACCATCTAATGACTCTACCCAAGCCCACCTGTGACAGAGGCATCCATGATACAGCCCTGTCTATTAGGTGTCAATCCCTTTAAGGCTCACGTGTTGTGCCAACTACCCAAAGCCAAAAACAAAAAACAAAAAAACAAAACATCCATGTCTCTTCTGAGACCAGATCCTCTTCTCTCTCTTAATGAAAAGAGCATTTACTTACTTGCTCAGACTTGGACCCTCTCCTAAGGTCTAAACGCCTGCTCCTTCTCCTGTCCACGCCCATTGTGTTGCCAAATCAAGCCTGCTGGTGGATGCTGTCAGCAGCTCTTACCTAACAGCCTGTTGCCGCCAGTCCCTCCCCCTTCAAAACCTTTGTACCTTCTACCAGCAAATTAATTTCCCTAATCTACTCTTCTTAAAAGCTTTTAATTCCCTCCAATAACCTACCTTAGCCAAGTCTTCAAGGCTCCCTATTAACCTGAATAGTCCCTTTCATTTACCTGCCCCTGCTCCTAGCAGGAAACCCTTTTTATTGGTAGATATCAGCATATAAAGGTGTATGTTTATCAGCCCACCCAGTTATCAATCTGTTTATGTGCTCTTATGTACACTAGAGCTATCAGCCCTCTAAAATCCATAAAGACTGCCCCCTCCCTCTCTTTACCCCCCTCCTTCCTCCCCCCTCCCCACTCACTTAGCACTTAATTGTCTGCTACTTTCTGTGCCTCCAAGTGAACCACATTCCTTGATGCTCAATGGCAAAGTGCTCCTCAGTGTGCCCCAGCTGGCAGGGTGCTCCTCAGTGTGCCCCAGCTGGCAGGGTGCTCCTCAGTGTGCCCCAGCTGGCAGGGTGCTCCTCGGTGTGCCCCAGGTGCTCCTCAGTGTGCCCCAGCTGGCAGGGTGCTCTTTAGTGTGCCCCAGGTGCCCATCAAAAAGCTGTTAAAGATCAATGCACTCGGTGTAGACGGGCTGCAGAAAGCACAGGGTCAGGACTTTCCAATCAGGAATGCAGATCTATTTTTTTAACCATATATTTGGTACTTCTATATTTAAAAACACTCCAGCAGTTCTAGAAGATCAGTTCAAAAAAGGAAAAGCTATGAAATAGACTGAAAAGAATTAGGGAGAGAAGTACCCTAGAATTATCCCCTAGTTCACTTTTTAGCTATTTCTATGTGCCACTTTATGTCACAGGCAGATAAATGTCAAAAGTGGGGAGGGGAGGAGAGTCCCCAAACCTATACAATGTAACGAGAAACACAAGTATCTGGATATGGAGCTTGATAAACAAAAAGAAGTGGTTTTCTTACTCCCCGGAAGATGATCATTCTTGGAAATCACAGTTCAGTCAGTTTTTTTTTTTTTTTTTAGAGCTTTGTTTCCACGGGATACATACTTTATAAGGTGAGTTTTAGCCAGGCCCAGTGGCGCACACCTTTAATCACAAAACTTAGGCAAAGGTAGGTGGATCTCTGTAAGTTTGAGGCCAGCTTGGTCTATATAATGAGACTCTGTCAAAAGAAAAATAAAGGCATGTGTTTCTTGAGACTAACCACCTCAGTAATCCTCACTATGGTTTTGTGTCATCTTGAGAGTATGTTATTGGGGGGTGGTGTGTGTATGGGGGGAAAATCTCACTTTCCTTTAATTCACATCCAATACTTCCAGAGCAGGAAAAGGGAAGTACGTAGGCTGTTGTGAAACTCCCTAAATATTGAGAATTCCTAACTTAGAAACAATATGAGCACTTGTTTTTTCATGCTTAGAAGATTCTTCTGGTAGTTTAGTTTACATCAAAGAGCTGTTTACTGTTGTGTCTCACGCATAATTCCAGCAGGACCTACGAATCCAACTGATGTCAAGGATGTTCCCCCAGAGAGCCCAGCCGCCTACTAGTAGCCATGGGTGCTGTGTGAATCACCTGCCCCGTTCAGGAGCTCGGCAGAAACAACAGAGTTGTCATCTTGGAAGCCAGATATCTGGCTCCTCGGTCAAGGAGTGCCAGGAACATTCCTTGGAGGGGCCATAGTGTTCATAGTGGAAAGATCATAGTGTGTGCAATCGGATGAACCTGGGCTCCATCCACCTTCTGGAGAATTCTAAATTAGTCCTAGCCCCAAGTGAGTGAAACCAAGCAGGGCTGAAGAGTCTCACTCGGGGTATTGGGTCCTGCAGACTCATTGCGTTTTGTTTTGATGGCAGGATTTTTGTTTGCTCCCTCCCAATAACAAAAATGAAAATTTCTAAGGATAAGATAAAAAGGCATGGCCCATGGAGATATTTTTACAGCCTTTTAAATGGAAACCTTAATAGTACATGGGAATGCTCTTCTCATTAGTTGTGTTTATTCATTTGGGTTGAATTTTGAGGTTTGGCTAGGGGTGTTATTTTCCCTGTTTGTTGCTGAGATTTCACCAATGATAATATACATAATATCTTCTAACTGTATACCAATAGCGTACAGTTCTCTATATATGTTCTAGAAGAGTGATATGCATGGAAAATCTCAAAATCACAGTGGAGAGCAAAACAAAAATAAAACGCCCTGCCCTTCTGGATTCTCCCTTTCTCTGCATTCCATCCTTAAAACTCATTATGGGTTTGAACCCTGTGACAAGTACTTCTCACAGTGTAGTCTACAAGCTGCCCAAATTAAGACCTTTCACTAAAAACACAGACTTCTGGGCCTGAGGAGTTGGGTCTGTGGTTAAAGATGCTGCCTTCCTAGGTGACCCACGTTCAGTTCCCAGCATCTTCACTGCAGTTTACAACTGTCTGTGTCTGTAACTCCGATCCCCTCAGACACCACTCATGCGTGTGGTACACATATATACATGCAGGCAGGCCATTTATACACATAAAATGAATATAAATCTTTTCTAAAAGGCTCCCAGAACTCTGAGTTCCAATATAGCTATCTATAACACATTAGAAAAGCCATCGCAATGTTAGGTGTTCCCAAATTAGAGAATTAGTATAGAGACCTAGTTTCGTAGTCATGTACATAGGTGTGGCTTTTACTGTGCTAGGGATGGAACTCAGGACCTTTCCCACTCAGTGGTGCGTCCCCTCTATTGCCCATGGAGATGAACGATGGAGATGCCCCGCCCCTTTAACCCACTGATAAGCTTTGATGAGAAGGAGGAAAGTGGGCGTCTGGAGAAGAGACTTGGGACAGAGGTGTACAGGCAGGACTGGGCACCAGGGCCACTGAGTGATGGCCCGGAGGCTGAGGACAGACAGGACGGCGGTTGGCCAGCACCACCTTCTGGATATGGACTCTAGAGTTCGTCTCCATGGTCCTGTCTGGTCTAAGTGGCACTGTAGGCTCCCAGTCTGAACCAGAGAGTGACCCTCAGTCAGAAATAGGACACCTCAAAATACCCTCCAGAGGCCTGAAGAACACTGACGTGAACGTGGCTTTCGGTTTCATGGCTATGATCGCTATTTGTTTCCGTTGGGTTTGGTTTCTTTGGTTGGTTTGTTTTGTTTTCCCCGAAGGAATAGGAAAGAGTTGCTAAACTTCCAACCTTTAATATATGAAGATTTTTCTTTTTAATCAACGTTTAACTGATATATTTCCCCCCCCCCCCCCCCCCCCCCGGTGCTTGGAATAAACCCAGGGCCTTCTGAATTCCTGACAAGAGGTCCATCACCTATACACACACACCCCAGCCCCAGGTCTGTCCTTTGAAAAACTGAAGTAACTTCCTGGGTGTGTGCTTGGGCCAGTCTCTCTAGTGATTTGCATATAATTGGTCTTTTTTTAAAAGGTGGTATTTAACCCTGAAAATTAGATATTTGTATTTTATATGAGAAAGATATAGAAGAGTTAGCACTTAGCCAGTAGGCCCCGCCCACCCAGTTACAACCACTGCTGATGTGTGATGTCTTGGTCCTCAGTCTCTACAGCTCTCTCCCCTTCTGCTCTGAGCCATATTCTTGATGGAATGCAGAGTCTGATTTGGAAAATTTTTTTATGTCAACACATGCCATGTGCTTTGGCAGTTTGCTCGGTCTGAGAAACTTCAGGGGACATTTTTTCCTTCTGACTTGCCCATGTGTTTCTTTTCGAGTCTTGGCAACGTTCTCTGTGCTTCATGGGTACGAGCCTGCAGCTGCAAGCAACAGACGTTCAGTCCTTAGCAGGAGGCCCCGGAGGCCGTCCGGCTTCGGAGGCCGATTACTTACGTAGCTTTCCACTGCAGCCGAAGAGCCCGAGATGGTCTTCATGTTGGCTTTGGCCTTGGACTGCTTCCTTGATAGAAGCAAAATGGTTGCTAACATTCTTGCTTTCACCCAGAGGTGCTGCCAACCAGAAGTTCACTTATAAGCAAATAAATTTCTTTCTTCAGTCCTTGCCACACTTTTGATCCTGTGACGGTTTTTGAGCCAGCTTCTCTTCTGGGCACTGATGTACTCTGATTGAGTCTGGCCTATGTTCATAAACCAATTACTGGGCAGGAACACAGAATCACCCTTAGGCTTGTCTTTCCCAGATGGGGATTTAGGCACAGAATATCTGTTGAGATGGGAAAATGCCTATGGGAAATTGGATCATGTTAGGAATCTGAGAGGAAGAATAGATGTTGAACAGACAGACACCCAACCACACAGATTCACAGACCTGGACTTCATAAAAACGTACTACACATCCACATCTACATAACGCCCTTAACAGTGCTTGGTCCATTATTACTTTTTAATGTCAGTTTTTAAGGTTTTAATATGCAATTGCTTTACATAATTAAGGACTCAATAAAAATATAAAAAGGGCAGATAGTGCAACTTTTCCTTACCGCTACTCCTAGCCATCCCGGCAATGCATCGATATACAAAGGGGAAAATTACATTTTATACACACACAAATAATGAGGCTCAGCAGCCTATGTTTTTAAACTATGTTGTGCTTTGCTGTATGCATTTGCCAAGTATTGTCATGACTGTGGGTGGGGTTTAGCTGGTTAATAATTAACCGCTGGTCCTGAAGAGGTTTGCAGTGAAGAGTACTTGTTGCGCTCTCAGGAGGAGCAGAGTTTGAATCTCCGCAACCACATAGTAAGCCAGGGGTCGGGCACATGCTCGAAACCCCAGCTCTGAGGCCTCCTGAGGCCTGCTGCCTTCCCATCTACATGAGAAAACACAATCCCCAAGTTGAGGGAGAAACCCTGTCTCAAAGAATAGCCGGAACCAGAAGAGGACACCTGACCCGCTCTTCTGGCTACGTGTCCCTACACATATCCTTTCACTCACAGAGACAGATAAATAAAATAGAAAAAGGTTTTAATTCACGTAGCGCTGGGGTAGAGTCATTGCCTAGTGTGTACAAGACCTGGAGTTTGCTTGCTCTCTCTCTCTCTCTCTCTCTCTCTCTCTCACACACACACACACACACACATACATGCACACACACACATGCACGCACACACACACTGATGTAATGGATAACATTGGACACATTAGTTACTTTTCTTGTTGCTCTGACATATATATAACAAGCAGTTACAAGGAGCAAAGCTGTATTATTTAGGTTCAGGGTTCCAGTCTGTCATAGCAATGAAAGCGTGGCAGGAGGGTGAAGGCTCTAACATGATGTTAGCAGGTCAGGAAACTGAGAAATAGACAGAAAACCTGAGGTCTTCAAAGGCTAGCCCACCTGTGGCTGCCCCCTGCACTCCAGGCATCAAAAGTCCCATAAGCACCACCAGTTGGGAGACTAAAGTTCAAAGCAGGAGCCCGTAGGGGCAAGGGGGGGGGGGAGCATTACGGACTCGAACTATTACAAAGGATCTAATTGGGTGATGTGGGAGACATCGCTGATGTATAAATCCCTCAGAGCACAGCTAATGCCAGCTTTCTCCGGCTCCCATTGGCAGGCTTTGGAAATAAAATACTCATTTCAGAACCACTGTCAACAAAGCTTGTCAGATTTTTGGATCTTCAATAATTTGATCATCAAAATCTGATATCTCTAATTCAAATGTCCCCTCTTGTGAGTGAGGCTAAGCAGTTTTCATGTGCCAAGGTGCCATTTGTCCTCCTCCCTCAGGCCCCGCCTCTTTAGAGCCCTTGCCTCTTTCTGACATTTGGGGTCCTGGTCTGCAGGAGGGCTGCAAGGATCCATCCAGCTTATGACTCGTCTCGTGACCCTGTTCATAGATTTTTTTTTCTAAGCTTAACTGATATATTAAAACATTAAAAAATTATATACACTAATATGGTATTGTGATTTTTTTTTTTTTTTGAGACAGGGTCTCACTATGTAGACCAGACTGGCCTTGAACTCATAGGAATTCCAAACTCAGAGATTCTCCTGCCTCTGTCTCCCGGTGTGTTGGGATCAAAGGCATGTGCCACCCTGACCAGCATATTGTGATGTTTTGGTATATAAACATATTGTGTCATGTCTAATTCAGATTAAACATAGCCATCTCCTCAAACATTCCTCATTGCTTTATAGTGAAATTCCTCTCTTACAGTTTTAAGACATATAACTTATTAGTATACTAACTCTCCTGTGCATACCAGAGCCAGAGATGCCTGACTGTAACTCAGTACCCACCCACCAGCATGTCCCCCCACCCACACACACACACTCAACACACAACACACATACTGACTTCGGCCTCTAGCAGCCACCAACTCTAGAAGATCCTTTTGAGGTTATAATATAATTACAGTTCCCCCTTCCATTCTTCCCTCCAAACCCTCCTCCATACCCTGCCCCACTCTTCAAATCCATGGGCTCTTTCTTCAGTAATTGTCATTGCACGCATGTGTATAGCCTGTGCCCTCTGTAGAATGTTACTTGTACGTATGCTTTTTAAGACTGACTGTTTGACACTAGACAACTAATCGGTATGCTCTTCTCTGGGGAACACCACCTCTCCCACTCCCAGCTCCCCTCAGTTGTCTACAGCTCTTTGTGTAGGGTTGAGGCCTCGTTGGCTTTTCCCTGTCCAGTTGGCTGTCCACTGGTGTCCACCTTGTTCAGCTCCCGTTCAGTCGGTCATATCAGCGAGACACAATTCTAATTCCACCAAGGGATGCAAAGCCATTTTCAAGACCTCCCCAGAGAGAGGAGCCCAGCTGTACGAAGCCAGAGCAGAGACAAATTTTGAGTCTGTGAGCTGTGAACCCTGGCAGCAGGACCTGGCAAATCCAAATGCCAGGGACCACTTATGTAACTCCCACTCGCTATGTGATTATAATGTGCATTATCTGTCTCTAGTGGGACAGAAGCTGATCTTTATCCACAGCAACAGGATGTCATAGTCACCACGGAGTAAAACCTTTTGACAAGTATGAGCAGACTTCCGTGGGACTGTCACATTCCATTACAATTATTTGTTTACTTTCTATCTTTCCCAGAAGGCAAGAATTCTTTAAGGACAGAAACTGTTTGTCTGCTTAGAATCCCTATAACCGAACATGTTCACCCCTCCTATTGGAACGGGGCCATTGCATGCTCGTTTTCCTGTGAGCAGTCTGTTGGTATGTCCCACACTTTAATCCTGTTTGTGGAGCAACCGCCAAATGTCAGCCTCCAAACTAAAGCCCCTCGTATGGGTTACTGTTCTTCACTCCACACAACAGCTCTGTGAAGGGAGTTCTTATATTTCCCCGCTGTAATAGTGAAGGATCTAAAGAAGCAAGAGGTGCAGTAACTCACCTCAGGCCACGCACCAGGTTAGTCAGGGTTCCATTGCTATAACAAATACTTGAGGTAATTGATTTATAAAGAGTACAAGGTTTGCCTTGGCCAAATACCTGAAATAATTAGCTTACAAAGAGCAAAGGGTTTTGTTGTTGTTGTTGTTGTTGTTTTGTTTGTTTCTTTTGTTTTTGTCTGGCCACAGTTTAGGAGTGTCTAGTTGGCCTGGGTAGTTTGAGACTAACTATAGAGTAAAGTGGCTCAGATGGGGGGTAGGGGGGAAAGACATGGCAGACAGCAAAACTGCTCAACTCAGCTCACATCCAGGAAGCAAAAGAGAGGCTGGAGAGGGCTAGGACCCTACTACCCCCTCAAGGCATAACTCCAACAACTAGAGATCCCCCATGGGCCCCACCTTTTAAAGATTCCATAACTTTCCAATGCCACACTGCCCTGGGGACCAAGCTTTAACATGTGGACCTTTGAAAACATTTTAAATCTACACTATATCTGCCAGTATATGGATAACAGATAAGAGAAGAGGATTGAAATCCCAGGCCATCCTAACACCAAGTCCACAGCTTCAAACAGCTACATACATTATTTCTCCCCAGTGTGTTGAGAAGAAAAGAAATGTTATGGAAATCAAGTGCGGTGGTCAGTGGTAGGTAGTCGTAGTCACATTTGCCCCTGGAAGAACAGCACTTGCCGGGCGGTGGTGGCACACACCTTTAATCCCAGCACTTGAGAGGCAGAGGCAGGCGGAATTTTGAGTTCAAGGCCAGCCTGGTCTACAAAATGAGTTCCAGGACAGCCAGGGCTATACAGCGAAACCCTGTCTCGAAAAACCAAAAAAAAAAAAAAAAAAGAAGAAGAAGAAGAAGAAGAAGAAGAAGAAGAAGAAGAACAACAACAACAACAACAACAACAACAACAACACTTCACCAGGTGGGGTATGGCTTTTGTTCTGTGTTGTGATTGCAGTTTGTCTCAGAAAACACTTTGATGTTCCTATTTGAGTAACTTGGTTCCCATCCTACCAAGAACAAGTAAAGAGAAACAGAAAGATACATTGCTTTGTATAAGGAAGGGACAAGAGGTTGAGCAATGAAGTTTTAGCTGACTGTTCAAAGGGAGAGCATAAGATTCCGACAAGGGGGACCAGGAGAGGGGCTCTGACAAGGGGGACCAGGAGAGGGGTTCTGGTAGCTTGAAGGGATAGCTAAATCCTTCCTGTGGTGAAGAAGACTGAACCGATGGAAAAATAACCCCTGACTATCGATGTAAACTATGCACCTCACAATAAGGCC
Organism: Mus musculus; assembly: GCF_000001635.26. Taxonomy (NCBI): domain Eukaryota; kingdom Metazoa; phylum Chordata; class Mammalia; order Rodentia; family Muridae; genus Mus; species Mus musculus. The sequence goes on along the minus strand of NC_000078.6, from coordinate 81,848,235 downwards.
ACCTAGAGAGATGGTTTTCCCAGAGGAGGAAAGAGAACTGGTCCCCAAGTTAGGAACAGAGTGGCCCTGGAAGGCAGGGCAAGTACAGAAGCTGAAAGCAACAGCCAGACAGGAGCAGACAAGAGCAGTGAATACGGCAAACAGAAAATCCAGCCCACATTAAAGCAAGTCTCTGTAAGCCACCTCTATGGACACTGACTGTCTACCCAGTGCTGCGGGCTCCAGAAGAACTGGCTCCTAAAAGCAAAAGGAGGTAGGGCCATCTGTGTTATAATAACAGCCCCTTCTCTTCTATAGAACACCTTCTCAGCTTTGGCTCTAATGTCGTCTGGGGCCAAATGATTCAGTGCTGGGGGAAAGAGACTGCCTTGTGAGTTGCTTAGCAGCACTGCTGGACCCTCCTACAAGATGCCACAAGGATGCTCACAAGATGCTAGGGCACACCGGAACCCCCCCCCCAAAAAACAAATACCTTTTAAAATAAAGATTTGATTATTTTTCAAAAAGAGCTATTTTTATTCATATGCACGTATCTGTGTATGCTGTGTGGGGGATAGTGCCCAAGGAGGCCAGAAGAGGGTGTCAGGTCCCCTGGAGCTAGAGTGATAGATAGCTGTGAGCTCCCCAACAGGTATACACTGAATTCAGGTCCTCTGCAAGAACAGGAAGTGCTCCCAATGGCTGAGCCCACCTCCGTCATCAATTATCTTTCAGAGGACTGAAGAAATGGCCCAGTCATTACGAGCGCTGGTTCCCAGCACCCAAGTCAAGTGACTCAGAATTCCCGGTAACTTTAGCTTTAGGGCTTCTGGCCTCTGAGAGGCCCACAGACATGTGCTGAGTACACAGGCAGACAGACTGACACAGACACACAGAAGACAGACAAACACATGCATACACATGCACAAACATTTTTTTAATGTCTTTTGTCATTTCTGAGCATCGTCACAAGTCAAGGGCAAAAAATACGCTTCCCTTTCCCTCCCCAGACAGAAACCTCTGGTGCAGGTAGAGATCTTTACTCAGTGTGTACTCATCCTGTGCTCTTACATAAAACATGCCCTTTTCCACTCTCTCCCTTAGCTCTGCTGGAGACTTGACTCAAGGCCTTGTGCATGCCAGGCAAGGGCTCTGCCACAGCCATATCTGCAGCCCTTAAAATGCACCCCTTTAAACCTAACGGGAAAGCAACAGTGCTACTTTGAAAAGAGGCCTAGCTGAAGTATTTCCAGGGTTTCTGCCATGAACTTCTGAGACTAGCCAGGAGTTGTTTAGGAATGTTTTTATAGAATTTGTGCAACAACAATATATGTGTGTGTGTGTGTGTGTGTGTATACAGTATATATAACAGTATGTATATAAAACAGTATATATATATGTGTGTGTGTGTATACAGTATATATAACAGTATATATATAAAACAGTGTATATGTGTGTATATGTATATATATGTATATATATATATATATGTAGAGAGAGAGAGAATCATTTTCACAGCATACTGCAATTTTTTTGTTGGTTGGTTGGTTGGTTGGTTGGCTTGGTTTGGTTTGGGCTTTTTGGTTTGGTTTGATTTTGGTTTTTTGAGACAGGGTTTCTCTGTGTAACCCTGACTGTTCTGGAACTCGCTCTGTAGACCAGACTGTCCTCAAATTAAGAGTTCCACTTGCCTTTGCTTCCTGAGTACTGGAATAAAAGACATGTGCCACCATGTCCGACTCATACTGCAGTTTTAACCATATATGCAAAAAGAACTGAGAGCTGGCTGGAGTGGCTAGGGTTAATCTATAGTCTCAGCTGCTTGGATGCTGAAATGAGAGACCCTCAGGAGTCCGTCTGTCATCAGCTTGAACAACAGCAAGAGTTGACCATACATAATGCTTTGCAAGCAAAGGCTCGTTCAGTACTGTGTGTTAAGAATGAATACCCAGCTCTGATACACAGGATCTCAAAGGAACTGAGCTGTGTACTCTCAGAGTCAGATCCATCTGGAAGCCTACATGAGCCACATTCTGCTCCATTTCCTCTTGGAGATATTCAAAATGGATGTCATTCACACACCTACCACGCTCAACCACAAGTCAGACCCAAACTAACTGAGCCTGGTATTTCACAGCAAAGTAAGGGAAGACAGTGACCTGTGATTGTGACAGCCATTGCTGCTGCTGTCATCCATAGCCTTGCAGGGCTGTGGTACAGATGAAATCACTGTATAGATGTAGTTCTCCAGGCGCTTACTGCCATCTAACCCGGTCTCCCTGCTCTAGGAAAGACACACTGCCTGACCCAGCTCATGATTCCAAGGTGTAGCTCCATCAAATCTAAGTTGTTTGTTAGGGATCGCCAATTATAAAACACATCTGCAAATGGGTGGCAAACAATGTAAGAGGATCTAGTTTCTAGGGAAGGGTCAGAGCCTACACACAGACACTGTTCAATTCTTTGACTATTGTTTAAGGAGAGTCATCTATCACCACTGGGACGAATAATAAGGCAACCAACCTCTCATCTCGGGGTTGGGAGCGTGGGGGGATGGGAGCAGGAGTGGAGATTCAAGGCAGTCAGAAGCAATGGACTATACCTTGCCAGACACCTGTCACTCGCTGCCATTACCATTACCTCACACAACTTCCAGGTCTACAGGGACGGTCCAGAGGGTGCCTGGGAGGAAAGGACCTCGGGTGCCAACACATCCACTATTTTTTTTTTAAGGCCAGCTTGTCTTTTGTGGAAACTGAGACGATGTTAGTCTTTTCCAACCCAAATGTCAGATCTACTTAAGCCGCCACCAAAAGAAAGGGCTTAGCCCGGGTCAGGTTTCTCTCAGCTCCTGCCGAATAAAAAAACCACAGCTAAGAGCCAATACTCCGACACTACTTCCTTTCTCAGCATTATAGGCCAGGAGGAGCCTGGGATCTGACTTTAACCATTAGGAGTTCCTTAAAGCAATGGCAGAAGGGAAGAGGCGACTGTCAAGGTTAATGAAGCAAGTTCAAACTCCCCCTCGCCCCACCCCCTTTCCGCAGTCAAAGTCAGGGAGGGAGACAAATATGCTGAGTTGGCTCATCCTCCTCAATAGAGAGTAATCACGGCGACGGTGACACGCACCCTGACTAAGCGAAGCAGATGACTTGTGCTGTCAGCGGTGGGCTCTGGAGCCGCTGGAACAGAATGAGTCCGGTTATGTCACATATGGGGGAGGGGATTGGCTAAGGCTCTGAGGCCCCGAGGGTTTTCATTAATAGGAAAGTTCGATTCAATTCTAGTCACTAAAGAAGTGGGACGAAAAGAAGACGTGGGTGTGCTGAGTGGGAAGAACCAGCAGTGAGCACAGAGAGGAAATGCCCCCAAGAGAGGACTTGAAAACTGTCCTTCTAAATCAAGACCAGATTATCCAGGGACTGAGAACTACTCTTAACCGCAGAGAAAGATGCTGGGAACTTCCTCCCGGCTCGCCCTAACCACCGGGACTCTTATCAAGTCGACCCCATGTCCTCTGCTTTCTAAGGGCTCGCTAGCAACTCCACGCTCAAAGTCCTTAGAGAGGAGACACTCAATCTTGCTTAGATAGCAGAATACGAAAAACTCAGTGCAACTTTACTCTTTCTCCACGAGTATCGCTCGCACATGCTCAGAATATGCTCTTAGCTTAAAGTATCCAAACCATCTTCCTGACCTCCTCTTCCATGAGGCCTTCCTTGATTTTCCTAGCACATGCTTCCTTACCCCAACGCCCGGCCTCTTCAGTGCTAGGAACTGAATTTAAGTCCTTGTACATGTTAATCCGTCGTTCTTCTCTAAGGGCCTTTCTCTCCCGCCCCTTCCTTTGTTTGCTTGTTTATCTGTTTATTTATACCTGCAATTTCTATGTAACACAATGGAGCTATACAGATACGTTCCTCTGTCTCATGTACTCTGATCGTTCCTTCTCAGGTAGATTATAAACGCCTTGAAGACACTCTAAGCTGCTTAGAGTCAGCTGCCTAGTTCTAGAATTTGGTGATTAGTCTTAGTTGGGTGCCTTGTAGCCCCTGAAGTATCTCTATAGCCTGGAGAATTAAAGGATCCTTAATTTATGATAATTAATTAAATTATGTTATTAATAAATCAGTTACTTATTATAACAATATAATTATAAGAATATAAAATAATATTATAATTTGTTAATAAATCATTTAAATGAAACAATAATTAAAATTTGAATTAAAATAAATTAAGGATTCTCAAAGAATAGCCTCAAGTCAGCCTTGCTTGCCATTAAACCTATATAAACCTGTTCTCTGGTTCCCATAGTCATCTCAATGCCTGAAGATCAACTCCCCAACAGCCTGGATGTTAGGTTCTTGTTCCATTTAATCTCCTAACAGCCCCAGTTCTGCCCAGAACCTCCCCCTCCAGGTGAGAAGCTCTACCCTGAGCCCCACCTGACCCCACCCCCAGAGCAGCCAATGTGGATTTCAGTGCTACGCAGACCTCAGCACGGGCCAACTGGGCTCCACCCAGTACAGTTCATCTCTCACTCTGGCTGGCACGGGGAGCTAGCCTGCTCCTCTGTCTGCCAAGACCTTCTGGGAATGCCTGCCTTGCTCCTGGTTTCTGGCAGGTCTCTGAGTCCTTTCCATTCTGCCGTCCACCTGAGCTTTCATTCCGAGATTTTGAAAATTACTCCCCTTGATGTTAGAGAAGCAGCAGACACACAGGCCCATATTCACAAATGAGCTCATCTGCTCCTTCTAGAATGAATACCCTACTGTTTCCGCCATTTAGTATCATTTTCAAGTACTCCCAAAGTTAAGCTTGTTTTTTTTTTTTTTTAAATCATAGAGGTTCCTACAGATCATTCACACAAACCATCTTATTTTGTTCCTAGTCTCGTTTACTACCCTACAATCATGCCTCTATTTAGAACTTACTAGCATAGGGGTTTTGCTAATGATGCCTTTGGTGAGGAATTCTCTGTCAGTAAATTGCCATGATGTCTTTATAGAAAGTTCCAGCTTAGTAATCAGATACCATCAAAATGCACTTATCCGTCGAAAGGCTGAGACAATTCCCTTTCTACACCCAGAAAGACTGAACACACACACACACACACACACACACGGGGGGGGGGGGAGGGGAGGGGGGAGGTAGAAGGAGGGGGGACAGTGTGATTAGCTAGCTCTGTCTGGAACATCAAAATGCCCCTAAGCTGGAATGACAGCATCATTTTATTGATGCTGAAATAGAAGGTGATAAGGCAAGTCTCTGCAGGCAGAGCAGCGATGTGTAGCTTTTTGTGATTCATATTTCAAAAATGACGCCATGGGACTAAAAATGCAAAGCAGAGCTTGTTTGTATTGGCAAAAAAAATATGTCGTGAAGGGCAGTCACTTTAGCTGTGCCTGTTAAGCTCTGATGGAAGCAACACTGCAAGCAATCCCCCTGCATACAACAGTACCCGCACCTCCAAGTTGCAACGGACACTTGGCTTTTGCTACCATAATGATTTCACCGCACTCTATGTGATGAGGGGCTAAGAAGACTGTGATTTCCCCCTGTGTCATAATCGTCCTATAGAGCTTTCGAGATACAAACAAAACTGCATATACTGGCAGGAGTGTGGGAAAGATGAGTCAGGCAGAGGTGGTATGGCTAACGACAACTAAGAAAATATGAGAGGCCTTATGGAAGGAGACCCACTACTTTGTAAGCTGATTTAAAACATAGTTTTCAGAAGGGGCATGTACTCTACATGGATGGTAGATGCTTTTCCCAGAAGACATGGGGAAATTAAACTAAAATCTTAGTGTCAGATATATGAAAACCTATGAGTCATTGGTCACAGAGACCTCAGAGGACCCTCAAACAACAGAAGCTATTGCCATTGCTCCAGCTTGCCCACCATAACTATGCAATAAGACTGTCTTGCTGAAGACACAGCCCACTCTGGTTGTAGGACACAGAGAAATCCAGTTAGAACTGAAAGGGAAACTTCCTCCCTGCTGGCTATAGTACTGAAGGGTGCAATTCAGGCTGCTCAGGGCGAAAAGCCATCCATCTTACCCAGAAGTAGACCCCTACGTGCTACAATACTGACCTTCCAAGTAAGGTCACAGGTGCAGTGCTAGCATGACAGTCACAGAGGTAAGCAACTGCCTTCTGGTTAGATTTAAAGCCAGCTACCTAGCAGGAATTCCTGTCTAATGTTGTAAACCTGGTCAAAAGCCATAGATGATAGGCCCTAGGGTGAACTGTTGTGCCTGTTTCGTGAACCGCAAAAGACCACCAAGGAGTCAGGTCTAATGTAATTGCACTAGGGTCTTTATTCAAGCTCAAGCTCGGACCACATCACCATCTCTGACACAGCAGGAAGAGGGGCAAAGCCCTGAGCTCTCAGCTGGACAAGGTTTTATAGGAAGTGGCAAGCAAGCGAGGGGTTTCTAGCCTGGCACACATCTGATTGGAGGACCATTATGGAATTTTGTTGCCCTTTAACATAATTGGTTGGTGCTGGGAGCCAACCCATAAACCTAACTTCTGCTTTCCTCCTGATTGGTGGTTGTTAGGAAGTGAAGTGTCAGGGGCGGGCTTGTCACCTGGAAACTAGTGCCAGGCACCAACTTGTTGGGAAGTGACCTGGAAACTTGTTAGTTAACTCGAGTTTAACTTTCAGTCAGGTTCTCTAAGATGAAGTCTGAACTCAAGATCTGGCCTCTCAGAACCACGTTGTCAAGCTGCCTCCTAAGTGTTTATGTTTATCCTCGTGGATCTGTGTAACAGAAACTTTTATTCGCTTGATGTAATTGTTGTCCCCGAGACTTACTGCCTCTGTCTGCTAACCTCGGCCCAGACATGGAAGCCTCTAGCCCAATCTAATCTAGGCCTAGAATGTTTTCAGCCTCTGAGACTTGCTGCTGAATGAGCTCAGCCCTTTCTTGTCCTTTCTGATCTCCGGCTGGATGACTCAACTTAACTGTTCTGGCTCAAACGCTTCTCCAAGCTGACTGATTCAATATGTCTTCTCCCCCAGCCTCTGACTGATTTGCTCTGATTGACCTCATACTAACTTTGGCAATATGTTCTAATCTTCCGGCTTTTCTCATTCCCTGACTCATTCTGTCTTCATCTCTGTCTAGCTTGTTCTCTCTCTACAACTTGTCTCTTTACAACTGTCCTGGTAAAATGGCCTCCTTCTTCTCTCCCTCTGCACTACTCCCTCTTATGTTGTCTCTCTTTCCTCTCTGTTCGCGTCAGAGTTGGACATGTCCTATTCATCACTTTGTCTGCCACTCAATTAGACATCACTTTGAAACATGGGTGCTTCCTTCTACAAACTAACTTTATCTTTATTGTTTGAGACTAAAGGTGTGTGCTAAGGGCTGGTCTGTATTCCTGCCAGAGGAATTAAAGTTGGGTGCTAAGGACTGAGCCACGCCCCAACTAAACAGTTTTGTTTGTTTGTTTTTTCAGTAAATAACACAATCTCTGGGTTCACAGTGTAATCAAATATCCTGAAACACATCTGTGTCGCTCTCAACCCTTGCCAGGGCAACAGTTAGTATAAAGACTCATAACTGGCCGGGCAGTGGTGGCACACGCCTTTAATCCCAGCACTTGGGAGGCAGAGGCAGACGGATTTCTGAGTTTGAGGCCAGCCTGGTCTACAAAGTGAGTTCCAGACAGCTAGGGCTATACAGAGAAACCCTGTCTCAAAAAAAAAAAAAAAAAAAAAAGACTCATAACTTGGTCAAGTACTGAGAATGGCCAGCTCTAAATGTGACCACTATACCATCTATACCAACATCTATACCAACCCCATGGAGTTTAGGGATCATTGCAGAAGAAGTGGGGGAGATGTAAGAGTCAGAGGCATGTAAAGTGCTACAGAATGCTGTCTTCTGGATGTGACATGGCTACTACATTCATGAGCTCACAGCAGCTGCAGTTATCTGCACACAATCAAGCCACTCGATAAATCCAGCACAGGAACAGGGCTGGAGGGGCTTACAAGGTTCTACCACTAACTGAAGAGCTATCGGCAATTGGTGGCCACTTGGGGAGGAGGAGTCTCAGAAGTTATGAAGGTGGGAGATGTCTGGAGATTATTGGAAGGGGATTGGATGGATATTATCAAGATGTAGTGGTGTGTGTGTGTGTGTGTGTGTGTGTGTTAGCTATTTTTCTGTTGCTGTGCTGAGACACCATGACTAGAAGCAACTTAGAGAAGGAAGATTTTGGGCTCATAATTCCAGAGGGAAAGGATTCCGTCATCGCAGGGAAACATGGTAGCAAGTAGCAGGCATGGTGGCGGGAGAGCCGAAGAGCTCACCTCTTCAAACACAAGCAGGAAGCAGAGAGAGAAACTGGAAGTGGCAATCTCAAAGCAGTGATGTAAGAGCTCACCTCTTCAAACACAAGCAGGAAGCAGAGAGAGAAACTGGAAGTGGCAATCTCAAAGCAGTGATGTACTTCTTCCCACAACCTCCCACATCTAAACCTCCCCAAATGCGTTTGGGACCAAGTGTTTTAATGTCTGAGGCCTATTGGGGGCATTTCCCAGGCATACTACCCTATGTATGGCATGCATGAAATCATCAAAGAATAAATAAAGAGCAGTTTTTGAAGAGAATGTAAGTGAAAAAGAAAATGATATTGAGCTACTATAACCACTACTGTATCCTACTTAGGTCTACCAGCTGGTGGACCACTGCAATGGGCTAGATGCCAGTCTCCCCAAATTCATATGTTGAAACCAAATTCTAAATGTGACAGTATTCAGAGTTTGGCCTTTTGAGGCGATGTTGATCATAAGGTTGGGGCTGTGCTTCACAAGATTAATGCCCGTATGAAAAAGACCCAGCCAGTTCCGCTGCCCTTTGGGCATGTGGAAAGAGTTGTCTGTTCTTCCAGGAGTTAGACCCTTGCCAGATGCTGTATTTATTGGCAGTTTGATCTTAGATGTCTCAGCCACCATAACCGTAAGAGATACATTTCTGTTGTTTATAACACAGTCTGCTACAGTGTAAGTGGACTAACATTACCTCCCTTCTGAAACCCAGCAGCAGTAGGGAGGGTGTATTGATTCTCCCTTGGCTCTTACTGGGCAGAAAAGAATTCTCCCCAAATATAAAAGTTCCTGGGAATGCCTCCCCTCCTCCACTGCCTCAGGTTTCCAGACTTCTTTATCTGACTTCTTTTGGAATCCAGGGACTAGAGGAGCTACAGTGGACTTTTGTTTACTGTTCTTGGTTTTTTTCTCTCTCTCTTTTTTTTGTTTGTTTTTTAATGTTTTGGGTTTTTTTGTTTTGTTTTGTTTTGTTTTGTTTTTTGAGACAGGGTCTTCTCTGTGTAGCCCTGGATGTCCTAGAACTTGCTCTGTAGACCAGGCTGGCCTCAAACTCACAGAGATTAAAGGCACAGACCACCACCACCGGCGTAATGCTGGGCTCTTTTAAAAACCACATAACCACAGGGTGCACTGGAAGAAAAGGGGCTACAAGTCAGAAGAGATGGATCCCATTCTTCTCGTCTTAGTTCAGTACTTGACATTAGGGTAGCTAAAGCTCTCTCTCTCTTCAGAACTCAAGCCCCGGTGTTTGTGGGGTCCTGTGATCTGTGAGCATCTGTGAATATAAAGAACTAGCTATATTTGAACATGCCTGCATCTGGACACTCTTTCCAAGGACCTAGCGAATGATTCCCTGAAGAGCCCCAGATGACCTATGGATCAGTTGCAGTTTTACACTTTCAATTTATACAACCAACAAGAAAAGGATGCACAGCTGGATTTGCTGGAAATTGACAGTCTGGTTTTATTTTGAAACCACGGCTGGTAAATTGTACACTGAAGGCTTGGCTTACAGCAAATGAGTGTATGTGAAAACAGAAGCGGGTCAGCCGATAGTCTCAGTTTCTACAACTCTAACAATACCGATCCGTGGATAACAGCTCAGCTGAGAAAAGCAGAATGCTTGGTGTAGGCAGAATTCTGGGAGAGGCTGAGATACCTTGCCTGGCAGCTCAGGAATCTCTTGTAAGTTTTCAGTCAAAAACCACTGTGGCATCTGTCGAGAAGACACTTGCGGTATAAATGAGCTCTCACATCTGTTAACATGGGGAGACTGGATGGACTTGACCTAACCAAGAGAGGAACTCAACAGAAGAAAGAGTCTCTATATCAAAGCTAGAAGAAACAAGACAAGAAACAGAGCTAAGAATGGGTACTCCATGGTGGAGTGTCGGCCAGGAAGTACACTTTGACACTAGCTTGGAGTTAAATTTGGGGCAGTCTGAAGAAATTTGGACAAAGGTTCCAGAAAGAGCACAGCCAAAGAGGTCGACACACATACCTGTATTTCTATCACCTGGGAGGTAGAGGTGGGACGCTCCTGAGTTTGAGGCCAGTCTGAGACTGTGTAACACACACACACACACACACACACACACACACACACACACAGAGCGAGAAAGAGAGAGAGAAAGAGAGAGAGAGAGGAAGAGAGAGAGAGAGAGACTGGCTGACACACACTTTCATTCAACCTTTGTGACGAACATGGAGCAGAGAGCTAGGTCTCTGGGTTGCCATGGTTTTTGTGGAAAAACTGTGAGAAAAATACATGGGTGTTATTGAAGGTGCTAAATGTGTGGTGATTTGTTACTCAGTGCGGAACTAGAATTCACGATTTATAAATGCCTTCTTCTCCTCCTCCCCCCCTTCCTCCTCTCCCTCCTCTCCCTCCTCCATCTCCTTTTTCTTTCTCTGTGCTTGGGGTCCAAGTACCCTACGACTGAACTGCATTCCTACACACCATAAGTGGTTTACAGAAAGCCCTTTTGTCTAAAAGACCAAACCATTCTTTAAAGAGAAGCCTACCAATTACTGTGGACGAAACCTACCAGGCAGGCCCCTTGCTACTCAAAGTATGGGCCATGGGGTCATCGGCATCCACCAGGCTCAGTGAATCATTAGAAATGGTGCATCTGGAGGGACTGAATCAAAGCCTTCATGCTAAGAGAGTTCCTGGTGGCCTGCGTACCGTGTTAACGCTCAGGAAAAGCAGTAAGCGTCTAAGTCACCTCCGAAGCTCTTGATTCAGTAGGACCCAAGCCTCACACCCAGGTTTTATCAGCTGTGTGACTCGAGACAAATCGCTGGGCCTCGCTGAGCTTCTACTAAAACAGAGCAAGCAATACTGACTGCAAAGGATTGGGGGATGGGCTCAACAGAGCAGCTTTTAACTTATCATTAGCCTAGCACTGACTGAGTGAAGGCTTAATATCATGTGGATATTACTAACGGAGATAACAATGCACGTGGATATTATTGGATTGGGCACTAATAACAAGGTCAATTAAACATTAAAGGAGTAGGCCAGCTATACCAATTGGAAACTGGTAGTCAGCCCCCTCATCTGGGGACATACTGATATTGACTCCTCAGGGACCATAGAAGGTTGTGACCTTAGAGTACTAGCCCTCAGAAGTCATCCCTTACACCAGACAGGGTCAGTCATGCATGGCCCTCAGAAGCACCCATACCCCGCACCCCCATGTCGCCTGTCAGCATTAACTCTACTGGGCTTGACCCCACTTAGCTAATGAGTTCTGTCCTCAGACCACAGAGAAGATTGTAAAGCTTGGGGCAGGTGGTATGTGTCCCTGCTCTCCAATGACAGCTTCCCCATAGAAAAGATGAAGGGATAAGCTGGGGCGGTCGAGCCATGTGGCTGGTTTCGCAGAAACCTGAGATTCCATTTTTTGTCTCGCTTGTTTGTTTTGTTTTAATGTTGGAGAAGGCAGTGACACGGGTATTTGTGTCACCAAGGATGAGAATAGGCACTGAGGCTGACAATTCCAAATGACTTATGCAATGGCATCTATGATCCTTTCTGGAGAGGTCCAGCTCCCCCTCCTGGCTTCCCTGTTCTCAGCAATGTTCCTGTGGCTTCTTCATCATCATCGTCTCTCTCTCTCCCTGAACCAGTGCGGTGATCTCTATGGCTCAATACAAATGACAAAGATGATGTGGGTAATGACAGCAGTTCTCCTTTACGGAATGTCCCCAAGTGCCAGGCACTGCTCATGCATTATTTAAGTCCTTGTAATAACTCCAGGAAAGAGACATTATGCTCCTTTTTAGTCATGGAAAACTGAGGGCCCAGAGAGGTTAAGTGGCTTGCCCAAGCTTACACAGCAGATAAAAGAGCCTTGGATTCAACTTGAGGCTCCTTGACTCTGAGGCCTGTGTTCCTCTCTGTTGTCCCTATCATTTTCCTCTCGATGCTTTTTTGTAGTAGGCCTTCCAGGCCACTGCCCAGTCAGCTTTTGAGTGATCTTCTCTCCTGCCCTTCCCAGGACTGCACTACCCACCTGTCTGGCTCCTGGATACATGTAGCACTCACCTTGTTCTGAGGCACAAGTTTCCCAGTCTCCCTGCCCACAGGAGTATCAATGCCATCTGGGTGACAGCGGTGCACGCCTTTAATCCCAGCACTCGGGAGGCAGAGGCCGGTGGATCTCTGTGAGTTTGAGGCCAGCCTGGTCTACAGAGTGAGTTCCAGACCAGCTAAGGCTACACAGAGAAATTATGTCTCAAAAAAAAAAAAAAAAAAAGAACGACAAAGTATCTGCTTCTAACCAGCAAGGCATAGCCTAGAGATTCCAGAGTCTGAGAAGGCCTGCTCTAGTCAAGGTTACACGGGTAGATGTTTTGAAAGGAAGCTTATTAGGGAATTGGCTAGTGCAGTTAGGGTGGCTGAGAGGTCCTGAAGGCTTACTCCCTGGCATGCTGGTAGTGTGGCTCAGTTCAAGCCCAAAAGTATCCAAAGAAGGGAAAGGGAAAGTGTAACTCTTGGTTTGAAGCCTAAAGGTTGAAGTCTAAAGTATCTGCAGAAGGGTCCTCAAGAATAAGCACTGAAGCCCAAAGGATGGCAAGCTTGGGTTCTAATGGCCAAAGCAGAGATGAGCGGGTCGCAGGCATTTGGGTAAGGTACCAGCTTACTTTCAGTGTTTGCTCTCCATGTGTCTACCTACACTGTCTATCTGTCCTCCCCTCCTTGACTATTCAAACTCACATGCTAATCTCCTCTGGAGACACCTCGACAACTGTACCCTTAACAGAGAGATTCCTGATATTTCTTAGCCTAGTTATGTGGAACCTAAAATTAACCATCTGCAGCAACTGCTGGGCTCAGGGCTGTGATGACATCATTGGCAGAGGCAGCTAAAGAGGTAAAAGGTGATTTGGGCTCATGGTGAGAGTAGGGTCCATATGGCCGGGAATGTGCAGCAGAGTTCACGGTGACCTCCTTCCACCCAGCCAACCCTCATATCTTAAACAATCTGTGCAGTGGTTCCCAGTCTTCCTCATGTAGTCCCTCATGTTGTGGTGACCCCCAACCATAAAATTATTTTTGTTGCTACTTCCTTACTATACTTTTGCTACTGTTATGAATCGTAATGCAAATATCTGTGTTTTCTGATGATCTTAGGTTACCTCAATGGCCAGAAGGGTCTCGACCCACAGGTTGCAAACCACCGTTCTAGTCGCCTCAAACAGCTGGAGGCTGTATGTGCAAACAGATGAGCTGAGGTGTCTGTGTGTCTGTCTGTCTGTCTGTCTGTCTCCTCCCCACCGTGGTGTGTGTGTGTTGGCTCTCTTTCTAGACCTACCTACCTCAAATTGAGGGTTATATGCATCTCCCGCCCTTGCTCATGGTTGCAGACCCCCTGCTCCAGGTGCTTCTCTGCTCCTGCTGTGTTCTCTTTTTATGCTTCTCTTTCTCTCAAAACTACCTGGTTGTCCAGACCTATCCTGCATCTCAGAGTGATGCTTTGACCTGCAATTATAACCATCCCCCTCCCCATCTGGCTTCTATGACCCTTTCAAATTCCAGCCCTAATTTCCAGCCAAAAAACTCTTCCACTCTTGGTGATATTTTGCTCAGCCTTAGCTTCTGCCCTGCTCTGCTAAGAATGTTAATTCTCCCATTTCTCTGCAATGGTTCTACAACATCCGAGAGAGGGGTTTCAAAATCCATCTTCTGTACAGAAATGGCCTTAATCTTTCCAAGTGACCTCATGCTTTGTTCTCCTGTGGTGCTTCATCCTAGTGACAATCACGCCATGCATTTCATCACAGAGAAAAATGTGCATATTTCTCTCTCCTCTCAGAGCTATATGTGTTTTGAATTTGGATGGTTTCTCCTCCCCACCCCCCTCCTTTGAGAACCTTACACTTTCAAACAAAATGGTTTCCTCTCATTAAGGGCTTGACATGAATCCATTGACCCATCATCAGCTGGCTGGGTGGCTGGACAGGAGGTCATAGGCACTGAATTGCTATCTAGGCTTTGACAGTCAGGGAACCATGGCAAGAGAAGGCTGAATCATTCAGGAGAGTAGCTGTCATAAGCACAGGGAGGAAGGATAGTCGGAGCAAGTGATCCAAGCTGGGGATCCTATCGGGCTGTTTGTACGCACACTTTATCAGTAGAACACCTGAAAACATAGGTAAGCGATAGATAATCCAGTATAATCTGAAAACTAGCTACCATCATAAATATATCCATTGGCTTAAATACAGAAAGCCGGGGTTTGGCATATCCAGTGTCCTTTCCGCGTATGTATTTTTTATTTATTTGAATGCCACACAATCTTGCCTATAGGGGATCTGATGGAGAAAATATATCAATTAAAGTCCCTCTTCCAAAGTGACTCTAGCTTGTTAAGCTGACAAAACAAAACCAAAACAAAACAAAACCAAAAATAAAAACAAAAAACCCCAACAAACCAGCAAAAAAAAACCAAACCAAAAAACAAAAAACAAAAAAACCCCACCAAAACCCAAAAACCAAACACACACACACACACACACACACACACACACACAAACAGCCCAAAATCTAGCAAGCATACAATGGACACTTCCCCCTCCTAATTTCATCTCCTCTCCTTCCTCTTTTTTTTTTTTTTAACCACTGAGTCCAAATTAGTGCTGCCTGTGTGCCTATATGTACATGGGTATGCGGTCATTCACTGGGACATGGACAACCTACCAGTGACATGACCCAGCAGCCATCAACTGCTAATAGCTCTTTAGCTACAGGTAGGGCCACATGAGGCCTTATCTGTCCATGTGAGGATACAGACTGGTTCGATCTTCCACCTGTCTCATGCAGACAGTCATAGCTGCTAGGAGTTCATGAGTACAGTGTCCATGCCAAGCCCATAAGATAGCATGACCTTCCTTCCCATCTCCTAGTCCTTTCTTACACTTTTTTTCTTCTACCCATCTTCCTTGATATTCCCTTGGCTTCAGGGAAGGGTTTGATACAGATGTCCTATTTAGAGCTGAGTATTCCGTCCCTTATTCCCAGTATTGATGACTTATGGGTCTCTGAGGCCTTAACCATTACCTATTGTAAAAATCGAGCTTCTCTGGGCATGGTTGTAAGCAGCACAAAGCTGTAGGTTTAAAATTAAATATTGAGAAGGCAGTTTGGCCGTTTCCCAGTTATTGTCATTGTTTGCTTGTTTGCTTTGTCAATTTGACCCAAGTTAGAGTTGTCTGGGAAGAGGGAACTTTAACTGAGAAAATGCCTCTATCATATTGCCTGTATGCAAGTTCATAGGACATTTTCTTGACTAATGTGTGATGTGGGAGAGGTCAGTCCACTGGGGCTGGTGCTACTCCTGAGCAGCTGGAAGGAGGCTTAGTCGCCCATGGGAGCAAGCCTGCAAGCACCGTCACTCCGTAGCTTCTGTTTGAGTTCCTGCCTCTAGGCTCCTCCCTTGATTCCTTGTCCTTGCTTCCCTTGGGGAACAAACATGACTTGAGAGTTTTAAGATAAAATCAACCCCTTTGTTGCTTTTTGGGCATAGTGTTTTATCACTGCAGTAGAAACCCTAAATAGAACAGAGAGCATGGCCATCTAGCAAAACAACTATACTGGGTCCCCTTCTACATCTACAGTCTCGCAGCTGCTGGCTTCTGTCAAGCTTACAGTAATGGGTATCAAATTCCTTCTGTGGCACAGGGCTCTAATCCTACAGAAAGTGATTGGTTCCTCCCAAATCACAAGAGCCAGTGGCCTTTCTAGCTCTCTGCTGTGTTAGTTGCAGTGCTGTCTTCATCCCCGGGAAAGCCTCCTGGGTTTGGAAGGCTTCTACTAGTGATCAGGCTAATAGTTTTTTTCCTCCTCTTCTACTGGAGCCCTGTGGCTTTTTCTTTGTTTTCCCATTCATCTTTTATCTGTTTGTATTAATAGCACAAAATAATTGTTTTTATCATGACATTTCTACCCATGCCTATATTTTGGTCACATTCACCCTCCCATTACCCTTCCTTGTTCCACCCTGCCTCCCGCTGATCCCTCTTCTATTCCTAAATATTCCCCCTTTTACATCATCTTAGGTTTTTTTTTTTGTTTTTTTTTTTAAATCTGGGCTCCACATCCAGAGAAGATATGTGATTTTTGCCTTTTAAAGACTCACTTATTTTGCTGTGATTATCTCTAGTTCCATATATGTCTATGCAAAGGAGACATTTTTGTTTGAAAAAATTCTTTACGGTTGAATAAACTTCTCCCATGGTTGCTTCTCATAGGCAGGTAAACGTATATTTTCCAGAAGTGTCTAGAAAAACTCATATGCTTTACTTTTTTCACATGTTGCTGTGACCAAGTACTGGACCAAAGCAACTTAGGGGAGAAAGGGTTTATTCTGGCGGACAGTTCCAAAGGGGATGCAGACCGTCATGACAGGGACGAGGTAGTGAAGGGAGCACAAGCCTGGCTGTTCATGCTGCAGTGACAGTTAGGAAAACAAGAGGACAAGAAACGGGACTGGGCTATAAAGCCTCAGGGCAACCCCCAGTGACGTGCTTCCCTCATCAGTCCTGCCGGCTTCTCAACCACCATCAGCCAAGTGTTTACCCGTGTGAGCCTTACGGGAGACACGTCACATTCAAACCACAACACCGTGTTTGTGACTCACTGATCCAGTCAGCCTAGGGCTGCCTAATCCAGACAGCCGGGATGGAGATGGGACTCAGACCATCAGATAGGCTTCCTTGGATTTGTGGCAGAGCCCATTCTGTGGATCCTACTGGACTCATGCCCTAGGAACCAGTGTATGGGGACTGTGCTTGTTCGGGGCTGGGTTTTGACACCTTACTGTTTGAGACAAGCAGTCAACAATAGAAAGCATGTCATCCAAAAAGTCTCAGCTCCACAGCTCTTGCAATCACCTGCTGGCCTGAGTGGTTCTTGTGCAAAGCTACTGCTTGGTCAGTAGAGCTTACTGAACACATGCCTGTTAGGTAGCATTGCAAAGATAAAGACAAGGAGACAATGCGGTGAGTTAAAAGTAAACAAACAGACAGGGCATGTGCTGGGCAGATGCTTTTCTTTAAAAAAAAAAAGATTTATTTATTTAGCATACAGTGTAGTACACTGTACTGTCTTCAGACACACCAGAAGAAGGCGTCAGGTCACATTACAGATGGTCGTGAGCCACCATGTGGTTGCTGGGGATTGAACTCAGGACTTCTGGAAGAGGAGTCAGTGCTCTTAACCACTGAGCCATCTCTCCAGCCCTGTGCTCCCCCTCTGAAGGCAGTATTCATCATATCAAGTTGCAGGACCAACTGGAGTCCTTTCCTTCTTACTCAGCTCTCCATTTTCTTACTCACTACTTTTCTCCTTTCTTATTCCTTACCCTTGTCTGAGTTCCAGAAAGCCACGTAATAGGAATTAAGAATCTAGTATCTGAAGGCTGTGTCATAGCTTTGTGGTAGAGCATGTGCTTAGCATACACAAGATTCTCTCTATGTTCAATCCCAAGTGCTAATAAATGAATAAAAATGAAGTACTTACATACATAAGAATGTAGAATCTAGAACTGAATTTCTTGTGTGGGAATTCTTATCTTGAGCCACAGCAGTGACTTTTTTTTATTTTATTTATTTATTTATTTATTTTGGTTTTTTGAGGCAGGGTTTCTCTGTGTAGCCCTGGCTGTCCTGGAACTCACTCTGTAGACCAGGCTGGCCTTGAACTCAGAAATCCACCTGCCTCTGCCTCCCAAGTGCTGGGATTAAAGGTGTGTGCCACCATGCCCGGCAGCAGTGACTTTTAAACCATTACTTCATTTTTCTTTAAAAGCTTCTGTTTCTCACCATAAGTCATACTAACAATCATGTCTATTTTCCTGAGAGTTTTAAAGTAGTGTGGATCAATATCAATAACAGCTGCTTAAACTTTCTTTGATGCTATTGCATGTGTAATACATGTGTGTGTGTCCATGTGTGCATGTTCATGTGTGTGTGCGTGCACATGCATGCGTGCATATCCTACTGTGTGTGGGGTCTCTTCATCAATTGCTCTCCATCTTGTCTATGGAGACAGGGCTTATCGCTGCGCCCAGAGCTTGCAGATTCTAGAGCGTCTGTATCCATTCTGTCCTGATAATCCCATCTTTGCCTGCCAAATGCTGGTTGGCAAGTTTCACAAGTGGCAGCCATGTTTGTCTGATTTTGAAGTGGGTTCTGGGAGTCCAAAGTTTGTGTTCATGGGGCAAGCATTTATCCCTAGAGCCACCTCCCCCACCCCATCTTTTCTTCTCTATTCATTCTCTTTTAATTGGGCCACGCCTTCATCCTCTTCTGTCTTGCCATATTCCAGAGTTAGAGGTGCTAGGAAGTAAGTGGAATTGAAATACGTGGATTAAACATTCCACTGGGGAATGGAACAGAACCATTTTAGTTCCTCTGCTTCTCTTCGTTTTAATTAAAGTATTTAAAGGATGCTATATGAATAGAATTAAGACAGAGATGGAAATGCACAAAACCAGTTGAGAGGCACACATATGTGGTACATATGCAAGAAGAGTGAATGTTCTGTTCTGGGTAAAGAAACTCTCAGCTATTTCTAACTTCATCTTGGCCTGGTGTGTTCAGTTAGTTAGTGTAGTTTCCGATGAGACCAAGACTATGGCTTCAGTTCCAGAAGGTGGCAACCCTACTTTCATTGTAGAGCTACAGCTGCTCTCCTGACTCTGGCCAGCCACCTGTAAGTCTCTCGGAAGATTATGAGTTGGAAGAAGTTGAAGCAGACCAAACCTATCACCTTTGGAGGGAACAGCACAACAGTAAATACATGCTGTTTTTCTGGATGGGTGTCAGCCATGCTTTTTGATTTGAAGAGCACATAGCCTATGGTGGTAACCAACTTGATTGAATTTGGAATTACCTAGGAAACCCACCTCTTGATGACTCTATGAGAACATTTCTGGGAGGATTACCTGAGAAGAAAAGACTTACCTTGAATATAGGTGTGTGGTTTGAATATGCTTGGCCCCAAGGAGTGGCACTATTAGGAGGTGTGGCCTTGTTTGAGGAAGTGTGTCACTGGGGAGGTGGGGGTTGCGGCTTTGAGACAACTTTCTCCTAGCTGCCTGGAAACCAGTCTTCTCATGTTTGCCTTTGGAACAAAATGTAGAACGTTCAGGTCCTTCTCTAGCACCATGTCTGCCTGGATGCTGCCATGCTTCCTACCTTAATGATAATGGACTGATCCACTGAACCTGTAAGCCAGTCCCAATTAAACATTTCCCTTTATAAGAGTTGCCCTGGTCATGCTGTCTCTTCACAGCAATGAATACCCTAACTAATGAATAGGTGATGTCATCCTTTGAGTTAGGGGCCCAGACAGCTGGGATAATGCCAGATGAACAATGGCATTCTTCACTCTCTGCTTCCCAATTAGTGTCAAGGACCAAGCTGCTGGCCACCATGCCTTCCTAGCCCTGGTGAATTATATATAGTTCTTACAATGAGGAGGCACAGAATCCTCTCTCTCCCTTAAGTTCCCTTCTGTTAGGTATTTGCACACAGCGATGAAAGGCCTACGACAGCATAGTAACAGCCTTTTTGCTATTTTGTGGGTTCTTTCTTCTTCCACCCTTCTCCACCCCTTTTCTACCCTCTCAACCCCCTAACAGTAGATAGGAGAGAAAAAAGGATTGAGAGCAAAGGGGGTGACATTATTATTAGACTACTTCCTGTTGATTAGGGGCCTCATGTTCCTTGGGGCTAGTTTGATCTTTGCTATCAGGATATCTAATTTCTTCTTCTTTCTTCTTTACATATGACTACTTAACAAACCATGATCAACAGCAACCAAACAACAACCAACAACCCACCTGCTTCTTGGGGCACTAGCATTTATATATTCTCTGAACTTCAGCTGGCAAGACCATGGCTGTCTTAGTCAGGGTTTCTATTCCTGCACAAACATCATGACCAAGAAGCAAGTTGGGGAGGAAAGGGTTTATTCGGCTTACACTTCCATGCTGCTGTTCATCACCAAAGGAAGTCAGGACTGGAACTCAAGCAGGTCAGGGAGCAGGAGCTGATGCAGAGGCCATGGAGGGATGTTCTTTACTGGCTTGCCTCACCTGGCTTGCTCAGCCTGCTTTCTTATAGAACCAAGACTACCAGCCCTGAGATGGTCCCACCCACAAGGGGCCTTTCCCCCTTGATCACTAATTGAGAAAATGCCTTACAATTGCATCTCATGGAGGCATTTCCTCAACTGAAGCTCCTTTCTCTGTGATAACTCCAGCTGTGTCAAGTTGACACAAAACTAGCCAGTACAATTGACCCCTTGTCAACTTGACACACAAAAACATCACTAGTAAGCCTCAACCCTTACAATCTTATTCATCCCCATTCTAAATAACTTTAAAAGTCCCACAGTCTTTACATATTCTTAAATTTTCAATCTCTTTAAAATATCCATCTCTTTTAAAATTCAAAGTCTTTTTACAATTAAAAGTCTCTTAACTGTGGGCTCCACTAAAACAGTTTCTTCCTTCAAGAGGGAAAATATCAGGGCACAGTCACAATCAAAAGCAAAAGTCAATCTCCAACTGTCCAATGTCTGGGATCCAACTCACAATCTTCTGGGCTCCTCCAAGGGCTTGGGTCACTTCTCCAGCCAGGCCCTTTGTAGCACACGCGTCATCCTCTAGGCTCCAGATGCCTGTACTCCACTGCTGCTGCTGTTCTTGGTGGTCATCTCATGGTACTGGCATCTCCAAAACACTGCATGACCCCTTCAGTCCTGGGCCATCAATTGCAAATGAGGCTGGACTTTCACCAATGGCCTTCCATGGCCTCTCACAGTGCCAAGCCTCAGCTGTTCTGCTCAACTCCTTCATGCCTTCAAAACCAGTACCACCTGGGTGACTCTTACACATTACCAAGTCCAGCCACAGCACAAGGTACAACTTTGGCTATATCTGGAACACAGCCACTGTGCTCTCAGAAAACACTTCCCAGAAGATGTCACCTCAATGATGCTGGTCTCTTCTTAATCACCGCTAATTTCTTAGCTCCAGCTAACCAGCATCAATAGTCCCAGTAATGCAAAGCTTTTGCTTCAGTAGTTCTGGTATCTTGTTAATCACAGCTGATTCTTCAGCCCCAGCTAACCAGAACTACAGAATCTTCACAATCAAAACAGAAATGGCCCTGAAAAGAGTCTTTAATTTTCCCTCTGAAATTTCACAAGCCAGGCCTCCATCTTCTGCACTGTTCTCAACATTATCTTCCAAGCTCCTACACAACATCCCACAGAGCTCTTAACAACAAATGGATCTTCAAGACCAAAGTTCCAAAGTCCTTCCACAGACCTCCCCAAAACATGGTCAGGTTGTCACAGGAATACCCCACTCTGCTGGTACCAATTTGTCTTAGTCAGGGTTTCTATTCCTGCACAAACATCATGACCAAGAAGCAAGTTGGGGAGGAAAGGGTTTATTCGGCTTACACTTCCATGCTGCTGTTCATCACCAAAGGAAGTCAGGACTGGAACTCAAGCAGGTCAGGGAGCAGGAGCTGATGCAGAGGCCATGGAGGGATGTTCTTTACTGGCTTGCCTCACCTGGCTTGCTCAGCCTGCTTTCTTATAGAACCAAGACTACCAGCCCTGAGATGGTCCCACCCACAAGGGGCCTTTCCCCCTTGATCACTAATTGAGAAAATGCCTTACAATTGCATCTCATGGAGGCATTTCCTCAACTGAAGCTCCTTTCTCTGTGATAACTCCAGCTGTGTCAAGTTGACACAAAACTAGCCAGTACAATGGCCCTGACAGAGCGTGAGGCAAATTATAGTCCGATACCGTGACAATCTGAAGCAGCACCACATCCCACATTTGGGATTAAAACGAAGATATATTCTTATAATATTTCTGTGTTTTTCGAAGAAACCAAAACTCAAAAATTCTCACTAAACATCATTACAGAATTAATGGAAAAAGCAGTAGGTACATGATAGGCTCCACAACACTTGACAAATTGTCAAAAAGATTGCTATACTCTCTGTCCTGTGTGTGTACAGGAGCCATTGGGATTCAAGGGCAGAACCTTGTATGTGGTAGACCAGTACTCTATCACAGAACTACATCTTAAGTTCTCTTGCTGTCTTTAATGCCTCAGTTCTGCCTAGAGTTCATATGGAGAATGTCCTCTATGGATTAGAACAATAGCCAGCAATGCTTCATACAGGAGCTTCCTCACTCCTGTTGTTTCTCCTTTTCCCAACATAGCTTTTCTCTAACAGCAATTAGACAGCTATGCAACTATCAAGTAGCCAGGGATCCAGAATCAGAGACTGACTGTGTTACTTTCAGACACTAAAATAGTTAGAAGAGTTGGGGTTAGAGGGAAGTGGTAGCTCTAATCCAGATGGATACAGGACATTTTCCACATGGTGTCTAGGAGAAAATGGATAGACTACTATGGAAGTCCTGTTGGTTTACATATGCATTTCACAGCCAGCTAATGCCTTCAGTGAACAAGGTGAGCTTTTCCAGATTTGTACAAAAAATCCTTATCTTTTGGGACTGCATGAGCCTCAAAAATAAACTAAGCCAGACATAGTAGGATATGCCTGTAATCTCAGCACTTGGGAGGTAGAGGCAGGGGGATCAAGAGTTTAAGTCCAGCTTCATCTTCATAGTTAGTCAAGCCCAGCCTGGGTTACCTTACGATCTTATCTCAAAAACAAAAACAAGGGCCGGGGAGATGGCTCAGAGCAAGTGAAGGAACTGGGTTCAGATCTACAATATCTTTGTGGACGCCCAGCTGTGGCTGTAAGTGCCTGCGGTACCAGCACTGGAGAGACAGAGAAGAGGAGCCCTAGGGTTTGCTGCACAGCTCTGTAGCCAATTGGTGACCTCTAGGTTCCGTGAGAGTCTGTCACAAGAAAAGAACTATGGAGAAGTTGTTAAGGAAAAACCCACTTCAATCTCAGTCCTGTCCACATGCCCATATATGGGAGCAAGAAAATGTGTACAAACACACACAAACACACACACACACACACACACACACAATGACTCATTTCATTAAGCATAATATCTTCGAGGTTTAGCCTTAGTAGAGCATGCTATAGGGTTTCCTACTTTTAAATCTGAATAATATTCCGTTATATGTATAGACCTCATTTAAGTTGCTTCAACCTCTTGGTATTTGTGCAGCTTTGAACATGGCTGTGAAACCTTTCAATCTCTTGCCTCTCTCTTTGCTCATTTGTAATATGTAAGCTTTTCCAAAGGGACAGATGAGCCACGCTGACATTGCCCAATCTAGAATGTTCCTCTTTGCAGAATATGTCATTGGCTTTCTCTAACTTAGTAGTCCTGGTCACAGAAGATACAAAGAGCCCTTTCTGAATCCAACCATCTGTGTCAACATCATTGGTTTTGATTTCTCCTGGAAGTTGAAATGGTACCCAGGCATCCTTTCCTTAAAATAGCAGCCATAAGGTGCAGACTTGGAGAGTGTCTGTATCAGTTTGTCTCGTGTAACTTACCTTTGGGTATGCTTTCCTCTCTTGGCTTCTTGGTCTCTTGTCGAGAGAAAACTGGGTCCAGCTTGCAGCACCTATGAAGCTGACAAGCATAAACAACAGTTGAGGTCCTCCTTGGCTCGGGTTGTATACAACCCTCTTCTAGTAAGAATGTATTTGGCAGAGCCCCCTTAACCTATGTGTGCTGTGTACATATCATCTTTAAACAATGTATTTAGCAAGACAAGATGCACACAGACACTCGAACTGAGCCACACACACACCCCTCTCTACATAATGGAGGAACTTTCTTCTCCCCTAATGACAGTTTAACTCTGACATATCCTGTTCAATCTTATTCTTGTCACATCTGGGTAGAAAGATGGAAAGACGTAGCTAGCCTGAACTGCTTTGAGATATGTGAGCAATAAGATGAAACTTTATTATTTAGTGAACTTTTAGGGAGAAATCCCTCTTTACCATCTTATATCTATGTGTATGTTACAGGAAGGGTCATGTAGAGAAATTATTGCATGGCCTATTAGTCAAAACAGAGAGCCACCCAAACTATTTCTATCCTTATAACCTGGGGGCCATTTACATGCCCACTATTCCTTTGTAGCTTTATTCTGGTGTGTGTATATGTATATATGTATATTCTGGTATATGTACATATACATCTCAGTATATACTTTCTGTGTTATTTCACAATCTATGTGGCTTTCATTTCACTATTGAAT
This sequence comes from Mus musculus, assembly GCF_000001635.26. Taxonomy (NCBI): domain Eukaryota; kingdom Metazoa; phylum Chordata; class Mammalia; order Rodentia; family Muridae; genus Mus; species Mus musculus. The sequence goes on along the minus strand of NC_000078.6, from coordinate 81,823,656 downwards.
ACAACATTAAGAATGTGGAAATACTCAGTCCAAATAGTGACCCCAACTACTGGTAGCACCTAGGTCTGCTCACGCTGGCTACATATGCTAGGGTGTCCAGCCAACCACAGCAGGAGCCTCTGAGTGAGGTTATAGAGACAAATAGATATTGCCAGAAACCATATCCAAATAGCTCTCAGGTTGAAAGGGGGTGAGTGTTTCATTTTTCTTTTCTTGTATTTTTAAGATGGTCCTGCCTTGTAGCTCCAGCTGACCTCAAAGTTGCAATTCTCTTGTCCCAGCCTCCCAGGTATGTGCCAGCATGCCCAGATGGGAGGGGCTATTTTCCCTGGCTAGCTGGGAAATGCCATGCTGAGCCTCCATCCTTGTTTAAGGCTGTCCTCCAAGCCTCTCCCTTGCTCAGCTCTCTGAGATGGTACATGTGACAAAGATCTTCGCTTACAGTAGATCCATAGGCAGACTGCATGAATGGCTGACCAGAGACACCACTTCAACGAAGCAAGGAAGAAGAGCAGGTAGGTGAGCATCACTGGGCTTCATCCTGTAACCTTCAACTTAAATGTCAGTTCCCTGAATCTTCCATCCAATTGAGTCGCCTGTGTCACACTCTCTTTGAACCCCAGGCCTTTCCAAGCAGAGCTTATGAAAACTTGGCCATTGATCAAGCTCTCCTTTCTGATGGACTCTTTATTCTTGGCTCTGAGGGAGTCTGGTGGTTTTATTTCTACCTTCGCCAGCTGATGCTTCTTGGCATCATCTCACTGCTTTCTCATCTACCCCTAGATCCCTAAGTGTTACCCACCCCCATTCAATCTTGGATTTTTCTCTCTGTGCCCTGCCTCTTGGGGTCTCACCCAGGTTCATATCTCTAAATACCACCTCTATTCTCATGGCCTTTCAGTCCACACCTCTGAACCCTACCCCACCTATGCCACAATCTGATAGACTGTCCACAGTATTAGTTCTGGCTAATAAGGGCCCAGCCCAGTTCATTCTGCTTCTGAGACCAGCTCCTTTATTCTTCAACGGCAGTGACATCTCCCCTATTTCTCAGAAACCATCTTGATGGTATCTGTGATCCTTCCACCCACCCCCTTATTCATTTTTAATTTATTAGCAAGGCCTGTCCACTCCAATTTCAAAATGTATCCATAACTCACCCACTTCTTACCACCCCATTGCTTGAGCCACTGTCACATTCTGCCCGAGTTATTGCGACAGCCTCCTTCTTGGACGCTTGACTTCTGCCCTTGGTTTCTGGCAGTCAGAGTGATGGGTTGAACACATGGGACAGATTATTTGATCCCTCACTTAAGCTCCCTCAGTGTTCTCCTTTTACAGCCCCAGAAGAGCTCTCTCTCTCTCTCTCTCTCTCTCTCTCTCTCTCTCTCTCTCTCTCTCTCTCTGAATCATCCGACCTTGGTTACACATTTCCTCCAAGCTAAGTACCCATGGGTTCCCACTGACTGCCTTCTTTTCCTGGATGTTTTAGGTAGCCACAGGGCTAAAGCAGTTCCTTCTTTCAGGCTTTTACTGGTAAGAGTGACTGTTTCTGGGAAATAGTAGTTCTTGCCTATAGTCCCAGCACTAGGAGGCAGGAAATAGGAAGATCATGAATCTAAGCCAGCCTGGGCTACATAGCAAGATTCTGTCTTAACAAGCAAATAAATAACAACAAAGCAAAACAAGGCAACAACAAGAAAAAACACAAACAACAACAAAACAAACAAAGCAGCAATAGCCACAATAAAACCAGCCTTCCTCAAGATAGGCTTTTGGGCCTTCCTATCCAAAATAAACTGTTCTTACACCATTTACAATCTCCTTTTTATTTTCATTTTGTGTGTATGCATGAGTGCCTACATGCATACACGGTCAACACATATATCTTATGTCTGGGAAGGCCAGAAAAAGATGTCAGGTCCCCTGGAACTAGACTTAGAGGCAGTTATGAGCCACCTCATGTGGGTGCTGGGAACTGAACCTGGGTCCTCTGGAAGGGCAGCCCGTGCTCTTAACAGCTGTGCCCTCTTTTCAGTGCCTAAAATATCCTTTTTGATCTAGTGTTCTCCCCTCAGGATTTGTATGTATCTACAATGTGGCTTACATATTCATCTGTCTTTCATAAGATCTCCTACAGTGTGGTTTTTAAATTTTTAATATGTCACCCCAACACTCTAATATGTCTCATCACATGACTGGCTTTTAATATTAATATTTATTGATTGGTGACTGTATACATTCTTGTGACCAACTGATCAATGTTTCCTATTACTTACGTGAGCTCCACAAGAAGACGCAATATCAAGCCTTGATCATTCTAGTATTCTAGATGAGCAGAGGTCCCAGTGGGTCCCAGAGAATCAGTAAGTGGTGTATTTTTTTAACTAAACAATTGGAAATAATTGGCAGATGGAATTGATTGGAATGGAGCAAGATTACACACAGATGACCTTACAGTTACAATGCTGTGCAAACAGCCCTTGCGTTAGCCTTAGTGTCACATAGGATTTTGCTGAAAGTCATTCCTCATAGACCCTCAGAGTCTGTTGAGTTGAACGACACACAGTAAAGTGTACAGGGACGGATGTGAAACTCAGCTTGGAGTTTGGCTTCTAAAGTCAATATGGATGGTGATACTTATGTATAGAAAGAGTCACTGGAAACCCTTTGAATCACCCACATGGTGCAGATCACACCGTTTTATGCATTCTGTGCCATCTCACTAAGTTCAGCACAGCCAGCTCTCCCTCTGAAGTCTAACAGATGGCCCAGGCTGTGTCTTTGGTTGAGAACCAGCTGAAGTCTTTGGCTTGAATTTAAGGGCCATATTGTAGGAATGGGGCGGGGGTTACAGCTACATGTATATTCATCTGGATTTTCTTTTGCTGAGCATATAGTTGAATTCAAACAACTTAAATGTTTCTGTACTGTAACTCCATTGTACCATTTGGTATAATTGTTGTCAGGTCCCCTTCACGTTTGTCATGGATGCAAGGCCTCACCCGGGGAGGGAGGTAGAAAACAACCCCCTTGGAGCCATTGACACAGTTGGTATGACAACTAGCAGAATGTCACCATAATGATTCTACAAATTAAAGAAAGAAGGGGGAAAAAAAAAACCAGTCTCAATTGTACACAGGCTGTAAATCCCTGAAAAGAAAGAAAATGTACACAATGCTAACACTATGCTGACTGCTAGGTATTCGCTCTCTGTCTCTGTCTCTGTCTCTGTCTCTGTCTCTGTCTCTCTCTCTCTCTCTCTCTCTCTCTCTCTCTCTCTCTGTGTGTGTGTGTGTGTGTGTGTGTGTGTGTGTGTGTGTGTGTGTGTGTGTGTTTGAAGAGGGTATCAGAATCCCAGCCATCCTGTGGTGATTCTTTAGAACATCCAACCAGGCAGGCATATAGGTTTGGCCCATTGACTGAACAAACACACTGAGCCACAACACAAAGAAGACACTCTGAGCCCAGCATCTGATGGGACACCCTTCTCTTCTTCCCTAGAAGTGTCTTTCAGGCCATACAAGTCTGCCTTGCTGGGATGCTGGAGACCTCTCTGTCTACCTCACTGAAATAACTAGTGTCTTTATCTAGGGAGAAAAAAAAAACAGTAAGAGTAAAGCAACTGAGCCAAGAGTTCTGCATTATGATTCTTGCTTTATTGGCAGGGTTGGGAAGATAAATTTCAATTTCAGCGGGGCTTACGAATTATCATGAACTACCCAGTCAAAGGGTAGAAGTAACTGTGGTCACCTCCTGTCTCTCTCTTGAATACATTCTTTACTTGGTGGCTTAGTTCCTACCTTTAATAACTGCTTTCCCTCAGCCAGTTTTCCCTGGGAGGACACCTTCATTTCCTGGGACAAGAAGACTGGAATATTCCATCTCTCTCACTGTGTACTCTTCCTCGTGTTTTATGTTTTCTTTTAGCTTCATTAGGTCTCTCTCTCCCCCCCCCCTCTCTCTCTCTCCCTCTCTCTCTCTTTCTTTCTCTTTCTCTCTGCTACTTCCACTCACCCCCAATCATATTTGACTATTGACCATACCACATGTAGCCAATATTTATGTTTTCTGGTATTTCCCCTTTGTCTAAGTTCCTTTTCTCTTGCTGTGAAGATCCATCATGACCAGGGGAAGTTAGAAAAAAGAACATTTAATTGACGGCTGGCTCACAGCCTCAGAGGAAGAGTCTATGACTGTCCTTGTGGCAGGGAGCATGGATGTAGGCAGGCATGGCGCTGGAGCAGTAGCTGAGAGCTTACAGCTCCTTGAAGCCTTGCATGGTTCTGTGTACAGACCAAGCATTTGTAATTCATACTGTTGATAATTTGGGGGAATGCAGAAATCTCAGAGTTGCACAGCGGAATGAGACAGTAAGGCTGGCACAGGCTTTTTAAACCTCCAAGGCAGACACATCTCCTCTGACATAGCCACACCTTCTAATCTCTCCCAAAATAGTACACCAGCTATTTTAATAGTACACACACTCAAATACATGAGTTTATGGGGGCCATTCTCATTCGGACCACCACACCGGACCTATCTTTTCTGTCTCCTTTTCCCAGGATCCTGGTTTATCCTACCACTGACATCTGTGTACACAAGGAACAAAGGACTCCAGGTTGACCACACTGATGGCAGAGAAAGAGGAAGAGGTGTGGCATTTCTGTAATTCACGGTTCTATGTAACAAAACTGGTTCTTGGGATCTCCCTTTAGCTTTCCTCTTGGGACTCAACTAGTAAGCAGCATCGCCAAGAGCTGCATCTGGGACAGGTAGGCTCCAAACCACCTACTGGTTCTGTTTCATCCCACCACGCACTGTGTACAGCAAAATGTCATTCAGAGGAGGTAGTGGGCAGCAGTAATGATCATCCATTGTTAAATGGTCTCATGTGTGAATAGATAGATCCCATGAATGAGTCCTCAAGATCTGTGTGAATGGATAGACTCCTGTATGATTCTCTATGTGGGTCTGGGAGTGTGACTTTGGAAAGAGGAGCCAGACCAAATAAAAGAGTCCCCCCCCCAAAAAAAAAAACAAACCATCAACGTATGAATTACAAATGCTTTTGTCTGTGCACAGAACCATGCAAGACTTCAAGGAGACCAGACCATCCAATCAGATGACACTTAAGAGACTACATGTGTTGTAACAGGCAGGACACCTCTTGGCAATACAGAGTACACTTACACTGGACAACTTATTAAGATGTTCAGGGACTAATCTTATAAAAGTGACAGAATGGATGGAAAACAAATGTGCAACTGTGTAAAAACCCAACATATGGGGTGAGCAGAAAGGCCAGGTTGCTGTTGCAAGAAGAGTAGGCTGCAAGAAGATGTTCCCCTCCCCTTACTGAAGTTGTGATCTTCAGTATGGAGAAGTAGCCAACCATGGTGACCCATCATCAGGAATGGCCACAAAGATAAGCATGTCATTCTTTGTATTTTCTCATCTCTTGAAGATGCTTGCAGCTAGCCCCAAGCAAAAGATATTTAACCCATAAAAACCAGCTGCCCAGACACAGCAGGGAATGAAGAAAGCCAGAGTGTCTCTCAAAGGGCAAAGGAAAGACCGTGTTGTAAACTGACACACTGTGGGCTGGAGAGATGGCTCAATGGTTAAGAGCACTGACTGCTCTTCCAGAGGTCCTGTGTTCAATTCCCAGCAACCACATGGTGGCTCACAACCATCTATAATGGGAACTGATGCCCTCTGAAGATAGCTACAGTGTACTCATAGAAATAACATAAATAAATTTTTAAGGAAAAAAGAAAGTCCAAAAAAAAAAAAAAAGAAAAGAAAAGAAAACAAACCAAAAAAACATAAAACCAAAACCAAAACAAAAGCTGGGTATGGTGGTGCATGCCTTTAATCCCAACACTTGGGAGGCAGAGGCAGGCGGATCTCTGAGTTCGAGGCCAGCCTGGTCTACAGAGTGAGTTCCAGGACAGCCAGGGCTACACAGAGAAACCCTGTCTCAAAAAACCAAAAACCAAACCAAACCAAACCAAAATAAAAAACAAGAGAGAAGGAGAGAGAGAGAGAGAGAGAGAGAGAGAGAGAGAGAGAAAGAGAAAGAGAGAAACAGCTTTATATATATATATATATATATATATATATATATATATAACCTGATGCACTCTTGTTTAGGTATATTTTAGCGGTCACAAATGGCAAGAGTAAATGATTTGTTTAGTAGTATTCTCACTACGCAGTAGCATGTTTATACGTCATGATCTCCTTTTATTAGGTTAGAGTCACATGAAGCATTGAACTAGCCTGGCTCACACTGGGTGAGCTGAGCAGGAGGGAGGAGCATTGCTTTCAGCCCGCCCCCTTTCTGCTGAGCAGGGGGAGGAGCATTGCTTTTTGTCCGCCCCCTTTCTGCTTTGGAGCTTTGCTCCACTGACCTGGATTTTTCTCCGTGCCCAGTTCCATCATTTTAAAAGACTCTTACTTTTCCTCTTTCCTTTCTTCCAACAAACAAACAAACAAACAAGCAAACAAACAAACCCAGAGCAACAGCAACAACAACAAAAGGCTGGACTCACACCTCCATTCACACACGCTTGGGAATACTGCATCTGGCGGTGTTTCAAGGATCCCTGCCCCCCACCCCCTTCCGCTCTCTAGAAAGAAAACCAAAAGGGTAAATGTGGGGGAGGGATTGGATAAGAACACTGTCTTCCTGGAATTTGAAGCTCTTTGTGGATCGCAGAAGTCACTGGGGAGAAACAATGAGCTCAGGGACTGAAGGAAATGGTTTGGCTCCCATCTGTCCCCAGTCATCCAGGGAGGAATGTTTGTTTTGTTTTGTTTTGTTTTTTTAATTTTGTTTCCATTGTTGTACAGGTCGCTACCAAAGATGTTGCTTTTCTCCTCAGAGATCATATGGGTAAGGCAGGGAGTCGTGACAAACTCACACCGCACTAAGCCAAGGAGGCAATGGTAAAACCCAGGGGAGAAAGGCAGAGGCAGAGAGAAACTGATCTTTGGTTAGGACCCAGCACATTCTCCGGGTTCTGACTTGAACAAACAGCTCACAAAAGGCTTTTCTGCTAGGAGTCTGTGGGATTGGGTGAGCCAATGGGATTTACATTTTCACTCAGTGGGCAAAATCAAGATGGGTTTTGTATAGACACAGGGAGCCGGTTAGTGAATGAACAAGACTTTGGCTTCTCTAGCCTGAAAGTGTGGGGTTACATGCTTGAGTATGGCTGCCTGACAAACAGACCCGTGTGTGTGTGTGTGTGTGTGTGTGTGAGTGTGTGTGTGTGTGTGTGTGTGTGTGTGTGTGTGTGTGTGTGTGTGTCTGAGCTCCTGAATTTGTATTCCTGGCATTGTAAAGAATCCCCAGGAACATTCTTTCTCTACTGCATTGGTTCTCAACCTTCCTAAGGCTGTGACCCTTTAATACAGTCATGCTGGGGTGACCTCCAACCATAAAACTATTTTGTTGCTACTTCATAACCGTAATTTTGCTACTGTTATAAATTGGAATATAAATACTTGATATGTGGGATGTCTGATATGCAGCTCCCATGAAAGGGTTTTTAAATCCTCAAGGAGGTCACGCCCATCAGGGTGAGAAACACTGCTTTGCTGGCTATTGTGTGCCGCACAAGAACAAGCTAGTGGGGTTCCTATCCATGGTCCTTCCTCCTCTTTTTTTTTTTTTAAAGATTTATTTATTATCATATCTAAGTACACTGTAGTTGTCTTCAGACACAGATGAAGATCTCATTACGGATGGTTGTGAGCCACCATGTGGTTGCTGGGATTTGAACTCAGACCTTCAGAAGAGCAGTCAGTGCTCTTAACCGCTGAGCCATCTCACCAGCCCTGCTCCTTCCTCTTACAGGTGGTTCAATGTACATGTTGTAAGGTCTTGTGTTCTCTCTCTCTTAAATTAATCTATGAATTGAATGTTGTTCCTACTAAAAGATGTTGACGTCTCACCAGGTGGTGATGGCATACAACTTTAATCCCAGCACTGGGGAGGATCTCTGAGTTCCAGGACATCCAGGTCTACCTACACAGGAAAAAAAACTCATCTCAAGGGAAAAAAAGATATTGAAGTCTTAATCTTCAGAACCTATGTGTCTTCATATTTATTTTGGGTCTGGAGAGATGGCTCAGTAGCTAAGAACACTGGCTGCTCTTCCAGAGAAACCAAGTTTGCTTCTCAGCACCCATATGGTGGCTCACAAACATTTGATATTCCTATTCCAAAAGATCTAACATCCTTTTATGGCCTCTGCACACACATGGTACATAGGCACACATGCAGCCAAAACCACCCATACACATAACATAAAAATGAGACAATAAAAATGGAATCTATATAGAAAATTACGTCATGATGAGATTGTCAGAGTTGCTCTTAATCCTATACAAATGGCATCTTTACAAAAAAAATTAAAAAGCAGAAATTTATACAGAGGGAGAGCAACATGAAGCCATAGGCAAAAAGGTGTCCATCTTTACAAGCTAAGGAATTCCCAAGGCTGTAGGAGCCAGGAAAGTACAAGAAACAGATTTTCAAGGCCCTCAAGAGAGAGCAAGCCTAACAGCATCTTGATTTCAGACTTGTAACCTCCAGAAGTACAAGGTACATAAAATATCTGCTGGCTAAGCCACGCACTTTATGAGTACTCCATGAAATAGACCTGGGAAGATAACACAATTGAAGTTGGCGAAACCCAACGTAGTCCTAATGTCTCCAAGTGCAGAGACCAAAGCTCAAACAGTAACATGACTCATGCAGTCATAGAACTAGTTGGAATTCCCAGATTACCCTTGACCCGTGGCTGGTCTTATTAATCTCAATAGACTTCCATCGTTGGGTGAAAAAGATGGAGAAATGCTACCCCTGCCTTGTCACCTACAGTCCCCTGCTAGATTTTAATCATTTAAAGCAAGGCTTGGCTGTTCAGATGGTGCTAGTGTGCTGTGCTCTGACTTTCAGAGAAAATGCACTTATTTGATTTGTGTTCAGTTCAAAAGGCCACCAGAACTTGGTGAGGTTTCAGTGGGTTATGTATCCAAGTTATTCCTTACATTTGGAAATGGGAGTACGGGGGGGGGGGGGATACTTCTTGAGAAGGCCAAGGGCCCATTTCATCTTCATAGGGTGCCTTCTCTTAGCAGAGTCTGACATTTTGGTGAAGTTGAGCTCCTGAGCCAAAGTTGTAAATAGTTACCTGCGATGGTAATTGTCAACTTGATTGCATCAAGACACACTTAGAGTGTTAGTGTTAAACTCCAAAGTGTTAAAAACACCTTTGGGTGTGTTTGAGTGTGATGGTGTCTCTTTCCAGCCTGGGAGGGGAGAACCTGCCCCTAATGTGGGCGACATCATCTCATGTGCTAGGATCCCAGGCTACCTGAAAAGGGAGAAGGAGGAAGCCAGCTGTCAGCATCCTCTGCCTCACGCCCCTGCTGCCACACTCTCCAGCAAACCTTCCCCTACACAAAGATCCAAAATGAGTCTTTCCCTCTACATCACTTCTGTATAGTATTTTGTCATAGCAACGAGAAGACTAATTGAACTAGTATCTCGCTTGCCCACTGTTGGTTCTCTATCAGGTCATGTGAAGTGTTGGGTGTGATGGGAGAGCATCTCTGATACAGTCTTCACAACTGTAGAATTACATCCTAAGCAGGAAAGAATTCAGTCTGCTTGCCTGGTTTTCCATCAGCTTCTCCCAGGACCCAACCTGCTGCCTGTCACTGACCTCCCTGTGGAAGGGGAGGGTCTAGTCATCTCTTCACACCTGACTTAGCTTTGACCCCGCCTTGAGTCTCTCCATCTGACATAGGAGAACCCTTCCTTCCTTCCTTCCTTCCTTCCTTCCTTCCTTCCTTCCTTCCTTCCTTCCTTCCTTCCTTCTCTCTCCCTTTCTCTCTCTCTCTCTCTCTCTCTCTCCCTTCCTTCCTTCCTTCCTTCCTTCCTTCCTTCCTTCCTTCCTTCCTTCCTTCCTTCTCTCTCTCTCTCTCTCTCTCTCTCCCCCTTCCTCCCTCCCTCCCTCCCTCCCTCCCTCCCTCCCTCCCTCCCTCCCTTCCTTCCTTCCTTCCTTCCTTCCTTCCTTCCTTCCTTCCTTCCTTTATTTTCTGTGGATGTTAGGACACCCAAGCTTCCCCCAGACTTCTCCATATACCTAAGAAGGTGGCTGGGTCAGGCTATGAGAAATGCTTAGTGCTTGGATTTGAATCAGGAGAGAAAGAGTGTAGATATTAACATCATTTTCTGAATTGGGCGAATCAAAGAAAAACACTGCACTAATTAAATTAATTAATTGTTATTTAATTTCTGCATTAGGCTTCAGGCTGAAAGGCCATCACAGCTAAAAGCAAGGACAGCTTGGAGAGGGTCATTTGTTTGCAGACTTGAGTTTTGCTTTAAAATCTGAGAAGTCTAGAGGGATCGTGGAGGAGGAGGGGTTATGGAGAGGCCAGAGCTGCACGTCTGATCTGGTTTGGCCCCTTCTGACTGAGTGGTAGACAGTTAAAAAGCTGACCTAGTTATTCCAGAGAGATTTTGTAAGCTCCCGACACACAGAAAGCTGCTTTGGGAAAAAGCTGCCTTATGATTTTAAAAGAACCTGGGGTACATTTGCCTTTTGGAGCCCTTCTTCCACATACAAACGTTGGGAAGTCCTGCTGCTAAGGTTGAAGTCTGACATGACCAGACAGCCCCTGAGCTGTACAAAGCTTCAGACTCCCTTTGTCAGCAGGGCTGCCTCTTCTCTGAGGGATCCCAGACACCACATTGTCTACCTGAGAAATGTCACGCAGTCCTGCACCTGAGATTTCTGGAATGTCTCCCCATACTCGGGAGACATCTCAGGAACCTTAAGACTTTAGCCAATGACCTCTGCCCACCCTGGATATTCTCACCACCTCCCCCACAACTACATAACCCTTGGGTCACCCCTAATACAGTATGCATACAAGCCCTCTTCAAATGAAGGTATATACACAAGCTGAGATTGTCTCTGAGAGCTGTTTTATTGAAGATCGGCAGAGAAGGGAAGAAGCCGTCTTCCCGCCTCCACTCGATCCCAGTCAGACTGGGATCCTGCCCTCTTTGGACCCTGCTTCATCCTTCCAGCCCGGTGTGCTCCAGTGTCTGGACACCCGGAGAAGGAGAAAGCAGATGACATGGAACCACAACACAAAATAATTTTAAGCATGCATTTTATAACTATATTTGTACAAAGGTGAATGTATTAATATCACATATTACTTTAGTCAACTTCCAGATACTATAACAAAGTGCACGGAGTCATCAAGTTGCAAAGATAAAAGGTCCACTTTGGGCTCACAGTTTGGGCATGCTTGAAATTAGACAGCACATAGAAGGGGTGTCTCAGGGTCACGACCAAAGCCAATTGGAGAGGAAACCTGGAGTCTGAACCTGAGGTATGGAGGGATGCTGTTTACTATTGACCAAGTCCTTGCTCAGCCTGCTTTCTTATATCATCCAAGACCAGAATCTACCCTGGGATGGCACAGCCCAGAGTGGGCTGGGCCTTCACAAATCAATCATCAATCAAAAGATGTCTTCAGCCTTTCCTACAGACTAGTTTTATATTAAGATTCCCTCTCCCCAGAAGTTTCAGTTTGTATCAAGTCAGCCAATGCAGTGGGAGTATTTGTATGGTGAAGCAAAACTGTCCGTGTCATGAACCACAGAATGGGCTGTGGTCCCGTTCTCCTCTCCAAGGACAAATTCCAGTGACCTAAGGACCTCCCGTCAGACCCCACATCTCAAAGGTGCCACCCCACTTCCATACCTCCAACTTGGGGAGTAAACCTTTAGCACTTAGGCCTGGGGAAACACTCAATATCTGAGGTATAGTACGTGGAAGTGGGTGTCTTTCTTCCGATATTAGAAGAAATTCAAAGTATTTCCTGGGTCCGCAAATGTGTAACAAGCTCTCGTGTAATATCACTGTAACTAATGGAGTCAGCCGAAGAGCAACATGGAGAGCTGCGCTGGACAGAGGCCTCTTACCCAGCTCTGCACAGAGCCAATTCTACTCTGACATCTTCATCATGAAGGATGTCACAGGTGCAACCACCGCACAGACCTTGACATCCTCGGCGTGAGTGACAGTGTAGATAAGAGGCTCAGCATGCTCAAACAAGTGGGGACTAAGGCAGGAGGGGACAATCAGGAGGGACAAATCACGAGACTGTAGTGACAGGTTGAGGTTGATGACGACGATGACGATGACAATATTTAATCAAAGCATTGTGATTTTTCAATTCTTCCTATCTTTACCCTTCCCTCGTGCTAACTAATACACATTGCTGCAGAGAACCAGTGTAGTGTTTCAGAGACCAGTGTCCCCCTGTCCTGAACTACTGTTTTGTTTTTAATTTGTGTGTGTGTGAGTGTATGAGCATGTGTGTGAGAGTGTATATGTCAGTGTGTGTGAATGTGTGTGTATGTGTGAGTATGTGTGTATGTATGAGTGTGTGTGTATGTGTGTGAGACAACAGTGCATGTGGGAAGGTCAGAGGACAAGGGGAGAGGAGAGTCTATTCTTTCCTTCCACTGTGAATCCAGAGACTGAGCTCAGATCATCAGGCTGTGCAGCAAGCATTTCAAATCACTGAACCATCTCCTATACACACACACACACACACACACACACACACACACACACACACACACACACAGAGAGAGAGAGAGAGAGAGAGAGAGAGAGAGAGAGAGGTTCTTTTTTTATTATTAAGGCTGATCACTTTTGCTATTGAATGTCCTCCTGTCCTAGTTTTATTTCTTTTGCTGTAATAGGGGAAAAAAAAAACTCAACAAAAAAGTAGCTTGTGAGAGAAAAGGGTTTATTTCAGCTTGCAAGTCCAGGTTATGGGTCATTGTTGTGACCCTGAAGTGAAAGCAGGGACTTCAAACAGCTCGTCACAGCACATCCACGGCCCAGAGCAGAGAGAAAGGAACGCACACATGCACACGCACTTGCTGCCTTGTGTTCAGCTCAGTTTGCCCATCTGTGTACAGTGAGGGGCCCCTTGTCTAGGAAACGATGCCACCCACAGTGGCCTGAATCTCCCCACATCAATTAACTGAGACACCTCCCCACAGACATGCCTTCAGTCGACAGTGTGATGATTGCTCTGAGGCTCCCTTTCCGTGTGGCTGGAGGTCCCTGTAAGTTGACAGTTAAAGCTCTCACACACCCCAACAGTGCATGCGTTTGCAGCCTGTACTCTTGGTGCAGCAGTGTTGGGAGGGAGGGAGGGAGGGCCTATGCAATGTGTTTGGGTCACAGAAATGGAGCCCACATGAATGGACCAGTGCTCTCCTCTCGCAGATGAGAGCTACCACCTCCTTCATAGCTTCTGGTCGTCTTTTCTCTTCTCACCATAAGCTAAAGCATCATGAGGCCCTTGCCAGAAGTCGAGGAGATATGACATCGTGTTCTTTGACTTCCAGCCTCCAGACTATAAGCCAAAAAATAAGCTTTCTAAATAAATAATCTATGCCTCGGGTCTTCTGCTATAGATATAGAAAATGGATAGCACAGATCTATTTATAGTAAAATTTATTCATAGTAAAAGTCACTTTATTTAATGTACAGTTATGAGGGGTGGTTTTTTATTCACTTTACATCTCAATATCAGCTTCTTCTCTCTTCCCAGTACTCCCTTACCCAAAACCTCTCCCCATTCCTCCCTCCCCTTCTCCTTTGAGAATGGTGATTCCCCCTCTAGGTAGGACCCTCCTGCCTCCCCCTGCCCCCAGCAAATCAGGTTTCTGCAGGACTAGGCACATCCTCTCCCACTGAGGCCAAACAAGGCTGTCCATTTAGGGGGATGTGATCCACAGGCAAGCAGACAACAGATTCAGGGAGAGCCTGCTCCTGTTGTTGGAGACCAAGCTGTGCCAGTTCTGGGCTTTAACAAATGTACACAGCCATGCGAGCTTTGCTACAGGCAAGTGTCATACTCCTCCTGACTCCCCAGTATCTTTTGATGGTCAGCCCTTGCCCAAGTACCAGTGCCATACAACTTATACTTGTGTAAGCATGCCATGCCTAGGACATCACACAACACATGGTCTTGTAACTGTCTTCTTTCACTCAGTAGGATGTATCTATGATTCATTCACATGTGCAGATCTTAGGTTTTTTTTTTAAATGTGGTATATATGTGTTCACAATTTTAAAGTATACAATTCAGTGGTACTAAGCACCACTGTTAGAGAATCTGGACTCTAATCTACGCACTCCAGACAGATGTAACATCCAGCTCACAGCAGTTGACTCTCAGCCAGGAAGTCCAACCAAGTGTCATTGTCAGAGTTCCTGCTATCTAAGCACTAACCAGGCCTGAGTGGCACTGCCCAGCTTCTGAGATCTGCGACTGCACCTTCAGGATGGCTTGGCTGGTTAGAGTGTCTCCTGTCTCACTTCATGGTCATAGAGGCATGAGGCACCAGTCCTGCAATCAAACTCAACTTCCACCCTCCTCCCTCTAACCTCCCCTCTCCACCCTTTTCCCTCCATCCTCCCCTCTCCACCCTCCTCCCTCCATCCTCCCCTCTCCACCCTCTTCAATCCATCCTCCCCTCTCCACCCTCCTCCCTCTAACCTCCTCTCTCCACCCTCTTCCCTCCATCCTCCCCTCTCCACCCTCCTCCCTCCATCCTCCCCTCTCCACCCTCCTCCCTCCATCCTCCCCTCTCCACCCTCCTCTCAAGCTCGATTGTTGACTCTCAGCACAAGCCCAAGGCTCCAGCTCTCTAACTGCATGGCTGGTCTTTCCTGTATGAACAAATGACATCTGTATCATGTCATTAATTCAACTCAAGCAAGGTCCCAGGGGCCTTTGTGAATGGCAGACACAATGGGATCACTGGGGAAATCCTGAAGACTTAATTTGCTCCCTAGGAAAGAGGTGGGGGAGAGGATGGAATGAATTCTTTGTAATGATATACCACCTAACAGGCTTGTTGAAAGAATAACAGATTTATGCAGGTAATCTTTTATGACATACAATCATTGGACATCGAGTTTGATTTTGAAAAGGCCTTTGTATCATGCGTGTCTAGGGTCACATGTAAAAGGACAGACACCTGATAGCACAGTCTGCTGAGGAGGTGGACACTCTCTTATTTTATAAACATCTCTTTTTGCTAAGGCTGAGAATTACATGTGAAATTGTCACTGGGGTCTCTTTTCAAATAAGATCTTTTAACTGTGAGAGAAATGATTAAATAGGAAGAGACTGCTGGGCATGGTGGTGCACGCCTTTGAACCCAGAGCTGGCAATCTGGACAAGGTTCACAGGAGGTATGGTAGAGAAACCATTCTGGCGGGGGGCGGGGGGGGGGCGACGGTAGCCTTTTGCTCCGGTTGAGCCATCAACAGACTGGGCAAGGCCTACTACAGGCTAGAGACTAATTGCTCTGTTCAAAGTCCACCAATTTAAATGGAAAGCTTATCCAAAACAACCCTCACAGAAATGCCCAGCTCGGCTCGTCCGAGTTGGCAGATTAACAAAATCGTTATCTCCAAAGCCTGCTCACCAGAGGCAATGGGATTGGCCCAGAGTGGTTCCAAGGAACAATAATTAAAAAACAAAAAGGGGGAGGAAATGTCCCAGATGCTCTGGGAGATTGCTCTGAGAGGGGAAATTAGGATCGTTTATTATCTTTCTTGCGCTCCTGGCTTGAGGAAAGACCTGGTTCGAAGAGGAACGGAGTGGGGGGGGGGGGGGGGGCGGGGGTATTGTGATCCACTTCAGACGCAGACAACTACTGGGACCAGAAAGAATATGTTGGGACTCTGGCAGAAAGATTTCTCTGAAAGGTACAGAGATAAGAACTCGGAGATCTGAGGCTTCTTCACCAGGAATTTAGCATCCATCAAACCTAAAACCGAAAAGACGGGAAGAAGAGAGACGTGGAACAGAATCAACTAAGCGGGACTCCCAGGGGTCTACAGAGGCTGAAGCAGCCACGGTGGAGCCTGCATTGGTCTGCGCTAGGTTGTTTAACTTGGGGGTGTTTGTGGGACTCAACAGTAAGAGTGGGGGGGTCTCTGACTCTTTGCCTGCTTTTGGAACCCCTTTTCTTCTCCTGGGTTGCCTTGTGTCCAGCCTTGACTTCAGGGTTTGTGCCTAGTCTTACCGCATCTTTGGGTTTCTGCTGTGTTCCGTTGGGAGGAAGCTGCTCTTCTCTGAAGGGAAAGGGAGGGGCAGTGGATGGGAGGGGCGCGGGGTGGAGCTGAGAGGAACTGGGAGGAGGAGAGGGAGGGGAGGCCACAGGTAGGGAGGACTGTAAGAGAAAAGAAAAAAAGAGGAGCGTGGAAGAGATTAGAAAAGTGTCACCTAGAGGCTTGTTACAACACAGAGAGACCTGTTCACATCAAAGCCTCTTAACGCAGAAAACATGGTCTAAAAAGTCAGCCCCGCCAGACAAGCTGACGTTTATGTCTGCTGTTCTCCTAGCTTTTATCTTTTACCAGTGTTTCCTTTTAGGCTCTGATGGAACATTAGCTTCAGCGACATTTTGCTAAATGGATGAGCTTCAGTGAACTCTATTAAATCAGCTTCATAACTCAGCCGCCTGGTCCTTTATCATTCTCCTGCTCTGGCCCGCACGGCTTCCCGCTTATCTCCCTCCAGCTTGCTGTTATCCACGGCTGAACACAGTGTCCTTGATGGCGCAGGCTGGCTCCTATCTCTCTTCATTCCTTCCTCCTCGCTCCTCCCTTCCAAGGTCCTCCCTAGACTGTTTCAGACACTGTTTGGTGCTCCCAGACAACGCTCTCAGCCAAATCTTATTTACCCACAGGCTTGGTGAATTTCCAGGAAGAGGGACTGAGGCCAGGGTACTCCTGGCCCAGGAAATTGTCAAAAGTGTCAAAAGGATGGGGATGTTGGAGGAGCTGGAGGAAGTTGGTGTTATCTCAGGGGTAAGTTTAGACAAAAGCATGAAGATGCTGGAAGCTATCTTCAGACCCACAAGTTCTCTTCACCCTCAGATCTCCTCCAAGGTTTTGATGCCTGCTGCCTCTTTTCTAGAAGGTCTGGTCTCCTGAGCCTGCTGAACCTGGAACTGACTTCCACGCTACCGTTTATTCAAACTTACATTTAATTAACTCGGAACCAATCACTAAAAGGCAAAAGATTTGAACAGATAGTTCACCAAAGAATATAGGAAGATGATTTTAAAAGTCATAAAAAGCTGACTGATGCCATGAGTCATTAGGAAAATGCAAATTAAGCCCACTACACAGTCACCAGCATGATCACAATGAAAAGGGAAGGTTGGCAAGGATACGAGGTCACAGCTTGTTCTCTGCTGGTGGCAACGCCAAATAGCTACCATGGAAGGTTGGAAGAATCCATTGGTTTCTTTAAAAGGTAAATGCACGTGGGCGATATAGCCTGGTCATCCCACTTTTTATGTAAGTAAGTATCCCAGAAGAAATGAAAGTTCATCTCCACACACACAAAACTTATTCTCAAATGTTTTAGCAGCTTCAGAGGCCTGGACTGTAGGAGCTTGATTAGGTTTCTGCCATAGCAAAATGCCACAGGTCACATGGCTTAAAAGACAGAAATTGCAGCTGAGCATGGTGGCACACCTTTGATTCCAGCACTTGGGGGTAGAGGCAGGCGAATCTCTGTGAGTTTGAAGCCAGCCTGGTCAACAGAGTGAGCCAGGGTAGCCTGGGCTATATACAGAGAGACCCTGTCTCAAACAACAACAAAACCAAAGAATAAAACCCAGAAATTAATGTTCTCAGTTTTAAGAGTCCAAAAGGTTGAAGAGTCTGACAAAGTCTTTGTTCCAGGCCTCCTCATGGCTCCACAGATGGCTTCCTTATAGGGCCATCCCTCTGAGTGTGTTCTAGAAGAGTGGCAGAGACCTGGTAGCTTCTGAAAGATTCCTCCTAGCTCACTCCTGCAACCACGTGAGACAGAACCAGGCTACCGAATGACGTCAGCTGAGAGGAACAGCTGATGGCAGCAGGCACAAAGACCTCAAGCCAGCAAGTCAGGGCATATTAGACAACCCTGATCCAGTAGCTCCAGAAGACAGCAGATTCATGAGGGATGCTGGGCAAGACTTGGGTGAGCCAAGAGTACAGAGCCCTAAGCAAATGCATGGTTATTGTTCTAAGTAGTGAGTGAGTTTTGGAAGGGCTAATACGCAGTGATGCATAGCTCCTATGGGCTTATCATTTATGAAGTCAACGTCAGGTTCCCAGGAAGACCCCGAAGAACCTGTGTCTAGTATTCACATCACCTCGCTCCAATAATGGGGAAACTGCTTGCCATCTGCATCTCAATTAGTTTGCTTAAAGAATGTATTTCTTAGCCAGGCGGTGGTGGCGCACGCCTTTAATCCCAGCACTTGGGAGGCAGAGGCAGGTGAATTTCTGGGTTTGAGGCCAGCCTGGTCTACAGAGTGAGTTCCAGTACAGCCAGGGCTATACAGAGAAACCCTGTCTCGAAAACAAAACAAACAAAACAAAACAAAACAAAACAGAATGTATTTCTTTGGGGCTGGAGAGATGGCTCAGCGGTTAAGAGCACTAATTGCTATTCCAGAGGTCCTGAGTTTCGCAGCAATCACATGGTGGCTCACAACCATCTATCTGTAATGGGGATCTGATGCCTTCTTCTGGTGTGTCTGAAGATAGCGACAGTATACCCACATACATGAAATAAATAAAATAAGTAAAAAATGTATTTCTTTATTTTAATTTTATTTTTATTTATTTTATTATTTTATGTGCATGCGTGTTTTGTCTGCATGTATGTCTGTGCACCACATGTGTAGTCACAGTGCAAGCAGAGGTCAGAAGACAGCATTGGGTGTCCTGGGACTGTACCTCCCAGATGGTTGTGAGTCACCATGTAGATCTGGAAATTGAACCAGGTTCCTCTTCAAGAACAAGTGCTCTTTTTTGTTTGTTTGTTTTTGTTTTGTTCTTTTTGGTTTTTTGAGACAGGGTTTCTTTGTGTAGCCCTGGCTGTCCTGGAACTCACTCTGTAGACCAGGCTGTCCTTGAACTCCGAAATCCGCCTGTCTCTGCCTCCCAAGTGCTGGGATTAAAGGCGTGCGCCACCACTGCCCCTGGCTGAGAACAAGTGCTCTTGAACACTGAGCTAACTCTCCACCCGTGTTCTTTCGTTTTGATAGGGCCTTACTATGACAATCCCCCTGCCTCAGCCTCCTGAAGGCTGTGGTGACTGTCATATGACACTTTATCTGCTGAGTTTATTTTTCAAACAGGAATGTCACTGTGTATCTCACAGTACATTAAAAAAAACATTATTTCTGTAGGATGTTTCTATATGGGGCTCAGTGGGAGTGAGAAGTCTGGCTACATATTTAGTAAGTGTGTCTATTTTGATAGCTTTGGCTAATAAGGTTTCTTTGTTGGGGCTGTCCTTAAATAGATTCCCTGTCAGGCTGTGCCGGTGTGACTTGCAGATACTTTCCAGACTTCTTGTGACTGCCTCCTCTTTCCTCACATGCCTGGTCCTCTCCAGCTTCCCCTCCCCATGCCCTTCCTGACATCTTGGGGCACCCTGTGATTAACATCTGTGTTGTCCTTTGTCCTTCTCACTTAGACTGTATTTGTTATTCTTGTCTTGGGCTCCTCGGAGGACGCTGCGTGGCACTGGGGCTGTGTGTGTGCTGAATGAATTAGACCGGTCAGCCAACTTGGAGTAGTAGGCCTCAAACAGGGTAAAGATTTAACTACTTCATTACAGGGAGCTTTCTGCTGGAGCTACTGTCTGGAACGGGCTCAGATTCTGTTTTGAAGAAGTGCGCCCATTGTTGACTGCCCACTGCCCTGGAGGAATACAGCAAGCAGGGCAAATTGTATGGCTAAGGTTGATTTCGTCTCTGGTATGTGATTAACTTGGGGAGAGGGAGAGAGAAATATTCACTGGGAACAAAGAATTCAAAATGAGTGAGGTGGACCTAGTGACAACCACACTACTTCCTACGTGAGGTTTAATACGAAGTGATCCTTTCTGATGCCTGAATTTGTCCTAGCAGGTAGCAAAGAATGTCTAGACTCCCCAAAAGGCAAGATAAGTCTACAGTAAGAAGTACCTGGGATGGGGATTTGGCTCAATGTACCTATTAGAAAGGCCAGTATGGTCAGAACTAAGGCTAGACACTCTCCTGACCAGCATCTAGTCCCTGGAGTGGGCTTTGGAGCAATAATCATCTGACCCAAGGTAGAGTTTCAGGAGCGCAGGAGTCTGGAGGTGTGATGCCCCACAGGGTAGCAGCCAGGAGCTGAAATCTGGCCCACTGGAATGGCTTGGTGAGTAGCCTTCTTCTTCATTCCTGTTATGGTTGAGACAAAGCTTCCTTCCAAATGGGTCATTGTGAAGCTTACTCTCTTGCTAACTAGTGGGTGGAGCCACTCACTGAGGGGTGATTGTGTTGTGGAGGCTCTGACCTCAGTAGGGTTCAGAATTTGTTGGTATTAATGTTAGGTGTGTCACCGCTGACAGGGTGTCTTGTCCTTAGCTTCTCCCCTGTCTCCTGTGAGGCTCCTGTGAGGTGGCGCTCTGCTCTACCAGGCCTTCCTGCTATCATGAGTCCCACACCAATGGAGAAATCCAATCAGAGACCAAGACCTCCAAGGCAGGGAGCCAAAGTAAACCTTTCTTACTTTATACCATTTTCCCCTCAGGTTATTTGTTGCAGCAACAGGAAACTGACCAACACCATCCTGTACACTGTGGCTCTTCCCTCTGATGAGAAGTGTGGGGTGTGGAGCTGAAGCCTCAATGTCTAAGACCACGTTCTACCAATTACCCACATATAGACACGCTCCAAGGCCTGATGGGAAGGGCCATCTGTGTATCTTGCTTAGAACAGCAGCTGGCACTGTGTGGAAGGTCAGTGAACATTGGTGATGGGGTGTTTGCTTGTCCTAGAGTCAGGCTCTTGTGCTGCAGTTCAGGCCAGCCTGGAACTTGTGGCAATTCTCCTACTTCAGCTTCCAGAATTCTGAGACTGTAGACCATGAGCCAAGACTCCTTGCTTGGTCATGACCCCCACCCACAGGATGTCCTACTGCCTAGGACACTGTGTCAGGGCATGTTCTATCCTGTGCTGTGACACTAGGTCTTTGTCAGCCTATCTTAAAACCATCAAAAGGGGGGGGGGTGGTGGGGAGACTTCAGGGGTGCTCTTCAACTTCAAGGTAGCTGTCTTTGTCACATGAGGATGATTTCTCACATGAGGCCGATTTGCCATGGTTTATCTTGGTTCTCTGCTTGACTAAGTCTGGAATTAACTAAACCCAGGCGGCTAGACACACCTGTGAAGGCGTCTTCTTGGTTGGATCATTTGAGGTTAGAAGATCCACCCTCTGGGGGCAGCCTCTATTAATGACACGGAAGGAGGAAGCTTCTGGGTTTTGCCTGCTTTTTGCCTTCACTCTCACTGTCAAGCTCTTCTCCCCTGTCCCTGGGGCATCCCTTTGCTGGTGTTAGAACCTACTTCTTAGCTAGTGAAATGTACACTGAAACCCATAGCTCTCTAGGACTTCGCTGGGACTCCAGCACCAGACTGGGACTGCCAAGACATCCGGTCCCATAGGCTGGATAACTACTAGACCCTTTCTACCAGCCATTGTTGGGCTACTTGGACCAGAGGCCAGAAACCATTCTAGAAAATTCCATGTGTTCATTCTGTCCATTGTTTCTTTAAAGAACAGTGACTCGGGCTGGAGAGATGGCTCAGCGGTTAAGAGCACTGACTGCTCTTCCAGAGGTCCTGAGTTCAATTCCCAGCATCCACATGGTGGCTCACAACCATCTGTAATGGGATCTGATGCCCTCTTCTGGTGTGAAGACAGCTACAGTGTACTCACATACATAAAATAATAAATTTTTTTTTTTTACAGAACAGTGACTCATACAATGACCTTGAACTTCTAATCTTCCTGCATCTACCTCCAAGTGCTAGGATCACAAGCATATACATATATATGTATATACATATACGCTTATACATATACATGTATAAGCATATAGAAGTAGCTGTGTGTGTGTGTGTGTGTGTGTGTGTGTGTGTGTGTGTGTGTGTCTGTCTCCCTCTCCCTTGCTTTCTCTCTCGAAGTCTCCAATGCTGTGAATGAGCTGTGAGTTCCTGTATTCAGCCCACCTTGTCCTTCTCCAGGACTGTGGGCGTACACCACCGCACCTGGCTTGGCTCTACCTTTCAAGTCCAGCTTTGCATTCTGGGTTCTGACGTTTTTTCCCTTTGGAGATAAGCACAGGTGGCCTGGCAGGAGAGAGAACAGGTGCAGAGGAGGCCGACGGGGGGCTTCCTACGAATACCAGACGCACTGTCCTGAAATAAGCTTCAGCCGTCAGCCAAATGACTTGTGTAAATCTCCATGAATAAAAATGTAAAAACAGTGTAAATATAGCTCCATTAAAGGGTCTTAAAATAGGAGCCTGGCTGTGGCAGCAACTTGGGTAGGGGATAAGATGCAACGTGGCGCTTCCACCCTTCCCTTCTTTCTCGTCATTTATGAGGGAGAATTTTTATTTAATGTGTAAAGGTTAAAAATAGCTTATTGGTGCTGGGCAGTGGTGACTCAAGCCTTTAATCCCAGCACTTGGGAGGCAGAGGCAGGTGGATTTCTGAGTTCGAGGCCAGACTGGTCTACAGAGTGAATTCCAGGACAGCCAGGGCTACACAGAGAAACCCTGTCTCGAAAAACCAAACCAAACCAAAACAAAAAATAAAATGAAAATAGCTCATTGGCTCATTTGTGTCAAATGATGTTTATCTTTCGTGTGATGACTATAGATTTAAAGGAACAACTAAGACCAGAAAAAGGGACTACTTTGTCTTAAGGGCCCAAGTCCAGAGGTCTCCATATTTGCTCCTCTGTTCAGCTTGATTCAGATTCCCTCGAAAGAGATTTTAGTTGACCAGTGTGGGGTCTTTTTTGGGGGAGGGGGGTACGGTTAAAGATTTATTTTTATTTTGTTTTATGTGGATGAGTGTTTTGCCTGCATGTATGGATGTGTACTGTGTGCATGCTTGGTGCCCTTGGAGGCTGGAAGAGGGTATTGTACTTAGAAGGCATGGCTGCTTTTGTTCTCACAGAGAAGCACCGGGGAAACCCGGGATGAGAAGCATACAGGGTTGTTCCTCCCTTGAAGGAACATGCTTTTTTAACCTGGTGGCCTTGGTGCTATGCGTGTGGCCAACTTTCCTGACACTGCATCCTCCCTCAGACCCTCATTATAAATTTGTTGTTCTCAGTCAATCTATAGAACCTATCTTTATGGACTTTACAAAGAATCTCAATGTAGTTACATCTGATCTTTATTTAGCTCACTTTGTTCCTCAAGGAGATCTACATGTCGTTTGTCTTGCGTGTAGGATTGAGTTAATTGTCACCAGGACCATTTTCACCAAATTGTGCTGTGCTTAAATATGCCTGAAATAAAACTACTCAGAGTAAGACTTTAGAAGACTGACCCAGTACAGCTGCTGAGTCATGTTGAGCTGAGTTGCCATTTTGCCCCCTGCAGTTCGTCCCTCTGCAGCCCATTACGGTTGCAGAGACCCCCACGGCCGGTGCGTGACGTGGGACATGCTCAATGTGGGACTTGACCCTTGGAAAAGGTAAGAAAATGTTTTCTTTAAGTAGAAGCAGAGGGTAGGGGTTCAATCCTCTCACAGAAGGGGTCACAGCTGTAAGTGAGACAGGGAAATAGCACAGGTTTTTCCCAGTCCTCTGAGGTAACGCATCTTATATGATTATCTGAGCTATCTGTTAAGACCCAGGGGAGCAAATATTTAAAAACAAAACAAAACAAAACAACAAACAAACAAATGAAAAACCAGTTCTGCAACTTTGTATAAGTGAGTGTAAAATTCCATCCTGGGTTTCCTGAACAAGGAACCATTGCTATCCACAGTTGGAGTCACATAGACACGAATGTGAAAAGACCCCATGAGAAGGAGGGTGAGAAGCCCTGTCTGTTGTTTTGCAGTCTGGACTGCAGTTATATATTGCTTGAATGCTCTTTAGAAGGACCATCGGGATCCTCTGGACACACCTTGGCAGGGTGAGTTGTTCCAAGGGGCCAGGTGGCTCGCAAAGCTGCCCTGAGGCTGCCCCCAGCACTCCCATCCCCCCCAACCCCCAGCCCCACCCAAGATTGTTTGCCTTTGCCTATGATGTAATAAGGGAAAACATAGAGCTAAGGAATATGAATCCAAATTTGACAGGGATGATAAGCTTTTAAACTCCCAATAGAGCAAACCTAACCCCAGGATCAAAGGGAAAATTGATCCAGTATGGATTGATCAGTGGCCCCTTCATAGAGAAAAATTAAGATAGACCCAATTCTATTAGAGGAACAATTGCAACCTGGACATATAGAACCTTCAGTGAGACCTTGGAATTCCCCTATTTTGGTAATTAATTACATTATAGTTTTGTAAATAAAAAGACAAAAAATAAATTTCAGCTGCTGTATGATTTCAGGGGCATAAATGTTCCTGTGAAAACAAATGGAGGCTCTGCAGCTGGGGCTCCCCATGCCTACTGTGGTTCCTCAAGGACACTCCACTATTTAGTATCAGTGGAACATTTTGCCACAAGCGATGAACACATTGTCAAACTATGTGACAATATTACGTATGTAGGCACTTAATGAAAACATTGCCCCACTGTGTGACAATATTATGTATGTAGGCACTTAAGCTGGCGCAGCCTAAAGCCCTTCAGGCATTGGTCACTCATTGTATGAATGTATTCTCTGCTCATGCTTTCCTAATCAATACTTAAATGGATGCTTAACTTTCATGGTAAATGAACTAAAAGAAGAAAATGTAGGGGCTGGAGAGATGGCTTAATGGTTAAGAGCACTAACTGCTCTTCCAAAGGTCCTGAGTTTAATTCCCAGCAACCACATGGTAGTTCACAACCACTCGTAATGGGTTCCAATTCCCTCTTCTGGTCTGTCTGAAGAGAGCAACAGTATACTTCTATACATAAAATAAATAAATCTTTAAAAAAAGAAGACTGGGCAAGGGTGGCATACACCTTTAATCCCAGCACTTGGGAGGCAGAGGCAGGCAGATTTCTGAGTTCGAGGCCAGCCTGGTTTACAGAGTGAGTTCCAGGACAGCCAGGGCTATACAGAGAAAACTTGTCTTGAAAAAGAAGAAGAAGAAGGAAGAGGAGGAGGAGGAGGAGGGGGAGGGGGAGGAGGAAGAAGAAAGAGGAGAAGAAGAAGAAGAAGAAGAAGAAGAAGAAGAAGAAGAAGAAGAAGAAGAAGAAGGAGAAGAAGAAGAAGAAGAAAATTTAAACTTAACTCCAGATAAGATACAAAGTGGTCACCATATAATTATTTAAAATATATTCTCACTCAACAACAAATTTGCCATTATCCCCTCTCAGTCTAAATTTTCCGAAGCAATGTACCCTCAAATACTTAGAAAAGATTTTGGGCCATGTCAATTGGATGTGTTCTTAAAGCCCATGTCCACAGTGACACATCTACTCCAACAAGGTCACACCTCCTAATAGTGGCACTCCCTGGGCCAAGCATATATGAGCCATCACAGCAACTTGTGCCACTTGTTAGTAGAGAGCCTACAGAAATCACTGTGCCATTAAATAGAATTCTGGCTGATTATTTTGTTCCACGATGATCACAATTGGCAGGTAGCAATCACATGTTACTTGGGATCTATAAGTATTAGTTATCCTAAAGATCCCTTTAAGAATTGTTTAAGATACCCCATGGGTGTTCCTTAAAATTACATCTAGAGATCCTATAGAGATCACTGTTAAAAATGGCTCTTCAAAAGCACGGGAGCTTATGTCTTATATACAAGTTCCACACCCTCCGCATACACCCAGCCCTGGTTGTGCAGCTCAACAGTCTGAACTTGCTGCAGCCAACCAACTTTTATTTGATGTTTCTCTGCATTGGATATTTTAGCACACTCTCCATTGGTGCTCAAATTGTTTCTGTTTTAGAAACTGTAAGACTAAGCCAGGCAGTAGTGGTGCACGTCTTAAATCCTAGCACTTCAAGACTTAAACTTAATCCCACCACCAATGCTAGTGCACAGTTAGTTCTGTCCCTATGGGCGCCTATACAACAACCACCTCAGCATTTTTTCTTTTCTTTTCTTTTTCTTCTTCTTTCTTTCTTTCTTTTTTTTTTTTATTAGGTATTTTCCTCATTTACATTTCCAATGCTATCCCAAAAGTCTCCCATACCCTCCCCCGCACTCCCCTACCCACCCACTCCCACTTTTTGGCCCTGGCGTTCCCCTGTACTGGGGCATATAAAGTTTGCAAGTCCAATGGGCCTCTCTTTCCAGTGATGGCCGACTAGGCCATCTTTTGATACATATGCAGCTAGAGTCAAGAGCTCCGGGTACTGGTTAAGTTCATAATGTTGTTCCACCTATAGGGTTGCAGACCCCTTTAGTTCCTTGGGTATTTTCTCTAGCTCCTCCATTGGGGGCCCTGTGATCCATCCAATAGCTGACTGTGAGCATCCATTTCTGTGTTTGCTAGGCCCTGGCATAGTCTCACTAGAGACAGCTATATCAGGGTCCTATCATCACAATCTTGCTAGTGTATGCAATGGTGTCAGTGTTTGGAGTCAGCATTTTTTCATAACTCACATTCACATGCATTCTCATATGCCAGACCTGGTAACATTCGCTAGTGCTCAAGCAGATGCCCTGGCCTCCTCCTCACCTCTAATACTTTCATTTCAGGCTGCTTAAAAGACTCATGAATTTCTTCATCAAAATGCAAAATTATTACAAGTGTAGTTCTCTACCTCATGAACAAGCGTGCCTGCCCTCTGTGTTCCTTGACCACCACTGCCCCCTGCTGGAGGAACTAATCCTTGCGCGTTAAACTCTAATGCCACTGGGGCAAACAGATACTACTCAAATCTCTGAATTTTGACATTATGCTCCTGTAACAGTTGATACTTGGAAAGAATACGATTGTTGCTTCTGTCTGCAGAACGATCTCGGATGCTGTCATTATTTATTATATACCTTTCCCTTTCCTGGACATCCATTGCAACTAAAAACTGGTAACGCTCCTGCTTATATTAGCAAACAACTTTTACAATGTATAAAATATTAATCATGTTGCCGGAACCCCTTTCAACTCACAGTGTCAAAGCTATTGTGGAATGACAGCGTTAACTACTTAAACAACAAATTTTAAAAATAAAATTGGGGACTATATCTTCACCTTAAATGCCTAGTGCTATGGGCATTTAAAATTTAAGCCATGGTTTTTAAAAAAATTTTTTTTTTACTTTAAAGGATAATGCTTTCTCCACTACCCAAAAGTGGAGGCACAGACATGGACACAGTATATGTTAAATGAAATATCTAGGAACCAATCAGTGGAAAGGGCCCCAAGTTCCTCTACCATCAGGGCAGGGTTACGCTCGAGTCTTTTCAGAAAATGAAAGAAGTCCCAGATGATGTCTGCTCCCATGACTAAGACAGCATCCCAGAGACACTGGACACATGAAGCATCTGAAGAAAGATAACAAGCACACCAAGAGGAGGCATCCCAAGAGGAAGAAGAAGTTGATGACTTGGGGGAGGCATCGAGACTTTAATTCATCAAGCTGAGACCTTGGAGAGACAAGGACCCAATGCTACTGACCCCCAAAATGATGATGCTATGTTTATTGACTATATTATAGGCTAATTCTCAGATTGTACAGAATCCAAATACTTTCCTTTCTGGAATGTGTTGTTTTAATGTGTCAAGATACTGCTCATATTCACATTGATGATCTGCATAAAGAGAAAGACACAATCTCTCAAGTGACCTTTGAAGGCCATCTCGATTAAGGTGGCTCTCCCTTTTCTTGGTCCTCTGCTGGCTAGTCCTATGGCTTTGTTAGACCAATTCTGCAGGCTATGCAGTCAAGCTTGGCTTATGCTATTACAGCCACAAAATTCTCTTTAAAAACTCAAAAGGGGGTGAGATAGGAAGTATGGCTGTCTTTTAAACACCAGAGAAACCCAGGATGTTAAGCACGCAGGGTTGTTCCTCCAAAAGAAGGAGTGTAGTGCCTGTTATCTGCCCAGAAGGCTAGAAATGGACATGGTTTCTGACCTAGTGACCTTTGCGCTATCTGTGACTTTTCTGGCACTGGATCACTCCCCTAGACCCTTATTGTAAAATTGTTTTTCCCAGTCAACCTATAGAACCTGTCTTTATGGACTGTACAAAGGGTTTCATATCTGATCTGTATTTAGCTTGTTTTGTTCCTGAAGGAGATTTGTGTGTGGTTTGTTGTACACATAGGATTGAGTTAATGATCACGAAAATAGTTTTCACCAAATGTGCTGTGTTTAAATATGTTTAAAGTAAACCACGTGGAATCTAACTCCAGTTTAAACCAACATCAGCGACTGAGTCATATGAGTCATGGTAAGCCAAACTGACTTCTTGTTTCTGGCAGCTCATATCTCTGCAGCCGGTTAAGGTCACAAAGACCCCTGTAATCGGGTCCCCCAGAACCAATGCTAACAACAGCGGTGAGCCACAATGTGGGTGCCAGGAATAGAACCTAGGTCCTCTGGAAGATCAGCAAGTGCTCCTAACCATTGAGCCATCTCTCCATCCCAGACCAGTATGAGTCTTACATCGACAATGCTTAGGGTGGGGACATTGCCTGAAGAACACAGAAAAGGATGAGGGAGCTCCCCAAAGTGTGTACGGTGGGAGTGGCTGTTACCCCGCTGATGAACGGAGCAGCAACATCATATGTAAGGCAACAGAAGTTCTCAGGGATGCTCACAAGTTACAGCTTCAAGTGTCAGCCAAGAGTCTCCCAGGGCAAAACTGGGTGGTTTGGGGAATCTTGAGAACAAGCTGGCCAGAAGGCTAACACCCAGCGACTAGCTTATACCACTGAGAGTGAATCTATCTCTTCTTCACGGAAGGCTTAGACACAGATGGCAGCAATGATAGTCTTTGACTGAGTAGCACAGCTCTTAGCATGAGCTCCATGTAAGCTTCAACGTGTTTGTTTAGAAACTGATTACAAACCTTCTGTTAGGACTGCACGAAGCACACCCCAGCTACCCTGAGCAAAAGATAGCCTCTTTGGGGATATTGTTGGTAGCAGGCAGGGGCAGACATGAGGCAGATCCGGGAAATCTGTGTGTGCTTCCTGTTTCTCTTCCTCTCTGAACCTTCCTGAGCTCCATCTTTCTCCTGATGTGGCTGCCTGGCATTTTTTAATTAATTAATTAATTTAAAAAATTTCATCCCACCCAGACCGAGACTGGATTCCCTCCATCCTGTTCCAAACCCAGAACAAGGACCCCCAAGGGGTTCAGTTTGATTCTGCACTCAGAATCCCTCCCCCCAACCCCCAGCACTCAGCTCAGTCAACCACGTGGCCAAGATGACACCCGGTGGGAGGTACTTCTGTTACCTTGTAGATTCAGTTGTGGGAGCTTTTTTCTTTGTAAAGAGATTCAGCCGAGTAAGGGGATAGTATTTGCTTACACCTGTATAGAGCTTTACATACAAGTATGTATCCTTTCTTTCATCTGATTCTTGGAGTAACCTCAAGGAGTGGGAAAGCAGGTATTCAATTAGTGAATGTGACTGGGCACTATGTTGCCCAGGCTGGCCTCAAATTCCCTGAGTCAAGCCTCGGACACTGGGATTAGAGGGGTACACACTGTGTCCAGCTAGGACAAGTCTTCCCTTCTAGGTCAGTCTTATTTCACCCCTTAGGTTCTACTTTTCTTTTAAACCCCCTCTCTCCTGTTCACTTGGAATTTGGGGGGGTGGGGAAGAGACCATCTCTCACCTTTGCCCCTGGATCTCTCTGCTACAGTCTCTGCATGAGTTAAGCTTTGATTAAATTGAATTTGTTTTCCAGGTGAATCCAGTAAGGCCTAGAGCACGAAGTGCTTTGCTTCAGGGGATCCGGCCAAAGAGACAAGGTGAGGTGGTTCCATAGCGGAGTCTCTAAGATTTCCAGGCAAGAAAGTGTCCCACAAGGTCTCTGACATCGCAGTAGGGTTGGGCGTGTTTTCAGGAAGCGGGGAAATTCTATGTAGATGATATGAGGGGATGAGGAGATGCAAGCCTTCCCGTGAAGGTGCTGCGGCTGCATTTGGCTGCATTTGCCCTGATCTCAGGGCTCCAGCAGGGCTCTCTTTACACCTCAGACTCTTAGGCTTCTTTTCCTTGGTAGCTGGCGGCGGCTACTTCACCGTACATCCCTGACTTTTTCTCAGAACTAGGCAAGACCTCGAGTGTGGATCTGATGCAGTCCTGTGCACCTCAGGTGTGGATGGGGGTCACCGTGCTACAGATGAGCCAGCCTCCCCAGAAAGCGGCTTCTCTTGCTACGGGGAACCACCTGAAGGAAAGAGATGCTTTCTCTGCTATGGGGATACAACTGTCTGCTGTCATAGCCCCAGGAACAACGAGAGAGGAAGCCTTAGCAGAACAGGACAGCAAACCCAGACCCAGCTGGGGCCTAGGAGCTACTGCAACTCCCCACTGTCTGTGGAAAGAGCTGGGGGGAGGGTGAGAGCCAGTGTGGAATTAGTTGGAGTGACAGGAGACAAGTGTGAGCAGTGTGGGTTATTAATAGGGACGAGGACATATATTTACAACCAGTGACCCCCAGTGAAGGTTAGAACAGTTACCTAGATGTATCTGAGACCCACACAGAAGACACCCCAAGCTTGCAAAGTGAGCTTTCTCATCCCAGAGTCCCTTAGGCCAAGGGGCTTGGGCAACAGAAGCAAGAACCTTGACTGTGTCTGTGTGTGTGTGTGTGTGTGTGTTTGCTCAGGCTGTGTGCTGCTGTTCTAGGGGAGGGAGGGAGAGAAGAGGAAGAGGAAGAAACCGAGGAAGAGGGGAGGGTGCTAAACGTAAGCTTAGCCAGCTGGCTCTGTGGTTTCCATTCTCCCTTCTACCTCCAGCTTCGTGGGGGAGTAAACTGTCCCCTTTAAGTGACATTTTTCTTGTTCCATCCTGGCTTGGAAGATTTGGGCCTTGAAACCTGAAGGCAAATAAAACACATACTCTGGTCTGCCTCCTAAGAGTGGGTACAGGGTGTTAGGGGCAGGTACGATCACTAGTCAGGGAGCATGAGGTGGGTCAGATCTGACAGGTGGCCCAGCTTGTCCCCACACTGGCAGAATTTAGTTGCTGAGGACCCTAAGGTGGGAGGGGAGGGCTGGGTCCGGGGTGTGCTGTCCTGTAGGTTTGGGGGGCAGGGAAGGGTGGGTTCTGGGATTAAGGCTGGTCGGAAGGTGTGACACCACAGTTGGCTTCTAGTCTGGCTGGGTTTGGGTTAAAAGGCTGCAGAGCAATTCAGTCCCTCCCATTCGTGTGACGTTCTGAAAGGGGCCTCTGGAGTACACGGTGATTTTCACAGAGCTCAGCTATGGCAGGTCAAGCTGCTTTTGTCGAAACCCTAGGACGGGTCAGAGGTTGCTGAGTTCCCGTTCTGATCCTGTTCATACCACTCCTTTTCCTGAACTGCTCTGTGTCTTAGTCAGGGTTTGACTGCTGTGAACAGATGCCATGACCAAGGCAAGTCTTATAAGGACAACATTTAATTGGGGCTGGCTTACAGGTTCAGAGGCTCAGTCCATTATCATCATGGTAGGAAGCATGGCAGCATCAGGCAGGCATGGTGCAGGCAGAGCTGAGAGTTCTACATCTTCATCTGAAGGCTGCCAGGACAAGACTCACATCCAGGCATCTAGGACAAGGGTATTAAAAAGCCCACGACCATAGTGACACACCCACTCCAACAAGGCCACACCTGTTGGCATCAGGACCTCCCAAACCTATGACATCACATAGGCGACAGCGTGACCTGCAGACCTGTTGCCAACAGGCACCGTAGTCCCAGAATCCACTTGGCTCACCTACTACCTTTACCTGTGTTACATCATTTTCCATATAAATAAGGGGAACGCCCCTCCCCCCTCTCTTTCCCCCTTCTCTTTCTTTTCTGCCACCACTTTCCCCCACCCCCACCCCTCCCAATAAACCTCTCACATGTGAAACGGTTTGGGCCCAGTGTGCTGTGTAGAGACATGAGCAGCTATTTTAACACATCAACACCCACTCCAACAAGGCCACACCTCCAAATAGTGCCACTCCCTGGGCCAATCATATACAAACCATCACACTCTGTGTCCCACTTTTAATTGGAGTTAATAAAAGTACTTCCTACATAGAGTTTTGGTGATCAGAAAAGTATGTGACATGTTTGGTACCGGCCTGACACACCGACTGGGTGCCCTCCAGAAGGTGAATTTTTCTATCATTCCTCACCAACTCCAGCAATTTTTTTTTCACCAAGACAAAGGCAGTAGGTAATAGCAGATAAAGTAGGTGATATTTGATAAAGCTCAGCTTAAGACAGAATGAGCACTCTCAAAGGGTGCTCACTTGCAAACTTGTTTTTGCTGCTGTAACCAAACACTATAAGCTGAGTAATTTGTAAAGAATGAAGGCCGAGTCAGCTCGAGCTTCTGAAGACTGAGCAACTCATGGTAAGTGAGCCACATTGGTGACTTTCTGACTTGTGGAGACTGTGCAGTGTCCCAAGGACATCACATGGGGAAGACAGTCAATGTGTCAGAGAGGGCGGGCTGGTCTTTACAGCAAAGCCTCTCCCTTGGTGGCCCATCGATGTCTGAGTGAACTAACCTACCCTTCGTCTCCAAATGCCAGCTAGCGTGTCACTCAGAGGGGTAAGTCTTAACATCTGAATCGGTGGGAGTGGGGGTGGAATTAAAACTACTGCACATTCTACGTGGGAAAAGCATGAGTCAGGGTGGGTTCCCCATGGCCCCACGTATGCTTCTAAAGCATATAAACAAGACCTAGAAAAGCAGGTCAATTCCAGCAACTGGGTCCCAGAGCCCAAGCTTCTGAGTAGCACCTATTTATGAAGGGGTTTTCTGAACTGAAGACACTGCTAGAATGCTGGTTGTTATTAGACTAGTGGGGGCTGAGAGGAGAGTGGCTTTGTCTTTTCAGACTAACTGAGGGGATGTAACTGCTGCCTGGTCCTCAGTAAGCTGGAGTTCACTGTGCTACCCTGGGTAATACACTAGGAGAGAGGACATTACACAAGTGGAAGCTATGGGCCTGACCTGGACATCAACAAAATGCAAAGGCAGAAGGAACAAGGGTCTTCAGGTCCGTACCTCTCCACCCTTAGTGAAACATAAGCCACAGGATCTATCCAGATGTCCAGGTGACAGAAAGCATCCTGAGAGGCCAGCCAGTGTTAGGAGATTCATGTCTGGGTAGTTTAAATAAGAACGGTCCCCGTAGACTCATATATTTGAATACTTGGTCTTCAGTTGGTGAAACTGTTTGGGAAGGACTAGGATGTGTGCCCTTTTGGAGCAGGTGTGTCACTGGGGTTGATGCTTTGAGGCTTAAAAGCCCAGGCCATTCCCAGATGGCATTCTCTCTCTCTCTCTCTCTCTCTCTCTCTCTCTCTCTCTCTGCCACATGCTGTGGATGTAAACTCTCAGCGACTGCTCCAGTGCCATGCCTGCCAGCAGCCATACCCCTTGCCACGATGGTCATGGACTCTGACCCTCTGAAACTGTGAGCCACACATAAATGCTTTCTTTTAGAAGTTGCCTTGGTCCTGGTGTCTTATCAGAGCAATAGAAAAGTAACTAAGATGAGTTTTAAGTCTTTCTGCCGAGAGAGGCAGAGACATTTAAAATCACTTCATTAGGGAGAAGGATGGAAAAGCACACACTAACATGCAAAGTTTTTTATTATTTGAGTCAGAAAATGTTCTAATCAGTATTGTGCCCATGGTAGCCAGTGTCTTCCCTGACTGCAGTGTTATGATTCATCAGTCCTTGCCTGAACTCCAGACCTACATAATCAACTACCTATCTGACATGCTCAGTTCTCTGGGGTCTGTATTAACGTTGCTTTGTCAAGAGGACTTTTATGGTCCCCCTGAAAGGTAATATGTTATGTTTTCCATCCCCACATTTTTGCTGCTTTTCACATACTCTCTCTAACACTTGTATGTCTCCCTTTGGAACATTGTAGGCTCTCCTCTGATGAGTTTTATGAATTGTTTGTGGTGTATGTGTGTGCGCGCGCGCATGTGACCCTTTTATTCGCTATTGTTAAAAACAAGTGCTTTTGTATCCACTGTATTCATGTGTATAAATATCTGGTAAGTGAATGAATGAGTACCATAAAAAATGAGAGACCTGGACCCAGCATGACAGGCAGTCGCCACCAAGCCAGAGGACTTGCACTGGGTCCCTGGAACCCACACAGTGGAGAGAGCTGACTCTTGCAGGATGTCCCCTGACCTCCACATGGGTGCCAGCACACATATAATAAATAGAAACAAAACTGGGAAGACTCGGCTAATTCCATGACAGGCTTCAAATCGGCAGTTCAGGAGAAGAGGCTTAAATCTCTGTTTCCAAGAACTGGGCAAGTCCAGGCAAGTCCAGGCCTCAGAAGTTGCTCTAAAGGTCCCTCCAGGCATACCCGAGTTAAGCTGAAAATCTGGGAGCAGTTGCCATAAAGGTGAAGTTTTGGTTCAAGCTCCGACAGTGTTTATTGCCTGTCTAGAACTTGATTTCTAACAAACCGAAAGGGTGCCACCTAGTGACTGCCAAGGTTACTGGTAGAACTTCAAATTGTAAAACCAGAAAACAAAAACCCCAGAGAGGTGCCATATCCTGTAACGCCACACGGCGGCGCTGTTGTCCACTGCTGTGGCTATCATGGTCTTGCTGTGCCAGGTCCGTTATGAAACAGCTGTGGCCACCCTAAAATGCGTACAGAGACAAGTGTGAGACTTGCTGATTCATCAGATTGTATTGGTTTGTTAAATAGCAAATAAAAAAAATCTTTAAAGTAATGTTGCAACCCTAAATCTCATAACCAAACAGTAAGTTGATGTTTAAAACTTGCCCTACACCCTACAAAACATCATGATTTAGAATCAAGGTAGGAAAAGCTGAAAACTCCAAGGAAGTTCTGTCAGTATCAAGTGATCAATGATACATCATGTTAAATTAGCCCACACATCTCTGCACACAACCAAGCGCGTTTGTTCCCTCTATGAGGCATGAGGTTTAGGTAAAGGGCTGGAATGGAGAGATGGCTCAGCGGTTAAGAGCACTGAGTGCTCTTCCAGAGGTCGTGAGTTCAAATCCCAGCAACCACATGGTGGCTCACAACCATCTGTAATAGGATCCGGTGCCCTCTTCTGGTGTGTCTGAAGACAGCTACAGGCTACTCAATTACATACATGTAATAAATGAATAAAATTTTAAAAGAAAAGTTCCAGGGCCATTTGTTCTCCTGTGAGACTGACTGATCAGTTAAAAAAAAACAAATAAAAAGATTGTGAAGACGTACATGACACCCAGTGAGCCTGCAGTCAGTAGTGGCTTTTGCCCACGATTTTATATTACTGCCATAGTGTTATTTATTGCTGATTTAATATTATTAGTGTCATTCTTAACTGGGCTGTTTTTCTTTCTCCACCTCTTCTCGAGCTGACAATGCTTTCTTTCAGTATATACAGACAACACTAAAAGTGATTTTGTGGCGCTTTATTCTACGTATACAAGTGTTACATGGTTATTTTAGCTATATGGAAAATTTGTAAAATTTTAAAAGTTAATTCAGAAATCTAAGGTTTTGTTACTACACATGTGGTCTTACACAGTATTTCTTCACTAGTCTTTAGTGATCATATTGTGCACATTGCCATGTCTTTTAAGTGGTTTATAATAATTAATAATATATTATTCCTTTTGGTGATAGTCTCTCTTTTCAAAGAGGGAAGGAAGGAAGGAAGGAAGGAAGGAAGGAAGGAAGGAAGGAAGGCAAGCAAACATTTATTTATTTGGGTTTCTATGTGCAACCCTTCCTGTCCTAGAACTTCTATGTAGACCTGGCTGGCCTTAAGCTCAGAGATCCAGCTGCCTCTGCCTTGTGAGTGAAGAGGTTAAAGGCGTGTGCCACTATGCCCAACATCTTTAAATTTTATTAGTGTTTAAGATTATGTAAGGGATATGATATATACAAGAGTGCAGTGCCTGCCATGTCCAGAAGAGGGCGTAAGAGCCGGAGTTACAGGCAGTCGCGAGTCTATGAGTCTTCCGGTGTAGGTTCTGGGACCCCGACTGGTTTTCTTTAACAGCAGATTAGCAGCCGCCTTAACCTCTGAGCTCCCTCGTCAGCCCCCATCTCTTTTAAATATTCAATTGACAAAAACGTCTATACTTAGGATGAGCAACATACGCTGCGCTTTGTAGAATTTGAGGACGGGGTAAATCGGATTAGCACATGTGTATTCTGCCACACACACACTTGCCACTGGTGAGAACATAACACAGTCAGCCATTTCAAGTATACAGTGTATTGTTATTAAGTAATATTCACCCGGCTTTATAGTAGATTGCCCGCTCTTTTGTGACAGAAACCGGACGTGCTCTGACCAGCCTCTCCCTGACTCTCCATGCTGTTTCACGAACGGAACTGAGTCCACATGGAATGAGATCATGGAGGTCTGTGTGTTTCAGAGTCCAACTTGCTTTTCTACTTAGAAAAGCTGCACATTTCAACGTAGAAACTACTAAATAAGGCAGGCCGAGGAAAACGGTCGCTTCCAACCCCCTTCTCTAGATGTCATTCGCAATCAGAAGGCAGCTGCAGTTCACTATCATTTTTTTTTTAAATTTTGTGATTATTTCTCCAGGCATTACATCTTCATTCTGATTAATTATGGGGTGTCTTCTGCACTGGGTCCTCCCTCCATTGGATTGAATCTATTTAACTGAAGGGCCTACATGAAGTTCTACCAAACCAAGTATTTCATTTCATAGAGAGCTATCCCAGGGGCTGGCTCCGTCATGAATCTGGACAGAGCATGCATTCGGTTTGATGACCACTCCCTGATAAAGGCTCTGATCGTTGGTAAGAAGGGGTTCTGGGCGGGAGAAGCGGCAAGTGAGCCCACTCTTGCAATCAGTTCCCTTTCTTTTCTTTTTTTTCTTTAAAGATTTATTTATTTTATGTATGCCCCTACACTGTTGCTGTCTTCAGACACAACAGAAGAGGGCATCAGATCCCA
This sequence comes from Mus musculus, assembly GCF_000001635.26. Taxonomy (NCBI): domain Eukaryota; kingdom Metazoa; phylum Chordata; class Mammalia; order Rodentia; family Muridae; genus Mus; species Mus musculus. Next base: position 81,786,447 of record NC_000078.6, on the reverse strand, counting down.
TTACAGAGGGTTGTGAACCAGCACATGGATCCTGGGAATTGAACTCAGGATCTCTGGAAGAACAGTCAGTGCTTTTAACCACTTAGCCAATCTTTCCCTTTCCTAGACAAAGGTTTTTGGGGAAGAGAAAGGAGAAGAAAAGAAGGGAGATTTGTTACCAGTTGGAGATTCAAAGAGCATTAATTCTCAGCAGACAAAACAGAACACACTATCAACCTCAATGAGATCTCTGAGCACTGTCCCGAGACCCCTGCTTTGTCTACAGGAGCTGTTCTCAACCCTTTAGAGGGTCAGCCCTTTCACAGGAGTCACCTAAGACCATAGGAAAACACAAATACTTACATTATGATTCACAACGGTAGCAAAATTGCAGTTAAAAGTAGCAACAAAAACAATTAATTTTATGGTTGGGGTCAGCACAGCATGAGGAACTATTAAGGTTGCAGCATTAGGAAGGTTGAAAGCCGCTAATACAGAAATCCTATTTTATACACCTGCCAGTGAACAAAAGTGGGGGAGGTGCCTCACAGGACTCATTCCTGTTCAGCCAAGAGTCTGAGCCTGGGCCTGCATGACCCCAAACTTCTGTCCCATAACCCTGCTGTACTCTCTCTCAAAACATGTGCTTTAAGTCACACTCAGGACAAGTCATTTCTGAATTCAGAGCTAGGAACTCCTTCCCTCACGTGAGGGCACAGGGGGAGTGTTGTGGGCTGTGTAATGGATGGTCAATGTCGGCTTGAGGGATTTAAGCATCAAGATGCTCATTCAAAAACATTCTCCCAGCTGGGCGTGGTGGCACACGCCTTTAATCCCAGCACTTGGGAGGCAGAGGCAGGTGGATTTCTGAGTTCGAGGCCAGCCTGGTCTACAGAGTGAGTTCCAGGACAGCCAGGACTGCACAGAGAAACCTGGTCTCGGAAAAAACAACCAACCAAACAAACAAACAAACAAATAAATAAACAAAAAAAACGTTCTCCCAGCACACAGTGCTGGTGGGAATGTAAATTGGCCCAGCCCCCTATGGTAATCAGCATGGAAGCTTCTCACAGAACGGAGAGCAGAGCTGCTAATGCAAGCAGCTTGTACATCCTGTCTGTTGTAGCATTATTCGTCACAGTCAATTACCAATCAATTGTCATGTCCACCAAAAGGGGGACAGATAAACAAAGTGTGGGATATGCACACAGCAGAGTCCAATTTAACCATACACAGAACCAGGTCATTTTCAGGGCTGGTGAGATGGCTCAGTAGGTAAAGGCATCAGCTATGCAAATTCATGAACTGAGTTCGATTCCTGGAACCTGCATGAAGGTGAACAAAGAGAGCGGACTTCATAAAATTATCCTCTGACTTCCACGTGTGACTGCGAGCACACACACACACACACACACACACAGGACTTGAAGGCAGAAGGACGATTGGGAAAGACAAGAGGGGAGGGAAGAGTAAAGAGAGGGTGGGGTGACAGATATGGTCAAAGGTACATGGTATCCTTGAAAACAGAAGCCAAAGCCCACGAAGCCCATCACTATGTACAATGGGTATTTGCCAATTAAAGTAAGATGTCCCCAAAAAGACCTAGGGGGAAGGTGACAGTCACTTAGTAAACTGAATTTTAGGATCAATGGTGATAATTAGGTGCTGGATTCTGCACTAAGTATAAACCATACATCCTGTCCCTTAGTCTAGGAGGCCGGAGAAATCGTATTATTCTTTTCACAGGAGGGATCTAGGATACAGGGATTTAACTTGCCAATAAGCATCAATTAGAATTCGAATGCAATCCCTTGTTCCCTTATTGGCCTTCCTCTAACCTCCCCCCTCTTCTTTATCTCTTTCTTTATTCCTGCCTCCCTTATTTTTCAACTCTAGTTTAATTCTCATTTTTTGAGAGCGACCCTAGTTTCCAGTCAAGACCTACTACGTTCTAAGGTGCTGCTAAAGGGTGGAATCTGAGAAAAAGAAATACGGTCGCTGACGCTAAACAGCATGCTTTGAGAGGCTTGTCTTGTTTAACTCTATAACACCCACGGAAGGCATGTTCTGCTACCATACAATTGAGGAACCAGCACCAAAAACTTGTCTTGCTGTTTTCTTCAGTGAGGTAGCCAGGGAAAGGTGCTCGGACTTCTGTAAGTAGTCCTCATGTTCCTGTAAGCAACTCTAAGGAGACTGAATAGGTCACATACACACACACAAACACACATACCACACACAAACAAACACACACCACACATCATACACCCATACCACACACATGCACACATGCACACACACACACACACACAAAGATGAATATAGAAGCGAGACTAGTTGGGAATGGGGAGGGAACAAGAGAGGGTAATGGAGATTGATGATAAAAATATATACAAGTATGAAAGTGTCATAAGGAAACATATAAATATTTAATGGAACAAAATATAATTACTTAGTGAACATATATAATTAATGTATAATTAACAACAAGTAATAAAATCTTGTCTCGTACAGAGGTAGATTGTTTTTCGGGATACAGTCAGGATCTGATCTAAGTTTAATGCTATCACTGATGGACACCTGTCTTTTCCTGCTTGATGCTCTTCTTTCCAGTGTGGTAGAGAAAATGTTGCTTTTCTGGCTAACATTCCTCAACTCCCAGCTGAGGAACGCAAGGGTGGCAAACTCTCAGTTATTTTACCCCAAAGCCCTGCTCATAGCCTCCTAATGATTCAGCAAGGATGGCCAGACAGGGAGGTCTCAGCCTGTCTGCTCTACAGTGCTGGGGTTACAGGCACCCACAGCCACGGCTAGCTTCTTACACAGGTGCTAGGGATTTGAACTCAGGTACTCATGTTTGTGGAGCAGGCACTCCTACCCAGTGAACCATTTCCCTGGCCCTGTGATAACCTTGGTCTGCTAAACAAAACCCAGACTTCCTAGGCTTATAGCCAAGCCAGCCACCAGGTGTGACTGTCCAGAGAGGTGACTAGCTATGTGCCAGGCGTTCTGAGACGCCAGGAAAGCTATAAGGAACAAGTCAGACCGGTTGCTGCCCTTATGGCAAACACCTTTGTTATTAAATCATTTCAAATGATCAATTAAATAATTATTAATGTGAATCAAATAGCTACCAAGCCTTCTGCAACCCAACCTCAGTAGGTTTCCAGCATTCTTTCTTATCCTCTTCCCCCCCCCACCCCCCGTACCTCTCTGGGACCGGTTCTGTTTCTGCTTCTCTACCATGAAGCCCTGCTAGGCAACTGTGGTCTGAAGGATCTTCCCTAGTTTGAGTTCTTAGCACTTATCCATTCAACAAATATTTAGAGAGTGACTTTTTGGAATGTTTGGTGAGTGACTCTTCATGAGGCTCTAAGCACTTGCTGGAGCATTAAATATTTAAATTGAGCAGGGCATTCTTTTTTTTTTTTCTTTTACTCTTAGGGAGCCAGGACTATTCTCATCTGCTCCTCCAGGGAGAAGAGGTGTGTGGAAATGGCCACGCGTGAGTAGGGGAGAAAAATGACAATTCAAAAAGCTGCAATCCATCAATAATTGTACGACTTGAAGACCCAGTTAACATCCTCCTTTCCAGTTTTCATCTTTGTAAAACCATTCTCTGTGCTTGAGTGCTTTGCCTGTGTGCGCGCCATGTGCATTCCTAGTGCCCATAGAGACCAGTCAAGTATGTCATTTCCCCTGAAGTTACAGGAGGTGCCATAGTGGGGGATGGGAACGGAATCTGGGTCCTCTGGAGAAGTCAATGCTCTCAACCACCAAGCCATCTATCTCTACAGCCCCTCCAGGGTGTGTGTGTGTGTGTTATCTACTTTGTAAGACTCCTTTCTCACACACATGAAAATTTTATTAAATAAAATATTTGTTTAAACACTATTTTCCCTTTCCCATCCTCTTGTAGGCAGAGTGGCTTCTATCAAGAGAATCTATCCAGACTCACGCATGTATTTCCCAGTTTACTGACCCTCCCAGGAATTGAACATGTTAGACCCTCCTATAAACTTGACTGCGTTAGGGGATTTACTTCCGGATCTCCGTCCCCAGGACTGTCTGGATGCTCCTTGAACAGTACCATCTCATCCCTTTCCCAAGACCTTAAATGTGCACAGTGTCTCCCTTTACAATGTAGTCACAGCCCCTTGCAAATCACTGGATGTCCAAAACTAAAACACAGGAGGCTTTTCCCTCCACGGTCTTCACTTCAAGGATAAACAGATGGCACCTGCCCAAGGTCATGTAGCTGCCTCGCTATTTTTTCAAATTGCTCCAGTTTGCCTAATATTAAACTTCAAATTAAAATGAAACAAAAATGGTCTGGTGGGGCACATTGGCACACGCCTGTAATCCCAAGACTTGGGCAGTTGAGGCAGCGAGATAATGAGAGGCCAGTATGGCCTACCCAGTAAGATCTTGCTTCAAAACCACAAATGAGCAAATAAACAATGAAGTACTGACTCTTGTTACACAAATCACATCAATGCCTGTCTTGGAAATACAGTTTGGTAGTTACCATGGCTGAAATATGGAAGCCATTGCTATGACAGGCTTAAAAACATGTAAAAGAGGTTAAGGTCCTTGGGGGTGGTGGCGGCAGGTAACAAAAAGACATAGCATAGGTCAGCCCTTGCCCAAGAATGGCAGGCAGCACCCGCCTTTACTCCTTTAGTCTTTGGAAACTGGGTATCCAGTCACCAGGGTCCTAGATATAGCCAGTTTCACAAGGCAAGCGCAAACTAGCTGGTTCCGCATGACTTCCCGAGCCTGCGGAAGCCCCACTAGGAGACCTCCCCTTTCGGAATTCTAATAACAATGGCCAGGAACTTCTTCTTACAAAGATGAACACAGTCTTCATTAAGGCCAGCAGAGCAATCGAAAGAGTTCTTCCATCGCTAGCCATAAGGTTCCGGGGTGTGAGTGTGTGCGTAGCGGCGACAGTGGACGTAAGCTGGTCCCCGTGGCCAAATAGGGGAACAGCAGATCCATCTGAACCGGGAATTGGCGCAGCCCGTAGGACCAAACGGCGCGGACAAAAGACAGAGGGCTCCGCAGCCCGCTCGGACTGTCCGAACGCACGCTGGGTCTCACCTTCGGGAGCCACCCAATGAGGTCTCAGCCACCCTCAGGAGACGGACAGCCGCGGCGGGCCAATGGGAGGATGGGTTGGCTGTGGAGGCGGGCCCATCCTGGAGGCCCCGCCCCCGGGTCCGCAGGGCTGGGGCGGAGCCAGGCTCGCGTCAGGTGGTCCCGGGCGTGCGGGAGGCGGGGCGCACGGGGCGGGGAGGGGAGGGAGCGGCCAGCGGGCGGCGGGCACGGGCGGCACGAGCAGGTGGGAGCCGCCGAGGGGCGAGGCCGCCCGCGGGGGCGCCAGGCGGCCGGGACTGCGCCGCGCCCCTGTCCGCGGTGCGCGCTCGCGGTGCGCACCGGGCGTCCTCGACTCTCGCGCGCCCAGCCTGCTCGGGCCCTACCTGCGGCGGCCGTCGGGGGCGCGGAGCCCCCAGCGCTGCCGAGCCGCATGAACAATAGGCGGCGGCGGCTCCCGCGGGCGGCCGCCCCGCACCCTATGGACCAGCCGCTCCATGGAGTCCTCCAGATCGCTTCTCGGCTGCCTGGCGAGTGCCACTGCCGCCCCGCCGGGGGACGATGCCACGGGCGCTGGGGCCGAAGAGGAGGAGGACGAGGAGGAGGCGGCGGCCGAGCTGGGATCTCACGCCGCGCTGCCCTACTGGACGGCTGTGTTCGAGTACGAGGCGGCGGGCGAGGACGAGCTGACCCTGCGGCTGGGCGATGTGGTAGAGGTGCTGTCCAAGGACTCGCAGGTGTCCGGCGATGAGGGCTGGTGGACCGGACAGCTGAACCAGCGGGTGGGCATCTTCCCCAGCAACTACGTGACCCCGCGTAGCGCCTTCTCCAGCCGCTGCCAGCCGGGCGCCGAGGACCCCAGCTGCTACCCGCCCATTCAGCGTAAGAAGGCGGGCACCGGTGCCCGGTGGGGACGGGGGGCTGAGGCCTAAGGATGGGCGAAGAGCAGTCCCGAGTGGGGAGCGACTGGCCCGGGCATGGGTGGGCACTTTGGCTGCAGGGGCTTTAGCTGGTGCTACCCAGAAGCTCCAGAGTCGCAGGCCCTGCCTGGAACACCGGGCTTCTTCACCGTCATCTGACTCGCTCAAGTAGCAACTCTTGAAACCCTAGCAGGAGTCTCCTTACGTCCCAACCCCTTACCCCCCCCCGCCCCCCCCGCCCCTTGTGCCCCTCCAGATCTGGAAGGGTTTTGGAGAGCAGGTGGTTACTGTCACCAGTAACCTTAGTTCCCTAATCAAGGACCCGGCGGACCTTTTCTGTTTCTTGTCTCCGCCTCTTAAAGGTATTTGTCTAGAGAGGAGTGGAGGTGCCTCCCGCCTGCCTGGGCAGGTTCACAAGTCCCGGAAGCGTGTGTGAACTCAGGAGTCAGGTGCCTTTGAAATCTCGTGTTGGTTTCTTGGGTTCTCGTACTGTATTTCAAAGTTGTACCCTGAGGAATCTTGCCGAATATTATGTTAGGAAAGGTGTGTACAAGGGGAGGGGGCAAAGTTATGAGTGGAGAAATAATTAGAGGGAGAAAGTATGTCTGTCCCTCGTGGGAGTTCAGGATCAGCAGGTACAGTGGCTAAGTCCTTGTCCCATACAGCCATACTGTTCACACAACACATTTTTTTTTTCCACCCTAGATCCTTGCCTATATTTGGCATTGGCCAAATCTCAGGGGCCAGGACCAGGGTTCCCTCCCAGGGCCTTTCTCCCTGTGTCCTGGTTTTCACCAATTTCCCAGGAACCGTTCCATGTTCCTAGCAAAACCCACCCACTCTCTCTCTCTCTCTCTCTCTCTCTCTCTCTCTTTCTTTCTTTCTTCCTTTCTTTCTCTTTCTTTCTTTCGAGTTAAATTGCCATTGTAATTTCTTAATCACTTGTATATTCTTGATTGGTTTAGAAGATGGCAGTCTCTCTAAGTGCAGTTTATAGCGTTTAAGAATTTCCATAATTCCAGTTAGAAGGCATTCTTACATATATGGTAGCAGTTTGTTCCTTGTCTTATGTACTTGATTTAAAAAAGAGAAGCCATTACAAAGGGCTAACTTTGAGTGTTTAGTTTTAAATTTTCATCTATGATAGTTATCTGTTACTTATTTTTACATGAACAATTATTTTAATGAATAATTACATTACTTTAAGATGATTTTGAAATAGAATGGCAGCTTCTTGTTTTCTTCTTTTCCCTTTGGCCTTTTGACTGTCAAGCGATTCAGGTCTTTAGTTTTCCTTAGACATATCCCCTTTCATTCAGTTTCTTGTTTATACATTTTGATGTTTATAATGCCCAAAAATGGCAGGCAAGTTGTTTTAGATTGCTTTTGAGTGCTACAGATTTTTGGCAATGCTGGTAAGACAGAGACCAATGAAGGGGCCCAACATGGTGTTTGGAATTAGTGCTGGAGATGAGCTTGACCATATGTTGAAAGACATGAATAATCTGATATATTAGGAAACACAGTGTGTTGGTTTGTTTAGTTTTGGTTTTCTGAGACAGAGTTTCTCTGCCTAGTACTGGCTGTCCTGGAACTCGCTCTGTAGACCATGCTGGCCTCAAACTCAGAGATGTACCTCCTTCTCTGCCTTCTGAGCGCTGGGATTAAAGGCGTGCACCACTACCTGGCTACAGCATCCTCCAGCTGAGAGTGGGTGGAGTTCAGTGATGCTGTTTTAGGGACAGCTAACATGAGAATGTACAAGTTACGTGACGTTCATGAACAACAGCCTGTGTGGTTTCCTCAGCGTCTTGTGCTCCTGGCTGTCACAGCAGTCAGGAGCCAACATGACTTAGGTTAAAAGAACCTTTCCACGGAGTGCCAGACATGTCAACAGTGTGCTTCATTCAGAGATGAATCCCTGTAATGTGGCCAGGACTTACCTGTCATATGTCAGTGCATAGGGTGGATTCCTGAATCTGGATCCCAGATGGGAGGACCTTGTGCTTGTGGAAGGAATTCACTTGAGGAGCTTGGCGTGGAAAGCTCTGGTGAGGGTTCTACCTTCAGCTTACTTGTGACTGGCCTGCTTGAGAGCTCATGAAGCTCCAGTCCAAAGCTCTTTCCTCAGTAGTTGCTGAGTGGTGGCTACTAAGTATCAAGGATGGAAGGAGTAAAGGGAGGCTAGGAGTGAGGCTAGTCAAGGAACCATAACATCACAGTGGTGCTTTGAGAAGGCAGGAGTGTCTCACCTGCTTGCTCTTCCCACCAGTTGAGTTTGTGTCACTCAGAAAACAAAGATGATTGACAAGCTTGTCCCCCGGGATCAGGAGTAGAAAAGCCTGATGACAGGAACACGTCCCCAGAGCTGCCCTTTTGAACTTCCCCTCTGGGGCTTACAGCCTGTGGTAGGTTCAGAACTGTGAATGGAATACCTAAGTCTAGTCAAGCAGGGAGAGTCAGGCTTGGTTTTATGGTATTGTTTTCACGTGAAACTTTTGCTTCAAGCTTTATTCAGAATAGAAGGGGAAATTAATCTTTGGTCAAAGAAAAAAATATTCTCATGATACCTAAGCTATTTTACATTCTACTTTTAACCCCCACCTGGTGTAGGTACCAGGGGTTGGCTGTCCATGGATGACAAATCTATATAACCTGGGTGCCCTCTCATCTCTCAAACTTTGTAATACAAGGTGAAAAATATAAAGTCCTAGTTAGTCACCCATGGAGATACATAACTCTTAACATGTTTCATCTACTCTAGTGTTAGTCTATTTGCAACACAGAATTAAGGCCACTTAATTTACATTTGTTTTTCCTGAATTCCCTACAAATGTAAGGATGTATTTTTAGATATGTCTAAGGCTTGTGTGTTTATGTGTTTGTGCATATATATATGTATATATATATATATATGAATGGTGTGTGTACATGTGTTTGTGCATATTCATATATATATATGAATGGTATGTTCATATATTATGCTTTTATATATATATTATATGGTATGTGTACATATGTTTGTTCATATTCATATATATGAATGGTATATGTACATGTGTTTGTGCTTTTTCATATATATGAATGGTGTGTGTGTACATGTGCTTGTAATATCCATATATAGATGAATGGTATGTGTGTATGTGTTGTACTTATTCACATATATATGCATGGTGTGTGTATGTGTGTGTACATTGTCTGTACAGATGCATGCGTGCATGGAGGATGCTGGGTGTCCTCTAATGATCTCTGCCCTGTCACCTTGTGAAGGTCTCGCACTGAATCTGGAGATTTTCAGCAAGGCCCCAGTGATCCTCCCATCTCTGTTCCCTACCCTAGCACTGAGGTTACAGGTCTTTTGGCCATGTCAGACTTTTCCTGTGGGTGCTGGGGCTCTAAAATCAGGTCCTCAGGCATGCACAGCAAGCTCTCTTACCCCTGAACCATCTCCCTAGACTAGGTACTTTATTAATCTACTTTACTTTTTGAAACAGGAACTCAGTGCATCCCAAGCTGCCGTTGAACTTGTAATGCTCCTGCATCTAGCTCCTGAGTGCTGGGCTTACAGCTGAGTATCACACGCCTGGGTCTTTATATAACACTTTGAAATGAACAAAGTAAATCATTGCCGTGCCCCCAAGTCCTCAGGATGGTCCTGGCATATAACTCTATGCCCCAAGCATACAGTCTGCAGGAAATAATGTCTTCACTCCAACATGATATTCCTGGAAATAGCCTACCACAGAAACATTTTCAGAAAATGTGCTGCATGCAAGTTGACCTGATTCTTGCTTAAAACCAGGTCTTTTTTGGAGCAGAGAAGGACAGGAGAGCTGCATGCTTTCTGCTTTGCGGCTGAAGGTCTAGTCCCTGTAAGTCCATCCAAAGGACTTCTTAGCAGGGAAAGAAAAAGAAAGTTGTTGCTCCCCCTTCCAGGTTGTTCTGTCTATGGTAAAGCTGTTTTGCCGGCCGGCTTAGTTATGTTTCTTAACTTAGCAGGAAAAAGCTGAGATCATAGCTTCTACACTGAAAGTCACCACTTTCCCTTCTGCTCCAAGCCTTTGTCTCTGGACAGCTGCTGCTGAAGGAGCTGTCCTTTTCAGCACCGAGACCAGAGTCCTTGCAGAGCCTTCTATAACCTCAGGCAGTTAGGTAAACATTGGAACCCTACTGTGTGTTGACCACTATGCTTCAGAGCTGAGAAACAGAAAGTGAGTATAAGAAATATTATAGTTAAATAATTCAAAGACTTAGTCAAAGAAATAGAGTGACCAAAACAATTAATTGAAGAGGCACGGAGCTTTTCATTTGTGTAAGGGCTGGTAGAAAACAGTAAAAAGAACATTCCTTGCCTCCAAAGACCAAGTAGACCTGTATTTTTCAAAGGGGTTTCTAATTCCTCTTTACTGTGGGCATGTTTCCTCATTCATGTGGATGACATCAGGCAAAAGTTAGTAATTAGTCAGGATTCATTTTTAGGACTCAGAAACATTGAAGCTATTTTAAGTAAGAAATGGATTCAGCACAGGAAATTGGGTGCTTACAGACTTGTTGGCTTGGAGAAGAGGCTCTTATGAGGAGCGTTCTGGGCAATGCAGAGCTGAGCCACCAAGAAGTTGGCATTGTTCTCACAGAGGAGGCCCAGCTTTTGGAGCCGCTGTTGAAGATGGCAGCTTCAGGAACATCCTGTTTTGTCTGCAGGCTGGAGAATAGGCTGCACAGCTACAGAGCTGGTGACTGGACAGTGCCATGCCACTGCAGACAGCCATACTTGCCAGGAGAGGCAGCCAGAAAATAGTTTCCATCTCTATTTTGCAAATCTGTGTGTCCTTTTGCCATAAGGGATCCTGGGATTTGTGGTTTCGTAGTTCTCAAGCCTCTCTGGTACTAAAAGGTGAGGTGCTAGAAGGGTGGGTGCTATTGGGGTGGGTGCTGATTGCTGTCCTACAGCTTCTCCCAGGTCCTTGGCTTTTTAGGAGGCTCCTCCCCCTCCAAGAGACAATAACACCCCCCCAGGCCATCTTTATTTCATGATATCAGGGACTAGAGCCAGGACTTTGCAAATACTAAGCGCGTACCTTTCCTGCTGCCCTTTGAGCTGCACTGCATCCTCCAGGGCTTACATAGCCTTATGGGACTTTGGGAGTCAAGATGGACTCTGCTTCTTGTGTACATGAAGACAGTTCACCTGAATTTTCCTGAGCGTTTCTTTGGTACAGATCGACAGTCCCGTTGTGAAATACAAACAAAGGCCAGTCCTGGAGAAGATTGGAAGTGCTGTAATCAAGCAAGAACAAAAATGTGACTCCCATCAGGGGCTAAATGAAGAGCAGGGTGTGATGGGGCTGGCCCAGAAGGAAGAACAGCCATCCAGTTTGTTCTTGCCAAAATCTAGAAATACATCTTTGTTTTCTTAGGTTTGCTTGCCTGCTTGCCTGCCTGTCTGCCTGCCTGCCTTCCTGCCTGCCTGCCTGCCTTCCTTCCTTCCTTCCTTCCTTCCTTCCTTCCTTCCTTCCATTCTTCCTTTCCCTGATAGTGTGACTCTCTCTTCCAGAAGTCCTACCCACTCCTTTTAAACAGATCTAAATTTGTTTATGCCTTACTGAGGTATATTCCTTTTGCTGGTCACCCACTAAATATTAGGCACAGCGAGCACAGTGGTGGCGGCAGACAGAATCTCCGTTCTGTGGTTGTCATGGTGTCACAGGTGATAGGCAGTGAATGAGTGATGGATAGCCTCTGTGAGTCTTGGAGTTAGCTGCTAAGGCGTTTGATGGGAGCTTGCCCTCATTTGGTCTTGAGGTTAGGAGAAGTTTCTGTATGGAATTGGCTTTAAATCTAATCAGTCAAAGGGGAACAGAGAGCAGGGCTTTAGGAGAGACACATGAATCAGCACTGTGCTCTTAACATCCTGTCTAGCCTGAGAGCTAGAATCACTGGTAGCCACTGTCGTCTCTCTGTGAGTGGTTTTTGCAAATGCTGCTGAGAGTATACCAGATACCTCAGGCTCAGATTCTTGCTCTCAGCAGCAGAGTGAAGGCTGAGGTGACTGTCAGGGCACCTGAGGCACTGAGGTACACTGGAGTGAGATGTTCCCCACAAGACTCCTTTCCTCTACTTCTCGGGAACCAGGTCCTGGTAGAACCAAGTTCTGGGAGCCTTTCACATTGACTAAGTAAGTTCTTTCCATGTTAGGTACCTCTGAGGCGGTGCAGGCCTGGATCACTGTAAGGGCCTCCTTAGCGGTTCTTTCTTTTGAGATGGTGTCTCCTTTTAGACCAGGATGCTCTCAAACTTGCTTTGGAACTTAGGTTGACCTTGAACTTATGATTCTCCTGTCTCTGTCTCCTTCCTTTGGGGGGTTGAGTTGCCTTTCACGGGAGTCACATGTCAGATACGCTGCGTATCAGCTAGTTGCATTGCAATTCATAGCAACAGCAAAATTACAGTTATGAAGTAGCAGTGAAAATAGTCTTATGATTGGCGGTTAGTCTGCATTAAAGGGTCATAGCATTGGGAAGGCCGAGAATCACTGCTCTGGACTTTCTTTCCATTATATCCTGTATGGCTGTCAGAGTAGGTGTCCTTTCTAAACCACACAACTCCCCTTCTAAAGGGTACATAAATGGCCTCTCTTGCTTATAGGGTAACTTTAAGCCCTTCAGAATTGCTCACAAGTTATTACCACCTGGTCACAAGTCTCATCTCTTATCCCGTGCATGCAGTCCAGCGGCTGTGGGCTTCCTGATGTCCTTCAGGTGTCATGTGCCCTGACGCCCATGTCACTTCTCACACCGTCTCTCTGCCTAGATTGTCCTTCACCCCATCCCTTTCATTGTCAGATAAGATTCCCCTCTATTCTTCTCTAGGGCCCTTCTCACATGTCTGTTCTCCACTTATCGCCCCTCCGCCCCCCATCCTGCTGAGGGAGTTAGTACTGATCCACTGATCATATTTCTGTGGACGCTGTTTGCACACCAGACTGTAGCTGCTGTGTGTGCTTCCCCTGGGTTGTTGTTTCTTACCACCAAGAACAAATAAACCTAAGAAATTTTCAAAAAAGATTGTCCTAGTATTCCCTAGAATTCAAATGGGGTAGCCTTGGTACAAGATTCTAGGATAATCCAATTAGGATCTACTTTATAGACTCATGGAGTGTCTGCTACTTGCTAATCACTAAGAATAATGCACATGAAGTTAACCACAGTCTCTACTTCTGTGGAGTTTACTTTAGTAGTGGGGAGCCAGGGAGGTCCCGTTTACCTACCATGGCTTGTCTGCCCATCCGGGGGAAGCATGCTCAGTTTTATGGTGTTCCCAGTAGATTGCTGATATGCTGCTCTGTTTTCTTCTTTCAGTGTTAGAGATTGATTTTGCGGAGCTAACCCTGGAGGAGATCATCGGCATTGGGGGCTTTGGGAAAGTTTATCGTGCTTTCTGGGCGGGCGATGAGGTGGCCGTGAAGGCAGCTCGTCACGACCCTGATGAGGACATCAGCCAGACCATAGAGAACGTTCGCCAAGAGGCCAAGCTCTTTGCCATGCTGAAGCACCCGAACATCATTGCGCTCAGAGGGGTGTGCCTGAAGGAACCCAACCTCTGCTTGGTCATGGAGTTTGCTCGTGGAGGGCCTCTGAACAGAGTATTGTCTGGGAAGAGGATTCCCCCGGACATCCTGGTGAACTGGGCCGTGCAGATCGCCAGAGGGATGAACTATCTACATGATGAGGCGATCGTACCCATCATCCACCGAGACCTTAAGTCCAGCAACAGTACGTATAGCGAGCTGGGCTGGGCTGTGAAGAACAGCCATAGCCCCTGGCTGAGGCTTTGGTAGGGGTAGTCATGGATTCCCGGTGGAGCCTTGCATCAATGCGTTTGACCATTGTTGAGTGGCGACGTGGGGAAAGAGGAATGAGACACTTGAGCGGTCGGGGTAACTGTGAACTGCATAAGTGGGCAGAGTCATCAGTGTATGAGTCTGATAGATTTATTTCCTACGTGTGGGAAATGTATGTGTAATCACCAAAAGCAGACACCCCTTTTCTGGAGCAGTGGAGAAGGTAGGCCTCTCGTTTTACCCCCACACCTCGGCTCACTGGAGACAGAGCACTGGGAGAAGGGCTGTGTGCTTAACTGGGACCCCATGGAGAGCATGACCTGCCTAGTGCTTTAGACCTCCTGTTAGCTCAGGGCTGCTATTAATGAATTCTATAACTAGTGTGTAATTGCAGGGAATGGAGAAGTAACTGTGTATTAAATACATGGAATCCATAAACTGGGCTGTAAAGTCGGTGTTAGGTATAATTAAATGGTGAGTTGGTAGAGACTTCTCGCCTTACACGTGGGCAGAACAGCTAGGGATATACTTCCTGGTGCTCTCGCTGGTCCAAACTAACTGCAGAGAGGACCCAAGTGATTAAAGGTGTGTGTTTAAGATTATTTTGAGGACCCTGAGAGAAGGGTATTTCAGGTGAAGGACGTGGGTTTGTGTGTGTGTGTGTGTGTGTGTGTGCGCGTGCGTGCGTGTGTGTGTGTGTGTGTGCGTGCGTGCGCGTGTGCGTGTGTGTGTGCGTGTGTGTGTGTGTGTGAGTGTGTGCGTGCGTGCGTGCGTGCGTGCGTGTGTGTGTGTGTGTGCGTGTGTGACTTAGGCCTTGGGGCTACTCTCTGTATCTGTCTACTTTGAGTCCAGAAGTTCTTCAGATTTTGACTTTCATCTGAGTGGTTCCTAACATGGCGTATTTTTCTGTGGGTGCTGTTGTGAGTCCACTTTCCAAAATGCATTTGTAATTGTCTATGTAGACTTTTTGTAGAAAATGCAAAAGAAGAGAGGCAAGTATTTTTAATTCTTTTCCTTAGTGAGAATGGGTACTTCTTTTCTTTTCTTTCTTTTTCTCTTTCTTCCTTCCTTCCTTCCTTTCTTTCTTTCTTTCTTTCTTTCTTTCTTTCTTTCTTTCTTTCTTCCTTCCTTCCTTCCTTCCTTCCTTCCTTCCTTCCTTCCTTTCTCTTTCTTCCTCCCTTTCTCCCTCCCTCCCTCCTTCTCTTCTCCTTCCTTCCTTCCTCCCTTCCCCTCTCTCTCTCTCTCTCTCTCTCTCTCCCCCTCCCTCTCTCTCTCTCTCTCTCTCTTTCTTTCTTTCTTGAGACAGGGTTTCTCTTCTCTGTGTAGCCCCGACTGTCCTAGGACTTGCTTTGTAGCCCAGATTGACCTCAAGATCAGCCTGCCTCTCCCTTCAGTGTGCTGGCATTAAAGGTGTATGTACCACTGCTCAGCTGAGGACAGGTGTGTCATTTGACCTATTCTACCAGACATTTAAGAAGCATGTGTACGTGTGTGTGTGTATATATGTGTGTGTGTGTGTATATATATGTATATATATATAGAGATAGATAGATATAGAGAGAGAGACTTTGCAATTGCTTTAAAATGGCCTTTATTTCCTTTATCCTTTTGGTCTGTACTCTCTTCCCCCTTAATAATAGAAAACTTTCTTTTCTGAGAATATGAACAATTAGGTATAGATTTCAATGGTGAGTATGAAAGATTTGATTTATACGAGGTAAAAATCTCATTTCTCCCTCTTTGCTGTGATTTTATGTTTTTATCATCCCTTCTCCAAAATTTTGTTCTTTAAATGCATCAACCAAATTGAAACTTTTGATGATTGATTTCGGCCCAGAGGTTGGTTGCTTTGCGTGGCGGGATAAGAGGCAGCAGATGCATTGGGAGAAAGTGTGATGTAGAGACTGAGTTCTCTTTAACTTCTCTTACATCCTTACCATTCTGCGAGAGCCAGGCAGGGCACAGTAGTGCTATAAAATTTGTCCCATGGAGAAATCTGGGCCAGGATGGTGGAAGTGTAAAAGCTTACAAATTTTTTGGTCAAGTTTAAACTTTGACCATGATCTGAAGCTAGACGTATAAGGTTTTACCTTCTACACAGTTACTGTTGTGAATACAGCCTCCTGGGAAGGAGACCTTGCCTTGCTAATAAGTCAGGCTGTTTGCATGAGAGGGCAGGAGACTGCATGTCTGCTTTCCAGAAGCCAGGGTACTGGTTCTGTCTGTCCTTGAAAGTGGAGAGCTCTCAGGGTTTCTCTTCTCTGTGTAGTATTTTAAAGGACTTTGTCAAGGTATAACATGGTATCTCCCTGTCGGTGCTGATGTCGGTATAGGCTGAAGATCTTAGACGTGAGCAGGAATTGTGTGTGTGTGGTGTTTGCCTGGGATTGTGATGGCATCATGAGCCGATGGCAACATCATTGTCCCCCCCAACCCCCAACTGCAGTCCTTTCAGAAATAGGATGCCACCATTTGGCTCATTGCCGCCATCTTGGGAATTGTGACCGTTTGTTCTGTAGACATGGGGGCACTCTTCTGTTTTCTTTTGCTAAGGGTTACAGAGGGTTGGGTTTTTGGTCATGCTCACATGAGGTCAGAATACCAAAAAGTGTATGTTAGCCGAGTTTGATCTACTCAAGAACAGACTATGGCTGTCTGTGTGGGAGCCGTCACATTGTTAGGAAGTCTCAGGAGAAGGTGGCTGACTAGGATGTTTTGCTCTCTTGGTCACCTGTTTCAGTCATTTGCCATCACTGGCAGTGGGATGTGTCTGGGGTAGAGTATTCTTTGCTAGTATGTAGTTGGCATTGGGTGTAGGTTGGGCTCTGAATGACAGCAACTGAGAGACACCCTCACTTGCCTTTGAAAAGAAGTCTGAGGATTCCAGGGCAGCTGCACAGTGCGTGCAGAGCTCCAGGCTCCTATTTCTTATTGGTACCATTCCAGCACCTGGCTTCCATCCTCTCTGGCTGCTCTGGTCCAAGATAGCCATGAAGGGCATCCATTATTTGATCCAGATACAGGCCCGAAGGAGGAGGAAAGGCGGAAGCACAAAAAATCTGCCTCCCTCAGCTGAGTCCATGCCCAGTAGCTTCCCAGAGGCCCTTGTTAAACCCACTTTCTTACGTTAATTGGCCAGAATGTGCTAGCTGAAGAAGGGGCTTGGAAATAGAAAGGTTGCCCACTAATAATCAGGCTCTGTTAGCACAGATGAGCATAGGTTATTGAAGCAGCATCCAGCAGCCTTCACTATGGAGATGTTGTATCGGAAACACCCCTTATCTTAGCTGTTTAGTATCATGTCAAGGAAGTTAGCCGGGCCCTGAGATGGGAGACAGACATCTTTTCAAGTTAATGACTTGTGCTTCTAGTACTTGTAAAAAGCCACTGGCTATAACCGTGGGTCTGTGTCACTGGGGAAGACCAGCTACTTGTTACCAGAGGTACCGGAGAATGGTGATCTGTTAATGGTGTCCTGTCTTTTGGGGTAGGTAGATGGGTTCGAGGATTTTGTGTGGTAGGTGATTTGGCATGAAGGCATTCAGCAAAATCACAGTCGACTGGTTCCATAAAAAGTAAGCTAGAGGGTGTGGCTGGTAAGGTGGTCCAGCAGGTAGTGACACCTGGTACAACACTTGATGATCTGAGTTCAAGTCCTGGGACCCACATGGTGAAGGGAGAGAAATGACTCCCAGAGAGACAGACAGATACACACACACACACACACACACACACACACACACACACACAGAGAGAGAGAGAGAGAGAGAGAGAGATCGAGAGAGAGAGGAGAGAGAAACAGAGAGACAGACACAGAGATACAAATGAACACAGGATTGGGGCTGTGTGCATGGACTTTGAGTTGCAAGAGAAGAAGCCAGTCAAATTACACAATGTAAACAGGGCTGACAGTATGAGGAGCTTGATAAGTATTTCAAAGTCCCTACATACATACACACACAGACACACACACACACACACACACTCCTGTGTTCATGTGTGTTTCATACTGCTTCTCTTAGCGTTCAAAAGCTCAGGAAGCTGAAGAGTTTTCTTACAGCATGGGAACTCAACAGCTGTCTTCTCCGTGGCCTCACCCTGGAGTGGACCTGGGCTAGACATTAGTCAAAATCTCTGCCTGAATTTGTGTAGGACTTTCTATGGCTGAGAGTTTGCTGGCTGATCCACTATACTTGACTCCAGCATTTTCCTATATTTCTGATAGGTAACATTCGTACCTGTAGATGGAGCAGGTAAGGCTCAGGCACCCTGGACAGGTTCAGTGTGGCCTCACACTTGCCTGTAAGAGGATGGGGACTAAATGCCTGGTGATGGTGGCACATGCCTTTAATCCCAGCACTTGGGGGGCAGAAGCAAGTGGATCTCTGAGTTCAAGGCCAGCCTAGTTTACTAGAGAGAGTTCCAGGACAGCCAAGGCTACACAGAGAAACTGTGTCTTGAAAAAAAACAATATCAAACAAAGCAGAATTCCTGTAGCTGAGTAAATAAGAAACCACACTCTCTTGGGAGTGGCTATGGGGTGCAGCAAAGTGTCGTGTGCCGAGGCCTCGTCTTCCTGGAGAGGTGGGCAGGTACCCCTTGTATAGGGGATTTGCCTCAAGAATGTATATATACATGCAGGCAAGATAGCTTAGCATGTAAATGTTCTTGTGACCCAAGCCTAACCTGAGTTCTACCATGTGAAGGTAGGAAAAAAAGGAGCTGACTCTGTGCACTTTGTCCATGCATAGGGGGTATGCACACGTGTGTGCACATACATATACACATATGGAATACATACTAATACATAATAAATCTTAAACAAAGCAAAAGAGCACATCCACACTGAGGTGCCTCAGTGCCACTGCGCACATGTGCCTGGGGACCTCTCTCTGTTCCTCTCATTGGGGTTCATTGCTACACTGAACGCCCTTTCAAGGAGTCAGAAAATACCAGATTTTTATGATTTTACTGGGAAAAAGTATACAAATAGTAAGAAAACTTGGACTTGTCTTTTGGTCACAGGGAATTGTATTGAAGTTTAGCTAGTCGCTACCAGGCATATTCCAGGGTATTGTGTTTGGTTGATGGGAGGTACTTTCTGCAGCCAAACTAGGTATGTAATCAAATAAAGCCACGTGAAGCGAGTGGCACGCCAGGTGAACATGACTGTGCAGAAGAAAGAAGTGTGGCCAGTGGCCCAGTCCTTCCTGACTCTCTCCTCCACAGAGCTGCCTGCTTCCCTGCTTCCCATCCATCCACCCTTCTCCCTCTCTCCCTCCTCTTTTGCTTTGGTAGCTCTGGAGACTGAACCCAGGACCTTGGGTAGTACTTTACCACTGAGCCTCACCTGTAGGCCCCGGCTTTCTTCGGGTGTCAGGGATATATTAGTAAGCTGGAACACAGGCTTAGGCTCTGCCCTCAAGGAGTTCCCTGTGGGGGCAGAGAGAAGGACCTTGATTAAACCAAACTCACACAGAAGTTTAAAGTCAAAGCTAGTGGGTGACAAGAAGGGCGGTGGGTACAATGAGAAAGATGATCCAGACGCATGCCTCAACAGGGGCTTTGTGGGATTTCCTGGGCACCTTTTCCTCAGGAAAGTGATCTGAGGAGGAAAGAGCAGTTGACTAGAAAGTGGGGGGTGGGTGGGTGTGAGAAGGTTCTGGAAGGAGAGACCCCCATACCCATGAGAGGTTGTAGCTTGGGAAGTTGAGTGGTGCCATTGGCAATCCCTTTGGATTCTTTAGTCCTTAACTGTGACCAACAGAGCTGAGGCCAATGGGGCCTCAGTGGGGACATTGAACTCTTGGGACCCTCGCCCTCTAGAACCCTGCTTGTTTTCCTTTTCTGGTTCATTCTTCAGAGGCTTCTTTGCAGGTTTCACAGAGAGCAGGGAGTAGTTTTAGGTGTTGGGCATCAGTTAGGCACTAGTAAAGCCTGCACTGGAGGTGGGGTGGAAGGTGGCCTTGTGAGGAGGATGGTGGAAGGGATTTCTGGGCATCTATTGGAGACTCTGATTTCAGGGGACTTTTAAAACTCTTTCCCTTGCCTCTCTGTCTTTAGATTTAAGCCACTACTGCCTTGAGTGGTAAAGATACTATTTCCATCCCATCCCTATATTCTTTATAAGTAGAACAAGCAGTAACTAATAGTGACCGCCATTTTCTAATGACCTATGGGCTTGTCGTCGCTCAAAGTCAAGATTGATTATAAAAAAGGAGCCTGCCCCTTTCTCTCCTTTCCTTCACATTTCCTGGGTAATTTCCAATCCGTAACTTGGTGCTCCAGTGTATTCTCTCTGTGATGTAGTTAGTTCACTGTTGCTTGTGGACACAAAGCCATGAGATCATCTGTCTGGTGCAATCAGAAAAATAGAGCCTCTTCCATAGGCCCAGGGATTACATGGAGCCTCCAGTGGGACTCTAGAAGTGATTTTCCTGTAGAACTATACTCTGTTCTTCCCACTAAGTTAGGATTGTTAACCTAGGACCGATTTACTTTGGAACCTGTGTAGTTTTAGGCCGAGAAGGTTTAGGTTTTATTAATACAAGTATCACAGAAGGTCACAAGTGATCATTATTAGAGAGACCTTAAAGTTGGCATCTGTTTTAGAGGTGGCCTGGGACAGTGGAGGAAATGTGAGTGCTAGTAGCATCCTTGAGCTAACAGGCCAGGTAAGTGTTGTTGAATGCATCTTGCCATGTACCTGGAGACCTCAAACTCCTCTGTAACCTGAGAGGTTTGGCCGAGATAGTGTCTGAGGTCCTTCCCAGGATTAGAGTGAATGTCAGTGTTGTGGGAGCAGGTAGTGACTATGTGGCTTACCAGCATTCACACAGCAGTCTGCAGTGTGCCCAGGTTTGCCCGTTTCAGGACTCCTTAGCAGGGTCTGGGTCCCCTTTGCTGAATAGTTTAATAGATAAACAGTTGACAGGAGCCCCCATCTGCTCCTCTGTCCCCATTGCTGCTCAGGCTGTGACAGATGGCCTTGCTGAGGCCGAAGATGTTCTCGTCACATGAATCATGGTGGGATTTACAACAGACCAAGGACAGTTGTCATCCTAAAAGCAGGACGCAGTGAGTTGACTGCCACTTCTGTCCTTGGAGCAAAGCAAGGGCCGTCGGTAGCTCAGGTTAGCTTTGCTGTGACTTACATTTGCCTCTTGCACTCTGAGTCAACTCTGGCCTTCCCTGACCCAGCTCAGGATCATACACATGTTTTAATGTGTTTTTCTGTATTTTTCATCACCATAAGTTCTGGAGGACCTGGGGCCCTGTGCGGGGCACTGTGGGAGTAACAGGAGTTAGATGTATTATAAACTGATGTGTGGCTTCCTTCCTTTTCTTGCCTTCCCAGGTTTTACTTTCTTTGTGGGAGATGGAGGTTCAGATGGAAAGACCAGTGGCTTGGGAGTCCGATAGATTTGGAATTATCTTGATTAAATTTTTTTTTTTTTTTTTTTTTTTTTTTTTTTTTTTTGTCAGCTTGACACAAGTCAGGGCTGTCTGGGAATTTCAATTTAGAAAATGCCTCCAACAGATTGGCCCTTAGGCACATCTGTGGGCATTTTCTTAATTAATGACTGGTGTTCTAGGTGCCAGGCCTCGGCAGGCGGTCCCGGGTTATGTAGGAAAGCAGGCTGAGTAAGCTGAATGTAGAACAAGCCGGTAAGCGCTGCTTCTCCGTGGTCTCAGCCTCAGCCCCTGCCTTCAGGTCCCTGCTTTGAGTTCCTGCTCGATGTTCTCTTGAGGATGGACTGCAGCATGAATGTGTAGCAAACATAAGTACTGATGCGGTCCAGGAATCTTACCTCTAAACTGTGGGCAATGTAGAAGACAGTAGCGATGTGGAATATGATGGCTGAACCCAGCACGGGCACCATGCTCAGTAAAGTGTTTTTTTCCCCCAAGAAGTAGGAGAAACTCGCCTCCACCTGTGCTCCTTTTAGGCTGACCCAGCCTGTAGTTGGACCCAGGACATAGTTTTGCATCATATAACCACAAGAAGGTTTGTTTTCTCAGAAGCCGCAGGAAGTGCTAGTTCTCACTGCCTCCTGGTGATGGTGCAAGGTCCTCTTGGGGAAGGGCCCATGATTCTTGTTTCTTCTGGACTCAGCCTTAACCTGAGTTCTTGGTCACTCAGGTCTTGTCTGTTAGGACCTTTGGTTTATGGAGCGGGATGGCTGGCCACTTTCTGGCTCTGCTGGACCCTCATCTGATTATTACATTCACTCCAGGACAAAGGCAGGGTCTTTGCTGCTGTAGTCTACTGCTGAGGTCCAAGAGAAGGCCTATTTTCACATCTGGCACTCCCACCTATTTTCACATCTGGCAGTCCCGTATAGAGCGGGTTCTACAGTCTCTGAAGACTTGGAAATAGCCAGGGTGGCTGAAGCTCTGTTGCTTTCATTATTTTTGTGGTCTTATTCTGGAAGGGAAGGGTAGTGTGTTTGGCTGTTTTCCTTCCATGTGTGTGACAGCTCTGTGTCATACAGTCCTCCCCAAGTCTGTGTGTGGCACAGTATCTACAGGCTCCTCCAGTAGTGTTCGTAGTTGTGAGCACTGCAGAGTCCAGTCCTGTGTGTTTTCCCCTGTGTGCTCCACACAGGGACATTCTTCAAATTTGCTGTTTTTCTTAGAGCCCCGTCTTACACTGTGAACCCCCTTTTCCTGTGGAGATGACTCACATGAGCTGTAGCTGAGTCTGACTTTGTATTCCCTCTGGCTCTGCTAGCTGAGGACCTTGTACGGAGGACGTAGCCTGTGTGGCTTTGTTTTTGCAAATGTGGAATAGGGCTAATTATAACATCACCTGTGTGATTGTACTGGGTGGAGGTGAGGATGAGCTAGGGCTGCCTAGTGAGTTTATGGAGTGCCTGACACCCAGTGAGCTCTGCCTCGCCTCCCGTGGACCATCAGGCCTGCCCCTCAGCTGTGGCCTCTGCTTCCCAGCAGCTGGATCTCACTTCCTGCAGGTGCCTTTGGAATTCTGTCTTGGTCTTTGACTTTCCTGTTCTTTGGTGTGCTCTCTCCAAGACAGCACAAAAATTGACAAGCAAAGAAATCAGTCACTATCCCTCCTAAACCCCAAGTTTACTTCTAAGAAATAAATTGGAGTCAAATTTTCCATCTCTTTTTGATAAACTTTTTTTTTTTGGTTTTTCGAGACAGGGTTTCTCTTTATAGCCCTGGCTGTCCTGGAACTCACTTTGTAGACCAGGCTGGCCTCGAACTCAGAAATCTGCCTACCTCTGCCTCCCGAGTGCTGGGATTAAAGGCGTGAGCCACCATGCCCGGCCTGATAAACTTTTTAAATGAAAATGTAAGTAAGAATTTTAGTAGGATTTGTTTTTGTTTTTTGTTTTTTGTTTTTGTTTTTGTTTTTTCGAGACAGGGTTTCTCTGTGTATCCCTGGCTGTCCTGGAACTCACTTTGTAGACCAGGCTGGCCTTGAACTCAGAAATCTGCCTGCCCCTGCCTCCCGAGTGCTGGAATTAAAGGCATGCGCCACCACGCCCGGCTAGGATTTGTTTTATCATCTTTGTTATTTTCTTCTTTTAAGAATTTCTAAATCCGAATTCTTGACAACAAATGCATTCCCCCTTCCCTAGTATTGTGTATATTGTGTAGCAGCTGGCACACAGCTGTCCTGCTGTTTAGCATCATCTATCCAGTGTCCTTAAGAAATCTTACTCCTACCTCTTTCCCTAGTTCCTTTCTAGCTTTGTCTGTCTGTCTGTCTGTCTGCTGTCTGTCTGTCTCCCTCCCTCTCTTTCTCCCCCTTTTTCTCCCTTCCTTTCTCGCCCTCCCCCTATAGTCTCTGTAGTCCTGGCTAGCCTGGAACTTACTATGTTTCAGGCTAGCCCAGTCACAGGCATCCCCCAGCCTCTGCCTCCTGAGTGCTGGGATTAAAGGCTTGCCACTGTGCCTGGCTTGAACCTTTCATAAACTTTTCGGGAGCCTGGGACGCTGAGGAATGTGTTTCTTGGATTGCCTTGTGTAGTCATAAGCCTTAGTGCTCACCTCTTGTCTTGCCCACAGGGCAAGGTTGTTCACACATCCCTTAGGGCCTTCTGGGTAGCAGGGCACGGTACCTCCAATGACTAATCCTGAGAACCTTCATCTGTGAGACTTTGTGATGTCTTGCAAGTGAACGTGCCATAACGCAATGAAACAGCCAAAAATGTCCATAGGAATCCAGAGGGCAGACCCTACTGTCTGCATCTTTACATGAGGTTCTCCTGTTCCTGTGTGTATGTCTCATCTCCTGTCAAATCATAGGACACTTGCTATCTGAATATTCAGTTTCTGGTTTCTGCATCCTGTTAATTTTAGGAAGAAGAAGAAGAAAAGGACTATGGGTAGGGGAAATAGTGATAATTCTTAGTTTTCAGTCATTCTTCTGTTTATTGATATGAGTAGTTTATAGAGCCTGATGGTGGTGATCAGAAGATGAGTGACTTGCCAAGGTCATTCAGGTGGCAGTTTTCAGTCTCATGGTGTTACTTTAGATTTTCTAATTAATTGATTAATTAAATGTGTGTGTTTGTGTGTGTGCCTTGCCTGCACACGTAGCTGCCTGCAGAGGTCAGAGAAGTTGTTGGAGTAACCGATGTCTGTGAGCCTTGGCGTGGGTACGGGAACTATACCTGAGACCTCTGCAAGAGCAACAGGTGCTTTTCCCACTGAGCATCCCTCCAGCCCCGTCCTTTCAGTCCTGTTGTGCTGTCTGGGGCACAGCTAGGTCCAAAGTGTTGCTGCTGACAGTGGAAAGAGGGTCCATGCCCCACTGAAAGTGTAAGGCCTCATAAGGCCAAGGTCGGCTTGGGGAATGAAGTGTCTGTGTCCTTGGTTGTGAACACAAAGCTCGTTGCTTTCTTTACTGAGCTCTGTGGAAGGTCAAATGTTCATTGCTCTTGTGGGCAGTATGATGCTTATGAAGAAAGGTTTTAATTGTTCAGGCAGTAGACTCCTGGCTACCTATACACAGGGACAGGAATGCAGGGGCAGAGGAGTAATTGTCTCTCAGCTGTTGGCTCAGTTGTATAAAGAGCTGCTTCCCCTCTTAAGTGCCATAGACGGCCTGCGCTTCCAATTACAGTTAATAATAAGGCCAGTTTGCCTTTCCCCCTGCACAGCTGCTGGCGAAAGGGAAAAGATACAACACATTGAGAGGGCGGCAGTGGAACTCCTGCTGCAGAGGCAGGTTTTCCCCAGAGATGTTCCCTTCAGATAGTGTGACATTATTTCGATTCTCCTTAGCTTACCAGGCAGACAGACGATATTAAGCAGGATAGTCTGGAGACGGGGGTGAAGAATAACTATATTTTGTATTTGGTTCTTTAGGATTTTACCAGAACAGTTAGGTGTGGTGGCACATGCATGAAATCTCAGTACTTAAGAGGTAAAGGCAGGAGTTCAAGACCATCCTCAGCTTCCTAGTGAGTTCTAGGTCAGCCTGGACTACATGAGACCACATCTCAAAGCAACAGTAACAATAAAACCTAAACAAACAAACAAACAAACAAAAAACATTCTTATTTGAAACAGTATCGACCTGAGATACTTCACACTAAGACAGCTGGTAGTTTCCTCATTTTAGATCAGAGAAAACTGAGGTTCACTGGCTTTGAATACTTTGCCTAAGAGCATACAGCGAGATAATGGCAAAGCCTGAGTCTGGAGCTCTTACCTGCCTGGATAGAGTTCCTCTATGCTCTGGAGCAAGGCGTAATAGGAGGCTGTGTAGGCGTAGAACACACTTCTGACCCAGAATCCAGTGTGATGTAGTTTGACCTGGGCCTTAAAACCTAGTCTTGGGGCCTCTGTGGTGTTGTTTGTTCTTACATTAGGAACTACAGGAGTGCCCCTCTCCTCCCCAGAGACTTCTGTCACTTTCAGATCATGGTCCCAAAATACAAACCCTCACATCCCCTTCTGCCCAGGCCCCTTGCCCCTGGCCCCTCCAAAAGCACAATAATGAATCTCAGTTTTGATTTTGTTTATATTTCTTCTGGACCAAAGTTGCTCGTACAAATGGCTCTCCAAAAGCTAGGCTAACGTTTCTATGTTATGTCACTTCTGTCCTTACTCTACTGGGCTCTTGTTTTCACTTGAGTTTCTGTGGATTTTTATTTTTATTTAAACCAAGAAGGTATAGCTAGGTTTCAGATAATTGTTTATGGAATTAAAAAAACAATAACCGGAAAAGAAAATGTAAACTCTGAGCTGAGTTTGGCCACCCTTGTTAGAGACTGGGGTCATTCAGACGTCTGCGGTGGGGAGGCAGCCTCCTGGGAGCAGTGTCTTCTCAGGCCAGTGTGGCTGTGCTTCAGAGAGGAGAGCCAATGGAGTGTGCCCTGCGGTGCCCACTCACATGTTTGGTTTAATGCTGTGAGAGAAAACTTTGACTTCAGCATTCATTCCTAATGCTTCCATTTGGACTGTTGCTGGTGAGACAGCACCCTGCTGTCAGCAGAGACATCCTCAGCTGACAGCCGAGGCTCATGGGGAGAATCTTGGCCTCGATGCTCTGCAACTTTTGAACTTCTGTGGTGGAAGGAAAAGACTGGGAACAGAGACTAGAATCCTGTGAAATTGGCGTGGCAGAGGCTCTGCGTGTGTAAGTGTAAGCATCCATGTCTGGGCTTTGAACTTAGGGCCTCTCAGGTGCTGTGTCCATAGCCAGCCCTGGAGACAGTCTTTCAAGGACTTTGAGCTGGCAGTGGAGGACACTGAGTGGGGTTTAAAGGGAGCATCGGAAGCCATGTTTCTCTGGATGCTGAGGAAAAATGAGAGTCAGACAAACTTAATTTAAAATGCCTTCCCTTTCCTCCTGAGTGGACACAGCTCTGCCCTGGGGTTCTTGCGTGTGAGTTTTTAGTTTAGGTGAGACTAGGTTATACGAGCCATGAATCTGTCCAACTGTAGGCTCCTTACAAGCTTTTTGGTGCTGTATTTGGTGTGCAGTTGGAGAAGAGGCTGACTTTCCTGAAGAGTAAAGTTCAGCCTCTGAAGAATAAAGTTTTTCTTGGGGGAAGGGGGACAGTCATCCACTTTTATTTTCCAGCTAATTACATAGCTAATTACATGTATTCATCAGCAGTTTCCTAATGTATTTTATCCCCCACCCATCACTATGCAGATTCATATATTTTTTTTTAATTTTGTGCCCCACTGATTTTAACCAGGACTGTGTGTGTGGCCATCCACTAGGAGCTATGCCTCACTGGTCGGTACACAGCTGAAGGCAGTAAATGCCCGTATCCCAGAATCTGTTCTTAGCCAGTCGTTCATCCTTAAGGGGCTAAGCTTTTTGAGCTCCTCGTGGACCCACACCTGCCTGTCAGTGAGCCCAGTCTGGTGCAGACCGGATGACACAACAGCAGCTGGTGTCAGTTCGTGATTGCACATGTTGTGGCTTACCCAGAAGATAGAGTCTTACTGTCCTTCTCCATGTCTTCCGTTCTTTAGATTCTGTGTGCCCTCTCTTCTGCAGTGTTCCCTAGCCTTAGAAGGGATGGCATAGCTGTGCTGCTTAGGCCTGGGCAGTCAGCACTGCCTGCTGCGCTCCATCTTTGCAGTCACTGTAAATCTTCTGGAGAGAAGAGTTCCCTGATTAAGGCTGAGAGCAGCACTTGTCTGCGAGCATAAACAAATAGCTAGAGGGCAGCTCTTGTTGGTTTGCTTTTTACTGGGTTTATAAATCCAAGCTTGGGTTTATAGCCCACAGCCAGGCCTTAAGTCCAGCCAGAGAGGGATTGGTTACACTGAGAACGCCTGTTGCCAGTGTTGTTGAGTTGTGTATGCTTTGCTGTCAGTTTGCTACCGTGGTTTGTAAGGTTCACAGCTGGTCCGACTGCTGATACCTTTTCTCTCTCAGCAACTGCTGATAGCTTCTGCCACCATGACAGCCAGCAGGGAGAAGCTTCCGTGTCTTCCAGCTGGACTTCTTTATTCTTAATCTCAAGGTGAATAGTGTCCGAGGGAATGGAGTCTAACTGTCTAGTCTGGTGGGTAACCAAGAAGGGTGGCAGGAGCCTCTAAGACTTCTTTAGCCGTACCTGGAACTGAAATTTTTGTTTAATTATCAATGGCTTCTAGATGCAGCATTATTAATAGAGCCTTTCAGGGTATCTATATGTGCCTGTTTGTGTATGTATCTTTTAAAATTGGGTCATAAGATACTACATTTTACTAAATTAAATAAAAATTCATCTGCTGAAGAGACCCTGATATAGCTGTCTCGTATGAGGCTATGCCAGTGCCTGGCAAATACAGAAGTGAATGCTCACAGTCATCTATAGGATGGAACACAGGGCCCCAATGGAGGAGCTAGAGAAAGCACCCAAGGAGCTGAAGGGAACTGCAACCCTATAGGTGGAACAACAATATGAACTAACCAGTACCCCGGAGTTCTTGACTCTAGCTGCATATGTATCAGAAGATGGCCTAGTCAGCCATCATTGGGAAGAGAGGCCCCTTGGTATTACAAACTTTATATGCCCCAGTACAGGGGAACGCCAGGGCCAAGAAGTGGGAGTGGGTAGGTAGGGGAGCAGGGTGGGGAGAGGTTTTGGGGGACTTTCGGGATAGCATTTGAAATGTAAATAAAGAAAATATCTAATAAAAAAAATCATCATTCCCTGCTCCCTGTTCTCCCTTCAGCTTCTCTCACGCTCCACCTCAAAGTTTTTGCCTTATACATATGTGTACACACGTATGTATACGCCCATAAATATATAAATAAAGCCTTCTGAGTCTGTATAGTGTTGCTTGCATGTGTATTTCAGGGACAGCTTGGTATTGGATAACCAACTGGGGGCTTATCCTGGGGAAAATCCATATTCTCTCTCTCTCCCTCCCCCATTTCCCTCTTCTCCTTCCCTCCCCCTCCCCCTTCCTCCTCTCCCTTACACACACACACACACACACACACACACGCACACACACACACACACGCACACACACTCGCGCACACGCGGAGCAGTCACTGGTTGCCTGTAGTTCTTTTGTTTGGAATGGGAGCCTGTGAGATTTCTGCTTTCCACATTGGCATGTCCATTGGTGGTGTCCTTGTTTGGGTCTTGTTTAGGCAGCCATATTACTTAGATATTAAAGGTACAGCTTCCCTGTTATTTCTAGGAGGCATAGTCTCACAGCAGATTTCTTGGTCCTCTGGCTCTTAAAATCTTCCCCTTTTTCCTAGACATCCTGAGCTGTAGGTGCCAGTGTTGTGTTGTGTTGTAGTTGCATCACTGGGGCTGGGCACCCCATGGTCAGTTAGTTGTTCTCTCTGCTTTGAGCAGTTATGGCTTTCTGAAGTGCTTTCTCTCCATATTACTGTAAAGAAAACCTTCTTGATGACTGCTGGGAGCTTTCCTTGCCTGTGAGCATGGGATAGATATGCAGACTGCAGTTACACATCGTGCTGGGTTGGTAAAGTGGTAACAGGAGTTTCTCCTCAAAGATCCATGACCTTACTAGCCCTGGGTAGTAAACCGGATTTCTAGTACCAGGCTAAACCGGATTTCTAGTATCAGGCATAACATATTTCCCTTTTGTTGAGTGGGCCTTAAGTCCAGTTAACTTCTGTTGCTTGCTGCCAAGTTAAGGGTTCCACTACTACCTTTAGGAATCTCTTGCTATGCTGTTATTGTCCCTGTGCCCTTTATATCCTCCCTCCCTCCCTCCCTCCCTCCCTTCTTTCCTTCCTTCCTTCCTTCCTTTCTTATTTTTGTGACCTTCATCCATGATTCATCCCCTTACCACTAAGAGAAATATTTTAAGACTCCTCTCTTCACCTGGGAGTTCATTATGGACAGGGAGTGAGGCATTAGAACCCTTCCTTAGCAGTTTGTTAGGCCTAGTGCATTCCCACAGGAGTAAAACACAGACCGTCCTTCCTCTGCCCCGGACACTCCACCTAAAGAATCCATATGGTTCTGAGTTTGCCCAACCACACAAGTTGGACATTCTGGTTACTTATGGTATGTCTCCAATAAGGAAGCAGATTGCTCCTCTGGAGCTGAGCTAAGCCAAAACACTCAATGCCTCCTGACCTGCCCACATCCAGGGACTGCCTCTTGAGAAACAGGGCTTGCCATGGAGATGTCATGGAGATTCCACAGCATAATGTGAAGGACAGTGAGTGAGAAAAGACTGAAACTGGCCTCCTTGCTCTTGGACAGAGAAGATAAGGAGAATTCATAGGAACACTTACTCTGTATCTCACATCCTTCCACAGCCATTAAAGACACATAGTGGTTCAGAATGGTACCTCCCAATGTTTCGAGCCTTTGGGCCTCCTTGCCCCCAAGGTCTGTGGTATCTGTGGTATATGGTGCCGCTTCTGCGGCCTTCAGATCCTTTCTCTTCTCCATATCCTGGGTGTTGTGCAGGTGACAGCCTGGAGCGTTTGCATTGTGCATGAGTTATGGTTCTTAACCAGTTTGATTACCTGGCAAGTTTTAATGAACATGGGGTGTGCTTGCTATTGTGTTGCTGTTGTAGGAATTTCAGTGTGTCACCTGTCTTCTGCATAGCGTAGGCATTCCTTCCATCCCACTCTTTTAGTCCTCTGGAGGCCGACTGTGTAAACACACTCAGACAACCAGAACTATGTGGCACAGTACAAAACAGTTTGCTAAAGATATATGGCTTTAGAGATGGCAGAAGGAGAGTTCAGAGCAAGGCCTTGATGGGACAAGTAGGTCTTTGCAAACTATGGGGTAAGATTTAGGAGGTATTGGTAATAGGGTGGGTAGGTAACAGGGAAGGGGACTTGCCCCATCAGTGGTAGGGCTGTGTTCTTTGATGTTATGCTGCAAAACAGGAAATTCCCAAACAGGAAATATTGAGCGAGAACATATTCTTCCACATAGATAAGTCTTTTATGTAGACAACTTGTCTTCGTGTAGCCCGTTTCAGTGCTGTGGGGTCTCAATTAAGTAGTCTGGCCTTGAGCAAAGCTCTCGATCTCTGAACTCTTTTTTTTTTTGTTTTTTTTTTTTTTTTGTTTTTCTGTAATGAGGACAACCCTACTATTGTGGCTGTAAGCTATTAACGTAGTACCTGGCACCAAGCTAATGCCGCTTTCCTACACTACAGATCGTGTTTCTAAGAGCACCCGCTTCTCTAGTGGCAGCAGCTAGAACTAAACTTTCCAGTTGCCATCCACTGTTTTCATTCCTGCTGCCAGCCAGAATGAGAGCCTTTCATTATGCTGGCGGGAACTTGGGTCAGGAATCTGTAAAGGCTCAGGAGGATGTCTTATCCCTACTTCTTGGTGGCCTAGGCTTTAGCCGCAGAGACTCAGAGTGAGGCCACAGGTAGAGAAACTGTTTCCTGTCAGTCTGGTGCCTGGGCCAGGAGGCTTTGAAGGCTAGGATCATGGCGTGGCCCTCTCAGGGCCCTCCACCTTCTGTGGTAGCTCAAGGCTGCCAGCAAAAGTACTCAGAACAAGGTAGGAACTGCACTGTCTTTTCTGTACAGAACTTAGAAGCTGTACAGAACCATTTCTTCAAACTCCATAGTTATGAGGAGCCTCAGGCCCAAGGAGAGTCCAGCCTGCAGCAGAAATGCTGAAATCATCCTGCAGAAAAGCACAGGTGGTGGGGGGCTCATGTGAGCACGAACCATGCATTCTTCTGTGCTCACCAAGGAAGCAGAGCTTAGAGTTGCTGGGGAGTCTGTGCAGCAGCCACACACCGTGTCATCGTGCCAGGAAAGAGGAACGTGCTGACAAAACCAGCAAGGGTCCAGTTTGCTTCCTCTTTCATAGTTATTCTTATCCTGTTTATAGCTGGGTGTGCCAGGGCCGAAGAATCAGGCTGGCCCTGCTCAGTCCGAGCTCAGAAAGTGGGAGAAGGAAGCAGGGCAGGAAGGTGTGTGAGCTGATTCTTCACCCATCCCTGCCCTCCATTAAGACAGCGGCTGTTGGAAGCCCTGCTTCTGTTTCCCACTAGTGATGCTTGTATCCAGCTGGGCTCAGGGCTCAAGCCCCAGCTGAGTTATCTGGACTTAATTTACACAAAATAGCAATGGCTGTAGATGTCTAAACTGACATCTTTTGGACCAGTTATATTTTGGGATGAGAGAGGGAGAGGAGACGTGCTGGGAGACTTGAGCTGGGAGCTGGCACTACCTTTTCTGTTTGGATCACAAGCAGCTTTTTCTCAGCAAGGGTGGGAGCGATGGGAAGGGCTTCAGAGGCCAGGGAGATGAAAGTAAAGTCCCCATGGGAAGCTGGGACTGGCCAGGCCCCTTTTCAAGGCTGATGAATTTCGACCTATAAATACATCAGTTCCCTATCTTGTCTCCTCTTGAGAGGAGAGGGGGGAGGGAGAGCAAGAGAGGAGCCACCAACCAAGAGAGGCAACCTGGGGCCAAGAGGCCAAGAGGGCTGCATAGCCAAAATGGCTGGCTTACACAGGGTCAGTAGGGAATGAGAGATGGGTCAGTCTTGTCTTGAAGCCTAGGGTCTGAAGAACTGATGGGAGAAGATTCTGGAAGTCAAGATGGAGGAGGTCCTGGATTGATGATGTATGTTTGATCCTTAGCTGTGTGAGGCTTGCAGGTTGCACATTCTCATTGTGTGAGTGACCTTCTCGTGGAAGAAGACGGCTTTCAGGGTCCTAGGATCCTCTGCGTTGTTCCATCTTATGCTTGCCTTTGTCAGCATCTCAGGTTTGGCAGCCAGTACAACACTGATGTTCCGATGGTTTGCATGCATTTGACAGTAGAGCAGGTCATGTAGAGTTTGCAGGATCTGGCATACCACTCACAGCCAACCTCAGACCTCTCTAATGGCTTCACCGCTGGTGTGAGAGCCTTGTTTGACCTGCCCACCAGCACTGTTGTTCTTATTCAAGCTAATGTCTTGCCTTGACCCTACTGCTTTTAGTGCATACTTGTCCTGAATAGCGCCTGGATGACTGGAGAAATGTCTGCCAGCAAGCGTTCACCACTGCACCTGGACAGATTGTCCTTATGAGACTTACAATGAACCTAGGTAGAAAAGGCTGACACCAAAAGTATTCTACTAGTTTGCTTTTAGGCTAAGATCCCTAGAGTTCCGATAGAAGGAGATCTGCCCTGAGGAGCAGAATCAGGGTCAGTAATAACTTCGGTAGTGTCTTAGTCAGGGTTTCTATTCCTGCACAAACATCATGACCAAGAGGCAAGTTGGGGAGGAAAGGGTTTATTCGGCTTACACTTCCATGCTGCTGTTCATCACCAAAGGAAGTCAGGACTGGAACTCAAGCAGGTCAGGTAGCAGGAGCTGATGCAGAGGCCATGGAGGGATGTTCTTTACTGGCTTGCCTCACCTGGCTTGCTCAGCCTGCTCTCTTATAGAACCCAAGACTACCAGCCCAGAGATGGCCCCACCCACAAGGGGCCTTTCCCCCTTGATCACTAATTGAGAAAATGCCTTACAGTTGGATCTCATGGAGGCATTTCCTCAACTGAAGCTCCTTTCTCTGTGATAACTCCAGCTGTGTCAAGTTGACACAAAACTAGCCAGTACAGGTAGTTTCTCTGATACTTTTCTTCCTTTCTAAATGCAGGTTTTCTTTCTTTACCACATCAATGAGAATCACCTGTCACCTGGACAGTGCTATGCAGAAAGCTATCTGTAGGGGTGGTGTGTCCAGCAGGGGTGGTGTGTGTGTCCAGCAGGGGTGGTGTGTTCTGTGGGGGTGGTGTATGTATCCAGCAGGGGTGGTGTGTCTCACAGGATTGGTGTGTGTGTCCAGTGTGGGTACTGTGTGTGTCCAGCAGGGGTATAGTGTGTGCCCAGCAGGGTTGCAAGCACCAGTTTGTTTAGATTCGAAACTTCAGGATTAGAGGAGGTTTCTGCCCAGTTTTATATAATCTGAGACTATCCCATGCCAAGAGGATGGTCCCAGTGCTGTACATAGACAGAGGGTATTGTAGAGACATAACTGCTCGGTATTGACCTGTGTGGGAGGAGCACTGTAGGGTGCTAGGGGAGCACGGCCTGAGGCGCCAGAGTGACATTCCAGGCCTGGCTCTCAGATGTGGAAAAGATACTTTACTTTGAGTCCCAGCTTTCTCATGGGTGAAATGGTGATGCTATGCAGCTTGCAGGGATGCCAAAAAGAGTGATCCAGCACTACGTACAGGAAGCTGTGTAGTGTCCCTGGGATACTGAAGGTGTGCAAGAAATAGTAGCCACTGCGATTATTATGTGACTTAACACTTGATGGTAATATAACTACATGTAGAAATGTGATGAGTTAGACAGTATGGATAAACATAGAGAAAACCTGTCACCTGGACTCCATTACACAGAGATCTCGTGTTAGCATTTAGCTATATGTCTTTCAGATGCTTTTCCTGTGACAGAAGACAGACAGACAGAATAGTCAAAATTTAAATTGAACTTTATTTTTTGCATACCACTGTTTTATAATGTAGTTATAATTAGTATTAAATTGCCGACTATATTGTGTGTGTGTGTCTGTCTGTTTTCATTTGTATATGTGGATGCACATGCTTGTCGTGGTGCACGTGTGTGTCAGAGGATAACCTCGGGTGTCAGTCTTCGCCTTCCACATTATTTGAGATAGAGTCTCTTGTTTTTCTACTGTATGGGCCAGGTGAGATGGCTGTGAGCTTGGGGTCCTCCTGGCTCTGCCTCCCATCTTCCCATAGGAGCCCTGGGGTTACACATGCTCGGGCTCTGTGTCTCCCCTTGGCATGAGTTCTCCGGATTCAGACTCAGACCCTCTTAATTTCATGGCAAGTACATTCACCCACAAGCCACCTCCCCAGCCCCTACTACATCTTTTGGACATATTTTTTATTGTTGCTGTATTGGGGTTGAAATTAGGGCCTTGTGCACAGTAAACAAGTGCTGTATCTATCCCCAATAAAAGAATTTTAAGTAGCACGTGATGATCTAAATTAAAGAAACAAAG
This sequence comes from Mus musculus, assembly GCF_000001635.26. Taxonomy (NCBI): domain Eukaryota; kingdom Metazoa; phylum Chordata; class Mammalia; order Rodentia; family Muridae; genus Mus; species Mus musculus. The sequence goes on along the minus strand of NC_000078.6, from coordinate 81,751,666 downwards.
CAGGTCACTGATGCTTAGGTATCTGTTTCACATCAATAGCATAATTAATTAAATGTAAAGCTTAATATCGCAAAGTCTCTTTAAGGCAAAACAGAACTGTAGGCAGGCACAGTGGCATGCACCTGTATTCTCAGCTGCTTGGGAGTCTGAGGCAGGAGGATTTCAAGAGCTGAGGAGTTAAAGGCTAGCTAGTGTTCCCTGGTTGACAGTAAATAGCCTTCTCCAAAAAGGACGAAGGAGACTGAGCATATCAATTCATGTCTGTAATCCCAGTACTTCAGAGGCAGGAACAGAAGGATCTGGAGGTCAAGGCCGTCCTTGGCTCATAGTGTGAGTTAGAGGCCAGCCAGGGGCACACTGGGTTCCTGTTTAAACCAAAACCAAAACCAAACCACACCACACACACAAACAGAAGGAAAGTTAGAAAGAACCAAAGCACATATGTGGCTTATACGAGATAGCGAAGGTCTCTGGCTTTCTCCTGCTGGTTAAACATCTTTATGAATTCTAGTTTAGTTTCCTTTTCAACTCCCAGGGCTTAGCATGGTGCCTGATTCATTTGTATTTTCAGTATACAGACTTTTTCATGCAAAAAGGTTTATACCAAAACTTATTATAGATTGTGACATAATGCTTTAAAAATATACACTGCAGCATATGTTTCAGGTTGGTTCACTTCACGGCAGCACGGGGGGGGGGGGGGGTGGCTCTGCACATCTCTGTACTAAGATCTTGTGTTCCAGGATGTTGCTTTTGTTTAGACGTGGAGCTTTAATCCACATACACAGTGGTTTGAATGTGAAATGCCTCTCACAGGCTCGTGTGTTAGAACATTCAGTCTTCAGCTGGGGTGCGGATACTGGACCACAGGGCTAGGGCTAGAGACGTATATCCTAGTCCTGGTTCCTGCCTACTAGGGGTGGGTAAACATCAAGGGCCAAAGGCCCTCAGCTGCATACCAGTGTTAGTTAACACCGATAGTTAACTGGCTATCTTTGGACCGACTGCATTATGCTGTAAGTCGCCATACCCTTCTGGAACTGTGTATCAGTGGATCCTGTTACTCTGCAGGGAGAGAGGACACTGAGATGACAGCAGTGGGTCATAGATGTTCAGGCTTTTCCTGTCATTACTCCCGGCCTTCCAGCATAGGCTGCCAGACCACTGGTGCCTCAGTGCATTTCTGCTTTGGTTTCAGTTTGGCTTCTTTCACTGACAGTGCTGACTCTAACCCTTCAACCCTTACTTAGAGCTCACTCTCATCTGTTAGTGCTGCTAAAGTTGGAGGCCTAGGGACACCCGTTGATGGGAAAAGGCCTGAGTAGACAGGTCACTGCCTCAGGGGCTGTGATGCGCTGCTCAATGGCTGTATGTCTGTAGAAAGCACGGCTAGTTCTCCTGTTTTTCACGTGTGCATAGGTGCTGGTGTATTGATGGATTGTGAACTCTGCTTACCTGTTCTCTTAGGGGCTGGGCATGGTGTCACACATGGTTAATCCCAGCAATCTGGAGACGAGGCAAGCAGAGCTCTATATGAGTTCCAGGCCAGCCTGATCTACAGAGTGAGCTCCAAGATGCCCAGGGCTACACTGAAAAACCCTGTCTCTAAAAACCAAAACCAAAACCAACAACTACAAAAGAGTGCCCTATTGCGGCTGCACACTGTAGCATGGTAACCTGGAGCCTGGACTGAGGACTTGGTTATATCTGGCTTCTGCTTTTCCTGTAGACCAGCCTGTGTGAATCCCAGGCTCCATATTTGAAAGTCGGCTTAGTGATACACCTGCCTTTCTGTTTGTTGAGAGGATTAAAGATGATGATGAGTGTAAATCACTCAGTGCAGAACCTGGCACTGAGGCCCCGGAACCCTTAGCTGTGACTGCTTTCTCTAAGTCAGTGTACACTCTAAGTTAAGTAGCATCATAAAGACATTTTTCTAAATTGTCTAGAAAGGACATAGTTTATATAAAAAATTAGAAACCACTAGTATAGCTTCTCGGGGACTAGTGGAGGGCCCTAGAACAAGTATTTGCAGCTCAGTGCCTGAGGAGATTTAAAAGAAACATTTCATGATCCCTTGATTGTGTTTGACTCAGTCAAGACATGCTTTCATCAAGTACCCTGTGGTCCATGCAGGAGAGGCCATTCCACTTCAGCTTTGCTCCATCTGAGCCCCCGGGAAATTATTGCATCAAGTACTCCCGGCTTTGTACTTATTATCTGTTTGCCTGTCCGTTCCAAGAAGGGGCCGATCCTTAGTGCCCAAAGACTCCATTTTCTCCACCCCTCCACAGGTGAATGCTTATGGGGAAGCCTAGCTTTGCTGGCTATGCAGGTGGAACTTGGTGAGACTCTGCTGACAGGAGCTCAGCCAGGGCCTCCTGCTGCTATCTCCCTGCTTTGTTCAGGCAGCACCACACCTCTGCTGGAGCCTGGAGTCAGGGAGTCTAGGCAGTGAATCATTGCCCAGTAAGCAAGTCTGGTCTCTCTTGGCCATGCCTAAAGGGTTAGAGTGGGCAGAGGGCCAGGACCGGGAGGGGCTGGGGGATGTGTCCTGGCTGTGCCGTGTGCCTGGTAGTGGGCCCTGACCAGGCTCTCTTGTTGCTGAGTCAGTGCCAACAGGTCCCTCCACGTTAGCAGCTGCTCTGTGGGTACCCATGGCTTCTGGGTGTGGCTGGGGCTCTAGCTTACCCCTCTTCTTCCCTTGGAGACATTGTGGTGCAGGAATGAAATGTCTCAAATGTCAGCTTGGGTGCCCTAAAGGCTGCAGAGGTGAGGGCATGGGCGTTTTGCTTCTCTCCGGCATAGAGTCCTCACCCACGCCCACCACACCCGCACCCCCAACTCATCTTTACCCTTGAGTTTGGGTTTTACCTTTCTTACCTCAAGACAGTTGGCAGAGCTTGCCTGAGTCCTGGAAGACTGATGAAGCTTTCAGGGAATTACAGACTTTGAGAATGTCAGGTAGAGAAATGGAGTTGTAGAGAGGATATCACAGGGGGCACTAGGACCCACATCCTGGCTCATGCCTGGTGCTGTTTTCTTTTTTCTGCCTTGCTAAGACTCAGAGATTGTTCTCCTGTGGGTAGAAGAGGCATTGATGCTGTGGTGTGTCCTCCTCCCTCCTTCTCTTTCGTCCTGTCCCTCCCTATGCCTCCCTGTCCCTCCTTCCCCCCTCTCTCCCTCCTTCTCCCTCTCTCTCCCTCCCTCTTCCCTTCTTCCTCTTCCTATGGAAGACATATGCCCACATGAGGAGAATGGCATCATGGATCCTCTTCTGCCTCGTCAGGTCCCAGCCCACAGCTCTCCTTCCTCTGTAACTGGATCATTCCCACCATTTATTTTGAAGGAAATCACCAACACCCTATCACTGTCCGTGTAAATATTTCAGTGTGTTTCAGTATTTAAAACTTGAGCAGTGCACCTCTGAACTCAAGCATAGCTTTGTGCTGAATCACAGCAGATGAGCCTGACTCAGCAAAGTACCCTAGAGACTATAAAGCACGGGCTGAAAAAGCCCTTCAGGAAAAAAGAAAGTGGCAGAAAAGAAACAAGAACAGAAGCAGCTGCTGCCCAGGATCTTGTACTTCTTACCCCCAAAACAAAGGAAAAGATGAGGAGGAGCTTTTAGAACTTAGAAAACTATGGCAGGGAGTAAACAACCTGCACTGGGTCAGAAGACTCAGCCAGGAAGCTCAGCAAGGAAGAACAAAGAGTAGGAAAGAGCAAGTGAGGAAAGAGAAGGGGCTGCAGCCGCTGTGGAGAGGGCTCAGAGCCTGCAGGAGCCTGTCAGGAGGACGGAAGGCCAAGCTTGATCCCCAGGAACTACGTGGAAGGAGCTGGAACCTTTAACTTGTTCTTGCATGCTGTAGCATGAGTACATCTACACACACGTGCACACAAATGCACACACATACACACACAAACACACACACTGAGCACATCTACACACACACACACACACACACACACACAGATAAATACAAATTTTTTTTAAGCTGGAGAACTAGCCCATGAAGCCCATTATAAAGTAATAGGTCATAGACCTTTGGGCTTTGGGGCGTGAGGCCTGAGTGTCGTATGTAGGTGCTAAGAGCAGGGTTTGAAAAGTTGTGGCTCAGTTTCAGGGCTGTAATGTGAAGACTTATTTCCTCTTGATCCTCTGCAGTGAGCATCATGCCATCCTTACTGTGGTAGGCTGGGGTGGATCCTCTGACGTAGAGAACCTGAATAATTATTTTTCTTCCTTAGGTGGATTCTGTCAGGTATTATGGCCACAGGATGCTTAAGTAACTGGTGCAGGCATGCAGGCTGAATCTCCAGATTACCCCTTCTGTAGCCCACAGTCCATATTGCACCGGTACATCAATCACTGGGGAACCCCTGGCCGAGGTCTAAAATGAACATTTTAAAAATATAGTCAGGAAAATGCACAGGTACACCTCAGTCAATAACTGGCCAGGCACGAGGGAGTTCTTGCCAAGAGCCTGGCCCCTGTGCAAGGTTCCTGGACCAAGATGTCATGGATTCTAGAAGGGAATGAGGGTTTTATTCTCCAGGGGTCGGATTCCGCATCATTCTAGAAAAGATGATAGACACTCATACACCCCAGCAGGGAGTGCTTAGACGTACAAGCGGTTGGATTGTGTGCAGTTGGGTTTAGCTGCTGAAGAAGAACTAGCAATGGGGCAGCAGAGAGGGAGAGCTAATTAGCTGTAGCACTGAGGAAACGGAGTTGAGCCTGAAAGCCAGAATGTCTTTCAGGCTCGGGATCACATAGCACGGAGATGGAGAACAAGGCTGTGGCTGAGAGATGTGGACTCTGCTCCCTTCCCCTTTACATCTCCTTTGACGTGGACGAAACAGGGAGTGTCATCTTTCTACTTCTTAGAGACAACTAAAGGACTCAGAAAGATGATGTCAGCGAGCAGCCAAGTTCAGTTACACAGTGTTTGATCCTAACTGAGCAGCTGTCCTGCTATGTAGTGTACAGTAGGAATGTATTACAGTGGAATAGTATTAGCCATGAAGAGGAACATGGTACTAACAAACGTTATAATGTGGCAACCCTGAAAACACTGAGGAAGTGAGGCAGACATCATACTGTAGCTTTCTATTTCGTGAAGTCTTCACCATGGGGTCACAGCAGATTGGGCCTGGGAGGAGAGAAGAATGGGGGGATATTTGCTTAAAGGTTACAGGACTTCCTTGTGGGTGATGAAAATGGCCCGGAACAGGTTGTTTCATATTTCATCTCAACTAACAGCCCTGTACAGGAAAGCTTTCACGAGCCCTGCTGCTGGGAAGACCAGTGCTTCAGAACACTATGACCTGCTACTGCCTGCTCAGGTAGTGACTGGTTTCAGATTATAGTCCCTCTCTGTTGATGAGAGTCGGTCTCTAGGTCATGGAGTACACAAAGGGCAAGGTCAGCTGAGTCTGAGGTGGGTGGGACAGTGGCGAGCAGATGAGACTGGCCTGTAGCTAGCTGTATACCCAATGCTGACAGAGGGTTTGTGGCTGATTCTTACCCCATCAATCTTGCATCTCGTTTAAGCATCCAGATCAACTAATACGAAACATCTGGTTGCACCCTATCCCAGCCACCTAGGGCTTTGGGAGACTGATCTCACACAGTGTATATTCAGGAAGGGGGAGGGGGATTTCCTTAGTGTCACTTGCCTAACTCTTTGAATGTCTGCTGTCCTGTTGTTTTGCCTCAGAAAGTCTGGAAGGGTTTTTGTTGTTGTGGGTTTGTTTGTTTATTTGTTTTTGTCACTAAAGAAGAAGGGTTTGTTTTTTTTTTCCTTCTCCTGTTTTGTATCTGCGTAGGCACCTGGGTGGGGGAAGCCAGGATGGGGAGGGATGTGTCTGGAGTAGAGAGTGTGGAGGAGGAGGGAGGGTTCATCCATTAGGTCTAGGGTGGGGTTGTTTGCTTTCTAGACTCCAACTCTGAAGCTGCCGGTAATCCTGGGGCACACTGCTGTTTTTCTAAGAAGCACATAGGACCTGGAGCTCCTTGGGCCACTCCCCTTCAGTATGTGACAGTTCAGTGGATGGGAGTAGAAGTGGAGAGAAGGGTGTGGCTGTGTCATGGATGAAGCACCTGCTCTCTCACTGCAGAAGGTCTTTACTGTCAGGGTCTGCAATGTAAGGCATCTTAGGTAGGTAAGTGCAAGGAGAGCGGGAAGGCTCTAGGTTGTCTTGGCACACAGGACTAAGAGTTAACTTGTATTGTTTTTACTGGTTTCCCGGGCCCAACTGAATCACTTTTATAATTTAATTGCTACACTGTCTGTAGACGTTTCTTCCTCACAGGGGCGAAGAGGAAACCTTTCTTCTTGCTCTGAAGTCTGTCTCACTAACACAAATTCAGGCAAGGCTGTGTCGGGCTATAGAGGCTATGCCCAGCTATAGAGGCTATGCCCGGCTATAGAGGCTATGCCCAGCTATAGAGGCTATGCCCGGCTATAGAGGCTATGCTCACATAACCGGCTACAGAGGCTATGCTCACACAAAGCCTTTCGAACCATCCCACTTTGGATAAGGAGGTGTGTCTTGCCTTTATCTGGACAGCTTCTTAGTCCCCCACTCAGCAGAGTTCTGTGGTTTACAGTATGGCATCTTAGTCAGCAAGATTTGGGGGTGATTTTTAGCCTGATTATCTCTTACCAGGTTACATGGCTGGAACCACCATATGGGTGTTGGGGCCACCGTGACTAGGAAAGCCAGTGCTTTGGAGTCATCCCTGCACCAACTCCTTTTCCTTGACCATGCTCACTGAGGATGTCATGAGTGTGTGCATGTGTGTGTCTCTGATCCCCCAAACTCCAGTTTGCCAGACATTTATCAACTGGTTAGGGGACTTGCCTGAATTATGACAAAAATCTTAAGAGCCCAAAAGACAGGCTTTCTTAAGAATGTCAGTGGATCTGGGCGTGGTGGCACACACCTTTAATCCCAACACTTGGGAGGCAGAGGCAGGCCTCTGTGAGTTCCAGGCTAGTCTGGTTTAGGAGTTAAGCCCAGCCAGAGAGACCCTATCTCAAAAAACAAAACAACACAAAATAAAGCAAAAGAATGTCAGTGGTGTCCAACCCACAGCATGTGGCCTCATGCGTCTAAGGTAGCTATGAATGTGTGTAGATGCTATCAGTGTCGTGGTGTCACAAGGTGGGTAGGATGTGCCTGTAAGAAGTCACAGAGCTGGCTAGACACTGAACATTTTGATGATCCAGCCTGCATCTCCAGTCCCTGTGATCTGTGGGTGCGTATAACCTAGGTGTGCTTTGATGCAGGGAGCTCGGGTGGCTGCTCCTCAGGAGGGCGTGCATGTCTCACAGATCCTCTGTCACTCTGCAGTAGCTTCCTGGGGTCCAGCCCTGCTCTGTGCAGGTCGAGTACCCTGTATCCCGCATGTGTGGGGCCAGCAGAGTTTCACCTTTATAGATTTGGCCTCTGAATAGTTTTTGGATAGGGATGCTGAGCCTGAAATGTCTACCTTGAAATGCATTGGAGGGACTTGAGATGATGCTAACAAAGAGATGCTGCAGAATAAACATGTTGGGGGCTAAAATTGTGTTTCTGCCATCACTGCACAGTGGCAGCACCTGCAGGAGATGGCAGTGGACATGAGGCCCTGTGACTAATGCTTATCTGGTTTCTTCTGTATTGTTTTCTTCGCTCAGTATTGATCCTGCAGAAAGTGGAGAATGGAGACCTGAGTAACAAGATTCTGAAGATCACCGACTTTGGGCTGGCGCGGGAATGGCACCGGACCACCAAGATGAGTGCGGCGGGAACATACGCTTGGATGGCACCTGAAGTCATCCGTGCTTCCATGTTTTCCAAAGGCAGCGATGTGTGGAGGTAAGGTGCAGCCTCCAAGTTCCAGGTCTGTTTTGTCTGCACATTTCAAGTCTTGGAGTTGAGGTTACAGGACCCAAAGCACTCCAATTAGATCTGTGTGGCCTCTCAGAGCAATCTACTGACTTCCGTGTTGCTAGGGGATGCTGTGCTCATTGCACGTAGTAGATGGCTCCTCAGGAAAGCTCTGCAGATTCTGGGACCACCTGGTACTTCCATCTCTGACCTGCAGGATGAGGAATCACTCTTCATCAAGCAGCAGCTTGATGGTTCAGAGGTTGGGTTTCAGGGGCCGCTGCTGCCCCCCTGGGAGGACTCGCCCAGTGTCCCCCCTGTAAACTCCTGAGCTAACAGGGACCCTCTGTGCTGTCTTTCTGCTGATTATTTGGAAATCATCCTTTCCAGTTACTCTTTTACTCAGGGCTCTGTGTGCTGGGTATTTATCAGGAAAGGGGATAGATGAGTCCTCAGAAGGCCGTAGGAACTTTGAAGGTACAGACTAGACATGGCCAGCCATCTCTACTAGCAAGTATCAGTCCAAGAGGTCACAAGGACATAGATCTAAAAAAAAATCATGTTGCTATTGAAGGAAGATGAGCCACTATAGGATAGACTTTGTCCTGGCTGAAGGGCAACAGTGACACCTTCACATACAGAAGAAAGATCATCATTGCCCCTCAGTCTAGGGTCAGAGTGAGCTGCGTGTGTGTGTGTGTGTGTGTGTGTGTGTGTGTGTGTGTGAGAGAGAGAGAGAGAGAGAGAGAGAGAGAGAGAGAGAGATTGTGTGTGTGTGAGAGAAAGTGTGTGTGAGAGTGTGTGTGTCTGAGAGAGAGAGAGAGAGAGAAAGAGAGAGAATGTGTGTGTGAGAGGGAGAGAGAATGTGTGTGAGAGGGAGAGAGAGAATGTGTGAGAGAGAGAGAATGTGTGTGTGAGAGAGAGTGAGTGTGTGTGTGAGAGAGAGAGATTGTGTGTGTGAGAGAGAGAGTGTGTGAGAGTGTGTGTGTCTGAGAGAGAGAGAGAGAATGTGTGTGTGTGTGAGAGAGAGATTGTGTGTTTGTGTGAGAGAGAAAGAGAGAGAGAATGTGTGTGAGTGAGAGAGTGTGTGTGTGTGTGTGAGAGAGAGAGAGTGTGTGTGTGTGTGAGAGAGAGTGTATGCTTCTGTATTTGTGTACTACCTTTAAGGTAACTTCCTTGAGATACTAGTCACATATCATAAAGTACACCCTTTACAATATGTAAGTCAGTGCTTTTTAGACTCTATAAAACTGACTTTAGGATTGGAATGTGGATCAGTGGGTAGATTACCTGCCCAGTGTACACAGGACCCTAGATGCAGAAAATTAGGTATGATGGTGTGGGTATATAATCCTGGTATTCTAGAGGAAGAGGCAGGGGGATCAGAGGTTCAGCTGGCCAAAGCCAGCCTGGTATGCATGAGACCGTATCTCATAAAAACAAAAACAAAACCCAACTAAAACCAAATGTCAGTAAATTAGTGAGTGACTTGAATGTCGTTCACCACATTTACTGGCTTCCTGCACTGCTGTAACACATTTCCACACACCAGAGGCTTGAAAGCGATAGAGCTTTATTCTTTCATAGCTCTGGGGGCCAAAAGTATGAGATAGGTACAGCAGGGCCTCATGCTAGAGATTCTAGAGGAGCCCCAGTCCACATGTGGATTCTGAATTCTAGAACGTTGGCAGGTATCTTTAGGGCCATCATTGAACCCCCTGCAACCACTATTTCTAAAGGACGTTTGTAACCTCAGAGAAAGTCCATGCCTTCTGCTTGTCACTCTCCCAGCCTGACCTTCTCTGCCTCTGGAGCAGCTGCTCATTGCCACCATGTCAGTGGAACCACACGATGCCTGTTCCTCTGTCACTCACACCTTACATTTAACAGAATGGTTACAGGTCCATCCATGTTGTAGCTTCATTAGAAATTCATTCTTTTTATGGCTTTTTAGTATTCCATGATTCTAAAGTCAGGTGGGCCATGCTTATTCAGTCAGTCATTCACCATGATAGATAGTGAGTGGCTTTCACTTTGGGGAATGTTATGAACAAGGCTGCCGTGGACATGGACACACAGATTCTTTTGTGACCATACTTTTTCCATTTACCCGGGCATGTACCTTAATTGCATGAAGTCAAGCAACTAAGTATATGTGTAACTTTTTGAGGTCCTAGAAAACTGTCACAGATGCTCCGTGTAAATTCCATTGGTCTAAGACTAACTCCGCTACTTCCATGTAACCACTTGGTGCTGCTGTTTCAGTTACGCTGACCTCATCTGTGAGGGAGGGTTTCACTGTGCTGCCAATCTGAATTTTCTGAATGACTGTTCATCATGAATTGCATGTCTCCCCAGGAGATGTGTTGTGTCTATGCAACTCTTTTGCCAATTAAAAACTAGATTATCTCTTGTTATTTTTGAGTTTTAAAATATTTCAATATCACATATTTTTCTACTCTGTGTTTTTTTGATAACTCTCAGTAGTATTCTTTGAACTCCTCATGTTTCTTGGCTTCTTCTTATCACCTGACTTTTGGTGTTATAAGAATGCATGACCTCAGCCAAGGCTGTGAAGAGTCTTAGCTGTGTTTCCTTCTAAGAATTTTGTAATATTGATTCTTACCTTTGGGTTTCTGATCCATGCTGATTTGATTTTCCATGTGGTGTGAAGCAGAGACCAAACTTTATATTTTCATGTCTGTTCATTTGTATTGGTACTATGCATTGACTGTTCTCTTCCCATTGAAACACTCGGTCATCTCTGCCAGAAACAGCTCATGAGGAATGCAAGGGTTTATTCCGGGTTCACAGTTCTCTGCTAACATGTCTATGTCCGCACATAAGGCAATATCACCCTTTCTTGATTAAAATGCAGCTTTGTAGTAAGTTTTAACATTAGGATATGAGAGTCCTCCAGTTTTGCCTTTTTAAAATTGTTTTGGTCATTCTGAGTTCACTGCCATTTTTTATAAGTCTTAACATCATTTTGCTAGTTTTGCAAAATAAGCAACTGAGATTTTTTTTTCTTGTTTTAAAACTGGCTTCAGGGGTTGGGGATTTAGCTCAGTGGTAGAGCACTTGCCTAGCAAGCGCAAGGCCCTGGGTTTGGTCCTCAGCTCTGGAGAAAAAAAAAAGATAAAACTGGTTTCAAACAGCTCAGGCTGGCTTCAGAGTACACATTCAGGCCAGGATGCTTTGACCTCCTGGTCCTCCTGCTTTCGTGTCTGCCACCATCTGGGATAACGCCTGAGATTTTCAGAAGAACTATGGTTACTCTTTGAATTATTGGAGTGCGGACATTGTAGTATCTGGGTTTTCCAATCCATAAATGTGAGACACTCCCATTCTCTAATTTCCTTCAGAACCGCTTTGAACTGTGTCCACTTGCATCTCATATGTTAGTGCAGAATGAAGTGCTACTGGGGAGTGCGTTTTCCTCCGTGTAAAGTATTTGGCCTGACAGGCAGCTGCTATAGATCTCAATGTTGTACCACACACTAGTGAGGCTAATGCCAATTAGGCCTTGTTTGATGTATTAATTCACCTGGTATCACAAGGAGGCCAATTGATGGGGACACTTACCAAAAGAACTGTATTTCTGCTTCAAGGAGTAGTCGAGGCAGCCCAAGCTGGCAGGATGGCTTTGCCCATGAGACTCAGGTTCTTCAAGGTCCCTCCCTGTCCTTGTCCCAGTGCTTTAACGTGAGCTGCGGTGAGTTCTGCATTACAGTCTGCAGGAAAGGAGACCAGGCCTCTTCAAGCCCACACGCTGGCCTTGGCTTTGGAGACAGTCTGCACGTTTACACAGCTCCTCTGTCCACTTGCTTATTGTCCACTTGGCCCTGAAGAGACACCAAATGTGACTTTAGCTACTGTGTGTCCAACTAAAATTCTCTCGGAGAAAGTGATTGGAAGAGATACCCCTGCCGCACCCCTCAGTCACAGCCATTGGGAGCTCTTGGTTCCTTTACCTCTCCTCAGAGGATGGCATGTTTACTGTCCTGTCTCGCTTCTCTCAGGTTCTGTTCTTTGCTTCTGCGGTGATAGGATGTGTCCAGACCTTACCAGCTTCCATGCCTGTTCTTAGTAGGAAGGGATGTGAACACCTAATTTAGGGCACTGCAGGGGCTTTTCTTCAGTGGGGGAATAGACAAAACTCTTTCAACTTTTACCCTGTTACTGAATACCCTATTACAAGTGTAAGGTTAGTGTTTTGTTTTAAAATCACAGCTATTAAAAACTATTTGTAGGAGCTGTAGTGAGAGGCAGCTGATGAAATCTCTCAGTTCCCTAACAGGGAGAGCTTATTGTTAGAGTCTACCAGTGTCTTAGTGAGGGTCACTATTGCTGATGACATACCATGACCAAAGCAACTTGGGGAGGAAAGGGTTTATTTGGCTTAAATTCCCACATCACTGTTCATCACTGAAGGAAGTCAGGACAGGAACTCAAACAGGGCAGGAACCTGGAGGCAGGAGCTGATGCAGAGGACATGGGGGGGGGGGTGCTGCTTCCTGGCCTGGCTTGCTCAGTCTGCTTTCTTAAAGAACCCAGGACCACCCACTCAAGGATGGCACTACCCACGATGGGCTGGGCCCCCCTGTCAGTCACTAATTAAGAAATGTCCTACAGCTTACTTACGGCTGGATCTCATGGAGGCATTGTGTCAGTTCAGGCTCCCTCCTCTCAAATGACTCTAGCTTGTGTCAAGTTGACACAAAACTGTCCAGCACAGTTAGTGACTCTCTAGCTTCGATTGTTCCCTGGGAGGCTGGAGAGAGACGCTCAGTGACTAAGAGTACATATTGCTTTTGTGGAGGACCCAACTTTAGTTTGCAGCATCAACACTGGGCAACTTACAACTGCCAGGAACTCTAACTGGGTCCGATGCTGCCCTGCGCCTCCCCCTGTAGTTAAACAGATTAATTATAAATCCTTTTAAATAATAAAATTGTTCCTAGGATGTAAGCCCCTTGTCCCTAGTTGGTTGGTGACTGCTTGGAAACGTACTGTGCCTGCCTGTCCCAGCATTCTTAGCTCCTTGCTGTGAGAGTTTCTTAAAGACGTGGCTTACTAACTCCTTTATATGGGGTTCACCCAGCTCCATTAAAGCATACTTTGGTTCCAGAAGATCTCTCATCTTTCCTGGAGGGAAATACCCATTCATGACTATTAGTACAACACTTCTACACTGGGAACCCACAGACAGCTTTGCTCCTGTGCTTTGGGGAGCCTCTTTTCGAAGGATTGGCTCACCACAGCTCAGACCCAGCAGGGCTTCCAGAGAGGGCAGACACCTGACTAGGGGCTTGCAGAAGGCTGGCCCTAAGCTGGTCTGTTATTCCTTTACAACACTAAGTGCCAATTATTGAACCTTTACCGTGTGCCATGCACAGGCCTCGGTCCTCCTCTTCCTCTCCTTTCTCCTCTTCCTCCTCTTCTTCTTCCTCCTCCTCAACTCTTAAGCCTCAGGTGGAGTGATCACAGATGGACCAGCAAGTCCCGTGTGGCCCAGCTTCCCTCACTGATGCTCTGAAGCTAGAGCCCTGACTCCTCCCTCTTGCAGGTGGCCTGAGACATCTTCATGGGCCTAGTGGGAAACCATTAGAGAAGGGATGCCAGGACAGAAACAGAGCACTACTTAGGGCTGAGATCATCATTGCCTAGATGGAGGACAGGGTCTGTGGGACCACTAGGTTTTGTTACCCGTATAGAAATGGGCATTGTACAGAAGGCAGTTGACTGAGGATGGGAGCGGCTCTAACCCAGGAGTCTGGCTAGGGGTGCCGAGGGCTCTTTGAGTTGCTTGGTAAAAACTTCCAAGTGTGACTGCTGTCTAGGTAGGTCACAATCAAGGTCTGGTAGAAGTACAGTTTCTCTTTATTTCCCAGCCTGTCCTGTTCCTCCTTCATCCACACTTTCCCTGCTGGGCGTGGAAGCCAAAGCCACAGCCTGCATATGCTAGGCAGATGCTTTACCACGGACCCACATCCTCAATCTAGTAGTGTAATTCTTGGCAGTGTTCAGGGATGACGGGAGCACGCTCAGTGTAGCCTATGGGAGCATCTGACTGCGCGTGCACTCACTCCCACAGTGGCCAACCACTCACGTGCCTTTTTCCTGTGAGTTTCAGGCATGAGTGCTGTAGTTACATCCTTTCCACCCCTCTCCCCCCCACACCCCTCCCCCCCAAGCCCCTCCCACTCCCTCTCAAATTTATGACCTCCTTTAAAATGATTACTGTCTTATACACACTGCCTACTGCGTTCATTAGCGTTGCTAATACGTACACGTGCTTAGGACTGACCACTGGGACTGGAGAACCGACCTGGGGACTCAGAGCTGAAGAAAACCAGTTTTCCCTCCTTCGGCAGACACTGGCTGCAGCTCTTCGTCCAGGAGTGGGGCCCAGAAGGTCCTCGTCTACTTAGGCACAGCAACTGGTGTCATTGTGCACGTCTTGTTTAGGCAACCGTCTTGTTGGGACTTCACAGGGGTGGCTTCCCAGCCGTGTCTAGAACACACTGTCTAATAGGGGTTCCTCATCCTTTGACTTAAAACGTTTCTGTCTCCTTCTTCACAGTTCCCTCTAAGTCTTAGGTGCAGGGCTGTATGGGATGCACGTGGGGCTGGACCTTCCACAGTTGCTACTCTGCATTTTGACCAGATCTCTGTAATAGTCTCCATCTGTTGCAAAAACAAGATTCTTTGATGAAAGGTGAGCGCTGCAGTCATCCGTCTCTGGACACCTATTAACCTGAGCAAGAAGCCCTGAGAATGTGAGGATTAAAAGCCATATTACTCTGATTCCCCCTCTTCAGAATCCAGCAACCACAGTGCATGGCAGTCAAGGCTCAGGAGGCCCTGGCAGGGTTACCAGCTATCAGTGTTCTCACCAGCTACCAGCTAATTTCTAGCTCCTAGAGAGATAAAACAAGTCCTAAAGCTGGCGTGCCCTCTCACGATTCATAAAGAAAGTGACGGCATCTAGATGCCTTAAGAGAGTAAAGCCAGGATGGCTGGATTACCCCCAGGGGCCATCTGTAGGCCCCCACGCCCAGTGCCCTGGCACATAGGCTGGTGCATTGTTTGCAGGCGTGCAGGGCGATTAGGAGTGTACTTGAGAGCAGGCTGCTCACTCGTCTGTGTGTGCTGGCCCTTAGGCTCTGAGCTCCAATTCCTCTTTCCCATAGTGGTCAGGAATTAACTCAAAGACCACTGGCTTTCCCACTCTGGTCTGCTTAGGGTTCTTTGTGCTCTAATACGTCTGTCGTGGCTCATTCTGTAGCCTAGTCTTGTCTTTTCTGTGTCTCTCACTAATTTCTGTGTGGAAGATCTGTCCTTTACCCTGTTTTCCAGTGTCTGGAGCTTGGGGTTTATATAGACCACCAAACCCATCCAAGTCTTCACTTCCTGTACTTGCCAAGACTTGCTCACACTTGCCTGCATCCTCGTGTGGATTCGGGATGATGGAAAGTGCTGTACTCCCTGCACATTCAAAGTATCCTGAAAGGGTCTGGGTGTGGTGATAAGGCCCTTGTAGCTGGACACTGCTGAGGGTGTTACAATAAGTTTGAGGTCTTTGTGGCAAGACCCTCTTCCTTCTGGATGATTGGAGCTTGTGTTTTCTTGGCCTAACTTATTCCTGGAAGGACAGAGTGCTGTGTGGTCGTTCCTGGTTTTGATTGCAGACCCATAGACTAATTCTTCATTAGGCTTTGTGCTTCATGTTCCCTGTCTCGGAGGACATGAAGAATTGTTTTTATGAACCTGGTAGGTAGGGACACAGAAGTTCTCAGAGCTTGTGTGCTGTTCTTCTCTGCTGACGTAGTCTGCCCTGTGGAACTTCCCCCACAGAGCTAGACAGAGGCCTCTGTGAAAGTCCCACTTGTGCCATCTAGAGTCAGACATTTATTTAACCTAGCAGACACTTAAATCTTTTGCAGGAGTGAAATCCATGTTGAGTGGTGCTCACTGATTTTTCTAAAGCCAAAAAAAAAAATGTATCTGTGACAAAAGTAGTCTAGAAATAGATTCTATTTCGGAGAGTCTCTTCTACATGTTTATCTCATTCACAGTAGCAGTCAGTCATGGTGGTGCGTGCCTGGAATCCTAGCTCTGGGGAGGCGAAGACAGGGGGATTAGGAGGTTCAGGCCAAGGCTAAGCTACAGAGTGAGGCCTTGTTTTAAAACAATAAAGGTGCTGTGGCCACTGAGTGCTTATTTTCTCTCCTAAAGACTCATTGGATTTCATGACAACTTCTGAGACTAACGGTGTTGCTCTCTACAGAGGAGGGATTAGAGGCTCAGAGCAATGTAGCGATTTGCCCATGGATTCATATGCAAGGCATGATGGGGCAGGCGTGACACCAGATGTGCCTGGCTCCAGAGCCTTGCTTTTGCCTAGTAGGCGTTGCGGCTTCCCTTTATATCAATGTGTCTATTTCACTCGTTTTTCTATAGTTTGTAGGGATTGTGGGATGTCTGGAAAAACCTTAGTAGCTACTTTGGTGAGGAAGTGTCTGTTATTTCTTACAGACTTTCTGTCCTCTTTCTCTCTCCAGCTACGGTGTACTGCTTTGGGAGCTGTTGACTGGCGAGGTGCCCTTCCGGGGCATTGATGGCTTAGCAGTGGCTTACGGTGTGGCCATGAACAAACTCGCCCTTCCTATCCCCTCTACATGTCCAGAGCCTTTTGCCAAACTCATGGAAGGTAAGTAACTCCTGGGCCGAGGAAAGCTGGTGGCTGTTAACCTTTACCCAGCACTTGGAAGACGTGAGATCAGCTGCAGGAAGAGGAGATGAGTATTAGCCACCGGGGGAAGAGTTGAGAGAGCTGTTGGTAGACAGTGGCCACACCCTGCTAAAGCAGGTTCCTTTTTGCAGTGACTATAGAAATTAGTAACTGAAACCTGCTATCTCACATTCCAGAATTGTCTTATGTATTACAAAATAAGCTACAGTGGCAGTTCTTCCCAGACCTGAGTGTCTTGTGTGTAGGACTGAAGGTTGTTTGGGGAGAAAGGGACTCTAACATCACCGAGTCGAAAACATGATTTTGTGAGAAATGCAAAGCTAGGCAAAGTGATGAAGGAAAGGGCCTACTGTGTGGTGGTAACTGGTAGGCTCACTCCTCCTGCCTCTCCCTGATGCTCTCCTCTTTGTCTTCTCCCATTGAGGTGTGGGGATGGTAGCTTGTGTTCATGTAGGAATTTGGGGCACAGTCACCCATGGTCCACTTGAACCGTACGTACATACGTCGTAAGCTGGTAGCAGTGGCAAGCATAGGAAATTTTGTTCTTATGCATGCTCAAGGGTGTACAGGGCAGTGTGTCTGACTTCTGGTTTCCCCTTTTCATGTTATCATGGTGGATGGTATGCTTTCCTGCGGGGGTTCCCTAAATTCAGGGCTCTATTTTCTAGGAGAAATTGAGGCTTTTTTTCTGATGAGGAGGGTATTCAGTACGAAATGAAGCTTCCGTTTGCCTCTGCCTACCCCACTCTTCCTCTTCTTATTTTCAATTCAGACTGCTGGAATCCCGACCCCCACTCGCGCCCATCTTTCACGAGTATCCTGGACCAGCTAACGACTATAGAGGAGTCCGGTTTCTTTGAGATGCCCAAGGACTCCTTCCACTGCCTGCAGGACGACTGGAAACATGAGATTCAGGAGATGTTTGACCAACTCAGGGCCAAAGAAAAGGTAGAGAGGAGGGGACGGCAGGCCTTGTCTTGGCAGGGATGCTTCACTGGAGCGTCTGGACTCAGGGTACCAACCACTGACACCAGTACCTTCTTGGGGTCTGCTTGATGGTCCACACCACAGGATAGGAACCTGAAACTGACATTTTCATGATTTTGTGGAAAGCGTTCTAAGCTCAGATCATCTGGCGATGCCAGCATCTCTTGGCTTGCTGGAGTCTGCTTTTGAGTTTGGTAGTCATTCCCCCAGTGGCCCTCCCTGTTTCTGTGGTATGACCCTAGCAATCAGTGTCCACACAGATGAAACCAATTATATACAGTTTTATGCCCTGCGATGTCTGGACAGAGCCAAATCTGGGGACCTGAGAGATGGACATATAGTCTTGGGGAGTTAATAGTGTGTGATAGCCAGGCATGGTGGCACATGCATGTACTCTCAGCCCTCAGAAGGCTGAGGGAGGAGGGTTGCAAGTTTGAGATCAGGGCTATAAAGTGATTTCAAGACTAGCTTGGGCTATAGTGTGAAACCCTGACTGAAAGAGTTAAATGAATGAGTAAATAGCAATATGATAATTGTTTCATTTTTTTGTTTCCACTTGAAAAGTGTAAGAAAGCCTTTTTGTCCTGTTGGTATGACAGCGGGGGGGGGGGGGGGGGGCGGCGGGGGAGAGGTTTGGGGGGGGGCAGTGTGATTGATTGTTCTTCTCTCACAGCTGAGGGCCAAGGGCGTCCACCTTCTTGGAGCTAGGAAGGGGGAAGTAGGACTGAGCCTGGGCCACTGGATTCTAAGCCCTTTTCCTCAATGCCTTTGTTGTCCCCTACACAAATGGTTTAAAAATAATTTCTGAATCTAATTAAGAGAGATTAGTCTCCTTTGGAGCACAGTGATCCTGAGCTGTTGGGAGGTCACTGACGGCCCGTAGTGACTGGGGTGGCAGAGTGGGGAGGCTGACAGTGGGTGGATCTCTGGGGGTCCCTCTGGGAGAACCATTGACCGTTGATATCATTCCATTACTGCTACTCTTCCACGGAGGACCTCCACCGTGGCTGGCTTTTGTCAAGATTGCTCAGTCACCAACTCCCGGCCACCGTTCTTTACAGTCATAATGCAATTTATAAATTACACAAGCCAGTAGGAAAAATGAAGATTGGATCTTGTCAATAAGTAGTTAGAGTCAACCCCCTTCCCCAGGTATAGTTTTGCTTTCTGTGGCTTGACTTAACCACTGTCAACCACAGTCTGAAAATATTAAATGAAACATTGAAGACGTGAACAGAGTCATGCTTTAAATGGCATGCTGTTCTAAGTATCGTGAGACTGTCTTGCTCTGTCCTTCCTAGGGACAGTCATTCTCCTCACACTGGCACATTACCCAAGCCACATAGTATTGATCTTGGGTTTCTCATCTGCTATTGTGATAAGGCAACTTTGTGTTTAGGTAACCCTTATTTTATTTAATAAATATTCCAAAGGACAAGAGTAGTAATGCTGGTGACTTTAGTGCAATATATTGTTGTTGTTATTATTATTATCATTGTACTATACATATGAATATACTATATATTAATCTCTTGTAGCGCCTAACATAGATTCAATTTTATGGTGGAGGTATTTTAGAGGAAGACACATAATACACGCAGAGTTCAGAGGAATCCATGGTTTCAAACATTCCCTGTTGGTCTTGACGTACTGTACAAGGATAAGGAGGCACTGCTGTTGTAGGAAGAGTCAGCCTCTGTAGTTGTCGTCACAGAATGGCTGTGTTACACTTTCCTCTCAGAGCTCTCCAGGTCGCCTCCTTTCTGCACTGAGACCCACCCTTCTCTCTACCGTCCCCCTGTCTGTAGGAGCTCCGAACCTGGGAAGAGGAGCTGACCCGGGCTGCGCTCCAGCAGAAGAACCAGGAGGAGCTGCTCCGGCGTAGGGAGCAGGAGCTGGCGGAGCGGGAGATCGACATCCTGGAGCGAGAGCTCAATATCATCATCCACCAGCTGTGCCAGGAAAAGCCCCGGGTGAAGAAACGCAAGGGCAAGTTCAGGAAGAGCCGGCTGAAGCTCAAGGACGGCAACCGCATCAGCCTCCCCTCCGGTCAGTGGCAGAGCGAGCAAGCGCGAGAGCGCGCAGGACCAGGAGCTGGTGTGGCGGGGGTTGGCAGGAGTTAGACTGTGCTTGGAAACACAGACCACGGCTCCTGAAGTAAAGCATGTTGGGCTGTGCCATCTTGCTCAGTGGCTGCCAGGCCTTTCGGGGAACGTCCATTGGGGAAGGATGTGCGCCATTGGGGTGAAGGGGTTCTCAGGTGTTCCTAGATGAGAAATCTTAATCCTGAAAAGGAACTTGCCATCTCAAGTTTCTTCTCATGGTTCTCAGTGCATTTAATATTAGGTTAACAAGTAAACGTTCCTAATATAAGATTTACGTACAGCCTCTCAGAAGCACAGTGGCCCCATAAAAGTACATTTTCAGTACTGTTACCTGGGGAAATGTAAAGAGATAAGAAACCATCCGTTAGAACCTTGGTGGAGTATAATGTGCCCAAGGGGGCATGTGAGTATCTCTATAGATTAAAAAAAATTGTTTGTGTTCTAAATCTATAAGGCCTTGGGAAGCAAGCTTATTAGAATTTAAGGAAATAAAGAATGAGGTAGTCAGAGTGGCTTGGGATGATGGCTTAGACACCAACAAGAGAATTAAGCCATCGAATCGGAGAATGTGTTTATGGATGTGTGCTCAGCTGTCCTTGTCACATTTGATGTGGTTGGTTTTTTTTGTTTGTTTGTTTGTTTTGTTTATTGCAAGTCGTATGGTATCTTTGCGTACATGTGGAGCACCTAGACTGTACCAGGACATTTCTATGCACTAACAACAGATGCGAAGCTCTGGTCCCATTTGCAGGGAGAGGTTAGTGTAGTGGGGGAGGGCCCAGTGTCTCTGACAGATGAGGAGGAGACTGAAACTCAGAACTCAAGAGCTGAACATTCCATGTTCTTCATGCTGTATTAAAACTACCATTATGGTGTGTAAGACGTGGGTCAGTTCCCCATTTCTGTTGAATCCTTGTGTTCCCATCATGATCTGATTCTTAATACAACTGCAATTTGTGAGGAGCATTGAACACTCTTTATTTGGTACATAAAAGGACATGCATGGTGATAGATCATCTATTCTTATTCCTAGAATAATCCACAAAGTGACATGCACTAGAAAGCAGCACTTAAGGTTGTAATTGCACTACCTGTGTCCATTACATAGAGAGTGCTATGAAGATCACTATCTGTGTGTTCATCTTGTCATGTGACCATTCTGGAGAAAACAGGAGATGAAGGCCTACCCCTCAGGCCTTCCAGGAGACATCAGATTTCTTAAATGAGTTTGGCTGTGTGGTAATCCTGACGCACACGTGTTTGTCTCTCCAAGCAGATTTCCAGCACAAGTTCACGGTGCAGGCCTCCCCGACCATGGATAAAAGGAAGAGTCTGATCAGCAACCGGTCGAGTCCTCCTGCAAGCCCCACCATCATCCCTCGCCTTCGAGCCATCCAGTGTGAGACAGTAGTTTCCAAAACTGAGGCCAGACATCCCAGGGACTCTTGTCCCCTGCTCTGCTCAGCCACTGACGAATCCAGGCTTGTTCCAGCTGTAACTTCTGCCACCTTCCCCAACCATGTTTGCACACATGGATATACATTTGCAGAGCCTCAGCCTTCCTGTTCCTCGTCCCGTTGTTCACTTCTATGCTGTTTCCTCCACCTTTCCCACACAGTCAGACAGCAGCATGGGGGTGGGGTGGGGGGTGGATATGGGAAACTCTTTAGGGACTTGCAAAGCAATTTGGAAGCTGGAGTGATAGCGATATAGATTTGTGTCTGCCTGAGGACCTCCATACTGTCTGCCCTCCTGGGCACCACCACTTTCCTTCCATCTGTATTTCCCAGGCTGAGGCTTTCCAAAGCCTAGGTCTTAAGAAAACTAGTCAAAGTTTTAGTGTAGGCCAAAACCTGGACTAGTGTTATTTTTTACTATAGCAATTGCTCTAAATAAATTGTGTGTGTGTGTGTGTGTGTGTGTGTGTGTGTGTGTGGTGTGTGTGTGGTGTGTGTGTGTGTGTGTGTGTGTGTGTGTGTGTGTGTGTGTGGTGTGTGTGTGTGTGGTGTGTGTGGTGTGGTGTGTGTGTGTGTGGGGGGTGTGGTCTGTCTGCGGTTTTTTGGAGATACTTTATCTTACTCAACCTTTGCTATTCACAGTGACACCTGGTGAAAGCAGTAAAACCTGGGGCCGGAGCTCAGTTGTTCCAAAAGAGGAAGGGGAGGAGGAGGAGAAGAGGGCCCCAAAGAAGAAGGGCCGGACATGGGGACCAGGAACACTTGGGCAGAAAGAGCTCACATCAGGAGATGAAGGGTAAGAGGCAGATGATGTAACTGTCTCTCTCACTCACAGACTGACACAACATTTTAAAGTATGATAGGAAATACTTTTGTTTCTCTTGTTTATTTTAATATGTTTGGAAAAGTATACAGGTTTATTGTTTTATTTTCTAAGATGGGCTGGGCTAGCCCAAGCTGTGTTCAAGCTCTCTGTCTTCCTGCCTCCACCTCCTGAGTGCCGGGACTACAGATGGATCACACTGCTACTTCTAAGCTCTTCCTGACCCTTCTAGAGAGTTGTCCAGTCTCCTGATCCTGGGTTTCCTTGTAGTCAGGAATTGTCAAGCTCTTTCTATAAAAGGCCAGATGACATTTTAGGCTTCTGGGTCTTCATGGTGACAAAGAAATAAAAAAGCTGTCCCAGATTCTGCGTGACACATAAGTGAAGGAGCACATGTGGCTGTGTTCCTCTCAAACCTCACAAAGACAAGCGGCAGGTGGGATCGGATTCAGTCTGCTGGTTTGCGCTCCTGCAGGTGTTCTCAAAGCAGCAAGTAGCCCAAATAGGATGGGGATGCAGGAGGCTGGGCTGAGTGGGCTAAGACCTGAGGCTTCCCCATAAACTGTCTGTTCAGAGGAAGGGGAGGAAGAGCAGGGTCCAAAAGGGCTTTATCCTGAAGCAGAGGCTGGCACAGGACCTCAGCTCTGGCACTGCCCTGGGATGTACTGTGCCCTACTGGACTGCCTTGCTACTCCCCAACTAACCACATGTTAATGCCCTTCTAGGCAACAGGTGCCTTAGGTGTGCTGCATCCTCACTTGTAGGCTGGAGGCCTGGGAAGCAAATTCTTTGCATCTCTGTTTTTCATAGGCCAGGGCTCCTGATGGCACAGAGAGGGTCTTGGACAAGAACTCAGCTCCACAGGTAGCTGTAGAGCTCATGTTTTCTCAGCTACAAAATGGGCATAAGACTAGTACCTAGCTTAAGGGTTAGCTGAGTTCCTTTTGTGAAGTGCATCAATTAGCTGGCTCATGGTGAACACACCTAATTACCATGCTGGGATGATGGTTCGCTGCCTTCCACGTCATCTACTTAATCCTCTAAGAGTGAGCATCACGGTTTGTATTTCTTCTAGAGTACTTCCTGCTCTTCTGAGTGTGAGGATAGCAATCGCAGCATCATTTCCAGTGACTTCCTGTTGCTCACTGAATGGGGCCTCCAAACCTGTACTAACATTTTATGTTCAAACTCTCCATTCTTCATGTCTGAGCTCAAGGGGAAAAAATAACAATTAGATTTATTAAAAAAAAGAATGGATGTATACTAACTGTCAAGTAAGGCTTTGAAAGCCTAAGTTGCTTTAAATAGAAAATGTAGACTTGTAGGACAAGCTGTCTGCCGTGTGAGTACAGCACTTACGTCCTTGGGGTCACAGGCTTACAGAGCTCAGGAGAGGAGATCGGATAAGAACTTGCAGTCTGCCCTTCATGGCCTGGCTCTGAGGAACCCAGTCACCCTGAGTCACTGGCTACCTCTGACATTAGTATAAATTCTAAGGTTAACCAGGCTCGTGGTGGTGTCTGCTAATTAAATTTTTCACTCCATTTTCAGTGAGTGTGCACAGTAGTTTTTCTTCCTTCCTGCAGGTCCTTCCTCTCCTCAGAGAGGACTCTAATGATTTTGCTGCTTCTGCTTCACTTAAAGGTTCTTGTGTTTGTCTTGATAGTAAATTAACCTTCTTCTTCTACTACGAGAGAGTGTTAACTTTGTACTTTTCTTTCTTCTTACATAGATCTGTCCTTGCAGACTTTTGAGACAATTAAGAAGCACATGCCTTGGTTTTTCATTATTCCCAACTCTCACTGAAGAAATGAAAGTGTATTCTAACAAGCTTGAGTCCCGCTGCCTTTGATGTCAGAAATGTTAGCGATATCTCCATCATAATGTTATTAATTGTAGTGCCTGTTGACTGAAGACAATTGTAACAGCAAAGCCCTTGAATTCAGTAAAGTGAATTCCCCCTCCCCATTCATCTAACAGTACATGTCTGTAGGGAACAGCAGCTCACTGATGGCAGCTTGGGTGTTTTTGACTCACAGCCCCTTGCAGTTACCCTGGGGCTGTCCGGGGACCTTTGTCCCTTACACTGGAAGAGCCTAGGCCTGAAACAGCTCCAACATGGAGTAGGTTTGCTGATTGGACGGGCAGAGCACAGCTGGCCACCTCGCTGGTCCAGCCTGGGCAGTTTGAGTATGGGAGAGGGTGAGCTGGCTGTGGTCTCCACTACATATTGCTGACTCTCTTTATTCATTGAAGCTCCCCCCAGAGACGGGAAAAAGCTAATGGCTTAAGTACCCCATCAGAGTCTCCACACTTCCACTTGGGGTGAGTCTGGTCTTGACCCATCCACAGCTGTGTTGGTAGCAACTGCCCTTCCATTTTCCTGTTCTCATTCCTCATTGCTGCAAGTGACGAGCTGGTTATTTTTGTAAGAGCAGCGCACCTTGGGAAAACTGCTCTGTTGTCTCACCCAGGTTGCTGGACTGCTCCTTGCACACTGTGCCTGGAGAAGGCCTTGTGCTATGCACGCTTGAGCCTGGCTTTGATTGGCTAACCTGGGCTTCGTCAGGCCCAGTACTAGAGGAGCTATACCATCACAGTGTAGTGGGAAGTCCCAGGCTGTGGTGTTGGCCGCTTCTCTCCAGCTCTGTGTTGTTGTTTTGTTGTAGTTGTTGTTTGTTTGTTTGTTTGTTTGTTTGTTTTTGAGACAGGGTTTCTCTGTATAGCCCTGGCTGTCCTGGAACTCACTTTGTAGACCAGGCTGGCCTTGAACTCAGAAATCCACCTGCCTCTGCCTCCCGAGTGCTGGGATTAAAGGCGTGTGCCACCACCGCCCAGCTTTAGCTCTGTGTTTTGTGCTTCAGTTCACCAGTGTTTCTGCCCGCACAGTTCTGAGGCCTAGGAGAAAGTTGAGCCTTCTCTCTCCCGCTGTGGCTTCAGACCCTGAGAGAGTAGGCTTTGATGTATGGGTCTTTGGCATTAAAAACCAAGAGTCCTCTCTGGCTGATGGGTTTTCAGTGCCACCATATCAAGCAGATTTTTCAATGCTCCCTTTTACTGCCCTCTAGGGGCAAGGCCCGTGCTTCCAGAACCAGATCCCACTTTGTAAGGAAAAGGAAGGGGGTCCATCTGTCTCTGGAGAATTGCTAAGTTTGCCGAATGAGTTGATGGCAGGGAGTTGAAATCAAGCCGCTGTCTTTTGTCTCCATGCCCAGACAAACTGCGGCTTGAGTACCACATGGTGTGTCCCCCATATGGGTCTGTCCCACATGCACTGGCTGGATGCAGCTTTCTTGCTTGATTTTTTTTTTTTTTCCTTTTGAAGAGTGAATGGCTTTGGAAGCTTAAGCATGCGAAATAGAAGCTTGGAAGGAGAAGCTGAGAAACATTATGAGTGGAGTGGCCGGGGCCATTTCTGCTGGTTCATCTGCCCCATGCTTGCCTTGCACTGCAGGTGTTTGCATTGAAATCCTTGTGATGTTCTGAGTGTGTTGTTTGGTTTCTGTGGGGTGATTGCCTTTCCATTAAGAATGGCTCAGACACGGCCTTCCACAAGCTCAGCCCTTACTCCTTCTGTCTGCTTGCCCACCCGCTCACTCACTCTTTCCATGATTCCATAGCATGTGAGGGGCTCGGTGAAACCACCACTTTTCATCTCCTAGAGCATGTGCACTTGTCTGTGAACTAGGAGGGCTCAGGAAGAGTTGTCTGACCCCCGAGGTTTTCAGTGTGATTAAGGAGACAGACACTTTCTGAACGCCCATGAAAAAGGCCGTAAGGGAAATAGCCAGTGCTAACGAGTCTCCTCCTCCTTCCTTCAGCCTCAAGTCCCTGGTAGATGGATACAAGCAGTGGTCATCCAGTGCCCCCAACCTGGGGAAGGGCCCAAGGAGTAGCCCCGCCCTACCTGGGTTCACCAGCCTTATGGAGATAGGTAAGTAGAGCATTGGTTTTCTCCTGGTTTCCTTAGAGAATTCTTGGCTAGACTTCCAGTGTTGTTTAAGGATTCCAGTACTACTTACTATCCATAGGGTTTGTCTCATCTTTGTCCTCTACTCTGTCGTCTCCATTTTACCAGGTTTTCTAAACCCCAGTTTCCATGTATTGTAGCCATGGAACCTGTCTTTTGCCTCTGGCCCCAAGAATCCAACAATAATGTCCCTAGGACAGTGTGCAAGGATGAGGGCTTGAACTGGGCATACTTCCCCTTTCCGAGCCTTTCGGGTGTTACTCTGGTAACACTGTGGGGGCTGAGCTCTCTGGATGCTTTTCTTTGTAGATTTCCAAGTCATAACAGGCCTTCAAACATGAAGAGGATTCTGATTTCTTCTGAAGACCAACCTTAAGACATTTTGCAAAGAATTGTGCTAGAAATCCAAAGCCTTTCTAGTTTTAAGGTGCAAAAATATTAGCAATGTTTCTGGTTCTAGGAACTCATTGTGCCTGTTCTTGTAGGAGTCCGAATGAGGTAAAGGCGCTGCACAGTTGCACAGTGGTAGTACACTTGCCTAACAGCTGTGAGGTTGGTGCAGCATTTTATACACACTCGGCAGAGTCCCTAAGAGGGAGACAGCAAAGTAGCTGATACTCCTTTTTTGCAAGTAGAGAAATGGGCTCTGGAATGCCGGTGAATTTCCCATGTTGGTCTCAGTTGGGTGTACAGAAAACAGTTCCCATGGGCTCAGTGCCCAGTTTCATGTCCTGCTTTTCTGACACTGAGCTGGAAGAAGGACCAGACTCTTCACTCCATTTTCTCTGCCATTTC
The DNA here is from genome assembly GCF_000001635.26 of Mus musculus. Classification (NCBI taxonomy): domain Eukaryota; kingdom Metazoa; phylum Chordata; class Mammalia; order Rodentia; family Muridae; genus Mus; species Mus musculus. Next base: position 81,724,890 of record NC_000078.6, on the reverse strand, counting down.
TCCTGTTTGCACAGAGGATGAGGATAGCGAAGGCCCAGGAAGCGGAGAGAATCATCAACAGCATTCACCCAACCAGTCCTACCTCTGTATCCCGTTTCCTCGTGGAGAGGATGGGGATGGCCCCTCTAGTGATGGAGTTCATGAGGAACCTACCCCAGTCAACTCAGCTACCAGTACCCCTCAGCTGACGCCAACCAACAGCCTCAAGCGCGGTGGGACCCACCACCGGCGCTGTGAGGTGGCTCTGCTCGGATGTGGAGCTGTTCTGGCAGCCACAGGCCTAGGGTTTGACTTGCTGGAAGCTGGCAAGTGCCAGCTGCTTCCCCCAGAGGAACCTGAGCCACCAGCCCGGGAGGAGAAGAAGAGGCGTGAAGGTCTTTTCCAAAGGGCCAGCCGCCCTCGTCGGAGTACCAGCCCCCCCTCCCGAAAGCTCTTCAAGAAGGAAGAGCCAATGACGTTGCTAGGAGACCCCTCTGCCTCCTTGACACTGCTGTCTCTCTCCTCCATCTCTGAATGCAACTCTACCCGCTCCCTACTGCGCTCTGACAGTGATGAGATCGTGGTGTATGAAATGCCAGTCAGCCCAGTTGAAGCTCCACCCCTAACCCAATGTACCCACAACCCCCTGGTTAATGTCCGAGTGGAGCGCTTCAAGAGAGACCCCAACCAGTCCTTGACTCCCACCCATGTCACCCTCACAGCCCCCACGCAGCCTAGTGGTCACAGGCGGACTCCTTCTGATGGGGCTCTTAAGCCAACAGCAGCCCCTGCAGTACTAGGCAGCAGGAGCCCCTCCAGCAATGGAATGAGTCCCAGTCCTGGAACAGGTGAGTTCTGGCCACTTCCCCTTTTCTCTTTGCTTCTTTTATGGCCCCCAGGAGTAAAGATGTTTGTAGGTGGCTCATTTTCTCTCCTTTTACTTCTGGATTCGAATAAGCTCCAGTTCTTCTTCTCTTGTTCAACCATGCAAGAAATATGATATGGAATTGGCAGGGTGTCCAGAGCTGGCTGGCTTCTCTCTGCCCTGTACTATGGTCATCTTCTCCTGACTGATGAAAGGAGTCGGGCTGCTTAGGAAGAGACAGAAGAGACAGACAAGGGCATCAATGACATGCTGAAACCCTGCTCTGGGGCAGGGCGGAGGTTCCCCATCCGAGGGCAGCTGTCAAGCTTCTTGTTCCCTAAAGATTCTGCAGCCACAGTGAAGGAGTCTTCACCACACCCAGGGAGGGTGTTTTCTGCCACATACTTGGGCCCCTGCCATTATAGCATTAGTTCAGACACACACCTAAGGTCAGCTGCCACCCATCCGTCACGTTCTCTGTCACTAATTCCTGAGTCACACCTGCCCCTTCACAGCTGGAGACATGTCTAGTAGGTGGCTATCCACATGTATAAGCTTGCCTCTAGCAGTTGACCCCAGAAACTCTTGTGAATGTGCAATTTCTACTTCGGACTTCCCTGTCACCAATCCTTGCTCCCTAAAAGGCCGGAGGCTGGCTAAGAAACATCCGCTACTTAGAACATGGAGAGAAGCAGAGATGCTCGCGCCCTTTTGGCGAGATTGAGATTGCCGTGTGTGCAACAGTTGTCTCACACCTTTGTGGGAGTCTTCCCCCTGTAGGCCTGTCTCTTACATGGTCTGTGACCTGTCTGGGAATAGAGATGGCAGGAATCGTTTCCTGCCACATGGCTATTATGTAGATGAACACTGAACAACAGTCATCCCCTTAAATCAAGGGTCAGCAAACTGTTTTAGGAAAGGACAAGATGGTGAATACTTTGGGATCTTTCTTTCTTTCTTTCTTTCTTTCTTTCTTTCTTTCTTTCTTTCTTTCTTTCTTTCTTTCTTCCTTCCTTCCTTCCTTCCTTCCTTCCTTCCTTCCTCCCTTTCTTTCTTCCTCCCCTCCCCTCCCCTCCCCTCCCTCCTTCCCTCCCTCCCTCCCTTCTCTCTCTCTCTCTCTCTCTCTCTCCCCCCTGTGTGTGTCTCTCTCTGTGTATCTGTGTTTGTCTGTCTCTGTCTCTCTTCTCTCTAACTACTCAGCTATACTGCTGGAGATACAAAGCAGCTACAGAGTGTATCAAAAATGTGTCTCAGTAAAACTTTATTTACAAACATAAGGGACCACCTTAAGGATCCTTTCCCAACATCTGCTTTAAATTAGTTACTATTACTTCACCCAAGGCCACTTTGTTTCTATTCACTGCTATATCCCCAGCACCTCCCTGCACACTACTTGACACAGTGTGAGTTCTGTAAACATTTGTCCCACGTGCCTAGGCATATGGAAGTATGGGGAAGGTCGTGTCTCAGCTGGAAATAATGGTGCCATCATCTGATGTCTTTCCCATTGTCTCTCTGACCAGGCATGTTGAAAACTCCCAGTCCCAGCCGAGACCCAGGTGAATTTCCCCGTCTCCCTGACCCCAATGTGGTCTTTCCCCCAACTCCAAGGCGCTGGAACACCCAGCGAGACTCTACCTTAGAGAGACCCAAGACCCTGGAGTTTCTGCCTCGACCGCGTCCTTCTGCCAACCGGCAGCGACTGGACCCTTGGTGGTTTGTGTCTCCCAGCCATGCCCGCAGCGCCTCCCCAGCTAACAGCTCCAGCACAGAAACACCCAGCAACCTGGACTCCTGCTTTGCCAGCAGCAGCAGCACTGTGGAAGAGCGGCCTGGACTTCCAGCCCTGCTCCCTTTACAGGCAGGACCACTGCTCCCTGCTGAACGGACACTTTTGGACCTGGATGCTGAGGGGCAGAGCCAGGATAGCACTGTGCCCCTATGCAGAGCTGAGCTGAATGCACACGGGCCTTCCCCATATGAGATCCAACAGGAGTTCTGGTCTTAGTATAAAAAAGGCCAGGGTGGGCAAGGGAGAAGACGGAGGAGGCCGAGGGAGCTGGCTGGCACAGCCCGGTCTCAGGCCCCCTGGGATCCAGACCTCCTCCTTGCACTGAGAATGCACTTTGAAGATGGAAGGGGTGGGAGCAGGGCCACTTCGGAGGGTCTCCTGCCCTGCAGGATTTTTTCTCCATGTTCACTAGAGGGGCTGTGTCAGCTCTGACTGTATAGAGAGGGGTGTGCACATATGTCCCCACCCTCCGGTCTTCCTTTCCTTTTAGGGTGACACTACAGAGTCATTCAGCCAAATCCGTCTACTGCCTCTCCTCCTCAGCCAGCCATAGCTGTCCTGGGTTCCCTTTGTCAGCCCTGAGTCCTACCTGTTCACACATCTGTACTGATGTTCTGTGATCTGACTTATCGTCCACTCTTCCCACAACTCAGTGTCACCTTTGGTATTTGATGAGTGTCTCGTGTCCTAAGTCGTCCCGTGCCAGCTGATGGGGATAGGCTGGCCTTATGAAGGCCAGAGGGCTTGACAGATCAGGTACTGCCTACCTGTGCAAATCTCAGTGGGAACTGAGAGTTCAGAGGAGGAGGAGAGGAGAGGAGGCAGTCAGGAACGGTTTAGTCAGGCTGCGTGGGGAGGTAGAGTCAGGCCTTGGTTTGGTTTGGGTTTAAGTTTTAGAAACAAAGGCAGAAATCAGCACCTATGGCGTGGCGTGGGTTCAGATCATGCTTACACCAGATTTGAATATAAGCAGATTCATCTCAGGACTATCTGTTTGAAAGACACACTCACTGACCCCAGTTCTGAAGTCAGGAACAATGCCTGCATTTCTCTGTCTTGTTGAGCTTCCATTCCTCCCTCCGGTTCCTGGGCTTTAGGTCATATGTGATTCGCAGAGACACCTGAATTATGTCAATAGCATATGGGGCTGGGTCCTGGACCATGAGGTATGGAACTATGGGGATTTCTTCATTGGACTGTCCATTTTGTGATGTCCCTGAAGTAAACGGAACCCTTAGTAATGTTTGGGTGCCGTGAGGCAGTAGCATGATACAGTTCCTGAGGCGCTCACACCATCTCTGTCTCTATACACAGAGAGCCTTTGTGTTGGGTCCTGCACCATGAGCTGGGTAGCAAGAGACCAGAGAGGCTAGTGCTGACGTATTTAATATTTGTTTCTTAAACTTGAATATGGAGCTTCAAAGTGTTTTCACCCATTTTCTTTGCTGTCCATTCCCTCTGAGCCCCCGGTGTTGTGGGTGACAGTAACAACTTGGTTGAGGTTACAGTCCCCAGTGGTGTTGGAGTCTGTCTACTGGCTCTCTTGTGTTTGCCGCCTGGATGCCCAGAGGGTTAGAGCGGTCGGTACTCATGGTGCAGGTGACAGATTTCATCAGTGCTGTTTCTCTGTGAAGAACATATGAGATGACGTTGGTTCCCACAAGTTCTTTATGAGTTCATTTGCCCTTTGTCTCCACCCTGCACCCCCAGTTTCAGACAGGGGATCGGTGCTGACCATGTCAGCCAGAGTTTTGCTATAATATCTGATCTTCCCTCTTGGTTCTGTGAAGTGAGAATGGAAGAGGTTAACTTTGCCCCCCATACTCTAACCCCTCAGATTGAAGAGGGGAGCTCGTGAACCCCATTGTCCCAGCCAACCCAGTGATGATGCTCCACTGCTCCATCTGCACACCTTGCCTGCATTAAAGCTTTAGGGTAGGCTGCAGCTGGCTCCAGCCTGTGCTCCAGCCCCAAGCAGGGCTTGACTGTAGCCATCTCTCCAGGAAAGGCATAGTTACAGATGCAGTGTACACTGAGTGGCTGCTACAGGCCATTGAGTGACAGGTGGGATCTAGCCCATCTCCACCCAACATTCCGACAGAGGAAGGCCTTGCTAAAGAGATGATCGTACCTGAGAGACATGTATACTGCTGCAGTGAGTTAGCGTGGGTTAGTGTGGGGGGAGGGGTCTTGTTGAGCTCCGACAAACCTGTGCAGTGCTGGCCCACTGCCTGCCACTCTTCCGTGCGAGCGAGCCTAGAGATGGGGCAAGTGTTAAGAAGTTACCATTTGTGTGACATAGGTTCCCATATCTGTGGTCATGGTTAGGACGAGGCTTGGTAGCTGTGAATATACCCACTTAAGTGACAGTAGCTTCCCCCTTTCACTTCCCTTTCCTCAAAGACATGGCTGTCTGCTCGGAACATGTGTCCGCTACCTTCAGGCTGCTAGCAGGATTGGATACTGCTCTTTTCTGTGAGTCTTCTCATGCCTTCACTTGCCAGTGCTTATCCTTAGAGACCCAGGCTGTTGCTGGGAACTGAGGAGATGCCTCCATCGCCACTTCCAGCTATTTCCGGGAAGCTGTCGTGGATGCTCTTCACGTGGTGTTCTTTGACATCCCTGTGACCTTGTAGGCATCATAATAACGATCACCTACATTTGAACAACTCAGAACAGGGATGTTTTCCCTTCTGACCTTAAAAGAAAAGTGACATTATTTTCCTCACATTCAATACACTTGTCTCAAAAACAGGAAGACAGACAGACAGACAGATGCTGTTTGGATGGTTGTGTCTGGCCAGAGCTCTGAGCCCGGCCCGCCTCCTCGGTTCCTCTTTTCTTGCATGACTCTTGTCCTGTGTCTTGATCCCTCTCAGGTTTCCTTCTAAAAGCCTTTATCATACACTTCCCTTGCAAGGGCATTGAGACATTGTGGCTCCCTGCCAGCTCGAGGGCCAGCTCCTTCCCCTGCACGATGAATGTGCTGAAGCTGACAGCATGGCTCACCATCTTTGCCTCAGGGCATCTTGCCTTAGTTTTATCCTTTGGCTTCTGGAAGATGAGTGATGTGGAATTGGTTGAACATGATTAATGGGCACCCAGGCCAGGCGCATGCTCTCCCACCACTTCATGTAGCCCAGGTGACTACATGATCATTTCCTAACTCCCTCCCCCACTTAACCTGGTCAGCTGGATGTCCTTACCATTGGTGTCTTACTGAGGAAACGGGGGCTGGGTGGCCTCTGGTTTTTGAGGATCATCCCTAGGGTCATAACTTGCTAGGAATCGAAATCAGGTCAGTTCTGGAATAATTGTTAGGAAAAGGGTCCCTAGGCATGGAACATCATGTGACAAAGGGTAATACTCCTAATAGAATCCCTTTACCCTCAGGCTGTTGCTCAGGGACACAAGACTTTGCAGGGTGTCTAGACCCAATCCTGGCTCCATGCTGTTGCCCCATGAGAAGGACCATTCTTAACTCATGAAGTTCATGTCTTCTGTGCATTCTCTTCTTTCCTCTGCTACCCCACCCCAACCCCCATAGCTGCATCTCCCACTTGCTAAGCAAGGGCCTACCAATATCAAGCTCTGAACAGAGTAAAGAACAATGGGCCCTAAAGGCTGTGGCTGTGAGTGGACACCTCCGGATGTAAGTGTCCAGGGGTGCTCCACCACGGGTGTAGAGCCCCCGACTTTTAATCATGTTTATTTGATCATGTGCCTTTGGATGGGTGTGTAATTGCGAGATCCGACAGGTCAGAAGCACACATGTCTGCCTCTAGAAGGCCTGGGAAAGAGGCATGTCCTAGTGTTGGTGAAGTACTGAACTTCCTCTAAGGACTTGTGTAGACTGGAATTGAGGTAGAGGTAAGAGTGGCCCTCAGGGAGTTGTGGTGGCAAGAACCTGGCGACTTCACCTGTCCATTTTCAAGCCGAAGTTTGCCGATGTGTGACCCTCAGAAGGCCTCCCGTGAGCTGGGGGTGATGTCCACTTCTCTGCTTAAGGCCCTAACTTTAAAACCTACCATCTTAGCTAGGTTCCGGGGTGCATTCCTAGAAGCCCAGCTACACAGGAGGCTGAGGCAGGGCAATTGCTTTAGCCTGGGGTGTGATGTCAGTCTGGGGCAACATAACAAGGTCCTGTCTCTTAAATGTGTGGAGCCAGAGCCCCAGCTCCAACACAGATGGCTTCACCTTGCAACACTGCTTCCCTTGGTGGAGAAAAGTGAGAATGTGAAAGATGAAAAGTGAGGTCAAAGGCTAAAGTTGCCTATTCCATATGGCTCAGTCATATAGCACTTGTCCTTGGCTTGACCTGAGAATGACTTCCTGTTATGACACAGTTGTTGAAAACACATTTCTAGATGGCAAAACAGTATTTTCCTAGTTCAAAAATTGCAATAAAATCCGCATATAGAAGGAGAAAGACCCTTCTCCTTGGACTCTCCCCTGGCATGGATACCTGGAGGCTCACCATCTCTGGTACTTAGTTGGAGGGCAGGAACCAGGAGCTGGAATCTTGTTTGATTAAGGGTAGTCAATCCATATCTAATTAGCCAAACCCAGACCCGGCTTCCTGGTTAGGTCTGCAGGCCAAGTGTGTTTCTTTTATTTTTTTTCATGAGCTGCTTCTAGGTATTCCCACCCACTGCCTTCTCTGTCCGTTTCTGGTTGCGGACCCTGGAGGCACCTGGGCCTCCCTAAGCTGCTGGAGAAGCGCTGGACTGACTGCAGAGTTCGGGGTTCTCCTGAGCTCTGCACTCAGGTCCTTGATTTCTTTGCTGCCTTTGTCCCTGCATCCTCTCCAAGTCTCAAGATGGGAAAGAGAAGATCCTGGGATTGAGAGTACTGACCTGAGCTGGGAGCGACTTTGGAAACAGGCCTGCCCTGCCCTGCCCTGCCCTGCTCTGACTGACCCGCTAACTGCTCTCCGGGGCATTTGGGTTGTCAGGTGTGAAGGTAGCAGCAAGATGGCATCCCAGGATGGAAATAAGAACACAGACTTAGTGTTCAGAGAGCAGCCTTTCCTACCAGGACAGGAGGGGAGAAGCCCTCAGGTCAGAATGGCTGTAAGGGAAACCCTGACATGTGAAGACCCCTGAGAAGTGATACAGCATGCTTTGTACTCGCTCAAGACCAAATTTCAAAAGTTCTGTGTTGCCCTCGCTCCTGCCATCTTTCACACCACCATACCTACACAGACAACCTTAGGGCTGAGCACCAACCATGCCATGGATGTTTTTATTAATTTTGGCATTTTAGAAAGTTATATTGAAGTATGGTTTAGCCTTTGATTACTAATTTTTTTTTTGACCTCCCATTGACATTTGTATCCAATGCAAGTGCCTTCCCAGCCTGGTATGGGATAGGCCCTGCCTAACGTCTGCAGGGGCTCCAGATGGAGCTGTGCTGTTTGACATAGGGCTTTGTGTTTTATCCTCATCACCACCTCATACCACAAGTTCTAAGTGCTGCTTGTCACCCCCTGGGAGCCCTGGCATTCAGAGACGACAGGGCAGCACCCTATTCCTATCCTTGGCCCTGTAGCTAGGGTGACGTGTCCTGCCTTCATGTTCTCTGGCTGCCTTTTAGGCTCTCAGAAGCATTCCAGGAGAAAGTGGTCCTATAGAGAGAAGCCTGGAGATTCTCAACTTTAAATTCTCTGCGAATTCTAGAAGTAAACGGACCTCATTCATCCGTCCCGGGTCTCAGGACTCTTCTGCTTCCCTGTGTGCTAAGCTTTGCAACCATTGTCCTGTCCTGTCCCCCCCCAACCACCCCCCCCCCCCCCGCACAGCAAACCTTCACACTATCCCCTAGGGTCAGGCTCCCTGCCATTTCCTGCCTTCATGGTCACATCACTCACGCCATTTATTCTACCTCCAGTTCCAAGGCCATGTCTGCTATGGCTTTTATTTATTATTTTTATTATCATTGTTACTTTGGACAGGGTCTCATGTAACCCAGACAGGCTTCAAACTTGCTATATAGCTAAGGATGACCTTGGATGATCCTCCACTTCCCAGATGCTAAGATTATAGGCGTATAGTTTAGTTTATTCCTGTTGGAATAAGATAAGGGTTTATCCTGGCCCAGATGTGGAGCTGAACGACAGATTTTAAGAAAAGTTACTATATCTTCCACATAAGAAGGTTCTGTCCAGAAATTTATGTGCATATATTTTGTGACTCCTTATACACTACTCCCCAGAGTTGGTGGGTATTACCTGCACCCAAGAATGTGTGGTCAGACTTGGGGGTGTTCGTACTGCGTGCCTAGAGTCACAGACCTGGTAAGCAAGTTGCTGATCTCTCTGCTCTAGCCTGTGAGCACATTCTTAGACCACGGTTGAAAAGCCTTAAGGTGAAATTCATCCATCTCGGGTCCATGTAGGTTCTGAAATCACCGCTTTCCCAGGGAGTTGTGTCCTCTGGCTGACCTGTGATCTCCCCGAGCCCAGCAGACTTCATCATTGCAGAGGGTAGCGTTCTCCTTCACCTTTCTCAGTTCGGCAGGGATTCCAACCTCACTGGATGACGGTCTGCCCTGTAGCTCCCCTCCTCCCAGCACCGAGAAGGCCCTGGGTCTCTGCCGTCCGACTTGGAGCTTCCTGATACAGCTCCTCCACTCTCCTCCATTCCTAGTCCTTGGAGGTTGGAAGCCTGTTTCAGCTCCTGTCTTCTAGGGAGATCAGAATGTTGTCCTTTTGTCGCCGTGAGCCTTGGCACCCAGCTAGCAAAGCAGGAAGGTGTTGAACTCACTAATGCTCTGCTTCCCCTGGTCCCTCCTGTATTTCACCTTAGTCCACAGCCAGGCCTCCACAGACAGCGGTCTGAGGCTCTGTTCAAGGTCTCAAGGAGAGGCACTGGACAGGCTCTAGTTTTCTGAAAAAGTTGTCTTTGGGGCTTTCTCCTGTTAGGTCCCTTGAGTCTAGAAGGTACAGTGAAAGTTGTTTTATTGTTCAGTATTTAACTACAAGCGTCCTTCCCTGCACCAGTGTCTCCTCTGTGTCCTGAGTCCCTCCTTGAGCCCCTATTTGCTTTGGAATTTAAATTATTGTGTATTGTCGGAAATATTTAAAGGCTTTTGGAAAAGTCCTGAAGGAAGCGTATTACCAGGTTCTTTCCTTTGGCCTTTTCTCTTCGTGTCTTTCAAGGTACTGTACATTGTTGACGGGATGCCAAGCGGGCTGGGTTCAGTGGCTAAGCCTCCCACTATTATAGTGTCATGCTGATCTCAGCCTGGTCCCCACACCAGAGCTCTCAGAGACTTGAATAAAACTGTCATACTGGTTACTCCCGGTTCCTTGTGGTGGTCCTATGTAGCTTGTCCTAACCCATTCTCATGTTAATTAAACCAGAAATCCAAGTAGCCAGGCTGTACCCAGAGAAGTGTTACCTATAGGAAAAGAGTATGGAGAGATGAGATTGTGTAGAAAAAAAAAAGCCAAGGGTGAGAGGCCTCTGAGGGTCCTTGAGACTCTAAGCTGATGGCGGGACTATTAAAAAAGGGGATAGAGAGGGATGGTGTTTGCTCTGCAGGGGCAGGGGAAGAGTTCGCTCACACGGGGGTGGGGGTGGGGTGGGTGGGGTGGGTGGGGTGGAGCAGAAAAGTCTCCACTGACTGGTACCACCAGGTGCGTTCCGAGGAATCAAAGTTAGATCATCAGGCTGGGCAATAAGTACCCTAATTATCGGAGCCATCTCACCAGCCCAAAGAAATCCATTTACTGAAATATAGTTCGTGCTGGGATGGCATGCTGTGGGGTACTAGAAACTGGATGGAGCCTGAGGTGGTGCCTCACAGACAACTTCATAGACATGTCCCTGAGAACCCTGAAGGATGGAAGGGAGGCTGACAAAAGCCTAGCTGGTGCCTTACAAGCATTAGGACCTTAGTTTGATCCGCAGACTTCACAGATGAAAAGGTGAACATGGTGGGGTGTGCTTGCGCTGGGGAGGCAGGGAAAGGCAGGGCTCCCTAGCCAGTCAGGCTAGCCAGATCCAAGCCAGTGAGAGATCCTGTCCCACAGCAGTGGAAGAGCAATGGCACTGGCACCTGGAAAATAATACCCAGGCTCCTCTGGCCTCCACATGCCTACACACACACACACACACACACACACACACACACACACACACACACACGAGGGAGGGAGGGAGGGAGGGAGGAAGGGAGGGAGGGAGGGAGAGATGATGAGGTAGCCTCCTTTCATATTAATCTCTTTGTTTCCTTTGTTCGTTTTGTTTTGAGGTTGAGTGTGTAGCCCACGCTGCTTCAGACGCCTGCCCCCACCCACCTCTTCAGTGATGGGATTACAAGCACGCCATGCTTGAACTAAGCTCTGCTTCACCCCAGGCTCAAAAGTCTAGTGTTATCATTGATTGGACTGTGATATAACCACTAAGATTATTCTAGACTAATAGAGGAAATAGGGAAGTGTCCACGAGAAGTTAGAAGGCAGGGTATAAAAACCACCAAGGACAAAAGCCAGGTGTGGTAATGCATGTTCATAATCCCAGGAAATGGGGTGGGGTCGGGAGGCTTAGACAGGAGGTGCACAAGTTGGAGGCCAATCTGAGCTACATGGCAAAACTCTGTCTCAAATAAGTGAAACAGAAACATTAAAAAATGGTCCCAATTTATATACATGTACATACATCCATATATCCATTCAGATCTTTTAAAAATACACTTTTATAGGCATATCAGAAAGACTGGGAAAGAACCAATTATGATATTTGTGGAAAGGTAACGTGGGTAATTTTAGAATGCTGTTAGGGTTTTCTCAACTTTTTTTTACAATAAATATAGGCTATTTTATGTTCAACAGAGCAATTACAAAGAAAATAGCTCTCTTTAAGCCCTCACCATTCTTACTCTCTAGCCCTCCTTCTCTCTTCTCTCTTTCCTTTTTCCTCCCTCTCTCCACATGGTCATGGCCAGCCTCTCTCTCTCCCTTCTCTCTTTCTCCCTGCCTTTCTACAGTAAAGCTCTAAAACCATTAAAAAAAATAGCTTGGAGATAATTTTCCTGATAATTTCCCAGATATTCCAGAGAGCCAGACCGTCAAGGCTTCATCTTGTCTTGTGTAGTAAGCTACTGAGTTAGAAGTCACAGCCCATGGGAGGCAAGGAGCGCCCCCATACTGACGGAATCCCTCCTCTCCTTCTTTTAGTCCTTCCTCCCAAAGTAGAGATGGCTAAAATGTAAGTCACCAGCAAACTGTAAGCAGGACCTAGAGAGCAGAGAAAGTTCTAGAAGGGGAGGGGAGGTACTGGACAAGTCTAGAGACCTCGGCTGGGTAGGAATGTCAGGGCCTGGATGGACCTACAACCAGCTCTTAACAACAGACCTAAGCACACAGCCCTCCAGAGCTCAGCTGGGCTGGGCCCACCTCTACCACACCCTGTTTACCTGACTATGGAATGTGTTTCATTCAAGAGTGATGTCTAATCCTATGAGCCCTCAGTCCCTGCCCGATCTAGTCCAACCAGCTGAAGTTGGAGAACACGTTTTGGCACAGGGGCGTGAGGTGGTATGCAGGGTAGATGTCATTGGCTCTGACAAGTCCTCCTCTGCCACCCAATCAGAGGAACCTGTTGTAGGGGGCACTGGGCACTCCTTTGGAAGAGAGGAGTGGGACATAACATCAGCCCCAGGAAACATGGGACAGGTCGTATCTAATGGCATGACACCCAAAGTCTGTAGGAATGGATCTGTATTCGTGACCTATGGGGCTTTCCCAACCCACCTTCCCCAGTTCCCACCACAAATTTTCTGTCCCTAGCCCTTTTCCCATATCTAAAACTTACTTATGTTTTTTTTTCTGGCCCCCACTAGCTCTGGCCATATTTCACATATGTGTGTACACTGTCACTGTCTTCAGACACACCAGAAGAGGGCATCAAATCCCCATTACAGATGGTTGTAAGCCACCATGTGGTGGCTGGGAATTGAACTCAGGACCTCTGAAAGAGCAGTCGGTGCTCTGAACCACTGAGCCATCTCTCCAGCCCTTACATATGCTTCTCATAACTTGATTTTCTTGCTTGAGACTATCTGATGTGCATGTGTGTGTTTGGGTGCAGATGGAATCCAGAGACTCTTGTTCAGGCATCATCCTTGAGGATCTACTGCCATGTCCCTGCACCGACTCATCCGGAAAAACCCTGATTAGAAGTGGGAGGGAATAAAGGAAGGACAGACTTGTACACAGGGAATCTGGGATTAGATGGTCTGAGATGGTCTCCTGAGATGGAGAAGCCCAAGCACCTTGGAAACACAGCTGAGCAGGGAGATAGGACTATTACATACAGATAAACCAGAAGGGAAGGTTATTATGTGCAGCTGGAGGAGGAGGAGGAGGAGGAGGAGGAGGAGGAGGAGGAGGAGGAGGAGGAGGGTTTAGCTAATCTCTGTAGGGGATCAGTCTTCAGACCATGAACATGTGGGTGGGGGTGGATAGTGGGCATTTTCTTCACACACTGTCAACATTCGTACTCAGTCCAGAGAAAGGTTTTCTTGGTCCTTCTGAGCCTCCCCTGGGAGTAAGGCTTGGCCGTTCCTGTAGGTTTGAGGCATTGGAACCTTGTCATGGCCATGCCCATGTCAACAGTACACGATCACTCAGGACATGATTCACACCTATGGTCTACCTCCTTGGAGACAGGGTCTCTCAGTGAACCTAGAGCTCACAGATTAGTCTGTGCCAGACTAACTAACCAACAAGCCTCCCGTCTTCATTTCCCCAGCACTGGGAGTGCAAAGCCTATTCTGCTTTTGCACATGCTTGACCATTTTGTAGGTAAGTGTGGGGAGTTAAACTCCAGCCCTCGTGCTTGCAAGGCGAGAGCTTCACGTATCCAGCTCCCTGACACCCGAGTATTATCTTTCCTGTAACCCCACTTTCTGCTATCTACCCAGGTGTTGGAGCAGACTGCAGCCCAGCTAAACCATCCCGAAATTAAGTGGTATTTTTGTGGGAGAGGAGGTGAGGAATTGTTGTAAAAGAGAAAAAGGGAAAGAGTGAAGAAAGAGACAACGCTGCTCTTCAGATGATGAGTCTCCTTAACGTGCAATGAAGATGTCCTGCGGGTCATGATTAGAAGCTGGTGGACAGTTAAGAAATTCATAATTGTGTCCTGTGTGACTTACCCAAGAAAATGCTCAGTCTCTGATCCTCTCATAAATAAGTACTGACGCCCACTGCAGTTTGGGATGCTGTGTGTGTGTAAGTTCCAACTCTGCATGAAGTGATTGATGTGGGATGTATTAGCTGCCTTTCTTGATGCTGTGACAAACTATCTGATAGAAACAACTAGAGGGGTTATCATGACTCATGGTTTCATAGGCTTCAGTCCTTAGTTGCTTATTGCCATGTACTTGAGTAGAATGTTGTAGGACCATATTGTTGAGAAGCCACTGCACCCAAGTCAGGGTGTACAAGAGAGAGGGCAAGGGTCTGCAGCTCAGGCATCACCTCCAGCAACATGCCATGGTGACCTGTTACCTCTGCTACCACTGCCTCCCAAAGTTTTCACCATCTCCAAAAATACTGCCGCTATCTGAAGAGCATCTGAAACATAAGCTTTTGAGGATTCTCCCCATACAAACCATAACATTCTGCTGTTTCCTCCTAGGGTCATGCCCATCTCGTGATGTGGAATGTAAGTAGTCTGTGTCTAAGAGTGCTCAGTCTTAACGTTTCCAACATTGTTCAAGAGTCCTAAGTGAAAGTCTCTTCTGAGACTCAAGGAAGTACATAACTCTAAGATATGATGGGACAGAATAACATTCCCATCCCCAAGAGAATAGGAGGAGAACATGAAACCAAAGCAAGACCAAGCACCAACAGCATAAACATTACATTCTACAGCTCCGTTTCCAGCATCTGCGGTATGTAGCATCATGATAGGGACTCCGGAAGGGATCAGGCAGCTCTGCTCTATGGCTTTCATTGTAGTCCACGTGGTCTCTCTTGAGCTGGCTCCATTCATTGCTTGGAGTTTCTTGTTGTGTGACTTTTCTGAGAGAGATATGGACAAATTTTCATTACAGACAGGGAACCAAGGACAGACCAGAGAAATGAGTCTACCAGAGGCCATTTTGATGAATCTGTGAGTTTCTTGGAGTTACTTACAAGAGCCTGGAAGACCCAAACACTGCTGTATCACCGAATAGCCAATGGCTGAGCACAGACTCACAAGGGCTGTATCTCTGCAGGTAGCTCAACGGCCATCTTTGCAGTTTATATATTGGAGAGGAAGGTGCTTTGTAAGTCTTATAATTCTGAGACTTGTGAGTTGTTCATGTCCTAAAACTTCAGGAGTTGTCTTTCAGGGTGGAGTGTTTAACTGTCTTAACCACCTCTCTCCAGGAGAGGAATGCTTCAGTCTGGAGGGTACCATTCCATAGACACGCACATGTTGGAGATCTCCAGTATTCTGGATTCTTCACTGTAGCTATGGTCTCACCTTCACAGATTCTTGCTTTGCTCTCTCAGAGCTGCCTCAAGGACCCTGACCCTTGCCTGCCATGCACATTGTTTGTCCTCCCAGGCCTCCCTTTGGAGTCTTGGTGGAACCATTCATGATCCCATAACTTTTTTTTTAAGAGTTGAAAATTTATTCAGAAAAAAAGCAAACCCCCATCTTCCTGTACCTAGCCCAGTAAGGCATTTCCAGGTCCCCCGCTCCTCCCCATCACCATTCCTTTTCTTCCATCGCACTATTATGATGCTGCTACTTGGGTGAGGGGTTACTCCAGGTACTGCACCAAGGCCTGAGCCTTGGCCTTGAGCATTCCAAAGCCTATGGTTTCCTTGGCATTCATAGATAGCAGAAGGTTGATCACCCTCGTAATGGCTACACTGCCCTCCATGCAGTCCATCAGAATAAATTTGAGACCGGCTTCGTTAAATGCTGGTTCCCGATCTTATCATACATGGCCCAGACGTTACTGGCGATGGCTGCAGTGACCCAGGCATCTGTGTCCCCATAACTGGAGTAGGCCAGCAGCAATCCATTTTATTTAGCAGCAGGGTGCTTTGGACTCCCCCAGTGTTGGCTTGGCTTAGCACTTTCGTCAAAGCCTTGAGATGCAGCATGCCTGCATCTCTTAACCCTGACCTGCACCCACACACCCCTTGATCCCATAACTCTTAACATCTTTATTTCTGCAAAAATCAATATTACATAGATAGCACCACGGTCGATCATCAGATCAAATGGTAGCTGTGCCCTCTTGGACCAGAGAAACTGTCAGCTGAACCTGGGGAAGCTCTTACCCAGGTGACCTCATGCAAACAGGGAACCCCGGCTCTCACTCCTCAAAGCTAAGTCTTTCAGGAGACTTAAAATTACATGGACCTTATTTTTTTTTAACTTTTTATTGATTCTTTATGGATTTCACATCATGTACTCCAATCTCACTTATCTCCCCATCCCTTCATATCAGCCCTCTGCCCTTGCAACCTTCCCCCCAAAACAAACAAAAACAAACAAACCACCACCACAACAAAATCTTGTCATGGAGTCTGTAATGTGTCACAGTGTGTCCCACAGTGCACCCTTTTGTCCATACATCTTTACTTGCAAATGTTCATTGCAATGAATCAGTCACTGGTGTAGTTAGAGGTCTCTGGTTTCTGCTACAATTCTGGATCCTCACTGGGACTCCTCTTGGATATCCTGTTGTTGCCCTGTGTCATGGAGATCCTGCAGCTTTGGATCTGCACGACCAGTCCCTTCACACACTCAAGCAGTTCATAGATGGGGTAGATGTGGGGCAACTCAAAGCCCTGGATCTCAGCCTAGTCAGTAGCCCACCAACTCTCCTGTAATCTCACAGCCAGGGTGAGCTCTCCAGCACTGGCCCTGGCTAGCTTACTCAAAGATGTAGTTGAAAAGGGGCAGAGACAGTTCTCCAGTTCTCATGCATGCCCTCGGGGCCAGCTCCCCTGTGCCTGCACCACCAAGGCCAGCTCTACTGTGCTGCCCTACCTGACCTTTTGATAGGTGGAGCCTGGTCAATTCCTGAAATGCCATTAAGGCATTTCCCCGTTAGTGTCCAATTTAAAGCCCTTGACTTCCTCTTAGAGATATTCATCTAAAAACCAGGCTCTCTGCCTGAAACTTTAAACACAAGCTCCTTTTCTGGCTGTGCTCTACATTTTTCAAGTCCTTATGCTTGCAATCTGATCTCAATTCTTAATGTAAACCTGGCTAAAAGCAGCCAGCAATAACCATGCCAAATCCTGATTGCTGTCCTGTCTTAACCGTCTCTCTGCCACATTAACTGGTGCATTATTCTAAAATTCAGCCTCACTCAGCATCTCAGAACACAAGCAAAATACAGATTAATTATTTCCTCAGACTATAACATACCTGGTCTCTAATCCTGTTGCTAATAATTCACCTGAAAGCTCATGAGCTTGGTCTTCTCTGTCCACATTTCTGCTTGTACTTGAACCTTTTGAACATCCACCAGAAACACTCATTAGGCTTTGCTTACAGCATTCTATGTTTTCTCTTTTAAAAAAATCTCCCAAATACAAGCTCATGGCCAAGGGTAGAGCCACAACACCGACTCTTCCCTGTTCTTTTTCTGTCAATTATTGTCACTGTGAACAAACACCCAACTGAACAATCTATGAGGGGAAACCTTTCTTTTGGTTCCCAGTTTCAGAGAGTTTGTTCTATGGTTTCTTGACCACACACTTGGCAGTGGTGAAGGATCCTCTTTACCTCGAGGCAGGCAAGAAGAGGGAAGGAAACGGACCTGGAACCATGCATCACCTTCAAAGGTACACACAAACTTAGTGACCCACTTCCTCCAGCCAATCCCCACCTTCTGACATTGCTACTACAAAGCCAGAATAACACCACCTTTTAGACACCAAGCATTCAATATACAAGCCTGTTGCTGGGGGTGGGGCATTCCATATCCAAACATGGTTAGCAGCTGCAGTATACAGGGTAAACAGATGCCATGAAGTTGGTGCTTCGTGGAGAGGAATACCCTCATCTAAAAGCATTTGCCCGAAAATGTATGCTTATAGACAGGTCATTTCTGCTTAAAGACTTTGGAGAGTCGTGAGAGTAAAGGAGACAGAAAATAAGCACTGCTTATCATATAGTGGGGAAAGTAAGGTAAGGCAAGAATGGTGGTACTAAATCTAAATCTCCACACTTGCGTATATTTATATCTTTCTATCTCTCTACCATTTATATTAAGACGGAGAAATCGAAGGAGTCATAGAAGCAGGTGGAGAGTGGTTTTAATTTAATACCTGAAAGATGAATGAGACTATTTAAGTCCCTGGGTGCTGGTGACAAAGATGACTCTAAGCACTGGGGGCAGCCCTGCCCTGCCCTGTAAATGGGTTTTGAATCCTCTGCCTGTGATGCTGGAAAGAGATAGAGAGAGAGAGAGAGAGAGAGAGATAGAGAGAGAGAGAGAGAGAGAGAGAGAGAGAGAGAGAGAGAGAGAGCGTCAGCAGTGAAGAACACACACTGCTCTTATAGAAGACCCAAGTATGGTTCCCAGCACCACACTTCGTGGCTCACAGATCCTGTAAATTCAGCTCCAGACTCCCCAATACCCTCTTCTGTCTCCCATGAGCACCCACACTCACATGGCAGACACATACACATAGATAAAATCTCAAACAGCAGAAATCTCTGCCTTCTTGTTATCTTGAATAGGGTAGAGCAGGGTTCTTTGTTCTGCCAATCTTTCTTTTACCACAAGAGAATCATGAGGGAAATGTGTTCAGTGAGGGACTTAGGAAATCAAATTCAGACACAGTGGCTCTTTTTCCTTGGCCATAACCATAAGTTATCGTAACATAACTCCCACCCCTCCCCATTACTCCCCCAACCCATCTTAGGAGTTTGCCTTACAGCACCAGCTTTCCAAGTTTGGCCTGCTAATCCCTGGGATCCAAACTATTTTCCTAGTCGTGTGCTAGCACATGCTTGCAATCATTGCCTTTAGGAGGCTGAGATAGGATTGCTGTAACTTTGAAACTATCTTAGGCTACATAGTGAATTCCAAGCCTGCCTAGACTAACTGTCTGCATTAGATACCCTTCTTCTTCTTTTTTTTTTTTTTTTTTTTTTTTTTTGGTTCTGTATAGCCCTGGCTGTCCTGGAACTCACTTTGTAGACCAGGCTGGCTTCGAAATCTGCCTGCCTCTGCCTCCCGAGTGCTGAGTTTAATGGCGTGTGCCACCAAACCCAGCTAGATACCCTTCTGACCGTAAAACTATTTTGCCAGTCACCCTCTCCAGTGTGCTGACATGGTAGGCGAAGCCTTGGCACATGATATACAGCTCCAACCTGGGCAGCATTCCTGTGTGCTTTGCCACAGGCTCACAGAAAAGAAGGCTCAGCTCCAGCTAAGACTATCCTTGGCAAAGCAGGAATCAAGTCCCAAACTACTAAGCTACACAGTGGCCAGCAAGGACTTCTTTTAAATGTTCTGTATGATGAAAGTTCACGTCAACACTCATATACCGGCAGACACGTAAATGGAACTGCAGACTGCTTTTAATGGAATGTTATTTTTCCTTAGAAGAACGGTTGTCAATCAAACTGTGGGGTTTCAGGCTCCTTTATTTGACAACTATTTTTTTTTTTGAAAAACAAAACAAAAACTGGATTGAGCTTGCCACTTTGAGTAAAATAGCTATTTATGGACAGGAATCAAAGTTAAGCTTTTATATAAAAATAAGAATTTTGGAAGATGTTATGAGCTTGACAGTTAAAGTTAAATCCTTAGGGATTTTTTATTTGATTGGTTTGTTTGGTTGTTTGGCTGTTTAGTTGTTTGGTTTGGTTGTTTTTTGTTTTTTTTGTTTTGTTTTGTTTTGTTTTGGATTAGAGTGATGTGAGTTTTTGATGCCATGTAATGAGCTGTTTCAATCTTTTGACAATTTATTTATGTGAATAAATGAGCCAATAATGTCCAAATGACAGAGAATGAAGTTACAAAATCATCCATTAAAAAGTTCACCTACAGAAGGACCTGGGAAGGTCACTTGGTAGTAACAGTTCTTGCCGCACACAAGTGTGAGAGCCTGAGTTTGGGTCTCCAGAAGCCCACACAAAAGGCTGAATGAATGTGGTAATCTGACTAAAACAATTTCCGTCTCAGAAACATAGGGCCCCACAGAGCAAGCTAGCAAGACTAGCCTGAAGTGGAAACTTAAGGAAAGTTGGTTGAATGGTGTTTTGCTGGGACACACACATGAAGGAACGCTTCGTGAAAGGCTAAGGCAGACTTGTGAAGGAATGTTTCGCTGAAGCTGACACAAGAGAGAGGATGTTCTGCTAAAGCAACCACATGAAAGGACATATGATAAAAGATTTTTGTTAACGACATGTATGTATTGGTCCGCCTTACACTGTGTAGTTGAGCTGCATTTGTCGGGACTCCATAGAGAAAAACGCACCAGAAAGCTTCTGATGGTGTGCTGCAGTTTGTTGCCACTTCTGAGGACTTGGGGTGATTGAATGCACGTGCTGAGGCGAGTCCCATGGAGGACACGTGATGTTTGGAGGTGTAAACAGGACTCCAAGGAGTGATGGAGAGTGAGCTTCGTTTGTTGGTACAGCTAGCTGTGCAACGCTTGTGGGTCTTGAGTCTTCTTTGATCTTCACTTCCCTGAGAAAGACACAGCTGAGAACTTTTCGTGGTGTTCCTGTTAGTCTCTCTTGTTGACTCGAGCTGAGGCTGAGGCCCGGCTGTCTCTGTCAGGTTGTGTCACCACTGTTGTTAACCCAACTCTACCAAACTGGACTGCTGGTGTATCTGTGAGGTGTTTGCCAGCAGATTGAGCTGCCGCTACTAACTTGTGAACTGAACTGCTGATTTCAAAACAACACAGATGGGAGTTGCTCTAAAGAATCTTTCTAAACAGGTCCACTCCCTCCCCCCATTTATCCTTTCTTTCCACTGTCTCTGGTGGGTGGTGGGTTAAAATGTTTTAAAACCATCATTAAAAAATAAGATTTAAAAAAATAAAGTTACACTAGCTTTATCAGCAAACTCCGAGTTTGATTGAGAGACCCTGACTCAGTGAGTAAGATGGAAGAATGATCAAAGATGAGTTCCAACATCAACCTTGGGTCTCCCACACAAATGCTTCCACACATGCATGCATGCTCCCAAGTGTTGTAAACAGCCTGCCTTCCAGCAGTTCTGCTGCAGCAGCTTACACTCCCCACCCCAAGGTGAGGCACATTTCCAATGTCGTGTTGAGTGGCATAGTGACAGGCACCCCCTTTAAAAGATCCTGGCTACCCCAAATCTCTATCTCCATCTCAGTCATTCTTTCTGTTTCCTGGTCTCTCTGTCTCTGTCTCTGTCTGTCTCTGTCTCTCATGTCTGCACTCCAAGATGGCCTTTTGTTCTCCCTCCTCCCTCAATAAACTTCTTGTGCTTGATCTGTTACATGGTGTGACTGTGTGGCTTTCCTTGACTCCAACCTGCCAAGATATCTTTTACAGCTTTATCCTGATACCACATATGTGCAAAATCGTATCTACACATCCACAATACACACATGAAAAATGGGGGGAAATTCCCTCACAGTTTAAGATAGTCGAGTGGCTTTTAACATGGTATAAAAAGTTCATAGATCTGGTTTAGATTTCTGCATTTCAGCTAAACTTTATGAAAGCATACCTTCATGAGTCTGGCTGTAGCATCAGAGAGGAATGCACACAATTATCTGAAAAAGCATTAAACCATTTCTGCCCTTTCCAACTTCATAGAATGAGGCCAAATAGAAGTTTCAACCAGAACAAGACATTGAAACAGACTGAATATAGAAATGGACATGAAAATTTAAGCATTTGCCTGTGAAGCCAAGCCCCAAGAGACAAACAAAAGTTTAAATGATGCAATTCTTCATAAGGTTTTGATTTTTTTGCCTTAGTTTGAAAATACTGGTTTTTTTTAAATTAAAATATGTTAAATATTTAATGGACTTATCATCATATTGAAATGAACTGGCAAATATTTTAAAAATATTTCTGTTTTATTTGAATAGGCTAGATAAAAATTATTAGTACAGACAAGTACATTTAGGGGGATTCTTCAGAAAGTTTTCAGAATATTAAAAATATGTGAAGTACCACTAGGTGGGGCTGATGAGAATAAAGAACAGATTTTTTTTTTCCGGGAGGTGGGGGAGGAGAGTGTGGTTGGAGTGAGGGAGAGATGGGATTAGACATGGTACATTTATAGTATGAGATTTCTTAATAGCAATATTTGTAGACACTATAGAAAAAAAAGTGATAGACTGGAGCCTTACTCAATAGGGTTTTTCACAACCTGAAGAAGATAGTGTATTGGACTTTGGGCTCTCTTTAATTTTCCCTGACAAAAGCTATGCACATTCCACAAAGAAGCTAAGCAGCTAAGCAGATTAAGCAGAAGGTGCAGGAGAGAGCCCAGTCTTCACTCTGTGCTAATAAGATGACAGGGACCTCTGGGGTTAAAAGGTAAAGCTCTGAGACATCTTTCTTGGAAGGAGTGCATTAGAGAGAAGCCTCCTTGCAGCTGCATCTCCTGCTCAAAGCTCCCAGGAAGCCAGCCAGGAGCCTGAGGGAGTAGCTGGGGTGGAGGCTGCTGGCTTACTTTGAGAGAGTCGGCTGGGTCTCCGAGTGACAGGATAGCATAGATACCTTCAACTTTGTGTGAGGAACTTCAAGTGGCGGGGGAGCATGGGTAACGAGCAAGAGCTGAAACTGGGGTCTGGCTCAATAAGTGGGTTCTCGGGCTGTCAGAAGAGTGGGCATCATGTACCTCTGGCCCTGTGGGCTGGGCTTTAGCTGTGTTCTCAGATATTTATCCACATGTTCATAGACACTTTAGCTAGGCACTCTGCACGGTGCTGCTGGGGATGCAGCCGATACTGGAACAGACGTGATTTTACTCGGCTTTGAGTTTGGCAGAAACAGAAGCCTGTCCTGATAGACAACCTCATGCCAAGCCCCCACCCCCAACTTTGAAAGTTTGCAAGGTGCACTCAGTGTGCTCTCTAAGATGTCACGAATGGAACTGGTGGCTCTTCCCCATGAAATAGAGATGGGAATTATGGCTTTGCAACGCTGACACAGAGTGACAGGGATGGTGTTTAGCCATGGTTGCTCTTTTTGTCCCCCCTCTGCTCTATCTTTTCTCCCCTGGTGCTTACTACGTATCTGTGAAGTGAAAGGCGCTGAGGTAACACAGCTTGAGAGGACTCACGACTCCAGCCTGCTGTACAAGCTAACTACACCTATGTGAACAGCAGGTTGTCATTGTCACTAGGAAGGACAGCAGAGGATAGGAACCAACTTTAGAACAAGATGGCTGTGATGGCTATTCCTGGTTGTCAACTTGACTACATCTAGTATGAACTACAATCTGGAAGTGGAGAGCACACCTGTGAATCAGATCTTGAGACATAGTGGACATGAAAAGCTTAGGCCCAGGTAAGGTAGTACACGCCTTTAATCCCAGGAGACAGAGGCAAGCAGATCTCTGAGTTCAAGGCTAGCCTGGGGCAGAGCAAGTTCCAAATCCAGGTGCGGTGGTACACACCTTTAATCTAGGCCATACCTTCTGATGGAGGCCTACACAATGACAGTGGAAGAAGCAAGTGTCTGTTCTTCCTTTTGCTTGCACTTACTTGCCAGCACACCTGTTGGAACGTACTTCTTCAGGATTCCAGTTTACACAGAAGACCAGCTGAAATACCTAGCCTCATGGGGCTGAGCAAGTACTAGATTCCCATTGTTGGGTTATTTGGACTGTAGACTGTAAGCCATTACAATAAATTCCCTTAATATATACATTCTATAAGTTCTGTGACTCTAGAGAACACCGACTAAGACGGCGGTCAATAGAAACATTCCGAGGATATGAGTTCAAGGTCAAGCTGTGGATGTTTAATCTTGGCATGATAGATATTTTTGGGACAGACAACTCTTTGCTTTTGGGGACCACCCTGTACACTAAGGACATTTATCAGCACCACTGGCTTCTAAATGCCACTAGATACAATAGCTCTCAAGTAGCTCTCCACTCATTGTGACAGTCAAGGATGGCTCCAGATGCTGTCCCTTGGGAGGCAAAATTACTTCCAAGTGAAAACTACTGGGGAAATCCATCAAGTAGAGCATACTGAGTTGTGTAGATTGCAGTAAGCTATTTTTACTTTAAGTAGATGTCACATATTTTCAAGCAGGGGGAAACACTGTATACTTTGCATTTTGAAAAGTGCATTCAGGGCTGGTGAGGTGGCTCAGTGGGTAAGAGCACCCGACTGCTCTTTTGAAGGTCCGGAGTTTAAATCCCAGCAACCACATGGTGGCTCACAACCATCCATAACGAGATCTGACTCCCTCTTCTGGAGTGTCTGAAGACAGCTACAGTGTACTTACATATAATAAATAAATAAATAAATCTTCAAAAAAAAAAAAGAAAGAAAGGAAGAAAGAAAGAAAGAAAGAAAGAAAGAAAGAAAGAAAGAAAGAAAGAAAGAAAGAAAGAAAGAAAGAAAGAAAGGAAAAGAAAAGTGCATTCAGATTGCAGAGTGGTGCCTGGAGCAACGTCGAGCTCATTGTGATCGGAGGTGGTGTGATCACTAATGTCAATCCTCAACTTGACACAACTTAGAATTACTTGGGAAGAGAGTCCCAGTAAGGAATTATCTACATTGAATTGGCCTGTGGATGGTTCTGTGCATGATTGTCTTGGTAAAGTTAATTGACATGGGAAGACACATCCACTGTAGGTGGCACCATTCCCTACACAGGGCTTCTGGAACTGTGGAACTGTGTGAGAGTGGAGAAACATGAACACATTCATTTCTCTCTGCTTTTGACTGTGTGCTATATGATAGCTGTTTCAAGTGCCTGCCACCTTCATTTCCCTGGTATGATGGGTTGTAATCTGGGACTGTGAGCTAAAAGAAACCCCCTTTCCCATTACCTTCTTCAGGGTATTTTTACCACAGCATTGGACTGGAAACAAGGAGAGGAGCCTATTTCAATTGTCTACCCCAAACTCAAGAAAGATGGCAGCTAAGGTTGGGGTGTGGACATCCAGAGATGGAGAGGAGGTGGCATGTAATAAACATTTTTGGTATAGGATGTCCAGGTCATGTTATGGCCTGGCATGGCGACCTCACCCTTAAGCAAGTCTCATGGTGGCTCCTTTGTTGCCTGGTTGAATGGAAGCATTGGCTCAGGGGTTGAACTTCAAACCTGGCCACACATCTGCTTGCTAGGAGCTCTCATAAGAACTTGTTGTTGGGACTACCATTTGGTCTATGAAGGGGCAAACGGTGAGTACTTCTGAGGTAGGTTTCCCTGTCGTCTGTGATGCTTGTTGATGGCATAGCTCATGAGCACTGATTCCATGCAGGAAGCTCAGACACGTGGGGAGAGCAGCAGTGGCTGATAGATGAAGGCTGATCTTGGTCTCAGATGCTGACATCTCACATTGAGCTCTCAAAAGCCACTGGACATGCAAATCCAGTCAACAGGACTGAAGAGATAGCTCAGCACTTAAGAACACCAACTGCTCTTGCAGAGGATCCTGGTTCAGTTTCCCACCCTCAAATGAGTTTACAGCTGTCTATAACTCCCATAACTCTAGATTTAGGGAATCCAATGCCCTCTCTTGGCCTCCACTGCTACTGCAAGCATGTGGTGCCCAGACAAAGATACACAACATAAAAGGAAACAAAAAAAGTCTAGTCAGCATCCCGTCTTCAGCCCATGTGTGTATAGGAGGTGGAGGTTTGTGGGTGGAAGGATAGCTAAAACCTCAGGAAAGGAACAAGCTCCCTTATTGATTTGAATAGCATCTGATCATGGTGACCAATGAATCCTGACCATGACCAAAAGGTGAAGAGTAATTAACAGGCACTGGGGAAGGAGACTGGAGTGGTGTAGTAAGAGTCTTGAGTGTTAGAGGAAACTGTGTGAACAGACATGAAAAACTCTGGCCAAGAACCAGAGGCACAAGTAAGGCCTGTTTGTTGGTTTTTAATTGCACAGACCATGGCTGCCAGGATTTTAAATTGTAGGTCTGTGAGCATGTAATTAAGTGAGAAGCCCAGTTGGACCGACTGGGACACCAAGTTGTTGATGCAGCTTGTGAGAACGGTCTTCTAATATTAGAATTCAGGTTCTGAGCTGTCTATGCCACCAACTCTATTTTACCTCTGGACCTCTAAGTTCCAGGTATGAATAACCAGCCCCTTCCGAGTGCTTTTCTGCTGTCTGTGTGAAAAGGCTTGTCTGAGGCTTGATGGTGCTTGCTTCTGAGATGTTCAGTAGAACATTTTCTTGATGTCAAACACAGATCTGTCATCTCAGCTCCATCATGAGCCACCCCCGTCACTCCGGAGGCTCCGGTAGTCTCTTCTGCCACAGCATTCTAGACGTAGGTGTGAATGCAGTAACTATGTTTTTTGCTCTGTAAAAGGTCTGAAGACAACCTGGGAGTGATGTCTTAGACTTGGAACCTCAACACTCAGTAAACTAAGACAGAGAATTCAAGAGACTAGCCTGAGCTACACAGTGAGTTTGAGATCAGCCTGGCCTGCATAGCAGGACCCTGACTCAAACAAGAATACGCAAAATCTGGTGACTCAGCTGCTGGGTATTGTTAGGAAATGAGAGACCCTAGATGTGAGGCCCACAGCTCTTTCTGGAATAACCCCTAGGCCCCTTACTTTCCTCTAGCTCACCTTCTTCTTGTCTCCACATGTATTGCCCCCCCCCACTCCCCTTCAACAGGACTCTGTGCTGCCTCCCCAGCCTTTCCTTCTGTCAGAAGTGTAAGTCTACCATGCATGTTTCGTGGATTGGGAGGAGGAGCCCTGTAGCCCAGGTAACCAAACTCCTTGTGAAAGGGCAGGTGACTGTTCACTTTTCAAGTCATGGGGAAAGCATTTGAACTTGGCAAATACACTTAGTGGACTATAATGGCCTGGAAGGGTTCTGCCCCTCCCACAAAGTGAGCAATTTCCTCCTTCAGCTCTGCCTGCACAGGCCCATGACATCATAACGACCCCGTGTGCGTTTATCTGTAATTATTTGGAGTGGCAGCCAGCCCTTTCAAGAGGTTCTTTGATCCAGTCCTAGAACACCCTCAAAGGTGGGTGGCCAGATGGAGGTCATCTTCCCAGAAGACAGGAACCAAGGCAGACAGCCTTGGGGTACACAGCAGGTGGCAAAATTGACCTAAAATGAAGACCAAGTGAGTGCAGCCTTCTGGCCATCTCCTGACCCTGCATTCTGTCAGTTTAGGCTGTGCAGCTGCCCTAGCAGGTAGAGAAATTTGTGAGAAGGCCAGTGAAGGAAGGGATCTGTCAGAGTTGGTTAAATATCTGTTCTGGCTTGGGGATCAAGAAGTATTTACCCTGGATACCTCGGGTGCCTCGGTTTCAAATATTCCGGTTGCTAGCACTACTACCCCTCGCTTTGTTTGTATGAAATTAGTCTTGTTATGTAATCCAGGCTGGCCTAGAATTTAACAATCCTCCATCGTCCACCTTCTCAGCTCTGTGATTATACATGTGTGCCAGCACATCTGGCTCTCAGCCTGCTTTATTTGATCACGCACTTACATTTACTTAAAAATTACATCTTTTTTACACTGTGCGTGTGCATGTGTAGGTAAGAGGATAGCTTGCAGGAGTAGGTCTCTCCTTCCATCATGTAGGCCCTGAGGCTTGAACTCGGTTTGTCGGGCTCGGTGGCAGGCACCTTCGCTCACTAAATCATCCATCACATACTTTTCAAACTTATGCTCTGACCTGAGGTCTGAAAAGCGTTGCATCCCAATGATTTACACCTGAGATCCTTGCCCCTCTCCTGGCATCTAACTTGGAGTCCCTTGAAGCCTTTCCTGGATGATCTACCCAGTCACAGGGGCCTGTGGGCTTTGTACCTGCGATGAGGCAGCACTGGAGTTAGATCACAGCTTTTAACACCACAGTGTACACAGTACGACTTTACCTCCTTGGCCCCTCCCTGTACTCTTCACCTAGCAGTGGTGGCCTCTAACTCCGTCCTGGTACAGTTGTCCCTCTGTCAAGATCCTCAAGAGACTGTCTTGAAGATTCCCAAATCTACAGATGCTCAAGTCCCCTCATACAAGGGTGTAGTATTCGGACACAACCTATAACATATTCCTGTATATTAGGTCTCCTGATTTATAGTACCTAATCCCGGGAAAATGCTGTGTGGATAACTGTTATCCTGCGCCGTGTGAGAGAACAACTCTCTACAAGTTCAATACAGTCACGCTATTCCCCTCATGTATTTTTGATCTGAGCTTGTTGGGATCCAGGATCGAAGGTGCAGAACCCCCCAATATGGAGACTGGCTGAACCTGGTGCGTGCCTTGGGGTCTTAGCACTCAGGCGTCTCTTTCTCTGGAATGTTCTTTCTTTGGGGAAAGAGCAGGTTTATGTGCTGGCATCATAGCCTTCCTGGGCCTTGGCTCGGTCTCTTCCTGACTTGTTTTTAGGTTGCAGCCATCCCATCACCCATCAAGCATCTTTTCCACTTAGGATTTGCTCATGACTCTTTCTCTAGCATTTCATGATCATTTATAGTTTCCGTTCATTGCCCGGCATCCCCAAATTCAGTGTAAGCTCTACAAGGGTAGGGTTTTGGTTTGCTTGAGTTTTTATTTTTTACTTCTAGCTATGTGCATATCCATGGCAGTTAGAAAAGGACACCAGATTCTCAGGATCTTGACAGACAGTTGTGAGCTGCCAGATGTGGGTGTGAGGAAATATACACAGGTCCTTTATGGGGATGGCATGTGCTGTCAACCTCTGAACCGTTTCTGTGGCTCCAAGAGCAGAGGTTTTGTGATTTTATTTGCTGTGGTATCCCAGAGTTCAGAACAGTGATGGGATCCTTGGAAGAAGATTATCAAATGTGAATGGACGTAGGTTTGAGCAAATGACTGAGTTTGTATTGTCCCTTGCTTCTAAAAGGAGGGATGAAAAAATAAGCAGGAAAAGTACTGTAGATTAAAAAAAAAAAAAAAGATCACTAGCACAAGCCCAGGGCTTACTCAGTGTTTTGAAATGCAGTGGGCGCTTTGCTTGGATTTCCTTATTTAATAACCTTTTATCTTTATTTCACAGACAAGGAAGCTGAGGCTTAAAAAACTGGAGTCACCTTTCAGGGTCATGAAGGAGTCAGGTCCATTTCCGTCTAAGACTCCTTTGTTTTGTTTTCGACACAGGGTTTTTCTGTGTAGCCCTGTCTGTCCTGGAACTCCCTCTGTAGACCAGGCTGGCCTTGAACTCACAGAGATCTTTCTGCCTCTGCCTCTCCAGTTTGGGGATTAAAGGCTTTGACTACCTGGTCAGGTAGTCTTCTCCAGGATGTTTTGTTCTCAAAACTTACAGTTTAACCCTCCGTGATTGCCCTAAGTCATCTGGTGGGACAGATCTACAGGGTCTGCCTACTCTCCTCTTCTGTGAGCTCACCCCTCCATGGAAAACATCCTGGAAGTGTCCCTCACCTGGAGAGGCAGGGTGTGGTGGCAATAAGATGGGTTGATTGTTAGAAAGGTTTTCTTGTCCCTAATTTACTTGTTATCTAGACAACTGACCACCTCCCCGCTCCTGCAGGCTGCTGTGTTGGAGCTATCCCCGAGCTCCAACGCCCTGCCACAGGCCACCTCACCTCAAGAAGAAGCCTGGCCCTAGGCCATGGCTTGGACCACTCTGCTCCACAATTTAGTCCAACCTGAAGGAAGTGTTAGGGTCCCAGAGTGGCTCACAAACCACACAAACACTGATCTCAGTCAGACAGGGATGGTTTACTGAATGCACACCCTAAGACTGGTTGATTTAGAGCCGTAGAATGTAGGGGCTGAGGCTATGACGCCAGGCCAGTTTATAAAGGAACAATCCACAATGAGCCCATATGCAGGTGCTGAAAGTGCTGCCTAGTGGTTGGTTCTGACTCAAGTTATTTTGACTAGCCAGTTCTAATTGACCTTTATTCTGATTGGTCCTAAGTGGCGCTTGCAGTTGTTGAATTTCAAGATTAACAAACCTCAAAACATAGAGAACATAGATAAGGTAGGTTGTCAGCATGACCCTGCTCTGAGTCAAGTTATCTTTCTGCATTAATGACGGACAGGCATATTACAGCAACAATATGAAATAGCTGGTGGGCATGGAACAAAATGGATACAGCTATGCCAGGGAGGGCAGGGAGGAGGGGCGGACCTCAACAGGACGACTGAGCTTCCCTCTCCCACACCTCTGCAACTTGAACTCCGGGCTATGGATTTGAGTGGGAGGATGGCAGAGGCGAGTCTAATCTCGTCTCTAAAATGACACCAAGAAAATGAATGGTATTGAGGCCGAGGCCTTCCCACCCTTCCAGGAGAGGCCCAGTACAGACCCAGAACACCTCAGGAGTCTGTGTCAGAAGGGCCTGTGCCCTTTAGCCCCCTTCCAGCCTCCTGCCGAGGGTCCTAAAGACTTACTTATTTGTTGGCCCTGAAATCATGTCACTTCAGTTACAAGTTCTAAATTAGAAAATCTTTTTCCTCCTTGAATAAACCAAACTACCCAGAGGCTTAGATATTTTTCCCATTCATTCATTCATTCATTCATTCATCCGTTCAACTGCCATAATTAGCTAGGTCTTGACAATTTAAATTGTCAATTGACAACTCAGGGGGGGAGTGTATTTATTTCTTAAAGCTCAAGAACAATTTACATTAGAGTTTAAAAGAAAAATCACACTGTAGGGCAGGCAAGCTATAAATCCTGGCAGCTGCCTGGAAGAGGGAAATGGAGAAAATAGAAAGGGCCCTGCCTTTTGGAGATGGACAAGCAGCCACATGGCATCTGGGAGGTAGCTTCTGAGAAAGGGTGAAAAAACCCCAAAGAACCAGAAAGAAGAGTAACTAACATAGACTCCAAAGAGCCTTAAAAAAGCAAGAGGAGGCCGGGCAGTGTTGATGCATGCCTGTAATCCCAGCACTTGGGAGGCAGAGGCAGGCGGATTTCTGAGTTCGAGGCCAGCCTGATCTACAGAGTGAGTTCTAGGAACAGCCAGGGCTACACAGAGAAACCCTGTCTCAATAAAAAAAAAAAAAAAAAAAAAAACCAAACCAAACCAAACCCAAAAAAAAAGCAAGAGGAGTTATCGTGTCAAGTGTTCCGGAGAGGTCCCATGGACAGCAGGAAGTTCAATGTGGTCTCTCTCTCTCTCTCTCTCTCTCTCTCTCTCTCTCGTCTTTTAGTCCTTACATAAGAACTATTTTCTGAGCATCCCCACTGCGCCTCTTACGGACATGGCAGCCACGCCATTTATATTCTGAAGCTCATTGAAGCCCTCTACAGTTTGAATGTCCCTCCCCAAGGTGAACTTTCATTACAAGCTAATTGTAATTGTGATTACAAGCTAAACAGTTGACAGGTGATAAAGGTTAGGACAGAGTCATGTCATTTCTGGGGTTAATGAGTTCCTGATTTAAAAAAAAAAAAAGATTGAATATAGCACAGCTTCCTCTGGATGTCTCTGTTTCCCTAGTTTACCAAACCTTTTATCTCTTTTTTTTCCATTTTTTATTAGGTATTTAGCTCATTTACATTTCCAATGCTATACCAAAAGTCCCCCATACCCACCCACCCCCACTCCCCTACCCACCCACTCCCCCTTTTTGGCCCTGGCATTCCCCTGTACTGGGGCATATAAAGTTTGCGTGTCCAATGGGCCTCTCTTTCCAGTGATGGCCGACTAGGCCATCTTTTGATACATATGCAGCTAGAGTCAAGAGATCCGGGATACTGGTTAGTTCATAATGTTGTTCCACCTATAGGGTTGCAGATCCCTTTAGCTCCTTGGCTACTTTCTCTAGCTCCTCCATTGGGAGCCCTGTGACCCATCCATTAGCTGACTGTGAGCATCCACTTCTGTGTTTGCTAGGCCCCGGCATAGTCTCACAAGAGACAGCTACATCTGGGTCCTTTCGATAAAATCTTGCTAGTGTATGCAATGGTGTCAGCGTTTGGATGCTGATTATGGGGTGGATCCCTGGATATGGCAGTCTCTACATGGTCCATCCTTTCATCTCAGCTCCAAACTTTGTCTCTGTAACTCCTTCCATGGGTGTTTTGTTCCCAATTCTAAGGAGGGGCATAGTGTCCACACTTCAGTCTTCATTCTTCTTGAGTTTCATGTGTTTAGCAAATTGTATCTTATATCTTGGGTATCCTAGGTTTGGGGCTAATATCCACTTATCAGTGAGTACATATTGTGTGAGTTCCTTTGTGAATGTGTTACCTCACTCAGGATGATGCCCTCCAGGTCCATCCATTTGGCTAGGAATTTCATAAATCCATTCTTTTTAATAGCTGAGTAGTACTCCATTGTGTAGATGTACCACATTTTCTGTATCCATTCCTCTGTTGAGGGGCATCTGGGTTCATACTAACAGGTAGATAGATGCTCTTAGGAATACATCCAGGGTGGGGTGCGATTGTGGTGCAGCCTCTGGTTTGTCCTGCACAAAGTAACAATAACTGGGACCTTCTGGATGAACGAACAGATCAAGAAGAGCGGTAGTAAGTACAACTCTGAGTGGGGTAGGTGCTGCATGCCGGAGATCCCAGCACTCTGGAGGCTGAGGCAGGGTTGAGAGCTCAAGGCTAGCCTGGGCTAGAGAACCAGACCTTGTCTGGAAATAACTGAACTAAGATGTGACGTTCCCCCTGCCCCTTGGGTTAGGTATTAGGTTATTTCTTCTATCCATTTGCTCGTTCACCATCCATTCACCATGTACGTGCTAGACTGGCCAGGACTGAGTCACTGTATCCAAGCTGAGGGTACACAGATTTCTTTCATGTTTGATGATTTACTATGGGGTGGGAATTTTTTATTTACTTCTCATAATGGCTTCTAAGGTAGGTGTTATTTAACCCTGTGCTAATATTAAGAAAGTTGGAGTTCAGAGACACTATATCGTGTACCTAAGGGACCTCAGTAAGTGACAGAGTGGAGATTTGTAGCTAGGTCAGTGGAACTTAGCCAGAGGCGATGTGGTCACTAGGAGACATCTGACAATGTCTGGAGAAATTTGGGGTTGTGGCAGTGGGAGTGGCAGGGAAGGGTGCATGCTCCAGAGGAGCAGAGGCAATGCTGAGAAATCTGTGCTATTTCAGACAGGGTTTACAATGTGTAGAACAACCTCCTAGAATATCAATATCAGTAACGCGGAGGGACTGAGGTCTAGTCTAGTCAACGTTCATCTCTTTTTATTATACCAAAGTAAGTAGTGGAGTTAAGCAATGGATCACAAAAAAGTAATGCAGTATAAAAATGGAGTGGAGGTATTCTAGGAGGTAAAGTACAAGTGGTGAGGAAGAGGGGTGGGAGGAGGAGAGACTGGAGTTACACGCAGACCACCCAACCCTGACCCTAACCCTGACTCTCTAACCTATCCCTAACTCTAACTCTGACCCTAGCCCTAACTCTGACCCTCTAATCCTAACCATAACTCTCACCCTGACTCTCTAACCCTGACCTTAACCCTAGTCCTAACCCTCTAACCCTAACCATAGCTCTCTAACCCTGACCTTAACCCTAGCCCTAACCCTCTAACACCAACCCTGACTCTGACCCTGAGTCATGGTCCAGGGGAGAGGCAGGAAGCGTTTAGAACGCACCAGACTGGGATTCAGGAAACAGAGACTCTAAGTGCTAAGGGAAGAGCTGGATGACTAGGAAGGGAGAGGCAGAGGAAGTGAAGACAAGTCAGGATGACTCCATTTTTCCTAGCTCCTCCTCACCCTCCTCCCTTCCCTTCCCACTCACCCTGGCTCCCCCTGGGCTCCACATCCAGGCTTTCCGTCTAAGCTCCCACGTCCATCAAATGCAATGCGGAAAAATCTGGGTTTCCTTTGTTTTGTTCAGAGTGTCAAGAGCCAGCAATGCCCCCTGCACTCACCTCTGCCTGCCAGCAGCAACGTTCACACGTTCACGTGTCTTTTTCATCTTGCCTCCCTCTACATTTCCTGTTTATAGGATCGTTTTAAAAACTTTGACCAGTGACTAGGATTCTTCTAAAGACAGACACTTGGCTCCTAAGAGAACCTCAGGGGAATTTCTAACCTGAGGGAGGAAACTCTTTGTCTCTGTTTTCTCTGGAGTGTTTTCCAAAGGACACTGCCTGTTGATGAGACATGCCTGGGGCCTTGCGGATGGCCCCTCTCTTTCCTGGCCCTTCGAGGGTGCCAGTCCAGACATCTGGCAGAGAACCAGCACTAGAGTTGTGCCTGAGTCCCATTGGCAGGAACATGTGTGTTTGGTCTCCGGCGTGGCTTCCTGGTCCCCTTGCAAATTCTAGTCCCTGGAGAGCCTTGTTGAGAGGCCACCGGTGTCTCAAGCCTTTGGGAAGATTTTGTCACTAAGAAGTCTGTGGGATTACGGATGTAGCTCCGTTGGTAGAGTGCTTGCCTAGCATGCAAGAAGACAAAGCTTTGGGTTTGATCCCTAGCACCACATAAAGGTTGTAAACATGACTCAGTTGCCACTGTCATCAACAGCTTAACCTGCAGCTGTCACTGTGGCTCTGAAAAGGGAGGTGTGCACCTCTGAGCCACCTACCAGCTCTCCAGCCCCTCTCACCCATCTCTCCCATAGGCTAATCCTCATTTTCTCTCCACTCAGCCTTCCTGTGTTCCTTTCCTCCAGCCTCCACGCCTTGCCTCCTCCTTTTTTATTTCTCCTAGTTTGCCCCTCCCCGCCCCCCGCAGCCAGGAGCATGGTGAAAAGGCAGCTTCTTCCTTGACTCCGTCATGTGTGCCTCTTCAAGCATCTGGTTTTACGAGCGCGCATGCGCGGTAGTCTCTACATGGCATATGATCTGTTCTTGGGACAGGATTGGACATCCGTGTGCCTGTGACTCGGCCTCGTGACGTAGTGTTTCAGGAGACAAAGTACTCCAAGACCTCAGCAGCCTGGGTTGGAATCTTGCCTTCTTCCTTACTGAAGCTCTAGCTACATTCTTAAATTCCTTCATACTCAGATTTCCTCGGTCTATTCATTGACACTAAGAGGAGCGCCTACCCCACATGGCTGAGCGCTATGTGCTACTGAGAGGATCATGTGAATGAGGCTAATAAATAGTTTGGACGAGGCCTAGCCCTTGAGGAGTCATGGGAATTGTTACCTACATGAAAAGGATTTGGTCTGTTAGGGTTTAAGAAGAGGGTTCTACTGAGAGGCAGAAAAGAAAGGTGGCAGACCTCTCCATGATGGCCTGGTGACTACAGACCCTTTCTGGGGAAGAAAAGGCTGTAGCAGCATGCTGAGTCAGCAGCCATTGTAGTGTGATAAGTGGTGTCCAGGAAAGGCTGAACCAGATGACCTAATTAGCACAGTGGCTGGGACTGGGCGGGTGGGGGTGGGGTGGGGGTGGGGGTGGCACTGTTAACAAAACAACTTAGCTGAGGGAGGAAGGAACTCAGAGCATCAGGCTAGGGCCGCTCTGAGCCTGTGATGCTGTCAGAGGACCCGAGGGGACAAAGGGAAAATGTGCTTCCCTAGGAATGTGTTTCAGGGTGGGTAGGTGGAATTGAAACCCTATGAGGGGGATGCAATGTCTTCATCTGGCCTCTTGGAGTACCAAGCACACACATGGTGCCTAGACATACATGCAGGCAAAAACACTTACACATAAAATAAAATGAATACATCTAATTTGAAAAAGAAATAATATCTTCATCCAGCAAGCAAGCCAATTTGCAGGTCCAGGAACTTCTTCCTGGATTCCTGTCTCAATAGCTGGGCCATCTCTCCAAAGGAAGAATACTCTATGGTACCCAGAGTCCACACCCGAGGGTTTATGAACACCATTCATCCTGGAGCATCAGTTGCGTTTGTGGTCCCCAGACCCACACAGGTACGAAGTTGCTGTGGACCTTGCTCTCATTAGTGACCCTGTTCTGCCTTTCGGACCCTTCTGGGTTATGGCTCTCTTTTGTGATGTGTGGACTGGAGGAGGTAACTCCCGGGAACGGGAGCAACCAAGTTGGACTGCAGGGATGATAAAGGCTGTTGCTCAGACTAGGAAAGAATACATATAGCTGAGGCTAGACCAAGCTCAAAGCTTCCTCTCCCTGACCTCATCTGAGAGAGGAGATATCAGCGTCATTCCTGAGCAAACGCTGCCAAGAAGCAACTCTGGAGGATCGTTTTTTCCGGCACCAGCTACAGTATTACCAGTCAAATGACAAGACCAGGTTAACCAGATGCTCGAAGCTAAATAAAACTAGGAACTCAAGAGAACAGTCAGATGTGCACCTAAAGTAGTGGCAGTGTCCGTGTCCCACCGCTGGGGAAGGAAACAGACTCCCACTCAACAGGCCAGTCCCTTGGCCAAGCCAACTGCAGTGACTCAGCAGGAAGGGAGTTCTTGGCCAGGAGCTTGCCCAAGCCATAGGCAAGGCTGCTGTGAACAGGCTGACGAGGTCACTCTGCTTATTTTTCCACATTCTATCTCAGCAAAGCCCTATCTGCCCTACCCTCCCTTGTCCCTCATTCATTTTTTAGCTTTGAGTCAAATAGTAGCAAAAGTACCCTCAAGTTCCTAGCCAAAGGATACTTTTGCAGTCACAGCAGGCTGCCAAGGAGGTCCTGGAGTTCTGAGTAAGAGGCCTCGGGTGGCTCAAAGAAGTGCTGTTTACCAGCTTGGAGAAAACACTTCAGTATTCTTAACCATTTGTGTTTATACATGAGCGAGAGCAAGCGGGAGCCGGCTCCATGGCAGTCTTGCTCTGTCTCCACCATCAGTACCCAATTGCACCAGAACTCTGGGCCTTGCCCTCGCCTGATGGATGGATCCTCTCTTTTCTACCTCTCCCTACTGTGGCTCTTCCCAAGGTGAAGGTTGCATGAGACTCCAGCTGGGAGAAGTATCTATGCCGTGACCAGTGTGTCTTCCAAGGCTTCCTTTATTAAGAGAGCAATGACTCCTTTGCTAGCTCAGTCCCAGTGATTTCCTCTCACCCACCTTGTTGCATCCAAAATGAAATTTCTAAACTCACCCCAAACATTCCTGTCCGCATACCTCTGTTCGTGAAATTTCTTTTCTCTCCATAGGGTGTCTCTCTTTTCTTGGAGTGTCTAACTCAGTCTGTTCTTTAGAGTCTATTCAGATGCCGCTGTCTCCATGAAAGTCCCCTGCTATCCCTCTGCTCAGAAATGAGCCCCCTCTAGCACAGACCTGCAATCCCAGCCCGTCTGATATGGAAGTAGAAAGGTCTGAGCTGTGATTTCCTGTCTATGCACAAAAAGAACATGTGACTCCTCTGTCTTCCAGCATCCTAACTTTTTCTTTTTCTCTTTTGTTTTTCCAGACAGGGTTTCTCTGTGTAGCCCTGGCTGTCCTGGAGCTTATGCTGTAGACCAGGCTGCCCTCGAACTCAGATCTCCCTGCCTCTGCCTCCCAAGTGCTGGAATTAAAGGTATGCGCCACCTTCGTCACCGCCACTGACATCTAACATTTTCTCTTAAACTATAATATATGGCAGGCTTTTATCATCATCAGGATGACTGCTCTGTCCTCCTCCTTCTCCTCCTCCTCTTCCTCCTCCTCCTCCTCCTCTTCCTCATCTGGTACCTCCTGGTACTTCATTGAGCTTCTGCTCTCCTGTAAGAGTATCGCGTGCTTTACAGTCTCCTTTGCTTTCGTAGCTTGTGAGATCATTATGTATGCATGTTTTCTTGCATAATACGTTTTACGTTTGCATAATATAATGTTTCCTGGGCTGCAATAATGAAACAAAATGGAATTTGGACTCAAACAGTCTTGAGTTAGTATACTGGTTTCATTATTTCATTACCGTCTACAGAACTTTGGGGAAATTCGGCCTAAGAATCAACCTACCTGCTGGCCAAACACAGATTGCAATGCCCGACACGGGACAGTTGTATTACATTAAATAATAATCGCCATCATTTATCGAATGCATATTATGTGCTGAGCAGTACTTCAGATGTCTTTTCTCCATTATCTCATTGAATAATTTAAACCCCCACAACAACACTATGAGGTAAGAGTACCCTTACTTTACAAAGGGCCACTTAGGGCAAAGAAGCCAGTAAGTGAGAGAGCCAGAAGAACTTTGGCTTTAGAATTGATGCCTTTGATCCTGACTGACAGCTTCTTCAGTAGCATGGGCCATGCCCAACATGGCCGACGTGTACTCTCTGCACAACATTAGCTGGGTACCTGGAGAGCACTCTGTAAGCAGCAGCGGCTACTCTTACTTCCATTTCTATTGCTGTGTGCAGGAGTCTATCTAGCACTTCTTTGCTCCCCCACGGCCTCTCGCCATAGTAATAGCTGGCAGTAGTTAAGCCTTTTCCATGTTCTATTCTGAGTGAAGTCTCTATTCTAGATAGGGAACAAATGAATGATTGAATTAATGAGTAAATGGGAAGGGGGGCATCCTTGAACAGTGGGGGAAGATGATTAGAAACGGGGCCTATTAGCTAGGCTGGAGGACGAAGGGGTGGAGGGGAGGCCCCAGGGACCTGCCGGCATTCAGCAGTATTTTCATTAATGACTGCAGAGGTGGAGTAGAGAGTGTGCTAATTGAATTGGTGAAGCCTGTGAGGTGAACCAGAAGCTGAGCCCTTGGCAGGGCAGGCTGGGGTATCAGCCGCTCCTTGACTAATCCGGGAAATAAACAGAGTCAATAGACAGAGCTTCAGGAGCTGCAGCCTGTAAGTGGTTCCCAGGGAGCAGCTGCTGCGAATGGATCTGCCCGGGGAAACCTTCAACCCACTTTTCTTTTAGCCTCACCTGCCTGGACTGCATTGTTGGACCAAGCCTGAGAGGTAGTGTCCTTGATGCGGGACATGATTTGGATCCTGGAATCTTATGGATAAAGCCCCCATTTAAAAGGCTAAGCCCTCTCCTTACGGGCCCCTCCCCATTACCTGTCTGTCTATGTCATCACTATGGAGATAGCTTTATTTGCCTCACCCCCTACAATTTACACTCACTCCATGCTGCCTCATTCTGACTCTCCCAGCAGGGCTCTATCCTCTCTCTGCACATCCCTAACGTCATGCCTCCTATCCTTAGCCTGAATTTTGGAGTGGCTTTGAATGTTAGCCTGACCTCATTTTCCTTAGGAAAATGACCTGGGTGGAAAAAAATGGAAGTAGGGCAAAGGATTTGATGGGGGAATCCCCACACATCCCCTCCAGCCTCGAGGGAGATAAGTCCTAGCGAAATGCATGAGTCCCAGCTTCAGGCCTCACAACCTGCATTGTCTTAGGTCAGTATCTGTTTCCTTGTCTACAAGCATTTGAAAGGCGACTTGATTTATCTTATTCAAAACGGAGTAGTTAGGGCTGGGGATGCAGCTGAGCAGTAAAACTCACACAGAGCAGGTATAAGGCTTGGGATTGATCCCAAGCAGGCAAAAGAGAATCAAAGTCAGAAGTGAACGTCTTGCTGGAAGAGTAAGAGAGGGCCACATAAAAGCCATGTCTTGGATAATCAGCTGGACCTGAAGGGAGGAGCTCTGGGTGTGGGTGCTCTTATGAATCACGACAGTGCCATCTTCTCTGGTGTCGTGAAGTGATGCTTCTGGTCATTGTAGCAACTGGAGAATTTCTTACCCATTGGCCTGGGGTAGGTACCTTGCAGCCAGACACTGGGGCTCCAGTCTTTTATAAGGGCCTTGTCTGCATTCAGATCTTCCTATTCTGGGTAGAAAGGAACAGACCAGAACCACTAAGTCCAATTTGTGCTTTGGACTGATGAGTCAGAAGTGACCTTTTGAGTTACAGGCTATCCCAAGTGTCAGTACGCCAGCAGAGCCCACCTTTATGCATAGAGGGAGCCTCACAGAAGTAAAAGCAGACACTTGAATATTCAATGTGGTCTCTAGGGTCACATGATTATGTAAAAACAAGATAATGTGGAGACTGGGAAGATGGCTCAGTGGGTAAAATATATGCTACACAAACACAAAGATCTGAGTTCGGACCCCAGTGCCCGCATACAAACCTGGGTGTGATAGCTCCCTGTAACCCCAGCTCTGGGGAGCAGGGGTAGGCAGAACACGGGGACTCTGCAGCCATTCAGTGAGAGAAAAAAACAAGGCAGATGATTGAGAAAGCCACTCCAAGGTTACCTTGGAGGTGGGGGGGGGGGTGAGGGGACACACCCACATATGTATGTACAATGCACATACACACTATCTAGCTTATAATGATCGAATAAAAACTCTACAGGAAGCACAAAGGCTGATAGGCAGCAGGCACTGCCGTTTGTTGAATGGCTGCTGTATTTAAAATCATTGATTACAGGGGGGCAGGGTGGGTAAGGAACAATCTCAGAAGGGAGAGAACAAAGGGATTGAGTACCAGGAATGCCTCTGTGCAGGGTCCTTTTGGGGTGACAGAGATGTCAATGACGGGGGCAAGGAGGCCTGAACCCCAATTCCCAGCTAGGAGTAGGTCAGAGTTACTGTGTTATAGCCTTAAGCACCTAAACTGTCTTTCTTTTTTTTTTTTTTTTCTTTGAACACATGGTCACTGAATAGCTACCTACTAGTCACATACTGTGCTAGTACTAGAGACACGGAAATGCTGGTGTTCTAGTGGGAAAGACGAATAAATAAGAGAGCAAATTAATAAGTAAAATATATGTTCCCTGAAAGCGGCGAGGTGTAGAAATAAAGCAGAGACGAGGCATAGGAAATGCCAGCTGGGTGGGTGAATTTAAACATTTAAACCGGGGTAGCCAGTCTTCTCCTAGCAGCAACTCTCAGCTTCTCCTGCACTATGCCTGCCTGGATGCTGCCGTGCTCCTGCCTTGATGATAATGGACTGAACCTCTGAACCTGTAAGGCAAGTAAATGCCTTGGTCATGGTGTCTGCCCTGGGACA
Organism: Mus musculus; assembly: GCF_000001635.26. NCBI lineage: Eukaryota > Metazoa > Chordata > Mammalia > Rodentia > Muridae > Mus > Mus musculus. The sequence goes on along the minus strand of NC_000078.6, from coordinate 81,684,278 downwards.
GAGGCCAACACAGCGGTCCGGGGCCAGAAGTGCCAGGCTGAGAAGTAAGGTTCTGACCCAGAGGTAGGCACTGAGTTTGGATGTCCCTTCAGGGCCTGTTGGCCTTGTGCTCTGGAATGCCTGGGAAACCCCAGTGGCCTGCGGGTGAGCTGAGAATAGGATAGTAATAGGCTGTGAGGTGGTAACAGACACCATTGCTTCTGTAAAACTCTGTTGCCACGGGAAAGGATGCAATGGTCTTCTCCTTACTCTATAGTGGGGAAGTGAGAAGCACCTGGACGCCCGCACTTTAACCCCGCCCCCCCTTCCCCCACCCTTCCCCCATGGCATGCTGTCTGGCTCTACCAACAGTGAGAATTAATTCATTCGATCTAAATTTGAACTGAGTCTAAGGCTTGGTTTCTCCCAGTGGGTTTAGTCTCCACAACTCATGAGTACCTCGAAACCTTCCCACCCCCAGGTTTTATTTTCTGAGATCTTTGCTTCTCCGGGCCGCAGAGTCCTCCGCAGGTTCCTCGAGTCTCCTATATGTCCAGAAAGGTAGGTGACTTTCATTTCACCGAGATGGCATAATGACAGACAGGATGCTTTTGAGCTAGACTCCCGGGCAAGGCTTGAGAATCCACGTCTGGATTCTCTCCTGTCCCCAGGCCTAACTTCTGGGCTTGAGCAAAGAGAAGCAGGGCAGGGTGAGTCAGCAAAAGTGTAGGCTGAAGGCCACACCTGCAGAGTTCCGAGTCTCTCCCGTTTGTCTTTACTCTCACATCTCTCTGTCATCTGGAGGGCTATAGGTGTGGCAGAGGGAAAGGTGCCGCTTTTATTTGGGGACAAATGGACATGTCCGTTTTGGGGGTGTTGGCAGGTCCCCTCACTTGCACATTTTGGGATATTATCCAGGTAGAAGGAAGGGTCTGCTGAGAAGTAATTTGAGCTCTCTGAGCTGTGGACTCTTTTCTGTGGAGCCCAGGTGCTGCTCCTTACAAGTCAAAGACAGGACAGCTCCCATGGAAACCATGATGGCTCTTAAGGCCATCAGTTCTGAGTGACCCATGCAGGGAGACGATTATATTCTGGCTACTCTTCCTGGGCTCATCAAAGGAAGCATCTTTTATTTTATACTGTTTTTGTTATACTTTTCCTCAGTGAACAAACCATGTCAGACTTAAAGCTCCAGAATTAGCACACACGTGGGGACTTTTGCTTACAAAAGTGGTGATGCTTAGACAGTATGAGATGGATAAAATATACAGGCAGGGAGAACAGCAGGGTTATGGAAGGCTGGCTTTCATTAGGGCCACACAGGGCACAAGACCCTCAGCTTAAGCTTCTGTCAGGTGATCTGTAGAAACAGTTTTAGCTATTCAACTTCCTCTTGCCCTTCATCTTTATTACAAATGCTTATTGCTGGGGCTGGAGAGATGGCTCAGCAGTTACGAGCACTGGTTGCTTGTCCAAAGGATCTAGGTTTGAGTCCCAACCCTCACAACTGTCTGTAACTCCAGTCTTAGGGACTCTGACACCTTCTTCTGGCCTCTGTGGGCAATAGACACACATGTGGTGCACAGACGTACATGCAATCAAAACACCCATACACATGAAAATAAATAAATCTTTAAAAAAATAAGTGCTTACTCCTGACTGATGATAGCCCTATGGGTTATTACTGGCCTATGATGGAGGATGCAAGAGTAAGCAAGACACATGTATCCTTTGAGGGAACAGAAACGTGCTAACAGCTGCATACTCAAGGTGTTACTAAATAGCTGGGGAGCACTTTTTAACAATCCTAGATTGTAATCAGGTCACTTTTTACATAAATGTTCTGTGGATAAAAACCTGCCCCCACTCCCCCCACCCCCAGCAGGATGCTATGTTGTTGTCTTTGGGTGTTTAGTTTTGTTTGAGACAAAGGCCCCAGGTTGTCCTCAAGCTCACTTTGTAGCCACAGATGATCCTGAACTCCTGTGCTCTTGTCTCTACATCCCCAGCCCATGATGCCAAAATGACTTGGCTCAAACACTTACCATACTCTTATTTTCCTGTATGGAAGCTTAACATTTTCGTACTAAATAACAATGCTAGCCTCCCCTATCTTGCTCTTTCTGTGTGTAATCAGACACTTCATAGTCAAGAAGCTCTGGTTGCTACTCCAAGAGATACTGGAATGCTTCAGTGAATGAGAAAGAATTCTCTACTTAGCTCCTATTCATTGGCCTTGCAGTGACTTCTCCCTCTACTATACTCTTCCATACTCTTCTATTATTCTATTCTATTCTATTCTATTCTATTCTATTCTATTCTATTCTATTGTCATTTCTTTTCAGAGGTGCAAATTCACTAGACATTTTTAGGCTTCCCTGGGGTGTAAACTTCACTCCACAGCTCCTTTGCTGTTGTCTTGCTTAATGACTATTAGAAGAGCAAGCCATAGGTACCATAACTCAGACCAGTAAAGGCCAGGAGAGTGGAGACAGGAAAATGAGCTGCACAATGGTGGGTCTACTACAGCACACACAAAGTTATGTAGCACACCATCAAACATTCTAGCTTTCTCTGAGCATGGTGGCGTATGCCTGTCTTTCCAGCATTAGAGGACAGCCTGAGATACACAGAGAGATTTTTGTCTCTGATAAAAATGAATTATCTGGGTCCTAGTTCCCATTCCTGTTTGTGTACCAGTGCCCAGAGCCGGGATCCCAAGGATAACATAGTAGTATCAGAGCATGAGCTCTGTGCAAGTTAGCCCTGTCACTTCCAAAGTTACAGACATCCCCCTCTTCCTCTTCCTCTTCCTCTTCCTCTTCCTCCCTCTTCCTCCTTCCCTATCTTCCTCTCCCCTCCTTCTTCAAGACAGGGTTTCTCTGTGTAGCTCTGGCCATCCTGGAACTTACTCTGTAGACCAGGTTAGCCTTGACATCAGAGATCCATTTCCCTCTGCCTCCTGGGTGCTGGGACTGAAGGTGTGAGCCACCACTGCCCATAGATCTCTCCTTTAAGTCACATCTAGTTGAAAGAGTATTTTGGCTTTAAGAATATCTAATCAAAGATAAAATTGGGCTAAGAGAGGAAGGAAGACACTATAAGTTAATTATTTATTTTAAAAAAATGTCACTGTCTTTTCTTAAGAGTTGCATAAAAGGCAGTAAGAGAGGCTTGGCTTCCACAGGAAGCTCTAACTTAGGTTCCCAGTGGACTTTTATGTATCTTTCTCTTCATTGGTTCATCAACAAACATTTGCTGAGTAACTCTGATATTCTTCCTGTCTGAAATTTGTACCCCCCCCCCCAACTCCTTATCCTGATTTCTTTCCTTAATAGTCGTTTATCTTTCAGACCACAGCTCCCAGAGATAAGGCTTATAGTGCCTGCTTCCTAAAAACCTTTGTCCATGTGAAGACACTAATCAATGGTTTCATAGCTTTCTCTGAAAATAGCTTTTGATGCAGAAGGCAAGGGTTTTTAAAAGAGCAAAGGAAGGCAGCGGCGAGGCAGTCACACTGGGTTTGGTTGGCTTGGGTAAGAGAGACTGGGAATCTCAGAGACCAGTTTGGCCAAGTGCTGAAGATACTGCAAGTGAAAGCCATGCGTTCTCTGTGGATATCTGAGACTTAATGCAGTTTTAGTCCAGACTAAGGAGAAGGGAAAGTGACCAGGGTGAGTTAGGAGCAACTGTAATTTAGGTTAAGGAGAAGATGTCCTTTTTATCACAAAGAGAATGAAAAGTCATCCTAGGACTTTCTATACCGGGGCAGGCCAAGACCTTGGACTTTGACTTTTTTTTTTTTTTTAAACTGAATCACATAGCTTCAGGCAATGTATTTAACCCAGTGCGTCTCAATTCCTTGTCAGTTACATGGAGGTTAAAATAATAACTACTTCATACATTGGCATTTACAAGCCTACTGAGAAGAGCAAACCGCAGGCTGGCACAAGACAGCTGCAGCTGTTTCCTATGCTAGGACTGGATTACACTGGAGGGAGGAAAAGGAAGAACTAAATGACAGGTTGCATGCGGGATACGGATTATACGGGATGGGTTGGGGTTATACAAGGAAGGACTTAGCTAACAGGAGGGTTGAGGTGGAGGGGAGTCCTTGTTCTAACTCACAGGATATTTAGAATGGTGGAAACCCCAAAGTCTCCAGGTCATTTAAGACTCCTGTAGGTTATTTAGTGCTGCATGGGTAGATAAGGATACTGTCAAAGGAGTAATTAGGGGTATGGCTGGAAACTCGCTGACTCTGCAGAATGTCTGTCTCTGCCTGGGTGGCAGCCTTCTTACAGTGCAGGCCACAGAGCAGCTGCCAAGCATCACCTGGAATGGGATCATGTTAGGCAAAACCCTGGGCCTTGCTCCAGACTGACTGAATCAAAGTCTACATTTTAACAAGATTATCAATGATTCCCGGCACAACAAAGTTGAGATGAGTGGGCAGGGAGCTTTGGGAGTGTTACCACTTCCCAGCAGGACAGAAGGTCGTCAGGTGCTGCTGCCGAGAATCTGATCACTGGGCTGGAGGCAAAGCTCAGTGAAAAGACCCTGCTGTCTAGCCTCCTCACCTGAGTTCAAATTCCTGGGACCCATGTGGTAGGGGGAGCGAACGAACCAACTCTGCTAGCTGTCCTGTGACACACACACACACACACACACACACACACACACACACACACACACACGGGAGGGAGAGAGAGAGAGAGGGAGAGAGAGAGAGAGAGAGAGAGAACACGGCAGCACATGCCTGTCATTCCAACACTTGGGAGGAGTTGTCCTTCACTAGACACTGAGTCCCAGACCATCGTGGACTGCATGATACCCTATGTCAGACAAAACAAAATCTGATTGCATTATAATTTTAAATGAAGTTTATACTTCAGTGGGTTTATTTTCTTTTCTTATTTTCCCCATCCTTCCCTTAGGTTTAGAGACAGAGTCTTAATATGTAGCCCAGGCTGGACTCTGGAGTGCTGGGGTGATAGGGATATGGCTCTAGGAGCTTATCTTCAAGTAAACTCTTTGACTATTGAACAATGCTGTGGAAAGACATATCACCAACATAACATAACAAATGTTGTTGGCATTCCCATACAGACATACACACACACAGACACACACACACGGGGTGGGGGGAGATCAGCTATAGTCAGCATAAGTTATGATCAACAGACAATGTCTCTATTAGTTCATTCATTAGACATTCCCTAATGCATAACTCCTATTAATAGTCTTATTTAAAATTCCTCTATAGCCATCTGCCAGGGAATGCAGTAAACCAATCCAGTCAACCCCCCCAGCTCTGGATTGAGACCTAAGGCTTCCGTACAGTGAGCCTCAGAAGGGCTGTGAGTGAAGTCCATGCTGTGTTGTGACCAGTGTTTCTTCCTTAACCCACTTTGTGCCTCAGATTTCCAACTGTAAAGTGAGCAACGTGGGTAGTAGGTAGCATCTTCGCTTATAAGAGCTTGGCTCCCTTCCTTTTCTGTTTTTATTCTTCCTCCGCCTCCCCCCTCCCCCTCTTCCTCTTCCTTTTCCTTGTGCTGCTGGGGATGGAGCCCAGGGCCCAGTACACTGTCATGTAGATGATCTATACCTCCAGCTCTACCTTCTTTCAAAAGAGCCCTTGGTTACTTTAGAAGCTTAAGTCTTAGCTGTATGGTGTAGGGCTTGGCCCAAGGCTAGGACTGCAGGGCTTGGTAGTTCAAAAGGTTGCGGTGGCTGCCAAGAGGAGAAGAGGAAGGAAGGAAGCGAGAGAAGCCGGTCCTTCTGTCCTTCTGCACGTTCAGGGTAAGCCTGATGGGACTTCAGTGACCTGCCTTATCTCACACTGTTACAAGTCAATGCCTCACTCCCAGCAAACCTTGTGACCAAATATGTCACTGGCCTGATTTTTAAAGTCTCTTCGCGTCCTTATTATAGAAGTTTCTCTTAAGTTCCAGTCTTCTATGAACTGGAGACTGCGCCTGACCCTCAGATTCTCTGTCCATCCCCGCTGTCTTCATCAGTTTCCCTTCATGGCCTCCAACTCTCTCTGCCAAGAAAGAAAACACTATTCATACCTTTTGAAGCAAACCAATGTCCTTATGCACATTAATTCATGCACATAGGTGCACAGCCTGGGAATGACTGGCTGTGCCTATCAGGTGGCAGACTGTACCATGGGTTGATAGATGGCACCACTGTGTATGTCTTACAGTTGTTCAGTAATTCCCCACAAACCAGTCATAACTTTTTTCTCTTAGGGGAGGAGCCTAGGGTCTTGCAATGTTGCTCAGGCTGGTGTTGAAGTTCTGGACTGTCGTCCCAGCTTCTTAACACTCCCTAAGAACAGACACTGCAGGCCCATGCCATTGTGTGTAAACTTCGGCTTGTAAAAATGATTATCTGGGCTGAGGATTTAACTAAGGGTGGAGCACTTTCTTAGCAGACAGGAGACCCTTGGTTCCATCCCAGGTACCACCAAAACAGAATAGAACACCCCTCACCTGGATTTTGTTTTTAAATGCTCACTGGATAATTCTGATATCTATTTTTTTTTTTTTTTTGGTTTTTCGAGACAGGGTTTCTCTGTGTAGCCCTGGCTGTCCTGGAGCTCACTTTGTAGACCAGGCTGGCCTCGAACTCAGAAATCCGCCTGCCTCTGCCTCCCGAGTGCTGGGATTAAAGGTGTGCGCCACCACGCCCTGCAATTCTGACATCTTAATAGATACAAATTTCACCCCTCTTTAGAGGAAATAAAAACAAAGGTAACCTGCTAGAAGCTTAAAGTCCAAGCCAAATAGGGCAGATCCAGGTTTCCGGTGTCTACCTGCATTTCAAAGAAATAGTTTCTATACTGTGGGTACATATAATAAAAAAGTAAACATTTAAGGAGCATTTCCATAAGGCAACCCCCTTCCTGCCCCCCTGTACCCCAGTGCTTTGCAGTTGGGACCAGGAAAGAATGAGGTATTTTATATGATTTCTTGGTCCCAGCAGCTTCTAACTCTAGGAAAATCCTTTATCCTTGCAAGCTGCCAGACTCTATTTAGGACTTAGCAGAACAAAGAAAATGAAACAAATCGTAACATTAAATCCAAACAATAGCTTTAGGCCTGGATTCCTCTGGGGGGGAGCCTTGAGAACCACTGGGGATTTTCCTGTGGGTGAGGGCTGTGCTCGCTTCTCGCCCAGGGACCTTCTTCGGTCTTCCACTGGTGTGAGTCTCAGATCTTCTTCTGAGCCCTGCCCCCTCCCAGTGTACCTCCCATTGCCTGGGGCTTGTCCCCACTTCCCTCTTCCCATATACCACCTCTTGGGATAGAAATAAGTGAGCAGGCTATGTCACCCCAGATCACACATCTCTGCCAAAGTGGTTATTAGATGGTTATTCTGAGAAACCACAGACACAGGTATCTTTGAGAAGTTGCCTTCAAAGATTTTTGCATCTAGGGCTGGCAAGACAACTCAGCAGGTAAAAGCCCTTGCCAAAAGGTCTAGCAAACCTGTTTTGATCTCTAGAACTTGCATGTTAGAAGGAAAGAATTAACTTCTAAATGTTGTTTTCTGACACCAATATCTCCCCACCTCTCACCCTGTGACACACAATGAAATAAAAATTTCTTAGATCTTTGCATCTAACTTTTCCTTAGTTAAAGCTGTATATTGGGATCTGGAGAGATGGGACAATGGGTAATAGCATTTGCTATTCTTCTAGAGAACCTGAGTTCAGATACCAGCACCCACAATTGGTAGCTCATGACTGTCTGTAACCCCAACTACAAGAGATCTGATCTCCTTTGGGCACTGCACATGTGTGTACAAACTCCCCCCCCCCCCCACACACACACACACACATGCACACATACCCAGGTGTCACAAGCCTTTAGTCCTAGCACTTGGGAGTTAAAGACAGGTGGAACTCTGTGAGTTTGAAGCCAGCCTGCCCAACATAGAGAAACTGTCTCAAAAGAAGAAAACTTTTATGGATTATGAAGGTAATTTCCCTAGATTACATTAGTCACCAGAGACTCTTATTTACCTAACAAGGCAACATTTTTTTTTCACCAATTTTCTTCCCCTCATCCTCTCAATTAGTCTCCACAGCCCCCACAACTCCAATCTCCATTCCTTTCTGTGGCCCAGGATGCTATATAAACTCCAATCATCTGGCTCTCTTAGAGTCTCATATTTTTGTGGGATTTTTGTGCATAATTAAAATGAGCTTTCTCCTGCTAGCTAATACGCTTTTTGTCAGTTTAATTCCCAGCTCAGTCAAAAAAAAAAAAAAAAAAAAACCTGAAAAGAATGGAAGAAAGCCATTTTCTTTCCTCTATAGATTAATCCAAATAGATCTGGATCCTGTCTATCAAGGGGGATTATCTTCCTGTTCTTCCTCTGGCCAGGGCTTCTCGTTCACTAAGCTGCAGACTGCAGGCTTTCCAGTTAAGTACCCATGAGTTCCTTGTGGTTCCTATCAGGTGTTAGATGAAGGGCAGAAAGAACTATTACCAAATCTGAAGGTAGTACAGAGTTTAGGAAATCAACAACTAGGCATGGGTTGGGGAAGTGAAACCAAATGACTTCACTAGACCATGAAGAAAGGCTGAAATCATAATGAGTGATTTACTAGGAATAAAATGGTGGATTAAGGCCTAATGCTCTGTTATTCCACTCCCAGGAATTTCTGGGTTTGAAAAGGAATCTGTGAGGTTAGAAACGGAGTAATGCTTGCTCTTTGGAGGTTTCAGGGGGAACCTCTGGGAAGGCAGCAGGGGGATTTCCAAGAATAAGGATGATCAATGCTCTTCTGATCTGTTAGTGCTGGATGAGACGCCTTTCCACCGAGATCAGGGTATTTCGAATGCCTTCCTTGTTCACAGGGAATATGTTTCAAGACCCTGGGGGATGCCTGACTTTGTAGCTGAACCCTTTGTAGCTGTTTTATCCCAATGCACACATAACTGTAAAAAGGTCTAATTTACAAAGTAGTCAAAGTAAGAGATTTTCAACAATAATCAGTAACAACAGTCATAATCAATAATACATTCACTATAATAGTGAATGTTACATGAATTTTCTGTCTCTTTCAAGATACTGTATTATACTTTGGGCTTTTACTTAAAGGAAACATTTTTTTACAGTTTTTTTTTTCATTTTTTATTGGTTATTTTATTTATTGACATTTCAAATGTTATCCCCCTTCCCAGTTTCCTCTCCACAAATCTCTTATCCTCTCCCTCTTCCATCTGCCTCTATAAGGGTGCTTTCCTACCCACCTACCCACTCCTGCCTCAGCACCCTAGCATTCCCCCTAAGCTGAGGCATTGAGTCTCCACAGGACCAAGGGGCTCCCCTCCCAGTGATGCCCGAAAAGGCCATCCTCTGCTACATATCCAGCTGGAGCCATGGGTCCCTTCATGTGTACTCTTTGGTTGGGGTTTTAGTCCCTGGGAGCTCTGGAGGGGGGATCTGGTTGGTTGATACTGTTGTTCTTCCTATGGGGTTGCAAACCCCTTCAGCTCCTTCAGTTCTTCCCCTAACTCCTCCATTGGGGTCCCTGTGCTCAGTTTAATGGTTGACTGCAAGTATCCAGACCTATATTGATATCCCTCATCTGGCAAAGTCTCTCAGGGGACAACTATACTAGGCTCCTGTCAGCAAGCGCTTCTTGGCATCAGCAACCCTACGGGGTTGCAAACCCCTTTAGCTCTAAAGGCAGCATCTTAAAGCTTCTCTTTGACACATCCAAATTTTTAGCTCACTGGTTCCATGCCCTGGGCCATTCTTAAGTATGATAATGGCCACTTAAACCCTAGTGCTGGGACACTGTGACAGTTGATCTGACAGCTGAGATAGCCACTAATGACTGTTGGGCGGGCAGCATACACAGGGTGGGTGTGTTGGATGACGATGCCCCGTGCCCCGTGCAGGTTGGCGCAGGATGGTGTGAGATTTTATCAGGCTTCTTGGAACAGTGCACCGTTCAGAATTTATGGCTTTTATTATGGAGTTTTTCATTTACTATTTTCAGACTCAGGGAGCACAGGTAACCAAAACAACACAAAGGGAAAGTGCGGACAGGGGATAGGGTATACGGCACACATAATTATAAGGCAATAATTAAACATCAGTGATACAAATCCAAGATAGGGCTACGAGCACACCACAGACAAAGTGTGAGATGGTCTGACCACAAAGGTGTTGAGGAAGTCCAAATGTTGGGACGATCAAAGTCTCTTTCCAGTTCAGTCTGCCTCATTTTAGGAGGCTTAGAGCCGGACAATCTGTTAAATAAAGGAGAGCTGAAGAAACCAAAGATGTACAGGCTAGGGAAACAGGAGAACGTGAGAGACCTCAGAGAGAGTCTTTAACTATTTGGAATGACACCACAGGGAAGAACTTGCTATGAACCGAAAGCCAAAGGCAGGCTGTGGTGGATGCTCCTGGGGATGCCTACCAGCTGTGGGAGGGTACATCCCAACCAGTGGAAGTGAAATGACCGTGTCAGAGTTAGGATCCAGGAGTCAGCTCACTGGCATAAGGTTCCCTTGTGGAGATAGATGTTTTCCATGAATCTGATGTGGGCCAGGCTCTGTGTTAAAGTTGAGAGATGATTAATGATGTCGGTTCATAATAAGCTAATTCTAAAGCATGCTGACTTTGCATTCTCTATGTGGCATTTTGTATATGTCATCACATGCAGTCCTCACAGAGATTCTGTAAGTTGGGATTATAATAATCTCCATATCTTTTTAAATGAGACATGTACCTGGTAAGTTTGAGAGTCTGAACTTGCACCTTAGAAAGGCTGTGTGGGGTCAACATAGGACTGGCAGAGGCGGCTCATGGAACGGGGCCTCCTCTTCTCTGCAGCGTTCTTGGCTGTGTCTTGCCTTGGTGGACCTCAGAGGAGCCTGGAAATGATGGTGTTGGAAACTCCGTGAAGGATCAGGATGAAAACCACCAAGAAGGTTCCTGCAATTTGGTGACTGTTCCGTCTTCGCAGAATCTTCTGTGAAGAACTACAACTGTGTGGTCTGATGGGGTAGCTCCTAGCCACATGTTATCATTAAGCAATTGCACTTGGGCTAGTCTAAATGGTATGTGCTCTTAAGTGTAAGTTACATACTACATTACAAAAAAAAAAAAAAGAGGAATATGAGGGCTAGAGAGATGATTTGAGATTAAGAGCAAGCAGTGCTCTTAAAGATTACTTGAGCCCCATTTCTAGAACTGGTACAACAAGTGCTCACACTCAGGCACACACACACACACACACACACACACACACACCTAAAGAAAGGGACATTAAATATATGTTTTTATACTGAGTGATGAAATGGTAACATTTTAGATCTATTGGGCTAGCTAAACTATATTACTAGTCTCTTATCAAGATACCATGTCATGAGGGTCATAAACTTACCCTCTGGAACTATAAGCAAACCCCAAGTTAAAAGCTTTACTTTATAAATCGTCTTGATCACGGTGTCTTTTCAGAGCAATAGATCAGTAACCAAGACATGTTGGAAATGTCCCCAATGCTTTGAACACGGGGCCACCAACAGCTTGTGCTGGAAGAATCCCAGGATCATGGGTCTTGCTAACCCTCTGATTACATTCAGAGAGCACGCCAGTAATCAGTTGAGAGACTTAATCAGACACAACTTCAGTGTCTACTGTGATTGCTCAACCCTTGGGCCTACAAAGGTAACAGACATGACTTTATTTGAACCCAGGCTTGAGAAACTGGGGGAAAATGTGGCAAGATGGCTTGTGGTAACTGCCTCTTTTGGGGAATGTGGTGGTTTGATTAAAAATGGCTTCCATAGGCCCCTAGAGGGTAGCCCATAGGAGGTGTGGCCTAGGAAAGTGTGTCACTTAGGGTGGGCTTTGGGGTTTCAAAAGCTCAAGCCAGACCAGTGTCTGTCTGCCTGCGCCCCCCCTCTGCTGCCTGTAGATCCAGATGTAGAACTCTCTGCGACTTCTCCAGCACCCTGTCTGACTCCATGCCAACATGTTTCTGACCATGATGATAATGGACTAAATCTTTGAAACTGTAAGCCAGCCCCAGTTAAATGGTTTCCTTTATAAGAGTCATGGCGTCTCTTCACAGCAATAGAAACTGTGAGTAAACAGGGCATGAGAAGACTGAAGAAATACTTAGATGTGGAACCTAGCTGGCAAGTGCAGAGCATAGGGGTGGGCTTGGAGGGTGACAAGTTGGTCTAGCTTCCTGCTTTCTGATCTGCTGAAATGTAATAATGGGTTTCAAAAGCTCCTGATACCATAGACAGAAGTCAGCCCAGCCATCATGTCTTTCTTTCCCTGATGGACTGACTGTATTCTCAAAACAACTCCTTCTTCCCTTGAGTTTCTTCTGACAGGCATTTTGGTCACCGTGATAAGAAAAGTTAATGGTGGCACACACCTTTAATCTTAGCATTCAGGAGGCAGACACTGGCAGATCTCTGATTTTGGTCTACAGTAAGTTCCAGGACAGCCAGGATTACACAGAGAAACTCTCCCTGTCTGGGAAAAATAAAACACCAAACCAAACCAAAGAAATAAATGAATACAAATGCAGTTCCTTTTGTTAATTGTCTGATGACCCATCCTAAGGGCACAAAGTGGTAGATCACTGTGGTTTTGATATGCACTTCGTTAATGTTATTGATCATCTGCTAATGTGGGTATTGGCATTTGCCTGTTTTCTTTGGTGTATTACAGATTCAGGTTCCTTAACCCTTTTAAATCAGGTTTCCTTTTATTGCCAAGGTGTAATAGTTCTTTATACATTCCAGATTCAGGTCCTTTGTTAGATACACTATCTGCAGCCCCTTCACGCCCCTTCTGTGGACTGTCATTTCTGGAAAGTATCTTTTGAAGTATATTTCAACTTCCAGTGAAGTCCAGTTTATCATTTTCTTTTGTTGCTTGGGTTTCAGAACCATTATCTAGACCTAGTCATAAAGAATTTTATAATGCCGCCACTTACAGTCAAGACTGTAGCCCATGTTGAGATCTCTGTGTGTACCATGAGGCAGATGGTCCCAATCATTACCTTGGCACAGGATATATTGTCAACCCAGCACCATTAATTGAAAAGACCCCCCCCCCATTGTCTTGGTACCCTTGTTGAAAATCAATTTACTGTAAATGTCAGAGCTTATTTTTGGACTCTCATTTCTGTTGTGTGGATCTATTGATCGATGATATCTCTTGAGGTTAGCTTCGCAAGATTTTCATTATTACAGCTTTATGGTAAGTTTTGAAAGCAGGAGATGTGGGCCCTTTATTTCTTTTAGTAATATTTACTTTATTTAAAAGAGGATCTCTCTGTCTCTGTCTCTCTGTGTGTATGTGTCTTCTGAGGCCAGAAGAGGGTATTGGAGCTCCTGGAAGTGAAGTCATAAGTGGTTGTGAGCCACACTTGGGTCCCCAAGAAGAGCACCGTAGTGGTGCTGAAGATCTGAACTCAGCAATTCTATTGGCTGAGCCACCTTCCTAGCTGTGGAAGTCTTAAGTCTCTCCTACGTTCAAAGACACACAAACAGCTACCTGAAATACTTGGTCAAACACAACTGGAGAGTCTTTCGTGATCTCTTGGCTCTTGGTCCTAGAAAGGCAACAAAGAGCCAGCATTGCTTGATTCCAGGCATGAGCAACCAGGAAAGAGGCAGGAAGACAGTGCAATACTTTCCGACATCTTTTTAGAGTCATAGCCAGGAAAGGAGACTGAGATTGTCATTGAGCAGGATCTGACTTTACACATCTCTCTTTTACTCCAGGGAAGAAGCCTTCCTGCTCCCTCAGGACTGGTATAGACGTTCCCTTTTATGTGTGCCCCAGAGTCTTTGGTGACACTCACTACATGGAACTGGTATTGCTTACTTTCCATTCTTGCTGGTATCCTCTTGCAGGCAGCGGACATGTCTTGCTAACCATGGTACACCCTTCTGCTGAGCACATTGGGGACAGTTACTGAGTGGATTGAATATGATGTCCCTACTTTCTTTAGAACAAAACGACTCATAACATTAAAATATGTGTTTCTTCATAAGTGGATGCTCACAGTCAGCTATAGGATGGATCACAGGGCCTCCAATGGAGGAACTAGAGAAAGTACCCAAGGAGCTAAAGGGAACTACAACCCTATAGGTGGAACAACAATATGAACTAACCAGTACCCCGGAGCTCTTGACTCTAGCTGCATATGTATCAAAAGATGGCCTAGTCGGCTATCACTGCAAAGAGAGGCCCATTGGACATGCAAACTTTATATGCCCCAGTACAGGGGAACGCCAGGGCCAAAAAGTGGGAGTGGGTGGGTAGGGGAGTGGGGGGGGAAGGGTATAGGGGACTTTTGGGATAGCATTGGAAATGTAAATGAGGAAAATACCTAATAAAAAAATATGTGTTTCTTAAGTTAAGGGTTTTGTGAGTCAGTTTTGGCTTAGGGGAAAGAGTATTGTTTGTCGTGAGCAAACTGGCCCCAGTTCCTGTTCTGGTTGAAGAACTTCCAAGCTGTGTGGCCTTCAGTAGGTCACCAGACTGGATTTGACCAGTCGTATATGAGAGGGTATGGTGATTTCACCTCAAGCTTCCTTCCACTCTTACCATTCTTAGAGACCTTTAAACCAGGGCAATGTAGGCCTCCTTCCACACAAGCTATTCCACAGCAGCTGAGTCCCAACCTTCTTCAGAGGCCAAACGCCTCCACTCTCTCTCCTATGTCTTAGCAAGTATTAATAGCCAAAGGCCTTGCTGCATGCGGTTTTTAATAGAATCCAATTTCAGTCCATTTAGAGTGGGACTTTTCATGCTGACTCGGTAATTTGAACTATACCATGCCTGATGGACAGAGAGCATCTTCTCCGCCTCCACCACCTGCCCTCTCCCTGCCCCCCAGGCTGCTGTGGCACTGGATACAGAGGGTGGAACATCTTCATCAAAACTGCAGCACCACGGTCACGTGATGGGAATACCAAGGTCACCAGAAGTCAAGTGGCTACTTTTCCTTCTATTTCCCAATACTTGCTTCCTCCTTGCATCATGGAGGCTGCCTGTCCTCTTGGGTGGATTGTCAGGAAGAAAACTGTGTTGCTCTTTGGATGTGACCAGAGGGCAGTGGGCCTTGAAAACCATCAGAATGTTTCCCGTTGATTGCTGAGGAGAGGGCAAGACAGTGCCACATAGGGCTCAGCCTGTTTCCTGCCACCCTTCCCAAAAGCTTGTACCACTGACCAGAGCTGCACAAGGGCTTTTAGAGAACCGAGTGTGAGAACAGGGAGGGCAGGCACAGAGGTGTCATCACACTGTAAGTGAGGGAAATTGAGGCTGAGGAGGGTGGGCGAGGAAATAGTAGTTTATTCTGTGCTTACTCTGTAGCAGACAGTAGCTGCGAGCCATTTATTCCTTTTCCTTTCGTTTCTTTTTTTTTTTTTTTTCTTTTTGGTTTTTCAAGACAGGGTTTCTCTGTGTAGCCCTGGCTGTGCTGGGACTCACTCTGTAGACCAGGCTGGAACTCAGAAATCCGCCTGCTTCTGCCTCCCAAATGGTGGGATTAAAGACGTGTGCCACCACTGCCCGGCACCAGTCGTTTCTTAATCCTCACGCCCTTCTACGTAAATTAGGAAAATGAGTCAGAAAGTAACTACCTCTGTGTCACACAACCACAAGTCTGTTCAGTGAGCACTCTGACAAAGCTTCACTTGTCCACTGTAAGAGGTCACGTGCTCTGAAGTGACTGGGCCGGGTGCCTGCAGGAGTGATGCTGGAGGGAGTCTGCCATTCTGTGAGAGCTGGTCCCTAGCTTACCCACTCACCATGCTGGGCATTATCCCTGGGTATCTGGTTCATTGGGTCCGAGGCTGAGCCTGAGAGCATGCACTTTTAAAAAGCTCAAGCGATTATAGTAGTTTGGAAAGCAAGAGCTGGGGCACACAGCTTCCCTGCCAACCTGAGTTATGCAGGAAGTTCTCATTTCTCAGAGGCATAAACTAGTCCAGCCCTGACTCTACCACAAACAATATCTGCTGCTGTCAAACCTGCTGTTCATTCATTGCATGTGCTGTGCTCCGCAGCTCCCAAGCACCCACAATGGCAGACATTCTGGCTTCAAAGAAACCTGAGTGTCTGCTTTGAGAAGTTCCCGGGCAAGAGGGGGGTGGGGGGGTGAATGGAAAGAGGACATTCTTGCCAGGCAGTGTTGGTGCACGCCTTTAATTCTGGCACTTGGAAGGCAGAGGCAGGAGGATCTCTGAGTTCCAGACCAACTACCCTGGTCCACATAGTGAGTTCCAGAACAGCCAGAGCTAAACCCTTGATTAGTTGTGGGGGACACTGGGCAGAGGCAGGGAGGCTTCGCTTTAGGAACAGAGACTACGGTGTGGGGAGTGATCCTGGGTCAGCACATGGCAAGGATGGGGTGAGGTACTAGGAATGCCTCACAAGGAACAGGGGCCAGTGTGGAAAGACCCACAGACCCAGCTCGGTGGCTTAGGGCTACATGGCTGTGGAGTGGAGGATACTTTAAGAGGGTTGGAGGTGTGCCTGGTGAAGTTGGAGAGAGATGGTACAGGAAAGACCTTGAGCGTTACTTAAGGGGTTTGGCTTTTGATTTTTATCTTAAGGAGGATGGGATGTGACGAAGGATTTTGGAGTTGTAGAAGCGCTGGCTCAGATGGCCTTTCAGACATGAGGGTTGAGGATACCAGCAGGAAAAGCTAGCAACATAGAACAAATTAGTTGCAGAATTAGGAGTTTATGTATGTTAAAAAGCACCATAAATGAAATCTGAAAGCAAAGCACTTGGAAAGCGTATCTGTTGCATTTCTTGACAAAAATAATATTCTTAAAGTTACAAATAGATCATAAAGATAAACATAAATATAGATAAAGATAAACATATCAATATCAAACAAATAGGAAATTCACAAAGAAAGAAATTCAAATGGTCAATAAGCATATGAAAATGTTAGTCACTGATAACCAAGGAATGTTAAAGCAATAAGTTGAAATACCATTGACGTACTGTTATTTGCCTATCAAATTGGCAAAGATTTGATAAGTGATAAAACCTAGTGCTTTTTAGAGTCCAGAGAGCAGGGTGCTCTGGGGCTGCAAACAGAACAGTGTCTGGGTATAAACTCTCTACAGGGTATTGGCAACATGTATCAAAATCCTTAAAAATAGTCACGCAATTTCCTTCTCGGATTATATCCTAAGGAACTCGCCACAGACATGTGCAAAATTTAGCGACAAGAATGTCAGTTACAACATTATTTACAGTAAAGACTGGAAACAGGTGAACTCATCTGTGTTTGTGGATGGGTTACAAAATAAAGATCCACGCATACCATGAAGATGCTGAAGAAAAGTCCAAGAGACATGCCGAAATGCCCATGACATATTACATAAAGCAGTGGGGGTGGGGGAAGCATCTGACATGCTACCACTTGTGAGTGATAAAAGGATATACACATCTTTGAAAAACGAGAATCTCTTGAAGGGGTTACACAAGAAACCAGAGGGTACTTTGCTGTGGGCACACAGGGAAGAAGAGTTACTTTCAACTACAGAGTTTGTATACTATTTGAATTTTATAGATCTGTGCATATATTGCATATTCTAAAATATAAATACACATTTGAAAAGTAAGTCATTAAAGACTATATACAGCACGACCCAGTTTTCTTCATTAGAAAACAAAAACAAACAAACAAAAAAGCAAAAACCAAAAGCCGGTGAGAGTATGTGCGCACACAGTTATACCAGGGAGAATGAAAGACTTACAGGAAGGCTGACAGTGTCCTCTTGGTGCTAGTGTGACGAGCTAAGAGTCACCCTTAACTTTCCTTACGTGGTCTACAAACGCATGTGTGTGGCTTTTATAACAACACAAAGTCTAAGTTGTGTGCCAAAGGGTCTTTCACATAAGTCCAGGCAGATGACCGTGTAGGGCAGACCCGCGCTGAGTGTTTGTCTGCACAGTTCAACGGTGGCACCCACCAAGTCTGCAGGTAGAGTACAGTCCTTGATTTCGGGAGACGTGGAAGAAGGAAGAGAAACAGCTCTCTGGAGACTCTGCTGACAAATGAACAGAAAATTCATCCCTGCCACCCCTTGTGTTAACTAATACCCCAGACGGTTTCCTTTTTGAGGTGTGTGTGGGTGGGTCATTAAAGTCTGGGTCACAGTGAATGGAGTTCCCACGGGTGTCTGTATCTGAGTCACTTATTGTGCTTTTTCAAACGTTCTCTTTGGAGTGGCAATGGTTTTATTCCTATGACTATAGCCCTTCCCCCGACACATTCATCCAAGCAAGCGTTCTCTCCCTCCCCTCCACTGGAAATTCGTACCAAAACCATTCCTAATGCATTGAAGAGCAAAGGAGGTGCCTGCCAGTTTAAACTCATTCTGTAAACCACCTCTGACCTCATTTTCATCCTTCAGATCTTAACCGTTTGTCAGCTTATGACCTCTGAGCTTAGGGATGGCACTGAGGGCTGAGGGGATGGGTGCAGGCATATGCCAGGGCTGAGAGGAGTCTGGGGTTGGGGTTAGGAGAAGCCATTTTGGAGGAAGAAGACAGAATATGTTCTAAAGTCAGGGAAAGTGGTCCTGGGATGGCTTTTTCCTTTTCTTCTTCTCCAGAGCCATGGTGGGACTCTGGATATTTCTAGCACCTTCCTGCAGCACCCCCACACACATATACTGGGAGTGTTTGGGGGAGCTGTGTGGATATGAGCTGGGCTGCTGGCTTCTGGATCTTGCAACTGGCAAAGCAACAGCTTGAAGAAATAACACACAATTAACTTTGTGTTTCCCTTTAGTCTCCGCCTATACTTGGGATCCTTTCTCACTGCTGGCCATTCAGTGAGGAAGGCCAGGTGGATTGTTCAGATTCATGCTGATCCATCAGCAAATAGAACGGCCAGCACACAGATGTAATTGCCAGGCCTATTGTCTTTTTCCTGGGGGGTCACTGCTCAAGCCACTAGGGAGTCTGGCTTTTGGTCTCTTTCTCTCTTGCCTATGTAAATATAAGGGGGTGGGAGGATTGATGTGTGAATCATGTTTCAACTTTATGGAAATTGTTCTGCTCTCAAACAGTGTAACTATTCAACAGAGAGGCAGCTAAGCATAAGATAGTCAGTAGCCAGAGCTCTGGAACCAGTCAGATCTGGTTCAGTCCTAGCCATATCCTGCAAGGCCATGTGACCTCAAGAACATTAATTTTCCTGGCTTCTCCATCACCTGGGAATAAGATCCCACAGAATGAGTATATGAAAGAAATGAGATTGTCCGTGTAATGATCTGAAGATAGTGCATTTAATAAATCCTATTAACATTATTGCATTTTATATATTTTAATTTTATATAATAGTGTCTCACTAAGTCACACGAAAAATACATGAAAGTGCTTTGAAAAGGTTTAAGCATCATATATCTTAACGGTGTCATTGGTAATAATCTCATATGGATTTCCCAACTTCCCTATCTTCATGAAGACTGGGACTCTGTCCTATATTGCACTATGGTGGGGGACCAGTGAGCCCTCGGGACATGTTTCAATGTGGCATAGCATAAAAAGCATATGTGTCAGGAGACCAGGCGGGGACCCGATTGGTTTAAGGCAGGAGAGTCAGTCTGCAGTCGAAATGTACCCATTTGACAAAAATTCTTTATGCACTAGATATTGAGTTCAGATAATTTTGTCAAAAAGGGAGGTGGGGTGTACAAATTCCCACAAAGCCAAGTCCTGGGGCAGTTTCTACAATCCCAGCCCACTCCACTAAGCACAGAGGCTGTGGCCAACCTGATGTATATAGTCTTGGTCTAAGTGCCCCTCACTGTCTTTACCGGAAGCTGTAGGTCACTCTGCCTGAGGGACAAGGAGGGAACAGAAATAAGGGAGTGGACTGTCTCCACGGGAAATGACAGGAATGGATGCCTGTGAGTTAGTTTTTATTTACATTAATTAGTCCTAATCCCTCAGTCCACCCAATGCTCTTTCTTTCCCTCCTCTGTCACCTACTCAGTCTGCTCTGCCCCCAACCTTTGGCTCATTTCACCCTGCCCTTCTGCTGTTACAGCTGCCGGCTAGCTGGGGGTGGGAGAATGGTATGTGTGGTCACCAGAGGGCACTGAGAGTGGGCCTTAAAGGCATGTGAATCCTGGCAAAGACCTGACCTCACAGTGGGAGAAAACAAAGTACAAGCCTGGACAAGTCCGGGGGTGTGGCAGGAGCTCAGGTGACTGACTGAGGGGGCAGAAGGAAATTCACATCCTCAGCATTAGTTCGCCCAGCGCTTCTTACGTTCATCACAGTCTCCTCAAGATGCTCTGATCCACTGGGAAGGAGTAGAAGGGTCCAGGCTGTGGGCACCATACACCTGCCAGGCTCAGAAACACTGGGCCAAGTCAAAGCCACAGAACCATCCCCGGTCCACAAGACTTCCCTAGCTGTCCCATTTGCTGACCTACTAGAGAAAAGGACAAGTCCACGTCTGGGCTGCTCACGAAGGTCCAAGACCGCCTCTCACCTTCTTACAGACAAGAGTTGGGGAGCAACAGAATGAGCAACAGGAGAAGTACAGGAAGAACCGGGAAGAGAGGGAGAGAGCCCACGTCGGGACTCTCCACCACCGGTGCCTGGAAGTCCCTGGTCAGGTACGAGTGTGGCTTGAGAGAGGCTTCCTTGTTACATGGCTTCTTTCTCCCTTTGGGAACATCTGCTGAGCTTCATCTCCGTCAGCTGGATGTACCGAATCACATTGGTGTCTGCGAGGAGAGAAAACACAGCTCAGGGGCTACCCAGCAAGGATTATGGTGGTCAGCCAAGGTCCTTTCTGCCTTTCCCTAGGAGCGGCAGAGAGAGCAGCCAGATGCCAGCCTTTGCCTCATTGCTTCTCTAGCAAAGATGACCATCCTACTGTGACCAGGAAGCGAGGATGGTCGGATGGGGTTGGGGTGGGGTGGGGGGCAGGAAGTGCTCGCCCCTGACACCGGAAGTAGTTATCTCAGCGATCTCTGCATTCGTGCAGTTAGCTGAGAGTCGGCTTGGCACTAACCCTCAGGCAAGCTCCCAACTTCTCTACCCCTGTGTCTCATTTACAATAAACAATATTCATCTTTAATGTCTACTTTGCAAATTTTTTTAAGTTAAAAAATGTTGCTAAGCCAGGCGGTGGTGGCACACGCTTTTAATCCCACCACTTGGGAGGCAGAGGCAGGCGGGTTTCTGAGTTCGGGGCCAGCCTGGTCTTCAAAGTGAGTTCCAGGACAGCCAGGACTATACAGAGAAACCCTGTCTCAGAAAAAAAAAATGTTGCTCACAGCTGGCTGTGGTTAATGGAGGGGTTGTTGCCCAAGCTGGTCTCAAACTCCTAGAGTCATGTGGTATTCTTGCCTCTGTTCCCCAGGTACCTGGGGCTATAGGTGTATACCAGAGGGCTTGCTTATGCTTGGCTTTTTAAAGCCTTCATTATCCCATCTAGCTCTTCTTACAATCTCCAAGGCGTGTATCCTGACCCTTACTGTGGCAAAAGGGAAGATTGGCACTTGGGAATATTAAGACGCTCAAGGAGCCAGGCACTGCGGCCCACTTCTTTAATCTCGGCGCTCATGTGACAGATCTCAGTGAGTTCTGTCTGGTCTATATAGTGAGTTCTAGGACAGCCGGGGTTATTTAAAAAGACCCTGTCAGCAAAACAAAACAAGCAAAACAGAAAACTAACCAAATAAACATCACAAACCACCCAAAACCTCAAGACGATAATGTAGTGATTGGCACATCTGCCCAAACCTGATTCTCTTCGACATCATAGTATCCTTCTCATAGAGTCACTGTAAGGGCCAGAAGAAGGAAGTCTAAAAGTGCTTAACACCATGATCAAGAAAAATGAGTCAACTGTGTTGTTTTACTTAACTTATGAGCTTAAATTATGACTTTGCTCCACGCTTATTTTTGTCATTTTGAGTATTGCCAGATGACCAGCCCTCAACAGGAACATTCTCTCCTAATTCCAGCCGAGTGAGTGGCATGCTAGAGTCACTTAGCTTTGACTGCCCACAACATAAGCGTCACACAGCTGCCTGGGGTACCTACTTGTGGAAGTGAAAATGGTAGTGAATCACGCTTAAAAGCTCCAGGCAGCATCCTGTACTGGCATACAGCAGGTGCTCAAGAAAACTCTGTTGGATGGGTCCAATTTTAGTTCCAAAGTTGTTTAGTTCCAAAGCTGGTAGAACACACTTTGTTCACAGAAAGTGAGCCAACCATACATAAAAATAGAGAAGTATTCTTTAAAAAAGACAAAGAAAAAAATATGGTAGGATGCTAGCAACTTGAGAAGTTCTTAAAGACGAATTGGAGGAAGTCTTGCTATGTTAATGGATCAACCACACGAACAATAATTACGTAGGGCCATAGTCATTGGAGAGGCTTTTGGACCCCCTGCCTTAAAACAGCATTCCCTTTTCTGCGCCTCATTTCCTTCATAGTGTTCACTACTGCCAAATTAGCATCCTCTACTTGTCTATCTATGGGCTTCCTCCATTATAATGAGCTCCTTGCTGGGTGTGGCAGCACACTCTTGTAATCCCAACCCTTGGGAGGCAGGAGGATGGGAGTTTGAGTATGGCCTGGTTGATACAGCAAGGCTTTGTTAAAA
The DNA here is from genome assembly GCF_000001635.26 of Mus musculus. Lineage (NCBI taxonomy): Eukaryota > Metazoa > Chordata > Mammalia > Rodentia > Muridae > Mus > Mus musculus. Next base: position 81,661,623 of record NC_000078.6, on the reverse strand, counting down.
GAAAGAAAGAAAGAAAGAAAGAAAGAAAGAAAGAAAGAAAGAAAGAAAGAAAGGAAAAAAGAGAGAGAGAGAAAGAAGAGAAGAGAAAAGAAGAGAAGAGAAAGGAAAGGAAAGGAAAGGAAAGGAAAGGAAAGGAAAGGAAATACAAAAGAAACAAAATGAAAACACAAACCCAAATAAGTTACTCTTCCCTGTGTTGCCAAGGCTGGTCTTGAACTCCTGGCTTAAGAGATGCTCCTGCCACAGGTTCCTGAATACTAGGACTACAAGCACAGAGCGCTGGATACAGCAGCAGCCTTCTTGGCTCACTGCACTTTGTCCACTGCACTACCTCTACAAATACCCATAGAATGAAAGAGTGATTGGGAGAGCTAATACACGTGATCTAAAAGGAACGCCAGCTGATTGGAGAAGTCGGCTCATGCTTCCTGAAAGATGCCGGGCATCAAAAGTTTCTGCTCGCTTTTGTCTTGTCAGTCAAATGTGGATTCATGGAAAAGGGAGGCACCTTATCGTCTACATCCCTGGTGCCTGATACAGCTTGTGCTACATAGTAAGAACTCTAGGTCGTACATAGTAAGTATGTATTTATTAAATCAGTGAAGAGACCTAGCTTTGAGCTGAGAAAGGCAAAAACCAATTCTACAGTGTATCTGAAGAGAAGGAGTGCCTTGGGTCCCTAGAAACCAGAATCCAGGTGAAGTTAAGGACCACATGCTCTTCTCATTCTGGGTCTTGCCTATACCTGAGCCCTTGTGTTTTCTTCCTCTGGCCCCACCCAGTCCTGCCAGCCACAGACACCATCTTCTGCGATGAGCAGGCCCTAGGAACTGTCAGGGGTGTCTGTGGTGAAAAAGCAGGGATATCTGTCTCACCTGTGGGTTGTCGGGTCCTTGCTTCTTTTAGGTAGTAGAGAGCTTTATCATAGTCCCCAAGATGATAGAAGGCCACACCAGACCTGTAAAGAGCTTTGAAGTTCTCTCCTTCCTTCTTCAGGACCTTCAGGCAATACTCCTTGACTCGCTCATAATTTACCAGCTCGGCCTGGAGCAGGCAGGCTGTGGAAGACAGAGAAATAAAGAGAAAACGCCATTACAAAACCAGAGGCTACAACACCTTCAGCTAGCTAGCTTGTAGCCCACATCCCACATCCCACATGGGTCCCAGGATAGCTACGAGTTCAGCCCAGCCCATCTCTGTAGATTGGCAGTGTCATCATGTTACAGTGTTAAACATCCCTGCCTCATCTGTTCATCCCAGAGGATGTTGAGCACAATTGAGGCCTCCTCTGGGGTTTACGCTGTGGGATCTGCCATCCAAACATCACTGCTTACAGAACTAGCTTCACCACCACTAAGTCATATAACTTTAAGCATGTTACATGGACTTGTATCATAGGTCAAATTATGCTTCCCTTAAAAGATACACAGGATGTTATCAGCTGCCAATACGTGAGCATGTGACCTTGTTTGGAGACAGGATCTCAGAGGTAATTGTTTTAAAAGCAGGTCACTAGAGTAGGCCTACATCTGACATGACTGCTGTCCTTATGAAAGGGGAATTGCACATACAGAGAACAACAGAAAGGGACACAACAGAAGACAGCTGGCTGTGCCTATAGCAAGGAATGCCTGAGGCTCCCAGAGAGTAGGAGTGGGAATCTGGGTGGGCCAGGAGGTGGACTTCAGAAAATGGAACAAACTTTCCATCACAGGCCTCCAAAGAAAACAACCCACAGACACCCTCATTTTGGACTTCTAACCTCCAGAGCCAGGTGATAATACATCTGTGTGACTGAAGCCATTTAGTTAATGGGACTTTGTAGTTTGTGGGACTTTGTTACAGAAGCCCAAGAAAGAAGCTATCAAAGGCAACGGTAATAAGGCTAGCTATTACCTGTTGACTGCTTGTCTTATGCCGGAGGCGTGTCTCACCATCTGTATGCATTTATCTGATGTGATCCTCAGAATCTTATGGTGTGGGTACTATTAGCATTCCATTTTACAGATAAGGATAATTGAGCCTTTAAGAATTCAAGGATGTTCATGAGAGTACACAATGTGCAAGAGTCATGGAAGGGTTTAAACTAAAGCTGTCTGGCTCCACAGTCTAGAGCCCGTCTTATCGGAATGTGGTTATCTTACTACATGGTGTGGCATGCAAGGAGCGCTCGAACGGTGCTTGCTAACTTCACTCTGACTCTGTTCAGTTTATACCGAGGGCGTGTGCCCCTGACCTCCATCAAGACAGGTCTCGGCCTCAATCCTTTTTGCTTGTTTCTACAGTTCTTTAGAATAGGAGCTTTCCCACAGACTAGTGACCAGCTCACACGTGTCCCATTCTCAACATGGAACCTTCCTCGGAGTTCCCTGCAGGAGGAAGCTAAGGGGGCAGGCGCTCATTCTATAATTAGCCATGTCAGATAAATTCACATAGAATGGTGCAAACCCTCCCTTGGAGGATTTTCTTGTTGACCTAAACCACAGCTGGGATAGGTTGAGAGTGATAGGTTGGGATAGGTTGAGACCTAAACCGCAGCTGGGATAGGTTGAGAGTGTTCCTGGAGGGGAGTTGAACCATCTTGGAAAGTAGTTGAAAGCCTGGGCCCTGGGCACTTCACTGTGAGTCTGCTGAGATGTTCCCACCATATGTAGTAAGCTCTGACTAACAGCAGAGAGGTTCACTGTGCACACTGGAGAGGCTACAGGTAGGGGAGAGTGGGAAAGCATTGGGCTTTTCCTTTAAATCAGATGGTGGCCACCCAAGACCAGCCTGGATGAGGAGCTGGAGGGGCTGCTGACAGACATGTGGATCTTCCCTGGTATTCACATTAGAAGGGTCTTTTTACAACACTTGCAATCTTAATTAATTAATTGTTTCTGGTCCTGGGTGACTTGCAACTCTCTGTGCAGACCAGGCTGGCCTCAGACAAACGGAGCTCGTGTGCCTCTCTCTGCCTTCTGCATGTATGAGAGGCATGTGCCACTGCTCCCCAGTGACTGACTTTAATCTTTTTTTGTTTTTTTGGTTTTTTTTTTTTTGTTGTTGTTGTTGTTGGTTTTTCATGACAGGGTTTCTCTGTATAGCCCTGGCTGTCCTGGAACTCACTTTGTAGACCAGGCTGGCCTCGAACTCAGAAATCCACCTGCCTCTGCCTCCCAAGTGCTGGGATTAAAGGCGTGTGACACCACGCCCAGCGACTGACTTTAATCTTAAGAGTTCCCATTTCACTTGTTTCCCCTCCTTCTGTAGCATCCCGTCACGCATTCTGAACCGAACCCCCATCCTTTTTGCAGACTAACAGGCGAACCACACAAACTCAGCCTGAGAATAAGAGAACCAGGAAGTGAAAGAGATCAAGAAACCAACCCACCACATTTTTTTCCTGGCTGTTAAGCCAAAAGCCAACCAGCAGGGCTGCTCACCCAGAGTCTCAAGCTCTTGGTGCACCAGAGGCTCCCTCTCCATGAGCTGATGCCACAAGCCCCCTCTCCCCACCCTGCCCAGCCCAGCCACCTTCAACAGGGGTCTTGGACTCCTCTGACCCCTCCCCAGTCCCAGGCTCTGCTCACAGGGAGAGCTTTGAAAGCCATTCCTGGATGTGATGCCACCGACAGACCTGGCTCTTACATCTGCTCTTAGAGCAGAAGGATCTCCTCTGTGTAGCTTCCCGTGCCCTGTGTGATGCCTTTTCTGACCAGGCACAGCACCTCCTTCCGGTCTCACTTTCCATCTCTACACAGACACTTCTGTTTATTGACCTGGACAGTCTAGGAAACAGGCCACTGCTTCTTTCAAAAACAGTTTTTAGATGTCTAAGGCATCAGAGAAAGGAAGTAGGAAGCTGGAAATAGGAAAGCCCCACCTTCTCCCAGCCCATAAGAGGGAAGGCAAGTACGATGACCTATTTGGCCCTCAGCTCATTTAAAAAAAAAAAAAAAAAACAACAACAACATTTATAAATCCCTTGTAGGGAATCCTATGGGAACTGGGGCACTTGGCTATGGACCAGAGTTCAGACCTGATAGGAGGCAAGGCCTAGCTTGTTGGTAACAGGGTGTGGAACCCCTGATCACATTGGAGGAAGCACCCAGGGAGGCCGAGAAGTGGGCAGCCTTCCAGAGTAAGGCTGAAACAGAAGGTGGAACTTGAGAGGTGGAATCCAGATAAGAAGCTAGGTGCCAGGCCAGGGTTTGAAAGAAGATGCTGGTGGGGAAGAGGAGAGGCTAGAGGTGACCTGAGCCTACCTGAAGGTGACACAGGGGCACCTCTATGCTTTGGAAGGGGAACTCTCTATTTGTAGGCACATTTGAGTGTGGAGGAACTTAAGAATAAGGTGACAGGCTGCCCCCAAGCAAGAATCCATCCTTCTGTCTGTGGGCCTGGAGTTTGCTGGGGCTCTTCACAGAAAGTGTGTGTGTGTGTGTGTGTGTGTGTGTGTGTTTGTGTAAGAAAGTGTGGCAATAGCTATCTCCTGAGAGGCTCTGCCAGAGCCTTACCAATACAGATGCAGATGATCACCACAGCCAACCATCAGACTGAGCATGGGGACCCCAACGGGAGGAGTTAGGGGAAGGACGGAAGGAGCTGAAGGGATTTGTAACCCCATAGGAAAGACAACAGTATTAACCAACCAGACCCTAAAGAACTCCCAGGGACTAAACCACTAACCAAAGAGTACACAAAAGGGGGGACCCATGCCTCCAGCTGCATATGTAGCAGAGGATGGTCTTGTCTGGTATCAATGGGAAGGGAGGCCCTTGGTCCTGTGGATGCTCGATGCCTCAGTATAGGGGGATGTTGGAGTGGTGAGGTGTGAGTGGAGGAGTGGGGGAGCATCCTCATAGAAGCAGGGGGAGGGAGATGAGATAGAGGGTTTGTGGAAGGGGGATAATATTTGAAATGTAAATAAATAAAGTAACCAATGAAAAAAAAAGAAAAGGAAGTGTGGCATATGGACACATGAGTGTGCACACAGAAGCACTGTATGTGTGTGCAGAGACCAGAAGAGGTTGTAAGGTATTGTGGTCCTGACCCTTCCCGTCTCATTCCCTTGATACAGGCTTCCTCACCGAACCTGGATCTGGGCTGGTGGCCAAAACCATCAAACTTCTTGTCTTTTTCACATCCTCACATGAGTATGATTACAGACATGCCTATGACCACACCTAGCTTTCATGTGGGTTCTGAGTTCTGAACTCAGGTCCTCATGATGGTACAGAAAGCACTCTTACACAGCAAGCCATCTCCCCAGCCCCATCCTTAAGGTTTCCCTCACTCTCTTGTCAGAGCCAGGCTCAGAACGTCACACACTGTGCTTGTCTTTAACTCTCCATCACTCTTTGGAACAGGTTCTATTTTTATGCTCCTTCATAAATGATGAAATTGAGTTCGGAGAAATCAAGCAACTTGCTGAAGGCCACTCAAGTAGAGGGGGGTAGAACTGGGCTATCAGGCCATTTCTTCCAGACTCCCCAAAGTCTGCCAGAACACTGGAGTCATCTACGTTTGAGGCTCTCAGAAACCCACGCCACTCCTGGGAAGAAAGAACACCTCGAAAGTAGTGTGCCCAAGAGCAATAGATGAAAGTGTGCTTCATGGAACACAGACACTGGGTGGGAAAATGGACCAATGTGCGCCCTCCCCCATGCGGTTTTAACCTGTGGCCACAGGCCATATGTGTCTCTGGCTAGCTAAGGCTGTGACCCAACACATTTGTAGATGTCGTCGTATACAGTGTCAAGTTATGAACACCCCATTCTATCCCCTGGGTTGAGAGACTGCTAAGAAATTGGGTGTTAAATTATAAGGGAGAGGGCAGAGTGGAAACACATGGACTGTGGGAGGGGCCTCCATTCAAGCTAAAGCACTAGGGGAGGCCTTCCTGGAAGAGCGATGCTTAGATGAAAGTGAATTATTTCACCATTATGAACGCTGGGGACCAGGACACCTTTTGTTAGAGGATGAAGCCTTGTACATTGTGGGATGGTGAGCATTACTGACTTCTCTTCATCAAACACTAATTGTGACAATTAACAAATGTCCCCTCCCCACCCACCCAGACATTGCTGAATATCCATCCCCTGGAGAGGTAAACCCACTCCTGTTTGAGGATGACTGGGCTAAGGGAAACTACGAGAAGTTTTCTAGGCAGGGTGGGAAGAGAGATGAGAGGAGGGAGAGACAGGCTCACACTGAGAGGGAACACCCATACACGCACTTGCAGGGGTTGCCTGGGGGACCCTGAGAAGACACATCAGGCTGGAGCAGACAGCCCAGTGCAGAGCCTGTGAGAAAAATGAAGCCAGAAAGGCAAGCAACCAAGGCACCCAGACCCCCTTTCCCTTTTGGAGTAAGTGTGGGTTTTCAGAGTATTAACCAAATGGAATTGGACAGGCAGGAGTGTGAGAGATGCAGCCAGTAGAGCTAGCTAGCATGGGGGAAACCCTGTTGTGTCCTCCTGTTCCTCTGGGAGTCTGAGCCCTTCATCCACATTCCCTTGGTACTTTAGGCTCACTGCTGAGGAAGAGGCATCTTTTCACTTTGTTGCTATCTGCCCTGTTTGAATTGCAGTGTGGCACAGACCGATATTCCCCAGACTGGGAATCAGAAGGTGAGATTTTGCTTCACCCTTTGTCCCTAACCAACATGACAAAAACCATTTTCTCTTCATCAGGCCCTGACTCTCTATCTGCTAACCCAGGGGCCTAAGATCTACTAATAAGTAGTAGCCTCTACCATCTGTCCTTTTAGATCCAGCAGCCTGTGAAAAAGTGTTGGCCTCTTTATGGAAGAATACAGTTGTTTCCCTGATTCCTTGTTAAAAGGAATTCCATCCTTACAGCTGAGTGAGGTGTCTTCTTTAGGGGATTATGGTCAGCATGAGAAGGTTAAGAGGTAAGATAACTTATCAGTCCCACCCATTAATGGATTCATCTCATCTCTTCTCTCTCTCTGTCTCTCTCTCTGTCTCTCTATCTCTCTCCTTCCCTTCCTCTTGTGTGTGTGTGTGTGTGTGTGTGTGTGTGTGTGTGTGTGTGTGTGTGTATAGACTGGATGCAAGTTGGAGGTGATCTTCCAAGGCAAGGCCTTAGGGAAGGTTCTTTTTTGAAGCAAAGCTTTTAAACCAAACATTAAATCAAGAAGACAAGTCATTGTCTGTCTGTCTGCCCGCCCTTCTTTCCTTCTTTCCTTCTTTCCTTCTTTCCTTCTTTCCTTCTTTCCTTCTTTCCTTCTTTCCTTCCTTCCTTCCTTCCTTCCTTCCTTCCTTCCTCCCTCCCTCCCCCCACCCTTTCTTACTTCCTCCCACCCTCCCTCCTCCCTTCCTCCTTTCCTTTTTTCTTTTCCATTCTTAATGTAAATCTCGGGACTGACTGGGCACAAAGCTGCTTCCTGGGAACAGCGCAGTGATTTTAGCCTGGCCTCTGAAGAGGTAGTTATTTGACAGTAAATGAGTTGCATGGTGGGAGATGTGTCCACTCTGGACACATGATGACGGGCCCAAGCTCTGCAACAACCATCTCTTAAGAGCCTCCTTGAAAACATGTCACTAGTTTTCTGATTTCTAAGTCTTCTGAGAAGTCTAAATGAACACGCCTGGAGTTGCTTAGGCAACAGAGACTAGAGGAATAAGCTCCATCCTCGCTTCAGAAGAAGCAAAAGGGAGACTCTGCTGGTCTGATTGGTGGTGGTGGTGGTGGTGGTGGTGGTAGGAGCTGGTGTGATTTACAGGGTGAAGGCTGTAAGTTTCCAACCACTCCAATCACAGGTGCCTCTGGAACTGCCTACTTGGGTGGTTGGGTATGATTTTATGAAGAGAGTTGGCAGGCTATTTCAGCTCCACAAAGACACCTATGTTCATAAAGATTAGAGAGTTGGTGGCTCCAGGAGCTTCAAGCACACCCATGGACACAGAAAACCTTAAGTGCGACATTCCCCAGGGCAACCACACTGAGGCTTCAGGCTACAACGCCAGCGACAGAATCTTCTCTGATTCTGGCACCTGTTCTGTTGCTGTTTTTTTTTCCCCTGGTGCATCCAGGGCATAGCAACTGCCTGGGCAAGATGCCACCAACTGGCACAAGATGAAGAGAACCCAAAGGAGGGGAAGAACAAGTTCATGCAGTCACCGACTTCTTCTTACAGCTGACTCACTGGTGCGCTCTTACCCAGTGAACAGAGGGAAGCAGGAGCTGCATGGGAAGGAAGGAGCCACTGGGGTTGGGCAGGAGAAGGGACCCGTTCTCCATAGCTGCTTCACTACGCTGTGTTGCCGTATGCCCTCCCGAAACACATGTAAGAGTCATAATCCTCAGCGAATGTGATCTTATTTAGAGATTAAAAGCCAAAACTAAAAAACAAAGCAAAACAAAACCACACACACAAAAACAAACCCTGTGCTGATTTAATCAAGAGAAGGTCATTGGAGACCATTACAGAAAGTCATAACTGGTCAAAATGCAGAGAACCACTGACCATGTGGAACCTAGCCCCAGTTGGTACATCTACAACACAATCCCTACCCCCAAGGCTCAGGGAACGATCAAGGAAGAAATTGTAAGAACTGGAGGACCAGGAAGCATGCTGGGATCATGAGCCTTATAGATCTAATCGAGAAGCTTCGTTCATGAAATCTCAATAATATGGCTACATGCACACGACCTGAACAGTTCCAACACTAGTTAACATCCCAGCTTGGATGAGGGAACCCTCAAGGGTCCACCCCTCAATAAAGAGTGACACGCAATTAAGAACTCTGAAAAAGGGAGAATTAACTAGTCATGCCCAGGGGTGAGCCCTCTAATTGATTATCCAATATTAAGTAGTGGAGCCTTTATAGAACCATATACATACAAGTAATACTAAAGAAACTCAGCAGGTTGTGTCTCTATATTTATTTACACACGAATACATAAAAATAATAAAGAAAAAGAGGCCATGAGTTTGAGGGAGGGCATGAGAGGAACTGGACGGCAGGGGGTGTAGAATGATGTAATTGTAATTTTTTAAGAGGATGTATTAGAGTGGGCCTTAATCCAAATGTCTCTATTAAAGAGGGAAGCATGGATGGACACAGAGACTTAGATGGAGAGAGGCCACAGGAAGAGACATAGTGATGTCTGAGGCTACCAGGTATTTAGATAACCATTTATTTCTCAACCTTCAGGAGGAACTATCTCTGCTGTCCTCTTGACCTCGGACTCTCAGCCTCTGGAGTGCTGTGGTGCTCTGTCTTCTTGACTTTAAGTCCTCCAAGTCGAGGCAATTTATTATAGCCCTAGAGAAGCAACGTTACCTTCCCATGAGGAGGCCCAGGAGCAGCTGTTACACACTTGAGGGAGGGGGATTTTTATCCAACTCATCAAATCGTTTGACATGTTCTTAAATGTATATCAAGGACCATCTTCCACAGTGACCCATGAGCCCTGGGAGGAGAGGGTATAGATGCCCTATTTAGGGCTGAGAATTCCTCAGGATTTCATTCTCTGCATCTTGACTAGATATGGTCTTGGCTTCTCACTGTCTACTACATAAAGAAACTCCTCTCATCAGACTTGGGAGATGGGTTTAAAGATAAATTATCAGGAGCTGCCTTAATGTTATGCCCATTTATCAGAAGACTAGTAGTAGATTCTCCCGAAGGGCCTGTGACATGTTTAGCCACAGGTTCTTGACCCAGATAAAAGTGCCAGGAATGGATTTCATCTTGTGGAACAGGCTTTTTGTCAATACAGAAAATGGCTGGTTACTCCCATGGCATTCTTGCCATCAGTGAACCAGTGAGTGTATCTTGCCAGGCTTGTCATTATTACAGCTTTCAGGTTTACATCTGGGTGAGTCTGATGGTTACTCTTCTGGCAGTGTGCGTAACACCTTCCAGAACTATAAAAACTAGCCAGTAGGTATGAATTTTGCAGGTGAGAACCAGCTTAATTTCTCCATGTTCTATGCTTCAAGCATTGGTGTATTCAATAGCAAGGTCCCAATGTCAAATTCTGAAGAGTGGTAACCAAGAGCCATGACAATAGACTGTAGTGACAATTTTGGAGGTTTTGTTTCTTTGAAAAACAAAGAAATATTATAAAATGTGTTTTCACTTTAATCTCAGCTGTGGGCTATGTGGCTGCTTCAGACAGCCCACAGCAGCTGACTATGATTTGCCTGGTGCTCTAGCAGGGGTGTGATTTTTGCCAGTAGCAGATAGTTTCTGAGACTGTGTGATACTGAGAATTCTGAGGACTTTTCTGAGGGTATAGAAATTCTAGGGCTCTGAGAGGCACATGTGGATGGTTGGTTGTTGGTGGTGGGTTGTTGGATATTTGATGTTGGTTGCTGTCAGTCATGGTTTGTTAAGTAATCATGTGCAAAGAAGAAAGAAGAAGAAAATTAGATATCCTGCTGGCTAAGATCAAAGTTGCCTCGAGAAATTCAACACTTTAATCAGCAGGAAGTAGTAATGATAAGGTCACCTCCTTTCTCCTTTCAGATCTAGTATGGAGAGTTGAAAGGTTGGAAAAAGAATGGAGAAAGGGGAAAGAAAGAAGAATCCACAATGTAGCCAATGACTGGCTACAATGTTTCAAGGGGTACATTGCAACCCACTGGCCAACAACTTCAAAAGAGATAACTTCATTCCTGGAGCTGGGATTTTTATCTGTTAGCCTGTGGTATGGAGTAGGGAAAGTGTTGCCCCATTATAGCATAGCTCCACTTAAACATTTTATATATGTGTATGTATATATCTTAGGAAGCATCTCCAGGAGTAGGTTTCCAAATGGCTTTTTCTTAAGGTCTTTGCTGTTCTTTATTCCTTCCCATGCCTTCCCTTACTACACCCTCCCACCCCCTACTCCAACTTAATCATTTCTGTTCTGTTATTCCTCTTTAACCCTTTATACCACAATGTTTTCTCTTCTCCTCTTCTTCTTCTTCTTCTTCTTCTTCTTCTTCTTCTTCTTCTTCTTCTTCTTCTTCTTCTTCTTCTTCTTCTTCTTCTTCTTCTCCTTCTCCTTCTCCTTCTCCTTCTCCTTCTCCTTCTCCTTCTCCTTCTCCTTCTCCTTCTCCTTCTCTTCTCCTCCTCCTCCTCCTCCTCCTCCTCCTCCTCCTCCTTCTCTTTCTTCTTCTTTTTTGGAACACCCTCTCCACATCTCTGTACTAATTTTCTGACCTCTATAGGTATTCCAACACACACACACACACACACACACACACACACACACACACACACACTGAAGATTCAAAGCTAGCATTCACAATGAGAGAAAACATGCAACCTTTGCCTTTCTGGGTCTGGGTTACCTCACTCAGAATGGTTAATTCCAGTTCCATTTACCTGTGAATTTCATAATTTTGTTTTTTTAATAGTTGAGTAATATTCCATTGTGTAAATGTACCATATCCTCATTATCTATTCACCAGTGGATAGACATTCTGTTTCCATTTCCTGGTTGGGCTGTTGTGAATAAAGCAGTGATGGGGGATGGGCATCTCTATAGCAGGATATAGACTCCTTTAGGCATAAACAAAACAGTCGTATAGCTAGATCCTGTGGTGGATCTATTTCTAGCTTTTTGTGGAACCTTCAATACTGATTTCCATAGCAGCCATGCCAGTTTGCACTCCCACCAGCGGTGACCGAGTGTCCCCTCCCTACATCCATGCCAACATTGTTCTCATTTTTAAAATCTTTATTTCTAGATGCAATCTCTGTTATCCGGGGTTACCTTGAACCTGTGATCCCCTCTGCCTCAGCCTCCTGAATAACTGAGATTACAAATCTGTGTTTCTTTTCTTTAAAAAAAAAAAAGATTTATTATCCTATGTGTGCACACCATATGTGTGCAGGTACCTACGGAGGTCAGAAAAGGGCATTGGATCACTTGGACCTGGAATTGCTATAACCCACCTACATGGATGCAAGAAACTAAACTTGAGTTCTCTGGAAGAGCAGGCAGTGCTGAACCATCTCTCCAGGCCCCAGATGCCCGTTTAAGAATCCTGCAGCTGTTAATCCCAGAACAGTCGCTAGGTACTCCAGGACTAGCCAAAGGGCAGAGATGTCAGATGGCCAAGTTCTAGAGCTGGCATATTGGCATGTATAGACAAACACTTGTTCTCAGACAGACTGTGAAATCAGGGCATCCTGACTATTTTTCCTGGTGACTTGAGATTTCTTGCTGGAATGAGGGAACCTGGACAGAGGGATAGAGAAGGGGCAGGACAGGGTGCTGCATGGTGAGATCAGAAGGATCCAGCTGTGCATCAGTGGCCAGTGCCCAGGTACCTCTCGGGAGTCAGTCAGCACAGGTGTGGGGAAATCTGGAGCGAGTGTGAATGGCTAGACCTGCTTTCTAAGCACTGAGTTACTCTAGACAACTGCCTCCAAGGTGTATTCTCGAATTTTGTCCATATTTCAGATGAGGAATCAGAGGCACAAGGAAGTTGAGTCCCTTGCCCAAGGCCACCAAGTAAAGTGCTGGAATCAGGGTTACAGTTTAGGCTATCGTCAGTCCAGGCTTGGATTCCAGACCTTCCCATCAGTCATCCTTTATAAACACATCGACCTTCCCCCTGCCCTTTCTCCCCAGGAGCTAGCTGTCAATCTGTTCTCTGTGTTTTAAATGTTGTTGTTTCAAAATTGTTCTATGGGCTGGACATGTCCTAGCCCTAGAATTCAGGATTTAGTGCTAGGAGGACAGTGGGTTCACAGGAAACACAGTGAGTTCAAAGGCAGCCTAGGCTACATAGAGAAATCCTCTTATAAAACAAACTAAACAACAGAAAGAGATGGGGGCGGGGCAGAAGAGGGAATAATATGGTATAAAATGTTTTAGAATTATTTTTAGCCAACATAATTCCCTTGAGATCCAAGCTGTCGCATGTATCAACAGTTCGCTCTGTTTCATTTGTGAATAGTATTGTATGGTGTGGGTGTACCACTGTCAATCATTTATCTAGAGAGATACCTGAGCTATCTATTTATGCTCTAAATTAAAATTAAGGTACAGAATGGTTTTGCCATCATAATGTTTATGAATTATGAGTTATTATGGGTAAAACTGATAAGAATAGTTATTTCCACCTTTATTGCTCATGAACAAACACACAAGAGTTCAATTCCTAGGCCATAAGGGAGAATAGCCCTTCAGTCTCTTGCTCCTAAGTGCAAAGTGAGTTTTAGATTCTTGAGGATGGCTTTTTAATGATTGGGCACCCTTTCTCCTTCATTTCTATTAATGGCTTACTGAGAAAGTATGACTTTTTAAAAAAAGTCTATTGATTATAACATACTCTTGCCTATTGATAAGGTCTGTAATGTGTGTTCGGGGAATCTCTTTTCACTGAAATTATGACTGCAGATGTGGTCATCAAGTGGATCCTTTTAGTTACTAACAATGTACTTCATGTAACAGTGTACTTCATCCTAAGTCAGGAGATGCCCATGGCCTCAGGTGTCTACGATGTATGCCTCTTTTGCTCTTCCAGACAAGTATCTCTAAGGCATTTCAAATTCCTCACCCAGTACCTGTCATGGCAGTCTCTCTTAGTAATAGTATAATCTAGCAGGTATCATTCATTGACTCTGCTTCCAGAAGCTGGGGCTCTGGGAGTCAAGTGATTTTTTTTTAAATTGTTGCCAATGTAAAGAACTCAAGGTTTTATATTTGTTCCATGAAAATTTCTTGCATGTATACAATGTGTCTTGATCACACTCACCCCTCAGTCCTACATCTTCCTCCCAACCCACTGATTCCCATTAGTTCTGCCTGTGTGCTCATGGGTGTAGAGTCGTCAGCTAGGGCATGGATAACCTCATAGTGGCCACACTCCTTCCTAAAGAAAGCTGACTCTTTCTCTCCCGGCAGCCATCAACTGCCTCTAGGCTCCCCTAAGTGACTCTCTAAGCCCTGCACTCAACTACTAGGGAGACAGTAGGGGGTCACACCCACAGGAGTGGGACCTGGTGTTGCTATTCTCCAAAGCCTTCTTCTTCCAAGATTAGAGAGTGGAAAATGACTGTGAGCAGGAGGGTGGCCAGATGGGAGCCAGTACCCTCCAAGTAGCTGTGTCTTTGTTCTCAGAAATATGTTCCCTTTCCAACAATCAGACAGAGGAGTCTCCCACTCACCTGCCACTCCCACATTCAGGATGCACTTGGCAGATTTATATCAAGGGGGTAAATCTTTATCCCATCACCACAAATCTTGGGCCTCCTACTTATACTGATGACCACAGGCTCCCACTAGAGCTGATATAAATCCTGGTAAGTGCTTCTTTTGTTTTCCTTCTTTCTGGGGTGCTTTCTTTCTGGGAAAGTATCTCCTTTGCCTTTACCAACCTGCCATTTCCTACCTCTGAAACCTCCGACTGGATGTCCCAGTGCTGGGGTGCTTCATGGTTCCTCTCACTATCACTGTGGATCCCAGACAGATGCCCTTGATAAAGCTACTCAATATGGACCCGACCTTCGTGGCTTGTGCAGGGGATTATGGGAAAGCACTGAAAAGATACTGCTTTCTTCAAGGTTTTATTCATATCCACTTTGCTGGCAAGCAATCCCTTCACACTGCAGATCTGCATGTGTATGTAGATCCAGCCAACTGTCAGTCAAACATATTTGGGGGAGGGGGGAACTGCATCTGTACTGAGCTGACTTTTTCTTGTCATCCCCTAAGGCAGTATTTATGACAGCCGTCCGAATAGCAAATGCATTTTTTAGGTCATGTGGGTAATCTAGAGATGATGTAAAATACACAGGAGGATGTATGCCGGTTACAGGCAAATATGACACCGCATTGTATAAGGGACTTGAGGATCTGTAGATTTTTGCCATCTGGTAGGGCATCGAATCAATCCCCCCACCCATAAAGATTTGGAGGATGATGGGGTAGCCAGCCATTAAATAGCAGGTGAAGGAGCCAAGGTGGAAAAGCAGTTTAGCATCCTCTAAGCTGAGTCATTTATGGGATACTGGCACCCACTGAAGAGAGCTGAAGCTGAGTCCCGAGGTCAGTTCAGCCTTTGGTACACATCTCTCGTGCCACTTCCAAGGAGGAAGGCCTTACTGGGCTGTGATATCAACTCTCTTTCAAATTATCACCACCATGGCCCCCAAAACTCATTCTTGATCTTGATGTGACACAGAAAGGCAATGGAGGGACAAAGGATGACAGGATGCATGGGCCGAGTCTTCTTCTGTCTGGAAGCAGGGTCTCGGGGATGTCAGTTTGGCTATTTGCTAGGTGGTGACTGGTACAACCACCAGAAGTACTCAGGATAAACCCGTGTGCTACCATCTTTCCCTTGTCAGCTCTGCCGAGAACATATCTAAGTCTGATCCCAAGCTAGGGAAGGGGAGACATCAGAAGTTCAAGTCTCATCCTGTTCTCTTTGAAGATTGTGGAGGTTTGGGTGAGAATGTCCCCCTGAGGCTCAGATCCCCTGAGGTCAGAAGACCCACCCACCTTCCTGTGGCTGCCTACAGAAAGGACAAAGACGCTCCAGCTCCAGCACCGTGCCTGATTGTATGCAGCCATACTTCCCACCATGATAATAAGGGACTAATCCTCCGAAACTGTAAGACAGCCCCGATTAAATATTGTCCTTTGTAAGAGTTTCCTTGGTCATGGTGTCTCATCACAACCACAGAACAGTAACTAAGACAGAAAACAACAACAACAACAGCAAGCCAAACCTTTCTGTTCTGAAAGCCTTCCTGCCACCCTCTGTAATCCCAGTGGCATCTCTTCTGCCCCATCCACTCTCCAGTAGCCTTCCATTGCTATCAGATGCTTGGGGTGGGTTAACAGGCTCAACTGAAACAGAAGAGTCACGCCCAACCTCTCTGGCAGCACAGTACCAGAGCAGATTGTTAAAATAACCAAAATGCTGACTAGTAGCTAAATCGATAATGGCACGCTCCTGCAACTGGAAAAGTGTAAGGAATAATAAAATTTAATGGCTAAACTATTCTCAATGGAAAATACGGATGGAAAAAATAGAGAGTGCAAACATTTACACACCGAATGACTTAAAAAAAAAAACAGTGCCACCCCCCCAAGCAAAACTATCCACCCCACCCCCTGCAGAGGAGTATCTTCAACAGCTGCCTCAGATGAGCATGGGGAAGCTTGGTGGGTACTGGTTAAATTCAAGTGGGCAAAATCCAGCCAAATTGCTCTGCACATGTAATGACAGGAGTTGGGGGGGGCGGGGGGTGTGGGGGGAAGGCTGACATGGAAATGAGGGAAAAGAGTGATAACCATGGAAGAAGCAAAAGGAACCTGCCAACAAAGTAAGGGTCTAGTGATTAATTCCTGATAGTGATAAGCTTTACTTTATTCTATTCTATTTATTTATTATTATATGTAAGTACACTGTAGGTGTCTTCAGACACACCAGAAGAGGGCATCAGATCCCATTACAGATGGCTGTGAGCCACCATGTGGTTGCTGGGATTTGAACTCAGGACCTTCGGTAGAGCAGTCGATGCTCTTAAGCACTGAGCCATCTCTCCAGCCCTGGTTGATAAGATTTAATAAGACTTTCTCCTTGTGCATCCCATCACCTACATTAGTCTGTTGAGTTAATTCAACAGACTAATATAGTGCTACGAAAGGAGGTGGCAGGAAGAACTGGGCTGCCACTGGTGACACCAAGGGAGACTGAGCAGCACCCCATGGGGTCTGTAAGAGTCAAAGCAGACCAACTTCATTCCTTCACAAACTGGAGAAAGGCAAATTATGAAGTGACATGACTGACAACTATTTTTATCTGTTTGTTTGTTTATTGATTGTCATAACTTCTTGTACTTTTCAACAACTTTGATTGCTACAATGTTTTATTTTATAACTAAAAAACATTAAGAAAAAACACGAAGAAAAAACAAACACCTGGTCTATATTCTGTTAGAGAAAAAGGAGTTGCTACACAAACAGTGCTGTCTGGGTCTTGGGCTGGTGTGGAGTAGAGAGGACTGGGGACATTCTGCTCTTGGAACACCTGAGAGGAAATCCACAGGGATTTTCACATCACTATCCTCTCACTCCTCGACACCCAGCCATGCTAGAGCTGTTTCCATCCTCAGCTTAGGAGCAGCTCTGGGCTCTAGGTGCCTGCATGACACTGTAGAAGATGGCCAGCATCTGTCTTTTGACTTCTTCTGTGGCACCTGCCCCATCCCACTCCATCAATGCATTCGCTTTCTTGTTAGGCTCTATGGGACCTACAGGGACCTGAATGATCACAGTTAGGGTCTTCTTCTCTCATCAAGTCCTTGCTCTTAGACCGCTTGGGGTCAGGTCTGATTTGTGAGAGTACCCACCCTGGCCTGTAATTCTTTCCCTCCTTGGTCAGTTCAAAGAAAGAACCTGGGAAACCCTGGGGCAGAGGATGGAAGATGGAGGAGAAACACATTCGGACACATCTAACTGAGCCCCATTCACTTACACAGGCTCAGCCTGGAGCCCATGGCTGTCAAGAACCCAGCAGTTCTTTCCCTTTTTATTTTTGGCTATATGTGGTGTGTGTGTGTGTGCGCTCACGCGCGCGTGTGTACCTGGGTTATAGAAGCCAGAGGTTGACTTTGCGGTCTCCTCTGTCTCTCTCCATCATAGACACTAAGGCAAGGCCTCTTTACTTGACCCAAGAGCTCATGATTCAGCTAGTTTAAGCAGGATTCTTGCTCTGGGAATACTCTTGTCTTCACCTCAAGTGCTGGGCTTACAGATGTGCCACCATTCCATCCCAGAATTTATGTGGGTGCTGGGTATCTGAACTCTGGGATTCAAGCTTGTGGTAACACGTATTTTGCCCACTGAACCATTTTTTTCCAGTGCCTATCAAGCAGTTTCTATGTGTTGACTGAATGGATCCCTTAATCCTGAGAAGTTGGGATGGGACACAGGCTCTTAACCCTTTGGGTCTAGAAAAGGGGGTCCTGATAGAATTCACTTGACTCTCTAGAGAACATCTGGTCAACTTTTCCTTCACTCAGCCTCCTCACATCTACACCAAGGGTGTTGGATACATCTTGTTCACCTATCCTAGCTCACAGCTGCTTAGTGGGGGTGAAATATCCATGACCTATGACCCTTCCTTTGTCCTTAGCGCTCTCCCATATCCTTCCCATGTTCATAGAGCCTCCTTTGCCACATCCTCCTCACCTCCTCCCATATGCCTCCCTCTGCTGTCATTAATATAACCACCCCTGCACATAACTGTCATTTAAATCATCTCCTATATGTCAAGCACTGTGCTGGGTATGTGTGCCTGTTATCATATGGTATTCCTCTGTGGTACCTATCTTAACTCCATGCATTAATGAACCAAGGAGCTCACAGGGTTGGGATCTGTCCAGAGTTGATGGTCAAGTCCAGGTCCTTACACTAAGCAAAGGATTCTCCTCCACTATGCTACCCTGTGCATTTCTGGGGCCCTGCTGTGTAGCTGGGGCTTTCCTCTGCATCTCATCTCTTCCTTCCCTGTCTCTGAGCACACATGGGCACACAGTCCTCCCTATAGAGGTGTCAGAGAAGAGTCTACTCAAATTTCTAGTAGTTCTGTGGTCTACAATCTGGAGGTGAAAAGAGCTCAGTTTTGCCTTAGACCAAAACCTTCAGACTCCCCAAGGCTACTCAGCTTTATGCCAAGGGTGGCTTCTTTGTAAGATTCGAGAATTTGGCCGACATCTATTCCCCGAAACTCTTGCCCTTGCCAGCCTGTCTCTAAAGCTTTTTGTTTCTTTCCCTGCCCCCCTCTGGGGAGGGGGAGGGTAATTTCTAGTGCTGAATGACTGTGCAGTTCGAGTCAAATGTCAGTATTTTTGACTAATCGTGCATCAATATGTGCTCTTTCGGGTCATCAGTGGATGCCAGGATCCATGGAGACGTTGCTATTGGCTTTAACCCCTTTGCAACCCACCACCCTCTCAGAAGCCACACACCTTTCTCTAACATCCCGGGAGATGACGAAGTCCCTTGGCCTTCTCCAAGTTACAAGGGTTGCCTGGCAATCTCAGCCAAGCCCTTTGAATGAGCACGTGTCAGCACAGATGAGTAGACCAGAATAAAAGAGAGCTTGTCTCCCATTTCCCTCCCCAGCTCTGGCCGTTCCCAGACAGAAAGGATGAGGTAGGAAAATGGCTAAAAGCCCTTAAAATCCTAGTGGTTTCATGCTCCCAAAAGGGGACTTGGAGGGAAATTGCCTGACACACACACATACACACACACACACACACACACACACACACACAAACTGAGCCTCTACCTGAAGTTGATGAACTGGTTTTCAGCAGAGCCTGATCTCAAAGACTGGCCCCCACATGACATTCTGAGAACAGAGTGGTACAAGTTTGGGTGATGATGAGCCACAGCAGCAGGCAACATTTCCCAGACAAGAATCCTAAATGGTCACCCCACTCCCCTTCCCAAATGATAGAGCAGTAACGTTCAGGACCAACTTATGTCACAAGCCTGACCCTACTCTTCCCTGTCTTAGCCTACCAGACCCAAGCTGATGCTAATGTGTGGCATCCCCCTACTCTGTGAGGTACCACACTGCCTGGATTGAGCTCTGTATGTAGACTGGATCCTGCTAGGGACCTAAAGAGAAAATATGGGCTCTGGGATATTTGTTTGACATGTTTGATGTTACTGTCTGACAATGACAAGACATAGCTGATTCTCAGAGTAATATGGAAAAATGTGTTTGTATGTTGGGTTACTTTGGAGTCAATGTAAGGAAAGCAACAAACAAACAAACAAACTCATAATTTCTCTACCCAGAAAACTAATGTCATCACTTTTCTTTTTAAAAAAGTTATGAAGCATATAGTTAGAAAATCCAATAAGAGAGATTTTATATAAAAAGCTGAGCTCCTTGTCTGTCTGTCCTCTGTCTGAAGTTCCTTAACTAACCTCTTTTTTTTCAAAGGTGAGCTTTGCTACAATTTCATGTAATCTCAAACTTAACACCGTTATTGTCTCTTGAATATTTAAACAGAGGACGTCATAACAAATGCTGTTCTGCACTGTGCCTTTTTGTGTAAGTTTTTGGAGACTGGTCATGTGAGAACACACAGAAGCATGTTGTTCTGTGAAATGGCCTGCAGTGCAGAAGAGAAGGACATCGGAAATGTATCATTGAGAGACTGGAAGGGGGCTTCAGAGATCCCAGAATCCAACCCTTGTTTTTCATAAACTAGAAACCCATAACTCAAAAGGTAAAGTTTCTAGGCTCGAGGCACATAGCAAACAGGAGACAGAACTGGCAGCCCAGGCCTCTGCATCACACCAGGCTTCTGCATGTGCTCCTAAAGATGGGGGTGACATCTCCGCCCTCAGAGAACACACCCTGCACCTTCCCCAGCAGGTGCTTTCTTCTACGTCGGAAGTGAACACCTACTCTTAACACGTCCACTTAAACTTCTCAAAACTTGTGACTGGAGCCACATACCCCAGAGCAGGCAGGAAGCCAAGAGGAGGGGGTAGGGTGGGCTTCGGAGTCTCTATGCTCTGTAAACAGTTCCACATACAGACTTATTCGTCTCTGACCGGACAGACCCAGGTCACCTTTGACATGGGAGGGTATTAGGCTTTATGGTTTTGATGGGAGTGTCCCCATAGGCTCAGTTGTTTGAACAGTTTGGCTTTTCTTGGTTGTCTCTGTTTGGGGAGGTTGGAAGGCAGCTGGCAGACACACAGCAGCAAGAACAGGGCTTATGAGATATAGCCCTACTTCCTGCCTAAGCATTCATCCTAGCAGCGGGTCCTCTAACCAGTCACTGCAGGCTCTCACTGCCTCAGCCACAAAGCACCCCCGTCATCATGCCTTCCCAGGCGTGATGGACTGTGAGCCTTGCTCAGTGCTTCCTTTCTTAATTCGTTCCTGCCATGTATTCTGTCACAGCATGAAAAGTCACGAACACACCAGCTCTGCTTGGCCACAGAGGCCAGGGCTCTCCTTGTAATTCTCTCAGGACCAGCATGAAATGGGATCCCATGAGGAGCAAGCATAGTGCTTAAGTTCTGGGAGAAATGACTAAAGGATGGACATGAGAGTTTGCCCTGGAAACATCAAAGCTTATCTTTCTAACACCAATGTGATGTAGTCAGTGCCGTCGCAAAAGAGGAAAACAGATGGACTGATGGAAATTCCACGAAGACCCATTTTAATACCGAAGCCATGTGGCATGGATGGCTAAAATGGCAGGCTTTGGGATGACAGATAAATTCCAGTCTGCTGTGTACTGCTCTGTGGCCAAGGGAAAATGATTTAACTGTTCCCAGTCCTCAGACTTTCTGTCTTCTAAAGCTGTACAGATCAAAGTGGAATATACATGAGAGTTCATTGAAAGGGGAAACTTCACTTCATATTGACTGCTGCAGACCCCTAAGTCCCTGCAGGATCTACCACGGAACTGGTACCCAATAAACAGTAAGTGAACAGTTGGGTAATTTGGTTCCTTAAGGCAGGACAGATACACAAGACATAAGCATTTCAGTCTTCTCAACACACACTTGTGGACTGTGGACTACGTGCCAGGCTTATGCGAATCTTTTCTGTCTCTTCTACTGGTTACTGTTATTAGCATGGCTGTTGTTTTGCTGGTGGTGGTTGCTTCAAGGCTCATTTCAGATGACCTTCCCTAAGCCGAAAGTGGTGGCGCACGCCTTTAATCCCAGCACTTGGGAGGCAGAGGCAGGCGGATTTCTGAGTTTGAGGCCGGCCTGGTCTACAAAGTGAGTTCTAGGACAGCCAGGGCTATACAGAGAAACCCTGTCAAAAATAAATAAATAAATAAAAGACAACTTTCCCTATCTAAGCCAAACAGAAAATTTGTGATGCAGACCAGAAAATTCATATACCAATCTGCAATCATAAATTCTTATCTTACACAATTCTTGAGCCCTTTATACATGGACGTACTATAGATGGGAAACATTTGTCTCCCCAAGTAGCCTCTGTAAACTCTGCCTGTCATTTTGGGTGCCTAAATAAATAAACCTAAAATATTTGTAAAGTCCCCTTGGCAGAAATATGGACAGATGGAGAGATGACCTGGACACATTCTAACACGAGCTTCTCTGGCTTAAGCCAACTCTCCCTGACACTTACTATTATTTTTTAAATGAAAACTATTGGTTTGGGTCCTATTGAACATAGTTCTTCTTCAACGTTGATATGAAAATATAAATGAACAAGATATACAATAGGTAATGAACCTCACATTGCTATGAGCAATTTGAAATCCATATGGACCTCATTAGAAAAACTCAACTCTTCTATGGCAGTTTTTAAAGATATATTTTTATTATTGCTTAATTATGTGTCTCTGGTGGGTATGTGCGGGAGCCCACAGAGGTCAGAGATGTCAGATCCCTGCAGAACTGAAGTTATAAGCAGTTGTGAGCCACGCAAAGTGGGTGCTGGGAACCAAACTCAGATCTTCTTCAAGAGTAGGACATGCTCTTGACAGCTGAGCCAGCACTCCACCTACATCTTTGGTCTTTTTATGTCTGACGCCCTTGTCTGGACTAGGGCACATGTTACTGTGTTGTGATTGAGACTGAGCCACAGTTATTATCTGAGCAGAAATATGAAATGGTTTCAAAGATACATGGATCGCCAAAGGGAATCAGGAAGTGTTGAGCTGGTTGGTTAAGACAACCAGTTTCCATCTTGGAAGAGCCTGCTGAGACTGAGTACAGGGCAGAGGGGCCATCCGTGTGGAGCTGCTACCCAACCTTAACGCTCCCGGAACGGCATTAGGCTCTTCCACATCCTGGTGTTTCTTCCTGTCTGTGCAGCAGCCAGATCTTTGCATCTTTCACAGATATTCTTGAGCATTTGGACCGTAGGGAATCTGGTTTTAAGATGCCTTCCAGAGTTTCTAGCTAGAGGTTGCCTGATGGACACCCCTGGAGGCAGAGTAAGCATCCACTTTTTTTTTCTCTCTTTTTTTTTATTACGTATTTTCCTCAATTACATTTCCAATGCTATCCCAAAAGTCTCCCACACCCTCCCACCCCCACTCCCCTACCCACCCATTCCCATTTTTTGGCCCTGGCGTTCCCCTGTACTGGGGCATATAAAGTTTGCCTGTCCAGTGGGCCTCTCTTTCCAGTGATGGCCGACTAGGCCATCTTTTGATACATATGCAGCTAGAGTCAAGAGCTCCGGGGTACTGGTTAGTTCATAATGTTGCACCTACAGGGTTGCAGATCTCTTTAGCTACTTGGATACTTTCTCTAGCTCTTCCATTGGGGGCCCTGTGATCCATCCAATAGTTGACTATGAGCATCCACTTCTGTGTTTGTTAGGCCCCGGCCTAGTCTCACAAGAGACGGCTATATCACGGTCCTTGCACCAAACGCTTGCTAGTGTATGCAATGGTGTCATCGTTTGGAGGCTAAGCATCCACTTTAGAGACTCTGCTGAAAGCCCAAGGCCAGACTGTTCTTCCCAGTGTCTTCCCTGAACGTGTTCTGTGTACTTACTGTCCCATCTTTCCTTGGAAGATGGTTTTAGAAGCTACATTTATAAGGACTTCATGATATATTGTCTAATACACTATCCATGCAACAGCCCCAGGTCTCAGTAGCTTTGAGTCTCCCTTCCCTCCCTCTCCTTTCCCGATTTCTCACCCCAAGTCTCATCTTCTGGCCACCAGGTAATTGCTTGTCCCTAGTTTCTGAATTCCTTCATCTTTCCATTTTTTTTTTTTTTTGTATTTGTGATTCCTGCACCTCTATGCTAGGGTGTCTGGGTCCACCACACCTTTTGCTGAATATCCTTTCTTTCTAGACTTCGTCTCAGAGTCTGCACCCAGTTTTGTATACTTAGATGTATCCATTCGGTCCTCTCCTACAGACTCATTTAGGGTTGATTTCAGAGACAGACCACTTATGAAGCTGCCTGGATCCTTGCTTGAAAGCATTCAGTGCTTGTTTTCATATTCTTCTGTTGCTGTAGGTGAAGCCTGATGACAGCATATAACATGTGTGTAAGATAAGTGCAGTACTGCTCTTTGAAGCCCCATTCACATTTGAATTCACAATATCCTGCAAGCACAGACTTATGGCAGATCCATGACCCAGAGTTCAATGAGAGTAGGTGAAGGTGTCGTGTCTATAATGAAGTGGACACATTAGCGGACCCAAGAAGCCACACTCTTAAACCAGAAACGTCTTCAAATTCGGGGGGTGGTAGGGACTAAGTAACACAAATATCCCATAGAACCAGATCATATCCCTTATTTCTGTTAGTTCTCTGTCATAAGCCAATCACTTACGCTAGAACTGGCACAAAGGAAAGAATAGGGTGACCCCCAGCTCCTTCCTCTCTCCCCACTTATCAGAAAGCCCTGTAGAAAGTGCACATATGGCATCTGCATATAAAATATGCATATAAAGAAGTTAAATAAAAACAGTTCATTTGTGCAGCATTCCCACTGTTCCAGTAGGAATACATTATGTATGCATGTAGGAACTACAAAATATGAATTGTGTAATTTTTGATTCCACATGCAAGTTAAATAGTCATATTCTCATTTAAAACTGGCATTGCACAAAGCACAGATGAATAGTAAAGATCATTCCAATATAAAAATTTGATTTTCTTTACGTGTAATGACACTGAATAGCAAATTAAAAGGAAAAAAAGAAAAGAAAAGAAAGAAACAAACAAAAAATCCCCACCATGTCAGAGAGGGCAACCATGAAAAAAAAAAAAAAAAGGAAAAGTTTTACCTTTTCTTCTTTCTGGTTGGGTTGTTTTTGAGACAGTCCAGCTTGAATTCACTGTGTAGACCATACTGGTTAGCCCTGAACTCACTGTGTAGACGAGGCTGCCTGGTCTTAAACTCACTATGTAGACCAGGATAGCTAGCCTTAAATTCATGACTCTCTTGCTTTAATCTTCTAAGTCCTGGGTAGCAGCTGTGTCCCAGGTAAGAGTTTTACATTTTGGGATCTTTAGAGACATGGTTTCCCTGCTTTTTTGAACAAAGTTTATATTTCCATGCTGTGCTCGGCTCTTGCCTTAGTTAGGTTTCTATTGCTGGGATAGGGAACCACAGCCAATTGCCACTTGGGGTTGGCAGCCAAAAGCAGCCCGAAAGAGGTTCATTTGGGCCAACTCATCCCAATCACCGTCCACCATGAAAGGAAGTCAGAGCAGGCACTCAAGCAGGAGCCTGAAGGCAGGAGCTGAACTGAAGGCCACGGAGGAGCATTGCTGACTGGCTGGCTCTTCATGGTTTGTCTAGCCTGCTTTCTTATATACCCAGGACCAGTATGGGCTAGGCCCTCCCACATCAATCATATGCAGAAGATACCTCAGAGATTTGCCTTTAGGCCAATCTGATGGGAGGGGGAGGTTGTATTTGCTCAACTGAAGTTCCCCTTTCCAAATGATCCTGGCTTATGTCAACCTGACAAAAATCTAGGACAGCTCTGAGGATTATGACCAGTCCTGGCCTATGAGTTCAAGACATGTCTATTAAGACCAATGAAGCTAGTTTCAGAGGACACTATCCCAGGACTTCTTTTGGTATGAAGCTGTTCCTAAGCCTCATCATACTTTAATACTGGGGGCTTCGGCTGAGACCAATCTGATTCTGTCTATCCTTTGGTAAGACACAGGAAATCTCCCAAACATAGCTCTAAATAGAAAATGGCAATAGAACAAAATGGTGCTTGTTGCCGGTCATGAGGAGCACACATTCCTAGCCTTTGGAGCCAATGGCACCTATCCCCACTGCTGCCATTTAAACCTTGGGCATCACTTAAACGTATCAACAAAGCAATGTGTGGTACATCTTGGTAGCCACATGCCCTAACTCAGCCCCCGAAGTCCCAAGAGGAAATGTTCTACCCTCCACAGGTACCAAGGCCCCAGGAGAATCACGTGTCTTGTTCAGTTCAGTAAGACCCACTCATCAGTTAGATGCATGCTTGCTCTGTGGCCTGTAAGGCTCAGATTCCTTGGTCTTCCTGGGCAGGTGAGACTGTTTTGTCTATTAAAATTCTGGAAGAAGAAAATACTATCCCTTTAATCTCCCAGAAAACAAGCCACGCAAAATCCCCATCTATTAGTCCTGCACAGCTAGCCAGAGTCCTCCTGAAAAAATGAAATCTGATCAGAACAGACAATAGCCTGGCACCATTTGCAGACTGTCTCTGTGCACCCTTCTTGGGCTCCTGGGGACATGCGAATGGGTGTTAGACTAACACCTCCTACCTGCTTCCTGGCAGCCCCTGGCTATTACTTACAGGGGGTTATAGATAGATCAGGAGGGCTCATGAGCTTACGTTTTCTCCAGAAGCCTCACCTTAGCCTCGCGTTTGGAGAATAGCAGCCCTTAGCAACACAGCCTAATTCTCTAGGTATTTCTGGGCTATTCTAAGTTCTTTCCCAATGCCAAGCCTCTATCTCTACATATGGCTTTATGTGGAAAGACAGTGCTGTAAGAACCGTATCACCAGGCTGCCCAGGTGTCAACAAAACCCCAATAGAAGTCACCTGCTTTTCTGCCAGGATGAATTTGTTCTTGCCCATCTCTTTCCTGCCAGCCAGCGGTCAGGGGAGAGGACATTTTACGGGCCAGGCTGGACTGTGCTAGCCCTAACTAAAACAACACAAGTCATTTTTCTTTCTATCCAAACATAACTGAAAATGCACACTTAATTTTTTTTTTTTTTGAGACAGGGTTTCTTTATGTGGCCCTGGCTGTCCTAGAACTCACTCTGTAGACCAGGCTGGTCCCGAACTTACAGAGATCTGCCTGCATCTGCCTCCCAGGTGCTGGGATTAAAGACATGTGCTGCCATGCCTGACACACTTACATTTCTTATTTTACATTTAAAATAATCTTCATGAAATATTTTAGTGACGTGTATAAATTCTTTTGAAGTGGGGTTAAAAGCAGGACATGTGACTACATATATATGAGGACAAGGACCCTTGCTTTGTAAACACACACACATATATACACACACACACCACCACCACCACCACAACTAACAACAACAACAACAACATACCATACACATATTCAACACAGATTTCTTTTTTGGTTTTTTTTGTTCTTGTTTGTTTGTTTGTTTGTTTGGTTGGTTGGTTGGTTGGTTTTTTTGAGACAAGGTTTCTCTCTGTGGCCCTGGCTATCCTGGAATTTACTCTATAGACCAGGCTGGCCTCAGACTCAGAGATCTTCCTGCCTCTGCCTCCTGAGTGCTGGGATTAAAGGTGTTCGTAAAACCAGGTTAAACACAGATCTCTTTAGGTGGAGGAGTTAGACGTCATTCTGCATTTCTCTAAATGTTTTGCAGTTTTCTAGAAGAAAACATCTATATAGGTTTCTACTACTTTGATAATCCCATGAGAAAGGATTATTTGCTACTAGGTGGGACTTCTGGGAGAATGGTAACTGATTTGACAGCAATGTCAAGTTTCACCAAAGTGATTTCTGTGTGGAGGCTTCCTGTCACGTGCCGAATTGTCCACACAGGTTGTGGACTTTAACTTTGTCAGAACTGGCCAGCTGGTCATCTTTCACATTCTATGTGAAACCTATGTGAGTCCTCTCAGAGCCTTGAATCACGGCACTGTATGTTTTTCCTTCCTGGTTACCAGGGCCGAGGGCATCCCAAAGAATTTTGAAATGTGGCGTTTGAGAGCCCACCTGAGTCTGGGTACGTGGTAGCAGAAGAGATCCAGATGATGCTGATTTTCTGCATCAAGCTATGATGGGCAGGGCATTGCCTTTGGAGAGGGATGGCTCTGGAGCCTTGGGAGTCTCCTCTGCAAGGTGAATGGCCATATTTCCTTCAGATTGCATATGTATATTTAAATTAGTGTAAGCGGGACATGGTGGTGCACCCCTTTAATCTCAGTGCTCTGAGGGAAGAGGCAGGTGAATATCTGAGTGCGAGTCCAGCTTGGTCTACATAGTTTCAGGCCAGTCAGGGCTATACAGTGAACCCTGTTTCAAAAAAGCAAAAGTGCATGTAGTGTACCTAACTGCACATATGCTACATTGTTAATGTTCATAAGTGATGAGCCCCAGAGCAGGCAGCAGAAGGGAAAGCCCTCTGGGTTTATTTCCATTCTGTCACCAGTGAAGTTTCCCCAAGTGTTTGTGTGGTAGGGACAGAAGGAGAGATTGACCACACCTCTGTCCTCTGACCAGGCAGGCCTGACCAAGGACATACATTGGGTTTCACCATGGAAATACAGCCACTTGTGGGGTGGAGGGCAGGCAGTGCTAGCTATTCATGGGCCGGGTAAATGTAGTCCTAGAACACCCATTACCACTCCAAAATCACTGCATTAGCCATCCTGAGTGCCTCTTCCTCCGCCCTCACAGGCTCTGCCCTTTAACTGTTCATCAGGGCAGTGGCCAAATCCTTACGGGAAACCAGAGGAATCAAGTATCCTTTTATGGATTCACCTATTCCATCCTTCTGTGCCATTATTTTCTCTGGTGCCATTATTTGTAATACTAGGGCCAGTGTCACCATCTCTGTAACTGCCCTTGGTTTACATGTGTAATTCTTAACGTGTGTAAGCTACCTCACACCGTGTCTTCCCAGGCTGGGTTTCACCCTAGTAAAGATGACCTGATAGGGGCATGGCAGCACAGGGGTAGAGCACTTGCCTAAAGATGACCTCAAACATGACAGAATGGGAAGGCGGAGGGAAGCTGGTGCTCAATGCCCAAAGCCAACACAGCAGATCTACATTTCTGAATGGACCATAGTTGTAGTCTTTCAACCTCCAGATGCATCCATCGTCACCCCGCCCCCACCCCCTAACAGGCCATACTTAGTTCAAGCAACTTTCAAGGTTAGAAATGAAGAAATGCCTTTTATTCTAACAGAGAGAGGCTTGACTGTGCCCCAAACCATACACACTAGGTGGGAAAAGTAGAGGGTGGTTGCGTCACTGTAAGGCAGTTGTTTATATCGCTGTTTGCCACATTTCGCAGGAAGTCCTTCGAAAGCCTCAGCGTTTTCCTTTTTTACAGACTTTACATTTTCTATAATGCACACACACACACACACACACACACACACACACACACACACACACACTTAGCCTCATCCCTAAAGCACACCATGGAAGTACACCTTCAGCCCAACAGAAGAGCCTTAGGCAGGAGACTAAGAATTCAGCAGGGCTAAGGACCAACCATGAACTCAGAGCCCTGAGACTGCTGGAGCAAGACCCGGAGAGAAGAAAGTAGCATTTTGGAATCCATTTTACTCAGGACATCCTGAAAAAAAAAAAAAATCCCCTTTGCTACTGGGGCAGGAGAACTTGAGGGAAGGCCTGTTTCCATCTGGTTACTTAAGGGAAGACATAGGTCAACTTTAAAGCCAGTGACACCCGAGTGAGACAGACAGGTGCATGAGCTAGCCTTAGAGCCCATGGCTTGTGCGGTATCTCTGGCTTCTTCTATCTCTTCAGTTTGAACCCAAGTGAGCAGTAGCAGTCGCTGACAGGCCCGCTGGGTCGCCCTCTGTCTGCCCGGTCATTTATAGGCAAGATTCACCATGTTTGCAAGGGAAGAGACTCAAGATGACTATGGCCTTTGGAAGACATCATCTTGAAAGTCACACTTTTTCTCAAGCGCCTCCCTCCCAGATCTCCCCAGAGCACCACTGTCACGGGAGGGAGTCTGCACCGCGGTGTGCCTCAGCGGCGCTCTGGGATCCAGAGAGACTAGGTTGGGAAAGCTGGGGACGGGACGCGTGGCCGGGCGGGGCCCCTGGAGGCCCGGGGAAGGAGAGGAGGGGGTGCGGCGGGGCGCGGCTTACCTGCCAGGCTGTTGTAACAGTCGATCTCAATGGCTTCAACCGTCTTGCTCTGCTCCTCTGAGAGGCGGCTGGATTTGGGAACCCCTGCCGAGGAGGCTGGCCGTGCGTCCCGCTCCTCTTGTGACGGCAGCAATCCCTTCAGCTCCAGCAACGCCCGGTGGTATTTGCCGATGGCTTCGCGGAATTTCTTGTCCTTGTAGCACTGCGCCCCTTGGCTCTTGAACTCGTGTGCGCGCCGGATAAGCTCCGCGGGCTCGGCCGCCGTTCCAGCCTGGCCCCGCTCCGGGGCTCCTCCGCCGCTCGGGACGCACGGCGGCGGCACGGGCCGCGGTCCCTCACCCAGCGCAGGCGGGCTAGGGTTCCCCGAGGATCGGGCCGCCAAGCCCTTCCTCTCCATCCGGCCGCCGCCCGCGCCTAGAGCGCGTCGCGATCCGGGCTTTAAAAGCGCGGAGCGCTGGCTTCGCGCCCCGCAGACTCTGCCGCGGCCGTTACCCTGGGCGCCGCGCGCTTGCCCCGCACTCCCATCCTTTTCGCCAGCCGCCCGAGGCAGCTCCCTCCTCCTGCGATCGCTCCCCTCCCAGCTCCCTCCCCCGTTCCCTCGGCGCCCGCCCTCGTCCCCGCCCTTTTCTGCTCCCGCAACCTGTCCCCGCGGGCTACCGGACCCTGTGCGAGCCTGGCCGTGGTGCAGGGGACAACGGGCCCGACTGGGGTGGTGGTGATTGTCGCTGACCCGGAAGAAGCTGGGCTTGCTCAAAGGAGGGGAAGATTAGCGACAAAGAGGGCCCCCTGGTTCCCATTCATCCAGCCTTCCGAGGCGCGCCGTGGCCAAAAGAAGCTATGGGGGAGGGGTGTGTGTGTATGGGAAGGACTGGGAGGGGGGGGGGTCACCTCAATAGCTTTCTTTAGGACTAAAGAGAAAGGTGCGCCAGGGAGCAAGGAAAATAAGCAGGTGCCACTGCTTGTTTTGTTTGCAGTAAGACATTACTATTTTAGGTGGCAGAGCCTCGCTTTTGTGGATCCAGGTTGTCGCTGAGGTGTGTCTCCCGGGCGCCCAGGACACCGGGTGCACGTCTGCGTGCCTGGCGTTGTATTCCGGGAGACTGTGTGTGCTTACGCTATGTGCGTGCGCAGCTATGCAGAATGAATCACAGAAGCGGAGATGGAAACACCTGTTACTGTTGGTCATCAGGCTTGGCGGGCACAGGGTTCCAGTTTCCATTACTGGACAGTTACGCACCCTTCCTGGGGAGGCTCCTTCTTTCTTTCCCTCTGTCAGTGAGAGTGTCAGCTGTATGCAGGAGATTGGCTGAGCCACACACAGGCAGATGAAAATAGGCAAGTTACAGCCCCCCCCCCCCCACCACACACACACCAAAAGAACCCAGTTTACTGCTGGAAGATACAATTCCCACTAGCAATCACAGAAAGCGCTGTGGAGCCCTGGGAATTCCTTACAGGGTAATAACATTTGAAGACCCCCCAAAGGATGGGCACAGGGAAGGAGTAAAATACCAGACAAAGCAAGAAAGCTCTCAGAGCTGTAATGTTGGACACCTCAGACATATTTAAGGCCTAAAGGTTTGACTTTATGGCTTTCCAAGTGAGAGGGATGCCAGGGGTTTCTGAATAAAGCATTTGGATTTGGGTTTATAGGCAATGAAGAGGATAGATACATTTTTAGTGATATTAAGGGAACGAAAAGATGCTCTTAATGTGATTTTCAAAGGGTGTTTCCCAGATCCGCAGCATCAACATCTTCTGGAAATTATTATATGCAAGCTCTAAGGACATAGTCCAGATTGTCTAAAACAGGACCCTAGCCTTGGATCCAGCAATCGGTGCTTCTGTAGCTCCAAGAGGAGCTCAGAGACAGTGCTGTGAAAACTTCCTACTCAGGTTTTGGACCAGCAGAATGAGCATCACTGATGAGCCTGCAAGAAGTGCTCCGGGTGCAAGACTGCCAGCCCACTGACCCAGAAGTTGCACTTTAACAAGATTGACATAATATGGCCACACCCGCTGTTCTGCACTAGAAGTTTAGGAAAGTATAAAAAACTGTTAACAAAAGCCTCAGCGTATACATAGGGGTACCCGGAGACTCTTACTCAAAGTTTTGTATTTCTGCTTAACAAATGTAAGCGGTATGGGTCAATGTTTAAAATTTGTTTCCTTCTTTTTAAACTTTCACGTTTCATGGAATTAAATATTCTTTTAGTGCTTCCCTCTTGCAGTTCTGGGGATTGAACCTGGGGATTCATGCAAGCAAGTGCTCCACAGCTGAGCTGGGCCCCCATGCCTTATTCTCATGGCTATATAATAGTCTATTGTAGGTATGTACCTTAAAGTACAGAGCCAGTTGTTTTTGTATCCAGACGGCTTTTTATATTACGTTATGCACTATTGTGGATAATACTAAATGAAGTGAACAATAGTAGATATCAAATACCTGGTGCTTACATCGTACCAGGGACTGGGTTAAGCACTTTGCATACATGTAACCTTCATAACAATCTAGTGAAATAAGTAGTTACTCCAATTTTGAATACCACATGTCTTAGGGTTTCTATTGCTGTGAAGAGATACTCTGACCATGACAACTCTTATAAAAGAAAAGATTTAATTGATGCTGGCTTACAGTCTCAGTAGTCCAGTTTAGTCCATCATCATCATGGCGGGACACATGGTGGCATGCAAGTAGGCATGCTGCTGGAGACAGAGTCAAGAGTTCTCTATCTTGATCTGAAGGCAACCAGGAAGAGCCTGTGCTCCACACTGGGTGGACCTTGAGCATATATGAGCTCTCAAAAGTCTGCCTCCACAGTGACACACTTCTTCCAACAAGGCCACACCTCCGAATAGTGCCACCTCCATGGGCCAATCATTCACGCCCATGAATCTATTTGGGCTATTTCTTTTCCTCCACAGCATGTTACAGAGACTTGTCAAGGTTGTACTCCCAGTAAGTAACAAGCCTGGTATTTAAACCCATGTAATCTGTCCTTGGAAGCTCTTACATTATTCTTAATCTCTTGCATTACTCGTATTTATTTTTTGTTCTTATTTACTTTTCTGTCAGGAAAATTGGTTAATTTTTAAAGTAACCTCCCCCACACACACACACCGTGCTGAGGGTCAAACCCAGAGCCTCATTTGTGCTAGGCAAACATTCTACCACTGAGCCATACACCCAGCTCAAGAAAGTCCGTCAATTTGCTCTTTTCTCCCCCGTGAGTATGTGTGTGGTATGCATGAGAATGTGTGTGTTTCTCTGTGCGTGAACACATATGTGTGTAATGCCAGTGCACTTGTATGTGGAGACCTGAGGTTGATGTTGGGAGTCTTCATTGATTGCTCTCCATGTTTTTCATGGAAACAGGTCTCTCAATTGGATCCAGGGTTTCGGAGCTGTTGGTCTGGTTAGCCAGCTTTCTCTGGAGATCCCCCGTCTCCACCTTCCAATTGCTGGCATTGTGGGTGGGCCCCCAAGCCAAGGGTGGGTGGTTTACAAGTGTTTTAACCATGAAACCATCTCCCTGGCGCACAGTTGTTTGTCTAAATGTGGTCCAACTGGCTATGGGGTGTCCTGCCTGTAATCCTAACACTCGGGAGATTGAGACACAAAGCATGTTTCACATTTGAGATTAGCCTAGTATGCAGAGTGAAGTCCAGACCAGCCTGGGCTACAGAGGGAGACCTTGTCATATGTATAATTCAAATTTAAAAGGTGAGACCAACCTGCGCTCCCAACACAAATACATCATTACATAGCTTCCTTACATCAAGAGTAAAACTTGTATAAGGACTTGGTATTTATGAAGTTGGTAAATGAAAAATGCATGGCACCTTAACTGGGACATACTTCATGCTAAGGATGAATGTTTCACATGGGTAGTTACCATTCATGGTGAACTAAAGCTTTTTAATTGGACCTGAACTTGGCGTACTAAATTATACCTTGCATTTTATAGAACGTCCCTTTTCTAAATGCTCCATCACCTTTAATCCCACTTGAGCCTCCCTAATGCTCCAAAGAGGGTAAAGAGTCTCTGCTTACACACTGAGTCTACCGTCTTCTGACAAGTGAGGCGCTCTGTTTGCTCAGTGGTGAAGGAGTTTTGAAGTCGGACAGGTGTGTGTGTAGCTGGCATTCTCTCTTGGCTAGTTCCTGGGCAAGTTATTCAACTTTAGACAACCTCAGATTTCCCCACTCATTAAGTGGGGGTGGGGTTATGACCCAGTGGGTTTGTTGTGAAGCATGGTGTAAGTACTTGGCAGACGGTAATTGTATTACACACTAAATCCTACCATGGCTGGATCCCATAATAATGTGGCGGCAGAACTCCAATAATTCGTAAATATCTGCCAACTCCTGGCCCTTTCTATTTTCAAGTAGTTGAGCAGACGGAAGAGATTGAAAGATTTCCTGTTACCCCAGTGGATTAGGGTAGAAAGAATCATAGAGAGCAAATATCAAATAAAGACCCAGACCTTGGACTTGGTAATGTCTCAACAAAAAGAAGTAATTCAGGTCACTTTAACCATCTAAAGGTAAGACGTGGGTCTTGGGAGATGGCTCGGTTGATAAGGTTGTGCAAGCAAGCCTCTGTAACCTCAGTACTAAGGAGATAGAGACAGAAGATCGTTGGAGCTCACAGGCAGCCAATCTGGTTAAATCAATGAATCAGTGAGAGACCCTGTCCCAATAAGGTGGACAGTGATTGAGGAAGACATCTATGTGGACTTTTGTCCTCTGCACAGATGTGTGCACATACCCATACACACCACACACGTATACATACAAACACATACATGCAGAAAATAAAAGAATCAAGTTAAAAGGTTAAGGTTAATGGCATGACAACTCCCCTCCCCGCACTATGTCTTTCCTTCAGTTTTGGTTTTAAGGATAGGGTTCGAAGAGACAGATAACTCATGTGACATTTCCTTGTGTAAGACAAAGAACTCAGCACAAGACCTTGGTACTCCTAAGGATGAAGGGGAGGGGAGCACCAGCGAGGAAGGGAGGGAAGACCATGGGGGTAGGAAGTGAGGAAGGAGTTACTATGCCCATCTGTCCCACTTGGCAGTGCTGAGTGTGGTTGCCTGGCATTGTTTATTTGCTTGCTTTCAGCATGCTTCTGTCTGGCTTAGCCACTCATTTGTAGCGTGTTCTCGCTTCTTGGAAATGCTTGCTTCCCCTCAGATGGAATTAAAGAAGTGCCAAGGAGAATTTCTCAAATATTCATTCATTAATTATTGACCATATGCCGAGCATTATTTTAGGAAATGAAGCAGAGCGTGAATTTGGGAGCCAGAAATTCATCGTATTCCAGACTCTGCCCAGTTTGAGTTGAGTGGCCTGACGGTCTTCCAGACTGCCTCTCCAATTCGGTTCTCCTCGGGTGGGATCAAGATTCCGCATGGCTAGTAAGTCCTCGGCTGCTTCTGCTTGTCCCTGGTGTACCTGAGGAAGAGGAGAAAGGGGGAGCCCCGATTTCCCCTTCTCTCTTAGCTCTGCCTTTCCTCTGATTTTTGTTCAGTTTCTTGGTAGGATTCTGGGAAGTGAATTGGTCTAACCTCCACTCAGTTTCTTCTACTTCATTTGCCTGGCACAGGGAAACTGAGTCAGGGCCTTCTTCGGGGACCTTCTGGCTACCTTGCTTTCCCCTCCTCGAGTGCATAACCACACAAACTTTTTATTGCTTGCATTTCTCACCAAAAGTGAGGGGATTTGTGTCTCATCCAAGAGGAAAAGTCCCTTGGAAGCCATTGATGTAGGCTGCTGGCCCTAAAGAGAGAACGCTGAACTAATCAATTTGGCATTTACTCCATTGCACGGAAAGTGGTATTTTGATTTTCCTCCTTTCAGTGGCTCTCGGGTACACTTCTTCCCTTATAAGAGAAAGACGACTGGGCCATGGTAGGTGTCTAGCGATCATGGAGCTATGATGCACTATCAACGCTTCACCTTCCACCCATAACAGGCAAGCTGTGAGCACACCTCGCAGAAGTCTATGGGAAGTCTTTACTCCCGAGGCTGGCACTGGAGGTGAAGAACTTGGAAGGAAAGGATTATGTGCTAGCATGCTACACCTGCTCCCTGTGGGTTCCAGCCTTGTATCTTCTCTGATCCTGCTTCTTGGAGTCTCTGACTCTTTGCCTGACCACTGACCTTCAAAGGCTTCCCCCTCTCTTTGC
This sequence comes from Mus musculus, assembly GCF_000001635.26. Classification (NCBI taxonomy): domain Eukaryota; kingdom Metazoa; phylum Chordata; class Mammalia; order Rodentia; family Muridae; genus Mus; species Mus musculus. The sequence continues at coordinate 81,625,603 of NC_000078.6, read as the reverse complement.
AGACTGGTTCTGAGCTTGCATACACCCCAGGAGACAGCTAGGGCTGCTGTTGCCTCTTCCTTCAGCTCAGTGTCTTGAGCAGACATGAGATATATATTTGAATCTTGTTTATTCAAATCTAAGCTTTTCAGGATTAGATGGTGTGACAATCAAACCAAAGCTATTTTGAGGATGTTTTGCTAATTGCACTGAACTTCAAAATTTACCTGAGAAAAATGATAGCATTTCTATCATCTGCTTTCATCCATATGTAAGAAGTAAATGATTGTGTTCCGTTTTCAGTATGGGTGCATTTAGACATCATCAGGGTGTCACAGAGATGCAGGAGTCCCTAGGCTCCGTCCTCCCTACTTGGCAGCTAGCACCTGTTTGCCCTGGTACTGTTGCTCATTCCATGGTTGAAAAGTTACAGTCTGCCACATGACCAAGGCTGCGTATTAAAAACGAAGGAAATCTCAAGCCTCTGGATATATATTAAATAAAGCCTTGCTTCCTGAACCAAGAGAATGAAGAATTTGAAGAGGGAGCCATTCTAGACACAAGAAGACTGTATCTCCATCAAGAGCTTAGCCAATGAGGAATTTAGTAGGCAGAAAAATGCAATTATGAATAGAGGGGTGCGCATGTGCACACACACACACACACACACACACACACACACACACACACACACACACTGTTTTAAGCCTTTTGTTCTCACTGACACCCGGCTTCTGAAAAACTACAAATGGATCTGTCTCCTGTCACCTTTCTGAGTTTCTGGCACTCTTACTATGAAGCCACGATATTGTTTCTCACAATAATCTTCAACTATTCTTCCATAGGAAGTGTGAAATTTTCAAGTTAGTTTGTGTCTACACGTAGTTAGTGTGCATTTCATATTTTAATTCATGTTATCTTCTTCCTTCCCTAAACAAGTCTCTCTATAGTACCATAGTTCCTTCAGCTAGCTGTATTTTGAAAAGTAAGATCTTGCTGCCCCTGCTCCTCCCTCTTACCACACAACTCCCTCTCCAGCCTCCTTGTCTCCAGTGTCCATTATACTCCCTGCTTGGGAGCCATGATATCCATTATTTAGACCCGCTAACGTCTGTCCTCAGGAGACTCTTCCTTCCCCTATGCTGTGTGGTCTGGGAGAACTGTCAATCATCTCCCTGTCTGCACCACCCCATCATTCATTGCTGGCACCCATTCTAGATAGAGCCGGTAAAATTACTTCATCTTCCTGTAGCATAATGACGAATTCAGGAAGGGCACACGTACCAAGTAGAGATGATATTCCCCTAGCCTTAGATGCTGAGAGGCAGTTCGTTTTCCATTTGGAATATTGTATGAGCGTTGGGCTGAGGACTGTCTATGCTCACCTTGCTTAGCTGACTGGAAAAGGAATAGAGGCAAAGATGAGGTGAGAGGCAGAGCTTGTGGGATGTCAGATAAGTGATAAAAATCCAATTGCTTTAAATGCCATATACACCCATGGGCTTCTTAGGAAAGCAAACCAATGGGCATGTAAGTCAGTTTGAGTCGTCACTTCCAGTGCAAAAATGCAGGTTCACCGACTGTCCTGGATGTGGTAGGATCCCTTGCACTTGGAGCAGGCTCCAGAGCTGTATCAGACACTTGTCCTGTTGCTGTGGCAAAATGCCTGAAGAGGGCAACTTGAGAGAGGAAGAAAGAGTTTCTTTTGGCTCACAGTTTGAGGCTAGCATCCAACATGGCAAGGAAGGCTCAGCGGCAGGAGGATAAGATGGCTGTTCACATTGTATCCTCAGTCAGGAAGCAGAGAGGGATGAAGCTGGTGATAATCTCCCCTTCTTTTTAATGCAGGACCCTGCCCCATGGAATGGTGCCGCCCACTGTTAGGGTGCTGCCCACTGTTAGGGTAGGCCTTCCCAATCTCAGTTAACCCAATATAGAGAGGAGTTTCTACTCGTCGTAGGCACGCCCAGAGGTTTGTCTCCTAGGTGATCCTAGACCCTGTTAAGTTAACAATCAGTACTGGCCATCACAAAAGGCTGTGTCACTCCCCACCCTCCAGTGCCCATACTGACCCCTGCTCCACCAGCTCCATTTCCCTCTTGGTTGATGGAGGGCTTAGCAAAGGGGAGGCACCAATGTGATCTTGGATGATAGGGATGAGAGAGATTGACTAATTTTCCCCTGTCCTCCCTGCTTGGGCCCAGGGATTTACATTCCATTTCTACTACAGTTAAGATTGGCCACTCCCTCCTCCTTGGATCCATGCCTCAGCCACTCTGAAAATTTTGTGGATTTTCTCTCTCTCTTTCCCTCCAGCTATATTCTTTCTCCCACCAGTCTCCATGAGAAGGCAACTCTGGGTTCTGTAGCCAATGCCTACATTCAGTCTCCTTACTTCAATCCCGCTCAAGTGGACTCTAGAGTTAGATTTTCCCACGTAATGGCCCTGCTATAAAAACTATTTTAGGGGCTGGTGAGATGGCTCAGGGGTTAAGAGCACCGACTGCTCTTCCAAAGGTCCTGAGTTCAAATCCCAGCAACCATATGGTGGCTCACAACCATCCGTAACGAAATTGGATGCCTCTTCTGGAGTGTCTAAGACAGCTACAGTATACTTACATATAATAAATAAATAAATTAAAAAAAAAAGAATTGATGAACCCTCCCCCAATAAAAGATGATTCCTACAAAAATAAATAAATAAATAAAGCAAAATTTAAAAAAAAAAAAAACTATTTTAAGGTTTTGTGACTTCCAGGGGACTTCTAATGACTTGTGCTGCAGGATCAGGTGGAGTTAATCTGTAATGGTGAATATCAGACTAGTGTAGCACTAATTGGAACTTTTTATTCTCAAATCCTCTGTTAGGCCTAATCTGTTGTTTGCCTGTCAGTTCAGTGTGTGTAGGGTTTTGGGGTTTTTTTGTTTGTTTGTTTGTTTTTTGGTTTTTTTTTTTTTGTCTTTTCATTTTTTACAACAATATGTGAAACTCTGACAGCATGGTTAATAGCTCCCAGGAGCATCTTTAACATTTTGTAGCTTTTTTTGAAACACACACACACACACACACACACACTTATTTCTTTTCCCTACAGAGTACTAAAAGGCTAGAGCTTTACATACAATAGAATTGCCCCCAAAGTAGACTATCATGACTTTGAAGCAACCCCACAGCTTCTGTAGGAGTTTTTTTATTTAGATGGTTCTGGCTAAACTATTTTGCATTCTGTGTGTGTTTAGCAATGTGGGAGATCTCACATATGCTGCACAGGTGTTCGCCACTGAACTACATCCCCAGCCCTAAGGTCCTTGTAAGGGGTTACAGGTTGCCTTCTGACTGGGCCTGACATTATCCCAAGGCTCTGCTGGAGGAGATCCTGCCCCAAGCTTACACACCCCACCCCCATCATGAGCAGCAGATCTGTGTTTCCCTTCCACTCGCCATTGGGGAATGGCCTCACTATGGGTTCTTCGGTGTCTTGGTTTCTTCTCCTGTTCTATGACACAGTGCCTGCCTTAGTTAGGGTTTTATTGCTGTAAAGGGACATCATGACCACACAACCCTTGTAAAGGAAAGCATTTAATTGGGTCTGGCTTACAGGTTTAGAGGTTTGGTCCATTATCATCATGACGAGAAACACGATGGCACGCAGCTGGACATGGTGTTGGATAAGAAGCAGAGAGTTCTATGTCCAGATCCGCAGGCATTAGGAAGAGAGAGACACTGGGTCTAGCTTGAACATTTGAAACCTCAAAGCCCACCAGTGACACACTTCTTCCAATAAGGCCACATCTATTTCAACAAGGCCACACCTCCTTATAGCTCCACCCCCTATGAACCTGTGAAGGTTGGGTAGTGGGGTGGGGGCATTTTCACTCAGACCACCACTGTGCCTCAACAAAAGTAATTCAAGAAAGAATTTATTTGGCTCACAATTCCATTTTGTGGTCCATATGTCACTGTGACCTAGGTTAGCCTGGAACTCACATGGCTCCAGCCTCTACTTCCCCAACGCTGGGATTAAAACCAGGAGCAATCATACCAGGTTCTAGATTGGCTTTGATTTTGATAGGTTGAACTGTTCCTATTCCATGATTAAATCCCATTTGGTTGTGATGCTGTGGGATGCAGAGTGCTACCGTTTTGTTGGGAAATTTGGCATGATTCTTCATCCACAGTATTGGGTGTGGTCTTCTGCTAAGGTCTTAGGGTAATGCTAACGCGGTAGAATGATCTAAAGTTTCCCCTAATTTTCAGAAGACTGCTCATTCTTTAACTGCACATTGGGGTTCTTTAGTGAAGCCACCTGGTCTTGATCACTTCTTTCTCATTATTGGTCTCTTATGTTCTTATTGATTGGAGATTTAGCGTTAATACAGTGCATGGTTCCAGGGATTGGCCAGTTTCTCTAGTTATCTATTTTGTTGCTGTGTCATTGTGGATAGCATTAAATGCTTCTTCATTTCGGTGGCATTTATGGTAGAGTGACACAAACAATGGAAGGCAGGAGTTCTTTGGCTCTCAGTTTCAGGGCTCTCAGTCTGTGGTCCTTCATCCCCTGGCTCTGGTCTATGTCAGACAGCATGCATAGCAGGAGGAGCATGGTGGAAGGGCCACTCACAGGAAGCAGAAAAAGAGGAGGTACACTCGCGTTCTAGAACCTACATGTGTTCTAAATGAGTGTTTCTGCAGGTGACATGTTTTGACTTTCTCCTTTCCTTTTGTTTACATTTTATAGATATTTTCTTTTTGTTCTTATTATTGCATAAAACAAACTAATAGCACTCAGCCTTCCGTTGACAACAGCGTAGCTTCAGCTGCATTTTAGACTACACTCGTATAACTCTATCTTCTTCCCATGTTACTGATGTCTCAAATTACATCTTGAATTATGTATACATAATACAAACATATACATAATACATACACTGTACACTTATTACCATAGCATTCTCTTTTGTCCTTAGTAACCTATATACAATAATCACCTTTCCCATCCCATCTCTCTTGCAGTGCTAGAGATGGAGCCAGGGCCTTCTCTGTGCGAGGCAGGTGATTCCCACAGTGTTACGGTCTCTGCTCCCTCCCTGAGAAGCTGGGGCTAGTGGTGTGCACCATCACACACACCTTGCTTACTGGGCTGTTTCCTCCTCCTCTTCTGTTTTGGGTTTTCAAGACTGAGTTTCTCTGTTTAGCCCTGGCTGTTCTGAAACGCACGCTGTAGACCAGGCTGACCTTAAATTCACAGAGATCCACCTGCCTCTGCCTCCTGAATGCTGGGATTAGAGATCCCACCCTCCAGCCCTTCATTTTTTCTTTGTGCTCCAGTAACCTGACCACTTTGGATGGTCTGTCCTTCCATTTTCCCAGTATTTCTGGAGTAACTATACAACTTCCCTTTTGATAGTTTACATCTCTTGGTTGTTACTTTCATTTTACTTATGTATAATTTAAATTTTTCATTCATTTGATTTTTTTTTTCTCTTTTGGCTCTTTTGTTTTTGTTAGTTTGTTTGTTAGACAGTGTATTGCCATGAAACTCAGGCAGGTCTTGAATTCATCACAAAGCCCAGGCTGGTCTTGAACTTGAAGTCTACCTGACTCGCCATCAGAGAACTTGGATCACAATATTTTAGTTCATTATACATCTTTATGACACGATGTTTTACTTTTTTGTTTTTTCGAGACAGGGTTTCTCTGTGTAGCCCTGGCTGTCCTGGAACTCACTCTGTAGACCAGGCTGGCTTCGAACTCAGAAATCTGCCTGCCTCTGCCTCCCAAGTGGTGGGATTAAAGGTGTGCGCCACACGCGCTCGGCAATGTTTTACTTTTTTTATCGGGCAATTCATAAATATTTTTGTGGAATCGGTTTCTAGAGAAAATTTAAAAACTCTTTTGATTTAGCTGTATTTTCCTATAACTATGCATGTCTTATACATTTTCGGCCTGTATTTGGACATTTGGAAAGCAGCGGTGTGTTCCAGTCTTTAGTTTGATGTACCAGAAGACTTTCAGTGAGCTGTGAAGGTGCAAGGATTTCTCAAAGCTTTTCTGTTCTTTTGCTCCCTCTGGTGTTGGTCTGGAGAACTGCAGCTCTGATCTGAGACTCACCTTTGTTTTCAGTGGCTAGGTTCTGGCGGGTCTTGCAATGCACAAGGCACTTGGAGGCGGATGTGACCTCAACCAGGCTCTTGGACAGCCTCCAGATAAACTAGGACACCGAGTGCATGGGCTGCCTTCTTGTTTCCATGTTGCAGAGCCTTTATGGGAAGAATCCTTCCCAATTGCTTAGCACTGCACCACATAGAGGGGCAGATGTACCAGCAGGATGTGACTAACTGCCAAGCTACCACCTCTTTGGTGGAAGAATCCCTTCTCGGTTTTATGGTGACTGGGGCAGAATGGGTGTAGCTTCTCAGCCTGCCTCTAGTGTCCTCACTGGGGTTTTATTCAGTGTTTCTATGAGGAAAGGAAGACATGCAGTGTACCAACATATCAATCACTTGCTGACACCACTGTACTTCCTAAAGTCAGTCCCTTCAGAGTTGAAGGCCTGACAGGTACAATGTGACATGAGACTGGAGCTGGCAAGCCCAGGCAGAGATGATGCCTGTCAGACTCCATGAGAGAGACTCTGCCTCACAGCAAACTGTGATTACAAATGTTTGGATCACATGGATCATTTTTGATGTCCTGAGATGACAGTGGGGTGTAGTCTCCTAATCCCGGTACTCTGGAAGGACAGATTTTATTTGCCTTCTCTTAAATCCAGTATCTCTTGACATCTGCCAACGCACATCTGGACTCCCACAGACTCTGCCACGGCCGCTACGCCGTGGCCTGCCAAGTCCATTATCCATTATTTATCTCCTTTGCCTATATTCAGCTGCAACCCAGCCCTGTTTAGACTGCTGAGGTTTTGTCTGTAAAGTCAGCACTGCAGAGCGTACCTGAGAGGGAGAAGTTTGGGTTTGAGGATGGGAAGGACAGAGACAAGGAACCGGGATGAATACACATGAACCAGACTCTTGGGAATGTAAAATAGTTGACTTGGTTCTGTCACTCTGTCTCTGGCCACACATTTTCATACCTCATGGTCTGAAGTAGAATTTATTCATTGCTATCTTCTTCCTGCCCCTCTTTCCTTATCCTCTCCTTCCTATCTTCCTTTGCTTCCTATTTTCCAGTAAGTAATTCCCACGGGAGCTGACACGTTTGTCCTATCTTCACCGAGCACTGATAGTGTTGCCAGGTAAAGGTCTTGCTCTGTTTTGAACTGGTTGTTACTTAAAGTATAGTGTTATTCAGCCCAGCTTAGTGTGGAGAAGAGAAGGCCCAGAGCAGAGTTTGGACTCTGAATTGGTGGTTCTCAGCCTTCCTGAAGCTGCGACCCTTTACTCCTGTCCCTCATGTTGTGCTGACCTCCAACCATAAAACCATTTTCACTGCTGCTTCATAAGTGCAGTTTTGCTACGAATTATCTGTGCTTTCCAATGATCTTAGGCGATGACCCCTGTGAAAGGGCCATTCAAGACTCCAAGGAAGTCACCACCCACAGGTTGAGAACCTCTGCTCTGAATGAATATGTTAAGTCCTCAGTTCCAAGTTGTTGTGAGAACTGAGGCTTACAAGACAGGGGTAGTCTCCTGCTAGTGTGGAGACCCATTGAGTGGGTCATGTGCTTAGGATAGATTAAAATGTCTTCATCTTCCCTAAGATGAAGGTCCAGTTATTGTATTGTTTCTAAGAGCCAAAAGAAAGGACAAATAAGATATTGCCTGAAGCACTGAAGCCCCTGTGAAAATCACCTCGCTTCTCAGCGACTCACTAGATTGTTCAGGGGGAGCCAAGATTCAGCCCATCCCCTGCAGCTCCAGGGCTGAAAACAAGCTTGTCTGTCTGAGTGTGGCCCGACCCCAGCCTACAGCTGCTCGTATTTATTTATTTACCTTCTCTCTCCACCTGCTACGGATGTTGAGCGTAAACAAGAAATTTGTTAGATGTTAAAATTTTCCAAAATTAAATATCCTAATGACAAATGCTGCATAAGCATATAAAATTGTGTGTACGGATGGTATATGTGTGGGGTGGGGGTGGGGGTGCACTGCACAAGCGCATTTGTGGAGGCCAGAAGTGTCAGGTGTCCTTTTCAAGCACCCTCCATTCTGCTTGCTGAGGAAGGGCCTCTCACTGAATCGGGGCTCAATGATTCTCCTAGTTTGGCCAGGATCCTGTCTCCATATCCTGGATGGCTGGGATTCCAGGTGGGTCACCCAAACAAACATCTACACGCATCTACTGCCTGAGATGGGGCACTAAGACATACCAAGGGAGGGTTCCCTACAAGGCAAGCTTAGGGAACCGGTGAGTTTATTGCGATTACTCACAGGAAGCATAGCTGACTCCGGCAGCTGCATTACTGAAAAAACCTGCCCCAGTATGGGTGATGACTCAGGAAACCTGCAGCTCTGGCGCTCCTTCCCCAAATTGCAGGCAGCGCAGCCAGTCAGAAAGTCTACTGCAGGCAGCTCAGCTGGGAGGAGAGTCTCTTTTCTCAGCAACTGTTCACTGCTTGCTTATATAACCTATCTGAGGGATGGAAAGGAGAGATGGACAGAGGGACCGAGGGGGCAGGAAAGTGGGGGTGCTAAGTCAAACCATCCTCCAGACAACAGATTTATTAACACTGCAGCTAGTGGTACAGAAGTAGTCATTTTCACTCCTAGCACACAAAACAAGGGTCTAATCTTAAAGGCTTTTGAGGGCAGGGAAAGCCCTGCATCCCAGCATCGCAAGAAAGCTGACTTAGTTAATCTGTGATCTATGCTTTGTGCCTGTCTGACAAGGGTCACACCCTCTGTGTTGGGGAGTGGGCCTTGGTTAATGTGTAACCCCTGGTAGCAAGGGGATGGATGTGTTCCCACTCTGCTTAGGGCCTAGGTACTTAGAAAAATGAAGTTCTCAAAACCTTAAGAGAAGGGGCTAGTGAATTTTCTAAGTTTTAGTTTTCTGAGACTGATAAGTTTCATACACTTCCTGAGTCTTGTGAAGGGATTGTTTCAACTAGGATAAAATGGCTACACAGCACCTCAAGACTCCACCTCTTAATACTATCCTGTTGTTGATTAAATTCGACAGAAGACTTTGGAAGGCATCTTAAGACGACAGCATTGTGTGACCTTCCAAACCCTTTTCACAAACAGAATGCATTCGGTCCATCCCAAAAGCCACCAACCTGCAACTCACTCAGCACCAGCTCAGAAATCCAAAGCCTAGAGTCTCATCTAAATTGGCTCTAGGAAACCCCAAGGTGGGATTCATTCTGAGCCAGACTACACTCCAGCTCTGAACATGTGAAAACAAACAAGTTATCTACTCCCTAAATGTGACAGTGTGACAGGACAGGGTAAACCCTTCCAATCCAAGAGGGAGAAAAAAGGAAGACAGACTAATGGATCCCAAGCAGGTCCCAAACCGAACAAGGTAAGCGAAATTTAATACTAAGCCTCTAATAGAATCTTTTGACTATATTCTTGCCTTCCAGATACACGAGTGTGGGGGTTGAGCTCCCAAGGCCCGGGCTGACTCATCCCACTTCTCTGAGCACAAGACTACACAGTACATTCAAGGATTGGAGTCTTATGCTTGTACCTCTCCCACACTGGTGTCGCATGCAGATGGCACTACAGATTTGGGAGCCTAAGGCTCTCCAAAGACTCTCCAGGGAATTCCTTGAACTTTAGGTGGAGGCATCCATGTCCAGAGTTCTTGTGCTGTGCATGGGTCCTGTGCGTGGGTCCTGTGCATGGCACTGCATGGATGTCCAGCTTACTGTTGATGCCTTCCAGAAAGGCATCAGAGGTGCATCAGATCAAGTGTGAGGTGAATCAAGTGTGAGGTGCAGTGACCAAAGAGAATTGTACCTGAAAGCTTGGGGGAGACACTTGAGGTGGCCTTGGGCAGTAAGCAGTGAGGTCCCAGGAGTACCACCCAAGGCCTGTCATTTGAAACTGATCTGTCCTTTAAGTCCTGACATTTGGGGACTATGATGGTTGAGACAGCCACAATAGTCCCCAGAAAGACACCAGCGCCGCTTTTCTGTTGCCGGGATGGATAGCACCCCGCTGCATAGTAATATCAGAGAACAGTTGCTCTGACACCACCTTGGGGGTTTTCTTTCAAATGATTTATTTTTAATTCTCCTGCTGGGCTGAATTTTCTGGATCTCTCTCTCTCTCTCTTCTCTCTCTTTCTCTCTCTCTCTCTCTTCTCTCTCTCTCTCTCTCTCTCTCTCGAATTTTGCCCTATGTAATCAGAAGCCAGGCATCATCCTGAACATTTTGCTTAGAGATTTCTTCTGCCAAAGAGCCTGCTCATCACTCCCAGGTTCTACCTTACACGCATTACTCCAGTACAGTTCAGCTGAGCTCTTTGCCACTTTGTTACAGAACAGCCTCTCTCCTGAGTTTCCAATGCCTTATTCCTTCATTTCTTTCTAAGACTTCAGAAGAATGGCTCATGTTCCAAACAACATGATCATCGTGAATTAGCATTTATTAGGTCATTATTTGAGGAGCTCCAGGCTCTCTCTTTGTGCTTTGAGCCCCACAGCAGAATCAGCCACACAGTTGTGCCTGGCATCTAGGCCTTTTCCGTTATGTTCCTTTAATCCACCTACTACCTAGTTCCAAAGCTGTATCACAATTTGAAGTGTTTGTTACAGCAACATCCCACTCCCTGATGCCAGTCTCCGTCATAGTCCATTCCAGTAGCTATAACAAAGGGCTGAGCGATTGATGAAGACCAGAGAGTTATTCCTCATGGTTCTTGAGACTGGGGATTCCAAGATCAAGTCATGAGCAAGTTTTAGGTCAAATAACATAACCAGTGAACTGGTCTGTGCAGACCGCCTCCTATTCCCAATTGGGTTCCTCTCCATCCTCCCTCCACCTCCAAGAACGGAGTAGGTAGATAGTAAGGGATGTTTTGACACAAGATGCTTTATCACTAGCTTGGAATTTACAACTTTAATTGGGTTAGATAGCTTAATTTTTTAAAGATTTATTTTGTTTTTTATTCGTGTCTGTGTATGTATGTGCAGGTGACCATGCAGGCCAGAAGAGGGTGTTGGGTCCCCTGCCGCTGTTACAGACAGGTGTGAGCTGGCTGATATGGGTGCTGGAAACAACCTGGGTCCTCTAGAAGAGCAGCAAGTGCTCTTAACTGCTGGGCCATCTCTCTTTTGGGCATGCAAATAATTAGGACCAATCAGGGAAGTACTCCCAAAAGTTGCCTTATATTCTGGTTGTTATGGTGATCTTTGCAAGCCACTGCCTGCTCTCCCCAAACCCCACCCCCTGCTCCCCACTTTAGTCACTCTAGGGCTCTGGCTGCCAGAAGCTGAGGTGTTGTTTGTTTGTTTGTGTTGTAGCTGTAGTTTTAGGTTCTTTTGTGGCTTCTTTTACCTCAGGGCTTGAATTCGCTGCCTGTCAGACGGCCCCGCATCAGGGTGTTCACTCTGCTTTGGAGGGCCCTGCTACCCATAACACAGTCACATGATATTGAGAAGCACAGCAATGGGAACCTTAGCTAAATGTCTTCACTTTGATGGATATGTCTTATACAGTGATGGCTGGATCATGTGTTTTGCTTAATAATATTAATGTAAATTTGTGATATTAGTCCTAGTGGCAAAAGCAATATAATTTTGTAGAAACTCATTCTCTGTGTGTCTTAGTCAGGGCTTCCATTCCTGCATAAAACATCATGACCAAGAAGCAAGTTGGGGAGGAAAGGGTTTATTCAGCTTACACTTGCTCATTGCTGTTCATCACCAAAGGAAGTCAGGACTGGAACTCAAGCAGGTCAGGAAGCAGGAGCTGAGGCAGAGGCCATGGAGGGATGTCCTTTACTGGCTTGCTTCTCCTGGCTTGCTCAGCTTGCTTTCTTATTGAACCCAAGACTACCAGCCCAGGGATGGCACCATTCACAATGGGCCCTCCCACTCATGATCACAAATTGAGAAAATGCCTTACAGCTGGATCTTGTGGAGGCATTTCCTCAAGGGAGCCTCCTTTCTCTGTGATAATTCCAGCCTGTGTCAAGTTGACACACAAAACCAGCCAGTACACTGTGGCTCAGAGATTAAAAGAGGGGACATTGATTTCTGCAGTCCAGTTATAGCAATCCAAGTATATCATGAACTTCTGTTTGTGCTTTTCAAAGCAGCACTCTGATCTCTCAAATGTTGTTCAGAATGGATGCTAGGATGAACCACCCAGACACCCTTAAAAGAATAGAGGACATTTCCCCTTCATTGGTACAATTCACAGGGCCATCTCACCTCTAGGTCTTCTCTTGGGGGTGGTTGGGCACGTTGTCAGTCCTGTCTATCAGCTTATGTGAATCCCCAGACTGTTTCCCTAACTCGCAAGAGCATCTCTAATAATGTTATGCTTGCTACACACCAAAGTGTGTCTTCCTGAGAATTTAGCCCACATGACTGAGCTAGTGAGTTTGCACTTAGGGGTCCTCCTGGGGCTTCAAGCATCCAGCTGTTAAAAGATAGTTTCAAATGGGGGTGGGGGAGTAAGAGAGAAGGGAGAAAGAGAAAATACATAAATGAATGTGTGTGCTGCTGATGACAGAGCTGTCCCAGGGCTGCTCAGCTATACTGCCATTACTTGGGGGCAATTTCTAATTCAGTGAGTCCTTGTAAAAATAACTTTTATTCACCTGATGTAACTGTTGTCTTAGAGTATTACTGCTAACCTAGGCCCAGGCCTGGAAGCATCTAGCCTCTGTACACTCTAATCTAGGCCTAGAATGTTTTCAGCCTCCGACACTTACTGCTGAATAAGCTTACCCTTTCTTGTTCTTTCAGAACTCTGGCTGGTTGGGTCCACTCAGCTATTCTGGCTCAAACTCCTCTCCAAGCTGACTGATTCAATCTCAATCTCTCTCTCTCTCTCTCTCTCTCTCTCTCTTTCTCTCTCCCTCCCTCCCTCCCTCCCTCCCTCCCTCCCTCCCTCCCTCCCTCTCTCTCTCTCTCTCTCTCTCTCTCTCTCCTGAATTGCTCTTTTTGATCCCAAACTAACTCTAGCAATATGTTATAATCTTCTGACTTCTTCTCATTCTCTCCTTCTATCTTTAACTGTGTCTAGTTAGCTCTGTCTCTACAATCTATAAAGTATAAATCAAAGGCCTTGGGCATATTCACAGAGTGTAGACTTTACCCAACTCCCAGAAACCGACTACAAGGGAACTCTGTATAAACTGAAAGAGAAGTTTAAGACATCTCTACTGCTCCCTCAAATAAATACCATAGCAATTAGCAAATAATTCCCAACAGCCCATACCCTCTCCACCAGCAGGACAATAACCAGGCTATGCTCTACCTTTGTAGATATGTCTGGTTTGGACATTTTTGTATAAAAAGAATCACATAATGTGATTTTCATAAAACTTCAATATTATCTATATACTATTTGTTTTTTTATATAGTGCATGGCATCTGTGATTCAAACATAAAAATTCATACAATTTTTGTACACCTTCACACATCTATGAGAGCCAATTTCTGCTGCTTTCAATGAGAGTGCATGGTCCAAGGTGACAGTCTCTCCATAGATTATTCCTACCCAGCTGCAGATGTCCAAACTGTGAGTCATTTGTTGACAATACAAGGTTATCAAAATTAGGTCTTTGGGTAATTGCTTTTAATTGCTACTGCCACCCCCAGAAACTGGCTACAAGTGACTCCCGTACCAGCTTAAATAGTAGCAAAGCAATTTCCTGACCAGTGCAACTTTATAAAGGGAAACCATGGTCCTTTGACAGAGAAGTCTGGATCTGCCTTTAAATGGACCTACTGTGGAGCTCCACGTGCCTTGCTGCTCTCTTAGCAGGGCACCCGATGAAGTTGCAGGAGGTTAGGTCTGGCAGGGGGAACTCTCCTGGACTCTGAAAATAGTCAGGATAGCAACGTGAGAAGAAGTGGATAGCAGAGCTATCGTGTACAGGGTGTCATTGTGATGATATAAGTGTAAGCTGAAGCTTTACAGGATCTCTGCCCTTTATTTACATACATAGGAAAATAATAGGTTATGTTGCACCACTTGTCGCTAACGACTCCGACCAGCAGAAAAGAAGCGACGAAACCGACGTCCTTCTCAAGGCAGTTTATTCAGGAACTTCACAAACGTGTAGGAAAAAGAAGAATGCCCCAACCTCTCTCGGCCATCCCCCTTTATCCCCTCCAGTCCACTCCCCTTCACCCCAGTCCACGTAGGCACAGTTCATTGGCTCAGGACTACATTCGTCACATCATCTGATCTTACGTCGTGGTGCATCTGTGCTATCTTGAGGGATATTGGGAAGTCTGGTGCCAGTCATAAGACTTGGCAGCAGTCCTGGGCGCCATCTTGGGGCCGCGGCCACACCCACTCTTAGCAAGGTTGCCTTTGGTAGGTGATTTTATAGCCCATGGCATTCTGTTTCCTATAACTATGTCAGATTATTAGGAAAGTGACTGTGGAGATCACCTCACACCCCCTCTATGAGATTATTTGACACAGGCCTACCAGTAGACTTGGCTCTATATGACAAGTTAGGATATGTATGGTCATTCTTCCCACGACTGATAATTCGAGAAGAAAACAGCTGAACTGACACCTATATTCATTTAATGTATATCCATTGATACCTCCCTATGCTTGAAGGCTGTGTATGTGCGTGCATGCATGTGTGGATGCATGGTGTGTGTGCAGGCATGTTTGCATGTGCACATGTGTGTGTGCATGCCATATACCACAGGATTTGTGTAGAGGTTAGAAGCTAATCTTGGGTAATGGTTCTTGATTCTGCATTGATCAAGGCAGGGTTTTTTGTTCGCTGCGTTGTATACTAGACTAGCTGACCTGTGTGGTCTTCTGGCAATTCTCCTGCCTCCACTTTCTATCTCTTGGTAGGAGTTCAATGAAATTACAGACCTGTGCTAGTGTGTCAGGTCTTACATGAGTTCTGGAGATCAGGAATCAGGTAAGGAATTTAGCTAATGAATTGTCCAGGACCTATAACTGAAGTCTACCAGTCAGGCATGGTGGCACATGCCCCTTATCCCAGCACTTTCGAGGTAAAGGCAAAGGGATAACAATTTTGAGGCTAGGCTAAGCTTCACACTAAGACACTGTCTCAACAACAGAAACAACAACTAAAAAATGAGAAAGGGGGGTCATCAAAAGATTCAGAGCACTAGAGGTAGAAAGTAACATGAATGGCTCTCTGTTTCCTCATGTACTCATTTATTCCGTGGTTAGAATACCACGCTGTTTATTGACAGCTTACCAACCATAGGGGGTTCTTCAAGAAGAGAAAAGATTTAATAATTATTCTAGAATGTACACTGTAAGCCTAATGTTTTTGTGCACCATATAAGATTATCCTTGTAGTGTTATTCATATACCAATTTCTCTGCCCCCATATCTGGTTACAATCCGAACATGGCATTGTAACGCTTATTCAAAGACTCTCCAATCTCAAGTTTATGTAAACATTGCTCCCTCTTTATTCTCTGAGTTGTCAATAAAAGCTGATCAGCCAATGGCTGGACAGAAGGAAAAATAGGTCAGGGCTTCTGCCAGTGAGAGAAACGGAGAGAGAGAAGAGGAAAAGGGGATTTGCCAAGAGGAAGAGGGTCCCAGAGACACCATGGGAGAACACACCTGACGCAGAGAGAGGCAGATCAATACTAAAAATGCAAGTATCTCAGGGATTTTGGCTGGTAGGTAGCCAGATTGGCTTAGAGGATTAGAGTAGGCATGATTGCCCAGTTATTGTGTTGTAAAGCTAATTAAATAAATCTTATAGTCTCTGTCTCATTCATTAAGGAGCTAGCTGGGGATAAAGAGAAACTGCCTCCTTTAAAAATGCACTTAACCATTATTCTAGAATATACACAGGATGCTGCAAGAGCATGTAAGAGAGCTATCTAACTCACAGTGGTGATGATGAGGTCTGGGAAGAATTCCAATTCAACAAACTCATTTCATCAGCAAAGTTCCACTACTAAGGATTTCTAGGGGTTGACCAGGTAGAGGAAAAGAAGGGCATGGTGGGTAGGAAGACCTCCATGGACAGAGGGATCAAGATGAAAGGGATTAAAATGCACTGCTAGGGACAAGGCAGAGGGTTTAAAGATGAAGTTGAAGAGGAAAATAGGACTTTTAATATGCAGGGCATTGCAAGCCAGGAGGAGGAGCTTGTACTGCGCCCTAAGGAAAGAAGGAAATAGTTTCATAATTCTCAAAACAAGAGACACTTGATACAATGTAACTTCAAAAATAGTGCTCTCTTACTGGTAGAAAGACAAAAATAATGTGCCTATTAGTCCTTGAGGACTGTCACATCAGCATTTGGTAGACAAAGTCTTTTCCTTATAAAGCTTTCCTAAACCAAAGAGTGTGCAAAGACCCAGCTTACAAACTGTAAGAACCTAGGTATGCTGGCTTCATATTACCAACCAAAGTTCATTTTTACAACAAGGAAGAACCTAAGGAATTCTGCTTTGATTATGACTTATTCCTACATCTTGAAGGCCACCTACCAGCTAATCATCTCCTTTATGAAAAGCTAACTTTCAATAACTCCCTGATTTTTTTTCTTTTTTCTTTTTTCTTTTTTTTTTTTTTTTCGAGACAGGGTTTCTCTGTGTAGCCCTGGCTGTCCTGGAACTCACTTTGTAGACCAGGCTGGCTTCGAACTCAGAAACCCGCCTGCCTCTGCCTCCCTAGTGCTGGGATTAAAGGCATGCGCCACCATGCCTGGCCTAACTCCCTGATTTTTAAGCAGGATTGAGACTATAACAGACTGTGGGGATTTCTGAAGGTGGACTGAATGCAATTTCCCATTATGATATGGCTACAAACCTATGGGGCCAGGGAGAGAAATGTGATGGCTTGAATAAGGATGTCCCCCATAGATTTATGACTATGATTGCTTGGTCACCAGGGAATGACACAACTAGAAGGCATGGCCTTATTGGAGGAAGTGTGTCACTTGGGGTGGACTTTGTGGTTTCAGATGCTTAAGCCAGGCCCAGGGTCTCTCTTTCTGCTGCCTGCCAACCCAGATGTAGAACTCTCAGCTCTTTCTTTGCCACCCTGTTTGCCTGTGTGCTGCCATGCTTCCCACCATGATGATAATGGACTGAACCTCTAAACTAAACTGCAAGCTAGCCAATTAAATGTTTTTCCCTTTGTAAGAGTTGCCATTGTCATGGCGTCTCTTCACAGAAATGGAAACCTTATAAGACACTTCCCTATCTTTTCTAGAATTATTTAAGGTTGATTAGCACTAGAGTTAGGGGTAGGGTTTGTTTTGTGTTGCCATGTTGAGATGCTCTGACAAAAAGCTACTTAAGAGAAGAAACAGCTTATTTAGGCCACAGTTCCAGAGTCCAACGTGGCCTGGAGACATGGTGGCAGGAGCAGCAAGCTGACTGATAACATTTCATCTACACACAGGAAGCAGAGGGAGAGCAGCCTGAAAGCCTGCCCACAGCGAGTACTTCCCTTAGCAAGGCTCCACCTCCTAAGGGCTCTGTAATCTTCCAAACAGTGCCACCAACTGGAGGCTAAATGTTCAAATGCACAATCTTATGGGCATCTCAGATTCCAACCACAGCACAGAGCCAAGTTAGTTACTATGGGAATGTCCCGAGAGAAGATACCCACTTGTGGCTACATTCCTCTGCACCAAGAGGTCAGTGCAGAGGAAGCACTTAACCTCTATGCTACCTGCCCCATCCCTTGCTACAGAAGGGCAGTTCCTTGTCCAGCAACATCCATCCTTGGGGTGTTTTAGAATCTCTTCTTAGACCAAACAAAAGATGTTTGCAAGTTGAATTTGAACTAGCAGAATCTTAAATTGAGCCGGATTCTGCAGGTGATTGGCACGTGAGCTAATGATCAGAAGCACAGACCGAGTCCACTTGATTGAACTGGGCCAGGAGTGATGGACTGAAACTCAATTACCCTACCTAAGGAGAAATACTGTTCTAGCTCCATCTACTTGATTAACCACTGCCAAAATGTCAACCTCCCCCCCGACTAAGGTGGGTATGTGTTCACATTTTAATAGCAAGGAAGGAATAAAGATTTTAAAAACTGGTGCTGCATAGGGAATTGTGTTGGCTTACAAAAGATGTTTGCAAGTTGAATTTGGACTAGCAGGTGCCAGTGTGAACCATCTCGCATCCTAGAGTTGTAGGGAGGAGGGAAAGCCACCATTCCCTTGAGTAATTTTTAGTTATGTGTTAAAAGTCATTTGAGTGATAAGGATTTGAGGTCATGGATAGAGATTATACCTGAGTGAGGGATCAAGGGAGTCTTTCTATCTGCATATAGAATTCTGAAAATTGCCTGTCCTAGATGTATCTCATCCAGATCTTTCAAACCCCAGTGTATGTCCTTGATGTCTAATTGGGGTTTGAGGCCAAAACCCACAGCTAATATATCTGGGACTTTATGGTAGTACCAGTCAACCTGTCAAAAATTTGGAGAGCATCTGTTCATGTCTTCCTTTCAATATGTACTCCAAGTTGTCCTTGAACTCACGATGCTCCTGTCCCAAGTTCTGGAGTGCTGGGACTAAAGGCATGCACCACCATGCTCAGAAAGTGAGTCCCACTTCCCCAATTTTAAGTATGATAACCATATAAAGCAGTATATTTTTAAAAATGTTCTCAATGTAGCTGTCCTATTCTTTAACTGCTATGAGACTTGGAGCAAAAGGTATAGGTTTTCTTTGCAGACTAGATGCTTTGAGTAATGATACATATTATATTTAGAAATATCACACTGGTGGAAATATGAAGAACGAGCTGGAAAGGGGAGAGCTGGAAAGGGGATCAGTATGGAGATGATTTTCACAGTTCAAATGAGAGATAATGAAGTCAGCAGCCATGTCATCAGCAGGGCTACAGAGAGGAAGGTGGTTTATCATTGCTTCAGACATTACCCATGAACACTCTCATCCACAGCTTTCTCTCAAACATAGCTCTTATTCCAACCGCACTCTGGAGCTCACTATCTGTGTATGTTCCACAGTCACCTGAAGCTTAGTATATTCAAGCTGAAAGCAACCAAGTGACCACGACTTGTGGAGAAAACAAATAAATGTTGAGAGCAGCATGGGGAGAAAGGTTGATAACATCTGTTTGCAGTTTTGAGTGTTATTCTGTAAAGTAACTTCTTCCTTTGTAAAACTGTTTATATATAAACATGTATATGTGTATATATGTGTGTACATATATGTGTATGTATATATGTGTGTGTACATATATGTGTATATATGTATATATGTGTATGTATGTGTACATATATATACACATACATATACCTTTAATCCTAGCACTTGGAAGACAGCAGGCAGGTCTCTGTGAGTTTGAGGCCAGTCTGGTCTACAGAGGGAATTCCAGGACAGCTAGGGCTACCGAGAGGTCCTATCTCAAAAAAATTAATAATAATAATAATAATAATAATAATAATAATAATAGATACATAGATAGTTCCTCATTCCTTTTCCATCCCATGTTTTCTGTGCTGTTCAATAAATATAGCAGGAGGCCCTTTGTTAGGGACTAATAGACATCTGACACTGTCAACAGACAGAAGCCAGAACACAGAAGGAAGACCCTGGGAGGGAAGTGAAGAATTCCCACCTGGCTTAGCTCTTGGTCTAAGTGACTCTGGTGGGGGCTCTGACGCAAGTGCGGACAGCTGCATTTTCAGAGTAGGCAGCTGCATGTGGGGTATCTCTACTGGGATTTTCTTTAAGAGACCCTTCCCAGGCACCTTTGCCAAGCCCTTGTCACTGAGGGTTTTCTGGAGGCCATTTTATTCATCCTGACTCAGTGTCTGTCCATTCCTCGTCCTTTCTGTTCCTTCCTGCTGCTCTATAAGTCAATAGACACATTAGTAGCCTTTATTTAGGGCCCCTTGGCAGTAGGACAAGTTCTCCCATCTGGCTTCCATTAGACTCTGCCATTCTGGAAATGGAACCCTGGGGAGCCAGTATCTTCCTTTTCTGTCCCCTGCCTGCACTGCTGCAGAAAATACACTGAAGAGATTTGACAGTTACTTTCCATTTGACTTGTCCTAATTGACCTCTTCATCACCTGGCAGCTTGCCTGCCACGTGTCTGTGTTTCCTCTCTTATAAGTAGGAATAACAATATTCAACTTGAACTTGTTCATTGTCTGCTTGTTGAAATAAACAAGATGTCCTGATGGGAACAGCTGGAAGAAGGAAAAATTTATTTGGGCACAGGATTCAAGTTCATCATGGTGGAGAGGGTATGGTAAGCACCTGTGCTGACAGGAGCATGCGGCAGGCAGACACTTATGGTGGCCTGGAGGCACAGTGTGAGGTGGAAACCCATCCATGGACTCTTTCTAGGTCCCACCTCTTAAAGTTGCCACGGCCTTCCAGGGTAGTGCTATTGGCTGCAGCATTGTGTTCACAGAGCCTGAGGCAGGTTTTTCAGATTCAAACCATAGCACTCTCCAAATCCATCTTTCTATGACTCCGAGCTCATGAGTGAGAGCTTTTATTATCCATCTCATATATGCTACTCTTTTCATTGAAGCACTTTAGGAAAATTAAAATGAATAATAAAAGCCCATATGAATTACATTCGACAATACATTGACAGCCATAAAATGAAATGAATATTTTTTTTCTTTCTGGGTATGCATAATAATTTGACTAATTTTGAACAGATGGAGTCTGATTACGAACTAGCGAGGTACACTCTAGACTCAGGACATCAAGTAATGACCTACTTCATAATTTTAAATTATACCGATGAGACTCTTTGCCCCATGGTGGTTTAATTATTTTCTTGGAAGACATCACACTTTATTATTATTATTATTACTCAGGAAGCCTAACGAATTTTACCACTAATCTTTCCTCTGAAGTCAGAAATGATGGTTTCCCCATCTGGGTTGGTAAAGCATAACCCAGGGCAGAAAATTTTATGTGTGAAAAAGTGAGGACAGCTTTCCTTCACTGAGCCCTTCCCACTTTCAAACACATCCATCAGCCACCTGCGGGCCTGAGCAAGGAAGGAAGTAATCCCATTCCACCCCCACCCGGTCCTACGTTCATCACATTGATAACCTCTGCCTTGATTTATCAACCACCACTTCTCACCTCTATTAACTTTTGGTTAATATGCATCCAAGGTATGTTCCATATTAACATTTGAATTCTTATTCTATAATAACTATAACTTCCATAAGCATTTGGGTTGTGTGTGTGTGTGTGTACTATATCTAAAGTTATATTAGCCTGAGTAAGCAGAATGATCAAGGAGTATCACTATTGACCCTACTTCTGTTTATTCCTAAGTATTTACCATAGCTTTGTTTCATGGAGTGTGATTGAGCAAGACATAGTGAAGTCATGTGGCAGGGACCTATCAAGAAACTATGAGGTCAAGATCAAGGTTTTTTTTTTAATTAAAAATTATTTATTATTGTTATTGTTGTTGTGTGTATGATGTGACTGCATTGGTCCATTCATGATGCTCAGTTGGTAACTTTGTGGGGTCAGCTCTCTCCTTCTACCTTCCTGTGGGTTCCAGGGTTTGAACACAGGTTGTCAGGCTTTGAAGCAAATCACTGGCAAACTGCTGAGTTGTCTCAGCAGCCCCACCCCCACCCCCAGGACTAAGATTTTAAATGTACAGAATTTTGGAGGTTTATTCAGATAGTTTTAGTGGTCTGCTTTAATAATAACTAACATTAATGTCAGCAAGTAAAGCCTTCACCTTTGTAAAGTCTTTATACTCAAATTGGCTATGCCTGTGGTTACTTTCCTTG
Source organism: Mus musculus (assembly GCF_000001635.26). Taxonomy (NCBI): domain Eukaryota; kingdom Metazoa; phylum Chordata; class Mammalia; order Rodentia; family Muridae; genus Mus; species Mus musculus. The sequence continues at coordinate 81,603,737 of NC_000078.6, read as the reverse complement.
CTCGTGTGATAAAAATATCTAATCCTCCCCACCAAAGCAAGTTAAAGAAGGAAGGGTCTACTTTGGCTGACAGTTGGAGAGTGTAATCCACCGTGGCAAGGACATGAAGGCAGCAGATGCACACGGCTCATGGTCACACTGCGGTGTAGTCAGGCAGCGGAAAGGGGGCAAGATGGTGCTCAGCTGTTTTCTGTTTGATCAAACTGTGGGTCCCTGGTCTGTTGGGTGGTGTAGGCCATATTCGGGGTGGGTTCACCTTCTTCAGTTAAACTTTCTGGATACGCTCGTATAAAATATGCCCAGAGGTATGTCTCCATAGTGTTTCTCAATCCAGTCAGGATGACAACTACACCCCTTGTCAACTTGTAGCCTCCCCCAGCCTTGAGTAGGCTAGTTCAGACCTGGCTGCCACTGTGAATGAGACCATCTGGGGTGGAGCCTTCTGACCTAGATGGCTTTATTGTTCTGTCACCTGCTCTTCTCTGAGACGTCACTACCTGCTGAGAGGCTGAACCTGTCTTCCTGAGATATTCCTGAGATATTCCTGAGATAGCCGACAACCTGTGGACTTGGAGACCTAATGCTAACAACTTAGCAACAAAGCATCAAGAAGCCTGGTGTGGCAGGGGATGGGTTTTCCCTCTACATAAGCACAGACTCTTAGTAAACATGGGGCCATGATCAGAAAATTTGTCTTGGTCTCTTTACTTCTCTCTCCGGTCTCTCCTATACAGCTCCGGCCTCCCACTCAGGAACCCAGTTAGCGTGGCCTCAGGCAACTACATCAACTTGCCACCCAGATACATCAGTTTAAATGACATCATTCCACCCTCACCTCTAATCCTCTAATGCTTCATAGTCATCTTATAATGCAAAGTGCACTTAGCCCATCTCTAAAAGTCCCTATAGCCTTTAAATATGACCACACTGTTCAAAGGCCCCAAACCCAAGTTCTCTTATGAGGTTCAAGGCAATCTCTTAATTATGAGCCCCTATAGAATTCTTTAATTATATACTTTATATATATACATTGGTACAGAATGAACCTTCCTGGCCCCAAATGGATGGATGAGAGGCGAGCAAGGAAAGATCAGACAGGAGTATGATGAAACCCATGGAGGCAGATGCCGACGAGCTTCTGTGGTGTATGGTAATGAGGGGTTGATTCATCCTCTGGAACCATGCAACATCTGTTAAATCACCTTTACTTTTTATTACGATATTTATGCACATGGTCATTCTATACTCGACCACAACTAGCAGCTTAAAGAATAAAGGAAGAAAAAGAAGGGAAAGTTGTTTCTTTCAGTGATTTGGCCACGTATCAGATGGGCATTCTCAGCCTGTAGTAGCACATACGTAGCGTGCATTTATATTTGACATAAGTACTTTATCTATCTGATGATTATATGCATCGATACTCTGTCTGCATCTAACTGGAAAACACCATATGGTGTGGGTGGATGAGAAAATGGACTCTATCATGTCAACCTTGCCCCCCTCCTGCTATGAAGGGTTAATCTGTGAAGTAGCATTGCATCTTACTCTTGACAGTTATAAGAAGATACAAAATGAGTTTACATTATTTGTCAAGCTCGCAGAAAGTCACATTCACAGCGACAGACATCAGTAGGGGAAATGAGCTGCTTCTGTCAGCGGAAATTGAGTATGAATCCAGAGGTTTCCTTCTATCCATAAATACTTGGTAAAATTTTCTTATATCAGCATAGTTTATGCATGGTTCTGAGGACAGAGACCAATTTTCTTACGTCTACATAGGCTCGATTTTGAAATAAAATGTGAACTGCAGGAATTCTCAGCAGGAGGCAATGATTGGAGGACACAAAAATGTAATTACTGGGAAGACAGACATTGGATCAGAGTCACCCAGCTACCAAGCTGCAGAGAGAGTAACATGGAATGGGTTGAATCATGCAGTCACTGAATCCATCACCCGGACAGCTCTGCTTCTAAGAAGTGGTGGGTACAAAAAGATTATAATTTCCCCACGAGTCAGTGGAGAAGAGAGGCTAAGGGGAACATCTGTCCACAGATGTTGTTTCTTGCTTTCTCCCCATCCACATTTCCCTCTGATTAAAATCACTTACTATTGAATGTCAGCATCTTCAGAGTTGTAAACTGTTTGTTTCAACTTTTGTCCTTTGTTTTAATCTTGGTTAAACCCTAGTAGAATTTTCTAGGTCAATGTTTGGTGTGTGTGTGTGTGTGTGTGTGTGTGTGTGTGTGTGTGTGTGTGCACAGACACGTGCCTGTGTGTGTGAGCCTGTGCTTGTGCACATGTGTGTGTATGTGCCTCTGTGTGTTTGTGTGGGCATTAACATGTATGTATGTATGTGTGTGTGTGTGTGTGTGTGTGTGTGTGTGTGTGTGCCTGTGTGTGTGTGTGTGTGTTTGTGTCTGTGTGAACATGCCTACCCACTCACCCTCAGACACATTTGCTCTCTTGTGTACTGGGCTCCATGTGTGAATGAGGGCAGAGGAGAATGGTACTCATGGAAGTTTTAGATGTCCCAGGTACAGCATTACTCATTGCCATACAGCAGTGGGAGACATAGAAGACGCTCTGAGAGAAAGGCAAGCAGAGTAACAAAAAGAACAACTGAAAGCACCCAGTAACCCGAGGGTTAGTTACCCGAGTCAAGACTCTAGAAACACCCAGAATAAAGTGAAAAGGAAAGCACTGCACATTGAAACTCAAGGGATACAATGGAAAATGTTTCCTTGAGGAAATCTTATAGCATTAAATGATTAAAAGAGCATTGATAAGATGTTTATTTTTAAAAATGAAGGAAGAAGCCACAAGAAATGGAAGAATAGGATTAAGAGTGGAAATATATGAAAGAGAAAAAGACCCTCTAGAATTCATTAAGGTGAAAGTTGATTTTTAAAGAAATATAGTCAAATTAGGTGAAACTTTGGTTGATTTTAATCATGAAAAATGACGGAATAAACATGACTAACAGTGAGACTCACATGTCGGTAAGGTCCAGATTAAAAGGGCAAGAAGAATACTGGGGCCAAATGATCATATTAATAAAATCTAGGGGTTGTTTTAGCGTGGGTTTTTGAGATAGTCTCTCACTATATAGCCCCGGCTGGCCTGGAATTCACTTTGTAGACCAGACTGGCCTTGAACTTGCAGGGATCTTCCTGCCTCTGCCACACAAGTGCTGGGATTACAAACGTGAGCCACCACACCTGGCTACAACTTTTTTTGCATGCTAGAGATGCAACCAAGTGCCCTGCCTATGCTAGGGAGGCACCTACTACTTAATCACACCCTCTTCTTGGTAGCCTTATTTAGGAAACTGCCTAATCCTCTATTTATGGCTCCACAAGAGTGATTTATCAGCAGGTTTGTGTGTTTTCCTACATCTATCACCTTCTGCAACTGTCACTTGGCATACAGTTAGTTAACTTTGGGCTCCTACATGACAGGTGAGTAGGGTACTCCTCTCTGTAACATTCCAGAATCAGCTAAGCAACTTGAGGACATTAAACCTGAAGAACACTATGCTGGTCACGTCTCTTCCACCTTGCTGTGAAATTCTGACCATCTAGTTTGCTATTGTTGGTGCTTTTGGTTGCTTCTTGGGGTGTTTGAAGTTTAGTGCCATACAACCTCACAAACCTGGATGAATGTTCTGTAGTGAGAAGAATGATGATAGCCATCGAGTGTCTGTAATTCTGTTTCTTCCGGGCTGAGCATATCTGTGTTCTGTAATTGGGATCAGAGGTAGAGAGCTCTCAGTGATTAGACTACTTTACAATTACAGCTACTTCCCTGGGTGGACAGCTGTACTGTTTTGTATTTTGTGATATATATATATATATATGTGATTCATTTTCTTGTAACCCTTAAACACACAAACCGAATAGATACTTGATCTCTCCCTGGACCACTGAAGTTACTCTCAGAGATTCCAGAATAACATTTCAGTGGTGTTGTCTCAGCAGTTCTGGGGTTACTTTATACCCTCGTTTGTATTATGAAATAACTGAATTCCCTCTTCATAAGAGGAGAAAATATGGGATGGAGAGATGGCTCAGCGGCTAAGAGCACTGACTGCCCTTTCAGAGGTCATGAGTTCAATTCCTAGTGACCACATGGTGGCTCACAACCATCTGTGATGGGATCCAGTACCCTCTTCTGGTGTGTCTGAAGACAGCTACAATGTACTCACATATATAATGTAAACAAATAAATCTTTTAAAAAAAAGAGGAGAAAACATCTCACACAGACATCACACTTGCTAGAAGATGTTCTTAGAAAGATATCATATGAATAATGGTCATGTATTTCTTTTTTTTTTTTTTTACTCAGAACCTTAGCATAAGTTGTCCTTGGGTTGTATGGTCTGCATTGTTCTCTAGTCAGGAGAGATCTTAGGTGTTTTCTTAAGATCCATTTCCATATCACAACCTCTCATTTCATTTACTGTTGAACTCTAGGAGTTTATTATTGTCCCAAAGGCCATCATACCATCTGTTCACTTTTACAAGCATTAGCTCAATCAACAAATGTTGCTGAGCACCTTCTGCAGAGGAGAGCCTGTCAGTTACTAAATAATTAACAGGCCAGCGCCCCCTTACCTCAGAAGAGCTAGCTGGCTCTAAATCTCAGCCTTAAAAAGCTAAAGAACCCCTGGTCTATCGGATGCCTTACAAACCTATACAAAATAAACAGATCTTCATTTTCATCTACTCACTGTTGTTACTCCTAAGTTGATTAGTCGCAGCTGGTTTTATAAATCAGTACCCTGAGAGAATGCCTCTGTCTTCTTCACCAGGGTATTAGTCACTATTGCTTTTTAACACTGTCCTCTAAATATTTCAGTTCAATCATTTGTATTAGTGTAGACACCATTTAGTTTCCAATGACTTCCTACTTAGATTCCCTGACTTGAGTCTTATGACCACTTCAAACACTTAAAGCAAGCATCTTTCTAAACCAAAGTTCAATCACATTTATCCTGTTGCCTGTTGCCTGTTGTCAAAGACAGGCTCTGTCACCATATGGTAAACCCAATGGGTGTCAGTGGTATAGCCACTGACAGGGGTCTGCCCAGACATGGACCAGGGCTGCTGCCTGTGGCAGCCAGCAGTTAGAGAAGAGAAAGGGGGAAAATCAAACACTTACACGCATGCGCACACGCACACACACACACACACACACACACACACACACACACACGGGGGGGGGGGGCTTGGTGAGTAGAGCAAGCTCCAACATACATCCACACAAGCTTTGATGGATGGAACAGAGCTCCAACACATTCCCACACAAAATTTACACACATATATACATATATATACCTATATACATATACACATATACAAAGCATTCATATATACACATAGTTGGTAGGTAGAAGGAACAATGTTCCAACAACTTTATTCTTTCTCCCATGGCTTATATGTCCCAGCAAAATCTTTCAAGCATTATAAAATTACAATGTGATTACATTCTAGTTTTCTTCTAGTGAATGACTTCCCCAATACCTTCATAAGAAATAACATTACAGCCGGGCATGGTGGCGCACGCCTTTAATCCCAGCACTCGGGAGGCAGAGGCAGGTGGATTTCTGAGTTCGAGGCCAGCCTGGTTTACAAAGTGACAGAGAAACCCTGTCTCAAAAAAACAAAAATAGAAAAAGAAAAAGAAAAAAAATAACATTACATAGTACAGGTAAACAAATTACGGAGCTGGAGAGATGGCTCAGCAGCTAAGAGTACTGAGTGCTTTTCCAGAGGGCCTGAGTTCAATTTCCAGCAACTACATGGTGGCTCACAACCATGTATAATGGGATCTGATGCCCTCTTCTGGTGTGCCTGAAGACAGCTACAGTGTGCGCATATATATAAAATAAATAAATAAATCTTAAAAAAAAGCAAATTATTCCCAAGAACTCACAAACATTTGTAACTAAGCAACTTATTATAGATTACATAGATTAAGTGTGAGCAAGCAAAGTAGTTTTCTCAGCCAGTTTCTCTTACTGGCAAACAGCAATTTGAGGTTCAAAAAAAGGGGGGATTAATTAGTTCATTATTTATAAAAAGTAATCTTATAAGAATCTTAAAAGAATCACAAATCTAAACTTTTACATAAAAATCAGTGATATCTACTTTAAATCCTCAGAATTAATATACTCATCAGCAATTCTTATTATACTTTTACGCAGAATGCACATATTCTCATCAGTAATCCTATTAAATCATATCAGGACATTGAGGGTAAAAATGAGTATAAGAAATCAGCCACCACCAGCCAGCCTCAGTGAGACTCACGTCAGCCAGGGCTGCCATTGTTCTTGTTCCTTGGCCATAAAATGTTCCTAGGTTACCTTATAAGAGTGTGCCTTTCTGAACTTCAAATTGTTACCTAAGATGTTCTACATCAGAGCCAGTAGCAAAAACATCTCAACCTAGCTTCACTAACAATTTTATTTTTCCAAATATTTTCTAAGGGTGGTGGTCACTGCTGACAATCTATATCTTTAAGTTCTTTCTAGAGTGGTAACTATATCATTAATCTGCTCCAGCAGTAATGCTTGATAAAGAACAAGCACTATTATTGTGAGGGACAGAGATACTGTCCAGTGAGGGGTGGAGTTGCCCTTAGAGTTTTCACAGTTCCTAGATTAAGGGGGCAGTGAGGGCAGCGAGCGGAGCAGAGCTCCTAACAGCATGAAGTCCTCAGGACCTGTGGTCCTCAGGGCGGTGCCACACCCAGGCACACCAATCGTGAATGTTCTAACCTGTGGGCTGCATCACATAAAGCTATTTAGCTATATCCTATAAAACTTGCTGTTTCCTGTTGAAACTGTCCACATAAAAACAAAAGAAACAAAGAAACAAACCAAACAGAAAGCCCTCTGGCAGGGCCCTCGCCAGGCTGCAAAATACAGTGAACTTCTCCAGTCTGGCTTATCATACGTTCTGTGTGTTGCCACAGCCTTTCCTAATCTTCTAAAGACATAAGGAAACAAGATCAGTGAAACAAAACCCAAAAGCTTGCCTTTTCCTGCTGAAACTATCCGAATAAAAACAAAGAAACAAACCAAACAGAAAAGCAGAGCAGTTTGGACACACTTCTTTGTCATTTCCGGTATAAAATCCTAGTTCACAAATTGAAGTGAACAAGAAATATGTTTTCTCTGGATGTGGTGGCCCACACCTTTAATACCAGCACTTGAGAGGCGGAGGCAAGTAGATCTCTGTGAGTTCAAGGCCAGCTTGGTAGCCTAGTCAGCAAACCAAGTTCCAGGACAGCTAAAAAATCTTGTCTTGAAAACCAACGTGTGTGTGTGTGTGTGTGTGTGTGTGTGTGTGTGTGTGTGTGTGATGTATTTATTATGCTGAGAATTTAAAATGTGGAATTCTTTGATCTGTGAGTCGAAAAGTCCCAGTTAAATTAATGGTTCTCCTGCCTTGTTTGTGGATTCTGGTTACATGCTGGGGGAGCCTAGGTAGTCCTTAGTTTTGTGAATTTAGGTTCCTTCCTTCAGGTTTTGGGGTTCTCCTCTCAGTTTCTGTATCTTGTTTGTAAGCATCTCCATCATTTTGCTTTTAGAAAACCACACTAGAGACAGAACGTTCTGTTGTGGGTTTCTATGGCTTCCTCACATCACAGAATTGTTCCCTGCCTTCAAGTGTTTAGACACTACTCAAGGAATTCCTCTTCTCTCTCTCTCTCTCTCTTTTTTGTTGTTGTTTTTTCGTTCCTTTTCTCTCATTTAAAAATTTTATTTATTGATTTATTTATTTATTGATTTATTTATTTATTTATTTATTTATTTATTTATTTATTTATTTATTTATTTATTTTGAGACAGGGTTTCTCTGTATAGCCCTGGCTGTCCTGGAACTCACTTTGTAGACCAGGCTGGGATTAAAGGCATGCGCCACCACGCCCAGTTCCTTTTCTCTTTTTAATCTTGTTAATAATTCACCCCTGAATTCCCTTCCTATCTCTTGAAATTTAGTCATAAAATGCTACAGGTTTTTAACTGGTTTAGGTTTTTAGTTGGTTCAATAACAGGAATAACAAAGTCTCTTGATTTTCTCTGCTTGAGATAAGGTGAAAAACGGAGCTCCTAAGTCTAACAGTTTGTTTTTATACTCATGAGGTTTTTAAAAATACTGTCTCTGTGTGTAGTCCAGGCTGGCCCCAAATTTGTTATGCACTTGGCTCTGCCTCCTGAGAGATGGGATTACAAGTGAAAGCCTTGGTTTAGAGAATTTTAGAATGTTAGTAGTGAGCACGAGGCAGCGCTCTGTTTAACCTCTTTACTTGTAAATGAAATTACTTTCCCCACTGTTTGGGCCTAACGCTTTGCTTATTTTTTGTTTGTTTGTTTTGTTCTGGCTCTGTTACTACAACCTCTGCCAGCTGCAGTTTGGCATCTAAGCGAGGGGGTCATTCTTTATCTTCTTACTCCACAGGTCTACAGGCCCCGCCTTCCCTGCGCCATCCTTCTGCGTGTCCCAATCCCCTCCCCTCCCCGCCGCCACCCTGTGACACGCCTTCTTCTTTCCCGCCCGTGTCCAACGACCAAAGCTCAACCCGGCTCCACCCACTTTAGGTCTCATCCCCGCCCCCAAACACTTTTTTTTTTTCCTGCCGCCGCGCTCCGCGTGAATACTTTTGACCTCCCCGCTAACCGTACGGCCGGCAGCCTCCGCTTCCGTCGCGGTAGTCATCGCCTTTACTGTGCGCCGGAAGGAGGCTCTTATAGCGCTTTTGGAATTATGGCGGCGGTGGATATCCGAGGTAATTAATTTTATGCTCCCCTTACCAGATTGTGGTTTACTGGGGTTTCATAGCTTGCGGAAGTCAGCGTTACCCTCTTTTGTGAGGTCTCTCAAGTTCTTCTGAGTGGCTCCTGGATACCCTAAGGCTCTAATCTAACGAAAAGGGGTCGCGCTTTCCCGTTTTCTGACGAGTCTCTTTAAAAGGGTAGATGCGGAAAAACTAGAAACAATTTAGGGGTTTCTCTCACAATGCTGGGCGTTATGTCGGGGCGAAGGGATAGCTTTTCGGAAGAGAGAAGTGGAATAAGATAAGGGCTGATCCCACCTTATGGGTCCCCGGACAGAAATCCCCGTCTTCTTATTAATAATTTTAAATTTTAGCCTATAATACCTTTCACTTATCATTCATTCAGTGGTTGCCTTCGGCAAGCTGAGCAGTAGAGGTATATTTTCATTGAGTAAGAATAAATAAATGAATGGAGACTCAACCTCTTACTAGCTTCTTGGTCGGGTAGCATTTTGTTTAGCAGTTTGTTTTTGCTTGTGTATATTTCATTCTTCCTCTTGGCAATTTCATACATGTACATAGTGGATTGCTTATTACTTAGATTTGTTAGCGTAATTGTAATGTGTCTGGTGTTTAGAGGAATGGCAGAGAAGCTGGCATAGGGAGGAGATGTAGAAGAGAAGATCTGGAAAGATAAATGTGAGAGAACAGTCAACAGGGACGGCATATTCTGACTTTGTCTTTTTTTTTTTTCATTTACGCATTTCTTTACTAGATCATTTTAGCTGCTGACAGTAGTGTAAAAGTCAGGGATAGAATTAGAAACAAAAAAAGGAAAACAAAACGAAACCAGGGCTTTTCTGGGATGGACAGAAATTAGAGGTAGCTTGGAAGAGTGATGACTGCATTAGTGAGAAGGTTAAATCTGCTTGGTTTTTGGTATATTCTGTTTATGAAGTGATCACAACTTACCTTTTATTTTCAGACTTGACTTTTCATTTCAGTTTTTGTAGATGAATGTCCATGGATACATGAGGCTGTTTAAATTGATTGAGATCTGTGAATAATAAAGTAAGTCATACTTGCCTTGACCTTCAGGCATGGATTGGAAGCATTTAGTGATTATTATGCTCATTCCTGATGAATAAAAACTCACAATTTAGTGGGAGCAGATTATCTGTGATTCTGGTTATGGAATAAGAATTAGTAATAAGGGGGCTAGAGAGATGGCTTAGCGGGTTAAGAGTACTGATTGCTCTTCAGAGATCCTGAGTTCAAATTCCACCAACCACATGGTGGCTCACAACCATCTGTAATGGGATCTGATGCCCTTTTCTGGTCTGTCTGAAGATAGCCACAGTGTACTTGCAATTATAAAATAAATTAATTTAAAAAAAGAATTAGTAATAAAAGTATATAAATTTGCCATGAGAACAGAGAAAATGCCACCATTACTACTGTAACAGTTATTGGGTTACAGTGTGCCAAGCATTTAATGTGCATAATATTGTATGTATAATTATAGATCTTACCTACCTACCAATGGTTAGTTAATAGATATGGACATGAAATGGTTATGCCTGGTAATGGCAGAAAGATAAAACTTTTTTAAGGAAAAAGTTATCGTTTCCTAAAGCAGCTAAAAGAAATGTACATTTTATGGTAAATGGAATTGTTAGTAGGATTAGGAAATTTAAATCATAGTCGTGGTTTTCCCTGTGTTGCTCTTCATTAGCAAAGATGCCTTTTTCCAAAAACATTATTTCCTGGTTTTATATATTGTGACTTTACCCATATATATTTGTGTGTATACACACACACATACACACACACACACATATATATAAATGGTTGGTATTATTTTTGTTAATATACTTCATTTGTTCCTTTTATTTTATTTTATTTTATTTGGTTTTTCAAGACAGGGTTTCTCTGTGTAGCCCTGGCTGTCCTGGAACTCACTTTGTAGACCAGCCTGGCCTTGAACTCAGAAATCTGCCTGCCTCTGCTGGGATTAAAGGCGTGTGCCTAAACGCCCATCATTCCCTCTATTTTAAAACACACAAAGCATGATTTTTTTTTTAAAATTGTTTTAACATGTAACAACTTTTTCTCATTTGATTAATATTTCACGGGATTGCTTGTCACTTTGACCTAGATCTGACTTCTTCAGAAATGGTAAAAGTAGCTGTATAGAAGAGCTGAAGTTTTTCATCCAGTATTATATGTTAGGGTGTTGATTACTTAACTATAATGGTGTTTAGTAGGCACTGATATGAAACATCATCATAGCCAATGCTCAATTAAACTCATTATAGGAAACCAATTTACCGTATCTTTTAAGACAGGATCACATGTAGTCCAAGTTGGCCTCAATCTTTTGATCCACCTATCTCAGCATCCCAGAGTGCTATGACTTATAGGTCTTCATCACTGTTCCTGGATCTACCATATCTTTTTAGAATTTGAGGTTTAATTCTACTCTGAATCTGAAACAGTATGGCTGTAATAGTGGATTTTACCATCTTCCCCTTAACTTTTACAACACTATCCTCTCATCTGTAATAAAAGGCTCCCTAATATTCCCTGTTGATCAGTGGAAGGATCTTTAAACTGGTGGTTGTGGCTGTTTTAATTGTTTTCTTTTCTTTTCTTTTTTTTTTTTTTTTTTTTTTTTTTTTTTTTTTTTGGTTTTTCGAGACAGGGTTTCTCTGTGTAGCCCTAGTTGTCCTGGAACTCACTTTGTAGACCAGGCTGGCCTCGAACTCAGAAATCCACCTGCTTTTGCCTCCCAAGTGCTGGGATTAAAGGTGTATGCCCGGCTCGTTTTAATTGTTTTGAATCAGTTTTCAACACTTAAGAAGTCAGGATTTCTAGGATTTTAATTTTTTGGGTTTTTTTGAGACAGGGTTTCTCTTTGTTGCCCTAACTGTCCTTGAACTTGCTTTGTAGACCAGGCTAGCCTAGAACTCAGAGATCTGTCTACCTCTGTTTCCCAGTGCTGGGACTAAAGATATGCACCACTACCACCGAGTTCTTTTAATACCTTTGTAAATGAGTTTTCTATACTAGGAAATAGTTTTTATTTATTTATTTAATTTATTTTTTTTACTTATTCATTTTATATCCAACTCACTGCCCCCCACCCCACTACCCCTTCCCCCAAGCCTTCCCCTCTCCCCTGCCACTTCTCCTCTGAGCATCTCCCTGGAGCCCCTCTGGGTATCTCCCTGGAAGTAGTTTATACTTCTTTTCTTTGTGGTGAGCCTTTCTTCTTTAACACAGTGCAAAATCCACCTCTTGCCCCATGAAAAATAATTTCCATTTCCCCTTTAAAGTGTTCTGCTTCCCCTTTTGTGCTTTTGTAATTCATTTATCCCTAACTTTACTACTTCCTATGTTTCTTTTTCATATCTGACTTCTATTAGACTGTCACAGTACATAGGGCAGAATAAATCATTCTTTAATTCATAGCACATAATAGGTATTTGTTAAAGTAGGTTATTTCTCTTTTCTAACTGTTTTTTTCCCCCCATAGATAACCTGCTGGGGATCTCCTGGGTTGACAGCTCTTGGATCCCCATCTTGAACAGTGGCAGTGTCCTGGATTACTTTTCAGAAAGAAGCAATCCTTTCTATGACAGGACGTGTAATAATGAGGTGGTCAAAATGCAGAGGCTGACATTAGAGCACTTGAAGTAAGTTGTTCTAGAGATTTTGCAGCAAATAGTTATTTTGGCCTGTGCGTGGTGGTTGGTAACAGACACAGTAGAACCTTTGGAAGGAAAGCAAAGTTTTAGCTGGGGAGATAACTTGGTGGGTAAAAGTACCTGTGCAGGTGCTTGGTAATCCGATGGTGGAGGAGAGAATCAGCTCTTGAAAGTTGTGCTCTCAGGCGCTTGGTGGGGATACATGTGGCCTCAACCCTAACAAAGAGTTACAGGCCACTGAGTAAAGCTGGGAGTGGGAGAGAGGGCCTCCCAGCCAAGAGCACACCAATCGGTTGTCTAGTGCCAAGCAGCCAGCCCTGAAAACATGCATACAAGGCACATCATATGGACTTAACAGGTTATAGTTAGGAATTACATATAATATCTATATTTTCATTTATATATAATACACATAAGTTTATAATATGTATTATATATAAGTATATAATATACATATATATGTAAGTATATAATATGTATACTATGAGTACATATATGTAGTAATAACTTGATGAAAAAGGGGCTGTGAATTTGAAGGAGAGTGGGGAGGTATAGGTGGGAGACTTGGAGGAAGGGGAAGGGAGAAATATTTTTCATTAAATTGCAGTCTCAAAAATAAACAAGGGCTGGAGAGATGCTCAGCAGTTAAGAGCACTGACTGGTCTTCTGAAGGTCCTGAGTTCAAATCCCAGCAACCACATACATAGTGGATCTATAGTGAGATCTGATGCCTTCTAGTGTGTCTGAAGATAGCTACAGTGTACTTACATGTAATGATAAATCTTTGGGCCAGAGCGAGCAGAGCCGGAGCGAGCAGAGGTCCTGAATTCAGTTCCCAGCAGCCACATGATGGCTCACAACCATCTGTACAGCTACAGTGCACTCATATACATAAAAGATTGTCCTTTGACCTTACACACACATACACCCACATTTGTGTGTGTATGTATAAAATATAATACATGTATGTAAACATATATAATCTAAAATAATAAAACACACTCTGTTTGGGTTTGTACAAATTTGACATCCATTTGTAACTTAAACGTCTTTGAAATGTCTGTGTAAGGTAGGACCGGAGCTACTGCTCAGTGAGTAAGTTTATCATTGGGGCCATTCAGTCAGATAACTATTATTATTCTCTTTTCAAATCTGATATTATTTAATGTAGTCTGGTTTATTGCAAGACCTTCTTTGACAAATGAAAAAATTTTATCCAAACATGAAACAGGATTCTTCACACATAGGATGCTAAATAAGAGTTTTGTTCCATTTGCACAAGTTTCTGAAATAACTCATGTAAATATTGGGGATGAGGTAAGTTTTATAAAGTTTAGTTCTTCTGTTTCTCTTGGGCCCACGGCGCCGACAAGATGAACAAGTGCTGTGGTCTCCGTACTACCTGGAAGCTCCATAGTCACTGATGGGACCAGAAGTGGCATGATAAGCAGTACAAGAAAGCCCACTTGGGCACTGCCCTGAAGGCCAATCTGTTTGGGGTGCCTCTCATGCAAAGGGAATTGTGCTGGAAAAAGTAGGGGTTGAGGCCAAACAGCCAAATTCTGCCATCAGGAAGTGTGTCAGGGTGCAGCTTGTTAAGAACAGCAAGATGACAGCCGTGATGGCCCCGTGGTGGCCGCGTGATGGCCGCCTGGCGGCGTGGAGGAGAATGATGAGGCTCTGGTGCTGAGTTGGGTTGAAAAGGTCACGCTGGAGGTGTTATTCCTGGAGTCCGCTTTAAGGCCGTTAAAGTAGCCAAGGTGTCTCTTTTGGCTCTATGCAAAGGCGAGAAGGAAAGACCAAGATCATAAAATTTGGCAATGGAAACAGTAATAAATTTTCATATTCTGAAAAAAAAGTTTCTATATTTTAAATAACTTTTACTATGAGGTAAATGTAGCTGTTAAAGGTAACTTACTGTAGTTTTAAATATAATCTTACTGAAACTAAATTTAAATTTATGAGGTTTTATATTGTTTTAAAGCCACATTTTAATCTATATACCACCTGTATAGGAAAATAGGTAGTTTTATTCAATAGCCAACCTTAACCACTGATCATCAGCACTTTTAGCCCCGCTTTTACAATGCTGTTATACTTTATCTGGTAACTTAAGTGTCCTATAGAAAGTTTGGACTCATTCACGATCTCTGTGTGCCCCTTTCAGTCAGATGGTTGGAATCGAATACATCCTTTTACATGCTCAAGAGCCCATTCTTTTCATCATTCGAAAGCAACAGCGGCAGTCCCCTGCTCAAGGTAAAAAGTACAAAACACCATAATTTATTTGCTTTCTGACCTGTGTTTTTAAATAAGGGATTTACTTTGGTATACCATTCTGCAACTGACTTGTGTGTTATGTATTTTGGTTTCTTTTGTCTTCATTTGCATTGAATTCTGTTTCGGTAGGTTCTCCAAACTACATACATATCTAATACTTGTTAGCATCAGCATCCATTGTACTCATGATCAGAATTCATTATGGCTGCCCAGAAGGTTACACAGCTAGACAGTCAAGCAAAAAGACATTGTAGGAATCTACATCTTCTGAGGACCCATACCAAGTATTCCTTCTGTTCAGCATAGATAAAACTATATGTGAGTGTACATACACACACACACACACACACACACACACACATATTTATTTATTTATTTATTTATTTATTTATTTATTTCCAGAAAGTCATTTGAAACTCTGAGCCTGAGGGTTTTTGTTTTTTTTTTTTGTTTCTTTGGTTTTTGTTTTTGGTTTTTGTTTTTTTTTGGTTTTTGTTTTGTTTGTTTGTTTGTTTGTTTGTTTTAAAGAACTGGTCACATAGGCATAGCATTTTCTGCCTACTAGAATCACAGACTCCTAGTAGCAAACCAGGCATCCACCATATTCAAATTCTACATTTTGGCTGGGCAGGCAGGTATAGCTACACTTAAGAAGTATATCCCAAACTCTTGTAGCACTCGAGCACAGTTGTTGAGTCCCTGGACCTTGAGTCTCTTGAGAACCTTTCATTTCCCCTCAGTCTCTGAGATGATAACTTTATAAAATACATGACCGCCGGGTGTGGTGGCGCACACCTTTAATCCCAGCACTCGGGAGGCAGAGGCAGGCGGATTTCTGAGTTCGAGGCCAGCCTGGTCTACAAAGTGAGCTCCAGGACAGCCAGGGCTATACAGAGAAACCCTGTCTCGAACCCCCTCCCCCCCCAAAAAATTAAAAAAATAAAATAAAATACATGACCTATATAGTTTTATTAAATTCATAGAGAATAAAGTGAGTATCTTCAAATGGCACATTCAATCAAAAATCATACCTGGGTTTATTACCAAATGATACTCACTTAGGAAACAACAGTGAGGAGTAAATGAACCCAGGTCTGGTTTGAATGAGAGAGCTACGGCATGTAGTTTAGTGAACACTGGAACTTGAAAAACACCTTGAGATCAAGCCAGGAATTTGCAGTCTCACTGAAGAGATGATCCAAAGTAGAAAGCTGGGTAGTATTGCCAAGAGACATCTCCCAAGTAGATGCTCCACATCAAGATACTTGGGGACATCCTTTAGTCTCACTTGCCAAAGAGGTTGCAGTTCAGAATCCAAATCTTGTTTCAGAATGAAAGGTTTAGAGTCTCTACAGAGAAAAGGGAACCTTAGATAATAAGCAAGGTCACTTGGGAATATTCAGGATATAGAAATGGCATTAGGTGACATTGGACTCAGTCCTGGGACTCAGAGGCAAGTATATCATTCTCCCCCTATCCTTTTAATAAGAGCAAATAGGCCACCCATATTAATGAGAGTGGAGATAGAGGTCAAATCCCCAGTGTGTAGGTAAAGGAGCCATGTACAGGATTAGCTCTTAGGCTCACAGGCTTTTACCCAGAGCAACCCTGACCTGCTCCCGTGTCGTTTTGCCTGGGGGAAGGGAACTAGGACACTGAACCTTCATGAAAGATGACATGTCTCCCTAGAATAGGCTCATATATGCCGCAGAGCCTTTCCATTGCAGTGCTTAGCCTTGCAACTCTCTCGGGCTGCTGAAGCACACTCACTCTATCCCGTGCAATGAGACTAGCCTCATGGGATATAAGAGCTGAGTGGCCAGCGACCTATTGCCTAAGCATAGATAACCATATATCAGGGGGAGCTCCATGTTCTAGTCCTGCAAGCGCCTGGGCAATAACCACCTTGTCTCTCCTAGTTTAGGCCTTAAGCTTACAGACCAATCAAAGAAGCAACACTAATCCACAGCAAAGTGTATCTCCAAATAATATTAATCCCACCCATTTTTTAAAGAAAGAAAATGCTGAGGAGATCCAATTGGGTAATCCTTTGGTCAGGGACAGGTCCAAGCGCGTGGAGTTGACCTGAAGTCTCAATTCCCGAAGGATCTGTTCAAATTCAGCCATCCAATTCTGTAACATATACTGAAAAAGACTTTTTGACAAATTAGCTGTCCTAGTAAATTTAACATACTGAATGGAAATAACACACAATTCCGGAAACTTTTGTTCACAACCCTGCTGAGTTATTTGTCATAATACATCTAGTTGTATCTGGACAAGATCTATGAGTTGATTAACCAGCATGAGACCTCTCTGTATCTTGACATTAGCTGAGGCCTGTTCATCTATGACTGTAGTCACTGAGGCTGACAAAGTGTTAATGGTGTCAGTCGTCTGGACCTGTCCAGACAGAGCCAAGGCTGTCTGAATTAAGGCCAAACCCAGTTCCTAGTTAGTGGTAAAAAAGCAGGAGAATACTTGAGCATTATACATCACCGTCATTGGGAGTGGAAATGTCGACATTATCCCCCAACGCTGCTCTCTCTTTATTATTGACGCCCTGGACATCACCAAGACGAGGGACATTAGTATTCCCTTGGTCAGTCTGGATTTTTCGGGTGAGTCTTTCTGGTACCCAAAATGGGTTGTCTTCATCCTGTGGGAAAACACAGACAGCTCCCCTGGATCTTATCAAGATAGGATCCGGGCCATACCATTTATTATCAAGGACATTTTTCCATTTAACCATCTCATTGGGCCTATCTGGCTCTGAACAATGACGTTCAGCCGCAGTATGGCCATGAGCATCAATATTTAAAAAATTGAGTGTAAAGAGTGCCAAAGACACCGACACTCTTGGTGCTCGGGGTACAGTCTCCTCAAAAGTTCCCCTCTTCTGTTTTATAAGATAGGCTTTGAGGGTGCGATGCGCACGCTCAACAATACCCTGTCCTTGAGGGTTGTATGGAAGTCCAGTCAGGTGGGTTACGTCCATCTGACGGCAGAACTGTTGGAATTTTTGAGACGTATAAGCTGGTCCATTATCAGTCTTAAGGAGTCTGGGTTTCCCCCAAGCACTCCATGCCTCAAGACAATGTTGAATCACATGTGAGGCTTTTTCTCCGGTTAACGGAGAAGCAAACATGATGCCAGAACATGTGTCAATGGACACATGGAGATATTGAAGTTTTCCAAAGGAAGAAACATGTGTAACATCCATTTGCCAGACCTGTAGAGGTCGAATACCGCGTGGGTTAATTCCCACATGAGGAACTGGCAAGAACTCACAGCAGCTTTGACATTGAGTAACAATGTCACGGGCTTCTTTTCTTGTCAAGGAGAAACGACTGCGTAATGTTTCAGCCGTCACATGAAAATTGTTATGAAAATTTCTTGCAGCCTCTACCGGGGATGATAGGGCAGCAGCCACCACTTTAGTGGCCTTATCTGCCAAATCATTTCCCAGAGCCATGGGGCCAGGTAGGCCTGAATGGGCTCTAACATGAGTAATATAAACAGGAGATCTTCTAGATAACAAAACTAATTGTATCTGCTGAAAAATATTGGCAACTCTACTGGAAGGCTTAATCACTCCAGCCACTTCTAAAAGATTTACTGCATTTACCACATAACAGGAATCTGACACAATATTAAGGGGTTCTAAAAAGGTTTTTAAAACTTCTAAGACCACTAAACATTCTACCACTTGCGGTGAATTTTCATTATATTGTTTGGATACCACTTTACCATTAGCCACATAGGCACCTATGCCAGTTTTTGATCCATCAGTATATACCACAATCCCATTTTTAAGTGGGTTTCTTACTGTTATTTGTGGAAACACAACAGATTGATTTTGGGCAAACTGTAAGATTGGATGTTTTGGATAATGGTTATCTATTTTTCCTGAAAAGGAGGTAACTAAAACTGCCCAATCATTAGATGCGGCTGCCAAGGTTTGAACCTGTGCAGCGGTATAAGGTACAATTAAAAGATATGGACTTTGCCCAAAGTGGGTGATTGCTGCTTTTAGACCTTTAAGGGCAAGCTGTGCAATTGCATCAGGATACCAATCTATTATTTTAGCTGGGGATACGTTTGGATGGATCCACAACAATGGCCCATTCTGCCACAAAACTGCAGTTGGCAATTGTGCTGTCTTAAAGACACACAAACTGAAAGGCTGCGAATCCTCAATACGTTGTAATTGTGCATTCTGTAAGGCCTTTTCCACTTTTTGTAAGGCCTGGTTAGCAGCTAGAGTAAGAGTCCTAGGGGAGGAGATATGAGGATCTCCTTCTAAAATACCAAACAAAGGCCTTAACTCAGCGGAAGGAATCTTTAAAAAAGGTCTAAGCCAATTAATATCTCCCAACAGCTTTTGAAAATCATTTAAGGTATGGAGGTGATCTCTTCTTATCTAAACATGTAAATATTGATTTCTCTCAAAGGAGGAAATATGCGTGACATCCATCTGTCAGACCTGTAATGGCCTGACGCCACGAGGGTTTACCCCTACGTGAGTAGATAAAATTTGACAACAATCTAAAGGCATTATTAAGTAATCAGAATCACTTTCAGTAGAACCAATCCCTCTGGCAGCTCAAGGAATACCAGAAGAAGAAAAAACAGCCATGTAGGCTTGGCAAAATTATTATTAGTTGAGCTATTCTGTCCCTTTGTGATATAGAAAAGACAACTTGAGGACAAGAACAGAGAACCTGAAGTTCCCCTTTACAATTCTGATCTACAACTCCAGGGTAGACAATAAGACCTTGTAGGCTGCAAGAGCCTGCCTCTGTCATTATTGTCCAGTGGCTTCACCTGCTCGGGAGAGCGCCTTCCAGGCCCTAATAGCCTTTTCATTTGATTCAGAACTACTAAAAACTGGCTCCTTGAGCTCATCTAGTGATGAGTATAGGCTCCTTCTCTTAGAAGCCTCCGCTGATTGATCTTTTTTCTTTTCCCTTTTTCCTCTTTTTCTTCTAATCTCTCTCCAGGTATTCCTACCTAACCTTAACTTTTCCTCGGGTTCAAGACCCTTGGAAAGGCCTGTATACTTATTTTGTGTACCATATTTCCTCTTTGCTCCTACTCTCTCTCCCCGCTTTACTTCTGATAGCTTGTCCTGAATTTCATCTAGAATCCGCCCTATCTTAACCACTTGATAACATGTGAAAAGGAACAAAAGGGCTTCTAACACTAGAAAAAATTCAAGGCCAAACATTTTCCACTTTACTTCTGATAGACTGTCTTGAATTTCCTTAGAAAGTTCAAGGCCAGGCTTACCTCGTAAAGCTATACTTACGGGTTACCGCCGTTCCCCAGCTGAAAAGTTCTGAATTCATACAGTTGAATCCTTCTTAACAGTCTGCTTTACGGGAACCTTTATTACCGCGACCCGCAGTTCTGGTTCTGGAATGAGGGATCTTCCTTGCGCCAGTCCCGAGTTTTTTCTCGTCCCGGAATTCGGCACCAATTGTTATTAGACGCGTTCTCACGACCGGCCAGGAAGAACACCACAGACCAGAATCTTCTGCGGCAAAGCTTTATTTCTTACATCTTCAGGAGCCAGGGTGCAGGAAGCAAGAGAGCAAGAAGCAAGAGAGCAAGAAGCAAGAGAGAGAGAAAAGCAAGAGAGCGAGAAAACGAAACCCCGTCCCTCTTAAGGAGCATTCTCCTTCGCCTCGGACGTGTCACTCCCTGATTGGCTGCAGCCCATCGGCCGAGTTGACGTCACGGGGAAGGCAGAGCACAAGTAGTCATAAGATACCCTTGGCACATGCGCAGATTATTTGTTTACCACTTAGAACACAGCTGTCAGCGCCATCTTGTAACGGCGAATGTGGGCGCGGCTCCCAACATATCATCAGACGATATCACCAGATATCGTCACTCGAGTTGGCTGACAGCAATGCACAGCATACACAGAACACTGGTGTGTGCTATGTGTACCTATACCTGTACCTAACTTGATTGAGATGTGCCTGTGGTTAGGAGTTGATGAACTCCTCTGGCTATATAGATGGAATGATATAGAAGTACTCAACTCTAGGTAACAAGAAATGAACAGTGTGGCTGTTTTCCTGTGTTGCTTACTTATAAAGAGAGAAATTGCCAGACCTTCCCTTAAAGTTCTATTTAGGGAAGTGTTTAAGTTTAGCTGTCCAATTCTTGAAAAATCATCTTTTTAGCAGTTTGTTTTCAAGGTGTGTTCATAAGCATTTTTCCTTGCTGCTTTAGTTATTCCACTGGCTGATTACTATATCATCGCTGGAGTCATCTATCAGGCGCCAGACTTGGGATCAGTTATAAACTCCAGAGTGGTATGTGTCTTCCCTCACCTGCCTGCCTGCCTTCCCTCCCTCCCTTCCGTCCTTGACGTAGTAGCCCTGTACTGTTGAACACTGGCCTTGAACCCCTGGTTCTCCTGCTTCCATCTTCTAAGTACTGAGATTGCACACTTAGCTTTTTTCACATTCTTTGAACATTAAAGCAGACATCTAACTGAGATACCGTGCTCTGAAGCAAGTAGAAGGTCTTTCACTTTGTGCCAGCTGGTATAAAATGCTGACTGTTGGAGGGTTTTGAGTTCTGTTTCTGTGGATCAACTTAGTGCTAATATATTGAGTCTGCCTGAATAACTACAGTCTACATTAGTAACATGCATAAAACACCTGGAACAAGAACTACACCTGTTACACCTGTACTATTTTGTTGTCCATTTTATTGTTCCCTAAACAATACATTGTAATAGCTGTCTATATAGTATTTATATTATGTTATGCTATGCCTTATAAGTAATTTAGAAATGATTTAACAATATATAAAATTTATAGGTTACACTGAAATGCTCATTATTTTATATAAGGCATGTGAATATGGAACTAATCCCTTGCAGATACTGAAGGGTGACTACAACTGTCAAATGGTAATTCTGAAAATAGGAAATTACTGTCTTTGAATAGGTAATATTTGTATTTACTTAGGACACATTAGTTGACCTCTTGAGAGATTTAGAATGTGTTGGGGTTTTTTTGTTTTACAAGCTTACTGCAGTGCATGGAATTCAGTCAGCTTTTGATGAAGCTATGTCATACTGTCGATACCATCCTTCCAAAGGATATTGGTGGCACTTTAAAGATCACGAAGAACAAGGTAAGTGGAGTGCCCAGGCCCTCCCAAAACAGTTTGGTTCTCTGGGGATGAAGCTCGAGGGCTTGTAACGTTACCTAGATAGGTTTTAATTTTTCAGAAGGTGATGGCATTGCGGCCCTTGTGTTCATGTCATAGGTGCAGGAATAGTAACATCACAACAGTTATTTTGTCCGTGGGCTCTTATGTTCACAAGCGTTGTAAAGACGATTGAAGGTTTTAAATGGTTTAAAATGCAAAGAGGAGGGACAGTGATGATGGATGAGCAAAGGTTATTTTTTATTTCTTGAGTTATCTTGGATTTTTGGAACTCTTCATCCCGCTAGTCTTCAAAGTCAGGGAGATGAGATACTATTCTTGGTGGCCTTTCTTCAGATGGCCAGGCCATGTCCTTCTCCCTCCCCACTTCCTATTTTCACCCCCTCCTGTTGTGTGTTGTGATAAGGTTTAAACCCAGGACTTTACTAGGTAAGAACTTTACTCCCAAGTTCTATCCCTAGTTGATGGGGTTACTTACTGGTTGTCTATCCTCTCCCCTGACCCCTCACCCAAGGTGTGTGTGTGTGTTGTTTGTACCACAGCACATTTGTGGGTGTCAGAGGATAACTCCATAGTTGGTTGTTCTCTCCACCTTAAATGTGTGTTCTGGAGAGTAAACGCAGATCTTCAGGCTTGCATAGCTAGTATCTTTGTCCACTGTACTTTTTCATTGGCCCTAGGTCCCTTTCTGATTCTTTGATATTACCACCTGTTATGATGCTGGGTCCTTTAGTTTCCATGGCTGGTAATCTGTGCTGTTCTTTTACCATGTATCACCAAAAACCTATCTCCGGAAATGTGTCTATATCAGTGTATTTTCTTTTTTGAGAATACTGAAGTGTGGAAAAGATAGCCTTTATGTAGGATTCAGAGCCATTCAGTGGCCCTTCAGATATGGTTATTTTGATTGTTAATATTGGGGTACAGGCAGTAACGTTTAATGTAGGAAAGTGGGGGCTGGGGAGATGGCTCAGCAGTTAAGAGCACCCGACTGCTCTTCCAGAGGTCCTGAGTTCAGTTTCCAGCAACCACTTGGTAGCTCATAACCCTCTGTAATGGGATCTGACGCCCTCTTCTGGTGTCTGAAGACAGCTATAGTGTACTCAAATAAATCAAATCTTAAAAAAAAAAAAAAAAAAAAAAGGAAAGTGGGCCTTAGTGGAGTGATGTTGTCCCCACCTTATGCTATCTATTTAGAGCAAATCACATATGTAACTTCAGATTTTTTTTCAATATTCCTTTTAATCTTGCCTTCATGATCTTGTTTTGTAATTTTCCCCCTGGATACAGTGGCTAGCTTTTTTTTCTCAGAGGGAATGAGAATGAATAAATCAATGTGCTTTAGAAAAGTTCTCCAGTGGAGCTCAGGCTGGCCTTGATCCCACAGTTCACCTGCCTTCATCCTCCCAAGCGCTAGGATAAGCAGAGACATGCATTACCATTCCCTGCTAAATGCAAACTTTTGAAACAGATTTTGTGTGGTCCAGGCAGGTTAATCTGATCTTGCTGTATGACCAAGGATGACCTTCAACTCCTGATTCTCTTGCCTGGTTTAATTGCTGTCTTTATAATTGAGTGTAGTGACTAGTTTGCAAAATCTGTCTTTTCTATGTGTCCTGAGTAGATTCTGTGGAAAAGGACCGCTGAATTGTACTTAAAATACTCAAAAATAATATGGATTGATTTAGGTAATTATGAGGAATGTTAGTTTAAGAACTGTTTGTCTCCAGGCGGTGGTGGCATGCGCCGTTAATCCCAGCACTTGGGAGGCAGAGGCAGGTGGATCTCTGAGTTTGAGGCCAGCCTGGTCTACAGAGTGAGTTCAGGACAGCCAGGGCTACACAGAGAAACTCTGTCTCGAAAAACCAAAAAAAAAAAAAAAAAAAGAACGGTTTGTCTATCAGTGCTACACAGTGATATTGAACTATATCAGCTTTTGAAATGTTTGCAAAAGAGAGCTAGGAACTTCTTTTATGTATTTACTATGTTTTATTTGAAGAGTTGTCTTAATAGAGATATCATTAAAAATAATGGTTTGAGTATGTTCAGGATGTTGATTTGAATTTTATATTTTAATAGAGAAAGTCAAACCTAAAGCCAAAAGGAAAGAAGAACCAAGCTCTATTTTTCAAAGACAGCGTGTGGATGCTTTACTCATAGACCTTAGACAGAAATTTCCACCCAGATTTGTTCAGGTAACAAGAATGTGTTGTGAATTTTCATTTGATGTTGTTCTAACACATTTTTAATTGGAAAGTCTCTTAGGTATGATTTAAAAATACTGCTTTTTCTTATTAGCTAAAGATTTACCTCTGAATGAGAAAAGAGGTTCTTAGTGGAGTTAATGAATATAAGAAATGGATTCAGCATTGTTCAGTGCCCCTTATTGAATCTGTGAACATTGAGGCTGTATTTAGATAATATTCTTAACCATAAGGCTGCTGACGGCATAATGGGTTCAATAATCCTAGACTATAAAGCCACTAGACATAAGTGACTCTTGAGCATGGGCGAACATAGCTCATTTAGGTTGAGTTGTCATGTAAATTCATACAAACTCGATCTTAATATTTGCACCAGAGGCTGGAGTGATGCTCAATTGGTAAAGAGTCATTGTTGCTCTTTGAGATTACCCAAGTTTGATTCCCAGCACTCAAATCAGGTATCTCATAACTGCCTACAACTCCAGTTCCAGGGTTCAGATACTATCATCTGGCCTCTATGGGTACCCACATGTGTGAATTTGAACATGTACACATATACATAAATAAAAGTAAATCTTAAAACAAAACAAAACCAAAATGTCAGGGCTAGAGATATGGCTTAACAGTTAAGAGCACTGCTTGCTCTAACAGAGGAACTGGGGTTGATTCCTAGCACCCACGTGATAGTTCACAAACATTCAATACCTTCTTCTGGCCTCTGCAAGTACCATGCATGCATGTGGTGCACAGACATGCATGCAAACAAAACATACACATAAAAAGAAAAAACCTTATACCAAAAAAGTAAGATAATTTAAAAAATATTAATTATAAGGTTTCTTTTTATAGATATTCCTGGAGGTTCTTTTGAAAATGAATTATTAAATGCATATGGTTTTATCTGCTGTTAATGTCTTTTATGATGAAATTCTTTTGAGTGGTTTTGGTTTTTAATCTGGAAACTGCTGGGGTACTATAAGATGGGACAACAGTCAGGTTTACCTTGTTTGATTCAGGTTGCCTAAAAGCATTCCTGTTCTGTTTGCATATCTCACAGCACATTCTGCTGGTCGACAGCAGTGTCCACTGGGAAAGACTAGTCAGTGTGTGCTGGTGCTTAAGGTGTCTGCTCAAGTGGTAGTTCAGAGCTAGCAGTACAAAAATCTCAAATTTTTCATTCCTCTCTATGTTACTCTATATGTTTCCTCTTCTATTAAATATTTACTCCTCCAAACTTAGATATATTTGTCTTGATATGTTCATGATATACAGCTGTGTGTGGGTGTCTGTAACCACCTTCATATTTGGAAATTTGTTATAAAGATTGTATGTAGTTTTACTTGGTAGAGATTTATTTCTGTGAGATATAGTAAGAGCATATAGCTAAGGGCTGGAGAGACAGCTCAGTGGTTAAGAACACTGGCTGTTTTCACAGAGGATCCAGGTTGGATTCCTGGTACCCGCATGGCAGCTCATAGCTGTCTGTAACTCTAGGTTCAGGGACTCCAGTGCCCTCTTTTGGCCTCTGTAGGCACCAAGTATGCATAGAGTGTACAGAAATACATACAGGCACAACATTCCTATGCATTTTGTTTTAAAGAGTGTATAGTCAGATTCTATGGGGAGAACACAATAGAGTCTGGAGGAGCCTGTGGTGGTTTGTATACAGTACAGGTTTCCTTGTCCTTTTCCCTTTTTCTCTCTCTCTTTTTTTTTTTTTTTTGGTGTTTTTGAGACAGGGTTTCTCTGTATAGTCCTGGCTGTCCTGGAACTCACTTTGTAGACCAGGCTGGCCTCGAACTCAGAAATCCGTCTGCCTCTGCCTCCCAAGTGCTGGGATTACAGTCGTGCGCCACCACACCCGGCTCCTTTTCCCTTTCTTATACAGGCTATACAGTATGCATTTTTACCTCAACCATAAAAACACAGCAATATGTGAATATTTCTGCCTTGAAAATTTATTAGAAACTCAGAACTACATTTTTTAGTTTATCATATACTGATGCCTCTCTTACATGTTTAACAAAGGCCCACAGTCTCTGAAGGAAAGCAGATCTTTGACATAAACCATATTATTTGTGCAGCATAGAGACAGTGACCCAGTGTTATCAGGTACAGAATGGTGGGAACCCCTACAATTCAAGTTTGTATATTCCAGCCAAGGGCCAACCTTGAAAATAGGCCTTTTTTTTTTGTTTTGTTTTTAATTTTTTTTCAATGTTGGGGGTTAAACTCATGGCCTTGGAGGAGCTATGTCTTCAACAACCCCCTTTTTTCCCAAATAAATAGATAGGTAGATAGATAGATAGATAGATAGATAGATAGATAGATAGATAGATAGATAGATAGCATTAACTTATTGTGGCTTAATGGTAGGGTGGTTCTCTGGAGAGGGGACATACGGATGTTAAAGGGTAACTTATGATTATAGGGCAACAAGTTGAATTTCTCCGTGTGGGTCCTTGGGGTCAAAAGCGGGTCAGGTGTGGTGGTAGGTGCATTTTACTGTACGCACTGAGCCAGTTTACTGGCCCTATTCATTTATTTATTGATTGATTGATTGCCAGGGTCTCACTAAGTTGCCTGAGCTAAGTTGCCTTGAAGCTCACGGAGCACAAGTAGGCTCTGACCATGGGCTCCTCCCTCCTCAGCCTTCTGAGGATCTAGGATCACAGCTCTTTATCACCAAGCCACTGTAAGCAGCCTTTCTGAGGAGGGCCGTGTCAGGCCTACCATGGTTAACTTTCTCTGCACAGTGAATAAGAAGACCTATTTGGTCTGGTTAAGTGTAAATGTTCACAATTCTTGCAGTTAGAGCATGCAAGTTCATAATTGACAGTATGAATGTGGAGCAGGTGATTCCAGAGAAATGTGTGGTCTTCTATAAAGCAGATAGCTAAGGAGGCTTAAGGGGAGCACCTATGTTCAGAAAGACATTGAGAAAACACATGACAGTGGGGAGAGAGGTGGCTTGGTGCTTAAGAGCCACGGCTGCTCTTACAGAGGACCTGGGTTCAATCGCCAGCACTCACCCTGTGCTTCAGAACCATCTGTAACTCTAGTTCCAGGGGATCTGAGACCCTCTGCTGGTTTTGTTGGCCATCATGCCAACAATAGGAGTCTGCCAAGGTAGGTCGGAAAGTATAGTGGTTGTGGTATTAGTGTCCCATTGTTCTGTCAGTGTGTCAGTGTGATTTAGCATGCAGAGTGTCACTGTTGAGAGTAAGGAGTTGGTTATGAGCCTCAAGGGAGAAGAAGGTGTTTTGGAGGATTTAATATGAGTACTAGGACAGAAAAATAAGAAAGTCTATCAAAAAAAAAAAAAAAAACCAAGGACCGTAAAGCCCTGCTGCATAGTAGGGGACTTGACACTGCTTCTGACTTCTAATGTCCCCAACAGTCTTTTTTGCAGTTTCATTAAAAAATGTGTGTGTGTGTGTGTGTGTGTGTGTCTGTGTGTGTGTGTCTGTGTGTGTGTGTGTGTGAGAGAGAGAGAGAGAGAGAGACAGAGACAGAGACAGAGACAGAGAGAGAGACAGAGAGAGAGAGAGAGAGAGAGAGAGAGAGAGAGAGAGAGAACACGAACTTATAGTTCCTGGGTTTCTGGTAATCAAACTAAGGTAGGTGGAGGTAGGTAGGTAGCCAGGCTTTGGTGACAAGTGCCTTTATCTGCTGATCTATCTCCCAGGCCCCTGAAGTTTTATTTTTAATACTATACCGCTTACAATCATTTTTTAAATTGTTTTTTAATTATTTGTTTGGTGTGTCTGTGTATACGTTGTGCATGTGAATGCAGTGTTCTCCTCACGGGCCAAAAGAGGGCACCTGATCCCGGAGCCGGTGTTCTAGGTGGTTGTATGCTGCCCAGTGTGGGTGTCCGGAACCAAATTCAGGTCTTCTGCAAGAGCAGTACATGGCCGGGCAGTGGTGGTGCACGCCTTTAATCCCAGCACTCGGGAGGCGGAGGCAGGTGGATCTCTGAGTTCGAGGCCAGTCTGGTCTACAGAGCGAGTTCCAGGACAGCCAGGGCTACACAGAGAAACCCTGTCTCGAAAAAACAAAAACAAACAAGAGCAGTCCATGATCTTAACCCACTGGACCAGCTGGGCTGAAGAGGTGGTGCAGCAAGTAAGAGCACTTGCTGCTTCATAGAGGGTCTGGGTTTTGTTTCCAGCACCCACTTAACAGCTCACAGACATCTGTAATCTAATTCCAAGGGATTGGATGTTTTCTGGTTTCCATGGCCACCAGGCATGTACATGGTACACAACTGTACATACAGGCAAAATACAGATAAAAATAAATCTTTAGGGGAAAAGGCATTTTTTTCTCAGTTTCCATTCCTGCTATACTTAAAGGGTTTATCCATGGAAATTGCTGTGTAGACCAGGTTGGCCTCAAAAGTCACAGAGACCCACTTGCCTCTGCCTCCCAAGTGCTATGATTAAACCAAATCTGGGGTCCTTTCTTATAGTCCATATCCTCTAAGCAGGTAAGTATCAGAAGGTTTGGACACTGTTATTTCTTCTCATTAGATTCTATGTGGCTACTCTTTTATTGTTGCCTGTGTGTAGAGGGTGACAGATTTTTAGATGAACAGTGGTTTTTTTTTTTTTTTTTGTTGTTGTTGTTGGTTTTTTTTTTTTTTTGGTATTTTTCGAGACAGGGTTTCTCTGTATAGACCAGGCTGTCCTGGAACTCAACTTTGTAGACCAGGCTGGTCTTGAACTCAGAAATCCACCTGCCTCTGCCTCCCAAGTGCTGGGATTAAAGGCGTGCGCCACCACGCCCGGCTGGTGAGCAGTGTTTTTATGTTTGATTTATATCTTTCTGAAATGAAGGGTAACGAGTAGGAAGTGGGAAGCTTGTTTTTATGGTGCTTGAATGGTAGTTGTCGTTTATAATGCAGTTACATAAGGTGCCGTTTAAGACTGTAAAGCCCAGAAGAAACTTTATTAACTTGACTTTTCCCTCTTTTGTTCCCCATTTCCTATTTTTCAAATCCTAGCAAAAGTCTGGAGAAAAGCCTGTCCCAGGTATGGTTTATTTGCTGCTCTTATTAAACTTAAAGTAAGATCAGGCAGCTGTGTAATGTTCTAACAGCAGCGGCATGGGAGATGAGCTGCAGCCAGTTTGTCCCTTAGGCATCTCAGTATAGTTTGCCATTCCTAACCTTTGACTTGTTGAATGCAAGCAGATAGTGGCTCTGTGGAAGTGACCAAAGCATTTGGAGGTAGAGTCTGGGTGGAAAGATTGGGAAGAGCAAGGAGGCCAAAGTGACATGATAGTAGGTTTCACCATTGTGAACAGGTGTTGAGCTGTCTGTGATGTTGCCAGTTTTTGTGGCTTGTTCACACATAATGTCTCATTTTAGTACAAACATGTTTGCCTAGCATTATAAAATTTTTTGATTTATTTTTTTTAGGTTTATAAGAGAATTTTAAAATATGTTTACCTGGGGGAAACAACTAAATATTCAACCACATAAGCAATTAAAAATGAATTTGAAAGAGTAAACCTTTAATGTTAACCAGTGTTTAAAATTATGTCTTTCTTCTACCTTCATTTGTCTTGACAAAATTCCTGCTTTTGCTGTCTAGTGGATCAGGCAAAAAAAGAGGCAGAGCCTTTGCCAGAAACTGTAAAATCTGAGGAGAAGGAGAGCACAAAGAACATTCAGCAGACTGTGAGCACTAAAGGTCCCCCTGAGAAACGAATGAGACTCCAGTGAATGTTGGACGAGGAAGAAGCTGGCCAGCTCCTTGTCAGTCGCTATACCTCAGCACCGTGGGAGGCTCTTGAGCCTGGAAACACTATCGCAGTTTGTACGGAATGCACTTGTTCTTTACAAAAGGACGTTCTCCCTACCATGTTTTCTATGTGAATATTTCTTAAATATCTTTTGTAATCTTTCCTCTACTGGACTTGGGCAGTGCACCTAACTCACAGATATGCCAGTATATATCTTTAAAACAATAAAGTTATTTGTATATATTACTCATCATGCCTTTCCCTTGTCTCTGAGATATGTTAATGGAATAATTAAGCATGTCTTGTACTATTTGGCTATTCCTCTATATGACAGTAATATATTTATTGAATAATTGAAAGGTAAAGGAAAACTCACTTGTTTGTATCATTACCGTCCTATAGATTCTTATCATGTTCGTCTGTTGTGAGCACTTGTCAGTGTTTGCTAGTGTGTGGAATGTAATTCTGGCGATCTGTAGCTTAGGTTCTTAACTATGTCCTGAGTTATTTTGGAGTTTTTCCCATTGGTATATTTTAGACAGGACTATATTGACTGTGTTTGTGTATAGTGTCGTGTGCATGGTCCATGGTTTGGGTCACAGCAGTCTCTGCGTCCTCAGGGCTCTTACTCTATATTGTCAAAGTGTTTTTCTCCAGTGCTGCTGACTCCAGTTTTTCAGTTAAGTGCAAAATGGGAAGTACTGTGTTATATGTTGGTGCATGCATGTGTGCGCATTTGTGTACATAAGTGCACCCACGTGGTCTTCGCTATCGCTCTTGTCAGTCCCTTGCCATAAGGTGTCCTGCTGAACTGGAAGCTTGCTGACTGTTTTGGCTAGCCTGGCTGACTCTCAGTTCCAGGAACTATCCCTTCCCCCACAAAGCTGGAGTTACAGGCATGCATGAATGTCCAGCCTTACTTGGCTTAAGTGCATGCTGGGCCTTTAAACTCAGGCCTTCATGCTTGCTGAACAAGTGCTCTTATCCAGAGAGCCATCTTTCTAGCCCTTTTAAGTTATATTGAAAGATTTTGTAAATAATTCTTGTTACTCCATAAACATGTAGCCACTAGTTAGCCTCAAATGGTAGTTCTTACCTGTGCTGCTGGTATAGTACTTAAGTTCTTTTGTAATTCTGTTGTTCTTTGTTAGTTGGCTTTTTGCTATAAGTAGCCTCTTCATCTCTATGCTATTTGTATCATTGGGGAGCTCTTGGAGCCCATATTTATATAGTGCTGCTGAAGTTGTCAGTTTTGCCACTGGCAGCCAATTCCTGGGATTTTTTTCCCCTGCACTCTTTCATTCTTTGCTGTTAGCATAGTAAGATGTTTATTTGAGATTTATCCTGACCTTGAGAACAGCCATCTAAGTATATATATTCTACTTTGAAAATAGCATTTGGAAATCATGATGTTTGTTTATTGCTATTGGTGTCACTGCTTTTAGGCCTCAGCTGACAGGTGACATACATTACACACACACACACACACACACACACACACACACACGAGACACTTTATACACATTTCCACATATATCTGTCTATTCAGTGTAGATTAAAAGCTCCCATCAGTTCACACTGATACCTTGCCTCAAGGTGGTGTACTTTGTTCTCTTACCATTTTGGTTGGTTGGTTGTTTTTTTGGTTTTGGTTTTGAAACAATGCCTCATATATCACATACTGGCTTCAAACTAGCTCAAGATGACATTGAGGCTAAAACAAGGCCAGAAGTTCTTAATCTGTTCTGAGAACTGGTGGGACTTTGTTTGAAGGCCACCAACATGACCAAAACAACCCAGACTTGCATTACATTTCTAATAGAATTACTGCTGGAACCAGGTCTTGTATCCATCAAGATTCATCCATAAAAGAGAAATTGCACCAAGAGAAATTACTGGAGGAGGGAGTTGGGAAGCGGTCGGGCTATGGTAAGCTTGACACCTTTCTCATAAGTCTCAAAAATTCACCTGCCTCTGCCTCCCAAGTGCTGGGATTAAAGGCATGCACCACCTCGCCTGGCTCCAGTAAACTGCAGTGCTGATTTTTTTCACTATCTCTCTGTCAACTTTGGAGGTTTTTTGTCTGAATGAATAGCATTCTTAAGAAATTCAAAGCCCAAGGTCGGCCCAACTATTGCCTAGGATATTGGAACACTGGTGGAAACCAATCTAACTTAGCTATTTGTCAGATCATTCCTTGGAAGCACTTACAATAAAACAATACTGAAGCCGGGTGTGGTGGCACATACCTTTAATCCCAGCACTCAGGAGGCAGAGGCAGGCGGATTTCTGAGTTCAAGGCCAGCCTGGTCTACAAAGTGAGTTCCAGGACAGCCAGGGCTATACAGAGAAACCCTGTCTCGAAAAACCAAAAAAAAAAAAAAAAAAATACTGAAAGAAAGCATGCAAAACTCTTCACCAGACTATCGCAAGGACATATCTGGGCCACATCCTGTTATGGGACACCAAAGATGCTCCAGGAGACCAGTTTCCATGAAACCTTTTGCCTCAGGACTGCGGCCAAGCTTTTGGACTTGTCACACAGACTCCACTGGAGTGGGTGTGGCAGTGGTATGTTCTTTGGACATTCTCAGAGAACATTTAGTCTACATCTTGATCATGTATAATAAATTTATTTCAGCATGTGTATTTTTTCACTAATTACATCCCAATCAAAGCTTCCCCTCCTTCCTCTCTGCCCAGTTCCTGCCTCTTCCCTCCCTTCCCCCACGCCTTCCTTTCCTTCACAGAGGTCACCTATGGATTTTAAACCACCTTGGCATATCAAACTGTAGTAGGACTAGGCACATCTTCTACTGAGGATTAGGGTTATTAGGGTTATTAGGGGTCCAAAGGCAGGCAATAGAGTCAGAGACATCCCCTGCTTCCAGCGTGTCTGTTTCTAAGGCCCCTTTAATCCCTTCTTCATCCGTCATGCCAATTCTGGCAGTTAACGTCTCTGTGTGGACACTGCTTTTAGCCACTCGAGCAGCAACTTTGTATTATATCCTGATTTCTTTGCCAGGTTGTAGAATCCCATATCATTGGAGATTTCTCTTAACACTATTGTGTTTTGCCACTTGATAGCGCTACAGGAAATACAGCTTTCCCTGCCTTGACTTTGTGTTTAAGTTGTGTTTTCTCCACTTTATTCAAGGTTAGAGGTTAATGTCTGGCTGCCTGTGAATCTGGAAAGTGGCTTCTTGTGCTCAGTGCTTTAACTCATCTCTGCACTATTTCTAAGAGGGCTAGCCTACTAGGGTAAGCCCACTGTTATCATTTGAGTGTAGTTAAGGATACATACTAGGTGGTGGTGCACACTTTTAATCCCAGCACTTGGGAGGCAGAGGCAGGCGGATTTCTGAGTTCGAGGCCAGCCTGGTCTACAGAGAGAGTTCCAGGACAGCCAGGGCTACACAGAGAAACCCTGTCTCAAAAAAAAAAAAAAAAAAGGTACATACTAGGGCGCATTGTGATTAAATGCTTGGTCTACAGAGTAGTCTACTGGGAGGAGGGGAAAACCTCAGGAGATGGGACCTTTAGGTAATTAGGGCATAGTCCTAGATGGTAATGTCTTGAGTCCTCACTAGAGGCTTGTTATAAAAGGAGCAAGCCTGGCCCCACCACAGTCACTAGTCCCTGGACCATTCTGCCGCTGCAGCTTAGGCCATGGGCAGTGTACACTTAGCAAGTCCTTGTGTGTGCTCCACCCTTTGGACTTTCAGCATCCCAAAAAAGGGAGCTAAATAACTTTATTTCCTTCCTAAGTAGATTGGATCAGTTGTTTAATTACAGAGATGACAAGTGAAGAAGGACTAATGGCCCACTTAGGACAATCTTGATTAAACAGTGTCATGTTTTTGTTTGGAATTAAGTTCCAGGTCCCATTGAAGCTCAAGGGAAGACCACACAGTGACAGATACAGGGGAACTTGGGATCAGGGGAGACATTTCTGAATTCTGTTGTTTCCCATGTAAATAATGATTTATTTCTTTCCCCTGAAGCATTGTGTCTCATCTTTTTC
Organism: Mus musculus; assembly: GCF_000001635.26. NCBI lineage: Eukaryota > Metazoa > Chordata > Mammalia > Rodentia > Muridae > Mus > Mus musculus. The sequence continues at coordinate 81,569,785 of NC_000078.6, read as the reverse complement.
TTTTCTTAAATAAACGGATTCGAATACATAGAACACTTGAGTAGAACAGCCCTATCTGATTTTTTTGAAATTCCAAAAATTTTTAATAAATAGTAAATGTATATTTTCCATAATGTATATTTTAAATTTTTATGGAACCCATTTACCATCTTAAGGAATTTCTTTTTTATTTATGGCTTGTTAAACTTATTTATTTTTGTACGTATATGCTCACATGTGTGTATATGTATGTATTGGTGTACATGCAGGTCTATGGAGACTGGAGGTCAATATCAGGCATTTTCTATTACACTCTATTTTGATTTCTAAAGATTTATTTTTATTTTATATGCAGGAGTGTTTTGCCTGTATGTGTGTCTGTATATCACATTCATGATGCCCATGAAGGCCAAAAGAGGGCATTGGATCCCCTAGAACTGGAGTTACCTGTGGTTGTGAGCTGTCACATTGGTGCTGGGAATCAAACCTGTGTCCTCTGGAAGAGTAACCAGTATTTTTAACATCTGAGCCATCTCTCTAGTCCCTATGCCTAGTTTTAGGAAGCAGTCTCTCACTAAACCTAGAACTCACTAATTCAGCTGGACTGGCTAGCCAGTAAGCTTCAATGAGTACTCGTTTCTCCCTCCCCTGCCACTCTAGTGCTGAGATTACAGGCCTGTGCTTCGGTGCCTTACTTTTACATGGGCATTGGGTATCAAACCCTGGTCCTCATGCTTGCATGGCAAGGACTTTACCAACTGAGCCTTGTCTCTAGCCGTTTTATATGTCTTTTAAAACTAGGAAGGAGTCCTGATTTTAAAACTTTCTTGAGACAGGGTCTCCATATATAGTGAAGACTGGCCTTGAACTTCCTTGAGTCTAGGTTAGGCTTTGTGATCCTCTGGTCTCAGTCACCCAAGTTGCTAGTTCTGTCTAGATGGCTGAAAACAGTTCCAGAGAAGTTTTCAAGGAAACCAGAATGAATAGTAGAGTCTTTTCCTGAGGGGGGAAAAATAGAGAATTGATTTATAATGATTCTAACTTATGGTTATCTCGTGGGTTATGTGCTTGCTAGTTAAATTATCAGTGGGAAGTTTCCATGAATAAGAATCTCTTACAAAAGAAACCATCCCAGAATTAGTTACTAAATAGTTAAACCACTCTTATAGATTACACACCACATCAAACATTCTATCAACATTTTTCTTGACTTCTTATTTTGAATATGCTTTTTCTCAAAACAAGTCTAAGAGAGACAAAAGCTGTGAGCAGGAGAGCAGCCCAACTTCTTCACAGTGTTCTGAAACAAAGCTGTATAGGAACAGTGAGGCCAGAAGAAGAGAGTCTAGAGTTGGGTGCTCTCTATGATTTTGACTTTTAAAATAATTTTATGGGTTTGTTGTTGTTGTTGTTGTTGAACTGTAGATCCAACCCAGAGCATTGGGCTTGCTAGGCAAATACTTTGCCACTGAGCTAAATCTCTAGAGTTGGCTATTTATATAGAAGTGAAAGATCTTTGTTGCTAAGCAACTAAATCTAGAATTTAGCTGTGAAGTAGACAAAGGGGGTAAGAGAGGGGCTTGATTTCTTCGTTCGGTATAGCTACAACTGTAAACTTCTGTTTACTGATAAGGATCGTGCCAACCATCTGACAAAAGGGGCCAGACAACAACTGTTTTCTGCTGATATGTCACTCATCCAGTTTAACTCTCCGTGTAAGTTCTTCTCTAGCACAGTCTATTGGGTAATGTGAAAATTCATAATTTTTGCATTTCTTTCCTTTTAAATATGTGAGTGGCTTAAGCACAGGTCCCAGGGGGTAGAGGGCGGAATGATTGTGGTTTGTCTGGAACTAAGGGCATGGCTGGAATGGAGGACTCTAGGGGTTAAAACCAGGATAGTTCTGAGCAAATCTAAGGGAATTGGTTGATTATCCTAATTGCCAGTTAAAGAGCAGGCAACATAGAAGATAAAGATACAGTAGGAGTATTGAAAATTGATAGATCAAGTCCCCAGGTAGGTCAGAAAGCAGCATGGAACTGCTACTTACCTGAACTGAGGGGAGAGGGCTGGTGAGATGGCTCAGCGGGCAAAGTCACTTGGACACAAGCCTGGTAGCCACAGATAGACCCCAGATCACATGGAAAGGTAGAAGGAGTAACCCTCTCCATAAAGTTGCCTTCTGACCTCCATATTCCTGCTGTGGCTCACAAACTCCCATAATAATAAAGTTAAAAATTAATTAGGGGAGACTCACTTCTCTTCTGACCCTGAAATGGAGAGGTAGAAGAGAGGTGAGTACCATGTGGATTCAAATAAGCTTATAAAGTGAACATACTGAAAGCCATTTCTCCTTGATTTTTTTAAACTTTTTTTTATTTTTTATTTATTTATTTATTATTAGATATTTTCTTTACATTTCAAATGCTATCCCGAAAGTTCCCTATACCCTCCCTCCGCCCTGCTCCCCTACCCACCCACTCCCGTTTCTTGGCTCTGGCATTCCCCTGTACAGGTGCATATAAAGTTTGCAATACCAAGGGACCTCTCTTCCCAGTGATGGCCGACTAGGCCATCATCTGTTACATATGAAGCTAGAGATATGAGTTCTGGGGGTATTGGTTAGTTCATATTCTTGTTCCACCTATAAAGTTGCAGACCTGTTTTACGGGTTTACAATTATACGATCAATTTTGGAGGAGGTACCATGTGGTGCTGAGAAGAAGGTATATCCTTTTGTTTTAGGATAAAATGTTCTGAAGATATCAATTAAATCCATTTGTTTCATAACTTCTGTTAGTGTCCATGTGTCTCTGTTTAGTTTCTGTTTCCAGAATCTGTCCATTGGTGAGAGTGGGGTGTTGAAGTCTCCCACTATTATTGTGAGGTGCAATGTGTGCTTTGAGCTCTACTAAAGTTTCTTTAATGAATGTGGCTGCCCTTGTATTTGGAGCATAGATATTCAGAATTGAGAATTTATCTTGGTAGATTTTACCTTTGATGAGTATGAAGTGCCCCTCCTTGTCTTTTTTGATAACTTTGGGTTGGAAGTCAATTTTATTCGATATTAGAATGGCTACTCCAGCTCGTTTCTTCGGACCATTTGCTTGGAAAATTGTTTTCCAGCCTTTCACTCTGAGGTAGTGTCTGTCCTTTTCCCTGAGGTGGGTTTCCTTTAAGCAAAAATATGTTGGGTCCTGTTTGTGTAGCCAGTCTATTATTCTATGTCTTTTTATTGGGGAATTGAGTCCATTGATGTTAAGAGAAATTAAAGAAAAGTAATTGTTGCTTCCTGTTATTTTTGTTGTTAAAGTTGGGATTCTGTTCTTGTGGCTGTCTTCTTTTAGGTTTGTTGAAGGATTACTTTCTTGCTCTTTCTAGGGTGTAGTTTCCATCCTTGTGTTGGTGTTTTCCCTTTATTATCCTTTGAAGGCCTGGATTCGTGGAAAGATATTGTGTGAATTTGGTTTTATCATGGAATATTTGGTTTCTCCACCTATGGTAATTGAGAGTTTTGCTGGGTATATTATCCTGGGTTGGCATTTGTGTTCTCTTAGGGTCTGCATAACATCTGTCCAGGATCTTCTGGCTTTCATAGTCTCTGGTGAGAAGTCTGGTATAATTCTAATAGGCCTGCCTTTATATGTTACTTGACCTTTTTCCCTTACTGTTTTTAACATTCTTTGTTTAGTGCATTTGTTGTTCTGATTATTATGTGTCGGGAGGAATTTCTTTTCTGGTCCAGTCCATTTGGAGTTCTGTAGGCTTCTTGTATGTTCATGGGCATCTCTTTCTTTAGGTTAGGGAAGTTTTCTTCTATAATTTTGTTGAAGATATTTGCTGGCCCTTTAAGTTGAAAATCTTCATTCTCATCTACTCCTATCATCCATAGGTTTGGTCTTCTCATTGTGTCCTGGATTTCCTGGATGTTTTGAGTTAGGATCTTTTTGCATTTTGCATTTTCTTTGATTATTGTGCCCATGTTCTCTATGGAATCTTCTGCACCTGAGATTCTCTCTTCCATCTCTTGTATTCTGTTGCTGATGCTTGCATCTATGGTTCCAGATTTCTTTCCTAGGGTTTCTATCTCCAGTGTTGTCTCACTTTGGGTTTTCTCTATTGTTTCTACTTCCCTTTTTAGGTCTTGGATGGTTTTGTTCAATTCCATCACCTGTTTGGTTGTGTTTTCCTGCATTTCTTTAAGGACTTCTACCTCTTAAGCAGTGTTCTCCTGTATTTCTTTAAGCGAGTTATAAAGTCCTTCTTGATGTCCTCTACCTGCATCATGAGATGTGATTTTAAATCTGATTCTTGCTTTTCGGGTGTGTTGGGGTATCCAGGACTGGCTGAGGTGGGAGTGCTGGGTTCTGATGATGGTGAGTGGTCTTGGTTTCTGTTAGTAAGATGCTTACGTTTGCCTTTCACCATCTGGTAATCTCTGGAGTTAGAAGTTATAGTTGTCTCTGGTTGGAGCTTGTTCCTCCTGTGATTCTGTTAGCCTCTGTCAGCAGACCTGGTAGTCTAGCTCTCTCCTGAGTTTCAGTGGTCAGAGTACTCTCTGCAGGCAAGCTCTCCTCTTGCAGGGAAGGTGCACAGATATCTGGTGTTTGGACCTGCCTCCTGGCTGAAGATGAAGGCCTGAAACAGGGCCTGTCCCAGAAGCTGTGTTGCTTCTACTTGTCCCAGAAGCTGTGTAGCTTCTGTAGTCCACACTCTCACTGGCACAGACTAGTCTCTGAGGGATCCGGGACCCAAGATGGCTCGATTTTTTTTTTTTTTTTAACTCAGCATCACACACTCAGCTTGCCTAGTCCTAATCAACACAGGATGTGTGAGAATCAATAGGAACATTTCAGGGATGCCCTCTGGTAGTTCTATTTTCTTTTTTTCTTTTTTAAATGTACATCATGGCCCATTAAATATCAAACTCTCTAAATGGATCAGCTCAGGTATGCCATCAGGCTTGCATACAGGTGCCCATCTAAAGTTATATAGAGCATGGTATGCTGGGGTGCAATAAGTGAAGGGAGATGCTTCTATTTTGGGGGGGGGGGCGTTGGAGACAGGGTTTCTCTGTATAGCCCTGGTTGTCCTGGAACTCACTTTGTAGACCAGGCTGGCCTCGAACTCAGAAATCTGCCTGCCTCTGCCTCCCAAGTGCTGGGATTAAAGGCGTGCACCACCACGCCCCCTGGAAGATGCTTCTAACAATGTTGAAAAACATAGACAATGTGGCTGAACTTTAGTAGTGCAGTGATACCATGTTGTCTTTAGTTCAGAGGACTACATTGCAGGAAGTCTTCTGCAATGGGTTTTGAGCTTATTTTCTTGCTGCCTGCTCTAAAGCTAAGCTCTGGGAGGATAGGTGGGAGGTAGGTTCAGGTTGCTCCTCAGCTTTCTCCATGGCACTTTGCCTTTGGTTTGCTCTTCCAACTCCACATGCTCTCATCCTCAACAACTCCCACTCGATAAAAAGGGGGAATTTGGCAGAAGAGATATAGAAAATGAATCTAGACGTGATGATCGGATGCTAATCCAGAGAGCTTCTGAGCTTGTAGGTTTTATAAAGTTTTCTTCTTTTTTTTTTTTTTTCTTTTTTTAATGTCAGAGCTGGTGGGCATGTCTTTGATTCCAGCACTCAGGAAGCAGAGGTAGACAGATCCCTGAGTGCGAGGCCAGCATGGTCTACAGTGCAAGGGTGAGCACAGCCAGAGCTACACAGAGAAACCCTGTCTCAAAACAACAAAAATTTGTAGTTGTCTTGTGTGCTGCTTGTGTCTTGCTGAGTAAACAAACCCTCCAACTTTTCCAAGACCCTAGTCAAATGGATCCAGGGTCTTTTAGGAGCATCAATGGCAAGCATGTTTTCAGACTGAGACAAACCAATATGTGTCAAAACTTAGAACAGACAAAACCTTAACTATTTTACACTCAGACAATGTGTACTTGGTTAGTGATTTAATTTTACTGTGATATCAATGAGATGAAAATGGATTATCTCCACATGAACAAGAAGACTTAGAACATTAAGGAAGTTTGAATATTGTATCTAGGAAAATGAAACTAAGGCATCAGAGGATTTGGATATATGTCGGAAAAATGTCTCCATTCCTTGTTCTTGGGAAGCCAGGGGCTTACAGTTCAGACTGTACATCCCCTTTTAAAATTTTTGATAATCGTGTTATTTGAGGATTATTTTTATAACAGCTCCAATAAAACAATAATGAATTCGACAGGATTTATGTAGTCTCCCCCCTATAATATGTATTTTAAATGGGTATATTAGTTATATTTCCTGTCACTATAACATAATACCTAAATAATAAAACTTACAAGGAGAAAGGGTTATTTTAGGTCAGTGTTTTCTCGGTTCTAGTTCATGATCAGGTGAATAGCCCAGATGGGAATGGTAAGAAATGAAAAGCAGAAGCAATCCATACTCATCACAAGCAGGGGAGTGGATTCTCAGAGGAAGAAGACAAGCCAGGGTTCCAATGAGCCAGAGAACTTCTCCTTGGCGCCCCCTTCAGGAGGTTCACAGTGTCCCCCAATGGCACCTCCATATAATTAGGGCTTTAGACACAAACTTCTGGACATGTTCAACATAGAACCTGTAGCGGCAGGATATTAAAGACTTTGATATGTAGCGGTGGAAGTGCTGGAAATGGTACCTTAGGCTCAAATGCAACAGGGGACAAAGGCAAGAGACTAAGAGAAACCACCCTCAATGGAAGGGGCAAGTACTCAGGTTTTTTTCTGAGCTTGAGGTGTGGGTATCAGAGGAAGGAAGAGTTGGAGGGATTAGAAATGTAAATTCTTTAGGATATAAGAAATGTTTGTGTGGATGAAAGAGAGACACACAGAGAGACAGAGACAGACACAGAGAAAGACAGAGACACACAGAAAGACAGACAGAGGGATTATAGTTATGACGTGAGTAATTAAAAACTTTTGATTTGGGGGTGTTTTGCTGAGATTAACAATAATGAGGGTAAAATTTTTGGTGAGGCATAATTTTATCTGTCTGGAGCTCATGTCTTTGAACTTTGTGCAAGAGTGATGAGAAATGTCAAAATCAGTGCAGTCAGATGGAGAATGAATGTTCTGGTATTGACTGGACTGGAAGATGGTATATACCATACCAGAACCATATGGTATAGGAAGCATCTGATGATGGAATCAGAGTGCACAGGAAAGTCTTTTTAAGTTCAAGTTGAATTATGCAGGTGGAGGGGTTTTTTAAAGGTTGAGAATGGTGTGTGCTTCTCTGTTTCTCTCTCCTTCTTCCCAAGGCCATACAGTCTTCCTTGCCTCCTTTTCTCCTTCCCTTTTTCCTTTCCTTCTTTTTCTCTGTCATCAAAAGTAAACATAAAAGGATGTATGGAGGTGCAGGAAAAGTTAAATCAGGATGCCTACTTTAAGGAAGATGGATTTGGAATTCTGGAGTTGATTGTTATTTGGTTAGGTATTTTTATTTCGCACATCTTAGGCATGGTTCATCGTGTCAGCATGATTAAAGCTACAATAAAAAGCTGGGCACATCAGTGCGTCCCTGTAACCCCATCACCTGGGAGGCTGGTAGAGGCTGCTAGTTTTCCAGAAGTCATTTTCTTTTGGCATTGCCATTTTCTACAGGTAACCGATGAGAACATGTTCCTGCCATAGCCTTAGAAAAATTTTCATAAATTTTCCCTCTTCTGAAACTATTATTAAAGTTTAATTCATTTTAAGTAACATTCATTTATAATTTAAAGTGTTCCACCATATCTGTGGTGGTTCCCCCTACTTTTCCATGGTCCATGGAAATATACTAGGTATTATAGAAGACATTAAGATAAAAGTTATAATGCCAGGCAGTGATGGCACACACTTTTAATCCCAGCACTTGGGAGGCAGAGGCAAGCGGATTTCTGAGTTCAAGGCCAGCCTGGTCTACAAAGTGAGTTCCAGGACAGTCAGGGCTACACAGAGAAACCCTGTCATGAAAAACAAAAACAATAACAAAAACAAAACAAAAAACAAAACAAAACAAAACAAAAAAATAAAAGTTATAAACCCTGTCGGTAAGGACCGTGTAATGCTATATGTGTGTGTGTGTGTGTGTTATATGTGTGTATATACATATACACATACATATACATACATATATATGTATACATCCATTCCTCCAAGGGGAACTCATCAAGGAGACAGCAAATAATGAACAATCCATATAAATCCTAAGACTTATACAAATATATATACAGTCCAGGACAGCCAGGACTACACAGAGAAACCCTGTCTCGAAAACCAATATATATATATTATGTACACACACAGATTGTTTGATTATTTTTCATGTCTCCAATTTTAACTGTCACTGGGACACTATCAATAATTATGCAGATACCCAAATGTAGGTTAATACTATGCTAGAAAAATCGAGATATAGTCAAACTCTACTCCTAATTTTGCTTTAATTCCTTTTATTATGGATGTCCTCATACCACCAATAAGGATTAAGCTACTTGTGTAAGTACTTATCTTCATACTTTGAAAGTTCTCAATATTATCTTGTCTACCCTCACTTCAGAACTCTTCATCCCATTCATTGAAACCAAATCCCAAACCATTGCCTTGATGTGCCAGTCAGTAGGTATTTTCTCACTTGACTTCTTCACCTTATCTGAGCACTCTTTTGTTTTTCCACTTTCAGCACTGCAACTCTGATGCTCAGGCTCTGCCAGGACACAATCTCGACATGGCAGCACTATTCCCTGGCCTGCTCCAGGGGAAGAGCCAGGACAGAAGTGTCTCATACCCTGTCTTTATCAGCTCTGGATGGAGTGCTTCATAATGTTAGGTGCAGATGCTAGAACACTCATGAGAGTCACTCTTTTGCTGCTCTGGCTTAAGGCACTTCCATCCCTTATTGACCTCTCACAGACTGGGTCCACTCAATACCTCAGTTCTCCAGAAGTAGTTATCCCTCTGAAGGTGACCAGCAGGGCCAGGGGTGCAAAGAATTCAGAGTGGCTCTCCTATAGCCTTGTATTTGGTGGCCGTAGACATGTTGTCCATATGCGAGTCAAGAAGCTGTTGGTTTCTACTCACATCCCTGTACTCACCTACACAGAGGAACACACCCCCCTCAGCGATTACCCCTTTGTCCCTAGTGACTGTTACTATCATGGTTATGTAGAGGGAGCCCTTGAGTCTTTAGTTGCTTTCAGTGCCTGCAATGGGGGGTTGCAGGGAGTGTTACAAATGAATGGCTTCTCTTATGAAATTGAACCTATCAAGCACTCTAGCACATTCGAGCACCTAGTCTATACATTAAATAATAACAAGACACAATTTCCACCTATGCTATGTAGTTTAACGGAGAAGAGACTACTGTACCAACCCTTTGGAGTTGAAGAGGCTAAGAAGTCAGCTATGAAGCAAAATTATGGAAAACTGTGGCCCCACATGTGGTTTCTGGAGCTGGCTGTAGTGGTAGACTATGGTTTCTTCACTAACGCTCAACAAAACTTGTCAAAGGTACGAGGAGATGTGGTTCTTGTTGTTAACATGGTAGATTCCATGTACAAGCCGCTGGATACTTATGTGACTTTGGTTGGCATCGAGATTTGGAATCGAGGAAATGTTCTCCCAATGGAAAACATACATCAGGTCTTAGAAGATTTTTCTCATTGGAAACAAATCAGTCTTTCTCAGGTACATCATGATGCAGCCCATATCTTCATTAGAAGCTCACTTATAAGTGTACTTGGTATAGCCTACATTGCAGGAATATGTCGTCCTCCTCTTGATTGTGGAGTTGAAAATTTCCAAGGGGACGCCTGGTCTCTTTTTGCCAACACGGTGGCCCATGAGTTAGGCCATACTTTTGGTATGAAGCATGATGAGGAATCCTGCTCTTGTGGGAAAAGTGGTTGTGTCATGAGTACTTTCAGAGTGCCAGCAGAGAGATTCACCAATTGCAGCTATAGTGATTTTATGAAGACCACTTTAAACCAAGGAACTTGTCTGTACAATCATCCAAGACCAGGGGCAGGTTTCCTGGTGAAGCGCTGTGGGAATGGTATGGTTGAAAGTGAAGAAGAGTGTGACTGTGGATCTGTACAGGAATGTGAGCAAGATCCCTGTTGTTTTCTTAACTGTACGCTGAGACCTGCAGCTGCTTGTAGTTTTGGGCTCTGTTGCAAAGACTGCAAATTCATGCTCTTGGGGGAACTCTGTAGACCAAAGATCAATGAATGTGACCTTCCAGAATGGTGCAATGGAACATCTCACCAGTGCCCAGAAGATGGATATGTACAGGATGGGGTCCCCTGTGGTGCCGGTGCCTACTGCTATCAAAAGCAGTGTAATAACCATGACCAACAGTGCAGGGAGATTTTTGGCAAAGGTGCAAGAAGCGCATCTCATAATTGCTATAAAGAAATCAACTTACAAGGAAACAGGTTTGGCCATTGTGGCACAGATGGCACAGTATTCCTAAAATGCAGAATGTCAGATGTGTTTTGTGGGAAAGTCCACTGTGAAAATGTAGAAGACATTCACCATCCCCAGGCTCCTTATGTTTTGCAGAACATTTATGCCAATGGTATCACCTGCTGGAGTACTGGCCATTGTTTGGGGATGGGTGTGCCTGATGTTGGTGAAGTGAAAGATGGCACCACCTGTGGAGTAGGAAAGATCTGCCTACACAAGAAGTGTGTCAGTCTGTCTGTCCTTTCAAATGCTTGCCTTCCTGAGACTTGTAATAGGAAGGGGGTCTGTAATAACAAGCATCACTGTCACTGTGACTATGGGTGGTCCCCGCCTTTCTGCCTGCACAGAGGTTATGGAGGTAGTATTGACAGTGGTCCAACATCTCAAAAAAGAAGAGTCATTATCACTGTCCTGTCAATAACTGTGCCTGTTTTATCCATCCTAATTTGTCTGCTCATAGCTGGGCTTTATAGAATATATTGTAAAATACCTTCTGGTCCCAAAGAGACTAAGGCCTCTTCACCAGGTTAGGAAGACATATAGCTTAATAGCCGCCTATGCACTAAGTTTGGCAACAACAATATTACTGTATGTATGAATCTGGGCATATTTCTGAGAGTTTACAGGAAGATGAAAGTATCTCCCTCTTCATCTGTATCAGAAATATTGTCACCAGGCACAGGTAATTCTTAATGTGTTCTTGGCTGTTATTTATTCTCTTAAGCAGCAAATAAAGTGTAATTGAGAAATGATAATGTCTGAGCCACCCAACTGCTTGAATTTATTTAGCAAACAAAAGTGAGAAGCTGATTTTTGTTTATTGTTGTTCCTTTAATTAAAACCCCATGACCTCGTTCCCCATGTTTCTGATGGTCTACCTTGTCTATTATCTTTGCCATTATCTGACAGTTTAGGAACACTCTTGGGGTCTTTTTGTGAATATATATAAATCCCATGGAACAGAATTGTTTTTATATGTTTTGTTCATTATCTTTTATGACACACTGCCCAATTCAAACACATATTTTAATGAAGTGGTATATTAATTGCATAAAATAATAACAGGAGAGAAAGAATACCTCTTTAGTTACCTTGGAGATATCACTCTGCCCTCTTTTCAAAGTACTACTACTAGAGCTTTTGTTCAAACTTCAATTGTGAATACTCACATGTTCATTTAAAATGCTGTGGCATACACTAGAGGTACCTGGCTGGTGTTTTGTGCCCAGTTGCCCATAGTCTATTCTTAGAATTTTAAAGAGCCCATCCATTGAAAATACAGGTCTGAGTCGGGCAGTGGTGGCACATGCCTTTAATTCCAGCACTTGGAAGGCAGAGTCAGGCAGATTTTTGAGTTCGAGGCCAGCCTAGTCTACAGAGTGAGTTCCAGGACAGTCAGGGCTATACAGAGAAACCCTGTCTCAAAAAACCAAAAAAAAAAAAAAAAAAAAAAAAAACACCCAAAAAAAGAAAAGAAAGAAAATACAGGTCTGATCCGATACCCATCATATCTCAAGATAACATCTGAGTAACATTGAGTCAGCTGACCTTTTTGATGTCCACTGTACTATACCCTCTTCCTCTGTGGTACTATTCTTTTCAATGCACTTTTGGCTGTGCCATCCTTGCATAGCTGTACATGTGTGGAGCTGGCACTCCAAAATATTTAGTAGCTTCTGCTGTGCCTTTGCCCTTGGAAACTCCATTCTACTCTCCAAAGTGATTCAGTCTTTGGAAAATAATTGCTGAACTATTCAATATTCCATGTATGTTTCCTTGTTATTTATGTGTTTTGTGGGAAAGTCCAGTGGTCACGCCTTAGTAGATTTCTGCACCCCAGGAGAAGATGAGGACCAGCGTAGACCGTGTACCATCAGAAAAGGTTTATTATTGAAACCGCAGAAACTGGAGAGTAAAGTAATATTATAATCTGGTTAACCTTGGCTACAGATGATACAGAAGAAAAAGACATGTTCAAGTACATGTTTTCACGTGGAAACAAAAGGTGGATGCTCTCATTCGTTGAGTTTCCAAAAAGTATTTGTTGTATAAGTATGTAAAACTGATGAAGATGTATTAATCTAATGTTATTTTATAATTGTTGACTTTTGTTTGTATGCTTGGTAGTACTTTGAAATAATCAGCGGAGCCAGCTGACCATGGACTTATAGCACAAAAAGAAAAAAATCCAAAAAACAAGACATGATTCAAGTGTTAGTAATTCAAGATATAACCCTAAGATGTGACTGTTCAGTGAAGGACGGAGAAAGGGAAGGGCAGAGGGTAGAAACCCATACAAAACGAATTAATGGGTGGTTCCTGAGATCCTACTGGCTTCTGCTCCTTTGAATGTTTTGAGTTTGTCTTGCTATAAAGAATAAGATAGTTATCCAACCATAGATACTTTCCCAAATGGTAGCCATTTGCCATCATATAACTTCTTTTAAAAAGTAACTTTCAGGTACACGCCTTTGACCCCAGCACTTGGGAGGCAGAGGCAAGCAGATCTCCATGAGTTTAAGGCCAGCCTGGTCTACTGTCAGAAAGGTACTGTCATTGTTTTACAGGTGAATGAAACTGTCAATTTAAAGAGTTAGTTTGCTGGATTCTTTGTGAAGTTAGGTAGGCTCCGTTGGTTTGAGAAGCACAAAGGAAGTAGATTGCTGACCAGGCTTCTCTGAGCCACAGGACCCATCCTCCGTGGCCTCCCTGAGAGTCATGTGAAACACATTGGGGAATTACTGAATGGTCCTAGAGAAAACTGTCAGGAAAAGGAAGACACAAGTCATAAGCATTTGCAGTGGCAAACCATGGAAATTATCTACCGTGAGTACAAATGAGCAATGATGGGACAGGAGGACGCCGTGTGGGCCACTGGTGTGTACGTTCCACAAGCTCCCTAGGAAAACAAAAAGACACCGAGACAAGGACTAAATCTAAATGCTTTATATGAGAAAAGAAATCCTGGGAAACCAGGAAAACAAAACAAAACAAACGGAAGCCTATTGATGGTTGGGAAGGACAGAGCAGCAGATGCTGGCAATACCCAAGGGAGACTGTCCCGGGCTCAGGAGGTTGGCTGTAATAGTACGGAGACCTCCGGTACACACAAATGTCTTCCTTCTTTATTAAGGCAGTACTTGGCCTGTTCATGAAGCATGTCAGAAATGAGAGGCAGTAAATGTGCTTGGGAGCATCTCTCAAGCAATAAAAGAAAAAACAAACAAACAAAACCCCGTTTCCCAGTCTTCATGAAACAATTACAGGTGCTTGATACTATCTCTCAGAAGGTCTTCCAGGGTAGTACAGTGTGTCCTGGTTACCACCTCACACCCATTCATTCATTCTTTATAGATTTCTGCACTGTGCCCCACAGTTTCCCAGCTCCTTCACTGAACATTCACATTTTAGGATTATATCTTAAATCACTAACACTTGAATCATTTCTCAGGATATACTTTTATTTTTGTTTTTCTTTTTCCTCCCTCCTTCCCTTTCTCTCTCCCTCCCTCCCTCTCTCCCTTCTTCCTTTCTAACTTTTTATGCCAAAAGTTAGAAGTTAGTCCATACATGATCAGGTGGCTCTACTGTGCCATCATGAGGCAAGTATTGTGAGTGGGTGAAGTTGTGCTCCTGCTGCTGGGCAGGTAGAACAAAGAGAGAGTAGGAGAGAGAGAGAGAGAGCCAGTACTGGGGGAAAGGTATGACAGGGAGAGGGGAAGGAAGAGAGGAAAGGTTTCAGGAGCCAGGGACAAGGTATATATTGCCTGGGTGCTCCTCCAAGAATGTATTAACTGCTATTTGACCCCACCTCTCAATCATGAATACTATGAATCTATCAAGACATGCATTCACTAATTAACTTCCAGTGACTGGACCCACCTGCTGGAGACAGTGAACTTTGGGGGATGCATCATATCCAAACCAAAACTCTCCCTCGCCATCAGAAGATCACGTCCACCTCATACTGCAAGATGTCTTTCTCTTAAAGATTCCCTAACATTTCAGTATTAGCATTTTTTCTAAAGTCCCCATCCAAAGTCTCCTTTCAGACTAAAACAAACTCTTAGCTCAGAGCTTCTTTTTTAAAAAGTTACAGATTGTTGAGATCAATTGTTCAGAGTAAACAATCTCAAAGATCAGGGGCAGCATGAGGACCTAGTAGGTAAAAGTGGCTGGATGATTAAAGATGTTGAACATTTTTTCAGGTGCTTCTCTGCCATTCGGTATTCCTCGGGTGAGAAATCTTTGTTCAGTTCTGAGCCCCATTTTTTAATGGGGTTATTTGATTTTATGGAGTCTACCTTCTTGACTTCTTTATATATATTGGATATTAGTCCCCTGTCCGATTTGGGATAGGTAAAGATCCTTTCCCAATCTGTTGGTGGTCTTTTTGTCTTATTGACGGTGTCTTTTGCCTTGAAGAAGCTTTGCAATTTTATGAGGTCCCATTTATCGATTCTCGATCTTACAGCACAAGCCATTGCTGTTCTATTCAGGAATTTTTCCCTGTACCCATATCTTCGAGGCTTTTCCCTACTTTCTCCTCTATAAGTTTCAGTGTCTCTGGTTTTATGTGAAGATCCTTAATCCACTTAGATTTGACCTTAGTACAAGGAGATAGGAATGGATCAATCGAAATCTTCTACATGATAACAGCCAGCTGTGCCAGCACCATTTGTTGAAAATGCTGTCTTTTTTCCACTGGATGGTTTTAGCTCCCTTGTCAAAGATCAAGTGACCATAGGTGTGTGGGTTCATCTCTGGGTCTTCAATTCTGTTCCATTGGTCTACTTGTCTGTCATTATACCAGTACCATGCAGTTTTTATCACAATTGCTCTGTAGTACATCTTTAGGTCGGGCATGGTGATTCCACCAGAGGTTCTTTTATCCTTGAGAAGAGTTTTTGCTATCCTAGGTTTTTTGTTATTCCAGATGAATCTGCCGATTGCCCTTTCTAATTCGTTGAAGAATTGAGTTGGAATTTTGATGGGGATTGCATTGAATCTGTAGATTGCTTTTGGCAAGATAGCCATTTTTACTATATTGATCCTGCCGATCCATGAGCATGGGAGATCTTTCCATCTTCTGAGATCTTCTTTAATTTCTTTCTTCAGAGACTTGAAGTTCTTGTCATACAGATCTTTCACTTCCTTAGTTAGAGTCATGCCTAGGTATTTTATATTATTTGTGGCTATTGAGAAGGGTGTTGTTTCCCTAATTTCTTTCTCAGCCTGTTTGTCCTTTGTGTAGAGAAAGGCCATTGACTTGTTTGAGTTAATTTTATATCCAGCTACTTCACTGAAGCTGTTTATCAGGCTTAGGAGTTCTCTGGTGGAATTTTTAGGGTCACTTATATATACTATCATATCATCTGCAAAAAGTGATAATTTGACTTCTTCCTTTCCAATTTGTATCCCCTTGATCTCCTTTTGTTGTCTAATTGCTCTGGCTAGGACTTCAAGTACAATGTTGAATAGGTAGGGAGAGAGTGGACAGCCTTGTCTAGTCCCTGATTTTAGTGGGATTGCTTCAAGCTTCTCACCATTTACTTTGATGCTGGCTACTGGTTTGCTGTAGATTGCTTTTATCATGTTTAGGTATGGGCCTTGAATTCCTGATCTTTCCAAGACTTTTATCATGAATGGGTGTTGGATTTTGTCAAATGCTTTCTCAGCATCTAACGAGATGATCATGTGGTTTTTGTCTTTGAGTTTGTTTATATACTGGATTACGTTGATGGATTTCCGTATATTGAACCATCCCTGCATCCCTGGGATGAAACCTACTTGGTCAGGATGGATGATTGTTTTGATGTGTTCTTGGATTCGGTTAGCAAGAACTTTATTGAGGATTTTTGCATCAATATTCATAAGGGATATTGGTCTGAAGTTCTCTATCTTTGTGGGGTCTTTTTGTGGTTTAGGTATCAGAGTAATTGTGGCTTCATAGAATGAGTTGGGTAGAGTACCTTCTGTTTCTATTTTGTGGGATAGTTTGTGAAGAACTGGGATTAGATCTTCTTCGAAGGTCTGATAGAACTCTGCACTAAACCCATCTGGTCCTGGGCTTTTTTTGGTTGGGAGACTATTAATGACTGCTTCTATTTCTTTGGGGGATATCGGGCTGTTTAGATCATTAACCTGATCTTGATTCAACTTTGGTACCTGGTATCTGTCTAGAAACTTCTCCATTTCATCCAGGTACTCCAGTTTTGTTGAGTATAGCCCTTTGTAGAAGGATCTGATGGTGTTTTGGATTTCTTCAGGATCTCTTGTTATGTCTCCCTTTTCATTTCTGATTTTGTTAATTAGAATGCTTTCCCTGTGCCTTCTAGTGAGTCTGGCTAATGGTTTGTCTATCTTGTTGATTTTCTCAAAGAACCAGCTCCTCAATTGGTTGATTCTCTGAATAGTTCTTCTTGTTTCCACTTGGTTGATTTCACCCCTGAGTTTGATTATTTCCTGCTGTCTACTCCTCTTGGGTGAATTTGCTTCCTTTTGTTCTAGAGCTTTTAGGTGTGTTGTCAAGCTGCTAATGTATGCTCTCTCTAGTTTCTTTTTGGAGGCACTCAGAGCTATGAGTTTTCCTCTTAGAAATGCTTTCATTGTGTCCCATAAGTTTGGGTATGAAGTGGCTTCATTTTCATTGAACTCTTAAGAAGTCCTTATTTTCTTTCTTTATTCCTTCCTTGACCAAGGTATCATTGAGAAGAGTGTTGTTCAGTTTCCACGTGAATGTTGGCTTTCTGTTATTTATTTTGTTATTGACGATCAGCCTTAGTGCATGGTGATCTGATAGGATACATGGGACAATTTCAATATTTTTGCATCTGTTGAGGCCTGTTTTGTGACCTATTATGTGGTCAATTTTGGAGAAGGTACCATGAGGTGCTGAGAAGAAGGTATATCCTTTTGTTTTAGGATAAAATGTTCTGTAGTTATCTGTCAGATCCATTTGTTTCATCACTTCTGTTTGTTTCAGTGTGTCCCTGTTTAGTTTCTGTTTCCATGATCTGTCCATTGGTGAAAGTGGTGTGTTGAAGTCTCCCACTATTATTGTGTGAGGTGCAATGTGTTTTTTGAGCTTTACTAAACTTTCTTTAATGAATGTGGCTGCCCTTGTGTTTGGAGCATAGATATTCAGAATTGAGAGTTCCTCTTGGAGGATTTTACCTTTGATGAGAATGAAGTGCCCCTCCTTGGCTTTTTTGATGACTTTGGGTTGGAAGTCAATCTTATCAGATATTAGGATGGCTACTCCAGCTTGTTTCTTCATACCATTTGCTTGGAAAATTGTTTTCCAGCCTTTCATTCTGAGGTAGTGTCTATCTTTTTCTCTGAGATGAGTTTCCTGTAAGCAGCAAAATGTTGGGTCTTGTTTGTGTAGCCAGTTTGTTAGTCTATGTCTTTTTATTGGGGAGTTGAGACCATTGATGTTAAGAGATAGTAAGGAAAAGTAATTGTTGCTTCCTGTTATTTTTGTTGTTAAAGTTGGCATTCTGTTCTTGTGGCTGTCTTCTTTTAGGTTTGTTGAGGGATTACCTTCTTGTTTTTTTCTAGGGCGTTGTTCCCGTTCTTGTATTGTTTTTTTTCTGTTATTATCCTTTGAAGGGCTGGATTCGTGGAGAGATAATGTGTGAATTTGGTTTTGTCGTGGAATACTTTGGTTTCTCCATCTATGGTAATTGAGAGTTTGGCTGGGTATAGTAGCCTGGGCTGGAATTTGTGTTCTCTTAGTGTCTGTATAACATCTGTCCAGGCTCTTCTGGCTTTCATAGTCTCTGGTGAAAAATCTGGTGTAATTCTGATAGGCTTGCCTTTATATGTTACTTGACCTTTTTCCCTTACTGCTTTTAGTATTCTATCTTTATTTTGTGCATTTGCTGTTCTGATTATTATGTGTCGGGAGGAATTTCTTTTCTGGTCCAGTCTATTTGGAGTTCTGTAGGCTTCTTGTATGTTCATAGGCATCTCTTTCTTTAGATTTGGGAAGTTTTCTTCAATAATTTTGTTGAAGATGTTTGCTGGTCCTTTGAGTTGAAAATCTTCATTCTCATCCACTTCTATTATCCGTAGGTTTTTATTATCCACTTTCTATTATCCGTTCTTCTTATTGTGTCCTGGATTTCCTGGATATTTTGAGTTAGGATCTTTTTGCATTTTCCATTTTCTTTGATTGTTGTGCCGATGTTCTCTATGGAATCTTCTGCACCTGAGATTCTCTCTTCCATCTCTTGTATTCTGTTGCTGATGCTCAAATCTATGGTTCCAGATTTCTTTCCTAGGGTTTCTATCTCCAGTGTTGCCTCACTTTGAGTTTTCTTTATTGTGTCTACTTCCCTTTTTAGGTCTAGTATGGTTTTGTTCATTTCCATCACCTGTTTGTATGTTTTTTCCTCTTTTTCTGTAAGGACTTCTACCTGTTTGATTGTGTTTTCCTGTTTTTCTTTAAGGACTTGTAACTCTTTAGCAGTGTTCTCCTGTATTTCTTTAAGTGAGTTATTAAAGTCCTTCTTGATGTCCTCTACCATCATCATGAGATATGCTTTTAAATCTGGGTCTAGGTTTTCGGGTGTGTTGGGGTGCCCTGGACTGGGCGAAGTGGGAGTGCTGGGTTCTGATGATGGTGAGTGGTCTTGGTTCCTGTTAGTAAGATTCCTACATTTACCTTTCGCCATCTGGTAATCTCTGGAGTTAGTAGTTATAGTTGACTCTGTTTAGAGATTGTTCTTCTGGTGATTCTGTTACCGTCTCTCAGCAGACCTGGGAGACAGATTCTCTCCTCTGAGTTTCAGTGCTCAGAGCACTCTCTGCTAGCAAGCTCTCTTACAGGGAAGGTGCGCAGATATCTTGTGTTTGGACCTCCTCCTGGCCGAAGAAGAAGGCCCAAAACAGGACCTTTCTCAGAAGCTGTGTTGCTTTGGCAGGTCCCAGAAGCTGTCAGCTTCTGTGGTGCAGACTGTCACCTGTGCAGACTAAATTCCTAAGTTCTGCGGAGTCCCGGAACCAAGATGGCGACCGCTGTTGCTGAGGCTGAGGCTGCCTCCCGAGCCAGGCGGACACCTGTCCTCTGGTCCGGAAGGTGGCCGGCTGTCTGCGGCCGGCAAAGGGTGCTGCCACAGTGGCTCTGTGCTTCCGCCTGTCCCAGAAGCTGTCCGGTTCTCTGGCGCACCCTCTCACCTGTTCAGACTAATCAACAATACCTTTTCAAATCAAGAACAATTGTAGTAGGTGCCTCCTTAGTATGGTAGGTAGCTCATCAGTCTTGTCAGAACAATTGTACTCAAGGAAATTTTAAATAACTTGTGATAGTGTCCTACTCCAAAAGCAGGAGCCTTTGCATTTCTTCATCTCTGAGGCCCCACTGTCACTACACTGAACTCCTACTTTGGTAGTTACTCAATCCATAGCCAAACTGCTACAGTGCTGTGTGTCTGGGAACAAGCTAACTACCAAACACTCCACTTCCTTCTTTATGGGAACAAAGGGCAATAAGGGACAGTTTGTGTTTAAGAAACATGACACTGACATGGATATCTTGCATGGGGCAAGACTGCTTATCCTGGACTTCCAGGGGTTCTAAATGAGCACAAAATGGCTCCTTAAACTCTCTTCAAGATCCTGGCCTTCAGTGGCCTTCCTACTTCTCTAGCAGCAGAATTCAGAATTTACAGATCTCATAAAAACTTACAGTGCCTTGAACCTGGCTCCTCTGAATATGGGCTCAGCAGAACGCCCACAGCCTTAACACCTAAGCCCACATGGCATCCTACCCTTCTGTGAAGGATCAAGTGTTTCTGCCCAAAGAGAAAGCCAAGCAAGGATAAGTCATTGAGCCACTTGGTGTGACTCCTGACATGCAAGGCAGCCCCGAGGCCTGCTCAGCGGCAGTCAAGTCTGTTGTCAGACCAGTCCCACAGCACTACTAGTGCTGGCTGGAAGAGAATGGCACTGTAAATCCTAGTCACACAAACTGCAAAGTTCATAGAGTAAACCCTAAACCCCCAGTATCTCAGCATACTTGGAAATATGGCTTTTAAACAGAAAATTTGATAGATGCTCTAAGTAGGCCCCAATACAACATGATTGCTATGCTTTTCAGAAGAGGGCATGTGGACATGCATACAATGTGTAAAGAGCATATAACTGGAGATGTGGGGGAAAAATGGTGACTGGCAAGCTGAGGAAAAGCCTCAGAAGATTTCCCCCCTTTCCAGCATGTTACCTTGGATTTCAATTCCCCGAATTGTCAACAAAATAGCTGCAATAGCTATCTCTATCTATGCTCTTTGTGCTGTGCTGTGTGTGTGTGTGTGTGTGTGTGTGTGTGTGTGTGTGTGTGTGTGTGTGTGTGTATGTGTACATTTTTTATTAGATATTTTCTTTATTTACATTTCAAATGTTATCCCCTTTCCTAGTTTCCCTTTCAAAAATCCCCTCCCCCCTCCCCCTGCTCCCCAACCCACCCACTTCCATTCCTGGTCCTGGCATTCCCCTATACTGGGACATAGAGTCTTCGTGTGTGTGTGTGTGTGTAAATTTAAAACCAGAGAATTCAGTTGAAGTGCAAGTTGGAACAAATGCAGTGTTAGAGAAGAGGTGGTTCAGCACTAAATGCATATTATCCTGAAGCTGCTCATCAGAGAGATGCTCTCCCTCCACCCAACCCCCACCCCCGATAATACAGTGCCCTAAGCCTGGCCACTCACAAGACAATAGCTGTGAACATGGTACCTGAGCCCACATGATATTCTATCATCCCCAATGGGGAAGTTGATTCTGATTTGCTTTGTGCTTCTCCTGGAGTAAAAATCAGTGCTCCAAAGAAGTCTTGACTTGGTTGTTAGGCCAGTTCTACAGTATCATCACTTCTCAATGAAACAACACTAGTAATGAAAACTTTGTAACCTGTATCATTTAGGTATTATGTGAGTCACTGATAATAGTTACAGCCAAAGTATCTAAAATGAGATTACACAACTATGCCCCCTTGAATTTGGTTTTTATCATGGAATACTTTGGTTTCTCCATCTATGGTAATTGAGAGTTTTACTGGGTATAGTAGCCTGGGATGGCATTTGTGTTCTCTTAGGGTCTGAATAACATCTGTCCAGGATCTTCTGGCTCTCATAGTCTCTGGTGAGAAGTCTGGTGTAATTCTAATAGGCCTGTCTTTATATGTTACTTGACCCTTTTCCCTTACTACTTTTAATATTCTATCTTTATTTAGTGCATTTGTTGTTCTGATTATTATGTGTTGGGAGGAATTTCTTTTCTGGTCCAGTCTATTTGGAGTTCTGTAGGCTTCTTGTATGTTCATGGACATCTCTTTCTTTAGGTTTGGGAAGTTTTCTTCTATAATTTTGTTGGAAGATATTTGCTGACTATGCCCCCTTGAAACCAAACCTAATGTGTCCTAAAAACTAATATTTGAAGGTGGAACACTTCATGTAGAAGTTGTATAGATTTCAATGGAGGGCATAAGAAACATGAAAGAGAAAGGGGAATTTGATAATACTAAGGAAGTGCAATGATTCTCTAGCAACTTACTCCAAGGAAATGGAAAGTTATCAACTGCCTAAAAAGGAAGTTGGTAACAATCTGAAGGAAACTGAGAAATAAGAGAATACTGCCAGACAGTTTAGCGAAACCAAGCAAAGAATTTATGATGAGAATCAGAAATTCAGCAAGGAGGAGAAGATTTATCCAACAGTTAGGACTTCACTTCATGGGTATAATGTAAACATGTGTTGCGTTTGTGCTGGGTGAATGGGACGGCATGGAAAGGAGAGATAATAGACAGGCTAGTGGCATCCAGAAACTGTAAACTTTCGATCTGTAAAAGAAGCAGTAGATCTAATGTTACACACTAGGCAAGACAGTAAAGGACTTAGTGGCAAAAGAGCGGAGGAAATGTTGATTATAAAAAGATAAAAAAATAATAAGATTTGTTCTTTGGGGATGTGGTTAGGTGTGGAGGAAGGAGATATCTCAGCAGGCCCATGCTGAGGCATCTCTTCCTTCTGAGGAACCAGCACACAATGGTATAGTATAGAATAGAGTTTATTTAGGGCATGGGGAGGGGAGTTAAGAGGGTAGTAGAGGCAGAGAAAGGCAGAGAGTAGAGAGAGTAGAAGCTGGCCATGACCACGTGGAGAGTGGGGAAAGGGAGGGAGGAAGGGAAAAGCCCAAGAGGGCAAGAGAGAAGTGAGAGGGAAGCAAGAGTAAGAGAGCGAGGAAGGGGCAAGCAGCCCCTTTTATAGTGGGCCAGGCCTACCTGGCTGTTGCCAAGTAACTGTGGAGAGTAGCATACCTGGCTGTTGCCAGGTAACTGTGGGGGTGGAATATGGACAGAATGCCAACAGGAAAAGCTTAGCAAGCTCTGGAGGAGGTCAGCAACCCCTGAAGAAAGCAAGTGCTGGAGGATGACTTCTCTGCACTTCCGAGCTCACTCCTCTCCAGGGCTCTGGTAGAGAATCATCATCTTAGAGTTGTCCTTTAGAACTTTCGGACCAGAAAGAACTGAAGCCGTTGCATTTTATATCACCAAGCCTTGAGTATCTCCTGCTTTCTAGCAGCTAAACAGACAACCACCTTATGACTAATGTGGGTCCAGGAAACAGGCAAGGATTCGAATGCAGATTCTTAGATAGAAAGCTACTCCAGGAAGTGCAAAAGATGCTTCAGAGAAAAGCCAAAGTCCTTACAGCTAGAAACCATAGTCTGACCTTTGTGAAGAACAAGACCATCTATGTGTGGATGCCAGTTGTTAAAATGGTGTCCTAGTTTCATTTTTGTTGCTGTGATAAAATACCCTGACAAAAGCAACTTAGAACATAAGAGGCTTATAATCCCAGTTATAGTCCATTATTGGCAGTAGGGATGGGGAAGTCATGTCAGTGGCTTTAGTCATGTCAAATCCACAGTCATGATTAGACAAAAATAAAATGCATGCAAAGGTTTGCTTGCACAACAAGCTCTCCTCTCTCTCGTAGTCTAGGACTACCAGCCAAGGGTATAGTGCCTCCTACAGTGGGCTAGGTCTTCTTACATTAACCAACCCAACAAAGAAAATCCCTCATAGGCATGACACAGGCCAAACAAGGAAGACATTCCTTCACTGAGACTCCCTTCCCAGATGATTCTAGGAAGTTGACAAATAAAAGAGGCCATATCCCAGTGGGAAAACTGGTGTGGCCAGGGTATCTGGGATCACTCAACCTTATGCTTCATCCTTTCAACATAAATTGATTTGTTTTTGAGTAGTGCTTTTATACTTTCAAAGCCCAGCAGGCACACACTTGTGTGGCAAAAGGCAAAAAGACGGTCGCATCTGTTTAGAAAACCATCCATTCCATCTAGATTTTCCAGTTTTGTTGAGTATAGACTCATAGTGGGATCTGATGATTTTTTGAATTTCCTCTGTTTCTGTTGTTATGTCTCCCTTTTCATTTCTGATTTTATTAATTTGGATACTTCCTCTTTGCCCTTTAGTTCGTTTGGCTAGGGGTTTATCTATTTTGTTGATTCTTTCAAAGAACCAGCTTTTGGTTTTGCTGATCCTTTGTATTGTTCATTTAATTAATGATATCACTGATCTCATTATAAGTGGTTGTGAGCCACCATGTGGTTGCTGGGAATTGAACTCATGACCTTTGGAAGAGCAGTTAGTGC
Source organism: Mus musculus (assembly GCF_000001635.26). Taxonomy (NCBI): domain Eukaryota; kingdom Metazoa; phylum Chordata; class Mammalia; order Rodentia; family Muridae; genus Mus; species Mus musculus. Next base: position 81,545,650 of record NC_000078.6, on the reverse strand, counting down.
TCTTACCCGCTGAGCCATCTCACCAGCCCCTGAGTATAATCTTTTATCTAGTCTACTGTCAATCAAAGCTCTTACTTATTGACCTCATTTTTTCCCTTTGCCTTAATTCTTCCTACTCCTACACATGTCTCTCTCCACTACTTCCCATCTAACAATTTGATACTTATTACTATTCTCAACATTATTGTTTGCCTCTCTTTTTGCCTTTTCCTTTGTATTCATTCTGACATGTTAGTATACCGAGTACCACAGGGGTTCCTTTACTTGCTAAATAAATTGGTCTGTGTTGTAGTCACCTACTATTCCATTATCAGAGTGGGTTAATTGCTAGAGAGTGACAGTTCCTGCACATAGGGAGAACCTTCAGAGACAGATCAGAAATAAAGCCTAGGCCTGACACCACTCTAACAGACAAAAGCATCATTATACATAACTGTACTACAATCTAGTCTCTTCTGGACACCACAAATCCAGCCACTAAAAGAAGAGAGGTACCCTGAATTAGAAAAATCATAAGCATACAATTTAACTCCAGATTAGCAGATTCTAGAGTAAACCCACATACAACATGAAAAACCAAGGCAACTTGTCTACTCTGAAACATGTCAATCCCAAACTAATGACTGAGAGGAAATTTCAGATGTGGGGTTCAAAAGAATGATTTTAAATATAGTAAAACAAATGAAAGGAGACTCCAATATTTCTTGAGAACACAGAGAGCTGAATGTGATATGAAAATAAAGCCGAATAAAGAGATAGAAATACTGAAGAAAACACAAACTGAAATGATGTTGGAAATGAGAAACACAAAGCTCAAGTTCAAAGCCTGGCCAATCGAATAGATAATGCTGAAGATAGACTGGGTGTAAAGGCACAACAGTAATTAGATCATTTAGTAAAGGTCGGTGAGATCCTTTAATGTTTGAATAAAACATGCAAGAACTCTGTGACACTGAAAAAGTAAACCCTACATCTTACAGGAATATTCTCCATGTAAAAATTATAGAATATGTTAATGAAATCACTAGTCAAGTTTCTCAAATAGGCAAATAGAAGCCCATCCAGACACAAGAGGCACACAGAATACCAGACAGACAGAACAAGAAAAAAAAATCTCCATGTGTTTTATTACAAAGTATTAAATGTACAGAAAAAGTATCTGATTGAAAACTTCAACAGAGAAGGGCCAAGTCAATACAAAGACAGATCCATTTAGATAACTGTTGACTTCTCAGTCTAAAACATGAAAGCAAGAAGACCAGTGTCTTTCAGATTCTTAGAAAAAATAACAACAAAATATTAACAACCCAGGTAGTTAATAAACCAAGCAAAATTATTTTAATTGATTGAAAAAAAAACTTTCCATGAGAAATGCAGGCTAAAGGAATTCATGCCCACTAAAGCAATATTACCAAGGATCTTAGAAGGAATACTTCAGTCTGAACAGTAAAATGTACACACTGAAGAGACCAGGATGGGAAAAAAAATCAATGATGCTATGACACTTATTAAATAAAAAGTCAAGAAACTCCCAGACTCTCCAAAATGGCAGGAGTGTAATGGTTTGGTTTTAATATCAACTTTTTACAAATCAGATCACCTATGTATGATGCTTCAATTGAAGAATTGTCTTAACTACATTAATTATCATGGGAAGGCCTATTTCAAATATGGCTGTACCTTTTGGATTACCAAAAAAAGGGGCAAGGGTAAAAGGAAAATTATTCACTTTTTGTTCATTTGGCCTTCCCTCTTCCTACCAAATTTATTTATCTCGTTGCTGCTGATTCCTCTGCTGATATCAGAACCAGCATATCTAGGCTTTCATCAATGACTGAGGACCAAGTAACTCTTCAGTAGACGCCATATTTTCAGTGCCAGGTTCAGGGTTGAGGCACTCAACCCCATGGCCTGAGTACTAGGCTTTCAGCCTCTTAGGTATGATTTGGCTGCCATTACTATTTCAAAGTAAGCTTATTTAATACATTCACATGCACATATATTCTATTGATTCCATTCCTCTAGACATCCCAGATTAATACAAATCGTGGTGCCAGGAATGGTTCTAGTGAAACAGAATTGTATCGCTGAAATTCTCTAGTGGGCTTGGTGGTATCTAGAGCTGGTTTTCCAACTGGATATAGCCTATAATTTAGATTCCTCTGGTAGCATGGAGGACATCGAAAATCCATGTTATGAACTACTTGAACTGTACAAGATAAATGGAATTGATACTCACAGTGGTTTAGATGAAAACTGTTCTCCATAGGTCCAGATGTTTGCAGCTTTGGACCCTAGCAGATGGAGATGTTCTGGGTGCTGGTGCAGCCTTACTGGGAGGAGGTATGTTACTGAGGGGCAGGATTTGAGGGCTTATGATTCTGCCCTACTTTCAGCTTGCTCTCTCTGATTCATATTTTGAATACCTCTGGAAGAGGGATGTGGATCTCTTCTGCTGCCACACCTACTACTTGCTGCCTCTGTGGCATGGATGCATTCCTCCCGATTCACAATCCTAAAATAAACCCCTCCATCCATAAATCACTTTCGATTAACGTGTTTCATCACACCAACAGAAAAGTAATGGATCCACCCTCTAAGCCATAAAGCTGGGCATGTACATCAGCAATCCATCATCAAATGAAACTGATTATGTGTGGCAAAGGTCCTGAAGGCACAAATAAGTTATATAAAGAATTGTCCTAATAACTATACATCTAACTCATGTGACAAGGCTTTATGTACCCAAGCATTCATCTATGGATATATGGGGTATGCCCTGTGTCAATTGGGTGAGAAGAGTCGATTGACTAGGGCCTACTTTACAGATGTTTCTGCAAATTACGCAGGTACTACCCAGAAAAGGACAGCAGCAGCATTACAGCCCCTTTATGTGACAACCATGGAGACCACTGGTGAAGGTCAATCATCATAGTAGGCATAGGTTCACATAATGCACATGGTTGCATACTTTTCTTGGAAGGAGAGATGACCAGTTCAGTGATCACATACTGAGTCTTAGGCCGTAGCCAATGGTTTGTCTGGGCAGTATGGGAATTGGAAGGAGCATGATTGCAAAATTGGTAGGAAAGATATTTAAGGAAGAGGTATGTGGATCTCTCTGAAAGTACAAAGGACAGTTATGCATGTAAATGTTCTCAAAATGTGACTGTAGAAGGAAGAGGGAGTTGGAGAGATGACTCAGCAGCTAGGAGCCACAGTTGTTCTTATGGAGGACATGTGGCTAATTCTTTTTTTTTTTTCGAGACAGGGTTTCTCTGTGTAGCCCTGGCTATCCTGGAACTCATTCTGTAGACCAGGCTGGCCTTGAACTCAGAAATCCGCCTGCCTCTGCCTCCCAAGTGCTGGGATTAAAGGCGTGCGCCACCATGCCCAGCTAATTATTTTTTTTAAAAAAGATTTATTTATTATTTTATGCATATGACACACCATATTCAGACACACCAGAAGCATTGGATCCCATTACAGATGGTTGTACGCCACCATGTGGTTGCTGGGAATTGAACTCAGAACCTCTGGAAGAGCAGCCAGTGCTCTTAACTGCTGAGCCATCTCTCCAGCCCATGTTCACAACCATCTGCATCTCCAGTTCCAGGGACTTCAATGCCTTCTGATCCTCATAGGCACACATATGGTACATAGACATATATACATTTAGAACATAAAATAGTTCTAAAATATTTGTTTTTAAAAAAGAAGAGGCAGAGTAATCAAGTAGATAAGATGAGCCATTCTATGGCCAGCCAGCCAGCCTCTTTCTCAGACTATCCTAAAACTCACTATATAGACCAGGCTGGCCTTCAGATGCCTAATGGACCCATGAACAATGTAGTCATGGTAACAAACATGGTGGTTATACATGAACTTGACAATATGTACTTCCACCTATTAAGGCAGACTTAGTTACAGCTTCTGCTAAGGTCCAGATCTGCCAAGAGCAGAGACCAGCACTGAGTCCTCAATATGACAACCTGGTGGCAGGTTGACTACATTGGACCACTTTCATCATGGAGGATTCAGTGCCTTCTCAGGTGTGATTTTGCTGCTTGTTACTTTTTAAAAGTAAATTGAGTTTATACATTCTTGTATATACATACTCATCTTACTGGTTTTGTTACTCTAGAGAACCTGGCTAATACATGAAGCAATATTTACCTTTCAACAATAACTCTGAATATCAATGGAAATGAACTAGCAAACTGTATTAGAAAATGGAAAATTTCTTTTTGCTGCCTCCTATAAGTATACCTTAGTGTAAAAGTACGCAAAACTATGTACTACTCCAAGCTAATGGAACCAATTAACAAACAGGTGCTATTCAATTAAGGGTGTTTGTTTGTTTGTTTTGTTTTTTCGAGACAGGGTTTCTCTGTGTAGCCCTGGCTGTCTTGGTACTCACTCTGTAGACCAGGCTGGCCTTGAACTCAGAAATCCGCCTGCCTGTGCCTCCCAAGTGCTGGGATCAAAGGTGTGTGCCACCACGCCCAGATCAATTATCTCATAAAATAGGCTTCATTGACAAGATGGATCAGTGGATAAAGGCACTTGCTGCCAAGCCTGAAGACCTGAGTTCAATTCCCAGGACACACATACTAGAAGGAAAATGGTGATTCCCATTATTTGTCCTCTGCCTTCTAAACATGTACAAGTGCCTCCACACAAATGTCATGAATTGCAACACACATGCACACAAAATAAGTAAATAAAAATATAATAAAAATTAAAAAATAAGCAAAAAGCAAAAGCAAAATAAGCTTCAATTTAATTTGTTTTGTTTTGTTTTGGAGACAAGGTCTCACTCTGTAACTCTGGTTCTCCTAGAACTCCCTCTGCAGATCAGGCTGGCCTTTACAGAGATCAGCCTGCCTCTGCCTCCCAAGGGATGGGATTAAAGACGTGCGCCACTAGACCCAACTCAAATCAGTCTTATCAGAAGAGATACAGGAAGTTGCTTCATATTAGTTAAAGGGTTAATCCATCAAGGAAAAATTATAAAAATATAAAAATTCTAAATATATATGGACCAAATATGGATTTATCTAGTTTTATAAAGAAAATGCTACTCAATTTAAAATTTCAGTTTAACTCCAACGCAATAATAATGGGAGAGTTTTAAGACCCTACTGTCAATTAAATAGATAAACTGTACAAAAGACAAATAAACACTAGAATTAAATAACATCATAGATCAAACGAATCTAACAGATACCTAAAAAACATTTTACCCAAATAGAGAAGTATACACATTTCATACTTTATATGAATAAATTTTGAAATCAACAGTAAGAGAAACTGTACAAGCTTACAGATATGAAACAACACACCACTGAATAAGGAATGTGTCATTGTGGCAATCGAAGAGGAAATATTTTTTCTAGAATTGAGTAATAATGAAAAAAATCCAACATATTCAAATCCATGGGATACAGTGATAGCAGACCTAGGGAGGTAGTTTATAGAGGTAGCCTCCTATATTAAACAACAACAACAACAACAGAGGTATCTCAACTAAACAACCCAATGAAGAAACTTAAGGCACTGGGAAAGGAAGAGTAAACCAATCCTCAAAGCATTAGACAAAAATAATGACCAGGACAAAAATTAAGACAAAATTAAATTAAAAAGAATCAATGAGACAAAGAATTGGTTCTTTGAAAGAATAAATTTAACAAAACTTTGATCCAAATTAACCAAATGAAAGAGGAGACTCAAATTAATAAAATAAGACATGAGAAGGGAGACATTACAACAGACACTAAGAAAATTCAGAGAACCATGAAAACCATTTTAAAAGTTTGTATTCCATTCAATTGGAAAATATAATAGCTTAACAAAGCTAAACCAAAATGAAATAAGTCATTTAAACAGATCTACAACATCCAACAAACAAACAAAAACCCCTATTTCTGATAGATTCAATTCAGAATTCTACCAGACAGTCAAAGAAGGACTAATATTAATATTAGTAAAAGTAGAAATAGAAGAAACATTCCAAAAATTTTTTATACCAAAAAGATAAATATTCAAGAAGGAGGAGGAGGAGGAGAAAAGCTCAAGAGTATATATAATAGGCCAATCTTCTTGTTGAACATTGCTACTTGTTGCTCCTCCAGGCCACGTGATTCTGTGGCATCTTCCTTCTACCTCGTCCTAAATCTTCCTTTCTCTCCTCCATCTCCTCATCTTCTCTTCCTCCTTCCTCCTCCCTCTCCAAAACCTGCAACCCCACCTTTCTCTTCCACTGCCCAGTGACAGGCTCTAGCATTTATGTGACCAGGTAAAATGGGGAGAAGGTTCACATGAAATCACCTGAGTATGTGATCCACTCCTCGTTGAGGCAGCCCCTTCTTGAGAAAGCAGAAATAGCATCAAAATATAAAGAGCCCCAGGGCAATCCACATTTCTCCCTTTTCGTCCAATTAAAAGACTCTTTTCTCAGATATAAATTGAGCACAACTATTACCATTATGTAATTTATAAAGTATATGATACACTTAATACCTGATCCATCAATTTTGTCAATTTATAAAAAGCACTCTACCATATATCCTAACTTAAAGGCTTACTTTTTTTGTTTTTGTTTTTTTTGTTGTTGTTTTTTGTTTTTTTGAGACAGGGTTTCTCTGTATAGCTCTGGCTGTCCTGGATCTCACTTTGTAGACCAGGCTGGCCTCGAACTCAGAAATCTGCCTGCCTCTGCCTCTGGAGTGCTGGGATTAAAGGCGTGCACCACCATGTCCAGCCAAAGGTTTACAATTTTACATCTGAATTATGTCCTTTTTTTTTTTGTATGCTCTCTGAAAACTATCCTCTCAAATCTATATCATCTCTCTCGATGCTAAAGAGCTTGGGTTGGCTATGAGATTGCAACCAGTCTTCAACCTCATCAGAAATCCAGCAACAACTTAAATATTACCTGCAAATATAGGGATCACAAAACATAGTTTCCAAAACGTAACCAATTTATAGAGACAGCTGACTACCTAGACAGTCCCTCATTCCTCAAAATGCCAGAGCATAAGTCTTCAACTTCTGGTCCTTTGTAAAGATCATCTGACAGACCTTTGTAATGCAGAATTTTGAAAGACTATTTACCCTGTATTGACAGAGCTGTCAGTCGACTATTCTGCATTTCTTGGAGAGTATTTTCCTCTGCAGATGAACTGAGGCAATTTTTGCCTAGTGGCTGTCTTGCCACAACTGAAGCAACTCTATTGATGCTCAGTTTCTTTGAATCCAAAAAAGGGGTGTTGTCGGGAGCAGACATGTCTCTAGTCAAATGATCTTTAATAAAGAAATGGCTATAAATGTTGTATTCTGTGGACCTCTGACACCTTTGAAGACTATCTATTCAAAGCATTTCTGAACTGTTAAGCCTTGACTACTCTCAGCCATTTCTAATCAAAATTCTAGAAAACATCCTTTTATAATTAACTCAGAACCATGAGTTTGCTATCTGACCCTTAACTCATATTGCTTAATCATCTAAGAATAGTTTATAATAGCAGTTATAGAAGGACTAGGTTTAAGCTTTGTATTCTTAAATGTATTGTATAGGCACAATGCCTATTTAAGAGTAACAATATTAATCCCAATTTTGTATCAATATAAGAAATTCATACCAATGAAAACTTTAGATCAGTATCAAAATAAATTCCATACCAATGTAAGAAAATATAACTTCAACTTTGCATCAATTATAGAGATTTCTACTAGTATAAGATATGGCTATGCAATGTTTTGTTTAAGAGTAAATTTGACAAACTATCCATATATGACTATTCTTCTAATTTCTATGATATTACTATATCCCCCCCCCCTTTTCTCTTCCACCCTCCTCTCCTTTACCTAAGAAGGAAGGATAGAGAAGAGGAAAGGAAAGGTAGAAATCCCTGAGTCTAAGCTCTCTGGTCTCCTTCCTGCCCAAAGCTACAACATTTGTAAAGTATTCCTTAAAATGACAACATATCTATAATTTATAAAATAACTAAAACCATCCATCCTTATGTTATAAGGAACTGGGACAATGCTCTTCTTTTGTCTGTTTCTAGCTGAATTGGGGTGAAGAATTCCCTTCTGGGGGCCCAAAGGGAAATAGGAAAATTAGTTTCGTCAAAGGAGAGCTAGCTGGTATCATTTGCCTTTCAGTCACTGTGTGCTGAGAAAGTTCATTGGTTAGCTGATTCCTTGACTATGGCAGTCTGAAAGGATGGATAGGCTAGCTAGCTGTTCTGGAAAAGTTTTGGAAGAAAGTCTTTAAAAGAAACAGCTTGTGTTTGAATTTTGATGGGAATTGCAATGAAGTTGTAAATTGCTTTTGGTAAGATGGCCATTTTCTCTATGCTAATCCTACTGATCCATGAACATGGGAGATCTTTCCATCTTTTGAGATCTTCCTCAATTTCTTTCTTCAGAGACTTGAAGTTCTTATCATATAGGTCTTTGAGGTCTTCGACTTGTTTGATTAGAGTTACACCAAGATATTTTATATTATTTGTGGCTATTGGAAAGGATGTTGTTTCCATAATTTCTTTCTCTGCCTGTTTATCATTTGTATAAAGGAGGGCTACTGATTTCTTTGTGTTAATTCTGTATTCAGCCACTTTGCTGAAAGTGTTTATCAGCTGTAAGAGTTCTCTGGTAGAATTTTTGGAGTCATTTATGTATACTATCATATTATCTGTATACGGCGATACTTTGACTTCTTCCTTTCCAATTTGTATCCCTTGATTTCCTTTATTTGTCTGACTGCTCTGGTTAGAACTTCAAGTACTATATTGAATAGATATGGAGAGAGTGGGCAGCCTTGCCTGATTTTTGTGGAATTGCTTTAATTTCTCTCCATTTAGTTTGATGTTGACTATTGGCTTGCTGTATATTGCTTTGATCACGTTTAGGTATGTGCCTTGTATCCCTGATCACTCCAAAACTTTGAACATGAAGGGGTGTTGAATTTTGTCAAAGGCTTTATCAGTATCTAATGAGATTGTCTTAGGGTTTTACTCCTGGGAACAGACATCATGACCAAGGCAACTGTTATAAGGATGACATTTAATTGGGGCTGGCTTACAGGTTCAGAGGTTCAGTTCATTATCATCAAGGCCTGAGCACGGCAGTGTCCAGACAGGAATGGTGCAGGAGGAGCTGAGAGTTTTACACCTGCATCTGAAGGCTGGTAGGAGACAACTGCCTTAAATGTGGTTAGCGTGGTTTCATTGCCCACCCCAACAGTGACACACTTCTCTGACAAGGCCACACCTTCTAATAAAGCCTCTCCCTGGGTCAAGCATATTCACAGAAATCATATGATTTCTTTTCTTTCAGTTTGTTTATATTGTTGGATAATGTTGATGGATTTTTGTATATTGAACAAACCCTACTTTCTAGTGGATGAGTGAGGATGCTTGAATTTCACTTAGAAGGGGAAATAAAACAGTCATAGGAGGCAGATGGAGGGAGGGAACTGTGTGGGTGAGGGGATGGGGAAGGGGATGGGAGGTTCAGGATTGAGTGTGGGGACAGGCAGGAGAGATGGCCAGATCATCACGAGAACCAATGCAAATCTGCAACTGATGAGGGTGGGAAGGTGTATGTGGGGGAACTTGTGGACATGCTAGAGACCTGGGGTAGACTTGTTTAAGAATCAATGGGGATGACCTTAGCTCACAGCATTTGATATATGGAACCTGAAGAGACCACCTCCTGTAGCCAGGCAAGAACCCCAGTGGAGTGATAGAGACACCAACCCAGCCACAAAACCTTTGACCCAAAATTTAACCTGCCTACAAGAAACGCAGGGACTGGAGATGAAGCAGAGACTACAGAATGACCAAGCAATAAGTGGCCCAACTAGAGACCCATCTCATGGGCAAGCACCAATCCTTGATACTATTAGCGATACTCTGTCATGCTTGCAAACATGAGTCTAGCATGGATGTTCTCTAAGAGGCTCCACCCAGTAGCTGACTCAGATGATTGCAGAGACCTTCAGCCAAACAGTGAATAGAGCTTGAGGACTCTTATGGAAGAGTTGAGGGAAGGCTTGTGGGCTCCAAAGGGGATGGAACTCCATAGGAAGGCCAAAAGTGTCAACAGACCCAAGCTCTCAGAGACTGAACCACCAACCAAAGAGCATACATGGGCTGGACTTAGGTCCCCTTGCACATATGGAACAGATGTGCAGCTTGGTCTTCAACTGGAATGGATGCTATCCTAAAAGCTGTTGCCTGTCTGTGGGATATATTCTTCTAGCTGGGCTGTCTTGTCTGGCTTCAGTGGGAGAGGATGCACCTAGCCCTGCAAAGACTTGATGTGCCAGGGTGGAAGGATAACCAGGGGGGCCTCCACCCTCTCAGAGGAGAAGGAGAGGGGGCATTGGGGAAGGACTATGGGAGAGGGTAACCAGAAATGGGGGCAGTGATCAGGCTGTAAAGTGAATAAAAGTAAAACAACAACAACAGCAGCAGCAGCAGCAGCAGCAGCAACAACAACAACAACCCTACAACTAAATCTAACCAAGGAAGTAGAAGGAAAACTTTAAATCTCTGAAGGAAGGAATTCAGGGAGCTACTAGAAAACAGAAAAACTATCCATACTCATGAATTGGTAGAATATTGTGAAAATGATAATTCTATCAAAGGCAATGTACAGATTCAGTGCAATCCCAGTCTCTCAAAGTCCACCCCCACAGTGACACACTTCTTATAACAAAGCCACACCTCATAATAGTGCCACTCCCTAGGCCAAGCATAAAACATCACAGATGAGGATTAGAAAACAAAGCACTCAAAAGATAGTAAGGGACAATAAAAAGCATGGCTATGTGTTCATTGCTTTTAAAGTAGTTATCTATGAGGTTTACGTGGAGTTTGAAGTCACTGTCTTACTAGTAGATGGTTGTGGAGGGGCACCTGACAGGTACAGTTGACAGAGTTGAGGTGTAGTTCTACAAATAAAGGAAGGTAGGACATGTTACACGTGGTTTAAGATTCTCAGGCAATTTCTAGAGAAAGGAATGAAGTTCCTGTCCACCTAGAGCCATACACATTGAGGTTTTAGGCTTAGGACATTGACAATTTTATATACATTATCTATGCAGGGAAGAAATATTAAGTCTATGTCAGCAGCCTTTACAGCAAATGCTGCTCAATGTGCTAGAATGCTTGCTCAGTTGGCAAGAGTTTTTTTTTTTTTTTAAATGGGTAATTTTTTCCTTCCTTCCTTCCTTCCTTCCTTCCTTCCTTCCTTCCTTCCTTCCTTCCTTCCTACCTTTTCTTTCTTAATATGTAAGTACACTGTAGCTGACTTCAGACACTCCAGAAAAGGGTATCAGATCTTGTTACAGATGGTTGTGAGCCACCATATGGTTGCTGGGATTTGAACTCATGACCTTTGGAAGAGCCGTCAGTGCTCTTACCTGCTGAGCTATCTCAGCAGCCCGGCAAGAGATTTTAATCAGACCTGGAGATGACAGGATCCTTCTCCCCTCATGCCTCAGGTTCCCTGCCTTCTTGTCCTGTCTCATTCCTATAGAATCCACCTCTGACTTGTTTTAATAAACCTGAGTTGCTGGCTTGGCTTTTAGCCATAACTTTGAATACCATAGTCTGATTATGCAGTCTTTGATTCTCTTAACACCACAGGAGTCCCTTGAGTCACCATACATATTTATGGTCACCTTCCTGGTCCTTAAGGCCTTTGTAGTTTTGATACCTGAAAGTTTCTTCACCTCTGTTTGGAATGTCCGATCTTAAAAGTCAAGATGGGCTGGAAAGTCACATCTTAAGTCTTGCAATCATTTTGTGAAAAGGACATTTCACCTCCTTTTGCTTGGAGGATTTTTCTTGAACAAGCCTATGATTATCTTTCCTCTGTATATGTGTACACATTTCTTAAGTTAGATAGGCCTATTATTAAATGCAAGCCAGGGATATATACATCTATTTAAAAGTTAAGTAAGAGTCTTGTCAGGTCTAAGTTAAGAAATCTTGTGCATAAGGCCCTGGAAAACAATGCTCTCAGATGTAAATATCAGGGAAATCCTCACTTCCTGTCATGTGTGTCAGCCCAGGTGCCTTGCTTTAAGCAGTGAACACTTGCTTGATGAGAGAGAGAGAGAGAGAGAGAGGGGGGGGAGGGGGAGGGGGAAGGGGAGGGGGAGGGAAAGGGAGTGGGGAGGAGGAGGAGGGGAGGGGGAGAAGGAGAGATGGGGGGAGGTTTCATTTTTTTATTTGGATACATTTTATTAACTAACACGGGGACTGCTAACGAAGGAACTTGAAGCAGTGTTACCAAGTTTTCTTACATGGGGCATCACATTGGATTTCATCTGTATTGCACAAAAGGTTACAATTTCCCACCCAAGTATGCAATCTCATTAGTACTTTGCCTATGATGCCTTTCATAGAGTGGTTTGAGGCTCATAAAAGATCTCTCTCACACACACACACACACACACACACACACACACACACACACACACACATTTGTAGATATTTTGAGATTTTTATTTAAAATGTCAAACGTATCAATGTAATTCTATCTCATACCATTATTACCCTCTCTCCTTCCCCATGCTCTTCCAGTGTAAGCGAGCATTATACCTCTCTTTGCTCATGGCTCCTCAGGATCGGCCTTGAGAACAGTGCGAGGTACCGGAAAACGCTGGTGGGCTCAGAGAACCACCACTCCCAGCATCCTCCACGTTCCCAGTGCCCGCGGTTTCCTTTTCCGGTCTGACCGCTGAGGAAACTGTAAAAGCTATGCTGGGGAGGCAGCGCGGAGCTTGATTCACCTTCACCTGCTCTGGCCACCCGCTGACCCGGGGTTTCCGGCCGGAGAGCAGTCAGATATGAACGGACGGGTGGATTATTTAGTCACGGAGGAAGAGATCAACCTGACGAGAGGACCTTCGGGTAGGCGCGGGACATGGAGGGAGTAATTGCTGCGTCCCTTGCTTTGGCGGAGCCGGGTTTACCTGGCTGGAGAGCAGGCAGGCCCCGACCGAGCGGCTTCCCAGAACGCTATCGGGCACGGAGCAAAGAGTCCATTGGCATCTTTTGTTAGCTAGATAACGGACCCAAGGACTCTGCCCCATAATCCAGTCGGATTACCACAGGCGTTTATGGCCAGGACGGGTTTCTTGCTGTTGGTGGCAATAGCCAAGACCAGGAAAAAGCCCGCTGTTTAGCCAGCGTGTGGGAGCCGCCGTATCCGTTATTCAGTTGCTTGCTCCATCCTTGTTTCTTCGCCGAGGGCCCGTTCAGGTAAAAACAGGAGCAGCGAACGGCGGTGTGTGTGTGTGTGTGTGTGTGTGTGTGTGTGTGTGTGTGTGTGTGTGTGTTTCTGAGTGTCTCACAGTTTCTCCGGTGCTAGGGTCCCTGCCTGCATTTTTGCGGAATCAATTTACCATATCAACTGGAATGCTAAAGCGGGCGGAGACCTTTTACAGAAGTTTTCAGACCTGGCCACACTTGACCACCATTACTTGGGCGTTTTCGTTTTTACTTTTTAGCAAAATATTGAAATGAAAATGTTGTTTTCTAGTCTCACCTTTAGAAATTTGGATTCAGTGTGGATCAAACAATTCTTGAAACAAACACTTCATGTGATTCTGACAGGAAAATTCCCATTTAGCGTTGCTGTGTGGTCTTCCTCATGGATGCTCATAGCTGGATTACTACATCGTGTCACTGCCTTCCTTAGGCTTTGCAGTTTTCTTTATGGCCTTAACATTTTAGGTTTAGGGTTCACCACTTAGAGCCAAGATTTTTTGTTTTTGTTTTTTGTTTTAAATCTAACATCTTACCAGTTTTTTGTTGTTGTTGCTTTTTTTTTTTTGGCTTGTTTTAATGTATTGGCAGAATAACTTAACTGATGGATTCTTGTAGTTTCTTTTCTGTAACATGGAGACAGTTATGAAATGAAGCGTTTCACATATAGTGTTAGGATGAAGCCACTTGCTCTCTGGAAAATATTTAGGACAATGTCTTGATATATGGTAAGCAGTGTGTATTTGTTACTGTTGTCATTAGTGAGTGAATGGCTAAACTGACTCCAGTAAGTTCTGTTAGATACTGTATTCCAAGAGTTGAATAAATCATTGGTTACTGTGAATTTCTATTCTGATGGCCACTACTTAGCATAGTCTGTTAACTTTCCTTATCTATAAGTTTGCAATAGCTTAATCACTGCTGACTATTCTGTGTAAAGCACAGCTTTCAGAACTAATCATATATTTTGTCTTCCTGTTATGAGAAAATTGGAAGTTGATCATATTTATGGGAATAACTCTCTGCTAATCTTTGTGGTTTATACAGAAGCTTTGCTCTGGGTAGTTCTTTGGGGGTGCTGAGGTAACTTGACAGAAGCTAGAGTTAATCTGGGAAGACCCTTAGTTGAGAAAAAACGCCCCCATCAGATTGCTTGTAGGCACTCCTGTTGGCCATTTCTTTTTTTAAAGATTTATTTATGGCCGGGCGTGGTGGCGCACGCCTTTAATCCCAGCACTCGGGAGGCAGAGGTAGGCGGATTTCTGAGTTCGAGGCCAGCCTGGTCTACAGAGTGAGTTCCAGGACAGCCAGGGCTACACAGAGAAACCCTGTCTTGAAAAACCAAAAAAAAAAAAAAAAAAAAAGATTTATTTATTATATGTAAGTACACTGAAGCTGTCTTCAGACACTCCAGAAGAGGGCGCCAGATCTCGTTACGGATGGTTGTGAGCCACCATGTGGTTGCTGGGATTTGAACTCCTGACCTTCGGAAGAGCAGTCGGGTGCTCTTACCCACTGAGCCATCTCACCAGCCCCCTGTTGGCCGTTTCTTAAGTTGATGATGGAGATGGGAGAGCCCAGCTCACTGTGGGCAGTGCTACCATGGGGCAGGTAGGTGGTCCTGGATTGTACGAAAGCAGGCTGAGTAAGTCATTAGGAGCAAGCCAATAAGTAGTGCGGTTTCAGTTTGTGTCTCCAGGCCTGTGTTGACTTCTCTTCATGATGGTCTGTTTAGGATTCAGTAACTCCTTTCATCCCTTCATGCTTGTATCATGGTGTTTTTTTTCATAGCAGTAGAAACCTAAACTAAACTCAGAAACTTTTGCCCAAGGCTTTTCAATATGCCCAAGTTTCTTGAATCTAATTTTCTTATTTTATTTAATTCTTCAATCCAACTTTGAGATTAACGTAGTAGAGATGGATTTTTATTACATTTGTGTGTCTATGTGTTTTTGTTTGTTTGTTTGTTGGGGAAGGGGCCCGTAGAGGTCAGAGGACAACTTTCAGGAGTCAGTTTTCTCCTCCTATCATGTGGGTTCCAGGGATTGAACTCAGGTTGTCAGACTTAATGGCAAATACTTCCTACCCGCTGAGTTATCTCACCCAGCAGTCTCAGATCTGTAAATAAAAGTCTGTTTTTTTTTAATGTGTTTTTTAACCTTTTGCTAATGAACCCATAGGATCAATGAGATACACATTTCTGATTCCCTTTGCAAATGCATTAAGGCATCTAGTTCTTTAACCTAAATAACCTACCATGATACTACTTTTTGTGATGTTTGAGATTGTCTTCTTGCCACATAGCAAGAACCCAATATACTTGGATATAGAGTCTTAGCTGTGGTATCACAGTATTACCAGGTCTTCTGACAAGAGCAGACTTCTGATATTAATCACAGTATTACCAGGTCTTCTGACAAGAGCAGACTTCTGATATTATTCTTGCTTTAAGCATAAAATTTGACATAATATCATTGTTTAAACTTTTGGGCATTTGAATAGGCATTGTCTAATTTCTAAGCATTGAACTTACAGATCTAAAGTTTCTAGTCTTAGTATTTTCCTTCAAAGATTAGAGCAGGGAAAAGCTTCAAAAGACTAAATAAGAGGAATACTTATAGCTAGTTAACATATTTTTACACAAAAGGGTTTATTTTTGAATTGTATAGTTATTTGTTTAAAAATAAAGTTCCATTGAGTGGTTTCTGGACTTTTTATAAAATATTTTAAAATATTAGTCATTGTCATTAGTCAGGATTCTCTAGAGGAATTAAGTCAATAGAATGAATATCTGTATCAAAAGGGAATTTGTTAGATTAGCTTACATGATAAAGTCTGAGAAGTCCAGCAATGGCTATTTGCACAGTGAAGGCTGAGAGCCTGGTAGCTGCTCAGCAGACCCAACTTGGTGCTGACAATCTGGAGGATGCCTTGAGAGTTACTGGCCTTTAGTCCATATTGGAATCCCAGTGATGAATGGTTCTGATAGCAGGGCAGAAATGTGGCAACAGCAGGAGCAGCAGCAACAGGGTAGACTTACGCACTCACTAACAGGGTGATTAAACTCATCAGGGAAGTGTGAAGGAAGTACAGCTTTAAAAAGCAAGCTTTTTCCCTTGAACTGCCTATCTGGTTGACACTGGAAAGTACTGTCTACAATTTAGGGTGAGTCTTTCCATTTCAGATAACCTCATCAAGAAAATCCTTTATATTTTGTTCATGGCTAATCTCTTAGTTGATTCCAGATCCAGTCAAACTGAAAACTAAGATTAACCATTACAGTGATGTAAATCATTGAACTTGCTGGGAAAAAGTAATTACAAATTTAGGATTAAATTTGGTAAAAAAAAAAAAATCGTTGGAAGTTTGTTGGTTCAGTAAACAAGGAAAGGTTTCAAGTTCCTGCTTATCACTTCCTCATTCCTGGTCTGTGGCACCGTTGGTCTCAGAATCTTCATGGAGATGTCATGGAGAGACACAGGGAATAAGTCAGGAATTACCACTGACAACTTCTAGGTAATTTTGATAGTGTCATAGGAGTCTTTCTTTCTAAAGGAGCAATATAAGAAGCCTCTGATTCGGAGTGTACAATACTGTTTGCAAGCAGCACTGTCTGGTTTGACGGGGTGAATGTGTGTATGATTACTATCTGTGCCAGTATTGTATCAGACAAGAATCTTGGATATTTACAGTTTAGTAAGGCAAATGAACTGAAAACAAATAAGCCCACAATCATAGGAAAGTCACAACAATGAAATGAGTGACTAAGGGGTGAAAAGGAAATGGTATGTAGCTTGGCCTTTGCCCTGTGCTTGCTTCCTCGCCCTAGTAAGGAAAATCTCGGCGGCCTTTGATTTCAGAAGACTGTTTTGCTTTTGTTCTTGGGCTCATTACTTATGTTATTTTAAATAATTTCTATCATTAAAAAAGGATTTAAAAAAATTATCCATATGAGTGTTTTGTCTGCATTTGAATGTGTAATATGTGTACCTGGTATTTACAGAAGCCAGAAGACTGCTAAGGACCCCGGAACTGGTTGTGAGCCATAAGGTGGGTACTGGGAAATGAACCCAGTCCTGCGCAAGGGCAGCAAATGCCCTTAACTGCTGAGCTATCTCTCTGGTCCCCAGGTTTTTGACAATTTTTGATTAGCTGGTAATCTAATGGTCCATTTTTTATCCTCTAGAACAAGACTTGGAGGGTCTCACTTTGTCTCATATCAGATTTAGAGATCTTAAAGTTGTGAAGACTCACTATTCTGAACACTATGACAAGACCAATTTAGCTTTTATTCTCTGTACCAGAGATTGAACAACTGAGTATTCTTAGGGTTCCAGTATCCAAATATAAGGGCTCAATGGGTTTTAGCAATCTGCCATCTTCAGAGAGGAAAGAAGAAATACCCATATCTTTATTGTCTGTAGAGGCCCTTTAAAGGAAGGGATAGTTAGCACAATGCTTTCATAAAGAGTAATTAAGGAAGTATCTTTCTGGAAGTGTACTAATATATATTTTATACTCATTTTTTATGTTTTGTTTAGGCTAAATGAGTATCTGTTTATAGTCACATAGGCTTATTTAGATCTTATAGAATTCTTTTTTTTTTTTTGGTTTTTCAAGACAGGGTTTCTCTGTGTAGCCCTGGCTGTCCTGGAACTCACTTTGTAGACCAGGCTGACCTTGAACTCAGAAATCCGCTTGCCTCTGCCTCCTGAGTGATGACCTTATAGAACTCTTAAATAGTAGGTGTTTAATCCACATTATTAGATTGGGAAGTTGTCTGAAGGAGATTAAAGACTTGCTCAAGGTCTAAGGCCAGCAAGAGTCCTAAGAGTCTACTCCAGGTCTGTTGATTCTACTGTACTACATGTTTTCTCCCACCACAGTACCTATGAGTTTGACTGTTAACCTTTTCCTTAACTTTCTTTTTTGTTTTTGTTGTTATAGCATACCTATTCCTTAGAGGGATTTAATGCATGTAAAAAGATGTAAAAATGGGCTGGAGAGATGGCTTAGTGGCTAAGAGCACTGACTGTTCTTCCAGAGGTCCTGAGTTTAGTTCCCAGCAGCCATATGGTGGCTCACAACAGTCTCTAATGGGATCCGATGCCCTCTTCTGGTGTGTCTGAAGAGAGCAACAGTGTACTCACATATATACAATAAATAAAATTTAAAAAATGCTTAAAAAAGCTGTAAAAATTGCATTGTGGAAAGTTTTTAGGTGGGCATGTCAAGGTGAGAACCTGAGACTGCACACTCGTCTGAGCATTTAGTTTTCAGTCCTGTGCTTCCCACTTAACTGCAGATGCTGCTAACAGTTTTCTGACTTATTCCTTCCTGCACCTATTAAATAGACTGGAGACTATAGTGCTCTGCCTTTGCTCTGTTTTCTCTGGCTGCAGGAAATCCAGCCCTTTATGGAATTTGTAGTACAATAGAGACATGTAGTCACATGCAAAGGGTTAAATCTGATTACGTAGGTTCACGTGGTTAAGGACTGTGAGTGTATCCATGTAGCAGGAAGGAAAAGGAAGAGGGCTTCATGAAAGAGCATGCTAGTCTGACCCAGTATTAGTTGTGACAAATAACTGACAAAAACAATTTAGGGGAGAGTTTATAGTTTGAGGGCAACCTCCATCATGGCAGGAAAGACTCAGCAACTGGAACGTGAGGGTCTGGTCACGTTGCCCTGCACAGTTTGGAGCAGAGAGATGGGTGCTGATGTTCCACTCATTTCCCGTTTTTATCCAGCCTAGGTCCCAGACCATAGAACACCTCCATTCAGGATAAAGTCTTCCTTTCTGTTAAGGTTTCCAAGAACACACTCATAAATATGACCAGAAGTTTGCTTCTGTTTCTAGGTGATTTAAAATAAATTGGCAATAAAGATAAACCATCCCAGACTCCATCCTGGAAAAGGTCAAAGGAAGAGGGCCTTTTTGATAAGCTTAAAGAGGCTTTATAGAAAGGACAGGTTTTAGTGCAGGATTATGGGTAAAAAGAGCCTTAGCCATAATAATAATAAGAATATTAGGAAAAAAATGTATTTCTAGATCAGTGAATAAATCAGTCTGGGTATAGGAGTAGTTTAGTTTAGGAGATTCAAGAGAGAAATCACCCAGGTAAGCAGAGATCGAATTTTTGAGACTATTCAGTATAAATGTGAAATCAATCTTTCTAAGATTCCATCTTAATGCCTCTTCCTATCATTGGTCAAGACGCAGGCTAAGAACCCTCTCCTCTGAAGTCGTCTTTTTTTTTCGTAATATTTTTTCTTTTTTCTTATTTATTAATTTATTTTATTAGATATTTTCTTTATATACATTTCAAATGCTATCCCGAAAGTTCCCTATACCCTCCCCCCCCTGCTCCCCTCCCCACCCACTCCCGCTTCTTGGCCCTGGCATTCCCCTGTACAGGGGCATATAGTTTGTAAGACCAAGGAGCCTCTCTTCCCAGTGATGGCTGACTAAGCCATCTTCTGCTACATATGCAGCTAGAGACATGAGCTCTGGGGTACTGGTTAGTTCATATTGTTGTTCCACCTATAGAGTTGCAGACCCCTTCAGCTCCTTGGGTGCTTTCTCTAGCTTCTCCATTGGGGCCCCTGTGCTCCATCTTATAGATGACTGTGAGCATCCACTTCTGTATTTGCCAGGCACTGGCATAGCCTCATATGAGGCAGCTATAACAGGGTCCCTTCAGCAAACTCTTTCTGGCATATGCAATAGTGTCTGGGTTTGGTGGCTGATTATGGGATGAATCCCCGGGTGGGGTAGTCTCTGGATAGTCCATCCTTTTGTCTTAGCTCCAAACTTTGTCTCTGTAACTCCTTTCATGGGTATTTTGTCCCTATTCTAAACAGGAATGAAGTATCCACCCATTGGTCTTCCCTCTTCTTGATTTTCTTGTGTTTTGCAAATTGTATCTTGGGTATTCTAAATTTGTGGGCTAATACCCACCTATCAGTGAGTGCATATCAAGTGACTTCTTGTGTGATTGGGTTACCTCACTAAGGATGATATCCTCCAGATACATCCATTTGCCTAAGAATTTCATAATTTCATTGTTTTTAATAGCTGAGTAGTAATCCATTGTGTAAATGTACCACATTTTCTGTATCCATTCTTCTGTTGAGGGACATCTGGGTTCTTTCCAGCTTCTGGCTATTATAAATAAGGCTGCTATGAACATAGTGGAACATGTGTTCTTATTACCAGTTGGAACTTCTTCTGGGTATATGCCCAGGAGAGGTATTGCTGGATCTTCCTGTAGTATTATGTCTAATTTTCTCAGGAACCTCCAGACTGACTTCCAAAGTGGTTGTACAAGCTTGCAATCCCACCACCAGTGGAGGAGTGTTCCTCTTTCTCCACATCCTCGCCAGCATCTGCTGTCACCTGAATTTTTGATCTTAGCCATCCTGACTGGTATGAGGTGGAATCTCAAGATTGTTTTGATTTGTATTTCTCTGATGATTAAGGATGTTGAACATTTTTTTAGGTGTTTCTCAGCCATTCGGTATTTCTCAGTTGAGAATTCTTTGTTTAACTCTGAACCCCTTTTTTTTTCATATTTTTTTATTGGGTATTTGTTTCATTTACATTTCCAATGCTATCCCAAAAGTCCCCCACAGGCTCCCCCACCCACTCCCCTACCCACCCACCCACTTCTTGGCCCTGGCGTTCCCCTGTACTGAGGCATATAAGGTTTGCACGACCAATGGGCCTCTCTTTCCACTGATGGCCGACTAGGCCATCTTCTGATTCATATGCAGCTAGAGACACGAGCTTGGGGGGGGGGAGGCTTGGGGGGGATCCCTTCAGCTCCTTGGGTACTTTCTCTAGCTCCTCCATTGGGGGCCCTGTGATCCATCCAATAGCTGACTGTGAGCATCCACTTCTGTGTTTGCCAGGCCCGGCATAGTCTCACAAGAGACAGCCATATCTGGGTCCTTTTAGCAAACTCTTGCTAGTGTATGCAATGGTGTCAGCGTTTGGAAGCTGATTATGGGATGGATCCCCGGATATGGAAGTTTCCAGATGGTCCATCTTTTCGTCTCAGCTTCAAACTTTGTCTCTGTAACTCCTTCCATGGGTGTTTTGTTCCCAATTCTAAGAAGGGGTAAAGTGTCCACACTTTGGTCTTCGTCCTTCTTGAGTTTCATGAGTTTAGCAATTGTATCTTATATCTTGGGTATTCTAAATTTCTGGGCTATATCCACTTATCAGTGAGTATATATTGTGTGAGTTCTTTTGTGATTGGGTTACCTCACTCAGGATGATGCCCTCCAGGTCCATCCATTTGCCTAGGAATTTCATAAATTCATTTTTTTTTTTTTTGGTTTTTTGAGACAGGGTTTCTCTGTATAGCTCTGGCTGTCCTGGAACTCACTTTGTAGACCAGGCTGGCCTCAAACTCAGAAATCTGCCTGCCTCTGCCTCCCGAGTGCTGGGATTAAAGGTGTGTGCCACCATGCCCGGCAAATTCATTCTTTTTTTTTTTTTTTTTTTTTTTTTTTGAAAAAAATGAAACTTTATTTTTAAATTAGTTAAGAATAATATTAAAGACAGAATTCATTTGGAAAATGTTAAACCATTTTTTACCCTAGGAGAAACCAAAGACTATGGTTTCACTAAAGAAGCATAGCAATTAAGTGACTCCTAAAACCACTCTGCTGTACCCATAGATCAGCATTTTTCTCAGCCATCATCAGAGAAGCTTCCTCCTATAGTAGATGGGAAGAAATACAGAAACCCACAGCTAAAGAATGCAGAGAGTGAGAGATCTTGGAGCATTCCATTGTAAATGGGAGGTCCCTATCGATCTCCTTCTCTCAGGGCCAGGGAATTCTACACAGGAGGAGCCAGGAAGAGTGTAAGAGTCAGTGCAAATGGAGAACACCAAGGAAGCAGGACCTTCCACACACATGAACTCACAGGGGCCGTGAAATGTGCACAAGTCCAAGCCAGATGGAATGCCAGCACTGAGAGGGGAAATGAACAAAAGCCCCATCCCTAACCAAGAAGCTATCTCCAATTGATAACCCTCATAAAGGAAAAATTCATTTTCTCCAACCAAGTCTTGCTGGGCATACAAACAAAATTTAGGGGCCCCACAGTAGATGACCGACCCAAACAAACTCAATAGTACTTTTGAAGTGTTTGGTTTGATTTGGTTTAGGTTGGGTTGGTTTGTTGGTTGGTTGGTTGGTTTTTCTTTTTCTTTTCTCTTCTTGTCTTTTCTTCCTTCCTTTCTTTCTTTCTTTCTTTCTTTCTTTCTTTCTTTCTTTCTTTCTTTCTTTCTTTCTTTTTTTTTTTTCCCCCATACTTATAGATTTATTAGATAATTTCTTTTTTTTTTTTTATTAGGTATTTAGCTCATTTACATTTCCAATGCTATACCAAAAGTCCCCCTTACCCACCCACCCCCACTCCCCTACCCACCCACTCCCCCCCTTTGGCCCTGGCGTTCCCCTGTACCGGGGCACACAAAGTCTGCGTGTCCAATGGGCCTCTCTTTCCAGTGATGGCCGACTAGGCCATCTTTTGATACATATGCAGCTAGAGTCAAGAGCTCAGGGGTACTGGTTAGTTCATAATGTTGTTCCACCTATAGGGTTGAAGATCCCTTTAGCTCCTTGGGTACTTTCTCTAGCTCCTCCATTGGGAGCCCTGTGATCCATCCATTAGCTGACTGTGAGCATCCACTTCTGTGTTTGCTAGGCCCCGGCATAGTCTCACAAGAGACAGCTACATCTGGGTCCTTTCAGTAAAATCTTGCTAGTGTATGCAATGGTGTCAGCATTTGGAAGCTGATTATGGGGTGGATCCCTGGATATGGCAGTCTCTACATGGTCCATCCTTTCATCTCAGCTCCATACTTTGTTTCTGTAACTCCTTCCATGGATGTTTTGTTCCCACTTCTAAGGAGGGGCATAGTGTCCACACTTCAGTCTTCATTTTTCTTGAGTTTCATGTGTTTAGGAAATTGTATCTTATATCGTGGGTATCCTAGGTTTTGGGCTAGTATCCACTTATCAGTGAGTACATATTGTGTGAGTTCCTTTGTGATTGTGTTACCTCACTCAGGATGATGCTCTCCAGGTCCATCCATTTGGCTAGGAATTTCATAAATTCATTCTTTTTAATAGCTGAGTAGTACTCCATTGTGTAAATGTACCACATTTTCTGTATCCATTCCTCTGTTGAGGGGCATCTGGGTTCTTTCCAGCTTCTGGCTATTATAAATAAGGCTGCTCTGAACATAGTGGAGCATGTGTCCTTCTTACTGGTTGGAACATCTGAACCCCATTTTTAATGGGGTTGTTTGGTTTTCTGGAGTCCAACTTCATGAGTTCTTTATATATATTGGATATTACTCCCCTATCAGATTTAGGATTGGTAAAAATCCTTTCCCAATCTGTTGGTGGCCTTTTTGTCTTATTGACAGTGTCTTTTGCCTTACAGAAGCTTTGCAATTTTATGAGGTTCCATTTGTCAATTCTTGATCTTACAGTGCAAGCCATTGCTGTTCTGTTTAGGAATTTTCCCCCTGTGCCCATATCTTCGAGGCTTTCCCCCACTTTCTCCTCTATTAATTTCAGTGTCTCTGGTCTTATGTGGAGGTCTTTGATTCACTTAGACTTGAGCTTTGTACAAGGAGATAAGAATGGATCAATTCGCATTCTTCTACATGATAACCGCCAGTTGTGCCCACACCATTTGTTGAAAATGTTGTGTTTTTTCCACTGGATGGTTTTAGCTCCCTTGTCAAAGATCTAGTGACAATTTGCAAATTCATCTGGAAAAATAAAAAACCTAGAATCTAGCTGTGTGGATTCATTTCTGGGTCTTCAATTCTATTCCATTGATCTACCTGTCTGTTACCGTACCAGTACTATGCAGTTTTTATCACAATTGCTCTGTAGTACAGCTTAATGTCAGGCATGGTGATTCCACCAGAGGTTCTTTTATTGTTGAGAATAGTTTTTGCTATTCTAGGTTTTTTATTTCTCCAGATGAATTTGCAAATTGTCCTTTCTATCTTAGTGAAGAATTGAATTGGAATTTTGATGGGGATTGCATTGAATCTGTAGATTGCTTTCGGCAGGATAGCCATTTTTACTATATTAATCCTGCCAATCCATGAGCATGGGAGATCTTTCCATTTTCTGAGATCTTCTTCAATTTCTTTCTTCAGAGACTTGAAGTTCTTATCATACAGATCTTTCACTTCCTAAGTTAGAGTCACACCAAGGTATTTTATTAGATATTTATTTTTTATTTACATTTCAAATGTTATCCCCTTTCCTGGTTTCCCCTCCGAAAACTCCCTGACATCTCTCCCCTTCCCCTCCTCACCAACCCACCCAATCCTGCTTCCTGGCATCCCCTACACTGGGGCTTAGAGTCTCTGAAGTCTTCTTACTCAGTCTAGAAGTCACCTTATTATCAATATTGCATAAGATTGCCTTTCATGTATTGCCAAAGGAACAGGCAGAATAGGTATTGTGGGCCAGTGGACGGTGCCACAAGACAGAAAAACTGGTAAATTCAAGCAGATTAAGTGACCTGGACAATTCTCATAATTGAAAATTGTAGGCATTTAAATTTGCTCCCAACCAGGTTCCTGTCCAGAAGCATGTGACCATGACACCCTACTAAGAAGGCCATGACAACTGGTCTTGTAGCATAGAAACCCAGCGTTTTCCGTACTAATGACATATCTAGATAGGCCCCAGGGTTTAGCCATTAAGTTTCCCTTCCCAGGCATTCCTTCCTACAAAAGGTATTTAATCTCTATTTTACCCTGTAAGTCGTATGCATCCTTATCCGCTATGAATAAACAGTTTGGACAAGCAAGGACTGTCTCCTTCATCAGGGGAGCCTTCATCGTACAGGACCTCACCTAAGATTCAGCAGAAGGGCCCTCCCCACTCCTGGCACTCACCCTGAGCTAAGCCAGATTCCCACCTCCTCATGCCCCCTCGTCTCCGGCCTCCCCCACCCCCTCATTCCCAGCAGCAGAGTCTGGATGCACAGGAGTTTGAGAACCACAGCCTCTGTCTCAATCCCTGCTGTTTATCACCTGGAGAAACATGGACTGGGACCCCTATCGTAGGCTGCGTTTTGCCTTCCTTGAGCAGCATGTGGGCATCCCGAGAGCCTGCCAGCCCAGTGGCTAGAAAGGAACATAGCCTAGAGCCCCTGTGTTTTGCTTCCCCAAGTGGCATCTAGGCGGCTTTAAGACACCCCAGCTGCAAAGCGAAACACAGACCCACTGGTTTCCATTTTACAAATGAGGAAACCTTGGATTCTATTGTCACATAGCTTTCTGGGGCAGATTTGGGATATGGACTTTGTAACATTAAAATCTAAACTAAATACTGTAGGTTTCGCCATTATTATTTGCTGTTTTACTTGTGTCTTGTCTTTATACTTTGAAGCATTCTCTCTCTCTCTCTCACACTCTCTCTCTCTCTTTAAAGAACATATATTACACTGGATATGGAAGTGTATTCCTTTAGTCCCTGCACCTGGGTGCCGGCAGGCAGATTTCTGTGAGTTCAAATCCAGCTTGGTCTTCATAGTGAATTTCAGTCTAGTTAGGGCAATGTACTGAGACCTTGTCTAAACAGCACAATTGTTAGAAAATGAACATGTACTTAATTTCTTTTTTTCCTAGTGCTTTCTTTAGTTCATTATACAAAGTGGTCACCAGTCTGATAGATATAGAATATTACAATGGGATGCTTTTAAGAGAATTAGTAATGTGTGCTATTTAAGCTTTCAAAGTCATAAACCACAGTCCTCACTAGATATAATCTAGTTGGACTTAAGTTGTTGTTATAAGGCTAGGAAACAGTTAAGATGTTTTAAACAAGAGGAAGGAATAACTAGAGAGCCCTGCAAAGAAAGAAAAATATATGGTTATGTCTTTTGAGATTATGTTAAGGATCAATTTTAAGAAACAATTCTTGAAAAAATGTTAAAGTATATTGGCATTATTTGGGGTAAACTGGAAAGCAAGTCAGTTGATGCTAAACTATAGAAACATTTGACTAAGCAGAAAAGTGGCTAGTGATTATATTTGATTAAATGCAATATCAAAGGGAAGATACTCTTAATATGCTTAGATGATAGGATCAGGATTGTTGCTTTTATAGGATTAAAAAATAAAGGGAAACCATATTCATTATGTATCTACATTATAATTAGGAATTGCAGACATTATAATAAAGAACAAGAAGTCATCTCTGGTTCTAATAGTTTTGCAGCACTAAAGGAGACTGTGTTAGCTTTCTATAACTGTCATAAAAATTTCTGATATAATTTACATGGAAGGTTCATTTTAGCTTACGGTTTTACAGGTTTCAGTCTTGGTTTGTTGGTTCTGTTGCTTTCTGTCTTAAGGTATATAAATATGTAAGAAAGTTGTTCATTTCAAAGGAGTCCACATATCTCCTTGAAAGGGTATTCCCCTTTAGTGACATAACTTTATCACTAGGTTCCACCTCTCTACCACTTCGCATTAATGGCACAGTCTGGAAACTAAGTAAGTAGTATTTGAATCCTTGGGGAAAAACATACCTAGAGCATGAGGGAGAGTAGTGGTGGGCATGTGCTAAAAGTATCCTAATAAGGAAAGTAACCCAAGAGCTTAGAGCCTTCATAAGAGATACTCTGTTTCTTACAGATTCAGATTCAGTGCTATACTGCAAGGGAGAAAACAAAAATGTAAAATCCAAGTTTTCCCTCCCTGCCCCAGGCTCCCGGAATAACAACTCTGAGACTCAAAATACACCTTGGCCATAGCTTTGGCTGTTCCCCAACTAGCTTACAAGTTAATCATCCCATTATTCGATTTTAAGTTCTGCCATGTAGTTGGTTACCTCTGCTCAGCTACCTGCTTCTGTCTTTCTCCCTGTTCCAGGGCTAAATCCACTGCTCCTGGCTCTGTCCCAGAATTTCATCTCCCTACCCATGTCTCACCTTGTATTTCCTGCCTAAGCCTATAGGCCAATCAGCATTTTATTGTCAGGTGTGCTGCATACATAGAGGACACAAGAGATTTTTCTGTACACAGTAAACTATAAAATGCCTGTAGCAGCAAGTGTTTTGGAAATAAGTTAGATAATGTCATTCTCCCCTTGTATCACAAACTATAGTTCCATGCCTACTACATATAAAGTTTATTATATGTTGAGTAAGAAACAGAAAAATTGAAAAGAGGGCAGTTATACAATTAAAGAAAAAAAAGAAAGAAAGAAAGAAAAAAGGCCATGATTTTGAGAGTTAGTGATGGGTGTTAGAGGGAGGAAGGGAAAAGAGGGTGTGATTATATTTTAATTTCAAAAATATTTAAAAAGTTTAAAAAGGTAGTCATAGTGAAAAGAATCCAGATTGTAATATGAGGCAAAACTAAAGAAAGTAAATCATTTCATTGTGGAAAATAAGAGAGGCAGGGGAAGCGTGATCTAATACCTGAAAGGCACATAGATAGTCAGTGTCTGGGCAGTTGCTTATTACAGAATAAGAGAATAGCATGTTTACTTAGATATTTGGAAGACAGGTTTTCAGAGCCACGAAAAGAGTTTGTACTGCATGTTTGGGAAGATGGTACCTTGAAACATCTTTGCTAGGGTGTACATTTTGTCAGCTCATCAGATAAGATAAGGAAGTTGTGTGTAATGCTTTTTAGTTGTGGCATCATTTTTCTGTTTTCTGAAGTAAAGTGGATTCATTAGTCAAAATAAGTAACAAACAAGAAAGATTTTATATTGGGAACAGAGAATTTCTTGAAATAATATAGTAGTTTGGATTTAAGATGCCTTAATTAAGTTAACTCCCTGAGTTCATATGAAATACCAGTTTATTCTTTTCAATTCATATATATTTATTTATTGAGCAATTACTGTGGGGATAGGTTTCTGAACTAGTCACAGAGAATTGAGTTTCAATATAAATTCACAGTGTTTAAGAATCAGAATGGGTCTTCAGTACTCTCATTTATGTGTCCCACCGTCAATCTTAACAGTAATTATTAATATGTATTAATTACTGTTAATTAATCTGTATTAATCTGTACTATCATTTTGCTCCCAACAAAGTTATCTTGCTCCTTTGGGGGCGGAGGGGAGAGTCAGAATGAGTGAATACAGATCCTAACTTTTCTATATAATAATATGATGGTGCAAGTCATTCCCCTTTGTATGCCTGTTTCTTTGGTTACAGAAATAAAAGTATTAGAACTTACTGATACACTTGTGAAAGTATATATACAGTATATACTTTCATTTGTTTTATAGCTTTATAATGTTAATTCTAGTCCAGATACTTCTTAGCTCTTTAAGGTGCTTTAGTGGTGCCTGACCTTATAACTGTCCTGCCTGGAATAGACATTAGTGGGGCAATAGCTGGTGCCATGTACCCCAAGAAATGAGGCCTCAAGCACTGGAAACAGAGAAGGGGAGTAGAATTCAGAAGATCCTGAGAGGTTCCATGGGTGTGGCTTCCCTGTCATGATTAGAAGATGCAACTTCACAGCAGACATACTGGTTCTCTGCCTCTTACAGTTTTTATGCCCCTTCTTTTGAAATGTTTACTGAGACTTAGTTGTAAGTGTTGGTTGCAGATGTATCAATAGGGGCTAGGCATAGCCTCTATTTTTCTCTGCATTTTAATCAGTGAAAATGCCAGTGTGGATTGGGGAAATCTCATGGAGCTCCACCCCTACCTGAAGAGCTACAGGCAATTTGATCAGTACTGAGAGAGGGAAAATTAGTCTTTCCCAGGGATGAGCTTCATGATTGGTTATCGAATACCAAGTGGTGAGCCCTAGAAGCATTATACATGCAGTCAACACTGAATGGACTCAGCAAGCTGTATTTGCTAGTTTATATTGTATATGTAATAACAGTGGTTAAAGAAGAGGAGGTCACATGGATTTCAGAGGGAGTGAGGTAGAGGCCACATGGGATGGGTGTAAGGGAGGAAAAGGAGGAGGAAATGATGTGATTATGGTTTAATAAAATAAAAATAGTCACCCATTAAATACTGAGTACTATTTCATGTTTGGTAATAAGATTAAATGATATAGCATGCATGTGAAATGTAAAGCATATTATTTAGCACATATTAAGCAGTCAATAAATATAAACGGTTATTGCTATTGCTCTTAATGGTAAACTGGATTCAGACCTAGAGTCAGGAGGCAGACAGAAGAAGGTATGTCTTGTTTAGCTTTACAAGTCTCTTCAATTGGACATACTTTATTTCTCTTTCTCTCCATACTGATGTCATCCTTTTTTTTAAAGAGTCTTATTTATTTCTAATGTGTACAAGTGTTTGCTTGCATGTTTTTATGTTCATCATATAGATGCCTGATGCCCCTGGAGGCCAGAAGAGGGAGTCATTGTCTTTTAAACTATATCATATATATACACACACATATATACACATATATATATGTGTGTGTGTGAATATGTATATGTATATAATATATAATGATATTTTATATTTATATTTTACATGTTTGCTCATGTAAGATAAAGACTAAACAACTTACTTTATTTTTGCCATGTCTTAAAATTTATTAGCACATTAAAACTAGAATTCACAATGCAACGTTTCTTCATTTTTTGAAGAAAACCAGTTGAGTCTCACTTTGCCCTTAACCTATTTGAGACCCTATGTGCTGAGACTGAATTAATTACACCCTTCAGCTTCAGAGGATAATTGTGTTGTCAGTATGTCCTTTTCTGGTGTTCTTTTTTTTTTCCATATTTTCTTTTTTTTATTAGATATTTTCTTTATTTACATTTCAACTGCTATCCCCAAAGCCCCCTATACCCTCCCCCCTGTTCCTCAACCCACCCACTCTCGCTTCTTGGCCCTGGCATTCCCCTATACTGGGGCATATGATCTTTGCAAAACCAAGGGCCTCTCCTCCCATTGATGGCCGACTAGGCCATCTTCTGCTATATAATGCAGCTAGAGACACAGCCCTGGGGGGGGGGGGTGGTGGTACTGGTTAGTTCTGGTGTTATTCTTACACTCTGTGTAAATGATACAATGTATCCTCTCATAGCTATTCACTGCAATGTATCTTTACACATCCTTAAATATGCATGCCTTTTTGTAAATAGATAATAAAATTTTGTCTGTGTATGTGTTCTTATTTATCAGAAGGTTTTGTACTATGAATAACATTTCAGAATTCTACCCATGTTACTTTGTACATGTTTATTAAATGATTCTAATTTTTAACTTTTAATCTATTCTCTAACCTAGATAATTCTTACTTCCATGCTATTGTGTGTTGCACTGAATATATTCTTGTATTATTTTTCATAGATGGGATGATCACATTTGCCCTAATTAGGATGTTTTTGAAATTAAAAAGTGTATCTTAATAATACTAAGGCAGTAGGTGCATATCTAGATTCCCAACACACCAGAATATGTGCCTGCTCTGCTTAGAAAAGATTTTTCTGGTGTGTATTCTGGTATATAACAGCTGTTAGCTGATACAGACTAGATTTTTTTTTTTTTTTTTTTTTTTTTTTTTTTTTTTTGGTTTTTCGAGACAGGGTTTCTCTGTATAGCCCTGGCTGTCCTGGAACTCACTTTGTAGACCATGCTGGCCTTGAACTCAGAAATCCACCTGTCTCTCCCTCCCACGTGCTGGGATTAAAGGTATGTGCCACCACTGCCCGGCAATAATATATTAATCTATCCTCTCTAGTTGTTTTTAGCTGATACCTGTTCTAGTTAATTGGTACATGTGCTGGAAAATTACTGTAGATTTTAAATGTTACCCATGCTAAAAGTTTATCTTTTAAGTGTATCTTATTTGTGTGTGTGTGTGTTTTGTCTGAATGTATGTATTTATGTACAACACATGCTAGCCTGATGCCTTCAGAGGTCAGAAGGCTTCTGGAACTGGAGTTATGAATCAAACCCAGGTCCACTGGAAAAGTAGCCAGTCTTGTTCATTTAACTCAGAGCCATCTCTCCAGCTACTCTAAGTTAAATTAGCTCTGAAGGGGATGTCTAGGAAATCAATGACAAGCATACTTAATTTCAGAGAATTTAAAATGTAATTGAGCCTTTTGTATTTGTAGGTAGGTAGATTTTTTTTAACTCCTTTTTTTCTCATTTTTAAAAGAATTTTCATGACTACATCATATATTCTTCCTTGCCCCATCAGACTTTTAATTGGAAATTAAACAGTCGCTAGTTCCTTGACAGGAACTCCTAGTGCTTTGTCCCAATGTAACAGTTACTATGTTTTACAAAGACATTTTTCAGATTTTGTTACAAGAGTCTAACAGTTACCTTTGAGAGAGAGAGAGAGAGAGGGTAGAATTTGTAACCCTTATTTTCCAGAAAAGAAAGGTGATTATCAGATTTCCAAACTCATTTGCTTCATTCCTCATCTGGTAAGTTATGGAGTTGAACTTAAAACCAATCTGACTTATGAAATATCAAAAAGAGACAGAAAGAATATGTTTGTTGGTGGTTAAAGTCAGAACTGAACAGTTTAGTACAGGTTAGCTTTTTGTCTTCATCAGGACATAACAGTTGCCTGACTACTAGTAAATCGTCAGTGATTTTTATTGAACAAATGGATTAGGAAATATATATGTATATGTTTATGCATATGTTTATGTATATGTATACACACACATATACACACACATAATTTAAAACATGGTTAAGTTTTTATCTGTTTATTGGTAGTGCTGGGTATTACCCAGCATGCTAGCTAGGTAAATGCTATATTGCTAAGCTATTTCTCTAGCCCCAAGTACAAACTGTAATGTCACTACTCACTGCTGTGGTAACTGTCATTCATTCTAGTAAAGTTTTAAGGTATAGATAAGTTCATTTTGTAAATATGGTTGAAAGGCTAAGAGTTCTTATTTCAAGTGGTTTGGTTCACTGACAACAGAAATACCAATGTGTTAAATAAATGTACCTCTATGATGTGGTATTAGGGGTGAATAAAAGACGGTACTTTCAAATAATAGATCTCAGGTTTTTTTGTACAACTTTTTAAATGCTGTTCTAGAGTTTTAAATAACCTGTAACAAAGTCCCTCTATGTAATCACTGTTTCATTTGGCTCCTTAACACCTGATTCCTCATTTCCAAGCTCTTCAAAGACAGTAGCTATTTCATGAGAGACTCATACCATAGTGAAGATGTTAAATTTCACTGCAAGAGTTTTCTCTGGTTTGTCTCAGCATTGAGAGAACTGATCGGCCTCAGCCCCCTTGTTCAAACCTGCCACTATTTTTAAGTCTAAATTTTCAAAGCCTTCCATGATCTGGTTTCTGCTATTTTGCCAGTCCCCTCCACATTTAAACTACAATCATGTATAATTTAAATTTGGATGTTATAAAAAAAATGAATAAGTAATTTAGAGTTCAGGTTTTTCCTATTCTACTCTTCAGGGTTATGAAAATAGTCTTCTAGAAGTAATTTTTTCCTGTTGTGTGTCCTAAGTCCCCAAATAAACACAAAGTTAACTTGGTGGCAAAGACTTATGTACAAGGTATGCTATTTAGATCACAAACTTTCTGATACTTCCTCTTTGGTTCTGTCCCTCATTACATTGTGGATTATTTGGTATGCTGTGCTAGTACTTTGAGTCTTAGCTTTGTTCTACCCTTCAGAGAACTTAGAAAGCCCACATGTTAGTGATACGTTTCTACTGAGATCATTAGGGGAGCCATGACTGGCTTCCCCTTCCTGTTGCACCAATACTTAGTCTTTTAAATTAATCCCACCTGTCTTTCTTCTCTTTGTACTGTGTCCCTGAATTATGCCTATAGTTACAGAAAGAAGAGATTACTTTCTTTGTTTTCTTATTTCTTCTCTTTCCCTTTCTCTTTCACCCTTTCCCTTTTTCTTCTTTACCTAAGTTTAAAAACAATTTATTCAAGAAAATCAAATGATTTTTGTAGACAAAATACTTGCTACAACTTAGTGGTTGGATCATGAAAATTTAATCAGCCAGGCGTGGTGGCGCACGCCTTTGATCCCAGCACTCAGGAGGCAGAGGCAGGTGGATCTCTGAGTTCGAGGCCAGCCTGGTCTACAAAGTGAGTTCCAGGACAGCCAGGGCTATACAGAGAAACCCTGTCTCGAAAAACCAAAGGGGAAAAAAAATCAATTAGCCAGCTAACTTGTTTGCTTGCTATATTTTATTATAATAAGTATACTTATGTCTACCATATTAACCAATTTGAAAGTATACCATATTATACTTATTAATATAACTGGGTAGACACAGTCTTGTACAGCAGATTTCTAGAACCTTTCTCCTGTAACTGAAATTTTTAC
Organism: Mus musculus; assembly: GCF_000001635.26. Taxonomy (NCBI): domain Eukaryota; kingdom Metazoa; phylum Chordata; class Mammalia; order Rodentia; family Muridae; genus Mus; species Mus musculus. The sequence goes on along the minus strand of NC_000078.6, from coordinate 81,512,005 downwards.
TCATGTCAACTAATGAAACTCGTAGAAACTAAGAATAGAATGGAGGGTCCCAGGGACTAGGAGGAGGGGAGTACTCAGCCACTAATCAGTGAGCAATTAGTTTTCTATAGTGAGTAAACTTGGCCATCACTGTGTGTAGGTATGTGGTCAATTGTACTTGACATAGAAAGAGAAGAGTGAGTTTGGTGACTTGGTTCTCCTGTAAAGTAGCAGTTGCTTTTCTAGTTCTGAGGTTTCCTCTAACAACCATATCACTACCCTCCTACCCCAGTATAAAATAGAAAGAGATAAACTTCCAAGACTGCTTCTTCCAAAACACTGACATATGCAAATGATCCCAATATTGAAACACAGAAGAAACATGTGGAGAGACTTCAGTTAAGAATGGCGCATGCCTTTAATCCCAGCACTCCAGAGGCAGAGGCAGGCGGATTTCTGAGTTCCAGGCCAGCCTGGTCTACAAAGTGAGTTCCAGGACAGCCAGGACTACACAGAGAATCCCTGTCTCGAAAAAACCAAAAAAAAAAAAAAAAAAAAAAAAAAAAAAAAAAAAAAACCCAAAAAAAAAAAAAAAAGAAGAAGAAGAACATATTATTTAATAGTTTAAAACAAACCTACTTTTCATGAGCACAGCTAGCCCTGTTACATTAATACAGGAATACCAGAATTTGGGTCCTCTGAATATCACCAACAGGATCAAAATCAAGTGTGGGCAGAAGCACTTATATCAAGACTCAACCATACTATTTCCCATGTTATATATATGTACATATATATTTATATTTCATCTAGCCAGTCATTTTGATCACAGTTGTGATCACAGTACCTGTAGTACTGCCTGGTTCGAATTAGCAATCTAGGTACTTTTGAACTTTGTTCATAATGACTTATTGACTTTGCCCATGACTGTGTTTTAGCTTACCTCACAGTCTGAATTATTAGTCTCTCTTCCCCACTAGACCATTTGCCTCTCCTTTCTTCTCCTCTAATCTTTCTTTCTTCTTCGTCCCTCTCTCCTCACTCTTCCATGATTTTCTCAGGGCTGGGCTTCAACATCGTCGGTGGGACAGATCAACAGTATGTCTCCAACGACAGTGGCATCTACGTCAGCCGTATCAAAGAGGATGGGGCTGCGGCCCAGGATGGGCGGCTCCAGGAGGGTGATAAGATCCTCTCGGTGAGAAATGGCTTCGGCTTTCTTTGCTATACTTTGCTCCCTAGACCACATCTGATTCCATCTTGGCCTGCCTGTTTGGAAATGAAAATATTTAGAGTGTATCATTGAATAGGAAGAACATTGATCAGTCTTCCAACTTTACCGCTGGGATGGGAGGATAGTATTATTCTTGTTTGACAGACAAGGCAAATTTAACATAAAATGTGAAGTTACTTGCCCCAGTTCAAAAAACACAAAGCAGGTAGAAAGAAAGGACTGGTTTGGAGGAAGGAGACTTAAGATCCACACTTTTCAACTTTCTCTTGATAACTTTATCACTTCTCTTTTGTTGACTAAAAAACTGAATTGTGCCTTTTCTTGGGAGACTGTCAGTCCTTAATAATGGTCTTAACTTTAAAAAGCAAGGTAAGGATTAAGTTTCTTCTTTAAATTTAGGGCCCTTCCTTACCCATTATTAAGATGAAAAAAAATGAAGTACAGTTTGGATATCTGTCAATTGTGCTCCCATTTTATCCTGTTAATGTTTCTTATTATATAGTAATCATGAATCTTATTTTTATATACTCAAAGATAGGAATTAAATTTTTTTTTTTTGGTTTCCATATCTCAGTACAGTACTCAACATAGGCTTAACAAATGACCAAATCAGAAAATTCATTTAAAATAGAAAGGTTGACTAACAAATACAGTCATATGGGCTCACTGACCCTTTAAATTTTTTATTATTTTAACTGTGTGTGTGTGTGTGTGTGTGTGTGTGTGTGTGTATGTGTGTAGGGTGAAATGTACACATGAGTGCTGGTGCCATGGAAGCCAGAGGCATGGAATCCTCCTGGAGTAAGAGTTATAGGAGATTATGAACTGCCCTATGTGATTGCTGGAAACTGAACGGAGGTCCTCAGGAAGAACGGTGTATGCTTTTAACAACTGAGCCATCTCTTCAGCTCCAGACCCTTAGTCTTAGAATCAATTGAATATTCCTAAAGTAAATAAAAATTCAGGTATAATAAGACTTTTAAAACTCTTATGTGTGGCTGTATTTTTTTATTTCTGTTCTACCTCACTGGCTACAGTGTCATTTATTATACCGTCAATTTTGAGCATTGGGAATGCTTAGACCATGCTATAAAATCTTAAAAATTCATTTTTTTAATGTTGCTGTAGCTCAGCTTATTTGTATGAAAATAACATACACATTGGTATAAAGAATGGGAAAGTACTGAGACTGTGAATTATTATCTAGGATTTAGGCCTGCTTCTAAGGGCTGTGCTCAAATTAAAAGAAATTTGAAGAAGGATGGGACTTCTCGCTACAGAAGTGCTTCCTGTTTCCACATGTGCCTTGGATTGTGGCCCAAGGTCTAAGAAAAAACAATTATTTCCTACTTTGTCTTATGAACTGAATAGAGCAAGAGAGCCAAACTGGTAAAAGGCTGAAGTAAGTGAATGAAGCATAGACCAAGACAGGATTTGATTAAAAATTAAGGATTATGTCAGATACTTGATTTAGAACTTCCACAAACTAGGACTATTAAAGATTTTATTTAGTGTATGGATGTATGTATATCATGTATCTGGACTTGGTATCTGCAGGAGGCCAAATGAGTACTTCTTAACCCCTGGAACTGGGGTTACAGATGGTTGTAAGCTGCCATGGTGCTGGGAACTGAACCCAGGTCCTCTAGAAGAGAAGCAGTGCTCTTGGCCAAACAGTCATGTCACCAGCCCCATAAGCAGGTCCTTCAACAATTTTGCAGAAGAAGAAGGAGAGCAGCCATGTACATACATTGTTTTCTATGTAGAGAACAGTGGTTTTAGTTCAGAAGGACCATCAAAAGATTATAATCAAGAGAAGAAAGTGACTGAGTTCTGTAAAATATAGTGTGTGGGTTATTCTTGATAAATAAAAATAGATTTAAGTGGGGATTAGGAAACAGCAGTGAGAGAACATTCACAGATGAGGAAGAAGATGAAAAAGAAAGAGTGAGCTGCTTTCAGGATTCTCACAAAGGATGAAGCAGAAGAACCTACTGAGGTGACTCAGGTTAGGATAATGAAGAAGGTATGTAACAGATACTATGAATATTTGTTAGTGAGTTTGCTTGGTGAATAGAAGGGTTTTAAGGATAGCAGCTAACTTGGATCTCTGTACAGAATGTGGCCATGCTTTTCTCCAGGGATATTCAACTCAATAATGGCAAGGAAAGTAGGGCAGTGTGTTCCTGGACTATGTGTCAGGTACTGGGACAAATGATTACAATAATTTACAAAGTGCTTTTTTGAAATTATAGCCAAAATCCTAGATGAGTAAAATGCAAGTAAAATGTGAAGATGATAAAGACAAAAATCTAATGAAGGACTGAAGGACTGAAAGTGTGAAGGGCAGAAGTTGAGGGTAGGTTTTTTAGAGTTTGCTATATGTCTAGTATGTCTAAATGTTAATGTCTGAGTTTAATCTTAGTTGATAACTAGAGAAATTATGATTATTGAAAATATCCAGCCTGTCGGTGGGTGCCAGCACCCACAAACTCGGCGGACAGTCCCATGGTCCCTAGAGGACTCTCTGCTCCCCAGGTGCTCTAGCACGCCCAGGATGTTAGGATCACTGGTGAGCAGAACACATCATCAGTTCCTACACCACCTGAGTGACTGGGAGCAGCAGGAGCCAGAGATGCAGGAGCCCTGCCCGATCAGTGGTTCAGGTTCCTTCCAGTCGCTGGTCTACCTTGGTTGCGAACTCAGCAGACAGTCCCATGGCCCCCAGAGGAGGTACCACTCCCAGGAACTCTTAACATGCCCAGGATTTTAGGATCCCAAGATCCCAGAATCCCAGGAGCTTGGTCACTCTTGGATCTCAGGGTCTCAGAAGAAGCTTGACTCCCAGGAACTCTGACACACCCAGAATCTCAGGATTACAGGATCATGGAATCACAGGATTACAGAGAAAGCTGGACTCTGAGGAGTTCTGACTCAACCGGGATTGCAGGAAGGACAGGGTCCAATCAGATATAGCGAGGGCAGGGAGCACTTGAGATAATCAGATGGCGGGAGGCAAGTGTAAGAACAGAGGCAACAGAAATCAAGGTTACTTGGCATCATCACAACCAAATTCTTCCACCATAGCAAGTCCTGGATACACACACCATCATGCCAGAAAAGCAAGACATGGATTTAAAGTCACTCCTCATGATGATGATGGAGGACTTTAAGAAGGACATAAATATTCCCTTAAAGAAATACAGGAGAACACATGTAAACAGGTAGAAGCCCTTAAAAGAGAAAAGGTAAAAATCCCTTAAAGAATTACAGGAAAACACATCCAAACAGGTGAAGGAATTGAACAAAACCATCCAGGATCTAAAAATGGAAGTAGAAACAAATAAATCACAAAGGGAGACAACCTTGGAGATAGAAAACCTAGGAAAGAAGTCAGGAGCCATAGATGCAAATACCACCAACAGAATACAAGAGATAGAAGAGAGAATCTCAGGTGCAGAAGATACCATAGAAAACATTGACACAACAATCAAAGAAAATGAGAAATGCAAAAAGATCCTAACCCAAAACATCCAGGAAATCTAGACAAACTGAGAAGACCAAACCTAAGGATAATAGGTACAGAAGACCGTGAAGATTTTCAACCTAAAGGGCTAGTAAATGTTTTCAACAAAATGATAAAAGAAAACATCCCCAATCTAAAGTGTAACAAGGACACAGGCTCCACTATGTTCATAGCCTTATTTACAATAGCGAGGAGCTGGAAAGAACCCAGATGTCCCTCAACAGATGAGTGGATACAGAAAATGTAGTTCATTCACACAGTGGAGTACTATTAAGTTATTAAAAATAATGAATATGAAATTCTTAAGCATGGATCTAGAGGATATCATCCTGAGTGAGGTAACCCAACCACAAAAGAACACACATGATATGCACTCACTGATAAGTGAATATTAGCCTAGAAGCTCAGAATATTCAAAATACAATTCACAAACCACATGAAACTTAAGAAGAAGGAAGACCAAAGTGTGGATACTTCGATTCTTCTTAGAAGGGGGAACAAAATATCCATGGAAGGAGTTACAGAGACAAAGTATGAAGTAGAGACTAAAGAAATGACCATCCACAAAGTGCCCCACTTGGCGATCCATTCCATATACAATTGCCAAACCCAGACACTGTTGTGGATACCAAGTGCTTGCTGACAGGAGCATGATACAGCTCTCTCCTGGTAGGCTCTGCCAGTGCCTGACAAATACAGAAGTGGATGCTCACAGCCATCCATTGGACTGAGTACAGGGTCCCCAATGAAGCAGCTAGAGAAAGGACCTAAGGAGCTGAAAGGGTTTGCAGCCCCCTAGGAGGAACAACAATATGAACTAGCCAGTAACCCCAGAACTCTCAGGCACTAAACCACCAACCAAAGAGTACACATTGTGGGACTCATGGTTCCAACTGCATATGTAGCAGAGGATGGCCTAGTCAGACAGCATTGGGAGGAGAAGCCCTTGGTCCTGTGAAGGCTTTATTCTCCAAAGTGGGGGAATGCCAGGGCCAGGAAGCAGGAGTGGGTAGGTTGGTGAGCAGGAGAATGGGGTCAGGGAGAGATAAGGGTAGTGTGTTTTTCGGAGGGGAAACCAGGAACAGGGATAACATTTGAAATGTAAATAAAATATCCGATTCAAAAAATAAAATAAAATAAAAGTATTGGTAGTTCCACTTATCAAAGATACTAGCAGGACTCATGAAGAGAAAGAACAATAAAAATGTGTTAGAGATGGGAGATGGTAGGTCTGGATGGGGATGGTGGTTGAAGACGACACAGTGGGTTTCTGTAGGGTGTTAGCTGCTTCTTCGTGTATTTTCACTGTGACTGTCAAGCCTGCCTCTTACAACACTTTCTTCTGGTGACTATTCAGTCTCACTGAGTGGGAAATTTTTGTAGCTGCTGTGTTTCTTAAGCTCCTTGTGAACTTTTCTATTCAATAACTTAGGTTTGATCAGGACCATGTATGTAAGGTGTTTCTACCACTGGACTTTTCCTGGGCTCCCAACAAATGAGAACTCTATGCAAAGTTGATCTGTCTCAGTATCCTCTTGAGCCACCCAGTTTGTCTAAAACTTAACCTAAGACTGATGAGAGTGGGAAGAACAATATAAATGTAAATAGCTTCAGCTTCAGTTGAGCAAAGGAGCAGTTAGCAAGTCAGGGTGGGAAAATAGAGACATTCAAAGAACAGTGAAATGTTAAGAGTATTCTGAGCTTCATTCCATTATTTAAAATCTCTAGCCCTAGTTTCTATACTTAGGAGGCTGTGTGATAGTTACTTCTTTAACAAAGTTAGTATAAAAATGCAATCTACTTCATAGGATAATTGCAGGAATTAAATTGGAATTAAATATAAATCACAGGCCTATTAAATATAGTAAATATTTCATCTATTAATCCCATAAATAGTAACAGTGACATGTATAAATCCATATGTCTTGCACAAGGTGGGATGTGTTGAGTTACTGAGTGTGATATAAATAACACTGTGACTCCTAACAGCAGCAAGAGTACTAGTGCTTCACATTTGTCAACTCTGTGTAGTAAGAATGCCCTACATTCAAGTCATTTGTAAAGGTTTCTATCTTCACAAAAAAAAAAAAAGATTTTTAGTAAACTTGAGGATAGGAATTTACATGGAATCAATGAAAATTGTTGACAATAAAATAAACCTGCTAGAATGGTCTAAAGAATTGTTTCCAGGGCTGAAGCTAGAGATGCTGAGGACTAGGAATATAAAGAATAAGGGGATAACCTGAAGATGATGTCATAGAGGGTTACCTGATGCTACCTACCTAGAGATAGACAGATACTCACAGATGATCTGTAGGTCTAGTAACCAGAGCCAGTACATTCAAACAGGATAAGCACAGAAGTTAAGAAAGAGGAGAACCAAGTCTACTAAAACCTGAATTCACTTCAGATGGTTCATAGATAGGTTGTTGGAAAACCTAACTTTGAAAATGAAGAAACTTCCTTCTACATGCTCAGTAACTTAGCTCATATTTCTAGACCTTGGAGTTTGACCTGAAAGAGTCTGATTTTATTTTTAAGGGATTGGTTCACTGCATAAAAGTAAATTGTTCACTTAAGAGACTTAGTCTTTTGCCTTTCTGACTTCTCTCTCTTGCTATTGACAGGTAAATGGCCAAGATCTGAAGAACCTGCTGCACCAAGATGCTGTAGACCTCTTCCGTAATGCGGGATGTGCTGTGTCCCTGAGAGTACAGCACAGGGTAGGTATTACCTGCACCTGGATATGGGACAGTAGGCTTTTACACTGTTCTTGTGAATAGGTTTGTAAGCTTCAAAGTCTGCTTTACTTTATCTTCTGTTATGATTGCCTTTGTCAGCATAGGCAGGAGTCCTTTAGGATTTCTGCCTATCAGTAAAAGAAGTATGTAACCCAAGTTCTACCTTCAGTGGATTAAAGTTTCATTAAGTGAAAATGGAAAGAAAGTAGAATTACTTGGTAAGAGGCCAAATGAGGATACAGAGGCTGAAGAAGATTGAAAGGAGCTAGTGTAAACAAACAAACAAACAAACAAACAAAAAACCAAACCCCAAAACAAAAACAAAAACAAAACAAAATTGGAGAAAGCAGAAGTCAGTTTGAACTATGTGGTGAGACTCTGAAAGAAAACTCAAACTATTAAAAAAAGAAGAAGAAGAAGAAGAAGAAGGAGGAGGAGGAGGAGGAGGAGGAGGAGGAGGAGGAGGAGGAGGAGGAGGAGGAGGAGGAGGAGGAGGAGAAGGAGAAGAAGGAGAAGAAGAAGAAGAAGAAGAAGAAGAAGAAAGAGAAGAAGAAGAAGAAGAAGAAGAAGAAGAAGAAGAAGAAAGAGAAGAAGAAGAAGAAAAGAAGAAGAAAATAAAAAAGAAAAAAAAAAAACCAAAAAAACAAATACCCCCAAAACATAAAGTGATATCCAAGAAAGCAACCAGAGCTGCAAACAGAACATTGGTGTGTTGAACACAAAAGCAAGTGATAAAAGACAGTATAGTATTGGTCAGCATCTGCTTTTGCAGTGGTTCTTCTCTGGTTCTAAAGCATGGAGAATTTATGTGGGCACATGTTTCAGATATGATAAGGGTTCCTTTTGGAGAATATGTGTTCACTTTAGAAACAGCCACAAATAACTTAGAATGCAACAAGCAGTATTGGTCCAAAATTTTATCTAACCTGAAGACCCATGTCTTTTAGGACTTGTCATCATTTGATAAATGGTCGAACAGCAGTTTCAGAAGACAGTTTGTGCAGTTGCTTCCCTATAAAATGGGTTAGGGTTTCATGGGCTGGATGTAATGAGGTTAATCTAACTGGAAGAAGATGGTATTGTTATTTCAAGTTAACCACTGTCTTAGTCAGGGTTTCTATTCCTGCACAAACATCATGACCAAGAAGCAAGTTGGGGAGGAAAGGATTTATTTAGCTTACACCTCCATACTGCTGTTCATCGCCAAGGAAGTCAGGACTGGAACTCAAACAGGTCAGGAAGCAGGAGCTGATGCAGAGGCCATGGAGGAATGTTTCTTACTTGCTTTCTTCCCTTGTCTTGCTCAGCTTGCTTTCTTAAAGACCCCAAGACTATCAGCCCAGAGATGGTACCACCTATAAGAGGCCCTTCCCCCTTGATCACTAATTGAAAAATGCCTTACAGCTGGATCTCATGGAGGCATTTCTCATCTGAAACTCCTTTCTCTGTGATAACTCCAGCCTGTGTCAAGTTGACACAAAACCAGCCAGTACAACCACCAAAAATTGATTTAAGAGGGGCCACCCTGTAAAACAGGGCTGGAATGAAGAAAGACAATGCAGATATAAATTAAGGAAATACTTCAGGCATGGTGGCACACACCTTTAATCCCAGCACTCCGGAGGCAGAGGCAGGTGGATTTCTGAGTTTGAGGCCAGCCTGGTCTACAGAGTGAGTTACAGGACAGCCAGGACTACACAGAGAAACCCTGTCTCGAAAACCAAAAAAAAAAAAAAGACATTGAGAATGACTAGAATGTAGGTTGTTTATCTCCAAGTCTTTAATGTCTACTCCAGATAGATTTCACCTTTATCTGTACCTAGCATTTTGAATGTGGGCATGGAGGACAAGGTCCCATCTTAGGAGCAAGAGGCTGAGTTAGAATCTTTCCAAGTAATGACATTGTAAGTGTGTTGACAGAGTTTGGATCTGCTCTTATTGTATTAAAATGACTGATGTTCCTTGTAAGTAAATGTTTTTAGAAAGGTTTCCTTTCTCACCCCTCTTCTGCTCTGCAATATCCAGACTTCCTGAAGGATCATTAATTTTCATCTCACCCCTTCATTTTCCTGTTAGGAAGCATATATAACAAGGTAGAGACATTATAGAAACAGAAATTATCTACTCTACTCTGTGAGGTCCCATTAAGCTAGTAAACAAAAGTTAAATGATTCCCTACCAAAACATCTGTGAGAGTGATACTTCAACTAGGACAATAGTTTGTTTCTTTTGTTAGTATGTGTGTGGGTTTTATAGCTTTGGGTGATAGAGACTACATTTGCAGGTCATTATCAACTTGGATCTTTTAGTTGTTGCATACACAGTAGTCAGAGAGTTAATATTTCTCCTTCCCTTTTAGTTACCAGTGCAGAATGGACCTATAGTACATCGAGGTGAAGGAGAGCCAAGTGGAGTTCCTGTAGCTATGGTGCTGCTACCAGTGTTTGCCCTCACCATGGTAGCAGTTTGGGCCTTCGTGAGATACCGAAAGCAGCTTTGAAATGCTTGCTGTCTTCCAGTGTGTCCAATGAACTCTCTCTCTCACTCACCATCTCTGACATCCTCCCATATTCTTTCTCCTCCACATAGCCAATACAAGATTTAAAGTGACTGCTTATCACCCAAAACCCTGCTATTCAAAATCTCCTATTCTAATGGAAGAGTACAGGGGTTATTTGAAGAAAAGCTGTGGTGGTGTGTGTGTGGGGGAAGCCTTGCTTAGAATGAATGAGAAGTTACATATTTTACTAGGACTGCCAATAAAAACTCAGCTATCATCCAAAGAGGAAAAGCTCAGCCTTCCTGTCTCCATGGACGACACCTTTCTCTTAGCTGGCATGCTGTGATGGCTAGCTGTGCTATGTGAAAGGAGGAGCTGATTTTGTTTTTTTTTTTTTTTTTAAATGCTTTTTCTTGGGAAGTATTTGTGGCCTTTAATTTGTAACTATATACCTAGATGCCTATATTGGACATAGGCGAATGAAGTTTTTTCTTTCTTTCGTTTTTATTTTTTTTAAATTAAAAAAGAAAATATATGTATACAGTAATACACACACACACACACACACACAGTAGCATAAAATTGATGCCTTATGGAGAATTAAAGAGGTAAGAAAGCTACTGGTTCTTGGGTTTCTAATGGACAATTTTGGGGGACTAGGGGATCATATTCCCTCATATATAATCAAGACTCATATTGAAAAATGAGTTCTGGATTGTAAAGAGAACTTACTTTTTCCACTTGCCTGTAAGTCTTTGTCCACAAGTTAAAAACATACACAGTGCTAAGGAATGATCATAACTGAAACATTTCAAGAACTATTAGCAGAGCATGTATATTGAGGATGGGGAAGTTAGCTTTAAAAGAGAATGCTCAGTCAGTGACATTAGGAAAATAATGACTGAAGCAATTAGTTAAAAATTGTAGAGCAACTGGTGTTACTCAGTAGCTACAGTGCTGTGGGAAATTGTAGTAAGGCATCTCTACTCAAGTCAATTTGTTCAAAAGGCTTTGGGATATACAGATGAGTCCCACAGTCTCTGAACTGCCTTAGTTGCTATTTTACAGTACTGTTAAAGGATCCATTGGCATGGGATGGGAAGCAGCAGGGCCCAATCAACCATCAAGACATCTGAAAAAGATCATGTCTCAAGGTGGCACTTGAGCCTTCAAAACTGCTTAACAATTCTCAGTTTCTAGTGTCAGACAAAAAGCCTAAGGGAAGGAACTGCCCTCCTGGTAGGATGGACCTGAATCAGCCTGCTTCTGACTGAGTTAGGATGAGAAGGCATTGGTATGGGTTTTCTTTTTGAAAAAAAAAAAAAAAAAAAGTATTTTTTGAAAAAGGTATTTTCCCCCAAAGCTATAAACACTAGTTTTGGTTTTAATAAGGTTAATGGACCATTTTTCAAAAAGGAGAAGGAATAAGTTTTGTTTGTTTGTAGAGGGTGCAAGGAAATTTGGTGAGCATTTCTGAGGAAAGCCTGAGTACACAGTGTAATGAAGAGATGCTGGAGATGCAGGGATATTGGTGAGGTGGGAGCTGTCCTGTTTATGTAACATCTAAGTTGGTTTTAGAGTACTGAGGATAGTTGAACCAAGCCTATTTTTTTTCCACTTTAACAAAATAATTTCCTTCTTTTCAGTAAATTGGCCAGACTATTATTTTGACATAAGATTATGAAGAGTTTTCCCGACAGTCTAGCAGTCACTTAACAGATGTTGATTGCACATTAGTTTTGTCAGGACACCTTTATAAAAAGAGAAATGCACATATTTCATCCAAAGGGACATTGTGGTTACAGTTAGGAAGGAAACCCTTAAAATGGAGTTAGTTATCTAAGTGTAAGTTGTTTATATTACAGACAGCAAAAGAAAATAGCTCCTGAGGTCTGGACACTGAGGATTTCATAGAAGAGGGAATCGTTAGGTGCCAATCATCTAGTAAGAGCATGCATAAATAGAGGAAAAGTTAAGAATCTTATCAGGGTGAGTAATAAACACAACCAGTAAGAAAAATATTGCCATCCAAAACAGAGCACAGTGCAGCAACATAGAAGATAAGCAGATAACCAGCAAGTATTGTAAGGAGTTCAGAAAAGGAAAGCCATCGTGTAGTGGCATCAGGGGAGAATGGAAAGGAAAGTCTAGAACAGTCCAGTGATACTTTACCTCTGGGAAAACTCTTGATACAGGGAGACATTTGCTTTAAACAATCTTCACATAACTAAGCCATTCAGTACTTTTTGAAACTGACTTAGTAACAGGAGTCATTGTAAGCTCCATAGAAGGCAAGACGCATTCCACATCTTGTCTTGACCAGCAGCACTCTGGAGGCCCAGTGTCTGCTACCCTTCTTGTATCTGATGGCATGGGTAACAGCTCTGCCATGGGCCTGCTTACTTCTAGTATTCACCTCAGGGCTTGGAAATTGGTTTTGAAAGGCTTTTAGACATAGAAAGTAAAACTAATGGCAAGGAGGATAAAACACTGTTGTGTGTTGTATTGTTGATCTAAATAAAAAATATCATTGGTAGAAGTTTTACTTTGGTTGATAAGGATTCTGATAACATTTGGGTCTCCTTAGGAAAGAAACACTTAACTAAAACATTTAAGTTTTAGGCAAATACTGTAATATTTCACTCTTAGTTATATGAAAACTAAATGAGATGTTGAGAATCTATATAGATTATTCAAATTTTATGTTTCTTATAGACTGACTCAAATATTCCTACCACCTTAAAATTATATATGATGCACCTACCACATAAATTATAATGTTTAATGTTTTGAAAATGGATTATAGGTATTTTTAAGTTTTCATAAAGTATTTCTTATATTTGTCATTGTGAATTATATGTAATTCTAATAGACACTGTTTGCTTCAGTTGTTTTTGTTTCCTTTTCCTACAGTTTTCTGTGTGGGTGATTTCATTTAATTAATTGGACAGTCTAGCCACAGGCAACAAATAGAAATAGTATTTGTAATTATAGTCTATGCCAGGGACTGTCTTAAACTGATTAGTAACACTATGACTTACCCTGAGATCTAAGTATTGCTATAAAGAGACTGAAGAGGAGAGAATAAAGTATTTTCCTAGGACTACATAGTTGGTAAAAGAGAATCATGATTTAAACTCTGGACTATGGATGGCAGTATCAGTAATATTCCCTCATAGCTAGCAGTCCTCATGCAAGGTCTCTGAACAAAAGCAACGTATCACCTGCAAATGCTTGGGTTTCATCCCATTCTTATGGAGTGAGATGAGTGTGTGCCAGCCAGCAACTCTGTCCTTCTAGGTAACTGGTTCATGCTGAACCTTGAGATTCACCACTGTCAGGAGCTCTCTCTCTCTGCTTAGAATCATCCAGACAGCGGGCTGGTCAGCCCACATTAAATAAGAACATGTGGGACTAGAATTCAGTCAACAATGACATGTTTCATCAGGTGGTTAAAATGTACAGATTCTGTTGGAAATGTTCCATGGTATTTCAATAGCCAGAATGAAGAACTGGGCTAAGTCCAGAGCTCTGCTCTCTGAGCATCTGCCCCAGATACAGAGGCAGAGTATGAAGTGGAACATTGTTTTATTCCTAGGTGCTCAGGACAGACTGATCAACCTCCAGTAACATATGTGGTTAGTAAGTGCTTCAGCTTGTGTAGCCATTAATAACCAAGTCATAGGATTGTGAATCTAAAATACTCCTGGGTAAAATTTGTATTAGAATGGAAAAAAAAATGAGGGTCAGAAAGGTGAGCTAACTTCAAGTTAGATACTCCCCTCTATTTTGGTCTCAAATTTGTTTTAGTGTGTCCACAACATGAAAACATACAAAAACTATATTTTAAAAATCAGTTTACTTTCATCTTTTCTCTTTAGGCTTTCAATAAAGACCAGAAGGACTGATAGACAGCTAGAGAGGATCGTGTAGGCATCCAGATTAGAATGGAAGAATCCATTGAACAATCTGAGAAAACTAATCAGGTGTTGTTTTAATCACATTAGTTTTAAGTTAGATACATGCTCTTTGTAGTATTTTGGGTTTTATTGTGCAAATAAGCAATTAAAATATATTTAGAAGCCAAGTATAATGGTACATGTCTTTGCTCTCAGCATTAGGATGCAGAGGCAAGCAGATCTCTGTGAGTAGGAAGCTAGTGTTAGATCTCCCTCACCCTCTCCTCCCTCTCCCTCTCCCTCTCCCTCTCCCTCTCCCTCTCCCTCTCCCTCTCCCTCTCCCTCTCCCTCTCCCTCTCCCTCTCCCTCTCCCTCTCCCTCTCCCTCTTCCTTCCTCCCTTCCTCTTCTTCTTCCCTGCCTCCCTCTCTCCCTCTTCCTCTGGTGTGTGTGTGTGTATGTGTGTGTGTGTAGTCATAAGGATTTTATTTTACCCACTTTGAGTGGAATGTATCTTTGTACAGATAATGATGTTTTTCTTCATTTAGCAGATAACTATCAACACTAGTACAGAAATACAAAGATAAAATTTAGTCACTAAGCTGGAACAACTTACCTTTTGAGAGTGGGTGATCTTTTTTTGTATCTTTTTAACATCACTGAAGAATACAGGGTTTGACTTCCTAAGCTCTCTACCTCTCACAGTAGTTTCAGGGTTGGCTACTATCCTAGGTTAAGTGTGCACGCTCGACTTGCCCAGAAAGCATATGCCACAACAGGATCCTTCTGCACACGTTTATTGGGAGAGCTTGATTGCAGAGGCGAAAAGACCCAGAGCCCAGAACTGGTGCTGCTTATATAGGCCTAGGAGAGGCGTGTCTCACACCCGATTGGTTATGCTTTCAGTACCTCATTTACATATCTACATCCGATTGGTTATGCTCTCAGTACCTCGTTAACATACCCCATTTACATATCTACACCCGATTGGTCATGCATTCAGTACCTCATTTACATGTCCCGGGCCAGGCAGTGACTAGGCAAAAAAACTCTACTGCACATGCGCATATTGGTTGTTTACCCAAACTTATGGGTGGTGGCCAGCGGTAGTAAGCGCCACCTTGTAATGGCATATATGGCTTCCCACAGTTAAGCCTTCTTTGCTGTACCTTTTAACTTCAAAATTTTATTGAGACCAGTCCTCACCTACAGTGTGCAGTTATGATTTTTAAAAAAGAGACAGTATTTTAAAGAATTCTGACCAGTGGGAATGAGATTCTGAACTGCCATTAACTCTTGTGTTGATATGTATATAGAGAGTTCAAAGCATGTGACTATTTACCCGATGCACTTAATAATACAAAATTTGACAGAAGAAAGCACTGTTGATGAAAAATCCAGCTCTATTAAACACTAATGCCTCTAACTGCGAATTCCCCTCATGTTCCATTACTATAGGGGAGACAGGGAAGAAAGGAGGACTAATAAAGGTTTTCAATGCAATTTTGTTATTTGCCAGCAGAATGATTTACAAAAGAACTTCGTAATATATTGACTAGTAACAGGAAACTGGGATGATTCTTTTCAGTGTTGACAGGTTTGCAAATGAAGACACAGAATTGAATTTCGTTTCAGTTGTAATGCTATGTTTCTAATTCTGTTTGAATACGAGTTTATTATTACTGGATACTTGTATACCTTCCAGGCTTTTCACTTCTTGGAAAATTATTTTCTTTAAGTACCTTATGTTATTTCCTTTCTGCTCTGATTCTTTTTTTTTCTTTCAGTTTTTAAAATCTACTTAGAATATTAAACAGGATGGAAGTAGAAAAAAACTCATATGAAGTCCTCTATGAAAGGAAATTGTGACAAGTTCCTGATTGGACAGAAACCATTCCATCTCCAAGGGAGAATATGCAGTGTAACTGTGTCTTCATAGAATGAGTTAGATAGTGTTCCTTCTGTTTCTATTTTGTGGAATAGTTTGAAGAGTATAGGTATTTTGTCTTCTTTAAAGGTCTGACAGAATGGGACTCTTTAGATAGTATATCTGATATTTGGTATCTGTCTAGAAAATTGTTCATCTATATTTTCCAGTTTTGTTGAATATAGGCTTTTGTAGTAGGATCTGATGCTTTTTTAATTTCCTCAGTTTCTGTTGTTATATCTGCCTTTTCATTTCTGATTTTGTTAATTTGGACACTGTCTTTGTGCCCTCTGGTTAGTCTGGCTAAGGGTTTATCTGTCTTGTTGATTTTCTCAAAGAACCACCTCCTGGTTTGGTTGATTCTTTGTATAGTTCTTTTTGTTTCTACTTGGTTGATTTCAGCCCTGTGTTTGATTATTTCCTGCCATCTACTCCTCTTGGGGGTACTTCTTTTTGTTCTAGAGCTTTTAGGTCTGCTGTTAAGCTGGTAGGGTTTGCTCTCTCCAGTTTTTTTTTTTTTTGTTTTGTTTTTTTTTTTTTTTTTGGAGGCACTCAGAGCCATGAGTTTTCCTCTTAGGACTGCTTTCATTGTGTCCCATAAGTTTGGGTATGTTGTACTGTCATTTTCATTAAATTCTAAAAAGTCTTTAATTTCTTTCTTTATTTCTTCCTTGACCAAGTTATCATTGAGTAGAGTGTTGTTCAGCTTCCATGTGTATGTGGGCTTTCTGTTGTTTTTCTTGCTATTGAAGACTAGCCTTAATCCGTAGTGATCTGATAGGCATGGGATTATTTCAGTCTTTTTGTATCTGCTGAGGTCTGTTTTGTGACTGATTATATGGTCAATTTTGGAGAAGGTACCATGAGATGCTGAGAAGAAGGTATATTCTTTTGCTTTAGGATGAAATGTTCTATAGATATCTGTTGAATTCATAACTTCTGTTCTTTTCACTCTGTCTCTGTTTTGTTTGTGTTTCCCTGATCTGTCCGATGATGAAAGAGGGGTGTTGAAGTCCCCCACTATTATTGTTCGCGCTGCATTAACGTTTGTTTTATGAATGTGTGTGCCCTTGTATTTGGAGCATAGATGTTCAGAATTGAGAGTTCTTCTTGGTAGATTTTTTTCCTTTGATAAGTATGAAGTGTCCTTCCTTATCTTTTTTGATGACTTTTGGTTGAAATTTGATTTTATTCAATATTAGAATGGCTACTCCAGCTTGTTTCTTGGGACCATTTGTTTGGAAAATTGTTTTCCATCCCTTTACTCTAAGGTAGTGTTTGTCTTTGACACTCAGGTGTGTTTCCTGTATATAGTAAAATGTTGGGTCCCGTTTACGCAACCAGTCTGTTAGTCTATGTCTTTTTATTGGGGAATTGGGTCCATTGGTGTTAAGAGATATTAGGGAATAGTGATTGTTGCTTCCTGTTATTTTTATGTGTGTGTGTATCTTCTTTTGGGTTTGTTGAATGAAGATTACTTTCTTGCTTTTTTTAGGGTGTAGTATTCCTCCTTGTGTTGGGAGTTTTCCATCTATTATTATTCTTTATAGGGCTGGATTTGTGGAATGATACTGTTTAAATTTGGTTTTGTCATGTAATATCTTGGTTTCTCCATCTATGGTAATTGAGAGGTTTGTTGGGTATAGTAGCCTGGGCTGGCATTTGTGTTCTCTTAGGGTCTGAATGACATCTGTCCAGGGTCTTCCAGCTTTCATAGCCTCTTGTGAGAAGTCAGGTATAATTCTGATAGGTCAGCCTTTATATGTTACTTGACCTTTTCTCCTTGTTGCTTTTAATATTCTTTTTCTTTGTTTTGTGCATTTGATGTTTTGACTATTATGTGACGGGAGGAATTTTTTTTCTGGTCCAGTCTATTTGGAGGCTTGTAAGCTTCTTGTATGTTCATGGGCATCTCTTTGTTTAGGTTAGGAAAGTTTTCTTCTATAATTTTGTTGAAGATATTTACTGACCCTTTAAGTTGAGAATCTTCACTCTCTTCTAAACCTATTATCCTTGATTTGGTCTTATTGTGTCCTGGATTTCCTGGATGTTTTGGGTTAGGATCTTTTTGCATTTCGCATTTTCTTTGACTGTTGTGCCAATGTTTTCTATGGTATCTTCTGCACCTGAGATTCTCTCTTTTATCTCTTGTATTCTGTTGGTGATGCTTGCATCTGTGACTCCTGATCTCTCTCCTGGGTTTTCTATCTCCAAGATTGTCTCCCTTTGTGATTTCTTTGTTTTTTCTATTTCAATTTTTAGATCCTGTGTGAGCACTAAAAGGGGTGTAGGGGAAGGAGGGGGAAGGGCAGATAACCTGCGCCCAGCCAGAGTTCCTCTTATGCTCCAGGCAGGCGGATACGGGAGGGGTACTGGGCACTGTCCACTCGGCCCTGGGTGGGCATCTAAGCCACTGACCCCACTCAATGGTGGGGGGAGGGCGGACAAGGGGCAGCCCCCAACCGGGGACCCCAGGGCGACACCGGGTTGCCCTGGGGTTATTGGAGAGAGGCGAGAGTAAACACAGTGGGCCTTGATGAACAGAGACAGTCTATGGTTTTAGAGCTTTATTGTAGAAAGGCAGGGAGAAAGAGAAAAGGTAGAAAGAGAAAGAGACTGGCCATGTCCGAGAGGAGAGAAAGGGGGAAAAGGAGAGAGAGAAGAAAGGCTAGAGTAAGAGGGAGAGAGCAAGAGGGAAAGGGTGAGGAGAGAGCAAGGAGAGAGTAAGGGGAGTAAGAGCAAGAGAGTAAGGAGGGGCCAAACAGCCCCTCTTATGGTGTGCTGTTATCTTTACTGTTGCTAGCTAGCCTGAAAGTCAGAAGCTTGGGACATTGCCTATGTGACTACTAACCATGCTTCTCTTGTGGGAGCTGAGGGGGCAGTAACTTTGACAGGAGCCAGGGTTCCAGGAGACATGAGAGAACTCCTTCCATCCCATGTAAGTGAATTATCACCACTGGGTCCCGGGATTCAACATCTAGCCTCAACTGGAAACCAGGCTGTCTGTACATAGCCCAGAGCCCCACAATCCTGGATGATTTTGTTCAATTCCTTCACCTGATTTGTTGTGTTTTTCTGTAATTCTTTAAGGGATTTTTGTGTTACCTCTTTAAGGGTTTCTAGCTGTTAACCTGTGCTCCCCTGTATTTCTTTAAGGGAGTTATTTATGTCCTTCTTAAAGTCCTCTATCATCATCATGACATATGATTTTAAATCAGAGTCTTGATTTTCTGGTGTGTCGGGCTATCCAGGGTTCGATAGAACTGAATTCTGAAGGTAGAACTGGATTCTGATAATGCTAAGTAGTCTTGTTTTCTATTACTTATGTTCTTGCTCTCACCTCTCGCCATCTGTTTATCTCTGGTCTTAGCTCATCTTGCTGTCTCTAACTGTGACTTGTCTCTCCTATAAACCTGTGTGTCAGCATTCCTGGGAGACCAGTTCTCTCCTAGAGGAATTTGGGTCTGGAAAGCTGTGGCACAGGGTCAATTCTGGGTGCAGACGGAAACCAGAAGGATCCTTTCCTTGGCTGTTCCTTAGTTCCTGTATCTTGATGGCTTTGGGCTCGTCCCTCTTGGTCCAGGAATTTGAGTAGAAGTGGTGGTCCTACCTGTGCTCACTGATTTGTCAGCACTCCTGGGAGACCAGCTCTCTCCCAGCGGTATTTTGGTATGGAGCGCTGTGACACAGGATCAGCTTCTGGTACAGATGGAAACTCGAAGAATCCTGTCCCAGGTTGCTCCTAGGCTCCTCTGTCCTGATGGCTCTGTGTGAGTCTCTTTCTGCTCTAATTCTTATATCCCTTGGATCCCTGTATGTAAACATCAGCTGTTTCACAGGTTGCATGCCTGAGAGCTACTTGCAAAGCAAGTAGACATAAATCACATTAACTAGGACTCATCACCAATTCATCAGTGATCCTGTTTCAAGATCACTGTTTGATACCAGTGTGTCCAGATTTGCCTCTTGAACTATGACACTCAATAAAGACCTGTTTAACTTATTGAACGTTTACAGTCTTGGATTTTTTTTTCTTTAGAAGACTATTAAGTATTTCCTTATTTTTCTGTCATCTTCATAAACCAATATCTCTGATGGGACAATGGGAAGGGGAAAGAAACATAATTTTGAGGTTTACTTTACCCAAGAGGCCAACACTAGGACTCAGCACTATCATAGAATTTCTAACAATTCCTGAGTGCTGACCAGGGTCCTAGTTATTATCCTAAGCCCTTAACATTTCACTTTAGGCTCACAAAACTCTTAGAGAAGCTGTTATGTCCGTTTTACAATGAGATGAACAAGGCATAGACAGGTTAAGAAACTTGCCCAGGTCACACAGTTACTTAATGTCAGCTTAAGTTTAAAGCCATGCAGTCTGGCTTCAGAGTCTTCATCATAATCAGAACACACTACTGCCTCTACTTTCTAGGTGCTAGATACTGTATTCTACTGCACTTTCCCAGTATTAAACTCTCAAAACTACAAGGCAGTTTGAGTCGTTCCAGTTTTATAGGTGAAATAAGTCAATGGTTAAAGATGATAAACTTGTTCCAGATGTACAGCTGTTTTGTTACCAAACCTGGCAGTTTACTTCAGACTCAGAAAGTCTAGTAAATGACTGGGGTGGTGAGATGCCTCAGCATATAAAGGCACCTTTTACCAGGCTTGAGGACCTGAGCGATTTCTGGAACCCACATGGTGGAAGACATCTGACTCCCCCAAGTTTTTCTCTAACCATCACTCCAGCACCAGGACAACAACTCCTACCCCTAGACACACACACACACACACACACACACACACACACACACACACACACACACACACGAGAGAGAGAGAGAGAGAGAAAGGGGGGAAAGGGGGAGGGGGGAAAGAGAAATAATTTAAAAATGTTTTAGGCTTGCAGTTCTTATATTTTTGCATTTATAGCCTGAAAAGAACAATGAATATTAAAAAGATATGGTTCTATTCCAATAAAGTTTTATGGTTATGCGTTACTAGTGATACAGTGTACTGCCAATCCTATGACATCATAAACTATATGTAGGCAAACCTAGAAGGTAGAGTCTTTTCTCAGATTTAAATTCATGTAGCATGCTATTAAACCTTCATATATGTAAACATAGAAAATATTTAGTAAAAATACTAGTCTATGGGAATTTTCAGTTACTAAATTTTTCAAGAACTGTCTTATATGCAGTCCATAGGTGGCTAAAATACTGTATGTTCCATTACTAGTTATCAAAACAAACAACTCCAAACCTGTCCATATTAGGCTCTTGGTCACATTACTAAAAATTGTAAACCTAACCAGGTTCATCTGAAGTAATAAAAATGGAAGAAATTCTTCAAATGTTGATCGGTTTGAGTCCTAAATGGAAAACCATGACATATTTAAAGAATGGCTCTAAAATATGCAAAATATGCATTAGCATATTCTGTAGTCATGGAAGGCTCAGTAGGGAATGTGCTTGCTGTGCAAGCATGAAGGCGTAAGTTTGGTTACCCATTAACCACATAAACTTTGACCGTAATGGTACTATATAACAGCAGCAGTACGATGAGGAGACAGGATTCAAATGGAAAGCTACAGGTTCAAAGATTGCTACAAATTATAAGGTGGAGAGAGAGGAAGATACCCAATGTTGACTACGGCCTCTACACAAGCACATAATATGGAGTAGGGACAAACATACACAACAACCTCCAAGAAATAGGTGCCAGAAAAAAATCCTATAAAAATTTCCCTTGTTCTTTATTTGAAAGTGAATTGAACAATGACTATTGCTAGAATTGAATGTGAGCATCTGTCTTGGCTAGAATTCCATCCTTAAGATTTAACTGTCTACCTGAAAATATTAAACTATGTTAAGCGTTTACTTTATAAATTGGCCCTTGACAACTGAAAAGTTGGATAGAGCTTTGCTCAATTTGATAACTCTAGTGGCAGAGGTAAAATTGTATCAGCAACTTTTCTTGTTGGTGTGGCAAAATTAAAAACAAAAACAAAAAAACAAAACAAACAAACAAAAAGGGATACATTTGTCTCAGTTTGACTGAGCAATCCTACCACAGCAGGCAAGATATGCAGCAGGGGTGTGAGGAGACAGCTGCTGTATTGTATCTGCCACCAGGAAGCAGAGTGATGAATATTGGCACTCTCCCTTCTATTCTTCACCCATGGTGTTGTGATCCCCACACTTAGGATGGATCTTCCCGACCTCATTTAACCTAATTTAGAAACTTCCTTACAGAGTTGCCAAAAGATTTCTTTTCCATCAATGTGACCATTAAGATTAGCTACCATCTGTCCTCTTGAGATGCCCAAACCATAAACCACAGAGGCATACACCCACAGCCAAACAGTGGATGCAGCTTGGGGACTCTTAAGGAAGACTAGGAGGAAGGATTGCAGCCCCTAAAGGGAGAGAAACTCCACAGGAAGATCAGCAGAATCAACTAACCTGGGCTTGTGGGGCTCTCAAAGACTGAACCACCAATCAAAAGAACATACACGGGCTGGAACTAGGCTTCCTGGTACATATGTAACAGATGTGCAGCTTGGTCTTTCCCAAACAACTGGAGCAGGGGCTATCTCAAAAGCTGTTCCCTGTATGTGCGATATATTATTCTGTTGTTCTAGCTGGGCTGCCTTATTTGGCCTCAGTGGGAGAGGAAGAGACTTGATGTGCCAGGGTGGGTGGATACCCAGGGGGGGGGGGGCTACCCTCTCAGAGGAGAACGGGATGGATGGGGGAAGGATTGTGGGAGGGGATGACCAGGAGAGGGGCAGTTATGTGGCCTCATTTATCCTATAGCTCACACCCCATAGAAAACAGGATGGTACTGGAAATACCCTAGAGAGTGCTTGTGATCACTTTTATCAGAGAATGTGCATAAAGGACTAAGAGTTTTCTAGTTTTGTGCTAACAACCTAATTGTAACTTGTTTTAGCTAAATAAAACGGAACTGGAGTAAATCTACTCTCAACCACTCCAGTTATACTCAGAAGTTACATCAAATGGTAAGGAGAACCAAAATAAGATTTTTTTTTTGACATGTTGTCTTAGTGATCATAGAAGGAGGTTATGGTTTCCAGGTTTTAGCAATGTACCAGAAATCCCCACACTGATCAAGTTTGAAGGAAAAACATTTTTAGGGAAAGAAGATAGATCAGGGGTTCTTCAGTGTTGTCCCTAGAACCTCAGTTTCAGTATGACCTGGAAGCTTGTTAGGAAATATATTTTAGGTTTCATCCATCACCTGCGCAATCAGAAACTGGCGATAGGGCCTAGAATAGATTTTTAGTATTCTCTATAGGATTCAGAGACACACTAATGTTTGACAGTCACTAGTACAGAACAGCAAGATGACTTGGGGTAATGGTTCTTGCCACTAAGTCTGACAACCTGAATGGTGAAGGACACACACACACACACACACACACACACACACACACACACACACAGCACTGAGACAGAGGTATTAATGTGGAAAAGAATTGTTTGTCTTAGCTACTTTTATATTGCCGTGACAAAACACCATGATCTAGATAACATATAAAACAAAGTTTAATGGCAGCAGACAAGCATGTATAACACTGGAGCAGTAGCAGAGAGCTTACCTTTGATCCACAGCAGAAGATATATCTTGGGAGGGGAGGGGAAAGGAGAGAGGTCGGGAGGAGGAAGGGCAAGAGTGAGACTGGCATTGGGTTTTGAAACCTTAAAACCCATTCCTAGTGACACACCTCCTCTGACAAGTCCATACCTTCTATTCCTCCTCAAACAGTTCTACCAACTGGGAACCACATATTCAAACATTTGAATCTATGGGGTTGCTTCTCATTCAAGGACTTAAGGCTCTAACATAATGTTTCCCACAAGGACTAAAGACAAGCTTAAGGTTTACAATTTAAGAGGATCCATGAAATATCCATAGAAGCCACTATCAATTAGATAATAGTCAATTCTACAGGAAGGAATATCTGTACTACTTGACAGAGTATAACCTTGGATAAGCTTGTTACCTTTCACTAATGTGGATATATACTTATATGAAAAGGATAGCATATTACTGATAATAGCACTATCTAGACTATATGTGTATGATTAATCCCATTATAAATCACTAGCTGGGTGCAGGGCTTTGATGGAATATGACTCAGAACGACGATGGTCTTCTATGTAGTGAGGAGGTCAGAAAATGCCCAGAGTTTTGGAGCCAGGCCCCTTGATTTGTAATATCTGTTGAAGTGAGAACACACTTAAGTAATATGGACACTGGATGAGTTTTGAAATGTCATAGGAAATGAATTTAAGGTGAAAGTTGATGCTGTGTAAGTGCTATACACTTCACACTATTTTAATAAATCTTGTAGTCCCTTATGGTTTCATCTTTGTACAGAGAAGATTTTTCAAAACAACAGAAAGATGTCAATCCAAGGCTAGGTATAATGGCATACACCTGTAATCCTAGTGCTCCTGAAGCAGGCAGATCAGCACAGTCAACCAAGAACGATAAACACCAGCTTTGAAGGAGACACCCTTCATAATTTATAGCACCCCTGTTATTAGAGACCTATCCTGTCAATCCTAAATTCTGATCCAAAGTAATTTTAGTATATCTACAAAATTTTCTTCTAATACTTCTAACTGTGTTGTTTAACCTCTCAGTTTAAAACTGCTCACCCTTATACTACTTGATTCACACATTTGCAGATCTCTAATCTACAGTCAAGTGAAGACACAGGGGAGGGAAGGGATTGACAAAAAGTCTTGCTTTAAGAAATGTTGTCGTGGACACATCAACGTTTCCTTTGATTTAATGCAAATTACGTCTTTCCCCCAATATTAATATTCAAACTCTGAAATACTGTAGCTATCCTCCTGTTTACTTGTTTGTATGCTACTAACAATAGTGACACTTTTATACACTAACACAATACACAGTGTGCCAAGTTATAAGTCAAAGGCTATGGAGCTCTGAAGAGGGAATAATTTATGTTGCCTATAGAGTACAGTGGACTTCAAGTACTATGGGAGTGTGTAAATTGGAGGTGTGTAAATTCATGGCATATTCAGTAAGGAATATTAGTATGGAATGAAAAGTGGCAAAACCAACCAACTAAACAAAAACACCACCACAACAAAACAGCACCACACTGTAGTCTTCTAACAAATAATTTTAAACTTGCTCTGAAAATTGTAGAGACAGAGAGGATCTTTTAATTATGTATAAACCTGTCTTTCCAGTGCTGTGTGAGATTAAGATCATTCAGTCTCCCCTTTGCCTTTATGCCCTCTTTCCCCCTGACATAGATGTTATCCTAAGCTTAAGGAGATACGTAGCTTCTCCTGTGGTTACTTGTGAGGCTACTCCCAAAGCATTTCAGTGGCATCAGAGAGACAGAGGCAGAGGCAAAGGTTTTCTCTGTCTCTTCCTGGAAAAGACAAGGCAGGTGTTTTGTTCATCCAAACTATCATACTTTCTAGTTTGTGTCCCTATTAGATGACCTGTTTCTTCTTTTTTGTTTCTGTGTTTCTTGACTCATCCAGAGGCACACAAACAATGAAAAACAAGTGTTCATTCATTAAGTATAGGACTTCATGAAATTCGCAGGCAAAAAAAAAAAAAAAAAAAAAAACCTAGACTATATCATCTTGAGTGAGGTAATCCAGTCACAAAAGAACACACATGGTATACACTCACTGATAAGTGGATATTAGGAAAAAAAGCTTGGAATATTCATGATACAACTTATACAGACCATATGAAGCTCAAGAAGAAGGAAGACCAAAGTGTGATGCTTCAGTCCTACTTAGAAGAGGGAACAAAATAATCATGGGAGATAGAGGGTGGGAAGGTTGGGAGGAATAAAGGAAGGGGAGAAGAAAAAAAGGGGGGGCAGGGTCAGGTGGGAAGAAACAGGGGAGATGTACAGAGCCAGGATCAGGGAACTGAACAGAAAGGTGTGTTGCAATGGGAGATGAACAGGAGGTAGCCAACAGAAGGTCCCAGACACCAGGAAAGCAAGAGGTTCCCAGGACCCAATGGGGATGACATTAGCTGAAATACCCAACAAAGGGGAGGGAGAACCTGTAGAGACCATATCCAGAGGTTAGACATGACCCCCAGTTGAGGGATGGGGCCACCCACTTTTCTCAAAAATTTTAATCCAAAATTGCTCTTGTCTAAAGAAAATATAGGGACAAAGAGTGGAGTAGAGACTGAAGGAAAGGCCATCAGAGACTGCCCTACCTGGGGATCCATCCCATATGCAGCTACCAAACCTATTGTTGATCAATACCCATACAGCCATCACTATTGCCGATGCCAAGAAGTGCTTGTTGCAAGGAGCTTGATATAGCTGTCTCCTGAGAGGCTGTCAGAGCCTTACCTATACAGATGTGGATGCTCACATCCAACCATCGGACTGAGAACAGGGACCCCAATAGAGGAGTTGGGGAAGGACTTGAAGGAACTGAAGGGATTTGCAACCCCATAGGTAGAACAACCAATCAGATTCCCCAGAGCTCCCAGGGACTAAACCACCAACCAAAGAGTATGCGTGGAGGGACCTATGGCTCCAGGTGCATTTGTAGCAGAGGATGGCTTTATCTGGTATCCATTGGAGGAGAGGCCCTTGGTCCTCTGAAGGCCTGATGCTCCAGTGTAGGAGAATGCTAGGGCAGTGAGGTGGGAGTCGGTGGGGGAGCACCCTCAAAGAAGCAGAGAGTAAGGAGTAGGATAGAGGGTTTGCGGAGCAGAAACCGGGACGGGGGATAGCATTTGAATTGTAAATAAATAAAATAATAAAAAATTTTAAAAAGTTCAGTTACAACTGATGAGCCACGACTTAAAATGTGTTCATTAACCTGGTGCTACTTGTGCATTAGCTTAAAAACCAACCCCGCCCTTTATCTGAGTTTCTTGAGTCGCAGAAGTCAAGATCCAGAATATGCGAATTACAGATTTTCCAAATCGAAAAACCCAATTGCACCCGGCGTATCCTGAGGTCACGGAACCAGAGCTCAGAAGCCTCGACTTCCGGGGGAGGGAGGAAGCAGAAGTGCGTTAAGGCCAATCGTTTCCGTTTGCCTCGGGGAGGCTTATCAGGCGTGGACCTGGCACCCAAAGCCTGCGCTGAGTCTACAACTTCGCCTGAGACGTGTTGCGGGCCGCGCTGGGCTCGCTCTGGAAGCGGCTGACTAAGCAGGCCGCACCTTCTGCCATGATTGCGCCCGCTGTGTTGCGAGCTCTGCGTAAGAACAAGACTCTACGCTATGGAGTTCCCATGTTGGTGAGCGGCTGTGACGGGAGCAGGGGCTGCGAGTCCGGAAGGGGCGGGCCCTCTTTGGCTGAGTGGCGTATTGGTGCTGTCTTTCGGATACTGCTGACTAGGGGGTCTGTGGGAGCCACCGGAGCTTTGAGGTTTTTGTTTTTGTTTTTAAGTTCACGCTCAAAAGTGTACCTCGGGTCCCGCCATCCCCCACCCCCCGTTTCCTTTCCCTTCGTGAACGCGCGTGTTACTATCCCCGTTTTACAGTACCTTTCCTGGGTTAAATGTTGAGATTTTGCAAGAAGACTAATCAAATGTCTTCTTTAATAATTACATTCATTTGTAGTAATTATGTTCATAATTTGTTGTTTGATCATTGTTAAGTTAATTTGCTTTAGCATATTACGATATAAAAGAAAATAAACAAAAACTTTTAAAAATACAAGACATTTTTCTTGGTGTGGTTCTTGGCACGTGTGAAGTGCCTTTTGTATTTAAGCACTGCTAAAAGAAAGGTTGATTTTAGAAACGTAATATGTTTTTTTAAGTCGTCTTTGATGTGTCTGGATCTTGTTTTGATAATTAGGGAACTCTGCAATCTGCTTTAAGAGTTTTGGGGTAAGCGTTCGTTTTTATAAAATGACAGCAATTTACAAGGCATATATAAATTTTTTTATTTCTGCAAGTTCCTCTGCCGTTCAAAATCACGGATGTTGCTACTGACTTACCATTTATCACTATGGGAGTCAATTTGATTTTCTTTCAAAATTATAAAAGTCAAGATGTTATGGAAAGAAAAAAAAAATCTCAGGGCTAGGCTTTCTATGTAGACTTAGCACCCTGCCCTATTTTCGGGGCTACCCAGCAGGAAAGAGGCTCCTTTACAAATGGAAATTCCTTTCTTGGTCAGTTTTTAAATGGTCCTATCAGTCTTATGAAGGCACACTCTGGAACTCTGTCTAGAAAAAACTCTTAAGCCTAATTTATTTTACAGATGCCCTTCCAGAAGTTAAGCAAAGAGCACTTTCTATGCCCAATTTGAGAAATCCTCCTCTGAGTTCTGGGTTTCTCCTCTTCTGTTTTATAACGCGCGCGCGCGCACACACACACACACACACGCGCGCGCGCGCGCGCGCGTGCACACACACACACAGCTAGCTAGTCGTTCATTTCTGTTTGCTTTATGCACATACATGTGTGCAAAATAGCATTCTTTTTTATTTAAAATTACTATATAGATTTAATAGATAAGCACTGTGTTTACACCCTTTTCATCCCTACCTCTCCCCCGCCAACTTCTCCTGTGATTCCTTTCTCCCTTTCAGTTTTATGACTTTTAAAAATTAAAATTGTTACATGTTAATTATATATATGTGTGTATATATATAAAATTATATATTATATGTATGTATAAAAGCAGCCATTTTGATTTAGTCTTATGTATCCCAAATAGCATTTTTTTTAAAAGTAGCTAAGAATATTTTATATGTATAATTGTTAAATACAAATTTTTATTGTGGCTGCTGTTTACCTAGAAATCATGGTGGTTAATGAAGGGCCCTAAAACCTAAGAGGTGAATCTCTAGATTGCAAGAGAGGAAACAAGAGGAGAGAATGTTCTTAGAAGAAAAGCATATGGCCCATTTTTCTGATGCAGAAACCCTTTCAGAGAGCAGAGCAGTTCCTCTAATTGAGCCACTAATCTAGTGAACAGAGACTCTAAATCTAATGTTGTTTTTTTGATGATTTTTTTGTTTTGTTTTACTTTTCACCCTTCAACCTGTGTACATGTGCAAGCGTGTGCGCATGCAGGGACACGCAGCACAGGTGCTCTCCCCGTTTCTTACCTTCTGAGTTTATCTAGTTTTTTTTTTTTTTTTTTCATTTTCTTTTTGTCAGAAGTTTTAAAGTTACAACAGTGGAGTTTTGTTGCTTTTATGAACCTCAAATTTTAAATTTCTATTTTATGTTTTTACACTCTTTCTATTTAATTATTTAAGTAGTGATATGGATATCAAGCTTTTTGCTCCTAATTGGCTTAGCTTATTCATCTCTGATGTGAGGATTATAGCCAGCTCACTCTTGGGTAAAATAGCAGTAGCAGTTTGGAAGCTCTCTGAAAGGGTTTCTTCATACAGAAAAATGGGTCATATGCTGCAAGACTCCTTTATAATTTGTTAAGAAAATAAAAGGCAGTGTTTACAAATGTCCAATTTTGTAAAGTCATGAAGTTGAAAGAAATTCTACACAGACAAGGCCAGAGTTTTATTCCCAGGTGTACCCTATGTAGTTATAGTATTAGAAACTCAAGGGAGGAGAGAGGTGGTTCCCTGATTAAGAGTACTTGCTGCTCTTTCAGAGGACTAGAGTTTCCCAGCAGCTGTATCTGGCTGCTCGTGACTGCTTGTAACTCTAGCTCCATGGTACCTGATGTCCTCTTCTGATCTCCACAGTCACCCGCATGTACTGGCACATCAATAGACACATACGTGCACATGTACACGTAAGCGTGCATGTATGGTTGCATGCACAAATACTAAATAAATCTTAAAATTAAAACTTCAAGCAAAACAGATTTTACTGATTCTGTGTGATCAAAGAAGACTCATGAATCAAACAGCACTCAAAACTCAAAGAGGTTTCAAGAGTTCTGTCCTGTTACATCGGCAGGAAATATTTATAGACAAAACAAAACAAGACAAAACCAACCAAACAAACAAAACTAAAAAAATAACTTAATTGGATAGACATTTTTTTTTTTTGACTTGGTTTGATCAGTTAGTTAACAAATGGCATTTCTGTTGGTTTACCTTCTAAGGTTACATACATCTCTAAAGGGATTTAAGTAGAGACAGGTCCACTCCAAACTATATAACAGTAGGCAATCATTTAGTTGGGTGTGTTTTTATTTCCTTTTGAGTTTGGAAGCAGGGGAATCGGAAGTTCAAGGCACATACCAAGTTGAGGGTCATCTTGGTTAATGAGACCCTGTGCCTTAGTTGGTTTCTATTGCTGTGAGGAGATACCATGACCATGTATGGCAACTCTTACAAAGACAAACATTTAGTTGGGGCTGGCTGACAGTTTCAGAGGTTCAGTCCATTGCCTTCATGGCGAGGAGCACAGTGGCATGCAGGCAAACATGCTGCTGGGGAAATAATTGGAGAATTCGACTTCTAGACCTTCAGGCAGCAGGAAGAGAGAGCCTTCTAGGCTCTGACACCTCAAAGATCATCCCCAGTGTGATACTTCTCCATCAAGGCCACACCTCCTAATCCTTTCAAACCTTGTGAATCTCTGATAACTAAGCATTCAAATATATGAGCCCTTGGGGGCCATTCTTATTCAAATCACCGCACTCTGTCTCAAAAAAAAAAAAAAAGTAAACAAGAAAAGTCAAATACATATGTAGTATTGATTTATGACATCAGTTACAATCTTATAATTTTTCCAGGATAGTATAGTGGCCTCCCTTTCTGACATTTCACTTGCTGCATCTTGTCTGTTGTTTAAAAAAAAAAAAAAAAAAAAAAAGAGAAAAATCTCATGGATTATTTCAGATGCAAGTAATTCAAATGGCATTTATTGCAATATATTATCATTGTTGTACTTTATTACTAGTTATTGTTGCTAATCTTATTGTGCCTATTTTGAAAATTAAACTTTGCTATATGTATTTATGTATAGAAAGAAAACAGTGTATTTAGGGTTTAATATTTGTTCAGGTTTCAGGTGTCACTAGAATGCATTTGAAGGTAACCCCCACCACATTTACTTTTAAGAAAATGAGTAATAATTTTCTAGGAAATATAATCTATAGGTTGTTTATATGCTGTCTAAGGCATTGTTTAACTGAATGTAGCTAGTCAGAGTTGACCTTCTAGTTCATGTAGCTATTCCCTTCCTTTGTTTCAGTTGCTGGTTGTTGGAGGTTCTTTTGGTCTTCGTGAATTTTCACAAATCCGGTACGATGCTGTGACAATTAAGGTAAGAACTATAATTGGTGTTTGGCTTGTGTAGGAGAATTTCATGCTCATTTCACTTAGCAATTTTAATCTGTTTTGTCTTGCAAACCCAATAGCTGGTCTTTGCACCTTTTCTTGTTTAGAGTATCACTAATGTGAGTCCGTGCAAGTGAATCATATGAAGCATTCAGGAAAAGGTCTCTGTATTTACTTGTAACATTGTTGTTTCTCTCCCCAAATATTCTCAGACGTAGTTGTTTTTGGATTCTTATGGAATTTAAGAACACAGTTTTCCTCTCTAATTATAAATGAGCTATTCTATTGTAACTGCCAGTGATGTTATAAGTATATTGCCATTTCTCATTGGTAATTGATACTAAAATAAAATATTTTATTATAAATGAAGACACCTATCTTTTTTTATAGCATCTGTATTATTGTAGGAGTGAGTATACTAGGACCTCCATTTTACAGGTGTGGAAAAAAAGGTCCAGACAGCTATACTATCCTGCGTATAGTAATGTGTGTACACCGGACAGAGCTAGGATTTGTACCCTCTGTAATTACACTTTCACTCTTAAATTTGTGCTGTCTGTTACATAAGATGTCTGGTTTATTAACTGAGAAATGTCTTGTA
This sequence comes from Mus musculus, assembly GCF_000001635.26. Classification (NCBI taxonomy): domain Eukaryota; kingdom Metazoa; phylum Chordata; class Mammalia; order Rodentia; family Muridae; genus Mus; species Mus musculus. The sequence goes on along the minus strand of NC_000078.6, from coordinate 81,480,315 downwards.
ATTTGGGGAGAGGGAACACATACCTGATAGTTGAAGACTTTTCTAAATAATATATAATGTACCATTATATGCTGGAACAAGTATTGTTCACTGTGGTAGTGGACTCTCCATTGCTGTATCCCCACCAGGTACTACATACTGCTAAGTATGTAGTTTAAGTACATGTGAATAGGACAGTCTTTGATTTGCCTATCTATCTTGTGCTTTGTAACAAGAGAGTTTAGCTTAATATTTAATGTAAATATTGTGACCCTATTTTCAAGACCAGATAATGAAAATAAGAATAATCATAATAATAGTGCTGATATGATCCAGACATCACTAGAAAAGAAAACTAAGTAATCCTGTTACTTTAAGGACAGATGAAAAGGGCACATGCAACTAGAGTAGGGAGTTAAATAACCAAAACAGCAGACTGCACAATATGCAAAAAGAAGTTGCAGTTGGTTATATTGGATATGGGGATGAAAACACATAAGAAGACTGAATCCCACATGTCCAGGAAGAAACAGTCAAGTACTTACAAATCAATCCTAAATTGGTTCATCTTAAAACAGGGTAGTAAATGCTGAGTTAGCTTGTGCATACACCCCACTTACTTATCATATTATTTATTTGACTGATCTACAAAATTTATTAAAATTCCATTTTCTTTATGAGGTGGAACTAAATATAGTGGTGACCAACAGGGGAAGATCTGATACTAGACATGTTTTTGTCTAGCAGGAACACAGTTGGCCTTGTTCAGTCTTATCAAGGGTCTAGCTTTCTATTATTTTATACACAGTGATTCCCTGGCCTGTGAATCAAACTGAGTGGTAGAGTACTTGCCTACCATCCAGCAAGCCATGGGTTTGACCTCCAGCACAATGAGGGAGGGGAGAGGAATTGATATTGAGTGATGGAAGCAGGAAATGGTTTCCTTAACTCTTAGGTACTCTAATGTGGAAAAAAAAACCCTGGAGTTTCAAACTGTCATTTGGATTCTTTGAGGATTTTAAGCAAAACCATGGGATACATAAAACAAAAGATCAATGTTTTAGAAAAAAGTTTTTTGTTTGTTTTTACCTCAGTTTTCTTTCTGCTTCCTACATGGGACTTTAAGATTTATAAAGTGTACTATTGAACTATGCCTAAGTTCATGAGCTATAGGAGCTGTAGAGTGTACTATTAAACTATGTGTAAGTTCATGGCCTATATGTACTGCAGAAAATACTCTTAATCTGCACTTAACCCTTTTTGTGTATATACTCATCCCTGGATTCTCTCTGCTGTTTTACCTTCTAATTACTAAATCTGTCTTTTGTTATGATGAGTTTCTTACTAACCCTGTTCTTTTTTTTTTTTTTTTTTAAATTGACAATGTCTTTTGCCTTACAGAAGCTTTGCAATTTTATGAGGTCCTTATCGATTCTTATTTAAAAATTTTTTTTGTTAGATATTTTCTTCATTTATATTTCAAATGCTATCCCAAAAGTCCCCTATACCCTCCCCCCACCCTGTTTCCCTATCCACCCACTCCCACTTCTTGGCCCTGGCGTTCCCCTGTACTGAGGCATATAAAGTTTGCACGACCAATGGGCCTCTCTTTCCACTAATGGCCAACTAGGCCATCTTCTGATACATATGCAGCTAGAGACACGAGCTCTGGGGGTACTGGTTAGTTCATATTGTTGTTCAGCTAGAGACACGAGCTCTGGGGTACTGGTTAGTTCATATTGTTGTTCAGCTAGAGACACGAGCTCTGGGGTACTGGTTAGTTCATATTGTTGTTCTACCTGTAGGGTTTCAGACCCCTTCAGCTCCTTGGGTACTTTCTCTAGCTCCTCCATTGGGGTCCCTGTGTTCTATCCTATAGCTGACTGTGAGCATCCACTTCTGTGTTTGCCAGACAATGGCATAGCCTCACAAGAGATAGCTATATAACTTTGTGATTTAGTACATATTTTTTACTTCTAAACTGTTCACTTAATTCTTTTATTATGTATTTCAGTACTCTAGAGAAATTTTTCATAGTGCCATATTTTATCCATTTTTTGGGGGTAACAAACACTTTGTGAATCATAATTACTTAAAAGTCCCATCTCCCATAAGGGTATAATTATCCATTTTCTTCATTTTTTACTATATGATTTTATCTTTGAATATGCCTTATAATTATTTTCACCTAAATATTAATTATTGTTTGTAGGTGGCTGTAAAGGTTCTAGGTGATATTGTTTTCCTTCAGAAACAGTTCATCATTTTTTTTCTTGGCAGGCAGAGTGGGGTCTGGTGCCCTTAACACTTGGGCATGAGCTGGGTCCTGGCTTAGTTGGAATTACAGTTAGCTTTAGTGTGTCTCAGCTTATTCCTTATTCTTTAGACCTGACTTTATATGACTTTTAATTAGTATGCCAAGAAATTCAGCTGTACTTTTCAGAGATTTTCAGCTTAGCTCTATATTTTTATTTTATGGAGTTTAGAATTTAGGAATTTAATAATTACTAATTTAGTAATAATAATTTAGTAATTCCTTTGGGAGAGATAAACCCTGTCACTTGTCATTTGCTTTCTGCTTTTGTCTTTGCAGCCCTAGGTGATGATTTTCCTAATCCCCAGTATCAACATCTTCCTGCTTTCCAAACTTGGCTCCTCTTCTTTTTAAATTAACATATAAACTGTACAAAGTAACATTCTTCATTATGACATTTCCATACATGTATGTAATGTGCTTTGATAATATTCTTTTCACTTGTCATAGTTTGGGTTTTATTCTTGTGAAGAGACATCTTGACTAAGGCAACTCTTACAAAGGACAACATTCAATTGGGGCTGGCTTATAGTTTCAGAGGTTTAGTCCATTATCATTATGGCTGGAAGCATAACAGTGAGTAGTCAGAAATGGTGCTGGAGGATCTGAGAGTTCTACATCTTGATACAAAGGCAGCCAGGAGAGGACTCTCTTTCACATTGGATGGAGCTTGAGCATAGGACCTTAAAGCCCATACCCAAAGTGACACAATTCCTCCAACAAGGCCACACCTCCTAATAGTGCCACTTCCTGTGGGCCAACCATATTCAAACCACCACACTCCTAGTACCCTTTCTTATCTCTCACTTCTTCCTTTCTTCATTCTCAACACACATTTCTTTTTTTTTTTTTTTTTTTTTTTTTTTCCAGACAGGGTTTCTCTGTGTAGCCCTGGCTGTCCTGGAACTCACTCTGTAGACCAGGTTGGCCTCAAACTTAGAGATTCGCCTGCCTCTGCCTCCCAAGTGCTGGGATTAAAGGCATGCGCCACCACGCTCGACCCCAATGCACATTTCTAATAATCCTTTTACTTTCTTTCCTTATTTATTTATTTATTTATTTTTATAAATTTCATACATGAGCACAAACATGATATAGCTGGCTGTAACGCTAATAACACTTAGTTATGATTCTATACTTGTTCCAGGCTTGGCAAGTGCAGTGGAGGGAAAATGACTTTCAACTCCAATTCTCAGCTCTAAGGAAACCCTAAACTGAAGACTTAATTGAGCTATTTTATTTTATTTTATTTTATTTTATTTTATTTTATGTATTTATTTATTTTGTTTTAAATCTCACTTTGAATAGAAAATAGAAGCGTGAGAAGATAGCTTAGGGAAGTGTTATTCAATAGGATAGTATTTGCTGATAAGGCAGAAATGGCACATGACCAATACTGATATAATTCTGGAAGCTCAGGTACATATGTGTGGGATTTTTTTTTTAAAGATTTACTTTATTTATTATATGTGAGTACACTGTAGCTATATTCAGACACACCAGAAGAGAGTGTCAGATCTCATTACAGATGGTTGTGAGCCACCATGTGGTTGCTGAGATTTTAACTCAGGACCTTCAGAAGAGCAGTCAGTGCTCTCAACTGCTGAGCCATCTCTCCAGCCCCATGAGTTGGGATTTTTAGATCTACTTGTTATAATTTATCCTTTTTTGATTTATCACATTTGTCTCTACCATACATCATTCTAGTGGAATTCTGGGATTAAACCCCTGGCTCATCACTTTGTTCATAGGCTCTGTTAAGTCACTCATACTCAGTGAGTCTATGTTCTGTGTCTTGTTTATTTCACCAACATTCCTTTTTTTTATTTTTTTGTAACACACATGTAATAGACATGAGTTTCAGTGTGCCACTATGGAACTCTAAATTTCTTTGTTGGGTTTTTTTTTTTTTTTTTTTTTTTTGAGACAGGGTTTCTCTGTGTAGCCCTGGCTGTCCTGGAACTCATTTTGTAGACCAGGCTGATCTCGAACTCAGAAATCTGCCTGCCTCTGCCTCCCGAGTGCTGGGATTAAAGGCGTGTGCCACCACGCCCGGCTGGAACTCTAAATTTCTAACTCTTTATTTGGTCTATGGAAAAGGTTCTTTTATTTTCAAGTGCATTATATAGCAATATTTTAAATATTTCTGTACTACAAAATCTACATTAGCAGTAGGTGAATACTGCTGCCTCTGGAGGCAGAGGGCCAATGTTTAATACCAACACAAGTATCTGTCACAAGTTATTCAACTTGGTGTATCCTGCTTTCTATACACATAGTAGATGATGGAATTTATGTCTATCTAATAGGTTTTGTGAGCATTAAACAGTATATGTACATGCCAAATGCCTAGTAAACAATTCCTAGTGTAGATCAGTGTCTGGAGTTATGTATTAGTTTTCACTATGCATTAATTATTATAGTTGATATTAGAGATTTTGACATATGCTTTAAATTGGATGAATTTTCTTATCTATTTTTTTCTATGATTTTGTTTGTTTGTTTGTTTGTTTGGGTAGGGACTCATTGTGTCCTTTGCTGGCCTAGGACTCATGAGAGCAGGCTGATCTCAGATTCATAGAGATCTTCTATTTCTACCTCCTTTGTGCTGGGATTAAAGGCATGAGCCACCAGGCTCAGCTCTCCTATGACTTTTTTTTTTTTTTTTTGGAGATTATATAATCTTTCTCTCTTTTTTATTGGTTATTTTATTTATTTACATTTCAAATGTTTTCCCCCTTCCTGTTCTCCCCTCTGCAAATCCCCCATCCTCTAGAGGTGCTCCCCCACCTACCCACCCACTCCTGCCTTACTGCTCTAGCATCCCACTACACTGGGGCATCAAGCCTCCACATTACCAAGGGCCTCCTCTCCAATTCCAGATAAGGCCATCCTATGCTACAAAAGCAGCTGGAGCCATGGGTCCACTCATGTATACTCTTTGGTTGGTGGCTTAGTCCCTGGGAGCTCTGGTGGGGTTGTGGGGGTGGGGGTGGGGAGTCCAGTTAGTTGGTATTGTTGTTCTTCCTATGGGGCTGCAAATCCCTTCAACTTCTTAAGTCCTTCCCCTAACTCTTCCACTGAGGTCCCTGGGCTCAGTCTGATGGTTACTGTGAGTATCTGCATTTATGTTCGTCAGGTGCTAGCAGAGCCTCTCAGGAGACAGCTATACCACGGTCCTGTCAGCTAGCACTTCTTGGCATCAACAAACAGTTTCAGGGTTTGGTGTCCCCAGTTGGGGCATCTCTCTGGATGGCCTTTCCTTTAGTCTCTGCTCTCCTATGACTTTTAAAAGTAAAAAATGAAAAAAAAATAAAGTGAAAAATGAATATAAAAGAATTAAATGATATATGTTCTTTTTTCTTTTCTACAGATTGATCCTGAATTGGAGAAAAAATTGAAAGTGAATAAAATAACTTTAGAGTCAGAGTATGAGGTATAGTATGTTAATATTCTATGTTTTGTAACATTCTCATTAGTCATGACTGGTTCTATTTCTCAAGATATATTAATAGTAAAGAAAAAATAAGTTTAATCTGAGTTTACAGTATTTGGTAAATTATCTTAAATTTGGAACCAGAAGTGCTGGGGAGTAAGTTCTATAGCACCGGGTATTAGACAGTGAGGCTTGAGTCTTGCATAACATTATGTACAGCCTGACATGCAGCCAAACATAAATTTTGTAGATTTTCTACAAGGAGTCTTTCCTGTAAATGGCCCCTAAACACAATATGTTCCCATGACTCTTTCTTGTCAATTTTGTCTCATATCCTAAGAATTATTTTAAATTCTAATAAGCATTTATACTTCAACATATCTGTATAATGGTGATTTTGCTAGGAATGGTAGCACATGTTTGCTATGCCAGTATTTAGGGAGGCCAAGCTTGATAGTTTGTATATGCTCAGCCTAGGGAGTGGCACTATTAGGATGTGTAGCCTCCTAGTAGTTTTTGGAGTAGGTGTGCCTTATTGGAGTAGGTGTATCCCTGTGAGTGTGGGCTTTAAGACCCTCATCCTAGCTGCTTGGAACTCAGTCTTCTCCTAGCAGCCTTCAGATGAAGATATAGAACTTTTAGCTCTTCCTGTACCATGCATGCCAGGACGCTGCCATCCTCCTGCCTTGATAATAATGGACTGAGCCTCTGAACCTGTAAGACAGCCCTGATTAAATGTTGACCTTATAAGAGCTGCCTTGGTCATGGTGTCTGTTCACAGCAGTAAAACCCTAACTAAGACACTAGACACTAGGATTGCTGGTAGTTCAAAGCCAACTTATACTACATAGTGAGTTCAAGGCTAACCTTGGCTATATAAACTCTGTCTCAAAAAACAAACAAAGAAACAAACTAAAAGGCCATTTAGTTCCTTTAGATAAGTAATTCTCAAACTGTGGGTTGTGGCCCCTTAAAGACCACTGGAAATATCAGATATTTACATTACTATTCATAACAGTCCCCAAATTACAGTTAGGAAGTAGCAACAAAAATAATTTTATGATTGAGGGATCACTACAACATGAGAGATTATAATAAAGGGTTGTGGCATTTGGAATGTTAAGAACTGCTGCTTTAGATAGTTTCATAGCCATTCTTGAAAATATTTATGCTAAATTAATAGCACTTTGTACATCCATATATATTTAACATACACTCCTACCTGAAAGAGAAACACTTTCATTTCCTGCTTCCCTGTCCTTTGTTGAAGCCTTGGACTGTTTGCTTGGGGAAGTGAGTGAGCACTGAGCAGGCAGTCAGGGCTGTGAAGGGCTTGTCTGGGAATAGATTTTTCTGTGTAGTTCTTTTAGGAATCATAAAGGTTAATAGCTTTATGAATATAGAGTATTTCATCTTGCCTTTTAGCAACCACTTATAAGAGAGGCAATGCCAAGGTGGCCTGTGCTAATTGGTAAAGATTGTATGGTTCTTCAATAAAAGGGTTAATACTTTGTATCTAAACATCAAGGAAAACATATGCTATTTTCTCCATTTTTGGATATAAATTACCCGTTGATCTCATAGCAATTTTTTTCTTCCCTCAGTTATTTCAGAATAGAAGCAGGTATATAAAAGTGACTATTGAAGAGGTTCAAGGAGCTCTTCTGTCCATCCCTTTTCTCCAGCTTCCCCCCATGCTTGAGACATTTAAGACTAAGGGAAGCTATGGTATATCAGAGTGTAGTTGAATGGTTCTGCCTAGGATAAATACTTTTACTCAGGTTACCAGAGGAGAATGACTTCATTCTGAAGCCCAGTATCATTTCCCAGGTTGCAAAACAAGGCGCTTTGGTTGTTTTCTTCCTTGTGAAGATGCCAGGGTCTACACCTTAGGTCTTCTGTTTTCTACTGTTACTCATACCAGCCTTTCAGCTGTTGCTACACTAGTACAGCTTCACATATACTCCTGTTTTCCCAGTCTCTTTCCTTTCGTTGTGCTCTTAGGAACAGAGTGTAAACTCCTTTTGCCACTATGGGCTTATTAATGTAACGTCTCTCTGTAGCAAGCAAGTAAAGTTCTAAACCCAGGAAGTCCCTGAGGTTGGCTTGGAGTCTATTTGCTGAACTTGTTCTTGAGCCTATTGGGTTTTCCTTGACCTGATCACCACTTAGTGATAACATCACTCAAAGCCACTGGGCTTTTGAACTAATACGCTTAACTTTGTGGCTCTGTAGAAAATAAAGGACTCCACTTTTGAAAACTGGAAGAATATTCGAGGTCCGAGGCCTTGGGAAGATCCTCAACTCCTCCAAGGACGAAACCCAGAAACTCTTAAGCCTAAGACAACCTGACTGTGCTCAATTTTTTGTTTTGTTTTGTTTTTTTCAATGAAATGTTCTCATCTTGATATGTAGGAAGAAGATTCCAGACCTGTGGAAACCTGGATGTGAATAGTATGATGGCAGAAATTTTTGATTAAAAAGTCAAGTATAAGTCTGTATGCTTTTCAGTCTACTTGCAAATGAAAATAGTAGTGTTGAACACACACACACACACACACACACACACACACTCCACTACCAATCTATAAAAAAAATGTGACTACTACTTCCATAACATGCCATGAATTCTACTTTCCTATTACCCACTCATACTCTTTCTAGTCACTGGAATATTTTTGCTATCTCAGTTTGGTTTCTGATGAAAATCATAGGCATAGATCCAGATTTTCCCAATAAAATGGTGACTTTATGTTAAGCTTATAAATAAGTGATCATAATCTAGTAATGGTCTTATATTTTATTCCTAATACTTTATAACTCAGCCTCTGAAACCTGTTCATATGTAGTGCATGATGGTAAGAAGATGTGACATTTTTGTTGAGGTTATGAAAAGGCTGTGTTGTGCAGTAGCATAATCTGGGAGTTGGTTCTAGTTTGTTTGTTAGATCTCCTGTAGTCTGATCCTTAAACAAAATGGTAGGAAAGGTAAGAGTTTTGTTTTTAAAACCAGTAGCTCATTTTCTTCTTTTACTTCTGTTTAGGCAGTCTCAATTCTCTACCTTGTGTAATCTCAGTACTGAATTCTAAATACCTGAAGTTTTAGCTGAAATATTCCCACTATAACTATTCCAAATGATAAAAACACCCCACTTTTCTCTCAATCAATTTTAATTAATTTCAACACATTAGTTTTAGTGATCTTAGAATATTACTTAATGGATAATTACAAACTGACTTCAAAGTTAGTGGCTTAGTTATTTTTCTGTTGCTGTGATAAAACACTGACCAAAAGCAACTTGGAAAATAAAGGGTTTATTTTGCTTACACTCTTAGTCAGGGTAGGAACTCAAGGCAGGGACTGATGCATTGGCCATGGAGGAACATGGCTTCCTGGCTTGCTTCCCATTTCTTCCTCAACTTCCTTTCTTATACGGCCGAGGATCACTCCGGATAGCACCATCTACAATGGGCAGTTCTCCTACATCAATCATTGTTCAGAAAAATTACCTGTAGACTTGCCTACAAAATCATATAGATGTTTTCTGGATTATGATTCCTTCTTCTCAGATGACCCTAGGTTGTATCTATTTGATATGAAAACCAACCATAATAATCTACCCATTGTCAATTTGACACAGCATTTCCTAAGCCACAACCCTTCTTGTTTGTCCATGGTGTCATGCTAATGTCATATGACAGTGTGAAACATTCCAATTTTTAAAAGTCCCATAGTTTTTAAATTTTTCAACACTTTAAGTGTCCAGTTTTCTTTTTATATAGTACCTAATCTCTTTCAAAATACAAAGGCTCTTTAAGTCCCCAAATTTATCTGAAATACTAAAAGTCTCTCTAACTGTGGGCTCCTGTAAGACAAAACAAGAACAAAACTAAAGACAAAGAAGTTAAAGACTTTTTTTTACCCTGGGAGGGAAGAACTAGGGCATGCATAGTCACAATCAAATAAAGTCAAAATCCAAATCCATATTCAACAGTGTTCAAAGTTTGATGCTTGACATCTGGGACCCTTTAATGATCCTCCAGGCTCCAAAAGGTTGAGACATTTAGTTTTACTTCTTTGGACTGCCAACTGCAAGCACACAAACTTTATCTCAGGCTGAGGCCTATTCCACAGTTGCTGTCCTTGGCTGTTCTCTTGGTACTGCTATCTCTAAAATGCAATGGTCTCCTATTGTACTTCTGTCAACTACTTCTGGGCTATCTTCAAGTTCCCTGACCCTGCCACACAGTGTCAAGCCTTGATTTTTTTTCCATGACCTCTTCAATCCTGGGCCTTCTATACTGCAACTGAATCTGCACCTTCACTAACAGACTCTTCCTCTCTCCCTTGAGGGACTCTAGCTCTGCTAAACAATGCCAAGCCTCATCTATGTTCTATGATCCCTTCAAACTTTTAAAACCAGTATTACTTGGGTGATTGTTACACTACCAAGTTCAGTTTCCAGCATGAGATGAAGCCTCAGCTCTTCTGGACCATGGCTTTTATGTGCTGACTGAGAGGGAACACTTTTCAGAAGATTTTGCCCCAATATAGTTGATTTTCTATTTTTTCCCGATATAATATTTTTATTGATTATTTGGAAATTTCACATAATGCACCCTACAAAGCATATACTTCCTAATCCTCCCAGGTCTGTCCCCAACCCTTGTGACCTCCCCCCCAAGTCCCTCCAAAGGAGAAGAAAAAGACTATAGATCCAATTTGTTTGTATACTTACCAGAGGATGGTTAACACCCCCCCCCCGACCCCGACCCAATAGCTAGCTCCTTAAAGAAAACTAAGTCCTTCCCTATCTTCACTCCTGCCAGAAGCTATCACTTTTGGAGAGCTACACTTCAGCATTCTTACCTAAAGTTTAAAAGAGTTTTCTTTGATGGCTTTCTTTTTAGGCAGCTACTTTCTTTGAATGGTGGTGGTGGTGATGGGGTTAGGGGTTGTCACAAAAGTCTTCTATAGCTCTCTCAACTGAGAGTCTACAGTCACTAATACCACTGCAAAAGTAGCTTCCTTGTATTTTACAGTTAGCTGGAACATGGATTATGGACTTCCATTTGGCTTCTGGCAACAGCTTGAACCATGGATATCAACATGGCCTCTGGTGGCAGTACAGACCCCAGACATCAGCATGGGCCTCTGTTCTAGTATGGACCATTGACACTTTCATGGCCCTTGGTGGTAGCACAAGCCTCAGATACCAACGTGTCCTCTGGGCCGTAGGCCATAAACCATTATGTCCTTGGTAGCAATCCAGTCCATTAACATCACCAGGGTTTCAAACAGGAGCACAGACCACCAGCATCCACATGGCCTTCAGTGGTAAGACAGGTGATAGGCATCAACATGTTCTTCTGTGTGATATGGACTTCTATATGGTGAAACCTTGGACCACAGACATCCACATGGCTTCTGTTGGCAGCATGGACAACAGACCTCAACATGCTCTCCAACAGCAGCTTAGACCATAGATATTAATATGGCTCTTGGCCAAAGCATGGGCCACAGGCACCTTCATGGACCTCAGATGCAGCATAGGTCATGGATCAATATGGTCAACCAACAGCTTAAGTTTCCCTACCTATCTATTCCTGAGACTGGGATCTCTCCTTATTTCCCTGGGATCTCTCCATTTTTCCCTAGTTTGAAGACTCCCCCAAATACCAGGACCATGAACCTAAAAGTTTCAAATTTATATCCATATAACTTTGATTTTTGAACTGAATCATAAGGTTTCTGAATCACTCTACTTATTTTTTTCTGACTTATAACCTGCCTTTCCTGATTTCTTTGTATCAGTATAGAATGACAAATTGCTGCCCCTTTTACACTGTAGAGGAGAATTTAGTTCTTTTCATAACGTGTAATTGCTTGTTTTGGGGGGTATTTGTTGTTAATTTCTCCCTCCAAAATTACTTCAAGTTTTTTTTGCCAATATTCATTTTCTGCTTATAATGAGACAATTAAAGCATTAGTAAAGCCCTTCCGGTAAGCACCAGCTCCGGGTTTCCTTGGGTGCAAGTTGGTAGACACCCCCACGGTCCCCAGGGGATCAGTGGAACACAACATCTGTTCCAAACTAATGGTGATGGGCCTGTGACAGCAGGAGCAAGGACACAGGAACCCTGAGTGACCAGAGGCTCGGGTTCCTTCTGATCAGTACTGATTTACCTTGGTTTATAACAGACTAGACAGCTCCACAGTCCTCAGAGGAGACACCACTTCCAAACACTGTAATAAGCCCAGGATCTTAGGATAACAGGATCCCAGGATAACAGGAGCTTGGTCACACCAGTATTTCAGGGTCTCAAAGAAAACATGACTGACAAGAACTCTTGACACACCCAGAATCTCAGGTTCACAGGAGCCTGCAATCAAAGGATCACAGAGAAAGATGGACTCTGAGGAGTCCTGAATCAACTGGGATTATAGGAAGGATAGGCTCCAATCAGATATATTGAGGACAGCAAGCACTTGAGATGATCAGATGGCAGGAGGCAAGCATAAGAACAAAAGCAAAAGAAACCAAGGTTACTTGGCATCATCAGAACCAAACTCTCCCACCGTAGCAAGTCCTGGATTCACCATCACACCAGAAAAGCAAGACATGGGTCTAAAATCACTTCTCATGATGATGGAGGAAATTAAGAAGGAAATACAGGTAAACAGCTAGAAGCCCTTAAAAGGAAACACAAAAAATCCGTTAGAGAGTTATAGGGAAACACTACCAGACAGCTGAAAGAATTGAACAAAACCATCCAGGATCCAAAAATGGAAGTAGAAACAATAAAGAAAACACAAAGGGAGACAACTACGGAGATAGAACTCCTAGGAAAGAAATCAGGAACCATAGATGCAAGCATCAGCAACAGAATACAAGAAATGGAAGAGAGAATCCCTGGTACAGAAGATTCCATAGAAAACATGGACACAACAGTAAAAGAAAATGCAAAATGCAAAAAGATCCTAACTCAAAACATCCAGGAAATACAGCACACAATGAGAAGACCAAACCTAAGAATAATTGGTATAGATGAGAATGAATATTTCCAACTTAAAGTACCAGTAAATATCTTCAACAAAATTATAGAAGAAAACTTCCCTAACCTAAAGAAAGATATGACCATGAACATACAAGAAGCCTACAGAACTCCAAATAGACTGGACCAGAAAAGAAATTCCTCCTGTCACCCAACAGTCAAAACATCAAGTGCACTAAATAAAGATAGAATATTAAAAGCAGCAAGGGAAAAAGGTCAAGTAACATATAAAGGCAGACCTATTAGAATTACACCAGACTTCTCACCAGAGACTATGAAAGCCAAAAGATCCTGGACAGATGTTATATAGACCCTAAGAGAACACAAATGCCAGTCCAGGCTACTATACCCAGCAAAACTCTTAATTACCATAGATAGAGAAACCAAAGTATTCCACGACAAAACCAAATTCATACACTATCTTACCACGAATCCAGCCCTTCAAAGGATAATAAAGGGAAAACACCAACACAAGGATGGAACCTACACCCTAGAAAAAGCAAGAAAGTAATCCAACAAACCTAAAAGAAGACAGACACAAGAACAGAATCCCAGCTCTAACAAAAAAAAAAAAATAACAGGAAGCAACAATTACTTTTCCTTAATATCTCTTAATATCAATGGACTCAATTCCCCAATAAAAAGACATAGACTAACAGACTGGCTACACAAAGAAGACCCAACTCTTTTCTGCTTACAGGAAACTCACCTCAGGGAAATAGACAGACACTACCTCAGAGTGAAGGGCTGGAAAACAATTTTCCAAGCAAATGGTCCGAAGAAACAATCTGGAGTAGCTATTCTAATATTGAATAAAATTGACTTCCAACCCAAGGTTATTAAAAAACACAAGGAGAGGCACTTCATACTCATCAAAGATAAAATCTACCAGGATGAACTCTTAGTCCTGAATATGCTCCAAATGCAAGGGCAGCCACATTCATTAAAGAAACTTTAGTAAAGCTCAAAGCACACATTGCACCTCATACAATAATAGTGGGAGAATTCAACATCCTACTCTCATCAATGGAGAGATCCTGGAAACAGAAACTAAACAGAGACATATGGACACTAACAGAAGTTATGAAACAAATGGATTTAGCAGACAAAAGGATGTACCTTCTTAGCACCTTATGGTACCTTCTCCAAAATTGACCATGTAATTGGTCACAAAACAGGCCTGACCAGATAAAAATATTGAAATTATCCCATGCATCCTATCAGATCACCATGGACTAAGGCTGATCTTCAATAACAACAGAAATAATACAAAGCCAACATTCACGTGGAAGCTGAACAACACTCCATTCAATGATAACTTGGGTAAGGAAGAAATAAAGAAAGAAATTAAAGACTTTTTAGAGTTTAATGAAATGAAACCACAACATACCCAAACTTGTGGGACACAATGAAAACATTCCTGAGAGAAAAACTCATATCTGAGTGCCTCCAAAAAAGAAACTAGAGAGAGCATACACTAGCAGCTTGACAGCACACCTAAAAGCTCTAGAACAAAAGGAAGCAAATTCACCAAAGAGGAGTAGATGGCAGGAAAGAATCAAACTCAGGGCTGAAATCAACCAAGTGGAAACAAAACCAACTATTCAAAGAATCACTCAAACCAGGAGCTGGTTCTTTGAGAAAACAAGATAGATAAACCCTTAGCCAGACTAATTAGAAGGCACAGGGACAGTATCCTAATTAACAAAATCAGAAATGAAAAAGGAGACATAGAACAGAACATGAGGAAATCCAAAGCATCATCAGATCCTACTACAAAGGGCTATACTCAACAAACTAGAAAATATGGATGAAATGGACAAATTCCTAAACAGATACCAGGTACCAAAATTAAATCAGGATCAGATTAATAATGTAAACAGTTCCATAGCCCCTAAAGAAATAGAAGCAGCCATCAATAGTCTCCCAACCAAAGAAAGCCCAGGACCAGATGGGTTCAGTACAGAGTTCTATCAGACCTTCAAAGAAGACCTAATTCCCATTCTTCTCAAACTGTTCTAAAAAATAGAAACAGAAGGTACTCTACACAATTCATTCTATGAAGCCACAATTACTCTGATACCTAAACCACATAAAGATCCAACAAAGAGAACTTCAGACCAATTTCCCTTATGAATATCAATGCAAAAATACTCAATAAAATCCTCGCAAACTGGATCCTAGAACACATCAAAATGATCATCCATCATGATCAAGTAGGCTTCATTCCAGGGATGCAGGGATGGTTTAATATATGTAAATCTACCAACGTAATCCACTATATAAACAAACTCAAAGACAAAAACCACATGATCATCTCGTTAGATGCTGAGAAAGCATTTGAAAAGTCCAACACCCATTCATGATAAAAGTCTTGGAAAGATCAGGAATTCAAGGCCCATACTTAAACATAATAATAGCAATCAATATACAACAAACCAGTAGCCAACATCAAACTAAATGCAGAGAAACTCAAAGCAACACCACTAGAATCAGGGACTAGACAAGGCTGCCCACTTTCTCCCTACATACTCAATTTAGTACTTGAAATCCTAGCTAGAGCAATTCGAAAACAAAAGGAGATCAAGGGGATACAAATTGGAAAGGAAGAAGTCAAAATATCACTATTTGCAGATGATATGATAGTATATATAAATGACCTGAAAAATTCCAACAGGGAACTCCTAAACTTGATAAAAAGCTTCAGTGAAGTAGCTGGATATAAAATTAACTCAAACAAATCTGTGACCTTTCTCTACACAGGATAAACAGGCCAAGAAAGAAATTAGGGAAACAACACCCTTCACAATAGTCACAATATAAAATGCCTTGGTGTAACTCTAACTCAGGAAATGAAAGATCTTTATGATAAGACCTTCAAGTCTCTGAAGAAAGAAATTGAAGAAGATCTCAGAAGATGGAAAGATCTCCCATGCTCATGGATTGGCAGGATTAGCATAGTCAAAATGGCTATCTTGTTGAAAGAAATCTATAGATTCAATGCAATCCTCATCAAAATTCCAAGTTAATCCTTCATAGAGTTAGAAAGAGCAATTTGCAAATTCATCTGGAATAACAAAAAAAACCTAAGATAGCAAAAACTATTCTCAACAATAAGAGAACCTCTGGGGGAATCACCATGCCTGACCTCAAGGTGTACTACAGAGCAATTGTGATAAAAAAAAAAAAAAAAAAAAAAAAAAAAAACTGCATGGTACTGGTACAGTGACAGTCAGGTAGATCAATGGAATAGAATTAAAGACCCAGTAATGAACCCACACACCTATGGTCACTTGATCTTTGACAAAGGAGCTAAAACTGTCCAGTGGAAAGAAGACAGCACCTTCAACAAATGGTGCTGGGTCAATTGGTGGTTAGCATATAGAAGATTGCGAATTGATCCATTCTTATCTCCTTGTACAAAGCTCAAGTCTAAGTGGATCAAGGAACTCCCCATAAACCAGAGACTCTGCAACTTATAGAGGAGAAAGTGGGAAAAAGCCTCAAAGATACGGGCACAGGGGAGATTTTTTTGAACAGAACAGCAATTGCTTGTGCTTTAAGATTGAGAATTGACAAATGAGACCTCATAAAATTTCGAAGCTTCTGTAAGGCAAAAGACACCGTCAGTAAGACAAGAAGGCCACCAACAGATTGGGAAAGGATCTTTACCAATTTTAAATCAGATAGGGGACTAATATCCAATATATATAAGGAACCCAAGAAGCTGGACTTTAGAAAATCAAGTAACCCTATTTAAAAATGGGGTACAGAGCTAAACAAAGAATTCTCACCTGAGGAATACCGAATGGCTGAGAAGCACCTGAAAAAAAATGTTCAACATCTTCAATCATCAGGGAAATGCAAATCAAAACAACCCTGAGATTCCACCTCACACCAGTCAGAATGGCTAAGATAAAAAATTCAGGTGACATCAGATGCTGGCGAAGATGTGGAGAAAAAAGAACACTCTTCCATTTCTGGTGGGATTGCAAGGTTGTACAGCCACTCTAGAAATCTGTCTGGCAGTTCCTCAGAAAATTGGACATAGTACTACCAGAAGATCCAGCAGTACCTCTCCTGGGCAGAAGATGTTCCAGCTTGTAACAAGGACACATGCTCCAGTATGTTCATAGCAGCCTTATTTATAATATCTAGAAGCTGGAAAGAACCCACATTTCCTTCAAAAGAGGAATGGATACAATGGAGTACTACTCCAATAATGAAAAACAATGAATTTATGAAAATCTTAGGCAAATGGATGTATCTGGAGGATATCATCCTGAGTGAGGTAATCCAATCACAAAAGAACACACATGATATGCACTCAATGATAAGTGGATAGTAGCCCAGAAACTTAGACTACCCAAGATACAATTTACCAAACTCATGAAACTCAAGAAGAAGAAAGACCAAAATGTATATACTTTGTTCCTTCTTAGAATGAGGAACAAAGTACCCATGGAAGGAGTTACAGAAACAAAGTTCAGAGCTGAGACAGTAGAAAGGACCATTCAGAGACTGCCCCATCTGGGGATCCATCCAATATACAACCACCAAATCCAGACAGCATTTCATATGTCAGCAAGATTTTGGTGACAGGACACTGTTATAGCTCTCTCTTGTGAGGCTATGCCAGTGCCTGGCAAATACAGAAGTGGATACTCAAATCATCCATTGGATGGAACACAGGACCCCTAAAGAAGGAGCTAGAGAAAGTTACCAAGGACCTAAAGGGGTCAGCAACCCTATAGGAGGATCAACTATATGAACTAACCAGTACCCCCACAGAACTGTGTCTCTGTTTGCATATGTAGCAGAGGATGGTCTAGTCTGCCTTTAATGGGAGGAGAGGCCCTAGGTCTTGAGAAGATCATATGTCCCAGTACAGGGGAATGCTAGGGCCAGGAAGCGGGAGTGGGTGGGTTGGGAAGGAGGGTGGGGTGAGCGTATAGGGGACTTTGGGGAAAACATTTGAAATGTAAATGAAGTAAATATCTAGTAAAAATGTATTCAAAAATAAAGCATTAGTAAAAAGTGTAGGCTTATATTTTTCAAGATCAAATTAGTGTACTTAAATGTTACAACCTTTCTTCTAGCCCACCATCCACCTAATAGGGTAAAGGAGGGTGTGGAACTATTTCGAAATAGTTCTTTGTAGTGAATCCAATCTTCATTATCAGAGTATCAGCCCCTCAGTTAACACAAATCAGCAGCAGTAGCTCGACCGATTCATAAACACCATTTACGAGTCAGCAATGGGAGTTTGATCCAGAAGAAACCATGAGGCTCTGCCAATTGTCCTGAGGTCATGAAAGCAGCAAGAAGCTGCTGGAATACCACCACCAAAAGTTCTTTGGTGCATTTCTCTCTATGAAGTCATGACAAACAATGAGTGGCAAGGCAAACCAATACCATACAGCATCGTCAGTAAAGATCAGTGTCAGCAAAGTCCAGCAAAGTGTGGCAAGGTGAACCAATACCACACAGTGTCATCCACTGTCTGTTGGTTATATTTATACCCTTTCCAAACATCACATGTTTTCTCAAGTGTCTGCTTTAGCAAAACATTACATGGCTCCTTTTCAGGCAGCTTCCAGAAAAATATAATGTGTGTGTTCTCAGCAAAACATCTTCCTACATGTCTGCTTCACCAAAAAACATTTTCATAAGATCGTTTCCCCACCGGCCCCCCAAAAAATCACATGACACAACTGAATCTCCAAAGAAACCAAAGAATTTTACTTCATATCCCCCTTTCTGTTTAAAAACTTGCCTTTTAAAAACAATATTAATCTAGACACAATAGAAACAATAAGAACCATAAAACTAGAACTTTACATAACACCTTAAACAGCTTATGTATAGTCTAACAAAACAACCTTAAATTTCTATCAATATACAATAATTAAGCAAAACAACCTTAAATTTTTATTGATGTACAGTAATCCAGTAAAGCAACCTTAAATTTTATAGAACTATATGACTTACAAAAATTAAACTGAGATTAGGTAAATAATTTTAAAAGACAAGCAACGAGATTGATTAGAAAGAGAGGCCCATTGGTCTTGCAAACTTTAGATGCTTCAGTACAGGGGAACGCTAGGGCCAAGAAGTGGAAGTGGGTGGGTAGGGGAGTGGGGGTGGATGGTATGTGGGACTTTTGGGATAGCATTGGAAATGTAAATGAAGAAAATACCTAATAAAAAAATTAATTTTTTTGTCAATATACAACAATTAAACAAAATAACCTACCCTCCTAGATAATAATAACCATAACACATTAAATGACCAAAACCATCCACCCCAATGTAAGGGATCAGGACAATGGTTCTTTTCTATATAATTTCTGTTTGCTAAATTGGAGTGATTAGTTTTTGCTTGGAACCAGAGGGGGTGGGAATGGTTAGTTTTTAAAAAGCTAGCTGTAGCATTTATTGCCTAGTTTCTGCATTATTAGTCTGTCAAATCTCTGTGATTGATCATTTGGGCTAGCCATTTTGAAGTTGATTTGCATACATATTTTGGAGAAATTAGTAATTGAGACAGTCTGTGAGAGGAATTCACCTGGGCTGTTTGCTTTGTGAAGACGTTCATGTCTCAGCTGATAAGAGGTTTTACCTGGTCAGATCTAAATTTTAAAAGTTTTGTTGGTAACCATATTTTCTCATTCCCTCTAGATACACAAACATAACCATGTCCCATCTTAAAACTTGCAGGTTTCCACTCTAATGTCAGCACATCTTTATAGTATATTGTCTGGCTTAGTTCCTCAGTTTTGTTGTTGTTGTTTTGTTTTGTTTTTGATAACCCAGTCTTTCTCAGCTGCTGTTGCTCCTTTTTCACCAACATTAAGAAAATTTAGTTAACAAAGTTGTCTCTCCCTGTGGGTTTTTCTCTCCCTTTTTGTTTAATAAGCATCTCTTTTAAGGTAAGATTGGTTCTTTCTATAACTGCTTGTCCTGTGGTATTATGTGATAGTCCAGTAATCTGGTTTATATTGTAGTATGCAAAAAATTACTTCATCTTATTGGATACGTATGCAGGAGCATTGCCAGGTTTAATTTATACAGGTATCCCTATAATTGCCATTATTTCCTGTTGAGAGCTGTCCCGCGGCTCACATGGACTGGGGTTACTCCTGGGAGGCAAACTAGTGCAGAAAAGACAGAAACTAGGCAGTTGAAAGAAAAATGGAACCCAAGACAAGGTTCCTGATCAAAGCTCAAATGTTTAACAAAAATCTACGCTTATAAAGGGGGTAAACCCATCCCCTGCCACGCCAAGTTTCTTGATGTTGTGATGCCAAGTTGTCAGCACAGCCTTTTAGCAGTAAGTCGACAATTTCACAGGTTGCAGTTAACTCAGGAAAATCTAGGAGGACCTAGATTTTCAGCAGGTGGTAGGCAGTGTCACATCAAAGGAAACCAACTGAAGAGCTGCACTACAGGTGGCCCCGCCTCAGTGCCATAAGGTCTGAACCAGCCTGCTTTAGGCTGGAGGATGTTACAATTTCCAGTAAACCTGTAATTACACAGTCAGCCTTTTTCAGAACTTAGAGCACTTGCCCATTGAAACCTGAAGTATGTAAAATGGAAAACAACCATCTACCCAATGCTATTCTTTTGGTATCCCCTAGGGTTTTATCAGCAGGTAATAGAGTTTGATTATATAGAGAACATGTAGGAAATTTTTATTATTTTTCGGCTTGTTGTCAAGTGATGGAAATGTTTTAAACCGTTTTTTTAAAGAAAAACTTCTTAAAAATTAATGTTTTTCATGAAAATTGTAGGCTTATAACTTTTTTGTAATTGGTCACTTTTTTGAGCTAATGTACTGGGCAAACCTGTATGAGACCAAATATAAGTAATGTATAATAGATAGTTTTTACTTCAGATGGCTTGTTGTAATTGTATAAATAACAAAATTGTTTTTGAGTTATCAGGTACAAATTTAGTAATCTCTATATTGAAAAAATATAAAAGCAAAATTCTAGGCTTTTAGGCCCAGGCTTGGGAATGTGACCTCTGTAACTCAATGCTCCAAGGTATGCTAATCATAAAACAGATAGCGACATTCCTCCACCCACCTGCTTCCTGGGTTCAAAGAGTGTTCATTCAAAGAAAGTCACCCTGCCCCACCCAGACCATTGCTGGAACCCGCTATGCAAATGTGCTATTGTTAGGGGCTCTTAGAAACTGTCTTGAGAGATAACCCGAACAATTACCAGGTATTCTTTGTGACTCTTGTGACTTTGCACTTCTTTGTGACTCTTAACTGGTATCTTTGGTATTTTCCAACAAGCCCTCCCCACTTCCTTGAATTGTGGTTTCTTCCTTTAAATACCCCCTTACCCAGCTACTTGGGGCGCCAGGGTCCTCTACCCCTGCATGGTGTAGGACCATAGGCCCGAGAACGCTCTTGAATTAAAAGTCCTCTTGCAGTTTGCAGCAAGACCGTTTCTCGTGAGTGATTTGGGGTGTTGCCTCTCCTGAGTCAGAACGTGGGCGAGTCCTCACATTGTGGGTCTTTCAATATGAAGAATGACTCTTTTTGCATATAAACGATTAGTAATTATTTTAAGAGATTCAAGATAAATTAATAATACTTTAAGGAATGCATATAATTTTGATTTTTCAACTGATGTTTATGGACTTTTGATCACCTTGCTTATTTTATCTGATTTACAACCTGTCATCCCCATTTTGTTTGTATCACTATAAAATGTTGGTGCCTCTGGAATTGGTGTTTTCTTTTTTTTCTTTTTACAATATGTAGAAGAATTTAATTTGTTTTTAAAATACACTGTATACATTTGCTTTTTGAATATTTGTTAGTAATTTTACCCAAGTAGTTGCTACAAGCTCTTTGTCAATTTTTATTGATCACCCATAATGACATAATCTTATCATTTGTAAGAGGAACTAAAATTTTGGTTGGATTTGTTGCTGACAATTGTTCTAATTTTATTTTACTTTTATTTTTTAAAGTTTATTCTTTTAATTAGGTATTTTCTTCATTTACATTTCAAATGCTATCCCAAAAGTCCCCCAGACACCTCCCCCCCCCCCACTCCCCTGCCCACCCACTCCCACTTCTTGGCCCTGGCTTTCCCCTGTACTGAGGCATATAAAGTTTGCTAGACCAAAGGGCCTTTCTTCCCAATGATGGCTGACTAGGCCAACTTCTGATACATATGCAGCTAGAGACACGAGCTCAGGGGGTACTGGTTAGTTCATATTGTTTTTCCACCTATAGGGTTGCCGACCACTTTAGCTCCTTGGGTACTTTCTCTAGCTCCTCCATTGGGGGCTCAGCTCCATTAGCTGACTGTGAGCTTCCACTTCTGTGTTTGCCAGGCCCCGGCATACCTCACAAGAGACAGCTATATCAGGGTCTTTTCAGCAAAATATTGTTGGTGTATGCAATGGTGTCAGCGTTTGGAGGCTGATTATGGGATGGATCCCCAGATATGGCAGTCTCTAGATGGTCCATCCTTTCGTCTTAGATCCAAACTGTCTCTGTAACTCCTCCCATGGGTGTTTTGTTCCCAATTCTAAGAAGGGAGAAAGTGTCCACACTTTGGTCTTCGTTCTTATTGAGTTTCATATGTTTTGCAAATTGTATCTTGTATCTTGGGTATTCTAAGTTTCTGGGCTAATATCCACTTATCAGTGGGTACATATTGTGTGAGTTCTTTTGTGATTGGGTTACCTCACTCAGGATGATACCCTGCAGGTCCATCCATTTGTGTAGGAATTTCATAAATTCATTCTTTTTAATAACAGGATAGTACTCCATTGTGTAAATATACCACATCTTCTGTATCCATTCCTCTGTTGAGGGGCATCTGGGTTCTTTCCAGCTTCTGGCTATTATAAATAAGACTGCTATGAACATAGTGGAGCATGTGTCCTTCTTACCAGTTGGAACATCTTCTGGATATATACCCAGGAAAGTTATTGCAGGATCCTCTGGTAGTACTATGTCCAATTTTCTGAGGTACTGCCAGACTGACTTCCAGAGTTGTTGTACAAGCTTGCAATCCCACCAACAATGGAGGAGTGTTTCTCTTTCTCCACATCCTTGCCAGCATCTGCTGTCACCTGAATTTTTTATCTTAGCCATTCTGACTGGTGTGAGGTGGAATCTCAGGGTTGTTTTGATTTGCATTTCTCTGATGATTAAGGATGTTGAACATTTTTTCAGGTGTTTCTCAGCCATTCGGTATTCCTCAGGTGAGAATTCTTTGTTTAGCTCTGAGCCCCATTTTTTAATGGGGTTATTTAATTTTCTGGAGTCCACCTTCTTGAGTTCTTTATATATATTGGATATTAGTCCCCTATCTGATTTAGGATTGGTTATTTTACTTTTAGAATTAATCTTTTTCATATATGTCTTTAATTTTTTATTTTATTTATGACCTAAGAAAATTTATTGTACTATCTTTTCTTTGTATAGTGAACCCAGTAGGAGAATGAGTTGAAGGTAACATTACCAGAACATAATTAAATTTAGGATTAATTTTATCCACATATGCCTCTTGCAGTTTTTGTTTTATTAAAGTTAATCTTTTTTTTTTTTTTTTTTTTTTTTTTTTTTGCTTTAGCTATTAAACATCTTGGATTGTTTTAATTTGACTCTCCTTTTAATGTTTGAAACAAATTATTTAACTCATGTATATTTAATCTAATTGTAGACTTCAGCCAGTTAATATCTCCCACTAATTTTTGAAAATCATTAAGAGTTTGCAGTTTATCCCTATGACTGTGTACTTTTTGTGGTCTATTTTTTTTTGAGCATTTTTTCTGTATTTTTTTGAGTAATCTATAACCCCCAGCATGGGAGAATTTTTGTGTTTGTTTTTTTTTTTTCAGTAAAAAGTTAATCTTTTATTATTTGCAGATTGCACAACCTTCATATTAGTATATAATTGTAAACTTATAATTCCAAAATCCTATAGTCTTTTCATTATTAATAATGATCCAAAGTCTAGTTAGTTCTGTCCATATGTATATGACTATCAGCTGGGGCATGAGCAATCTACTAATGAACGAAATAGAGTAACTCTCCTTCAATACCATCAGCTTCTGACCACTTATCCCAGAGAGGAAGGCCCTCAAGGCCATCCCTCTTCAATGATGGAATTGTCATTGGCTTTATCTTGTGCAGATCTTATACAAGAAATTACAGATCCTGTGAGGTGGATTGTGCAGCAGTTATGTCATGTCCAGAATTCAGAATCTTACAGTTTTTTCCTCATCCACAAGCTCTTTTATTTTTTTCTGTCCCCTCTTACACAAAGTTACTATTCCATAGATAGATACACCTGACCCATTTATATTCTTATACTATTATTGAGAATGATTATAGTTGTGAATGTTATTTGATAAGTTTCAGTGTTACTTTTTAAATTTAATTATTTTACTTTTTACTTACTCACTTTATATCCCACTTACTTCTCCCTGCCCCCCAACCCGCTCACCACTTTCCACAATCCTTCCCCCCATACCTCCTCCCATTTTCCTCTGAGTGGTTTGGGGCCCCTTGGATATCCTCCCACCCTGGCACTGCAAGTTTCTGGGAGGATAGGGCTTCCTCTTCCACTGAGGCCAGACAAGGCAGCCCAGCTAAAAGAATGCATCCCACAACAGGCAACAGCTTTTGGGATAGTGCCTGCTCCAGTTGTTCAGAACCCAGATGAAGACCAAGCTGCATATCTACTACATATGTGCTGGCGGGGGCGGGGGTGTGTGTTAGTTCCAGCCCAGCCCGTGTATGCTCATTGGTTGATGGTTCAGTCTCTGAGAGCCCTAAGGGTCCATGTCAGTTGACTCTGTTGTTTTTTCTGTGGAGTTCCTATTCCTTTGTGGGGTGGCTTTCTCCTATTCTTCCATAAGAGTCCCCTAACTGTATCCACTGTTTGGCTGTGGGTGTCTGTCTGCATTTCTCTGAGTTAACTGGTGGATGGAGACCCTCAGAAGACAGCCATGCTAGATTTCTGTCTGCAAGCATAACAGAGTATCATTAATAATGTCAAGATTGGTACTTGCCCATGGGATGGATCTCAAGTTGGGCCAGTTTTTGGTTGGCCATTCCCTTGGTCTCTGCTCCATCTCCATGCCTGTGTATCTTGAATACAAGATAAATTTTGGGTTGAAAGTTTTTTGAGTGAGTTAGTGTTTCTATTGCTTCACTGGGGTTTCTGCCTGGCTACAGAAGGTGGCCTCTTCAGGTTCTATATCCCCAAAATTGTGAGTCACAGCTGAGGTCATCCTCATTGATTTTTGTGTGTCTCTCTTATTTCAGGCCTCTGGCATGTCCACAAGATGCTCCCCCCCTTCCCCAACACTATCTCTGTTATGGAGTTGCAGATCTCCATTGATTCTCATGGCCACCTGGCCATCTCTTCTGCCCCTCCACACCTGATCCTAAACCCCCTCATTTCCCTCTCATTCCTTCTCCCTCTCATCCCTTCTCCTTCCATCTGCCTCTTACGACTATTTTATTTATTCCCCCTCTAAGTAAGATTCAAGCATCTTTGTTTGTGCTTTCCTTCTTGTTTAGCTTCTTTGGGTCTGTGGAGTGTATCATGGGTATCCTGTATTTCATGGCTAATACCCACTTACAAGTTAGTACATACCATGCATGTCCTTTTGGCACTGGGTTACCTCACTCAGATGATATTTTCAAGTTCCATCCATTTGCTTGCAAAATTCATGCTCCCATGTGCAAATAATGTTTCCCCAACGCTCTCAGACCAAACCAGTTAGAAGTACCTGTTGTCAGACCCTTACCCACCCCAAAATTGTGTATAAGAATCCCATCAGGAAGGATGAAGGGGTGTGAGAACTACTCTGTCGTCCAAGCATTTTGTCCTAAGAGCTGT
The DNA here is from genome assembly GCF_000001635.26 of Mus musculus. Taxonomy (NCBI): domain Eukaryota; kingdom Metazoa; phylum Chordata; class Mammalia; order Rodentia; family Muridae; genus Mus; species Mus musculus. Next base: position 81,454,641 of record NC_000078.6, on the reverse strand, counting down.
AACACTTGGGAAGAGGTCTGCTCTTCTGAAGCGCCACCTGAGTTTCTGCCACACTCTTCACTGACTAGTTGACCTCTCATTGGCCCAGCCTGACCCAACTCAGTGCAGGGTGTCACAGATGGAAGGCAAGGTAGAGGTGGAGGTGGAGCCAACCACTGCAGCAGAAGTGAGGAAGCAACTTCCCCTCCCTGCCCGCACTCACTTCCCTTCACTGGAACCCTAGCCCCAGGCCTAGCCAGAGATCTCCGTGGAAAGCCACTGGGACTCAGGCCAACAGGCTATTACCAATAAAACTGCTATGAACATAGTTGAGCAAGTGTCTTTCTGGGATACTGGAGCATCTTTTGGGTATATGCCCAGGAATGGAGTAGCTGAGTCTTGAGGTAGAACTATCCTGTTTTCTGAGAAACTGCCAAGTTGATTTCCAAAGAGGTTGTCTAAGTTTGTATTCCCACCAGCAATGGAGGAGTGTTCCCTTTACTCCACATCCTCACCAGTATGTGCTATCTCTTGAGTTTTTGATCATAGCTATTCCGATGTGTGTAAGGTGGAATCTCTGATTTGTTTTGATTTGTATTTCTCTGGTGCCTAAGGAATTTGAACATTTCTTTAAGTGTTTTTTGGCCATTCAGGTTTCTTCTGTTGAGAATTCTGTTTAGCTTTGTGTGCCCCCCCCCCCTTTTAAAACTTGGGTTATTTGGGATGCTGGTATCTAACTTTCCGAGTTCTTTGTAAATTTTGGATATTAGCCCTTAGTCAGATGTAGAGTTGGTGAAGATCCTTTTCCAGTCTGTAGGTTGCCATTTTGTTCTATTGACAGTATCCTTTGCATTACAGGAACTGTAGTTTTATGAGGTCCCCTTTTTCAATTGTTGATCTTAAAGCCTGAGCCATTGGTGTTCTATTCAGTAAATTGTCTTCTGTACCAGTGTGTTCAAGGGTATTTCCCACTTTCTCTTTTATGCGATTTAGTGTATCCAGTTTCATGTTGAGGACTTGAGTTTTATGCAGGGTGATAAATATGAATCTATTTGTATTCCTCTACATGTAAGACCAGTCAAATCAGCATTTGTTGAAGATACTTTCTTTCTTCCATTGTATGGGTTTTTTTTTCTTTAATAAAAAAATCAAGTGTCCATATGTATGTGGATTTATTTCTGGGTCATCAATTCCATTGATCAACATGTCAGTGTACCAATACCATACAGTTTGGTTTTTTTGTTTTGTTTTGTTTTGTTTTGTTTTGTTTTGTTTTGTTTTTAATCACTCCTGCTCTGTAGTGCAGCTTGAGGTCAGGGATGGTGATTCCTCCAGAAGTTCTTTTATTATTTAGGAATGTTTTGGTTATCCTGAGTTTTGTTTTTTCTTTAAGAAGTTGAGTATTTCTCTTTCAAGGTCTATAGAAAATTGTGTTGGAATTTGGATGGGTATTGCATTGATTATGTAGATTGCTTTTGGTAAGATGGCCATTTTCATTATGTTAATCCTAGCTATCCATGACCATGGGAGGTCTTTTCATCTTATGATATCTTCTAAAATTTATTTCTTCAGGGACTTGAGGTTTTTGTCATACAGACCTTTCACTTGCTTGGTTAAAGTTAAACCAAGATATTTTATATTATTCTTGGCTATTGTAAAGGGTGTTGTTTCTCTAATTTTTTTTTTCTTGGCCCATTCATCATTTGTATAAAGGAGGGTTTTTTAAACCATAGTTGTTGGAGTTTGCCAACAAAGTGTCATCCATATAATGATAAATGATAGCTTATGAATTATTTTTAATGGTTGTTGAATAAAATATTGACATAAAGTTGGACTATTTAAAATTTTCTGTGGAAGTACATTTTAATGGTATTTTTTTTATTGGACCATTATTATCTGGGTAGGTATTGAGAAAGCAATCCTTTTTCTATCTTGTTCATGCAGGGGTATTGTGAAAAAAGTAATTTTTAAAATCAATTATTATTATTGGCCATGATCTTGCTAACACAGGATAAAGGAAATCTAGGCTATAAAGGACCCATTGGTTGAATTATTGTATTAAACCCTCTTAACTCTGTTATCATCACACCCCCCCACACTTTTTTTTTTTTTTTATTAACCATCATAGGGGAAATTTGTGGGCTGGAATATTCTTATATGTTGAGATTCCAGCTGTTCTTGTACCAGTTGTTTAATTGCCTACAATTTTTTTTGTTGTTGTTGTTATGGGCTGTTGCTCTTGCAATATAGGTCTGTTTGATAACCATTTTAGGGGCAAGGCTGATGGTATGTTAGCAATGACTCCTTTTATAAATATGGAAACTCCATCCCTGTGATATCTCATTGTTTTTTTTTTGTTGTTGTTGTTGTTTTTTTTTATAGTGAGCACAGTTTGTGACTGTTTTTAGTTACCCATATCAATACCTTCCCCAGGAGTATTTACCATATCATCCCTAATTTAATCATTTGCTGTTCCTTTTAATTGAATGAATACTAATTTGAGTACTTTGTTGTTGTAAAAGATCCTTTCTCCATAAGTTTATGGGCATGTCAGCCATATTAACTCTCAATGTTTCTGTTTGCCCTTCTGGTTCCACACAGGTAATCAATCCAAATTATGCTATCATTAGATTGTATTTGTTCTTGTAAGACAGCATAATGCCCTTCACCAATCAACTGGTCTTGAGTAACTTTTATCTTCCTTGCTAAATGGTTTGTTTGTTTGTTTATGCCTCCACCATGACAACCATTTTAACAACTGTGCAGCTTTTAGTAGAGCTGACAACAGTCTCCTTCTAATCTTGGGGGATAACCCTATGCTGCATAGCCCAGTTATTTAGGATTTCTTTAACAAATGGAGAATGCAAGCTATACGATACAATAGTATTGTATACTCTTTTAAATGCTTTAAAGGTAACATTTCTATTGGATACAAGATCAGTTAATTATAAGCATGGCCAAATGTGCTGGCAAGGTGAATGTGCCTGTGTAGCCCCAGGCAAATACTCTGGTGGTACACTTGAGAGACCCCATTGAGTCTGCACTACCTCCTGCTCTTCCTAGTTCTTGTCTCACACACAGAGGTGCTTTGGATGCCTAGCAGTGAAAGTGCATGGAGCAGAGTGGGATGTCACCAGTTTACTTTCCAGCTTGGCTTGCTTCCCACTTTTATCATGCAGTAAATTTCATGTCTCAAGCATCAGTCCTGAATCCTGTTGTTTTCCTCCCATTGGCTCTTTTTGTTTTCCAAGCACTTCCACCTCTATCTGCAAACTCTGTAAGTGCATAGCCAACTCTTCAGTCTTCTCTAACAGAAGAGAATTGTCAGCTTCCTCCTAAACTTTTTCAAAATAATATACATGAAAACTATGAAGCAAAATAAAAAACTCTGAGAACAAGATAGGAGACAGCCTAGTGGTAGCAGCTTCTATTTTGCCAACCTCCTTTTACTGGCTGGTTTTGTGTCAATTTGACACAGGCTGGGGTGATCACAGAGAAAGGAGCTTCAGATGGGGAAATGCCTCCATGCTATCCAGCTGTGGGGTATTTTCTCAATTAGTGATAAGGGGGAAAGGCCCCTTGTGGGTGGGACCATCTCTGGGCTGGCAGTCTTGGGTTTTATAAGAGAGCAGGCCGAGCAAGCCAGGAGAAGCAAGCCAGCAATGAACATCCCTCCATGGCCTCTGCATCAGCTCCTGCTTCCTTATCTGCTTGAATTCCAGTCCTGACTTCCTGATGAACAGCAGTATGGAAGTGTAAGCTGAATAAACCCTTTCCTCCCCAACTTGCTTCTTGGTCATGATGTTTGTGCAGGAATAGAAACCCTGACTAAGACACTCCTTAAACAACATTGCTAACCCATCAAAACCTGTCATTTTTCTAGTATGTTAGTAGCAGAATTACCTATAATTCCTAAGCCACGTTGGGCACCACCCCTAGTTTTATATTTTCCAAAACCTAATTTAATAGATATATTTAAATGCTCTAACCTTCCTTCTAGCCCACCACCCACCAGAAGTAATGAAAAGACTAATAGAGAAAAGGAGGATGTGGACCTGTTTAAAAATAATTCTTTGAGGTGAATCCAATCTGTATCGTCAGGATATCAGTAGTTCAGTTCACACAAGTTAGCAGCAGTAGCTCAATCCACTTGCAAACACCATTCATGAGTCAGCAGTGACACTTTGATCCAGAAGAAACCACTAGGCTCTGCCCATCAGCCTGAGTCTGTTGAAGCAGCAAGCAGCTATTGGAACACCACCAAATTTCTTTGAGGCATTTCTCTCTATGAAGTCATGACAAACAATGGTCAGCCAAGAGTGGCAAAGCCATTTAGCACGTCAACAAAAGACCAGCATCAGTAAAGCCCAACAAAGACCAGCAAAGAGTGGCAAGGTGAACCAATACCACACAGTGTCATCCACTGTCTATTGGGTTATATTTATACCCTTTTCAAACATCACATATTTTCTCAAGTGTCTGCTCTAGCAAAACATTACATGGTTTCTTTTCAGGCAGTTTCCAGAAAAATACCACGTGTGTGTTCTCAGCAAAGCATCTTCCCATGTGTCTGCTTCAGCAAAAACATTAACTCATAAGATAGTTCTCCTTTCCCTGCCCCCTCCAAAAAAACAATCACATGGCACAACTCAGTCTCCAAAGAAACCAACAAATTTCACTTCAAAATAGTATCACAGTTTCTGTTGGGTCTATTCCTGTTAATTGACAAAGTCTCATTTTTTTTCTTTCAGAATCAATTCAGAAACTTTTCTACATAGTTTTGAAATCTTTTCCTCTGTGTGCTAGACATATCCTTTCTAAGATATACTGTCTCTGCATAAGAATTCTTGTGAGAGAATGAGTATAAACCAAAATAATTAAAACAGAGTCCAGCTTTAGATCCAAATGGTCCACATGTGGACCCTGTAATTTCTTTCCTACCAGATTCGATTCTCACTCAGCCTCAGATGGTAATTTGGTAGGAATATTTTAGTCCTTATCACTTTGTAAGGTTTGAAATAAATTACTTAGCTCTTGATTAGTTAATTCTAATTGTGATCTTTAACCAATTAATCTCTCCCAACAATTTTTGAAAACCATGAAGAGTTCTCAGTTGGTATCTTCTGATTAGTATTTTCTGTGGTTGAATTTTTTTCCAGACTTCTCATATATCCTAGATTGAAGTGGAAATTTCTGGTTTCTTTGGAGAGTGAGTGTGTCACATGATTTTTTTTGTAAAATGTCTTATGAGACGATGGTTTTGCTCAAGCAGACATGTGGTAGGATGTTTGGCTGAGAACAGACATGTGGTTTTTTTGGAAGCTGTCTAGAAGAAGGGCATGTGATGTTTTGCTAGACTGGATGCTTGAGAGAACATGTGATGTTTGGAAAAGATAGAAGTATAACCCAGTGAACAATGAATGACACTGTGTGATAATAGTTTCCCTTACCACTCTTTGCTGGTCTTCATTGGGCTTTACTGATGCTGGTCTTCATAAGTTTGACTTGTGTCTTAGGGTTTTACTGCTATGAACAGACACCATGACAAGGCAAGTTTTATAAAGGACAACATTTAACTGGGTCTGGCTTTCAGGATCAGAGGCTTAGTCCAGTATCATCAAGGTGGGAACATGGCAGCATCCAGGCAGGCATGATACAGGAGGAGATGAGAGTTCTATATCTTCATCTGAAGGTTGCTAGTGGAAGACTGAGTTTCAGGTAGCTAGGGTAAGGGTCTTAAGCCCACACCCACAGTGACACACCTACTCCAACAAGGCCAGACCTTCTAATAGTGCCAGTCCCTGGCCTGAGCATATACAAACCATCACACCTTGCTTTCTTCTATCATTATCATGTGGTATGACTTATTAGAGAGAAACACACCAAAGAACTTCTGGTGTTCCAGTGGCTTCTTTCTGCTTCCATGGACTCAGGCTGATTGGCAGACTCTTGTGGTTTCTTCTGGATTGAACTTCCATTGCAAATTCATGAGTGATGTTTGTGAGTGGATCACCACTGCTGATTTGTATGAACTGAGCTGCTGATATCCTGATAATGAAGATTGGATTCACCCCAAAGAAGTATTTCTAAACAGGTCCACATTCTCCTTTGCCCTATTAACCTTTCCTTTCCCTTACCTCTGGTGGGCTGTGGGCTAAAGAGAGGTTAAAGCATTTAAGTACACTTATTAAAGTAGGTTTTGAAAAATATAGCTGGGTGTGGTGATGCACGCCTTTAATCCCAGCACTCAGGAGGCAGAGGCAGGCGGATTTCTGAGTTCGAGGCCAGCCTGGTCTACAAAGTTGAGTTCCAGGATAGCCAGAGCCATACAGAGAAACCCTGTCTCGAAAAACAAAAAGAAAAACAAAAAAGAAAGAAAGAAAAAAGAAAAAATAAGCCTACCATATACAGCAAGCCAATAGCCAACATCAAATTAAATGGGAAGAAGTTTAACCCAATTCCATCAATGTCAAGAAGAAGGTAAGGCTGTCACTCTCTCCATATCTCTTCAGTATAGTACTTCAAGTTCTAGCTAAAGCAATAAGACACTAAATGAAATCAAGGGGGTTTAAATGGGAACAGAAGATGTCAAGGTATCACTATTTGCAGGTGATATGATAGTATACATAAGTGACCACAAAACCTTTACCAAAGAACTCCTACTGCTGATAAACACCTTCAGCAAAGTGGTTGGATGCAAAATTAACTACAAAAGATCAGTAACCCTCCTTTGTACAAATGATAAACAGGCTGCGAAAGATATCAGGGAGACAACACCCTTTATAATAGCCACAAATAATATAAAATATATGGATGTAACTCTATCCAAAGAAGTGAAAGATCTGTATGACAAGAACTTCAAGTCTCTGAAGAAATAAATGTTAGAAGATGTCAGAAGATGAAAAGATCTGCCATGCTCATGTATTGGTAGAATTAGCCTACTGAAAATGGCCATCTTACCAAAAGCAATATACAAATTAAATTCAATTCCCATCAAAATTCCAAAACAATTATTTACAAACCTTCAAGGACAATTTTCAACTTTATATGGGAAAAAAAAAATCCCAGGATAGCTAAACAATCCTGTACAACAAAAGACTGTCTGTTTTGGTTTTTGTTGTTGTTTTGTTTTTCTTTTTCTTCTTTTTTTTATTTTTTATTTTTTTTTTATTTTGAGACAGGATTTCTCTGTATAGCCCTGGCTGTCCTGGAACTCACTCTGTAGACCAGGCTGGCCTCTAACTCAGAAAACTGCCTGCCTCTGCCTCCTGAGTGCTGGGATTAAAGGCATGCGCCACCACGCCCAGCCCCAAAAGAACTTCTGGAGTTATCACCTTACAAATATCTTAGAAAAATGTTTAATGAATAGAGAGAATCTTACCTTGTTGGGGATTACAAATTGCTCCGGAAAAGATACAAAGAGATACTCTATTAATTTCTACGATATAAGGTAATTTGTAGGAAATTAGACCACAGAAGGTACAATCAGGAGAGACCGATTAAGAACTGTTAATGATTTTGAAAAGTTGTTGAGAGATATTAACTGGCTAAAGTTGATAAGTGTAATAACTACTCAAGAGCTAAGTAATTCATTTCAAACCTTATATAATGATAAAGAACTAAATAGTTCAAGAAAATTATCAGCTGAGGCTGAAGAGGAATTGGCTCTATTAAAAGAGAAACTACATGATGCACATATAGATGGTAATGTTCCAAAAGTGGCCTGTAAATTAGTTATATAGCCTTCTAGTCATTCTCCTGCAAGAATTCTTATGTAGTGAGAAAATAGTGTCTTCAAATAGATATTTTTAGCACACCGAGTAAAAAAAAAAATTAAAGACCTATATAGAAAAGGCTTTTGAAAGTCTGGAGCAAGACACAGGACAGCCAAGGTTAGGCAACGAAGGAGTTGGAAAAAAGGAAGCTAATGATAGTATAATAGAACAAGAGGGCTGCGTTCCAGCTCCTATAAGCAGCAGAATTTAACAGCTTCAGCCATATGTCTCTGGCTTTATATTCAAGAGGAGAAGGAGACTACTGGAACAATTGATGCTGGTTAGCTGGAGCTAAGACATTAGTGGTGAATAAAAAGGGACCACCATGACTGAGGTGAAATATCAAAGAAGCTATTTTCCAGATATAGCCAAGGTTGTACTTCATGCTGCATTTGTATTTGGTAATATGTAAGAGCCACCCTATGGTACTGGTTGTAAAGTCACGAAGCCAACATGAACAACAGCGGAGGCTCGGTAGTATAAGAGGCCATGAAAGGCCATTGGTGAAGGTGCAGCCCCAGTTGACAGTTGCAGTTGACAGCTAAAGACTGAAGGAGTGAACTGTAAAAAAATAAAAGTTATAAATTGTAATAATAAAAAACTATGGTAAAAAAAGAAAAAGAAAAGACTTCTGAATTCATTGAGACTTCATTAATCATTTCTTCATTAAGAAACAGACCCAGCAGAGATTGCGATTCCTTTTACTAATGCTGACGACTGCCTTATTATGGGCAGAAAATGAAAATTAGCAATGGGCTTGAAGTGATTTTTTTGGCAGAGTAACAACACAAGCAAGTGATTTCAATTTATAAAAAAGAACTAATAGGATTATCCCTTATACAGTAAGTACAGTGAAAGAGATTCCAATTTCTGGAGCCTCTATATTTTATACTTTTGCGAATAAATCATGAAATGCAGGTTATAAGTCAGAAAAGTTAAGTAAAATAATTCAAAGTCCCTATGATTCAGTTTTATAAAAAATCAGAGTTTATGCAATTCTTATGGCATTATTAGATTTTCCAAAATCTTTTAATATAGCACTGACTGTTTTTGGTTTTTGTTTGTTTGTTTGTTTGTTTGTTTTTTCCTTTGGTTTTTTCGAAACAGGGTTTCACTGTGTAGCTCTGGCTGTCCTGGAAATCACATTGTAGACCAGGCTGGCCTCGAACTCAGAAACCCTCTTGCCTCTGTCTCCCAAGTGCTGGGATTAAAGGTGTGCACTGCCACCGCCCGGTTGGTTTTGGCTCTTAAGATGCAGTAGGAGTTGTTTTGCATAGAAACTGCTGAACTGATTCTGGATGATTGGGAATTAACTTTTCTGTTTATTAAACTATAACTAGTAATCAGAAATAGAAATTATTCATTGTATATAACACATAGTAGATCCCATGTGGGTCTACCAGGCCCTCTAGTACAAGGTAATAATGAAATTGATCAACTATTAATAAGAAATGTGTTAGAAACTTCAGAATTTCACAAGAAGCACCATATTAACAGGAAAGCTTTAAAAGGAGATTTTTCTTTCACTTGGCAACAAGCCAGGAAATTATAAGAAAATGTTCTATTTGTTCTTTATGTAATCAAACATCATTACCTGCAGGGAGTAACCCTAAAGTTACCTAAAGAAATAAAATTTTGCAAATGTATGTGTTTCATTTTGCCAAGTTTGGAAAATTAAAAGCATGTAGGTACATATTTTAGATCTATAGCATAGTATTTCAATGGGAACTGCTTTAACTTCTGAAATTGTTGATTTAGTATTTACACATTTATCAGAAGTTATGTCAATTATTGGAGAGAAAGGTATGGCATGAAAGCACGGGTTTGTCTGATGTGCACAACAAAGGCAGTGGAGGATTTGAAGCATGGGGCTGGTGTGGTAACGACCAGCCAGTGGGAACCTAGCGAGCTGGGTGGAGAGATTTTGCAGTTCTGAGTCAGTGTCCATGAAATAAAAACAGATCGGCCATTGCCCACCAGGCCACCAGGGCAGAGAGTTGCCATCACAAGTGCAGGAACTTGCTGCTTTTGGTTTTTTGCTTTTTGTGTTTTTGTTTGTTTGTTTTTTCTTTTGGTTGGCAGACTTTTAATGACTGCTTCTATTCCTTTAGGGGTTTTGGTACTGTTTAGATGGTTTATCTGATCCTGATTTAACTTTGGTCTTTGGTATCTGTTTAGAAAACTGTCCATTTCATCCAGATTTTCCAGTTTTGTTGAGTATAGGCTTTTGTAGTAGGATCTGATGATGTTTTGAATTTCCTCAGTTTCTGTTATTTCCCTTTCACTTCTGATTTTGTTAATTTGGATACTGTCTCTGTGTCCTCTTGTTAGTCAGACTAAGGGTTTATCTGTCTTGTTGATTTTCTCAAAGAACCAGCTCCTTGTTTGGTTGATTCTTTGTATAGTTTGTTTTGTTTGTTTGTTTGTTTCTACTTGGTTGATTTCAGCCCTGTGTTTGATTATTTCCTGCCATCTACTCTTCTTGGGTGTACTTGCTTCTTTTTGTTCTAGAGCTTTCAGGTGTGCTGTTAAGCTGGTAGTGTAAGCTCTCTCCAGTTTCTTTTTGGAGGCACTCAGAGCTATGAGTTTTCCTCTTAGGACTGCTTTCATTGTATCCCATAAGTTTGGATATGTTGTATCTTTATTTTCATTAAGTTCTAAAAAGCCTTTAATTTCTTTCTTTATTTCTTCCTTGCCCAAGTTATCATTGAAGGGAGTGTTGTTCAGCTTCCATGTTTATGTGGGATTTCTGTTGTTTTTGTTATTATTAAAGACCTGCCATAATCCATATTGATTTGATAGGATGTAGTTTCCCATCTTGTGTTGTTATTTTCCATTTATTATCCTTTGTAGGGCTGGATTTGTGGAAAGATATTGTTTAAATTTGCCACACCATCTCCAGTAGGATCTCTGTGACAAGTTCCACAGATAGAGGGGTTGACTTCAAAAGGGGGAGGCCTCCTGGAACTGGTCGTGGAACTATTTGCCAAAGGAAAAAAAAATATTGAGCCGTCGTTCTCATGGCAATCTATCTGTTTTGTTTTCTCTTATTCCTTTTCTTATTTACATGTTCCTGGTAGCCTAGGCCAAGATCTTAAATGAGAATAATGGGTAAGAAACCATTCCTTGAGATGGGGGTCACTAATATGACCTTATCCCTGGGGAAACCAATGCTTTACTTTTGAAATCATTTACAAGACTATTATGATAGATAAAAACTTTCCCAACAATAAAATTCCATATCAGTGGAGGTGGGTTTTGGTATATGGTAAAGAAAGACTTAATTAAAAAGAATAAGAATAGCTTAAATTTAAACATTGAAGATTTATTAAAAAAATCAGGTACTAGATATTAAGTAATAATTGACCATGGGGCTGGAGAGTTAGCTCAGTGATTAAGAGTACTGACTATAAAAATTTATTAACTTGCTCTTGGAAATATGTCACTAGCCTTAATCGACTGCCCCCAGTGAATACATCCTTTTAGAATTGTTTTATTTTTATGATTTATAATGATGTTACCTGTTCTGTTTGTGATTCACTGAATACATAGTTTCAGAGTTGTAATGTTTGGATCATTTTTGTGCTTTACTGTGCCAAATGATTTTTTGTTGGTATTTGTGATTGTTTAACTGGATATAGTTTCTAAGTGATGTAATGTTTGTTTGTTTGTTTGTTTGTTTTTAATGTATAAAACCCCCTTCTTGAGAGATGCAAAATACACTCAGATCCAAACTGCCTCTGTGTTTGTTTCTGTTTGTCACTGCAGAATCCTTACCCACTTAGCTTTGAGGACCCTTATTCCAGGATTCCCCATACCCAATTGGTGTAAATTAGTTTTTTGTTTTTGTTTTTTTTTCATGGAATGTCTTGGTTTCTACATCTATGGTAGTTGTGAGTTTTTCTGGGTATAGTCGTCTGGGCTGGAATTTGTGTTCTCTTAGGTGTCTATGAAATCTTCCCAGGATCTTCTAGCTTTCATAGTTTCTGTTGAAAAATCTGGTGTAATTTTGATAGGTCGACCTTTATATGTTATTTGACCTTTTCCCTTTACTGCTTTTAGTATTTTTTCTTTGTTTTGTGCTTTGATGTTTTGACTATTATATGACAGGAGGAATTTCTTTTCTGGTCCAGTCTATTTTGGAGTCCTGTAGGCTTCTTGCATCTTTATGTGCATCTCTTTCTTTAGGTTAGGGAAGTTTTCTTCTATTATTTTGTTGAAGGTATTTACTTGCCCTTTAAGTTGGGAATCTTCATTCTTTTGTATACCTATTATTCTTAGGTTTGGTCTTCTTATTGTGTCCTGGAATCCCTGGAGGTTTTTGGCTAGGAGCTTTTTGCATTTCACATTTTCTTTGACTATTTTGTCAATGTTTTGTATGGTTTCTCCTGCCCCTGAGATTCTCTCTTCAATCTCTTGCATTCTGTTGGTTGATGCTTGCATCTCTGACTCCTGATCTCTCTCCTAGGTTCTCTATCTCCAGAGTTGTCTCCCTTTGTGATTTCTTTGTTGTTTCTATTTCCATTTTTATATCCTAGATGGTTTTGTTCAATTCCTTCACCTGTTTGGTTGGGTTTTTCTGTATTTCTTTAAGGGAGTTTTCTGTTTCCTCTTTAAGGGCTTTAAGCAATTTACCTGTGTTCTGTATTTCTTTCCTTTTTTTTTTTTTAAAGATTATTTATTATTATATGTAAGTACACTGTAGCTGTCTTTAGATACACTGGAGGAGGGCATCAGATCTCATTGTGAGTGTTTGTGAGCCACCATGTGGTTGCTGGGATTTGAACTCAGGACCTTCGGAAGAGCAGTCAGTGCTCTGACCCACTGAACCATCTCTCCAGCTCCTCTCCTGTATTTCTTTAAGGGAGTTATTTATGTCCTTTTAAAAGTCTTGTATCATCATCATAAGATGTGATTTTAGATCAGTGTCCATTTTCTGTTGTGTATCTAGGGCTTGCTGTGGTGGGAGAACTGGGTTCTGATGATGACAAGTAACATTGGCATCTGTTGCTTATATTCATTCCTTTGCCTCTTGCCATTTGGTTATCTCTGGTGTTAGCTGGTCTTGCTGTCTCTTACTGTGGCTTTTCCCTCCTCCAAGCCTGTGTATCAGTAATTCTGGGAGACCAGTTCTCTCCTGGAGGAATTTGGGTATGGAGAGCTGTGGTACAGGGTTAGCTCCAGGGTGTAGACAGTAACCAGAAGGATACTGTCCCCTGCTGATCCTTGGTTCCTGTATCCTGATGGCTCTGAGAGGGTCCCTCTTGGGCCAGGAATTTGAATAGAAGTGGTGGTCATACCTGTGCTCATTGGGGTGTTGGCATTCCGGGGAGACTGGTCCTCTCCTAGCAGTATTTGCATATGTAGTGCTATGGCACAAGATCAGCTCTGGGCATAGAGGGAAACCAGAAGGCTCCTGTTTCATGCTGCTCCTCAGTTGCTGTGTCCTGAGGGTTCCTGGTGGGTCTCTCTTAGTAGCAGTGGTAGTCTTATCTGCAGTCACAGGCTTCTCTGCACTCCCAGGATGCTAGCTCTCTCCCAGCAGTATTTGGGTATTGAGTGCTGTGGCACAGGATCAGCTACAGATGCTGTGGTACAAGATCAGCTCTGGGCAGAGGGAAACCCTTATTATTTTTGCACCAATATTCTTAAGAGAAATTGGTCTGAAGTTCTCTTTCTTTGTTGGGTCTTTGTGTGGTTTAGGTATCAATGTAACTGTGACTTTATAGAAGGAATTAGGTAGTGTTCCTTTTGTTTCTATTTTGTGGAATAGTTTGAAGAGTGTTGATATTAGGTCTTCTTTGAAGGTCTGATAGAATTTTGCACTAAAACCATTTGGTCCTGGGGTTTTTTTTTTTTTGGAAGACTTTTAATGACTGCTTCTATTTCTTTACGGGTGATGGGACTGGTGATGGTTTATCTGATCCTGAGTTAGCTTTGGAACCTGGTATCTCTCTAGGAAATCATATATTTCATCTGCATTTTCTAGTTTTGTTGAGCATAGGTTTTTGTAGTAGGACCTGATTTTTTTTTTTTTTTTTTAGTTTCTCCAAATTTTGTTGTTATGTCTCTCTTTTCATTTCTGATTTTGTTAATTGGGATACCGTGTCTGTGCCCTCTGGTTAGTCAGACTAAGGGTTTACCTATCCTGTTGATTTTCTCAAAGAACCTGCTTCTGGTGTTGTTGATTCTTTGTGTTGTTCTCTTTGTTTCTACTTGGTTGATTTCAGCCTAGTGTTTGCTTGTTTCCTGCCATCCACTCCTCTTGGGTTTATTTGCTTCTTTTTGTTCTAGAGCTTTCAGGTGTGCTGTCAAGCGGATAGTGTATGCTCTCTCCAGTTCTTTATGGAGGTACTCAGAGCTATACATTTTCCTCTTAGCACTGCTTTTGCTGTGTCCCATATATTTGGGTATGTTTTACCTACATTTTCATTAAGTTCTAAAAAGTCTTTAACTTCTTTCTTTATTTCTTCCCTGACTAAGTTATCATTGAGTACAAAGTTGTTCAGTTTCCATGAGTATGTGGGATTTCTGTTGTTTTTGTTGTTATTGAAGATCAGCGTAAGTGAATGGTGATCTAATTGGATACATGGGATTATTTCAATCTTATTGTATTGGTTGAGGCTTGTTTTGTATCCTATTATATGATCAATTTTGGAGAAGGTACCATGAGGTCCTGAGAAGAAGGTATATTCTTTTATTTTAGGATGAAATGTTCTATAGATATCTGTTAAATCCGTTTCATTCATAACTTCTGTTAGTTTCACTGTGCCTCTGTTTAGTTTCTGTTTCCATGATCTGTCCATTGGTGAGAGTGGGGTGTTGAAGTCTCCCACTATTATTTTGTGAGGTTTAATTCGTGCTTTGAGCTTTAGTAATGTTTTTTTTTACAAATATGGGTGCCCTTGCGTTTGTGGCATAGATATTCACATTTGAGAGTTTATCTTAGTAGATTTTTCCTTTGATGAGTATGAAGTGTCCTTCCTCACTTTTTTTTTTTTTTTTTGATAACTTTTGGTTGAAAGTCAATTGTTACTCAATATTAGAATGGCTACTCCAGCTTGCTTCTTCGGACCATTTGCTTGGAAAAATTTTTTCCAGCCTTTTACTCTGAGGAAGTGTCCTTCACTAAGATGTATTTCCTGTATGCAGCAAAAAGTTGGGTCCTGTTTAAGTATCCAGACTGTTAGTCTCTTTTTATTGGAGAATTGAGTGCATTGATATTAAGAGATATTAAGGAAAGTGATTGTTATTTCTTGTTATTTTTGTTGTTAGATGTGAAATTATGTTTGTGTGACTATCTTCTTTTTTGCTTGTTACAAGACTAATTCTTTGTGTTTTAGTGGGTATAGTTTCCCTCCTTGTGTTGGAGTATTATCCTTTGTAGGGCCAGATTTATGGAAAAATATTGTTTAAATTTGTTTTTGTAATTGAATATTTTGGTTTCTCCATCTATGGTAATTGTTGGGTATAGCAGCCTGGGCTGGAATTTGTGTTCTCTTAGGATCAGTATGACATCTGTTCAAGATCTTCTTGCTTTTGGAGTCTCTGTTGAGAAGTCTGGTGTAATTCTGATAGGTCTGACCTTTTCCCCTTACCACTATTAATGTTTCTTGCGGGTGCTCGACTGGCCAGGAAGAACGACGCTGCAACAGGATCCTTCTGCACACGTTTATTGGGAGAGCTTGATTGTAGAGGCGAAAAGACCCTGCGAGCCCAGAACTGTTGCTGCTTTTATAGGCCTAGGAGAGGCGTGTCTCACACCCGGATTGGTTATGCACTAAGCCTCATTTGCATGTTTCTCATCTGATTGGCTACTCTCTCATAGTACCTTACAGAACCTCATTATCATACCTCATTTGCATGTCTCACATCTGATTGGTTATACTCTCAGTACCTTACAGAACCTCATTATCATACCTCATTTGCATGTCTCACATCTGATTGGTTATTCTCTCAGTACCTTACAGAACCTCATTATCATGCCGGGCCAGGCAGTGTCTTTGCAAAAAACTTTACTGCATATGTACACATTGATTGTTTGTCCAAACTTATGCGTGGTGGCCAGCAGTAGTCAGTGCCACTCTGCAATGGCACATGTGGCTTCCCACAAATGTTCATTTTCTTTGTTTCGTGCATTTGATGTTTTGACTATTATGTGATGGGAGGAATTTCTTTTCTGGTCCAATCTTTTTGGAGTTCTACAGGCTTCTTGTATGTTCATGTGCACCTCTTTCTTTAGGGTAGGGAAGTTTTCTTTTATAATTTTGTTGTAGATGTTTGCTTGCCCTTTAAGTTGAGAATCTTTCTTCTAAATCTACTGTTCTTAGATTTGGTCTTTTCTTTGTATCCTAAATTTTTTGGATGTTTTGGCTTAGGAGCTTTTTGCATTTTGGATTTTCTTTGACTGTTATGTGAATATTTTCTATGGTATTTTCTGCTCCTGAGATTCTCTCGGTCTCTTGTATTTTGTTGTAGATGCTTGCATCTGTTATTCCTGTTCTCTTTCCTAGGTTTTCTATCTCCAGGGTTGTCTCCCTTTGTGATTTCTTTTTTGTTCCTATTTCCATTTTTTAGGTCCAAGATGATTTTGTTCAATTCCTTCACCTGTTTTGTTGTATTTTCCTGTATTTTTTTTTTTTTGGATTTATGTGTTTACACTTTAAAGGCTTCTACCTGTTTACCTGTGTATTCCTGTATTTCTTTAAGGGAGTTAGTTCTGTCCTTCTTAAAGTCCTCTTTCATCATCATCATGAGATGTGATTGAAAGACTCTGAGAGGAGCCCCTCGCTCAGGCCTCGGGACAATAGTGGACACCCAAGAACTTATAAGAGACCAAGCTTGACGCAGTCCACATGAGGCTTTATTCAGGGAAAGCCAGAGCTCTGGGGACAACTCATATCCCATGCAGGGATAGAGGAGTCGACCCCTAGGGGAAAGAGGTCCCAGTTTTTTTAGGCCCTCAGGGAGGAAAGGAGAAGGGGGAAGTATGGGATTTCCAGATCTAAACAATGTCTATTCTCAAGAAATGGGTATGGGAGGGGTACAAGGAAAGAGTCTGGTGCAGGTGTAGCAATCCTGGATTTGCCTGGCTGTAGTTGCTGGGGAGTTTTTCCGACTCTGTCCCAAAAACCAATATCACAAACACCTGGCAGTGAGGTGCAGCAGTGGGCACACACCTGGGTTGAAGGAACGGTCAGAACATTGGCAGACACACGGGTTCAAGGACTGGCCAGAGCATTGTGCACCTCTATTTTTCTAAATCAGTGAAGCTAGTTCTGCTAACAATGAAATCTATTTTGCCAATTTCAGGACTTCTGTGACCTTTTACATTCTGTTAGGATCTTTCATGATTTTAGATTAGAACCTGGATTTTCTGGTGTGTTGCAGTGTCCATGGTTGCTGTGTTGTGAGATCTGAGTTCTGATGATGTCAAGTAGCATTGGTTTCTGTTGCTTTTGTTCTTGTACTTGCCTCTCACCATCAGGTCATCTCTGGTGTTAGTTGGCCTTGCAGTCTCTCTGACTGTAGCTTGCCCTACTGTGAGCCCGTGACATGTTTTCTCTGGGCTGTATTGGGGTGCAGAGGTCTGTGGCCTAGTCTCAGCTCCCAGGCGTGGATGGAAACCCTAGGGATCCTATTCCCAGCTGCACTGTGGTTCCTGGGTCCACTGGGTTTCAGGCATGACCCACCTGGGTCAGGTATTGGGGTGGTACTTCTTGTCTTACATGTGAGCCTGAGTGTGTCAGCAGTACTGGAGGACAAAGTCTTCCTGGGTGGGATTGGGGTGTTGGGGCTTGTGGCCCAGGGTCAACTCTCAGGTGCAAATGGGAACAGGAAGCAGTATATAGTGTTTTGAGGACTGGTTATCACTTGCTTGAATTTGATAAAAAAAAAAAAAAAACAACTGTTTTACACCTTGATTTTTTTTTTTCTTTTTGTGACATCTCTGTAGTCTTTTTTTTTTTTCCATTTTTTATTAGGTATTTAACTCATTTACATTTCCAATGCTATACCAAAAGTCCCCCATATCCACCCACCCCCACTCCCCTGCCCACCCACTCCCCCTTTTTGGCCCTGGTATTCCCCTGTACTGGGGCATATAAAGTTTGCAAGTCCAATGGGCCTCTCTTTCCAGTGATGGCCGACTAGGCCATCTTTTGATATATATGCAGCTAGAGTCAAGAGCTCCGGGGTACTGGTTAGCTCATAATGTTGTTCCACCTATAGGGTTGCAGATCCCTTTAGCTCCTTGGCTACTTTCTCTAGCTCCTCCATTGGGAGCCCTATGATCCATCCATTAGCTGACTGTGAGCATCCACTTCTGTGTTTGCTGGGCCCCGGCATAGTCTCACAAGAGACAGCTACATCTCTGTAGTCTTAACATTCCATCAATCACGTCCAGTTGGTTTACTTCTTTTGGATTTTTATTGAACAAAATCCATATGACATATCCCTATCATGATTTCCCATTGTCCAATTCCTTTCAGGTCTTTCAGAAGCCTTCTAGAAAAGGCTGTGACAGCAAGTACGTTTTCTAGAGATGGTTCACTATTTTGCATGGCTGTGATGGGTATGTTCTGAGATGCAGGGTCTTCAGAGAATTCATTGCTTTTCATTGCTGATATGCCTTTCCTGCCAACTTAATGATTTTCTGGGTATTTACCTGTCAGGAGCCATAATGGGGAAAGGTAATAACTAGCAGATGATCTTCCTGAAATTGTCTGCTTCTGGTTATAATATGACCTGTGACAGATTCACTCTAATCAGGCAAGGCCTTAAGAGAATTCATTTTAGGAAAGATTCCTGCTATTAATATGCTTTCACTGTTATTAAACATATATAACAATAAGCAGGTATTAGCCCACCCCTTTAGAGCAGATCTCTGCTGATCCACAAAGACTGTCTTGTAGTAAGTCTATATAGATAAATAGATGACTTCTCAAGTCTTAATGATAATCTTATCAGAATTCCTAAAATTATATCAGTGATTATTAAACTCTTTTATAGTGGAACTGCTATTAGGTCCTTTTCTGATAGTCAGAACTGCAATGAGAACTCTGCCATTCTACCATGAGTCACCAGTTAATTTTTCTTAGTAACCAGATGCCACGGACTAGGCCCAGTTGGCCCCCCTCAATCTGTGGGAATCAGGGTCTTGGACAGATGGGCATAGAGTCAGCGAGAATTGACAGACAGACTCAGGTATGAGAGAGTGTGGATCTGAATGTAATTTGTCAATTCGTGCATCAGACTTTTTATACAGAAGAAAATAGGGAGTTTAGGTGACACACTGGCAAGGTACAATGAGGTTACCAGATCCTTACATAAAACAGAGGAAAGCAAACATGAAGGACTGGCAAGAACCAGCTGGGATAAAATTCAATGTTAACAACTGGGATCAAAACAGCTCCACCTAAGGTCAGCTTAATCTTAGAAGCCAGGGGAAAGGGCTTTGTACCCTTGCCATAGTTCCTATTCTACTCTATTGTATAGTCCACCTTCCCCCTAGGCCATTGTAAATTCCTGTGTATGGGTGTAACTCAGCTATCTATATATTTCTAAGTATCTACTCTGGTTCCTCCCTAGACCACAACCTTCCTTCTTCCTAGATAATGGTAAATTCCTGTGTAGGGCAGTGACTTAGCTATCCATGCCCAGGGTCGGCTCAAGGACTGACGGCCTAGGACTGGTGAAGAATCTAACTTACCTATATGTCAAAAATTCAATCCTTAGAAGCACTTATAATAAAGCAATATTAAGGGAAAGCACACAGATCTGTTTACCTACTAAAGCAAGGACATTGGAGCATTCGTTATACAGGATGCCACAGTTCCAGGAGACTAAGTTTCCATTAACTTTTTGCCTTGGGACTGCGGCCAGGCTTTTTGGCCTGTCAGGTGGTTCACTACTGGAGTGGATGTTGCAACTAGACTTTCCCCTACTCAGAGCACATTCTAAGAGGTTGTAAAACAGTTAACCAAAGGTCATAAAAATAGGACTAACAATTTATTATAGGAGCTAGGACAGGAGATAAAATATTGAGTGGGTTTATCTATACAAAACTTCACTAATAACTTAGTTATGGTTTTAAACTTTCAGTGAACCTGTGGAGTTGTGACAGATGATGGATGTTCAGCCAGATAATTACTCCTAATGGATATGCGTGTAAACATTCGCTGTTGTAAACTTCTATTTCAATTTATGATTTGATTTTTTGTGTGTGTGAACTTGTGATGAACTTTTTAGCATTTGATCATGTATTTTGAAAGATATATAAGTACTGAGGACAATGATAACAGAGAAGAGTTTTTTTCCCTTAGTAGAATTTATTGCCTTTCCTCAATTAAAGAAGAAATATTTCCCTTTTCCCACTTAGTCGAATTTTTCCCTTTCCCACTTAGGATCTTTCCCCTTTTGTCCTCAGATAGCATTCATAGGAAACTTTTTACAAGTTAGTAATACATGCTGTAATCACTTTTCAAAATGTCTCTTTTTCTTCTTGTGACTTCTTACTACTAGCAGTTTGAAAGTTAGAGCTGAGCAGTTCCTGCTGAGATAGTACAAAGGCTATTTACTTAATCCATTGCTGTTTGAGAAGGATGTGCTAAGTGCCAGAAACTGCAGTTTCTGACCTCAGAGGATCACAGAAGGCAGGTCAGCTACAGTAGCAAGGTAACTTAGTCTTAGATAAGTAAACTTTTCATTATTATACTGGAAACCCTAAATAACTCGTATGACAGTTCTTACCCTTATCCCACACTTTACCAGCTCCACTGCATCAAGAAGAACCAACAAGAAAGAAGATCCCCACCAGGACAGACCCCCTGCATTTACCTACTCTCTTTGGAAAACCTCCTGCAGAGTCTACAGGAAGATGTAATTTCATGTAGTAATGCTGTTTAGATGAATTGATGATTTCATAATTCCTTTTATAGAATTCCCTAAATGGGTAGAGGTAATCTCAAGCCCAGTATAGAATAAAAGGTACAAATAGAGTCCTGTAAACCATCATGTATCATGGGCTAATTACACTAGAGAGGAAAAAGGCTTGGAATAAATTTACAATCTAGGAATACATTCCTTTTAGGTTAGGAATGAGGCCACTATCTGGTAACTAAATGTTATAAGCTGGGAATGGACAATTTATTGTAGGTACAATAACAGAAAATAAATGATGGAGTAGTTTATCTGTACAAAGTTAAAAATAAAAAGACACAAGGCAGCTGATTTGTCTCTTGACAAATCTGTTGTAACTTGTGACATAAAAACTTGTCTTATACCCAGAAGATGTTCCTACATGTAATAAGGACACATGCTCCACTATGTTCATAGAAGCCTTATTTATAATATCCAGAAGCTGGAAAGAACCCAGATGTCCCTCAACAGAGGAATGGATACAGAAAATGTGGTACATTTACACAATGGAGTATTACACAGCTATTAAAAACAATGAATTCATGAAATTCTTAGACAAATGGATGGAACTAGAAAATATCATCCTGAGTGTGATAACCCAACCACAAAAGAACATACATGGTATATACTCATTGATAAATGGATATTAGCCCAGAGGCTCAGAATATCCAAGATACAATTTGCAAAACACATGAAACTCAAGAAGGAGGAAGACCAAAGTGTGGATACTTCAATTCTTTTTAGAAGGGGGAACAAAAAACCCAGGGAGGGAGTTACAGAGACAAAGTTCTATACCGAGCTTTTGTCCCCGCCGGCAAGAACACACTCAGGACAACCGGAATCTTCTGCGGCAAAGCCTTTATTGCTTACTTATCAGGAGGGAAGACCCCGAACCGGAAAAATGGTGCTGCTTATATAGCCTGCAGGGTGATGTTTCAGCACCTGATGTGGCGTGATAGCTCCTGATTTGTTGCTCGCCCATCACCCCATTACTACGCTGTGAGATGTGCAGTGACTAGGCGTGAGTTCACTCTTGCACTTGCACATAAGGCTTGTTTACTAGTTAGGTGCAGTGGAAGCCAGCACCATCTTATAATGGTGATTGCTCACGGCACGCACGCGATTGTTCGCAGCACGGCTCTCCACAAAGTTCAGAGCAGAGACTGAAGGAACGACCATCCAGAGACTACCCCACCTGGAGATCTATCCCACAAACAACCACCAAACCCAGACACTATTGTGGATGCCAACAAGAGCTAGCTCTGCCTAGCAAGTACAGAAGTGGATGCTCACAGCCATTCATTGGATGAAGCACAGGGTCCACAATGAAGGAGCTAGAGAAATTACCCAAGGAGCTGAAGGGGTTTGCACCCCCCTAGGAGGAACAACAATAATGAACTAACAAGTATCCCTCAGAGATCCCTGGGACTAAACTACCAATCAAAGAAAACACATGGTGGGACATATGGCTCTAGCTGCATATGTAGCAGAGAATGACCTAGTCAGTCATCAATGGGAGAAGAGGCCCTTGGTCCTGTGAAGGTTCTATGTCCCAGCACAGGGGAATGCCAAGTCCAGGAAGTGGGAGTGGGTTGGTTGGTGAGCAGGGGGAGGTGGGATGGGGGAAGGGGATAGGGGATTTTCAGAGGGGAAAATGAAAGAACCTAGTGGGGAAAGCCCCACTCAACTACTGATTCAACTACTGACCCAATAATCACGAACAGACGACCATCCTGATGTAACAACATGAGGTAGTTTAATGGCGGAGCTCCGAGTCGAAATGTATCTCATGCAGGAGACAGTGGATTCAACCAAGAGGTTTGGAAGCTAGGGGTTTTTAAAGAAAAGGGGTGCAGCTGAGGGAGCAATTGGCACGGTTTCACATGATTGGTTCATTTAAACATCAGCAGACTGTATATGCAGATAACATTTAACTTAGGTCAGAAGGGCAGGAGGTAGGGAGGCACAGGGCCAGTCTGGCATGTCATTCTCTTTATCTCTCTTTATCTTTATGGCCAAGCAGCCTCAGGAATGTCTTAACGATTGGCCTGCCAGGGCATGTCCTGGCCTGTTCTGCTATGTTCTCAGCCCCAGGTTTCAAAGCTCACAAACAACTCTTTGGGCTATTTGACATAAATGACATGAATCACAGGTCTCAAGTTTTTATTTTCTTTCATTCCCCTCTTCTTCTACTAAGTAATTCTAATCTTAGAATTTCAAAATACCGTATCTCTTAATTCTTCTTCTATCTGAATTATAGGCTGGTACTGTCTTTGTAAAACCATGAGCTTGACTGCATCTACTCTACTCTGATTAAAAGCAATTCCCTTATTTATTATGCAGGGGCCAAAAATTAAAACTAAGCATATTAAAAGAATCGGTCCAGCGAGGACAGAAAATAGAGTGGTCATCTACAGAGACCGAGAATATCAAGACACGAACCATCCCTATTGAGCTTCTCGATTTCGCCTTCTCTGATCCAACCTTTCTCTCAGTTTCTGCATAGAATCTCTGACTATTCCTGTGTGGTCTGCATAAAAACAGCTTTCTTCTTTTAAGGCTGCACAAAGTCCTCCTTCTTTTAAAAACAGTAAATCTAGACCTCTTCTGTTTTGTAAAACTACTGACAGGGAGGTT
This sequence comes from Mus musculus, assembly GCF_000001635.26. Taxonomy (NCBI): domain Eukaryota; kingdom Metazoa; phylum Chordata; class Mammalia; order Rodentia; family Muridae; genus Mus; species Mus musculus. The sequence goes on along the minus strand of NC_000078.6, from coordinate 81,431,332 downwards.
AAAGATTTTTCTAAGGCATCCATAGATTTTTCTAAAGTCCTTAGGTTTTCATTGACAACATCTCTTAAAGACTGCATTTCTTGTCTTCCCTCAGTTAAGGCTGCTGCCCCTGTTCCTACTTCTGCTGTAAGTCCTACCCCCATTAACATAGCTAGGGTAAGGGAGACTGGCTCTCTTTTAAATCTCCCCTGTGTATATTCATCCTCTATGCGGGAAGCAGGATGATAATACACTCAAGGCAATAACTGAACCATGACACAAAAATCACGAGAGGGGTCAAAAACACTAGTTGATATGCATGGGGTGAGTCCTGTACTACAAGCCCACCAGCCAGCTGGAGATGGCACAAGGTAATAATTGGTATCTGTCCTAGACACGGAACTAGTTTGGCCACATAGGTGCCGGTGGGAAGGAGGGGGTGTCCCTATACAGAGACCAGGGCTTCTTACGGACACCTCAGTCAGGGTTAATTTTTGCCCTGTTCCCCATGAACAGGAAGCACGGTTACTGGTTTTGTTAAAGTTTCCATCAAAAGTGATTCCCTCATAGTATGGGGGGCCTGTGGATAGGCATAACCAGTAGTCGGTAGTTGCATTGGGATCTGTTTCATTGAGGGCAAAGTAAGCCCCTCGGACCAAATCAAACAGTCTCTGTCCTGTCAAGGGGTATGTGGGGGCAATGGTCGAGGGCTCTTGGGGAGTCTTTTGGGTGGGGGGAAAGGGTTGGTTCGGCTCAGGGAGCACCTTATTAGGGCCTACTGGTAGGGCTGGAGGACTTTCGATATTTAGACAGACATGGAGCAATGATCCAGGTCTGCTACCATAATTGTAGAACACGATTCCCCAGGTCATGCCTCCAATCCACTGGGCAAGGGCATGATTTTTTCCCATTTCTGTGAACTGCAGTTCCACACGATCTAAGTCTGTAGCCTTGCATTCCTGATCTTTGTATAGCCCCATTTCTGCATGTTTGCCTGGCCCCTTATTTTGAAAAGCAAATTCCAATCCATCCCCAGAGGGCTCAACGGCCCATTTCCAATCTCCATCATTTGAGGTAACAAAACTCCATTGACTGCAATAGTACTACTTAGGCCCCTCCACACCAGGAACTCTTAACATGCTTGGGTCAGCTATAAAACCCATAGCTTCGGACCTCATTAGGGGGAGTACTCCTGGCTGCGGGAATGATTTGGTGAAGGCAAAAATACAGGGTTGGCCACCATGCCCCCCGGAGGTTCTAATTTTGAGGTGGTAAATAGTATTTCCCCCGATTGGGATAACACTTGCCAAGTGAGATTCATAGGCTGGTGTGGGTTGTCACTTTTCTTCAGGATGGCGCCAGTGACGTAAGCGAAACTTAAGAGGATTAGCAGTGTTTTCCAGGATCCATTCATTTTGGTCAGTCTCAGGGGGTGCCTTCTTGACGTGAGACGCGTGAACCCAGGTTGGGATTTCTTTCACTTTAACAGCAGTGGGTGTCGTTAGCAGCACCAAGTAGGTTCCTTTCCACCATGGCTTAAGGGTTCCCTGATTGATGTCTCCTCACCAGGACAGCGTCTCCTACTTCAAACTGATGCAGCACCTGTATGTCACCAGCAACATAGGTTTCTTTTAGCTGTTCCCAGATCTCCTTTCTCACAATTTCAAGAGCCTTGAGTCGGGCTAAAAGGTGAGAGGAGGGGATGAAGGATACATCCGGGCAAGTTCTACTCTCTTCTGTCGCATAGATGGGCGGAGGCACCCCATACATTAATTCAAAGGGTGTTAGGCCAGAGGTTCCGGGGGTATTCTGGGCCCTGAATAAAGCATAAGTGAGCAGGGCTGTCCAATCGTTCACGCTGGTCTCTAAGGTCAATTTATCAAGGTCTCTTTTTAGAGTTCTATTCATTCTTTCTACCTGTCCTGAACTCTGGGGTCTGTATGCACAATGTAACTTCCAATTTGTCCCCAGTTGTCTGGTCAAACCCTGACTTACCTGAGAGACAAATGAAGGTCCGTTGTCTGACCCGATTACCTTGGGTACCCCAAAACGAGGGACAATTTCTTCAAGTATCTTCTTGGTTACTCTGGTGGCTGTCTCCTTGGTGGGAAACGCTTCAACCCACCCAGAGAAGGTATCTATAAAGACTAACAGATATTTATTTCCGAACCGGGCTGGTTCTACCTCAGTAAAGTCAATTTCCCAGTAGGTCCCAGATCTGTCTCCCCACAGACACCTTCCTCCAGGGAGCCTGCTGGATCCAGCATTGGTGAGCGCGCAGGTTTGGCAGTTTCTCACCAGGTCTTCTGCCACCTTTTGTAGCCCAGAAATGTGATAGGAGGACCTACTGACTAATTTTATCGTCTTTTTAGATCCTAAATGAGTGAGACGGTGTATGTCACCTAGGTACTTTATCCCCTTTTCTTCTGTGAGAACCTTTATTTCTGTTTCTTCTTCAGCTGGTTGGGGCACAGTTTTAACTACCAGAGTTATTGGCCCCTGGGCCGCTTCTTTAGCCACTTGGTCTGCCATTTGATTTCCCTTTTCTACTAGTCCGGTTCCTTTTTGATGCCTTGGGCAGTGGATGATTGCTACCTTGAGAGGCAGATGAACAGCCTCCAACAGACCAAGGATCTCTTCTTTGTTCTTAACATCTTTTCCAGCGGAGGTCAATAAGCCACACTGCCTATAGATCGCTCCATGAACGTGAGCCGTAGTGAAAGCATATCGGCTGTCAGTGTAAATATTGATAGCCTTACCTCTGCCAGCCTCAAAGCCTGGGTTAGAGCGATGAGCTCTGCTTTTTGAGCTGAGGTTCCCTCAGGCAGACTGTTAGACCATATGACAGATTTTCCATCTACTACCGCTGCCCTGGCCCTTCACTTACCTTCTACCACAAAGCTGCTTCCCTCGGTGAACCATGTTGCTGCTCCTGGCCACAGCTGGTCAGAGAGGTCCGGACAAGTTCCAGTTTCTTCTAATAATATCTCCCCACAGTTGTGCATGGGGGTTTCGTTAGTTTTGGGTAGTAAGGTAGCGGAATTGAGGACAGCAGGGGGAGTGAAAGCCACTCGCTCAGTCAGCAGCAAACTTTGATAGTGATTCATTCGGGCGTTGGTCATCCAGCAATCTGGCGGCTGCCTGATAATGCTCTCAAGAGAGTGTGGGGCCACCACAGTAACATTCTGGCCCATAGTCAGCTTATTAGCATCTTTTACCAGCACTGACGTGGCTGCTATTGCTCGTAGGCATGGAGGCCATCCGCTAGCCACAGGGTCCAGTTTCTTTGATAGATAAGCTACTGGGCACTTCCAGGGCCCTAGGGTTTAAGTGAGGACTCCACGGGCTACCCCATTTCTCTCATCGATATACAAAGTGAACGGCTTATTTACATCTGGAAGTGCTAGGTCAGGGACTTGTAGAAAGGCCTTTTTCAGAGTCTCAAAAGCCGACTGATGTTCTTGGGTCCAAATAAATTCCCCTCTTTCCTTTGTTAGGGAGTACAGTGGGGCTGCCAGGGTGGCAAACCCTGGGATCCATAGTCTACAGAATCCTGCTGTCCCCAGGAACTCTCCTACCTGGTGAGGGGTGGTCGGGGTCGGGATTCGCATCACTGTCTGTTTTCTGGCGTTGGTGAGCCATCGTTGTCCATTCCTCAGGATGTATCCCAAGTAGGTCACATCTGTTCTTCACGAGTTCCTGCAGCTATCAGAAGGTCATCAACATACTGTACAAGGGTCACCTGGGGGTTGTTGGCTCGAAAAGAGGCAAAGTCTCTTGTGCAAGGCCTCATCAAACAAAGTGGGTGAATTTTTGAATCCCTGGGGTAGCCTCATCCATGTGAGCTCTCCAGTCTTTTCACTTTCTGGATCTCACCATTCAAAGGCGAACAGGGGTTGACTATTGGGGTGTAACCTCAGACAGAAGAAGGCATCTTTAAGATCTAGAACCGTGTACCAGGTTTGCTCAGGTGGTAGTGTGCTGAGCAGGTTATAAGGATTGGGCATTGTGGGATGGATGTCCTGGATGTCTTTTGTTTACCTCTCTGAGGTCCTGTACAGGATGGTAGTCATTCGTCCCCAGTTTCTTTACTGGGAGTAGGGGGATATTCCAAAGAGACTTGCAGGGGACTAGGATCCCTTGTTGGAGCAGTCTGGTGATGTGGGGGTGTATACCCTCCTGAGCTTCTCTTCCCATGGGGTATTGTCGGACCCCAATGCGTATAGCCTCGGACTTGAGCTCAATCACCACCAGGGGGACCTGCCTTGCCATTCCCATACCTCCTGTTTCGGCCCATGCTTGAGGAAACCGAGTAAGCCAATCCTGTAGTCCCTCAGGGGGTTTTAATTTGCCCTGATAGATCCCATATTCCTCTCCTAATTGTAAAGACAGTGCTAAGGTCTGAGGTGTCTCTACTCCCCAAGATACCTTTGGTCTGGGAGAGGCGAAGGTTATTTGTGTTTTCAATTTGGTTAATTAGTCTTCCCAATAGGGGCATGGGACACTCCGGAATGACCAGGAATGAATGAATCACTTGGTTCCGTCCTAGGTTCACTCTCCGGGACATGGTCCACGGGTATGATTTCTGTCCTGTGGCCCCAATGACTAATGTTTTTTCATTTTTTCTTACTTGGCCTAGTGCTGTCTTAAGCACTGAAAATTCTGCACCTGTGTCAACCAGGAAATTGACAGGGGTCCCCTCCACTTCTAATGTTACCCTAGGCTCGGGGAGGGGGGCCGAGCCCCATCTACCCTAGTCTTTGTCTTCTCCATGGGACAGTACTTGTGTTCCCTGTTTCTTCTTAGGGCATTCACGAGCCCAATGGCCTGTATCCTTGCAGTACGCACATTGGTCTTTTACTAGGTGTGGTTTATCTCTTCCGGGTCCCCCTGCCATTTTTCGTCTCTCAGGTACCCTGACTGTCTAGCCCTGCTTCTTCCTTTGTCTGCTGTGGCGGCCAGAATCCGAGTCAAAACTTTCTCCTGCCTTTTGTCTCTCCTATCCTCATCTTCTCTCCTCTCTCTCTTCTCCCTTTCTTGCTTTTCATCTTCTGTCTCTCTCTTGTGATACACTTTCTCAGCCTCTCTAACTACATCCATTATAGTGTAATCCTGCAACCCCTCAGTCTGCTGTAACTTTTTCCTAATATCAGGAGCTGATTGACCGATGAAGGCCATAATCACTGAGGCCCGCTGCCCTTCAGATGTAGGGACAAATGGGGTGTATCTCCTATAAACTTCCATGAGTCTTTCTAAAAAGACTGAGGGAGGCTCAGTTGCCTCCTGCATAATTTCCCTTGCCTTAGCCAAATTGGTGGGCCTGCGAGCGGTGCCCCTGAGACCTGCCACTAGAGCCTGATGATAATTGGACAGCCATTCCCTACCTTGTGCTGTGTTATAATCCCACTGGGGGCGGGTCAGGGGGAATCCTTCATCTATCTGGACCTGGGTCTGGACCGGTCGTCCGGTCTCATCTTGGATGTTCTTCCGAGCCTCGAGGAGAATCCTCTCCCTCTCCTTGGTAATAAACAGTGTCTGCAGGAGCTGCTGGCAATCGTCCCAGGTAGGCTGGTGGGAGTACATCAGAGACTCTATCAGCCCTGTGAGCCCTGCAGGATTTTCTGAGAAAGGGGGGTGATTGACTTTCCAGTTATAGAGATCAGAGGAGGAAAAGGGCCAATACTGCAGAAGTTGTAGACCGTTCAGAGCCCCAACAGCCCTGAGGGGAAGTGCCACGGTTGAATCGGCTGGCCCCTCAGGGGTGGCTCCCCGCTGGCTCCTTGTTCCTGCTGAGGGACCTCCTCCCCCGGTCCCTGAGGCTGGGGCCTGGAGTGGGGCTAAGGGAGCTAGCGGTTGGGGAACTCGAAGGTAGGGTGGAGGCTGGGAATCGGGCCACTCAGGAGGTTCCTCTATCTCTGGGTAGATCTTAGGGGTGAGTGCTGGTGGGGTGCGGCACTCGCCATCTTCTTTAGGCTGTGACTTCTACGTCCCGTTCACAGCACTCTCTCGGACAGCCAGGATCCTAGTGCCCAGGCATAAGGGTGGGAGAAACGGCCGAACCCACGGAGGCAGATACCCCGCCAAATCCTCCCACACCGTGATGTATGGTTGCTGGTCCGGGTGCGATCCTGGTCCTTCCTGAAAGACAATGGCCTTTATGGTCCTAATGATGGGAAGGTCAAACATCCCCTTGGCCGGCCAGCCTACTCCAAAGGAAGGCCATTCCGAGGAACAGAAAGTCAACCAAGGTTTCTTTTTAACTATCACTGATATATTCCATCCTCTTACCCTAACATCAGTCCAATGGTCCTTAGTCAAAGATAAAGGGGTAGACACAGTCTGTCCCATAACGAAAACCACAAACAAAAACAAGACAGCAACAGAAAAACAAGACAGCAACAGAGAATAAAAGACACCAGTATCTAAGCACACTCATTCCTCACTCTGTCTGCCAGACGTAAAACCAAGGCACGAGGTGGAACTTGAACCCACAATCTCAGAACCGTAAAACCAAGGCTCGAGATGGGACTTGAACCCACAATCTCAGAACCGTAAACCAAGACACGAGGTGGGACTCGAACCCACAATCTCACAACTGAAAAACCAAGACACAAATCCACAATCTCAAAACAGAAAAACCAAGACACAAATTCACAATCTCAGAATTGAAAAACCAAGACACAAATTCACAATCTCAGAACTGAAAAACCAAGGCACAAATTCATCGGTGCCACACTTAGACAACAGATAACATGTAAGACACACACAAACAAACGTACCTCCAAGGGGTCTTTCGGGGCTCCTGGGTGTCATGAAGATCTCGTTGGGCCCTCCAAATGAAAGATCCTAGTGGGGAAAACCCCACTCAACTACTGATTCGACGGGCACCCAAGAATCACGAACAGACCACCATCCTGATGTAAAATCACAAGGTAGTTTAATGGCAGAGCTCCCGGTCGAAATGTATCTCACGCAGGAGACAGTGGATTCGACCACGAGGCTTGGAAGCTAGGAGTTTTTAAAGAAAAGGGGTGGGGCTGAAGGAGGAATTGGCACGGTTTCACATGATTGGTTCATTTAAACATCAGCAGACTGTATATGCAGATAACATTTAACTTAGGTCAGAAGGGCAGGAGATAGGGAGGCACCGGGCCAATCCGGCATGTCATTCTCTTTATCTCTCTTTATCTTTATGGCCAAGCAGCCTCAGGAATGTCTTAACGATTGGCCTGCCAGGGCATGTCCTGGCCTGTTCTGCTATGTTCTCGGCCCCAGGTTACAAAGCTCACAAACAACTCTTTGGGCTATTTGACATAATATACATGAATCACAGGTCTCAAGTTTTTATTTTCTTTCAAAACTAGGAAAGGGGATAACATTTGAAATGTAAATAAAAAAATATCTAATTTAAAAAACCTATTGTTTTAAACTTATAATGAACTTGTGGAGCCAGAAAATAGATAGTGGATGTTCAGTTAGGTACTATTCTTAATGGGCAGATATGTAAATAGTTCTTCTGTAGCTCTTTAAACCTTATCGATCTATGACATGGACTATAAGTTTAGAGTTACTATGAACTTATGGAATGTAAACATGCTTAGAAAACATTGTGATCTATTTCTGGAGAAGGTATAAAACCTAAGAAAGACAAGAAAATGGTAGTGTAGACCTTTTCTGTTTCATCCAGTGTACATATGTCTCTGTGTGTATGTACTTGACTTTGTTTTCTATTTTCTCTGGCTCATGAATTAATGAACTCTGAGTTTCTCACCGGGCTAGTGAAAGGCCCTTTAGTCAAAGAGAAAAGAATCTAAGAAACTAAGTTTTCTTAATTTCCCTGCTGCTATCAGCAGGAGTTAATTTCTAGAAGCCATCCTCTTTTGGCCCCAGAATGGCAAGAGACAGTTAAATCCCTAGAAGTCATCATCTTCTGGGTTCAGACTGATAGAACCTAGTGGGGAAACCCCCACTCAATTCCCGATTCGGCTTGCACCCCCAAAATCATGAAGGACCATCTTGATGTAAATACATGAGGACTTTAATTACGGAGCTCCGGGCTGACATGCATCCAACACAGGAGATAACAGATGTCGGCCATGAGGCTTGAAAGCTAGGGTTTTTTAATGGGGTAAGGGGCTTAGGGGTGTGGAATTCAGCATAGCAACACACTATTGGCTTATTCAAACATTAACAGAAAAATTACATGTACGTGCAGGGTTCAGAGTTCTGTGAGTTGTTGACTCAGTTCAGATAGTCCTGTTATGTCTTCACATTCCCCTTTATCTTATGGTCAAGATGTTCCCAGGAATGTTTTAACTACGGGGCATACCCAGGTTTGTTTTTCCCTTTTCTCAGCCCCAGGCAGCCTCTAGGCTCACAAACAACCAGCAATTTCTGAGTACTTTATATGACTTACAGGTCTTGAAATTTCATCTTTCTTTCAAGATTAGCAGGAGAGAATTAAATTGCCAGAAGTCAAAAGATTTTGGCTCCTGCTAATGCCAGCCTTGCTGCCTTACTTAGTACCTGAATGCCGAGCTTAACCTCAGCACTGTTCATCCATACCTTCCCACCTACCCAGCTCTGTGCCTTTCATTTCTTGAGAACAAACAAACAAACAGGCAAACAAATAAACCAGAATTTTAAAACACAAATGAAAATCCACAAGGAAACATGTGTACACATGTAGGATAAACCACAAATTCAGAAAAATGTATTAACAAAAGTCCAGTAAAATAATAATATTAAAAAAAAATGCCCAAAGTCCGGGCTGAAGTCAATGCCCTCAAAAGCTGAGGGCATTGACTGTTCTTCTAGAGGTTCTGAGTTCAATTCCCAGTAATCACATGGTGGCTCACAACCATCTGTAATGGGATCTGATATCCTCCTCTGGTGTGTCTGAAGACAGCTACAGTGTACTCACATACATAAAATAATTCTTCAAAAAAAAAATCCTAGTTACTTCTATAAACTATAATTCTCACAAGATCTCTGATAGAGGAGCATCTGTCTTACTAATGTTTGTTTTTGGATGTAATTAAATGGTCAATGCTTTCCTTATATAATATAAGATTTACTCTATGATATATATATATGTATATATATACACACACACAATATATTATATGTAAAATTTTTATGTGATATGTTATAAGATATATATTATATATTATAGTGTATGATATATGTAATCACACATACACATATTTTGTTCTAAAGTTCAAAATTTCTTTTTTCCACTTAAATTTTCACAGTCAGATATGAGCTGTATTAACTCAAATATATACTTGTTTCTCCAAGTGCCTCCCACTTTTTGCTTTTCCCTCGGGCTTCTGCCATAGGTTCTCCAGATCCCTGAGCACACAATGCTTGGATGAGCATAGCATTGTTAGGTAATAGCCTCCCTCCCTTTACTTAGCAGAGGTTGTAAGCCTCTTGCCTCTGCTCTCCTCATGCTCTGATGTCTTAGTTTTGTCTGTCACCCAGTGGACCAGATTTGGTTTGGTCCATGGCTCCCTTCCTCAGACCATCTACCTGGACTTTGGCCCTCCTGAGAGGTGCTCTCTGGCTCTCTGTGCTCTGGGCACTGTTGTCTCCTGCCTGCTGTTCCCGTAGCCCACCCAAATGGCGCTTCTCTACCTCTGAAATTGTCATCCCCAGGAAGGTTCCCCAGAGAATGGGCAAAAGTGATATGTCTGGGCACATCACCTATAGCATGCGCTTTAGGGGACAAAGACATGTGGTCCACATGAAACTCAAGAAAAACATGATTCCTCAAAATTTTCCTGTATATACCTCTAATGACCAAGGAGCCCAACAGAAGGATTACCCATTTGTTCCTCGGGATTGTTACTTCTACAGCTTCCTGGAAGGAGTCCCTGGGTCCCAAGCTATACTAGATACCTGTACTGGAGGTCTGAAAGGCATGATACAGGTGGATGACTTCACTTATGAAATCAAACCATTGGCATCTTCTTCCAAATTTGAGCATGTAATTTCTCTGCTTGTGGTGGATGAAAGGTCACGTGAGTCAAAAAAGTGTAGAAATGATGAGATTATGGCAAAGGCAGGTGACCTCTCTGAAGAGACCAAGCTGGCTGGAAGTCCCAGAGCAGCCCCTGTATATCTGTGGCGTTACCATTTGAAAAGTGTAGGAATACACTACACGGTGACTCATGACTTATTCAAACAAACTGGGAGCAATTCCTCCACCTCAGTTGAGTTAATACTGATTATGAATAGCATTTCAGATAGCATTTATAAAATAAGTGGATTGATTGTGTATGCACGTGGTGTATGGATTTGGAATACGAAGAACCTGCATACTGTCCCCGGTGAAAATCCCCACCTTGATCCTTGGAGTGTTATGGCAGGTTTTGGTGTATGGAAATCTAAAGAATTGCACGATTTGTATGCCACTACAGCTATTCTCCTTGCATCAAGACCAAAAAATACAGATTATGGAAGCTTTCAGAATGGATTATGTAACCCCAACTGGGGAGTATTATTTACATATGTAGGAAAAAACCATTTATTTCTGGCTGGATCTTTCCTGGCACATGCAGTGGGTCACCTTTTAGATGTAAGCCATGATACACCAGGCTGTGTTTGTTTCAGAAGGAGCAGTTGTCTCATGGATGAATTTCCTACTCTTCATGATATGATTAGTAATTGTTCCCATAATGAGTTACATAGGAGGATCCATGACTGGGACCCTTGCTTGAGTTTAGAGCTAAAAACAGCTAAAGAAGTAAACATGTATGAAGTTCCTCGTTGTGGAAATAAGAGAGTGGAGGCCAGTGAGAAATGTGACTGTGGTTCTGTGAAAGACTGTACCACTGATAAGTGTTGTGAAGTCAATTGTGAGTTTACTCAGGGTAGCTCTTGTGCTGCAGGAGGTTGCTGTCTATCTTGTAAGTTTGCACCCACTGGAACAATATGCAGAGACAAAAATGGTATTTGTGATCTTCCAGAGTACTGTAGTGGAGCCTCAGAGCATTGCCCAGGAAATTTTTACATCATGGATGGAACTCCTTGTTCTCCACTGGCAGTCTGCATAGCAGGAAACTGTAGTGACCGTCATTTGCAGTGTCAAGCTCTTTTTGGATACCAAGTAAAGGATGGTTCACCAGCATGCTATAATGAATTAAATGTCAAAGGTGACCGATTTGGAAACTGTGGCATTAGAATCATACGTGGAGGAAGCCAACCTGTCCCATGTCAAAAGGAGGATGTTTTTTGTGGAATGATCCACTGTGATGGTGTCAGTCATATTCCTGGTGGAGGTGAGCACACTACCTTTTATCACCTAAAGGTTCAAGATGTTAAAGAAGAACAGTGCTTTGGGTATGATGCACACCATGGGACAGAACTTCCAGAAATGGGGCTTGTAGTGGATGGTGCAACCTGTGGCCCTGGCAAATATTGTAAAGCTCAAAGATGTGTTGCTCATCCAACTTTGAATTTTAATTGCAACATTAGTTCGTGTAACTTCAGAGGGGTGTGCAACAACAAAGGCAACTGTCACTGTGTTCGAGGATGGCAGCCACCACATTGTTTACAAATAGGAAAAGGTGGTAGTACAAATAGTGGCCCTCCACCTACCACTCAGAAAAAACATCAAGCTGAAATACATGTGAGTGCCAACAGGCTAATAGTCATTTTAAGTATTCGCATGATTCTTATCTTGGCTTCGATTCTTTTGGGTGCAGTTTTCAAAGCAATATTTGTTTCAGAAACTACAGAAGAGGAGCAACATTCTGCTGTTAACAGACAGTTGACTTCATACCAAACTATTTGAAGCCACACAATGGACAAAATCCATGTCAATTACCACAAGAAATTGTCGATGATGTGTAACCATTGATAAATTGGAGAATTTCATCTTAAAATAAAATCACTGAGGAATTAGCATTGTGTTTCTATGTTTTTGTTTGTTTGTTTGGTTTGGTTTTCTTTTTTATTGGATATTTTATTTATTTACATTTCAAATGTTATCCCCTTTCCTGATTTCCCCCTAGAAACTCCCTATCCCATCCCCCATCCTCCTGCTTCTATGAGGATGTGCTCTCATCCAACCACCCACTGCCACCTCTCTGCCCTCGAATTCCCATACACTGGGGCATCAAACCTTTACAGGACCAAGGGCCTATTCTCCCATTGACAAGGCCATCCTCTGCTACATATATGGCAGGAGCCATGGGTTCCTCCATGTGTAGTCCTTGGTTGATAGGTTAGACCCTGGGAGCTCTAGTTGGTTGATATTGTTCTTCCTATAGGGTTTTAAACCCCTTCACCTCTTTCAGTCCTTTCTCTAGCTCCTCCATCGGGGACCCTGTGATCTGTTCAATGGTTGGCTTCGAGCATCCACCTCTGTATATGTCAGGCTCTGGTAGAACCTCTCAAGAGACAGCTTTATCAAGCTCCTGTCAACATGCACTTCTTGGCATCCACAATAAGTGTCTGGGTTTGGTGACTGTATATGGGATGGATCCCCAGGTGGGGTTGTTTCTGGAAGGCCTTTCCTTCAGTCTCTGTTCCACACTTTGTCTCTGTATTTGCTCCCATAAGTATTTTGTTCCCCCTTCTAAGAAGGACCACACTTTGGTCTTCCTTCTTCTTGAATTTCATGTGGTCTGTGAATTGTATCTTGGGTATTCCTAGCATTTGGGCTGCTATCCACTTATCAAAATTCAATACCCTTTCATGGTAAAAGTCTTGGAAAGATCAGGAATTCAAGGTCCATGCTTAAACATAGTAAAAGCAATATACAGGAAACCAGCAGCCAATATCAAACTAAATGGAGAGAAACTTGAAGCAATCCTACTAAAATCAGGGACTAGATAAGGCTGCCCACTTTCTCTGTACATATTCAATATAGTACTAGAAGTCCTAGCCAGAGTAATTAGACAACAAAAGGAGGTCAAAGAGATACAAATTGGAAAGGAAGAAGTCAAAATATCACTATTTGCAGATGATATAATAATATACATATGTGACCCCCAAAATTCTACCCAAGAACTCATATCCCCATCCCCGTCTTCCTCTCTCTCCCTCCCTCCCTGCTTCATTATTACTCTGTGTGTAAGTGTGAATATAGTTTCTTGTGGAGGCCAGAGTTGGATCCGAGAGAGCTGGAGTTATTGGTAGTTGTGGATCACCCAGCTTGTGTGCTGGGCACCAGACTCAGGGTCTCTGCAAGAGCAGCAAGCACTCTTTTTTATATAGATATATTTTTATTACATATTTTCCTCAATTACATTTCCAATCCTATCCCAAAAGTCCCCCATACCCTTCCCCCCACTTCCCTACCCACCCATTCCCATTTTTTTTTTTTTTTTGGCCCTGGTGTTCCCCTGTACTGGGGCATATAAAGTTTGCATGTCCAATAGGCCTCTCTTTTTAGTGATGGCCAACTAGGCCATCTTTTTCATACATATGCAGCTAGAGTCAAGAGCTCCGGGGTACTGGTTAGTTCATAATGTTGTTCCACCTATAGGGTTGCAGATCCCTTTAGCTCCTTGGGTACTTTCTCTATCTTCTCCATTGGGAGCCCTGTGATCCATCCAATAGCTGACTGTGAGCATCCACTTCTGTGTTTGCTAGGCCCCGTCATGGTCTCACAAGAGACAGCTATATCTGGGTCCTTTCAGCAAAATCTTGCTAGTGTATGCAATGGTGTCAGCGTTTGGAAGCTGATTATGGGATGGATCCCTGAATATGGCAATCTCTAGATGGTCCATCCTTTCGTCACAGCTCCAAACTTTGTCTCTGTAACTCCTTCCATGGGTTTTTTGTTCCCAATTCTAAGAAGGGGCTCAGTGTCCACACTTTGGTCTTCATTCTTCTTGAGTTTCATGCATTTAGCAAATTGTATCTTATATCTTGGTTATCCTAAGTTTTGGGCTAATACCACTTATCAGTGAGTACATATTGTGTGAGTTCCTTTGTGATTGTGTTACCTCACTCAGGATGATGCCCTCCAGGTCTATCCATTTGCCTAGGAATTTCATAAATTCATTCTTTTTAATAGCTGAGTAGTACTCCATTGTGTAAATGTACCACATTTTCTGTATCCATTCCTCTGTTGAGGAACATCTGGGTTCTTTCCAGCTTCTGGTTATTATAAATAAGGCTGCTATGAACATAGTGGAGCATGTGTCCTTTTTACTGGTTGGGACATCTTCTGGATATATGCCCAGGAGAGGTATTGCTGGATCCTCAGGTAGTACTATGTCCAATTTTCTAAGGAACGGCCAGACTGATTTCCGGAGTGGTTGTACAAGCTTGCAATCCCACCAACAATGGAGGAGTGTTCCTCTTTCTCCACATCCTCGTCAGCATCTGCTGTCACCTGAATTTTTTATCTTAGCCATTCTGACTGGTGTGAGGTGGAATCTCAGGGTTGTTTTGATTTGCATTTCCCTGATGATTAAGGATGTTGAACATTTTTTCAGGTGCTTCTCTGCCATTCGGTATTCCTCAGGTGAGAATTCTTTGTTTAACTCTGAGCCCCATTTTTTAATGGGGTTATTTGATTTTCTGGAGTCCACCTTCTTGAGTTCTTTATATATATTGGATATTAGTCCCCTATCTGATTTAGGATTGGTAAAGATCCTTTCCCAATCTGTTGGTGGCCTTTTTGTCTTATTGACAGTGTCTTTTGCCTTGCAGAAGCTTTGCAGTTTTATGAGGTCCCATTTGTCAATTCTCGATCTTACAGCACAAGCCATTGCTGTTCTATTCAGGAATTTTTCCCCTGTGCCCATATCTTCAAGGCTTTTCCCCACTTTCACCTCTATAAGTTTCAGTGTCTCTGGTTTTATGTGAAGTTCCTTGATCCACTTAGATTTGACCTTAGTACAAGGAGATAGGAATGGATCGATTCACATTCTTCTACATGATAACAACCAGTTGTGCCAGCACCAATTGTTGAAAATGCTGTCTTTTTTCCACTGGATGGTTTTAGCTCCCTTGTCGAAGATCAAGTGACCATAGGTGTGTGGGTTCATTTCTGGGTCTTCAATTCTATTCCATTGGTCTACTTGTCTGTCACTATACCAGTACCATGCAGTTTTTATCACAATTGCTCTGTAGTACATCTTTAGGTCGGGCATGGTGATTCCACCAGAGGTTCTTTTATCCTTGAGAAGAGTTTTTGCTATCCTAGGTTTTTTGTTATTCCAGATGAATTTGCAGATTGCTCTTTCTAATTCGTTGAAGAATTGAGTTGGAATTTTGATGGGGATTGCATTGTGGAGGCCAGAGTTTGATCCAAGAGAGCTGGAGTTATTAGTAGTTGTGGATCACCCAACTTGTGTGCTGGGGACCAGATTCAGGGTCTCTGCAAGAGCAGCAAGCACTCTTAACTGCTGTGTCAGCTCTCTAGCCTCTTAATGCCATATAATTTACCACTTCTTAAGTTTGTTTTGATTGAAATTTTTTCCACTTCCTGGATTATGGTGCTAAGCAGCACAGCCAAGAACCCAGGGTCTTATCCAAGCCCAGTGAATACCCTGCTTTCTACTCTACTGAGCCCAAACGTTTTGTCACATTCTTTATACTTCTTCATGTAAAATCTGCCTTTCATATTTTTTCAAGAAAAGAAAGTACATATTTGTGAGGTTCATTTTTATAGTTTTCTAGAAGCTTCTATATCAACTTTGGGCTGCCTTAGTCTATGCTATTCTTACCATTGTCTGTTCTCAATTGTATTAGATCATCATCTATTTTATTGTTAATGTAAAATAAGAATCAAAAAGGCATTTCTAAAATATATGGGTGTGCGACGAAAGCAGTTTAATGCCTTTTTTGTGTTTGTTTTTCTCTTAACCTCGCTATCTCCCAAATAATTGAGACTAGACTACTATATTTATTTAACAAGCTTTAAGTATACAAGAACTGAGCAGTGTTACTCTATCTAAATCTTCTAAACTAATCTGCCTACCTCCCAGCCAAAGTCCCTGAGACCCTTGCATTTGATGGCTTTCTCTGCTTGAGCTTTTTTCTCATGATGTCTCCTGGACTCTCCCCATGGCTAATCCTCAGTTCCTCTGTCTCCTTCCCTGACTGCCCTGGCTGGGAAGAAGTCTAGCCCTGGTCTCTCTCCTGCTCAGTCACTGACTGATGGGTTTCTTTTTTGACCAATCAGGGAAGAATAGCGGAGCAATGTTTACAAAACACTGAGACTGAGGTATGAGATTCTCAGAATATGGATTGCAACCAGATATGGGGGTCACAGAAATCAGCATTCAAATTACACAGTACACAATAGCATTATGCCCGCTGAAAGAAACCTTCATACCATAGATAGCTGGAATGTCAGTAGTTGTGCTGAACTTTGCTATGTGACAATGGGGAAACTCTTAGGTTTTTTTTTTTTTTTCCAAAAATCCAGTGGTTACACCCATCATTCTGAGATGGAATATACGCCACCAAAATGATGCCAGAAGCTACCACAATGCTGGGGTGATTTAGGTGCTGAATTCACACACTAGCTTCTACAGTTGTCTTTAGGTTGTGCAATGCCAGGAACTGTACTTGCAGAGGAGTGTGTAACAACAACAAGCATTGCTATTGCATATGTGGTTGAAAGCCAGCAACACATGATCAGAGAAGAGCAGGGAGTAGTGAAGGCGGGAGCCGTCCACTTTATAGAGGACAATTCTGTGAGCCAGGGTATTTGTGTTGTAAATCAGGCTCTTATTCTGGTACTTACTCACCTGGTTCTTTTTATGATTTCAGTGTTTGCCTGGTGTCCTTTCTAAAGCCAAAGGGCCCACTTTGGGGGCAAACGGATTTAAAGGGGAATTTGAAAGTAATTCTTGTTACTTACCCTAATAAGCCACATTCTGAAGGAAATCATAGTTAAGTATAGGAAGCAGAGTCATCCATGATACCTCTGACAATTTCATATTTTCCAGTGAGCTTGGGGGTTTTCATCTTGCAATCAATTCATGGTGCAATTAAAAAATGGGCTTCTGTGTTTTAAGTTCATAATTTCTGTAGGTTGTTCTGTTTTCTTTCTGTTGTCCCATCTTGTGCCACATTCCAATGTCTGGACATACTTTGCTTATGCCTATATGTGAGGCAGAGGTTCCAAAATCACAAGAGGAAGTACACACGTTCTAAGAGGCCAGCCTCCATTGTTTCCAGACATGCCTGCGTTGAATTTCAAAAATATTGGCATGCATCAATGTTAACATTGTCATGGTGCTAAAAACTGATGGTATTTGATTTTTCTACTCGTACTTTTTACTGTCAGCATGAAACTGTTAAGCACTTTAATGCACATATGCCAGCGATCTAGGTAGGAGAATACAAGGTTTTGTGTTTTAGGCATCTGGAATTTCACAGTGGCTCTGAGCCTTGCTATGCAACTATGCACCAGTGTTTGAGGATTATATTCAATATCCCTAGATGAAATATACCTTGTCCACATTTTCAAGGTGTATTTCAAAATTGAAGACAATGAATCCGAAAATGATGGCACATTCTAGGGACTGAATAGACTTCTAGATTTTCTATCTTCTCATTCTCATTCCTGGATTGTGCTAAATATGGTCTATTTTATGTTCTATGTTAAGCCAGCAGGGGTTGGAACATTCTCCCTCATTCAATTACATGTTTATCAGCTTTCTGGTTTTAATGGTTTCCTTCACTGCTTAAGCTTGACTGTCTTAGAACTTGTTCTGTAGATCAGGCTGGTCTTGAACTTAGAGAAGCATCTATCCAGTATGTCTAATTTTAGTCTTAACTTTGTAGTTGTGTGTAGTCTAAGGAGGAAGAGAAATGTAGAAAACTGAAATTCTCCTGAAGAGAAGAGGAACAGAAGCGAGTTTTGGAAGTATACCACAGAGTAAGATATGAGATATTTTGGGACCCCGTGATTTTGAAAGCTGAAAAGACAAAGTGGGCAGTTCAGACAAGCTTTGGTGCATTGCCAGAGCTCTGGCATCAGCAGCTGGTGAGGATGGGTTTCTACAACTTCCTCTCCCCCTCCCTCTCCCTGTCCTCCTCCATGTCTCTCCTTCCCCCCACCCCCCGTGTGTGTGTGTGTGTAGGGGGGGGACATATGGGTGGTGGCAGTACTGGCCAAGAGGACAGGCTCAGAGCATTGCAATCATAGTATTTCTTTGGAACTATGGCAGAGGTTTTGAATGTATAACAGAAGAACAAAAAGTACAAGGGAGTGGCTGAGAAAGAAGCAGATGGGACAGGTGGAGGCACATGACATCTCTGAGAGGGAAGGCAGGGACAGGTGGAAAGTGGGACATCTTGGAGAGGGGCGGTACATATCTTCTCCCTTCAGTCCATGTCCACTAAATTGTAAAGACTGTCTTTTTTCTTTTTTCGTTATGAATGGCTAGTATAATGGCCATTCCTAAGTGTTAGGATGGCAAGGAGGGAACCAACGTCTAAGGGTTATCTTCTAATGTCCACTTGTGTGCCAGAAAACATGTGCACATGTGCTGTAAAAAGTTATTAAAAATCCCAGCCTGCTGCTTCTTCCCCATCTTGGACCGCTTATGTTCCCAGATAAAAGACACACAGCCTTTATATTTTTAAATGGCCATAGGCAGCACAATATCTGGTCAGCTGCCTACCCTCCATGCTGTTAGAATCTGTTTTCCTGTTGCTTACTATGTTTCATCAGGGATGCTCTTCGCTCCAGTGGCCAGCCCACATGGCCAAGATTTATGACTCAGGTAACCCATGGAGGCTTTCCTTTTTCCAGTCCTGCATGTTTCTTCCTTTAGTCCAAGGCAGCTTCTTCCTCTTTCTTCCCTCCTCATGGTCCCTTCTCTCCAAGCCTGGGAAACTTCAACCCTGCCTATTTCTCTTCTACCCTGCTATTGGCTGTTGGCATCTTCATTTACCAATCACAATTAACTGGAGGCAGAGTCACAAGGGTTGCATGCAGACTCCAGGTCTTGAGGGCCCACACGTAGCATTACACTATACAGTAAAAGACAATGCCTCAACACACATGCATGCTTGCAAATACACACACACACACACAAATAAAAAAATGTAATTTTAAGAATGCTTTGAAAACAAATGTAAGGAATTAAGAGCAAAGAAAAACCATCCTGTAAATTTACTTGGTAAAATTGTGGGGCTTGCAGAAAGGATGGCTGAGGATCAGATGACAGCTATGTAGGAATTTCAGGCTTCCCTAAGAACATTCTTATTGTTATCACAAGTGGGGAGGGAGGGACCAAGGAGGGAAAGTGGACAGAGTGGAGGGGGGAGTAGGGTGGAGAGAGGAACCTGATCTGGTATTGGGTGAGGGAAAAGGACTGAAGCCTGAGGACCAGCAGAAAGAATGGAAACAGGCAACCTCGGGAAATAGGAGGTTGGAGGGACCCTCCAGAATGCACCCTAGACCTGGGAGGTGAGAGACTCTCAGGACTCAAAGGGAGGGACATCACATGTAAAGTCTGACAGTAGGGAGAAAGTGAGGGATGGGGTTGCCATCCCACAGACACATCTCTGACCTATAATTGTTACTGTATGAAAGAGTTACAGGGATGGAAATGGAGAGGAGCCTGGGGAAAAGAAGGTACAGTGACAGTTCCAAAGTGGGATCCAGCTCAAGGGGAGGTCCCAAGACTTGACACTATTACTGAGGCTATGGAGAGCTTACAAAAAGGGATCTATCATGATGGCCCTCTAAAAGACCCAACAAGCAGCTGAAAGAGTCAGATGCAGATATTTGCACCCACCCAATAGACAGAAGCAGTTGACCTCTGTTGTTGAATCAGGGAAGGCTGGAAGAAGCTGAGGTGGAGAAGGGTGATCCTGTAGGAAGACCAGGAGTCTCAATTAATCTGGACCCCAGAGATCTTTCAAACACTGGAACACCAAAGAGACAGCATACACCAGCTGATATGAGGCCCCCAACACATGTACAACAGAGGACTTCTGGGTCTGTGTTCATTCAGAGATGATGCACCTAACCCTCAAGAGACTAGAAGCCTAAGGGAATTCAGAGGTCAGGTGGGGTGGGGGTTGGGGTCATCCACTTGGAGATGGGGAGGGATGGGAAGGAGGTATGAGATGTGGAGCAGTCAGAGGCTGGGTGGGGTGGGGCGGGGAATGGAATATGGAGTGTAAAATATAAATTAAAAATGAAATAAAAGAATCTGCATCTGTGGAAGTAGGAGGGAAATAGAATTTTTAAATTAATTTTTAAAAAATTTATATGAGTACACTGTAGCTGTCTTCAGACACACCAGAAGAGTACATTGGATTCCATTACAGATGGTTGTGAGCCACCATGTGGTTGCTGGGAATTGAACTCAGAACCTCTGGAAGAGCAGTCAGTGCTCTTACCTGCTGAGCCATCTCTCCAGCCCCGGGAAATAGAATTTTTATTAGCAATTCTCTAGTTGTATTTGAAAGTCACTGAAAGTGTGACACTTAGCAGCTACTGTAGAACCATCTTTGAAAGTAATAGAAGTAAGTTCAGTGACTAAAAGCAGAAAAATGTCATAGGATTTTCCCATTGGGCACTTGGAGTGTCCTGCTCTTCCTAAGTAGGAAATGCTAAGTCCAGAGAAGAAGAGCTCATAGATTCGTTCCTGAACAAGTTGATTTATTTTTATCACCTTACAAACACAGAGATTCATTGAGGATGACTGAGTTTTGAATAGATGTTGTTCCATTATCAGTTCCTCCATAGAATCACCCTTCTCCAAACTTTATCACAACCTGCTTCTCTTCCTTGGTTTTCCTCTATTACCCGGCTTCCATCCCTTTCCCTAATACTTATTTTGAGTAACAGTTACCATTTGCCCAAGGACACTTGGGTGGTGGCATCTAACTTTGGTAACACTGGGGCTACATGCTGAAGAATTTCTGCTTACTATGGGCCATCTCTAGAAACTGGATTGCTCTCAGCCTCACAGTCACCATGGTTCAAGCCCTGTGAGCAACCTAATCCACCCAGGATCAGTTTGATACTTGAAAGCAAGAACTCGAATGGGTGTAAACATCTATACAACATTCACTGTACAATGAGATCCAAAGGTGCTAAATGTCCACAGTGCAGTTTGTCCTTCCCAGGTGGCGTTGAATTATTCTAGTACCTTGAGAGATGACTACAAGACTTCCATTATCAACAGGAATAGATGAGGTAATTTAAAGAAATCTCTGGAAAAAATAGAGAAGCCCATGCCAAGTTCATCTTAAAGACTTATATGGAGGCATGAAGCTGCAATGAGATAAAGGCATTATCTACTTGGGAACAGAGTAAAATCAGACATCAGGGGAGTTAAGTGCAGAATGTAGTGTACTTATCCCTGGAAGAGTTCCCAGCTTTGAGAGCTGTGTGTGAGTTGCTGAATATGGAGAAGCCATAAGAGCAATGTTATACATGAGTAGAAAAAGATTGAAAGCCCAGGCTATCAAAAGGATACCCTTAGCTTTTATTTGGTAGTCCAGAGACTAGCTCACTTATTCAAGTACACTCACATGCTTCATAATGACCTTTCGGCCAGAGGTATGCTACAGGTATGATTGCTGTGCTGTACACCTAAAAAATTCTTTGCACTTGATGAAATCATGGTTGCTGTAATATACCGTAATGCACAACTTATATGCTTGTGGTATGCTGGTATGAGAAAACCTGCTCTGCCAATCATATAAAAGTACAGCTATATAATTACACATTATTGTACATTGCTGTGACCTTCCTGGCTGGGGTCTGGAGCTCTGACTGGGTAGTAAGGTAATGGAGAAAAAGATAAGCTGGGTCAGGTGGTCTGTGCTATCCTGAGGCCACACATCCCACTGTGAACAACCTGGAATCTCAGCATGCATCAGTACCTTTTTATTATGTAGAGCATGGATTTGGGGTGGAGATGGGGGCAGAAGTTACTTGTCTTGGTAGGAGGTCTCTGTAGGCGAGCAGTCTCGGGCCTTAAATGTTCAGCAGAAAGAAGCTGCAGTTGCTAGTATTAGCACCAGTCTGATCAATTCTTTGTAAGCACTAGAACTTGGGTCAGTATAAACCAGGTTTGGGGGCATGCATTTGCTTCGGCACTGCATGGCTGAGGAGGTATGATAGTAAGAAGTTTGAGAGCAGCCTGGGCTATGTGATGAGTTTAGGCCTAGTCTGGGGTACATAGTCTAAGGTCCAAGCATCTGCTCTCCCGATGACTGCCACTCAGGGTTACTCATCTGTGAGTCATTTTGTACTGAAGCTGTTGAACGAGGTGAGTTTCTTAGGCTCTGGAGGAGCAGCACTGCAATACTTTCCAAATTATCTTCCCCTGGATGTGTGTACACTTAAGAGTGGTAGAGTTTACTGGCTACTGGCATGCTCAAGGGTGGATTCACATTGTTTGTGGCAAAGTTCTGTTGCTATTTAGGCATTCCTGTTAACCCCAAGAAGGTGCGTCTCGCTGCCTTATTTTTTTGTGGATCCAGATTTCTTGCTTTGTAGCTTGGCTACTCAAACCATTACTTGAGTCTGAATGTATTTTTTGTTGTTTTTTCTTTCCACTTCTTTTTTGTATTATTATTTTTATTATTATATTTAACACAATACATATTTTCTACCAGTCATAAAAATGATGGGCACGTTATTAAATGAACATAAAAAGATAAAGTTTTTTTGTTTCTTTGTTTGTTTTGTTTTTAGTAAACATTAAAATCTTGGCTTTTACTGTGGTACAACCCCAAAATAAGAACAAGTTTTAGACATTGGAGTTCATTGTAATAAGGCTGTACTTCAATGTACCTCACACCAACAAAGGATTTTACCTCCTTAGTAACTAAGATTTGACTGCTACTGCACCAAGGAATGAATTGTAGGCACAATTATTCGAATACAGATTTCCTGCTATGGTCAAAGCTATTTGACTTGAGTGATTGTCATCATTCTCAGCCCACAGGGAACAGGTTACATTCATATAAGAAATGGTGTGTGTATTAAGATGGTCTATCCATGAAGTCATTCATCAAGTGTTTCAATGAACAATGGTTCTGCTTGGAGGGAGGCACAGACATTAGGTGAGGGTAAGATTCTAGTTCATTGGCTGTGATGATTTTGAAAAGTAGTCATCTCTGGAAAAGAGTAACTTACAAGGTCATCTTCTTCAAAGTTGATAGAATAATTTAAATATCAAGCAAAACATTCTGTCTCACTCTGTTGTTCTCTTACAAACCACCTCCCTAACTAATTGTCTATGTTTCTTTTGGCTATATAGATACTTTTGAAATATGTAAGCTGTTCTGAAAACCATATTATAATGTAAAAGCATCAAATAAACAATCCCACTACTAGAGAGGGAGAGATAGGGGAAGCATGATTTCAAGACCATCATGTGATACACAGTAAGGTACTATCATGTACAAACAAGCAGAAAGTGTATATGGACTGTACAATATTGGACCTATTTCTCAAATTACCAAATTAAAGAGACCACTGGGTGACAGCCAACAAATTTCTAATTCCTCATATTTTTGAATTTCAATCCATTAGGATATGTTGGTAATATTAATTTTCATATTGAGAGATATTAAGGAAAAGTGATTGTTACTTTCTGTTATTTTTTGTTGTTATTATTGTTTGTTTGTTGTTATATTTGTGTGGCTATCTTCTTTTGGGTTTGTTGAAAGAATACTTTCTTGCTTTTTCTAGGGTGTCTCTGCTTGTTGGTAATTTCCATCTAATATCTTTCATAGGGCTGGATTTGTGGAAAGATATTGTGTAAAGTTGATGTTTCATGGAATATCTTGTTTTCTCTGTCTATGGTAATTGAGAGTTTTGCTGGATATAGTAGGCTGGGCTGGCATTTGTGTTCTCTTAGGGTCTGAATGACATCTGCCCAGGATCTCCTAGTTTCCTAGTCTCTGGTGAGAAGTCTGGTGTAATTCTGATAGGTCTGCCTTTATATGTTATTTGACCTTTTCCCCTTGCTGCTTTTAATATTCTTTCTTTGTTTAGCGCACTTGATGTTTTGACTGTTCGGTGACAGGAGGAATTTCTTTTCTGGTCCAGTCTATTTGGAGTTCTGTAGGCTTCTTGTTTGTCCATGGGCATCTCTTTCTTTAGGTTAGGGAAGTTTTCTTCTATGATTTTGTTGAAATTATAGAATAAGATATTTACTGGCCCTTTAAGTTGGGAATCTTCGCTGTCTTCTATAACTATTATCCTTAGGTTTGTTCTTCTCCATTGTGTCCTGGATTTCCTGGATGTTTTGGGTTAGGAGCTTTTTGCATTTTGCATTTTCTTTGACTGTTGTGTCAATGTTTTCTATGGTATCTTCTGCCTCTTTGATTCTCTCTTCTATCTCTTGTATTCTGTTGGTGATGCTTGCATCTATGACTCCTCATCTCTTTCCTAGGTTTTCTAACACTGGGATTGTCTCTCTTTGTAATTTCTTTATTGTTTCTACTTCCATTTTTAGATCTTGGATGGTTTTGTTTATTTCCTTCACCTATTTGATTGTGATTCCTGTAGTTCTTTAAGAGATTTTTCGTTTCCTCTTTAAAGGCTTCTACCTGTTTACCTGTGTTCTCCTGTATTTCTTTAAAGGAGTTATCTATGACGTTCTTAAGGTACTCTATCATCATCATCATGAGAAGTGATTTTAGATTAGAATCTTGCTTTTCCTGTGTGGTCGTGTATCCAGGACTTGCTATGGTGGGAGAATTGGGTTCTGATGAGGCCAAGTAACCTTGATTTTTGTTGCTTTTGTTCTTCTGCTTGCCTCCTGCCATCAGGTTATCTCTAGTGCTACCTGTCCTCGCTATATCTGACTGGAGCCTGCCCTTCTTATGATCCTGGTTGTATCATAACTCTTCAGAGTCAAGCTGTCTTAGTGATCCTGTGATTCTGAGATCCTGTGATACTGATATCCTGGGTGTGACCAAACTCCTAGGAGTCAAGCTACCTCTGGGACCTGGAGATCCTGGTGTGACCAAGCTCCTGTGTTCCTGTGTTCCTGTGTTCCCGTGATCCTGTGATCCTGTGATCCTGGGCATGTTAAAATGCCTGGGAGTGGGGCTTCCTCTGGGTGCTGTGGGGCTGGCTGCAGAGTTTGCACCCAAGGTCTGCTCAGGGCATTGGCCCAGATTGGAAGAAACCTGTGCCACTGGGTTGGGCAGAGATCATGTGTTCCTGGGTCCTGCTTGTCCCACTTACTCCTGGTGTTGGAGAGTCTGAATTTATTCTAAGTCTAGGTACACATTACAACAAAGTTACTTCATAAGGCCTTTGAGTTTGACATGAAACCAATAATGAAGCTGGCATTGCTGTATATATGCCCATCATTCAGTGCACTTAAAGTTTTGTTAGCAATGTCTCCTCTAATTTGGGACTATACTCTCTTTGCTAACTACATCACTCTGGGTCTCATCTCCTTGTGGGATGAGGAAGAAATTAACAAATATATGTAAAACATTTAGAATGAGACTTGATGTCTCAGATCTAGTCCAGGTAAGGGATATGTGTTTGTAACAGTTCATATCAAATGTTTGCACATATGGATATGTGTGTGTAACAGTTCATATCAAATATTTGCACATGTGGACATGTGTGTGTAACAGTTCATATCAAACGTTTGCACATATGGATAGTCACTTTAGTTGAAAGGGGTCCATTTGATCCTTCACAATTGAAAATGGAATTTAAAATGCTTTGAAAGTCTGCCCCATTTCCGTGTGCCCCTCCCCATTTAGTGTTTTTTTCCTGGGGGCCCAGAGTATAAATGCTGCAAGTAAGATAGGAGCAGGAAAGCTGGCCGAGAATGAGAAGTCGGCCTAAGATTGAGACCTGTTTGAAACAGCTCCATTTCACGTAGGGCCTATTCTGCAAGGATATCTCTCGTGTTTACTACAGCCACATAAACTGGACCAATGCATTTAGGAATTCTTAAAGAAGGATATTTTTCTAGAGATAATGACACATGTCTAAAATCAGTGCTTCAGAGTTCAAGACAGGAGGATTGAAAGTTTCAAGCCAGTCTGGGCTACAAAGTGAAACACTAGCTACAAAATATAAAATGAAAGATGAAAAAGAAAAGAAGGAGAGTAGAAATAAGACTACCAAAAAAAGCGGTTGGGGGAATGTGAGTGTGTGTGTGTGTGTGTGTGTGTGTGAGAGAGAGAGAGAGAGAGAGAGAGAGAGAGAGAGAGAGAGATTGTGTGTGTGTGTGTGTGTGAGAGAGAGAGAGAGAGATAGATAGATTGTGTGTGTGTGTGTGTGTGTGTGTGTGTGTGTGTGCATGCATGTGTGTTGATACCTATGTTTGCACATGGTATGTGGGTGTTTGGGCCCATACATACATATGGAGTCCAGAACTCAACTAGGAATGTCTCTTTTCCTTTTTTTTTTATTAGATATTTTCTTCATTTACATTTCAGATGCTATCCCCAAAGCCCCCATACCCTCCCCTGCCTTGCTTCCCAACCCACCCACTCCTGCTTCCTGGCCCTTGTGTTCCCCTGTACTGGGACAAGGAATGTCTTTATTTGTTGAAATTTATTTTAGTTTCAATAAAGATTTAGTAAGAAGATTAAATGTATGATGGTGAGAGTTAATAGATTCAAGGTGAGATTCATTCATTCATTTATTGAATGAGACAGGGTCTCTCAGTGTCCCTACAGCTTGTTGTTTTGGGCAGATCCGTTGGTCACAAGCCATTGGGATGTGCCTGTCTCTGCCTACTCCAGTTCTGGATTACTGGCTCACACTGCCACACTCTACTTTTCCATGAATGGTGGGGATCTGAACGATGGTCCACAGGCTTGCACACCATGCACTGTATCCATTGAGCTATCTCTCATCAGCCCCTGCATATTCAGTGTGTGAGTGTGCATGTGTGTGTGCACACTCAAGTGCGTGTGAGTGCATGTGTGAGTGCACATGTATGCATGTGTGTAAGATCAAAGCACAACCTCCTGTGGCATCCTTAGGGATACTGTTCACCCGTTTTGAGCCAAGGGCACACTGTGCCTGGAGATGACCAATTGGGCAAGCCATGGCAGCCAACAAATCTTGGGGATCCTCCTGTCTCTACCTCCCCAGCACCGGGATTACAAGCAATCACCCAGCATCTCAGGTCTCCCTGATGGCATGGCAAGTTCTTTTCCACTGAACCATCCATTCCCAGCCCACTTCTGGGCTTTTATTTCATATCTTGAAGGTATGATTCTACTGTCTTGACAGTCGCATGGTTTAAAGAATACAACTATAAAACTCCCCCTGTCTTCTGGCTTGCCTATCCTTTCTCCTGGGTTCTTTTCCTGTCTTCTTTCTTTGCTCTTCTGTAATGTCCTGTACTGTGTCCTTGGGTGTAAAAGCTCTTTAATTATCTTGCTTAGGGTTTGGAAACTTCATCTTATCTTGTCTTTCATCTATTTGAGAAATTCAGCCTTCATCTTCCAAAATACTATTCCTGTTGATTCTACCCTGAAGTTCGGTGCTTCCCTGTGTAACAAAGGAGAGCTTACTCAGAACTTCCAGGAACTCTTTGGTTATTTAGTACTATTTACGCTTTGTTTTTTAAGCCCTTTTCTCAGTCCATTAACTTGTCTTAGTTGTGTACAAAGTGCCATTATTCCTTTGGCTTTGTGTTTCAAAACATATTACATTTTCATATATTGTATGTACTCCAACTTTTTCAAATTATATTGTTTCTCTTTAAGAAAAAAAACAAGCCTAAAGCTTGTCCAGTCATTTGATAGTATATTACAAGTATCTTTAAAAACATGCTTTCTAAGCTAGATTAAGTACCCAAGGAGCTGAAGGGGTCTGCAACCCGATAGGTAGAACACCCATATGAACTAACCAGTACCCCCAGAGCTCATGTCTCTAGCTGCATATGTAGCAGAAGATGGCCTAGTTGGCCATCATTGGGAAGAGAGGCCTCTTGGTATTGCATACTTTATATACCCCAGTACAGGGGAATGCCAGGGCCAAGAAGCGGGAGTGGGTGGGTAGGGGAGCAGAGCTGGGGGAGTGTATAGGGGACTTTCAGGATGGCATTTGAAATGTATATATAAAGAAAATATCTAATAAAGAACATGCTTTCTTTGAGGTTCTGAAGATCAAACCCCAGCTCTTTCACATGCCATGCAAGTTCTCCCCCACCCCTTTTTATACCTTTAAAGAAACAGTTTGGGGACTGAAGAGAGAGCTGGATGAGTAGAGTACATGAAACTGAGTTTGGATTCTCAACAGCCTGATAAGCATCTGGGCATGCCTAGGTGTGTCTGTGACACTCATGCTGTGGGAGGAAAGACACAGCTCCAGCTGGGTGGTGACCTTTGTTCCTAGAAGTCAAGAGGGAAGGTTAAAGCAGCACTTCTGATGTCTCAGCCTGCCTTCCACAACGTGCTGCAATCTGCCAGTGTGCTTTAAGCCTAGTCCCAGGTAGCTGAAGGACAGCAATACCAACTCTTCTTTGCGAACTGGGTCATTTTTACCTTTCCCAAACATAGTTCCTTTCCATTAGACCCTCTGTACTTCCTGGCTTTCCACAAAAGGCCTCTAGAGACATGTTCAGCCTGAAGACCAATGGGACATGTGATCAGTGTGAGCCATGAATGCAGATCAACACAACCTTGTGAACTTACTTAAAACATTTTGAAGTGAGGATTTTTTTCCATTCTTTTCTCTGTTTTAGATTTAAAAAATGTGTTCATGCCGGGTGGTTGTGACACGTGCCTTTAATCCCAGCACTCTGGGGACAGAGGCATATGGATCTCTTGAGTTTGAAGGCAGCCTGGTCTACAAAGTGGGCTACTGGACAGACAAGGCTACACAGAGAAATCCTGTCTTGAAAAAAACAAAACAAAATAAAACAAATCAAATCAAAACAAAACAAAACACCAAGAACAGTAGCAATCACCACCTCAACAACACACGTGGTTCTTGAGGCCAGACTTTGTAGGTGTCAGGTCCTGCAGAAAGATTAGGTTGTCATGCCTGGTAGCACATGTATGCAGGCAGGTCTTAGCACAGTTTCAAATGCTACCACATGGTGGCAGTAGGAAGCAACAGAAGGGAACTGAAGAGGCTGACTTTCAAACCATATCCCAAGTTTGGACACAACTTCAGCAATTTGTCCTTAAGAGTTAGATCTCAAGTCTTCATGATGGCCAGACTTTCCTTCACCACTGAACAACACCTTCAGTTCAGCACATAATGTTGTAATCACTGGGTGAATTTCCTGTCAGAGTAGACCATGTTACCCCACCCTATTCTAAGTCTAATCTCATACTATATCTAATCAAAACACCGAATTTAGAGTGTTGAGAGGTTTCCAGATTTCAATAATTCTGATTTACTTAGAGTTCATCTTTATCAAAACTATGATTATTTCTTTCAAAAAACTTACAGTAGGCAGAAATTCTAGCTAAATAATTCAAGAAGTATGCATTATTTTACAATATATAGTATATACATTGTTTTATTATCACATTTACCTTATATTTGTATTTTATTGTTTATTCATATATTTATTAATATTTAGATTTTTACTACATAATATTTTGTTGTATTATGGTTTATGTTATCTCCACTTTGCTCATTTCTCTGTTAGGCTCTAATGGGTTGACTCTTTTATTCACATGTGTATCCTCTTTCCAATTTTGGTTTTCCAGTAGCGGCCTTGATTTAGAGTGTTTTCTGAATTGTCAGTCCCTAGTTTGGATCCTGTTACTCCTAGGATGAGAAAGCATTGACCATAGAACTCATATAATTCTGTTTTTGAAGAGCACCTTTCTTTCTTTTGGTGTATCCTTTTCTTCTGCCTCCTCATGACCCCTTGGCTCTTTCCATTCCCCACTGTATACAGGGTCCTGTGAAGAGCCTGTGGAAGTATCAGGGTCAGAGAGATTGGGAATCCTTTGACACAGGAAGCTGAATCCAGTACTTCACTACCATGCAACAAAGCAACCGTTGCTAGCTTCTGGGAAATGAGTCAGGAACTCTCATATTGGGTGGAGAATTAACTGCCCTTCTTTGAAATAGACTCCATGGCTCGCAACCCCTTGCAAGCACCACGTCAGGAGGATTTGGTGTGGGCACCTCCTTAGACAACTGCATTTATATCCGCACATATCCTCCCCCAACATAATTATGATTAATATATAAGTGATAGTAATGATAAACTCTTCTTTTTCATTTTTATTATTTTAGTTCTTTGTAATTTATTTTTTAAATTCCCATTTCATCCGAACCATAGCGGCCCTCCCTCCTCTCTTCCCAGTCCCAGCCTTACAAATCCCCTCCTACTACTACCTCCTACCCTTCAACTCAGAGAAGAAGTATCCCTGGAGTGCCACCATACCCTGGGACATCTGAACATGGGCTTTAATATCCTTATCCTAGCTTCCTGGAAGCCAGTCTCTTCCTAGCAGCCTTCAGATGAAGATGAACTCTCAGCTCTGCCTGCACCATGCCTGACTAGATGCTGCCATGCTCCTGCCTTGATAATAATGAACTAAAGCTCTGAATGTGTAAGCCAGCCCCAATTAAAGGTTGTCTTTGTAAGGGTTGCCTTGGTCGTGGTGTCTGTTCACAGCAGTAAAACCCTAACTAAGACACCTGGTCATCACCCATCTTCATCCCCTCTCCCACCTTGTTTCCTCTCTCCATCTACCTCTGATGACTCTTTTGTTTCCCCTTCTGAGTGAGAGTCTCATATCCTCACTTGGGGCCTCCTTATTACCCCATGTCTTTGGGTCTATTGATTGTAGTGTGGTTGTCCTGCACTTTATAGCTAATGTCCAATTATAAGTGAGTACATATCTTAGCAAATATCTTTCTGAGTCTGAATAACCTCGATCAGGATGATATTCCCAAGTTCTACTAATTTGCCTGCAAATTTCATGAAGTCTTTGTTTTTAATAGCTAAATTGTATTCCACTGTGTAGATGTAGCACATTTTCTTTATCCATTCTTCAGTTGAAGGATATCTAGGTTGTTTCCAGTTTCTGGATATTATGAATAAGGCTGCTTTGAATGTGGAGCAGGTGTCCCTCTGGTAATGAGAGGATCCTTTTGGGTATATGTCCAGGAATGGTATAGCTGGATCATGAGGTAGAACTATTCCCAATATTCTGAGAAACTGGCAGATTGATTTTTTTTTCGTCAGTTTAGGTATCATCCATTTATTATAAAAGGGAGGCATGGAAATTATTTACATGATGAAATAATTCACGACATCTGTGGAATGGGCAGTTTCACATGACATCATTTCATCAGCAATTTCAGTCCGCATACTTTCCAAAAATGTCACTATCTCTAAATAAGAAGAACTAATCCTTGTCGTCTAGAACTACTTCGTTGCCTCCATATTCTGGGAGAAGAACTTTATCTCCAACTTTCACACTGACAGGCTCAATCTCTCCACTCTTTCCTTTCCTGCCTGACCCCACAGCCACGACCGTTCCTTGCAATACTTTTCCTTGAGACTTTTCTGGAAGCATAATGCCACCTTTGGCTACAATTTCGGCGGCATTCCTTTCAACCAATACTCTGTCAGCAATCAGAAGAAACTTCCTAAATGCTTGTCCTGTCATGACTTGCACTGAAAGTGGTTGTGTAAGTTCACCAGCAATGGAGGACTGTTTCCCTTGCCCCACATCCACTCCAGCACGTGCTGTCACTTGGGTTTTTGATCTTAGCCATTCTGATGGGTGTAAGGTGGAATCTCAGAGTTGTCTGGATTTAAGTGAAGGACAGGTAAAATATTTTGAATTAAAAACATCAAAAAAGAGGGATAATATTATGGGTAGGGAGGTGGGGCAGATCAGGGGGGAGTTGGGCAGTTATGACTAATCAATAAACATAAGAAAAGAGTTAATAAAAATCATTAAAATATTTGGAATGTTAAAAATAATTTGAACTTGTCCCATCAATTCAATTCCTCAACACTTAAATTCAGTTGTTATAACTCACTAATTAATAATCTAAAGAAGAAAAAACCATGAAACCAAATGAAGTAATTTATTGAAATCCAACATTCATTCATGACTTTAAAACATGGCCAGCAATGTTGTTCAATAGTTAAGTTCTTTGCCTAGTATGCACAAGACCCTAGGTTCAATCATTGTACACGCACACATACACACACACACACACACACACACACACTCCCTCACTCATACAAACACTACAAGTAAAAGAAAAATTTCTACCAGAAGAAAAAAAGTCTATAGCAAACATCATACTCACTTTTTCAAAAATGAAGAACTTACCTTGAGATCGAGTACAAGATAGAGAGTAAAATGACATTTTCACTGATCATTTTTCTGGACTTGCAAACTAACCTAGTAGTTGAAGACACATAATAAACATGTAAAGTTTAGGTATAATATTTCAAAACTATCATAAATTACAAATTACATAATATTTTTAAAGAAAATATAATCTACTAGCCAAGTGACTGGCATTGTTAGGCAACCTTGTCTTTACAAAAGCAGCACTAGCCATGGACTCTCTGGAGTCAGGATTTTTATCTGTCTTCCTCAGTTCCCTCCTCTCCTCTTCTCATACCCTGCCAGCATTCTCCAGGACACTACACAGACTTTAGGGAGATAACACATTGCAAGGGTTTAAGAGTCCTATTGGAGTCTCAGCTCTGCTATAGGTCCCTTTACCTCTCTGGACACTAAGATCTTCACTTTGTGTAATGGAATGAATAAGCTCAAGTGCCTGACCACAGTTCTTTGCATGGTCTCTAGTTCTAAGACTCTTTGGTAGACTTTGTGAAAGTCATTAATGTTAATACCAATATATTCAAACTACAATCGAAGCCACACTTGTCTTAATTAGCTTTTCATCACTGTGGCAAGTGTCTGAGAGAAATTGTATACAATGGAAAAAAAAAAGTTCATTTGGGCTTATGATTTCAGAAGTTTTGGTACCAGCTCCATTGCTATGAGTCCGTGGTGAGTCAAAACACCATGGAAGTGGGCTCCTGTAACACAGGAGGACACTCACATCATCAAGGCCTGTAAGCGAAGGGTGAGACCTAGCGGGACTTGGAACAAGATATAGATAGCATCTAAGCACATGTTCCCATTGACCTGCTTCTCCCACCTAGGTCCTACCTCTGCAAGTTCCTACCACCTTCCAATAATGTTACCAAAGTATGAATCTATCAGTGGATTAATCCATTGGTTAGATCAGAGCCTCAGGATCTAAATACCTTTTAATGGTTAGGTCTGCTAGCTATGATCAAAGCCGTCAGTCCACATGTCTTTACAGGGAGATTGGGAAACATTATATACAAACCGTAGCAATATTAAAAGCATGACATAGTGCCCTATTCAGGGTGTTTTGGGATATAGATTTTGGTGGGTTCATTTTTGCCCACTATTAAATCAAAATTTGCACATCTTCTAGAAAGATAAACACCTTCCAGATAAAAGCACAAAAATTTCCTGCTGGCCTCACTGGTCAACTATTTGTTTTTAAATAATTCAAAATTTATTAAAGGGAACTTACAAATAAAAACCATCACACAGTGAAATTAGCCAGACCCAAAGTCTATAAATTTCAGTGAACTTCTATCCAGTTGGAACAACCATTTTGAAGATTTGGAGCTTCACGTTAGATTTTACCCTTTCATTATCTAGTACATGTTTAGGAATTTACCCACCACAAAAACTTGGAGAACCCCAAACAGAGTTAAAACGGGAAGAACTCTTAGTTCTATAATCTCTTTCATGACTCAAGTGTTTATTACCTGTATTCAGTCCTTCATCACCCAGTCTCCTTTTCTCTTTTCTGCATGCTATATTTTACCCAAAGGCAATTTCTAGTGTGTACTAGATGAAACACACACACACACACACACACACTTATACATACATGTTAAGCTAGAGTTTGTGTATGAGGAAGAACATGTATTGTTTTCTTTCTGAGATTAAGTGACTGTGTGTGATATTGTATATGCTCAGTGTATTCATTTTCCTTCAAATATGATTTTATTTTTCTTTAGAGCTAAATAATTGTCCATTTTATATACATGCCAGATTTTCATTTTCCATTCATCAGTTGATAGACAACAAGGTTTGTTTCATTTCCTTGTTATAGTGAATAAGCATCAATAGACATGAGAGGTGCAAATATCCCTGTGGCAGATTATCAAATTCTCTGGGTATGTGCCTAGGAGTGATATAGCAGGGCCATGCAGTAGTTCTAGCTATAGTTTTTGAGAAATCACCCCACTTATTTTCATATTGGTTGTATTAATTTGTACTTCAACTAGTGAACAAAAGTCTGTCCCTTTCTCCCTCAATGCCTCCTCTCTTCTTCCCCTCCCTTCTCTGTCTCTCTGTCTCTCTCTCTCTCTCTCTCTCTCTCTCTCTCTCTCTCTCACTTCCTCTCACTCTGGCTCTCTCTTGCTTCTCTCTCTCTCTCTCTCTCTCTCACTTCCTCTCACTCTGGCTCTCTCTTGCTTTCACTCTCCCATTCTCTCACATTGTCAGTCTTATTCATGATAGACATTTTGACTGGGAGGAGGTGGTATCTCATCAAAAATACTTTTGATTTTCATTTCTCTAATGGCCAGGGGTATTAAATGTTTCCAAAAACAGTCATTGGTTGTTTGTGGTTTTCCTTCCTTTTTTTTTTAAACTGTTCATTCAATTAGTTGACCAAATTGTTGATTAGTAGTTTCCTTGTCTTAGTGTTTGCAATTTGCAATTCTTTGTAAATTACAGATATTGGCCCCTTGTCTAAAGTACAGCTGGTGAAGACTTTCTAATGTTCTGTCTTATCTCTTGATACTTTATTTTATTAGTGTGCAACCCCTTTTCATTCTCAGGAGTCTCATCTTGCTGATACCTGGGGCTAGTTCCTATGTTAATGCTGTTCTATATAGAATTTTCTTGTCTGCCAAAAAGTCCTAAGGAGTATTCTTCATGTTATCATCTACAAGTTCTAGTGATTTGGGTTCTAAATTATCCTCTTTGATCCATTATGAATAGGGTTTATACAAGGTGAAAGCTATGAATGTTAATTTCATTCTTCTATAGGTAGTTTTTGAGCACAAATTGTTGGCACAATGGTAGCACAAACCTTGTGGACATATCCAACTAATATCTGCCTTCATTTAAGGCCCATTCCACAAGGTGGAACAAGAACCAGACATTCGATAGTCTAGGACCCAAGGTAAAACCAAATAATACTGGTCTAAAAAAATTAACAAACAGACAACACCAAATCAAACTGACCCAAACTGAACTTGTAATGATAAAATGGCTTCTAATGGCACTTTGCTATACTCATAGATCATCATTACAGAAGCTTCCTTCTATGGCAGATGGGAACAAATACTGAGGCCTCTAGCCAGACATGCATAAAGTAAGAGACCTTGAAACATTTGGCCCTAAATTGGAGTCTTCATCAAATCCTTCCCCTCCCAGGACTCAGAGAACCCCACAGAGGAGGAGGAAGAGAGGGTGTATGAGCCAGAAGGCGTGGAGGAAATAAGGCCTCTAAGTCAACAAGATGAAAGTCCATATGACCTCTCAGAGACTGAGGCAGCATGAACAGGGCCTGCACAGCTCTGCATCAGGCCTTTTTATATCTATTATAACTTCAAGTTTAGTGTTTGTGTAGGGTTTCTGAATGTATATGAATGAGTGTGCTTCTGATTCTTTATGCCTTCCTTTTGGCTCTTTTCCTTGTTTGTCTTGTTCAACTCCAATGTGATAGTTTTTGTTTTGTCTTAGTATATTTTATTTTGTTATATATTATTATTATCATTTAGAAGCCTGTTCTCTTCTTTTCTGTTCTTTGCTTTTCTCTCTTCTCTTCTTTCCTTCCTTCCCTTCCTTCCCTCCTTCCTTCCTCCCTCCCTCCCTTTCTTTCTTCTTTCTTTCTTTCTTTCTTTCTTTCTTTCTTTCTTTCTTTCTTTCTTTCTTTCTTTCTTTCTATTTTTGAGACAGGGTTTCTCTCTGTAGCCCTGGCTGTCCTGGAACTCACTCTGTAGACCAGGCTGGCCTTGATCTCAGCAATCTGCCTGCCTCTATCTCCCAAGTGCTAGGACTAAGGGCAGGTGCAACCACTGCCCAGCCTTTTCTTTTCTTCTTTATAGAACAAAGTTTTTTTTATTGAAAATTAGTACAGGGGTTCCGGGACTCCGCCGAACTTAGGAAATTAGTCTGAACAGGTGAGAGGGTGCACCACAGAACCGGACAGCTTCTGGGACAGGCGGAGGCACAGAGCCGCTGAGGCAGCACCCTTTGCGGGCCGCAGACAGCCGGCCACTGTCCGGACCAGAGGACAGGTGTCTGCCTGGCTCGGAAGGCCTCAGCCTCAGGAGTAGCAGGCGCCACCTTGGTTCCGGGACTCCACCGAACTTAGGAATTTAGTCTGCACAGGTGACAGTCTGCACCACAGAAGCTGACAGCTTCTGGGACCTGCCAAAGCAACACAGCTTCTGAGAAAGGTCCTGTTATGGGCCTTCTTCTTCGGCCAGGAGGAGGTCCAAACACAAGATATCTGCGCACCTTCCCTGTAAGAGAGCTTGCCAGCAGAGAGTGCTCTGAGCACTCAAACTCAGAGGAGAGAATCTGTCTCCCAGGTATGCTGATAGATGGTAACAGAATCACCAGAAGAACAATCTCTAAACAGAGTCAACTATAACAACTAACTCCAGAGATTACCAGATGGCGAAAGGTAAACGTAGGAATCTTACTAACAGGAACCAAGACCACTCACCATCATCAGAACCCAGCACTCCCACTTCGCCCAGTCCAGGGCACCCCAACACACCCGAAAACCTAGACCCAGATTTCAAAGCATATCTCATGATGATGGTAGAGGACATCAAGAAGGACTTTAATAACTCACTTAAAGAAATACAGGAGAACACTGCTAAAGAGTTACAAGTCCTTAAAGAAAAACAGGAAAACACAATCAAACAGGTAGAAGTCCTTACAGAAAAAGAGGAAAAAACATACAAACAGGTGATGGAAATGAACAAAACCATACTAGACCTAAAAAGGGAAGTAGACACAATAAAGAAAACTCAAAGTGAGGCAACACTGGAGATAGAAACCCTAGGAAAGAAATCTGGAACCATAGATGCGAGCATCAGCAACAGAATACAAGAGATGGAAGAGAGAATCTCAGGTGCAGAAGATTTCATAGAGAACATCGGCACAACAATCAAAGAAAATGGAAAAATGCAAAAAGATCCTAACTCAAAATATCCAGGAAATCCAGGACACAATAAGAAGAACGGATAATAGAAAGTGGATAATAAAAACCTACGGATAATAGAAGTGGATGAGAATGAAGATTTTCAACTCAAAGGACCAGCAAACATCTTCAACAAAATTATTGAAGAAAACTTCCCAAATCTAAAGAAAGAGATGCCTATGAACATACAAGAAGCCTACAGAACTCCAAATAGACTGGACCAGAAAAGAAATTCCTCCCGACACATAATAATCAGAACAACAAATGCACTAAGTAAAGATAGAATACTAAAAGCAGTAAGGGAAAAAGGTCAAGTAACATATAAAGGCAAGCCTATCAGAATTACACCAGATATTTCACCAGAGACTATGAAAGCCAGAAGAGCCTGGACAGATGTTATACAGACACTAAGAGAACACAAATTCCAGCCCAGGCTACTATACCCAGCCAAACTCTCAATTACCATAGATGGAGAAACCAAAGTATTCCACGACAAAACCAAATTCAAACATTATCTCTCCATGAATCCAGCCCTTCAAGGGATAATAACAGAAAAAAACCAATACAAGAACGGGAACAACGCCCTAGAAAAAAAAAGAAGGTAATCCCTCAACAAACCTAAAAGAAGACAGCCACAAGAACAGAATGCCAACTTTAACAACAAAAATAACAGGAAGCAACAATTATTTTTCCTTAATATCTCTTAACATCAATGGTCTCAACTCCCCAATAAAAAGACATAGACTAACAAA
Source organism: Mus musculus (assembly GCF_000001635.26). Taxonomy (NCBI): domain Eukaryota; kingdom Metazoa; phylum Chordata; class Mammalia; order Rodentia; family Muridae; genus Mus; species Mus musculus. Next base: position 81,393,421 of record NC_000078.6, on the reverse strand, counting down.
CTGGCTACACAAACAAGACCCAACATTTTGCTGCTTATAGGAAACTCATCTCAGAGAAAAAGATAGACACTACCTCAGAATGAAAGGCTGGAAAACAATTTTCCAAGCAAATGGTATGAAGAAACAAGCTGGAGTAGCCATCCTAATATCTGATAAGATTGACTTCCAACCCAAAGTCATCAAAAAAGACAAGGAGGGGCACTTCATTCTCATCAAGGGTAAAATCCTCCAAGAGGAACTATCAATTCTGAATATCTATGCTCCAAATACAAGGGCAGCCACATTCATTAAAAAAAAAAAAAACTTTAGTAAATCTCAAAGCACACATTGCACCTCACACAATAATAGTGGGAGACTTCAACACACCACTTTCACCAATGGACAGATCATGGAAACAGAAACTAAACAGGGACACAGTGAAACTAACAGAAGTTATGAAACAAATGGATCTGCCCCTCCTCTACAGAACATTTTATCCTAAAACAAAAGGATATACCTTCTTCTCAGCACCTCATGGTACCTTCTCCAAAACTGACCACATAATAGGTCACAAAACAGGCCTCAACAGATTCAAAAATATTGAAACTGCCCCATGCATCCTATCAGATCACCATGCACTAAGGCTGATCTTCAATAACAAAATAAATAATAGAAAGCCAACATTCATGTGGAAACTGAACAACACTCTTCTCAATGATCCTTGGTCAAGGAAGGAATAAAGAAAGAAATTAAGGACTTCTTAGAGTTCAATGAAAATGAGGCCACTTCATACCCAAACTTATGGGACACAATGAAAGCATTTCTAAGAGGAAAACTCATAGCTCTGAGTGTCTCCAAAAAGAAATTAGAGAGAGCATACATTAGCAGCTTGACAACACACCTAAAAGCTCTAGAACAAAAGGAAGCAAATTTACCCAAGAGGAGTAGACGGCAGGAAATAATCAAACTCAGGGACGAAATCAACCAAGTGGAAACAAAAAGAACTATTCAGAGAATCAACCAATCGAGGAGCTGGTTCTTTGAGAAAAATCAACAAGATAGAAAAACCCTTAGCCAGACTCAGTAGAGGGCACAGGGAAAGCATTCTAATTAACAAAATCAGAAATGAAAAGGGAGACATAACAAGAGATCCTGAAGAAATCCAAAACACCATCAGATCCTTCTACAAAAGGCTATGCTTAACAAAACTGGAGAACCTAGATGAAATGGAGAAGTTTCTAGACAGATACCAGGTACCAAAGTTGAATCAAGATCAGGTTAATGATCTAAACAGCCCGATATCCCCCAAAGAAATAGAAGCAGTCATTAATAGTCTCCCAACCAAAAAAAGCCCAGGACCAGATGGGTTTAGTGCAGAGTTCTATCAGACCTTCAAAGAAGATCTAATCCCAGTTCTTCACAAACTATTCCACAAAATAGAAACAGAAGGTACTCTACCCAACTCATTCTATGAAGCCACAATTACTCTGATACCTAAACCACAAAAAGACCCCACAAAGATAGAGAACTTCAGACCAGTATCCCTTATGAATATTGATGCAAAAATCCTCAATAAAGTTCTTGCTAATGGAATCCAAGAACACATCAAAACAATCATCCATCCTGACCAAGTAGGTTTCATCCCAGGGATGCAGGGATGGTTCAATATACAGAAATCCATCAACGTAATCCAGTATATAAACAAACTCAAAGACAAAAACCACATGATCATCTCGTTAGATGCTGAGAAAGCATTTGACAAAATCCAACACCCATTCATGATAAAAGTCTTGGAAAGATCAGGAATTCAAGGCCCATACCTAACCATGATAAAAGCAATCTACAGCAAACCAGTAGCCAGCATCAAAGTAAATGGTGAGAAGCTTGAAGCAATCCCACTAAAATCAGGGACTAGACAAGGCTGTCCACTCTCTCCCTACCTATTCAATATTGTACTTGAAGTCCTAGCCAGAGCAATTAGACAACAAAAGGAGATCAAGGGGATACAAATTGGAAAGGAAGAAGTCAAATTATCACTTTTTGCTGATGATATGATATGATATGATATGATATGATAGTATATATACGTGACCCTAAAAATTCCACCAGAGAACTCCTAAGCCTGATAAACAGCTTCAGTGAAGTAGCTGGATATAAAATTAACTCAAACAAGTCAATGGCCTTTCTCTACACAAAGGACAAACAGGCTGAGAAAGAAATTAGGGAAACAACACCCTTCTCAAAAGCCACAAATAATATAAAATACCTAGGCGTGACTCTAACTAAGGAAGTGAAAGATCTGTATGATAAGAACTTCAAGTCTCTGAAGAAAGAAATTAAAGAAGATCTCAGAAGATGGAAAGATCTCCCATGCTCATGGATCGGCAGGATCAATATAGTAAAAATGGCTATCTTGCCAAAAGCAATCTACAGATTCAATGCAATCCCCATCAAAATTCCAACTCAATTCTTCAACGAATTTGAAAGGGCAATCGGCAGATTCATCTGGAATAACAAAAAACCGATGATAGCAAAAACTCTTCTCAAGGATAAAAGAACCTCTGGTGGAATCACCATGCCCGACCTAAAGATGTACTACAGAGCAATTGTGATAAAAACTGCATGGTACTGGTATAGCAACAGACAAGTAGACCAATGGAACAGAATTGAAGACCCAGAGATGAACCCACACACCTATGGTCACTTGATCTTTGACAAGGGAGCTAAAACCATCCAGTGGAAAAAAGATAGCATTTTCAACAAATGGTGCTGGCACAACTGGCTGTTATCATGTAGAAGATTTCGATTGATCCATTCCTATCTCCTTGTACTAAGGTCAAATCTAAGTGGATTAAGGATCTCCACATAAAACCAGAGACACTGAAACTTATAGAGGAGAAAGTAGGGAAAAGCCTCGAAGATATGGGTACAGGGAAAAATTCCTGAATAGAACAGCAATGGCTTGTGCTGTAAGATCGAGAATCGATAAATGGGACCTCATAAAATTGCAAAGCTTCTGCAAGGCAAAAGACACCGTCAATAAGACAAAAAGACCACCAACAGATTGGGAAAGGATCTTTACCTATCCCAAATCAGACAGGGGACTAATATCCAGTATATATAAAGAAGTCAAGAAGGTAGACTCCATAAAATCAAATAACCCCATTAAAAAATGGGGCTCAGAACTGAACAAAGATTTCTCACCCGAGGAATACCGAATGGCAGAGAAGCACCTGAAAAAATGTTCAACATCCTTAATCATCAGGGAAATGCAAATCAAAACAACCCTGAGATTCCACCTCACACCAGTCAGAATGGCTAAGATGAAAAATTCAGGTGGCAGCAGATGCTGGAGAGGATGTGGAGAAAGAGGAACACTCCTCCATTGTTGGTGGGATTGCAAGCTTGTACAACCACTCTGGAAATCAGTCTGGCGGTTCCTCAGAAAATTGGACATAGTACTACCAGAGGATCCAGTAATACCTCTTCTGGGCGTATATCCAGAAGATGCCCCAACCGGTAAGAAGGACACATGCTCCACTATGTTCATAGCAGCCTTATTTATAATAGCCAGAAGCTGGAAAGAACCCAGATGCCCCTCAACAGAGGAGTGGATACAGAAAATGTGGTACATTTACACAATGGAGTACTACTCAGCTATTAAAAAGAATGAATTTATGAAATTCCTAGGCAAATGGATGGACCTGGAGGGCATCATCCTGAGTGAGGTAACCCAATCACAAAGGAACTCTCACAATATGTACTCACTGATAAGTGGATATTAGCCCAGAAACTTAGAATACCCAAGATATAAGATATAATTTGCTAAAAACATTAAACTCAAGAGAACGAAGACCAAAGTGTGGACACTTTGCCCCTTCTTAGAATAGGAAACAAAACACCCATGGAAGGAGGTACAGAGACAAAATTTGGAAGTGTGACGAAAGGATGGACCATCTAGTGATTGCCATATCCAGAGATCCATCCCATGATCAGCTTCCAAACGCTGACACCATTGCATACACTAGCAAGATTTTGCTGAAAGGACCCAGATAGATATAGCTGTCTCTTGTGAGACTATGCCAGGGCCTAGCAAACACAGAAGTGGATGCTCACAGTCAGCTATTGAATGGACCACAGGGCCCCCAATGGAGGAACTAGAGAAAGCACCCAAGGAACTAAAGGGATCTGCAACCCTATAGGTGGAACAACATTATGAACTAACCAGTACCCCGGAGCTCTTGTCTCTAGCTGCATATGTATCAAAAGATGGCCTAGTCGGCCATCACTGCAAAGAGAGGCCCATTGGACTTGCAAACTTTATATGCCCCAGTACAGGGGAACACCAGGGCCAAAAAGGGGGAGTGGGTGGGTAGGGGAGTGGGGGTGGGTGGGCATGGGGGACTTTTGGTATAGCATTGGAAATGTAAATGAGCTGAATACCTAATAAAAAATGGAAAAGAAAAAAGAAAAAGAAAACACAGTGAACACAGGAACCCAATACCCAGTCACTTCACATTTCAGAGCGCACAAGAAGGAGGTGTAATTACAGTGGTTAATTGGTTCCTGGTAAAATGTCACTGCAGATGAGAGCTCATTAATATGGCATTTCAATCACAAGAGATGCCAGGTGTTTTATTTAGGGTCTATGATGTGCTGGCCTGACTTCCTTCTTGGGTTACTTCTCTCCGTGGAAAAGAAACTACAAACATCAATTTGTACCTTATGATCAAAAAATATGCTTTTCGTAATATATGTTTAAGAAAAAAAAGAACAAAAAATTAAAACAAAAAAAATCCCAAAAAAGCCTGCATATCATGTTCACAGATATGCTTCTACATAATATAGAAAATGTATCCCACATTTTAAAAAATAAACTTTGCAGTTATTGTATTTAAAAAAAAATTGATCTAGTCAAGTTTGCTGTCCTAGCAAGATAATAGGTCATGAGGCTAATTGCTATTTCTGCTTTTGTAATCAAACTTCTTTTATTCTGCTCAATGCTACAACAACTGCCAGACATATATGTTAAAATAGGACCCTGCCTACACAGACAGAATCCATGTAATCTTGGGTTTTGGACTTTATATGTCTTGGACTGATATGACTAGGTGCTACATCTTAGGAGTACTCTCAATTGCAATCCTAGTGCCATGAGGATTGGGGGCTAAGATATAATATAGCCTATTATTACAATTAATTGTTAATTATATTATTATATTATTAGTTAATATTATAATATTATTATAATCTATTCATAGTCATGGTGAATCTCTGAGTTATACCAGACAGGAGCTTGATGGTGTTTGTCTTGCTTTGTTTGGGGTGATGCTCATTTTGTTTTCTAGATTTGGGTCATTTTAGTGCTGCATGGATTTGAGTTGTTTTTTTTTGTTGTTGTTGTTGTTAAAAAGAATTTAAAGTTAGATGAGTTGGGAAGAGGAGAGGATCCAGATGAACTTGGGAGAGGGAAAAATATGATCAAAATATATTTAAATATAAAAATTGTTTTAAACTAAAAAAATAAAATATAGAGAGGTCTTTAGTGATATGCATGGCTGTTCCCTCATTTATATACTATATACATAAATATAATTTTATATTATAGACGTTCTACATTATATATTTGTGAGTCTATGAGTGAGTATGTGTGTTAGCCAGGCCTCACCCCTAGACTACTTTACTGGCCATTTCTAGCCCCTCAAAATACAGGTGGCCAAACTTCACCCTATACAGAAAATTCTCGAACTCGAAGCACCACCAATCCCAGAGCTTGCCCCAAGATCAGGCCTCAGAATGCCACCAATTTGAGGCCACCCTTGAAAGCTCCACTACCCTCTAACCAAAAAAATCCCTGTATGAAGCCTACCTTAGGCTAAGTTCTTTGCTATTTTTTCCTCTTTCCCAATAAATCTTGTGTGTAAGAAAAAAAAAAAAAAAGAAAAAAGAAAATTAGTACAGGGAGCTGAAACCCTTCAAGAATTGGAGATATGGCAATTGATGTAGTCATGCATTAGGACACATCAAAATGTTTGGCTTTTTAATGAGCTTTATTTTAAACAGTACAAAGCTAAAATGCCTCTACAGGAAAATAACTGGAAAATTAACATTATGTAGTAATAATACCATGGAATACTTAGTGATGTACATGCAAAGCAGCTCTATTTAGCATTGGTCATGTATTCCTGAAACACAATGCCTGGAATTTTGTAATGAGAGACAGAAAAGGAGTGGATGGTGGATAGGAGGGAACTTGGGGAGGAACTGAGAGGAGTAGAAGGAAAGGAAACCATAATCAGGACACATTTTGTGATGATAAAAAAAAAATCTATTTTCAATAAAGGGACTGGAAACAGAAGCTCCCCCACAGTGTGTAATATTGTTTTGTTTTTGAATTTTCATCAGAAATTAGGTATCTGTAGTTGGTGGACTTAAGTCTGAGTTCTTAATTCAGTTCTATTGATCAACATATTTGGTTTTGAGCCAATACCATGCTTTTAAAAATTTTTTGCTATAACTCTGTGTAGTACAACTTGAGATAGAACATGGCAATGCCTCCAGCTGTTCTCCTATCATTCAGGCTTGTTTTAGCTATGTGTGTGTGTGTGTGTGTGTGTGTGTGTGTGTGTGTGTGTGTGTGTGTGTGTGTGTTTGTATTTACATATGAAGGTGAAAATTGGTCTTTCAATTTCTGTGAAGGATTGTGTCCCAGTTTTGATGTAGATTGCATAAAACTTTTGATTGCTTTTGCTTTGATGGCCATTTTCACTATATAATCCTAACAATCCATGAGCATAGAAAATCTTTACATCATTTGATATCTTCTTCTTCTTTCACTTTCTGGGCTAGAGCTATCCCAAGATATTCTGCTTCTTGTTGTTCTTGGTTTTGTGGTTATTGTGAAGGGTGTTGTTTCTTTGATATTTTTCTCTCAAGGCCTTTGTAACTTGTGTACACAGGGCTACTGATTTTTAGGTGTTAATTCTGTACCATTCTTCTTTCCTAAAAACACTTATCAAGTGTAAAATTTCCCAGTAGAGTATTTAGGATCTCTTGTGGATACAATCCTATCATCTGCAAATAAAAATACTTTGAATTGTTTTTTTCCTATTTGATCCTCTTCTCATGCCTTACAACTCTAGCTAATACTTCAAGTACTGTTGTGAATAGTATGGAGAAAACGAACATTTTTGCACTCTCTTGTGTGTTTTTCTCTGTTTAGGTTGGTATTGGCTATGAGCTTGCTGGATGCTACCTTTATTATGCTGAGGTATGTCACGTGTACGTCTAATCTGTCCAGGACTCTGATTGATCATGAAGGGATGCTGGATCTTGTCAAAGGACTTTTCTGCATCTAATGAGATCATCATGTGGCTTTTGTCTCTCAGTTTGTTTATGTGGTTTATTATGCTTATCAGTTTGCTTGATGACCAATCCAGCTCAGTCAGACAACAGGGTCTCAAGCGAGGGAGTGAGGATTGAAAAGAAAAAGACAATTCAAAAACATTATAGCATGACTATATTGTGCAGATTTTTGAAGTATGCCCATATGATTCTCTGCACTGCCTCACTGTCTGTTGTGATGTTTCCCTTTTGTCTCTAATTTTATTAATATGGATCTTTCCTTTCCATTTTTTTTTTGTTTATTTGACTAAGGGCTTATTAATCTTACTGATTTTTCTCAAAGAACCAACTCTTTTTTTTAATTGATTCTTTGTATTGTTGGTTTTTTGGTTTCTATTATATTGATTTCAGTTCTCAGTTTAATTTTTTCATCCTTTGGGGTGTTAGTTCTTTTAGTTTTTTAGTTCTAGAGTTTTCAGGTGTGCCATGAAGTGGCTAATATGAGACTTCTTTTTTTGTTTTTTGTTTTTTTCTTAATGTAGGCACTTCTGACTATGAACTTGCCTTTTGGAACTGCCTTTATTGTTTCCCACAGTTTAGGTATGCCATATTTTCATTTTCTTTTCTTTTTTTTTTAAGATTTATTTATTTATTATATGTAAGTACACTGAAGACACTCCAGAAGAGGGCGCCAGATCTCGTTACGGATGGTTGTGAGCCACCATGTGGTTGCTGGGATTTGAACTCCAGACCTTCAGAAGAGCAGTCGGGTGCTCTTACACACCGAGCCATCTCACCAGCTCCCTATATTTTCATTTTCACTAAATAATAAAAGTTTTAAAATGCATTCTTGATTTCTCTCTTGTCCCATTTTTTCCAATAATTAACTTTTAAATTCACTTTACATCCAGATTTTACTCCATTCCCCCTCTTCTCCCAGTCCCACCCTTACAAGTCCCTCTCCCCATTGCCCACTCCCCTTCTCTGAAGACAAGAGGAGCCACCCTTGGGTACCACTCCATCCTGGGCTGATATCTGGTCCCAGCAGGACTAGGCACCTCCTCTCCCACTGAAGCCCAACCAGGTGGTACAGGTAGGAGTTAAGGAGGCCCAATGGCAGGGAACAGAGACTAAGACAGCCCATCTCTCTACTTTCCATACCCCCACTTACCCTGTTAGGGAACTCACATGAAGATCAAGCTACATTTGCTACAAATGTGTAGGGGGGTCTAGGTCTAGCCTCTGCATGCTCCCTGGTTGGCAGCCCAGGCTCTATGAGTTCCCATGGTCCCAGGTTACTTGATTCTATAAGTCTTGTGTTGTTCTTGTCTCCTCTGGCTTGGTCACTTCTATCTCCCAGTCTTCTCTAGAAGATTCTCTAAGCTCTGCCTGATGTGTTTGGCTGTGCGTCTCTGTAACTGCCTCCATCTACTGTTGGATGAAACTTCACAGGAGACATTTATGCTAGGCTCCTATCTGCAAGCATAGCAGAGTATCGTGGAGAGTGTCAGGGTTTGACGCTCTCAAATGGGTTGGGTCAGTTTTCATGAGTTTATATACTTTCTGTTGTTGTGGATATTCATCTTTCATCCATTGAGGTCAGGTAAAATGTAAATGTCATTTCAATTTTCTTTTATCTGTTGACACTAACTTTGTGTATGAGTATGCGGCCAATTTTGGAGAAAGTTACAGGAGGTGCTGAGAAGGTATAATCTTTTGTGTTTGGATGAAATGGCCTGCCAATATTGTTTTGTTTTGTTTTGTTTTGTTTTCCTACATCCATCTGATTTATGATGTCATGTAAGTCCAGTATTTTTCGGTTTACTTTTGGTCTGTGTGACCTGTCTGTTGAAAGTGGAGTATTAAAGTAACCCACTCACAGTGTATGGAGGTTAATTGGTTTTAACTCTAGAAGTATTGCTTTTATGAACTTGGGTGCCCTATGTTTGCTGCATACATGTTTAGAATTTCAGTATCTTCTTGGTGGATTTTTTCTTTGATTTGGTATCCTTCCCTATCTCTTCTGATTAGTTTTGCTTTGAGTTCTATTTTGTCAAATGTTAAGATGGCCACGTGGCTTTCTTCTTTGGTACCTTTGCTTGGAATATCTTTCCCATTCGTTTATTTTGAGGTGATGTCTAGCTTTGATTAGGTAAAGTGTGTTTCTTGGATGCACCAGAAAGATGGATCCTCTCTTTTAATCCAATCTATTAATCTATGGGGTTTTTTGTTAATTGAGGAATTGAGCCCATTAGTACAAGAATTATCATTGTGCAACGTTTATTGATTCCTGTTATTTTGTTGTGATGATGTGGGTTTTCCTCCTCCTTTGATTTACTGGTATGACATTATTTATTCCTTTGCCTAATATTATTGTTGTTGTTGAGTGTGGTTGACCCCTTCAGATTGAAATTTTCCTTCAACTCCTTTCTGTAGAGCTTGCTTTTTAAATAAATACTTGTTAAATTTCGTTTTACCATGGAATACTTTACTTTCTCTGTCTATTGTGATTGATAGATTTTCTGGAAATGGGGGTCTGAGCTAGCAAATGTGTTCTTTTAGAGTTTGTAAAACATCTGTCAAGGCCCTCTGGGCCCAACACAAGTAGTGCTGAAAAGGGTCTGTTCTGATAGCACCCAATGATGGAGGAGGTTGCTGATGGCAGCCAGTGACTAGACTGATCACTTAGAAGATTTTTTTCTGAGGGAATAAAGCTTGATAATTTTGGGACCAGCACTCCCTGGAAAATTAAAGTATTTTCTATTCCAAGTACAAATATGTGTATGCAATGTCTTAAAACTCACTTTGCTCCTTTTCTAACCCATCCAGTCCTTGCTATTCTATAAGGAAAGGGGCATACTTCTGCTCTTAAGTCTAACTTGATTATATCTTTCTGGCAAACATTTTAAACCATCTCCTTAAACTTTCTATCAACTACTATAACCCCCTAAAACTATTTAAATCAAATCAGGAATTCCATAAAATCATTGATTCACCTAAACTATATTGTTTGATGAAAGCTCATCTTCATGTTGAGCTACAGGAAAATTTCCCAATAGAGTAGGCTATGACACAGGAAGTAATCACATCAGGCTATAGGCAGTGAGCGACTTCCCATGACCAATCATACCATACCAGATACATGAGGAATATAGAAATGAAAAACATAAGAAGGCATCATTATCAAGCAATCCTGGAATGGAGCACCCAAGCTCAATGGGTGATACTACCCCTGGGAGATTGGTTCTGGGTACTATAAGAAAGAAGGCTGAGCCAGTAGAGTGCAAGCCAGTAAGCAGTACTCTTCCATGGCCTCTGCCTAAGTTCCTGCCTCCAGTTTCCTGTTCTGCTTTGAGTTTCTGCTCCAACTTCCCTCCATCACAGAGTGTAACTTGAGAGTTGTAAGTGAAAACAAACCAATTTCTCTCTAACTTGATTTCCTTTATGATGTTTATTCACAGCAATAGGAAACCTAACTAAGACTGATACCAACCAAGTAGAGTAAAAGTCAAATGAAGGTGATAAGCTAAGTCAGTCAATTTCCATAGTGAATTGAAATTATATACATGTAATACAGTGTTAAAACGGTATTTTAATGGGTAGGCAGGGGTGCTCTCAGATGTTAATGATGTATGAATGATGAAAGAGGTATAAAACAAGCTAAACCTAGACACTTTGCTAGACATACTCCTTTGAGGTTTACCTAGCATACAATCAGATACAAACACTTAAAATGCAGCAGATGAGTTTTACTTAGACACAATAAAACTTATCTGTTTTACTTGGACACCATCATGTGAGAAGACTTGACTCTCATTTTCCATCACTCCAGAAATGTTCTTCCATGCCTCATCACTCCATATATCAGGCATTTGCTGATTGTCTCAGTAATCCCATTCATCAGTCTGCAATGTTCTACAGCTCCCTTCAATGAAAGCACGTACAGAGAATAACCTTTGGTCTAGTTCCTTCTCTTAGTCACTACCTCTTGGGTAGTCACTCATGCCACTTTGAATGTCAGAAATTCACTGATGTTAATGTAGAGGATCATTCAATTAATCAGTTTATCTGTCTCTAAACTTTAGGTGTTATGACTTAGGAGTGGCATTTTATTTTAAGTATTTGGAATAAGCTTAGAAATAATAATGCTATGAACCGTCATAGGTAAGAATATGTTTATAGGGTTTTGAGGACTGGTTATCACTCACTTATTTTAATAAGAAACTATGTTTTACAACCTGTTGTTTTTCTTTTCGTGATACCTATGTAGTTTTAACATTCTGTCAATGACCTCTAGTTGGTTTACTTCTTTGTATTTTTACTGAAAAAAAATTCCATACAACCTATTTCTTTCATGATTTATTATTCTCCATTTCCTTTAACATCTTTCAGAAGCCATCTAGAAAGGGCTATGACAAGCAAGTGCATTTTGTACAGATCACCCACTGTTTTTCATGGTTGTGATGGGTGTGCTCTGAGATGCCGGGTTTTCAGAGAATTCATTGCTTCTCACTGCAGAAAAGCTTTTCTGCCCCTATTACAGAGATGAATGCATTTTTTTTTCTGGGTATTTATCTACTCTCTTGGGCATATCTACTGTAGATTCAGTATGAGGATGTAGTTTCATGTAGTACTGCTATATAGATGAATTCAGGCTTTCATAATTCCTGACCATGATTTTATAGAACTTCCTAAATTGATACAAGTAATCTTATTGCACCCCCCCCACCCCATAGAATAAAAGCTACAAGTAGAGTTCTGTAAGCCTTCATGTGTCATGGGCTAATTGCACTAGGGGGAAAAAGGCTTGGAATAAATTTATAATCTAGGAAAACATTTCTTCTAGGTTAATAATGAGGCCACTATCTGGTAACCAAAAGTCATAAACTTGGAATGGACAATTTATTGTAGGTACAAGAATAGAAAGTAAATGATGAACTAGTTCATCTATATAAGACAAAAAATAAGACACGAGGCAGCAGATTCATCTGTTGACAAAACTGCTCTAACTTGTGATATAAAAACTATTGCTTTAAGCGTCTAATGAACTTGTGAAGCCAGAAAATGGATAGTGGATCTTTAGTTAGGTATTAGTCTTAATGGACAGACATGTAAACAATTTTTCTGTAGCTCTTTAAACTTTTAATAGTCTATGCCATGAACTATTAGTTTAAACTTACTATAAACTTATGGAATGTAAGTGCTTAGAAAACCATGTGATCTATTTCTGGAAAAGGTATAAAACCTAAGAAAGTCAAGAAAGTGGTAGTGTAGACCTTCTCTGCTTCATCCAGTATGCATATGTCTCTGTGTGTATGAACCTGACTTTCTTTTCTATCCTTTCTGGCTCATGAATTAATGAACTCTGAATTTCTCACTGGGCTAGTGAGAGGCCCTTGAATCAAAAGATTCTTTTCTTAGAAAAGAATCTAAGAAACTAAGTTTTCTTAATTTCCCTGCTGTTATCATTAGGAGTTAATTTCTAGAAGCCATCGTCTTTTGGCCCCAGAATGGCAAGAGACGGTTAAAACGCTAGAAGTCATCATCTTCTGGCTTCAGAATAGCAGGAGAGAATTAATTTGCCAGAAGTCAAAAGCAGTTGGCTCCTTCTGATGCTGGCCTTGCTGTCTTCCTCAGTACCTGAATACCAAGCTGGACCTCAGCACTGATCCTCCATACTTCCCCACACACCTAGCTCCGTGCCCTTCCTAACTTGAAAAAAAAGAAAAAAAAAAAAAAAGGAAAACAAATAGGCAAACAAATAAACCAGAATTTAAAATCACAGAGGAAAATCCACAAGGAAACATGTGTACACATGCAGAATAAACCACAAATTCAGAAAAATGTATTAGCAAAGGCCGGTAAGATAAAAAAAATGCCCAAATATATTTCTATAAACAATAATTCTCTCCACAAGATCCCTGATAGAGGAGCATCTACTGTCTTACTAATGTTTGTTTCTGGACATAATTAAATGGCTAATCCTTTCCTTTATAATATATGATTTATACTGATATATATATATATGTGTGTGTATATATATATATCATATAACATATATGATATATATTCTACATATGATATATAGGTTATAAGATATACATCTTATATTATATATTATGGTGTATGATATATGTAAACACACATATATTGTCTTAAAATTCAAAATGAAGATAAAAAATGCTCAAATTATTTCTATATATAATATTTCTTCCCACATGATCTCTGATAGAGGAACATCCAATGTTTTACTAATATTTGTTTTTGGATATAGTTAAATGGTCAATTCTTTCCTCATAAAGTATATACTGTACTATATATAGCATATATTATGTACATGTTGTCTATTATATGCTACATTATGTCTTATGATATTGTTTATATATGTATGTATCTATGAATATAAAATATAATTGTCCTAAAACCCCAAATTTCTTTTTCCCACTTATATTTTCACAGTCAGATATGAGCTCTATTAACTCAAATATATACTTGTTTCTCCAAGTGCCTCCCACTTTTTGCTCTTCCCTGGGGCTTCTGCCATAGGGTCTCCAGATCGCTGAGCACACAATGCTTGGATGAGCAGAGCATTGTTATGTAACAGCCTCTCTCCCTTTACTTAGCAGGGTTGTAAGCCTCTTGCCTCACTCTGCTCTCCTCATGCTCTGATGTCTTAGTCTTGTCTGTCACCCAGTGGACCAGATTTGGTTTGGTCCATGGCTCCCTTCCTCAGACCACCTACCTGGACTTTGGCCCTCCTGAGAGGTGCTCTCTGGCTCTCTGTGCTCTGGGCACTGTTGTCTCCTGCCTGCTGTTCCCGTAGCCCACCCAAATGGCGCTTCTCTACCTCTGAAATTGTCATCCCCAGGAAGGTTCCCCAGAGAATGGGCAAAAGTGATATGTCAGGGCACATCACCTATAGCATGCGCTTTAGGGGACAAAGACATGTGGTCCACATGAAACTCAAGAAAAACATGATTCCTCAAAATTTTCCTGTATATACCTCTAATGACCAAGGAGCCCAGCAGAAGGATTACCCATTTGTTCCTCGGGATTGTTACTTCTACAGCTACCTGGAAGGAGTCCCTGGGTCCCAAGCTACACTAGATACCTGCACTGGAGGTCTGAAAGGCATGATACAGGTAGATGACTTCACTTATGAAATCAAACCATTGGCATCTTCTTCCAAATTTGAGCATGTAATTTCTCTGCTTGTGGTGGACGAAAGGTCACGTGAGTCAAAAAAGTGTAGAAATGATGAGATTATGGCAAAGGTAGGTAACCTCCCTGAAGAGACTAAGCTCGCTGGAAGTCCCAGAGCAGCCCCTGTATATCTGTGGCGTTACCATTCGAAAAATGTGGGAATACAATACACGGTGACTCATGAATTATACACACAAATTGGGAGCAATTCAACTGCCTCAATTGAGTTAATATTGATTATGACCAGCATTTCACATAGCATTTATAAAACAAGTGGAATGTTTGTGTTCGCGCGTGCTGCGTGTATTTGGAATGACAAGGACCACTACTCAATTTCCTCATTTTATAACAATGTTTGGAGACTTATGGAATTATTTGGCTATTGGAAAGCTGGTTACTTTTGGCATATGGAGCATGCCACTACAGCTCTTCTCCTTGGAAGAAAACTTGGAAATACAGATTATGCAGGCTTTCAGGATGGAATATGTAACCCCAACTGGGGAGTATTATATACATATGTAGGAACAAACCATTTTTTTCTGGCTGGATCTTTCCTGGCACATGCAGTGGGTCACCTTCTGAATGTGAGGCATGATACACCGGGTTGTGTTTGTTTCAGAAGGAGCAGTTGTCTCATGGATGAATTTCCTACTCTTCAGGATATGATTAGCAATTGTTCCCATGATGTGCTACATATGAGGATCCATGGTTGGGATCCTTGCATGAGTGAAGTGCGCAGAACACATAATATACAAAACGTTCCTCGTTGTGGAAATAAGATAGTGGAGGGCAGTGAGAGCTGTGACTGTGGTTCTGTGAAAGACTGTACCACTGATAAGTGTTGTGAAGTCGATTGTGAGTTTACTCAGGGCAGCTCTTGTAATAAAGGAGGTTGCTGTCTATCTTGTAAGTTTGCACCCACTGGAACAATATGCAGAGACAAAAATGGTATTTGTGATCTTCCAGAGTACTGTAGTGGAGCCTCAGAGCATTGCCCAGGAAATTTTTACATCATGGACGGAACTCCTTGTTCTCCACTGGCAGTCTGCATAGCAGGAAACTGTACTGACCGTCATTTGCAGTGTCAAGCTCTTTTTGGATACCAAGTAAAGGATAGTTCACCAGCATGCTATCATGAATTAAATGTCAAAGGTGACCGATTTGGAAACTGTGGCGTTAGAATCAAACGAGGAGGAAGCCAAACTGTCCCATGTCAAAAGGAGGATGTTTTTTGTGGAATGCTCCACTGTGATGGTGTCAAGCGTATTGTTGGTGGAGGTGAGCACACTACCTTTTATCACCTAAAGGTTCAAGATGTTAAAGAAGTACAGTGCTTTGGGTATGATATACACCATGGATTAGACCTTCCAGAAATAGGGCTTGTAATGGATGGTGCAACTTGTGGCCCTGGAAAATACTGTAAAAATCAAAGATGTGTTTTTCATCAAACTTTGAAATTTAATTGCAACATTAGTTCATGTAACTTCAGAGGGGTGTGTAACAACCAGGGCAACTGTCACTGTGTTCAAGGTTGGCAACCACCAAAATGTTTACAAAGAGGAAAAGGTGGTAGTGTAAACAGTGGCCCTATAACTAACCCTCTGAAGAGATATCGAGCCAAAATACATGTGAGTATCAACAAGCTATTAATTATTTTAGGTGCTCGCATTTTTCTTATCGTGGCTTTGATTATTTTTGGTGCACTTGCAAAAGCAGTATTACGTCCAGAAGTGCCCCAACGACCCCCAGCAAACAGTTAACTGACTTCATCCTAAACTAATTGGAGCCACACAATGGACAAAATCCACGTCATTGACCACAAGAAACTCTCCATTGTCTCCCATCAGTCATGTTACCTTTCACAAATCTGAGAATTTCATCTTGAAATAAAATCACTGGGAATTAGCATTGTGTTTCTATATTTAAATTTCTTATAATTATTTCATATTGTCTATCTTTCTCATTTCCCCTCTCTTATTATTTCTCTGTGTGTAAGTGTGAGTTCAGTTTCTTGTGGAGGCCAGAGTCAGATCCGAGAGAGCTGGAGTTATTGGTAGTTGTGGATCACCCAGCTTGTGTGCTGGGGACCAGACTCAGGGACTCTGCAAGAGCAGCAAGCACTCTTAACTGCTGTGTCAGCTCTCTAGCCTCTTAATGCCATATAATTACCACTTTTTAAGTTTGTTTTGATTGAAATTTTTTCCTCTTCCTGGTTTATGGTGCTAAGCAGCACAGCCAAGAACCCAGGGTCTTACCCAAGCCGAGTGAATGCCCTGCATTCTACTCTACTGTGCCCAAACGTTTTGTCACATTCTTTATACTTCTACATGTAAAATCTGCCTTTCATATTTTTTCAAGAAAAGAAAGTACATATTTGTGAGGTTCATTTTTATAGTTTTCTAGAAGCTTCTATATCAACTTTGGGCTTCCTTAGTCTATGCTATTCTTACCATTGTCATTGTCTGTTCTCAATTGTATTAAATCATCATCTATTTTATTGTTACTATAAAATAAGAATCAAAATGACATTTCTAGCCAGGCAGTGGTGGCACACGCCTTTAATCCCAACACTTGGGAGGCAGAGGCAGGCGGATTTCTGAGTTTGAGGCCAGCCTGGTCTACAGAGTGAGTTCCAGGACATCCAGGGCTACACAGAGAAACCCTGTCTGTCTCTAAAAACCAAGAGAGAGAGAGAGAGAGAGAGAGAGAGAGAGAGAGGGGGGAGAGAGAGAGAGAGAGAGAGAGAGAGAGAGAGAGAGAGAGAGAGAGATTTCTAAAATATATGGATGTGCGAAGAAAGCAGTTTAATGCCTTTTTTGTGTTTGTTTTTCTCTTAACCTCGCTATCTCCCAAATAATTGAGACTAGACTACTATATTTATTTAACAAGCTTTAAGTATACAAGAACTGAGCAGTGTTACTCTATCTAAATCTTCTAAACTAATCTGCCTACCTCCCAGCCAAAGTCCCTGAGACCCTTGCATTTGATGGCTTTCTCTGCTTGAGCTGTTTTCTCATGGTGTCTCCTGGACTCTCCCCATGGCTAATCCTCAGTTCCTCTGTCTCCTTCCCTGACTGCCCTGGCTGGGAAGAAGTCTAGCCCTGGTCTCTCTCCTGCTCAGTCACTGACTGATGGGTTTCTTTTTTGACCAATCAGGGAAGAATAGCGGAGCAATGTTTACAAAACACTGAGACTGAGGTATGAGATTCTCAGAATATGGATTGCAACCAGATATGGGGGTCACAGAAATCAGCATTTGAATTACACAGTACACAATAGCATTATGCCCGCTGAAAGAAACCTTCATACCATAGATAGCTGAAATGTCAGTAGTTGTGCTGAACTTTGCTATGTGACAATGGGGAAACTCTTAGGTTTTTTTTTTTCCAAAAATCCAGTGGTTACACCCATCATTCTGAGATGGAATATACGCCACCAAAATGATGCCAGAAGCTACCACAATGCTGGGGTGATTTAGGTGCTGAATTCACACACTAGCTTCTACAGTTGTCTTTAGGTTGTGCAATGCCAGGAACTGTACTTGCAGAGGAGTGTGTAACAACAACAAGCATTGCTATTGCATATGTGGTTGAAAGCCAGCAACACATGATCAGAGAAGAGCAGGGAGTAGTGAAGGCGGGAGCCGTCCACTTTATAGAGGACAATTCTGTGAGCCAGGGAATTTGTGCTATAAATCAGGCTCTTATTCTGGTACTTACTCACCTGGTTCTTTTTATGATTTCAGTGTTTGCCTGGTGTCCTTTCTAAAGCAAAAGGGGCTTTGGGGTGGGGAAAGAAATTTAAAGGAGAATTTGAAAGACATTTGTTAGAAGACTGTTGCGGTTTGGTCTGTTGGTATTGATAGTAATGCTAAATTGTATAACTCAAAGTCTACACCATTGACTGACTTCTCATGTTACAAGCATTTGTTGTGAAAACCTTGCTCCTTGTTTTAGAAGTGTTGGTTAAATAAAATTGGCTACAGCTAAGTGCTGGAGGCATTAGAGGTAGGTTGGTTTGGAGTGAGCTGGTTGCAGGAGAGAAATGATGAGAGTTGGAGGAGGAGGAGGAGGGGGGGTGGGAGGAATACAGAAGAAACAAAGCCACCACGAGGACAGATGGACCATGAGCAGAAGGGAGGGAGAAACAGCAAGTACCAGGTACATACTGGGGAAGTAGCCAGACCAGCAGTTAGAAGAGTGTATTAGGGGGTCACACTGCTGTAACTGTCAAAGTCAAATAAAATAACTATAGTGTGAGTCTCATTTATTTGTATAGTAGTTGGTGATAAGCTTAGGTTGTTTGCAATACAGAAGACTTCTTTGACTTAAAAAGGGAATACAATCCTCATCACCCATCACTTGCATTTTGTGAAACTATTTCTACAGTTTCTCCTCATCTATACAGTGTCACTGTTCCTGGAATGTTAATTGTACCAAAACTTTGATGTCTTCATGGAACTATTCATTTGTATGTATGTAAGTAATTTTTAAAGGTTTAAATTATTTTGCTTTTTGTATTAATGAGTATTAGACTATTGTATATCATAGATGCTAGTATCCTGCCACTGAGCCCCAACATACCTTACCACTTTCTCAGTATAGACCCACAACACATTCCTTGATCACACAACAAAGGAGACAAGTGATAATATCAAATATTCTCCAGGTAAACGGCATGTGTGAAATTCAGGTTAGGCCCAAGGATTTTTTTGGTTGTCTCTTTGACATCCTAAGATAGAATAAAGCAAGCCACACACTCTTATTATGTAGAGTTCTATAATTTTACTTACTATGGATGTTCAGTCTGCATTTCATTGAAGTTCAAGGAACCATTCGCCACTACAGTGTTCAGGCTATGGAATATTAATACAACTCCTGAAGTACTGAAAGGATTCGCACCATATCTGAACCAGTGGAAAGGAAGTGTACACATTGGAGAGATAAGAAAGTGCAAGGAATTTACAACACACAAACAGCTTTGAAAATCTATTCTGTGGCACTAGGGAGATGACACAGTGGTTAAAAGCTTTGATTATTTTCCCAGAGGACCTGGGTTTGGTTCAATTCCCAGCACTGACATCGTGGCTCACAACTCTGTAACTACAGGCCCATGGGACAAGATGCCTTCTTCTGCCCTCTGTGGCTGTTGTGTGCATGCAATGCACATACATATATGCAAGCAAAACATTCACTACCAACAATTGTGCATATTCTTGATTAATGATTGATATGCGATGAAACAGCCAATAGGGTGGGATGCACCATACATGTGCAGTCAATTCTGGGTAATATAAGCAAGCTAAGCAAGCCAAAAAGGACCAATAAGTAAGGCCACACCTTCAGTTTTTGCCCAACTTCCCTCAGTGATGAAGTGTGACCTGGAAGTTTTAAAATAAACCATTTCCTTCCCAAGATGCTTTTGTCGTGGTTTTTTAAAATCACAATAGAAACCACAAGTAAGGGAGAGATTGTTAATAGGTCACTGGGCATCGCTACAACAGAACTAACCATGTGTATGGTTGTTCAGAATTGAGTGATTGAGGCCTAAGAGTTCAGTGAGATAGTCTGAAGGAGAATGGAAGATAAGAATGAAGAGACCGGCTCTCTGCTCGTCCCTGTTCCAGAGACAGCCGCATCTTCTTGAGCAGTGCCAGCCTCTTCCCGTAGACAAAATGGTGAAGGTCGGTGTGAACGGATTTGGCCGTATTGGGCGCCTGGTCACCAGGGCTGCCATCTGCTCTCCACATGGCAAAGTGGAGATTGTTGCCATCAACGACCCCTTCATTGACCTCAACTACATGGTCTACATGTTCCAGTATGACTCCACCCACGGCAAATTCAACAGCACAGTCAAGGCCGAGAATGGGAAGCTTGTCATCAACGGGAAGCCCATCACCATCTTCCAGGAGCGAGACCCCGCTAACATCAAATGGGGTGAGGCCGGTGCTGAGTATGTCGTGGAGTCTACTGGTGTCTTCACCACCATGGAGAAGGCCAGGGCCCACTTGAAGGGTGGAGCCAAAAGGGTCATCATCTCTGCCCCTTCTGCCGATGCCCCCATGTTTGTGATGGGTATGAACCACGAGAAATATGACAACTCACTCAAGATTGTCAGCAATGCATCCTGCACCACCAACTGCTTAGCCCCCCTGGCCAAGGTCATCCATGACAACTTTGGCATTGTGGAAGGGCTCATGACCACGGTCCATGCCATCACTGCCACTCAGAAGACTGTGGATAGCCCCTCTGGAAAGCTGTGGCATGATGGCCGTGGGGCTGCCCAGAACATCATCCCTGCATCCACTGGTGCTGCCAAGGCTGTGGGCAAGGTCATTCCAGAGCTGAACGGGAAGCTCGCTGGCATGAGCCTTCCGTGTTCCTACCCCCAATGTGTCCGTCGTGGACCTGGTGTGCCGCCTGGAGAAACCTGCCAAGTATGATGGCATCAAGAAGGTGGTGAAGCAGGCATCTGAGGGCCCACTGAAGGGCATCTTGGGCTACACTGAGGACCAGGTTGTCTCCTGCGACTTCAACAGCAACTCTCACTCTTTCACCTTTGATGCCGGGGCTGGCATTGCTCTCAATGACAACTTTGTCAAGCTCATTTCCTAGTATGACAATGAATACGGCTACAGCAACAGGGTGGTGGACCTCATGGCCGACATGGCCTCCAAGGAGTAAGAAACCCTGGACCACCCACCCCAGCAAGGACACTGAGAGCAAGAGAGAGGCCCTCGGTTGCTGAGGAGTCCCTATCTCAACTCAGCCCCCAACACTGAGCATCTCCCTCACAATTTCCAGCCCAGACCCCCATAATAACAGGAGGGGCCTAGGGAGCCCTCCCTACTCTCTTGAATACCATCAATAAAGTTCGCTGCACCCAC
This sequence comes from Mus musculus, assembly GCF_000001635.26. Classification (NCBI taxonomy): domain Eukaryota; kingdom Metazoa; phylum Chordata; class Mammalia; order Rodentia; family Muridae; genus Mus; species Mus musculus. The sequence continues at coordinate 81,372,009 of NC_000078.6, read as the reverse complement.
AAAAAAAAAAAAAGAATGAAGAGACCTGGCTTGGGAATTGTCAGAAGAGTGCTCGAAATTACCTCAAAAACTATGTTCGTGTGATTTTTTAAAAAAGTTTATCTTTATTTTTACTTTTTTAAATTGGAATTTTATTTATTTACATTTCAAATGCTATCCCCTTTCCTGGTTTCCCCTCTGCAAACCCTATCCTATCACCCCTTACCCTGCTTCTGTGAGGGTGCTTCTTCACCTACCCACCCACTCCTGCCTCACCTCACTATCATTCCTCTACACTGGGGCATCAAGCCCTAACAGGACCAATAGCCTCCCCTCCACCCCCACTGATGCCAGATAAGACCCCTTCAGCTCCTTCAGTCCTTCCCCTAACTCCTCCATTGGGATTCCCGTGCTCAGTCTGATGGTTGTCTGCAAGCATCTAGATCTATATTGGTCAGGCTCTGGCAGAACCTCTCAGGAGACAACTGTATCAGGCTCCTGTCAGCAAGCACTTCTTGGCATCTGCAGTAGTGTCTGGGTTTGGTATCTGCTTGTAGGATGGATCTCCAGGTGGGGCAGTCTCTGAATAGCCGTTCCTTCAGTCTCTGCTCCACTCTTTGTCCCTGTATTTTCTTTACACAGGAGCAATTCTGGGTTAAAATTTTGGAGATGGGTGGGTGCCCTCATTCCTCATTGAGGGAGCCATGCCTAACCTCTGGATATGGTCTCCACAGGCTCTCCCTCCCCTTTGTGAGGTATTTCAGCTAATGCCATCCCCGTGGGGTCCTGGGAGGCTTTCCTGGCATCTGGGACTTTCTGGTTGCTACCCCCAGTTCCCCATCCCCCATTGCTACACACCTCTGTTCAGTTTCTTGACCCTCTGTACATCTCCCCCATCTCCTCCCATACCTGTTTCTTCCTCTTTTCCCCTCCCACTCTTCTCTTCCTCCCAAGTCCCTCCCACCCCCTACTTCCCTTGATTATTTTGTTTCCCCTTCTAAGTAGGACTGAAGAATCCACTCTATGGTCTTCCTTCCTCTTGAGCCTCTTGTGGTCCGTGAGTTGTACCATGGGTATTCCATGCTCTTTGCCTAATATCCACTTTTCTGTGAGTACATAGCATATGTGTTCTTTTGTGACTGAGTTACCTTACTCAGGAAGATATTTTCTAGAACTATTCATTTGCCTGTGAATTTCATGAAGTCATTGTTTTGAATAGCTGAGTAGTATTCCATTGTGTAAATGTACCACATTTTCTGTATCCATTCCTCTGTTGAGGGACATCTGGGTTGTTTCTAGCTTCTGGCTATTATGAATATGGCTGCTATGAACATAGTAGAACATGTGTCCTCTTTACATGTTGGAGAATATTCTGGGTGAATGCTCATTAGTAGTATACCTGGGTTCTCAGATAGTACTATGTCCAATTTTCTGAGGAACTGACAGACTGATTTCCAGAGTAGGTTGTACCAGCTTGCAATCCCACCAGCAATGGAGGAGTATTCCTTTTTCTCCACATCCTTGCCAGCATCTGCTGTTACTTGAGTTTTTGATTTTAGCCATTCTGACTGGTGTGAGGTTGAATCTCAAGATTGTTTTGATTTGCATTTCTCTGATGACTAAGAATATTGAACATTTCTTTAGGTGTTTCTTGGCCATAGGAAATATTAAGGCATAGAGATTGTTGCTTCCTGTTATTTTTGTGGTTAGAGGTGGAATTATGTTTGTATGGCTATCTTCTTTTGATTTTGTTGAAAGAAGATTAATTTCTTGCTTTTTCTAGGGTATAGTTTCCCTCCTTGTGTTGGAGTTTTCCATTTATTGTACCTTGTAGGGCTGAATTTGTGGAAAGATATTGTGTAAATTTGATTTTTCATGGAATATCTTGGTTTCTATCATCTATGGTAATTGAGAGTTTTGCTGGGTATAGTAGCCTGCACTGGCATTTGTATTCTCTTAGGGTCTGAATGACATCTGCCCAGGATCTTCTAGCTTTCCTAGTCTCTGGTGAGAAGTCTGGTGTAATTCTGATAGGTCTGCCTTTATATGTTATTTGACCTTTTCCCCTTGCTGCTTTGAATATTCTTTCTTTGTTTAGTGCACTTGATGTTTTGACTGTTAGGTGACAGGAGGAATTTCTATTCTGGTCCAGTCTATTTGGGGTTCTGTAGGCTTCTTGTTTGTCCATGGGCATCTCTTTTTTTAGGTTAGGGAAGTTTTCTTCTATAATTTTGTTGAAGATATTTACTGGCCCTTTAAGTTGGGAATCTTCGCTGTATCTATAACTATATCCTTAGGTTTGTTCTTCTCCATTGTGTCCTGGATTTCCTGGATGTTTTGGGTTAGGAGCTATTTGCATTTTGCATTTTCTTTGACTGTTGTGTCAATGTTTTCTATGGTATCTTCTGCCTCTGAGATTCTCTTTTCTATCTCTTGTATTCTGTTGGTGATGCTTGCATCTATAACTCCTGATCTCTTTCCTAGATTTTATAACACCAGGGTTGTCTCTCTTTGTGATTTCTTTATTGTTTCTATTTCCATTTTTAGAACCTCGGTGGGTTTTTAAAATTCCTTCGCCTGTTTAGATGTGTTTTCCTGTAATTCTTTAAGGGACTTTTGTGTTTCCTCTTTATGGGCTTCGTCTACCTGTTTACCTGTGTTCTCCTGTATTTCTTTAAGGGAGTTATTTATGTCCTTCTTAAAGTTCTCTATTAACATCATGAGATGTGGTTTTAAATCGGAGTGTTGCTTTTCTGTTGTCTTGGGTTATCCAGGGCTCCCTGTGGTGGGAGAACTGGGTTCTAATGATGCAAAGTAGCCTTGGTTTGTGTTGCTTATGTTCTTGCTCTTGCCTCTTGCCATCTGATTATCTCTGGTGTTAGCTGCTCTTGCTGTCTCTGACTGTGGCTTGTTCCTCCTGTAAGCCTGTGTGTCAGCACTCCTAGGAGACCAGTTCTCTCTGGGAGGAGTTTGGCAATAGAGAGCTGTGGCACAGAGTCCACTCCAGGCACAGATGGAAACCGGAAGAATCCTGTTCTAGGCTGCTCCTCAGTTCCTATGTCCTGGGGGCTCTGACTGGTCCCTCTTAGTCCAGGTATTTGAGCAGAAGTGATGGTCTCACCTGTGCTCTCAGGTGTGTCAGCACTCTTGGGAGACCTGCTCACTGTTGGAGGTACCTGGGTATGGAGAGCTGTGGCATAGGGTCAGCTCCAGGTGCAGATGGAAACCAGAAGTGCGCATTTGATTCTATTAGAGACTTTGTTACCACTGTGTTATTTCCTTGAAACTCTAGACAAATGCAGTAGACAGAGGACCCCTTTCCCTGCCTTCCATTAGGAAGAGGACTGATCAAACAGTGAGGAGGAAGGATATGATATCATAGGTAGAAAAGATACAGGAATGTAGGCTGTATGCCTTCCCCAGTAGTCAGAGCTGGGTGTCATCTCTCCTCTCTCTACACCTCATCCCTAACAGTAGCAGCTGCCTTTTATTCCTGTGACATGGATACAGCCACTGCTCTGCCTACTAACCCACATGGGTTGATTTCATTCAAGCCACCACGCAAATGTCTCCTCTTTAGAGACCTATAAAAGACAGGAAGAAGAGCTTCTGACAGAAACCAAATAGACTAGTCAGTTTAGGATGATGTGACAAAAGTGTCAGAGACTGTGGTGGCCTAAATGGCAGTTTCAAAGACTGAAAAGTCCGAAGATGAGAGTCCTGGGGTATGTCCTTTCTGTTAGGTGCTACCTGGTTTAGAGAGCTGTGGCCACCACCTTGCTGTGTCTTCCTAGGAGGAGGAGAGAAATAGCTTGTTCCACTCCTTTCCTTCTAACAACACTAGTGCCATCACAGAACCCATATTTCACATACTTGACCAAACCTAATTACCTCCTTCTCCAAATTGCATCCCTTAAGGATCTCTGTCTAAATTGCCTACAAGATTATATCTGTCACTATGGTTGCTCCCTGAAGCCTCACTTGGCCTTAGTTCCCTTCACAGCAGCTATCTTCACCTTAAGATCGTGGACATAAACCTCAGCTCACTTGTTTACTGTCCTCCACACTGCAAGGGAAAAGACTTTTTTGTGTTTGCTAATATATCCCAGCACCCACAAACCCATAGACTATTCTATAATTAATGAGTGGATGGATGGATGGATGGATGGATGGATGGATGGATAGATGGATGGATGGATGGATGGACAGATGGATAAACAAATTACAAACCCTGAGGCCCCTTCACATATGAGCTGGATTTTATGGTAGCCTTCTTACTCTCATCAAAGTGAGATGTCCATGTGAATGGGTGTGAGATCATGCTAGGTGATGCTGTGTTCACTCCCTCCACTATTGGGGTGCATCAGCATACCAAACACCACTCCTCTCTCCTTTACTAATTTTTTTTCTGCTGCTGTTGATTCATCATTTTTATTATCATCGTCATCATCACCATCACCATCATCATCACTACCATCACCATCATCATCTTTTGTTTTCAACTGAAATAGAATTAACTTCACTTTTACCTCTGTTTCCTCTCCCCAGCTTTTCCCAACTACCCTCCCTTGAGCCCTTCCCATGCCCTCCAATTCTTAAAGCAATAGCCCCTTTTTGATTGTACATATGTGTGTATGTATGTATGCACAAATGTATGTATATACGTATGTATGTATGTATGTATGTATGTATGTATGTATGTATGTATTCATGTATTCATGTATGCATGTAAGCATATTTGGTTTCAAAGCTGACCACTCAGCATTGGACAATGCATAAAGGTGTCCAACCCTGGGAGAGAGTAATCCACCTTCTCCCAGAAGTTCTTTCTTTGGGGGAGGGACCCTTGAACATTTTCCCTTCAACATTAACACATCCATTGATATTGCCATTGTCCTAGACTTGCCTTTGTAGCCATGTCTAGGAGAGATTTTTCTGGTATTCTGAGAGTCACACATACACTCACACACACACAAGACAACACAACAACAACAACAACAAACCTCCACTAGACAAAGTCCAAAGATCAACAGATCATAGGGAACCCAGGCGAATAGATACATCCACATCACAGCTCCTGTGTCTGTGGTTCAGGTCATCTATTGCCTCCACACTGCAGAGCCTTTGAGTGGAATCCACAAGCTGTGGTGTGGGGAGAAGTCCACATACAATTGCTCCTTGTTACTTAAACTTCTTTAGATCTTTATTTATCCCTAGCTCATCACCCATCATCAAGACAACTTTTTTACTCCTGAAAATATGAAGTAGACCATCCCACTCTGCAGTAAAACTTTCTGCCTATGGGATGTTTTCTCTTTATTTTTGTATTTATTTATTTATTTATTTATTCATTCATTCATTTATTTGTTTACTTTATATCCCAATATTTGCACACCTTCTCCTCCCAGTTCTCCCCCAACCCAGCTTTCCCCATCATTCCCCTACCCCTTCTCAGAAAATAGGGATGTCCCCCAGGTAATACCCCCCACCCCACCCCACATCAAGTCCCTGAAGGACTGGAGACATTCTCTCCACTGAGGCCAGACAGTGCAGCCCAGATAGAGGAATGGGGCCTACAGGCAGACAACAGATGTAGGGACAGCCCCTGCTGCAGTTGTTTGGGGGACCTGCATGAAGACCAGGGTGCATATCTGCTACATATATGCATAAGAGGTGCCTAGGTCCAACCCATGATCACTCTTTGGATGGTGATTCAGTTTCTGGGAGCCCACAGGGGTTCAGGTTAGTTGACTTTGTTGGTCTTTCTGTGTAGTCCCTTATTCTTTTCTGGTCCCTCAGTCCTCCCCCAACTCTTCCATAAGACTCCTTGAGTTCCATCTATTATTTAGCAGTGGGCTTCTGCATCTGTTTCAGTCAGCTGGTGGGCGGAGCCTCTCAGTGAACAGTTATGCTAGGCTCCTATCTGCAAACATAACCCAATATCATTAGTAGTGTCATGGCTTGGTTTTTGCTCATGGGATAGGTCTCAATTTGGGCCAGTTATTGGTTGGCCATTTCCTCCCTCTCTGGTCTGTCTTTACCTCTGCACATCTTGTAGACAGGACACATTTTGGGTCAAAGGTTTTGTGCATGGGCTATCTTTATCCCTCCTCTGGGACTCCTGCCTGGCTACATGAAGTGGTCACTTGAGGATCCATTCCACCCACTACTAGAAGTCTCAGCTAAAATCACCCCTATAGACACCCTACATGCCCCCATCCCAACATAGAAATGCCTGCCCCCTACCGATTTCCAATCTTTCTCCCCCTGCTCTCTCTACACCTGATCCCTCCATTCCTGTTCCCCTCCTCATCCTGACCTCTCCCACCGAGGTCCCTCCCTCCAGCTACCTCCAATATCTATTTTATTTCCCCTTCTAATAAAGATTCAACCATCCTCCTTTGGCCCCGCCTTGGTTTTGGGCTTCTTTGGGTCTATGAATTGTAGTATGGTTATCCTCCTGTACTTTATGGTTAATATCCATTTATGAAGTGAGTACATACCTTCATGTCCTTTTGGGTCTGGGTTACCCCCAGAGGATGATATTTTCTAGCTTAATTCATTTGCCTGCAAAATTCATGATGTGCTTGCTTTTAATAGCTGAGTAGCATTTCATTGTGTAAGTGAACCACATTTTCTTTATCCATTCTTTAATTTATTCAATCTAGGTGTCTTGAGGGACACCTAGGTCGTTTCCAGTTTCTGACTATTATGAATAAAACTGCTATGAACATAGTGGAGCATGAGTCCTTGTGGGATAGTGGCACATCTTTTGGGGTCATTATTTTTGGTTTGAATATCAACAAACAAAGAGTATTAGAGACCTCAAAATGCTACCTGAAAATATTATACTGAAGAAGACAGCCTGGAGGTAGAAATCACAGCCATAGTCTTTTGTCTCAACACCTCCCTAGGCATATGACCCTTAAGTAAATCACATTGTCATTTAGGGATCTGTGCTTCCTAAGCTTTCAAGGGGAAGAATATCTACCTTCAGAGATCATCATTATTATCTAAGGAGATAACATCAATGGATATAATTTCAAAATATAAACTGCTACATAAATGTCAGATTGCTATCTATAGTAAGACCATGCAAGATTAGAAAGGAGCTTGCTTCCATGTGCTATATTCCAAAGGACAGATACATCCCTAGGCATGATGGCATGTTAGGAAGAGGCAGAAAGATAAGCAGTTTCAGAGGCTGTCAAGTGGTGCCACTGAAGCTGGAGCAAACAATGCTCTAGAAGAGTCTCAGTAGGTTGAAAGGAAGCCTTTTTCCTCTAGCTATGGCTGAATGGCTAAGGCATAATTCCTGGAGGCTGCTAACTTTCTGACTGGTACTCAGAGGGCACCTGTGCTGTGGGATCTGCTATTCTACTCTTCATTTGCCTATGTCTCTACCTATGAGGTCTATTAGAAACTGATAGAGAACAAGGTGACTGCCTACAAATAGGGTTACCAAGAACCACAGTATGAGGTCCCTGCTGAAAACAGGGGCCCCTCTATAACTCTAGGAGATTGTCTGGTAAATAGACAAAGGGATAGGACAGGACATTTTTAGCCATCAAGAAATGCAAGCTATTCTAAAGATTTTACCCCAAAAGGTGAGGGGAAGGAAATAAAGAGGTGGCTGTTTCTTAGTCAAGGCAATCACAGGAAGAAGGTATTGCTTAGTAACAGAGGCTTCCTCCTTCCCCTCCCCCTTTAATAAGAAAGACAAGAAAAAGAGAAGTCGCTGTCTTAGGTGCCAAGTCAGAGGGGCAGGGGGTAACTTTAAACTTTAAGTACTCTGGTGGGTTAAAGAGAATGGCTGTCCTAGGCTCATAGACTTGAATATTTCATCACCAAGGAGTAGCATTATTGGAAAGGATTAGAAGGAGTGTCCTTGTTGGAGGAAGTGTGTCACTGGGGATGGCCTTTGAGTTTCAGAAGCCCACACCAAGCCTAGAGTTTCTTTTTTTTCTGCTGCCTTCAGATCTGGATATAGAACTCTAAACCATGCTCCCCACCATGATGACAATAAACTAAATATCTGAAACTATAAGCCAGCCCCAATTAAATGCTTTCTTGTATGAGTTGGTGTGGTCATGACTTTGTTCTAAAGAGGTTATGTAATAAGTTGTTTTAAAGGGCACTGATGAGCCTTTGTGTCTTTGTAGCATGGACACTAACTTCATTGTAACATTTGCTAAAATGCACTATTGTTGAATCCATAACCATATCAGGATTTGGGCTCAAACTACAGTAACAGCATGACCCAAATAAATCTGAATCCTATATCCCTATGATCTTGAAGCGGTAAGTCACTGTGAGCAAAAGAAACTAGTAAACCTCACTTTCACCATAACCTTGCCTATAATATCCCTTCATCATGCCCATTGCTGTAAAAGAGTTTATCCTGGGTACAAATACTGCGACGTGATAATTAGTAGGTTAAAATGAAGGGACTCTTTTAAACCCTTACACACTGGCTTGATACAATGGGACCCTATGAACTCTCAGTGAAAGTAGTTAAAATAGTCTAATAAGTTATAATGGAACCTTTAGAGACGAAAACCTATTATAGAAAGCCTAATCAATAAAAGGATATCATCCACACTTTCTTACAATTTAACAGCCCAGTTTGATGTTACTAGTTCTGGGAAATAGTGTGTCACCATAGATGACTATGGGCCTTACCCTGTATCCACCCATCAAGAGTGCTATACCAAATAGTATTAACAGGCCTTGTGAGGCAAGCCTGTAATCTTGACCACTTTGGAGGCTGAGGTGAGGGACTCTCAACTTTGAAGTCAGGTTGGGCAACTTTAGTGACATGCTATCTCAAATTAAAAAGTAAACAAGACAAAACAAAACAAAAAGCAAAAGCAAACAAACAAAACACAACAAAAACCCCTAGTTTGGTGACAGCACTTGCCAGGGGTGTGTAAAGGCCTGTGTTAAAACCTCCATACCAAGGGGTGAGGTGGGGAGGTACTGATGGGGGTACTAGCGAGGGTAATGATTCTATCAAACAGCTGGCCCATGTTTTCTTCTCATAGATTTGGCTAACACACTGTTCAAAAGCCTATCTCAGCAGCTTCTCCAGTATGGTTTGCCTCTGTCTCTGAAGGGACACAGTAGACTACTTGTCAGTACCTTAAAAATTAAGACAATTGAAGACTTTTTATCTGATAAAGTCTTTGACAACCATTTCCTGTGCTTTCTGGAGTCTTAATGTTGGTTCTTAGCAACCTTCTGGATTCTGGTACAAGAAAATTCACATCCTCTTGCTCGTTGCCATCAAAAAGAACAAGTAGTACACCACTTTCTAGATTTCTTAGAAATAAGGACTGGCAAATATCTGAACTAGTGACCCTCCATACTTGGTTTCCCATTGTGCTTTGGTTGTTGGAAATAACATTGAGCTGAACTCAAATTTCACTGCTTGTAAAACCATTGCCTCAAAGAATACCGACTCAGAGCCTGATATAGCTGTCTCCTGAGAGGCTATGCCAGTGCCTGGCAAATGCCGAGGTGGATGCTCTCAGCCATCCATTGGATGGAGCACAAGGTCCCCAATGAAGGAGCTAGAGAAAGTACCCAAGGAGCTGAAGGGGTTTGGCAGCCCCATAGGAGGAACAACGATATGAACTAACCAGTATCTCCAGAGCTCCCTGGGATTAAACCACCAACCAAAGAAAATACATGGTGGGACTCATGGCCTTAACTGCATATGTAGCAGAGGATGGCCTAGTTGGTCATCAATAGGAGGAGAGGCCCTTGGTTTTGTGAAGGTTCTATGCCCCAGTATAGGGGAATGCCAGGGTCAGGAAGCGGGAGTGGATGGGTTGGTGAGCAGGAGGTAGGGGGCTTTTGGAGGGGAAACTAATAAAGGGGATAATATTTGAAATGTAAATAAAGAAAATATCTAATAAAATATTTTTAGAAAAGGATACTGACTCAATCTGTGATCTCACTATTAGAGATGACTTTGCCTCCAGTGTTGGAAGCAATTCCACCACACACTCTAATGTCTCTGTCCAGTGATGCCCAGGGCTCCTACAGTATCCCCCAAATAGTATTTAACCAAACATGGCCCTTTGGAATATTCTACCCACGAAGAAAGAGGAATTACCTTGAGAAGTGGTATGATGTAGTGGGAATTACCTTCTTGTGGGCCTCTTGACTATTTGAAGAGCACCTTGGGAGTTGCTGAGTTCACAAAAATAGAAATTCATGACTACAAGGAGGCACTGCTAACTATACCAAGCAAGAAAGCTTAATGAGCTACTGCTAATTTTTAACTTTTTAGCCAGAATGTCCCTAATAAAGAACAAAGAGAAAAAAATAGCACATGTGCTTACTGTCAGTCACCTCAATGCTAGATGTCTTGGTCATCAATGCTCTCCCTTTCCTATTGTTAGAGACTACTGGCCATTATTTGACAAGAACACTCTTAAAGGTGAAAACACTGGGATGTTCCTACCTTGTGGCTGGCTACCCAAGTTAGAAATCAAGAATGACTCTACATGTATATGAGGGCCTAAGTGTATGATCTTGCTAGGGCCATGCCTTATTCCATTCAAATATTCTTAGTAGTAACCAAGACATGCATTTCACTTCTTAAAATATACAATACCAGAACCTCGGGAAAGGTAATTAATAAAAATTGTATTTCAGAAAGCCCCAGATTATTGGTTTAATTAAAAGATATAAAGTTCTCCTTTAGAATTCCTTTGCAAATTCCAACATATAAGTCCTTAAATAAGTTTCTGTTTTGTCTCATAGGCCAGGAAATGCTCATCAGATAATAGGACGTATTTCAAAGTAAAATTCCACCAGAGAAAGAAGTAAAGCCTCCTAGACACCTATGAGCTATTGCTCTGAAGGACGTTGATTTGAGCATTTTTCTTAGTTTACAGAACATACATGGTACTCACTTAAAAGAAATACCCTAGCATCACAACCAAGACAACAACCCCAACAAATGCATTAATCTCAAAGGTTCACTCTACCTCCCTCTCACACACTCTTAATCAGATATTTTGATTACTGTTGTCTTTAGACTCCATCAGCCCCAGTGAGCACCTGCTTCTTACTTGGATGTATGAAGCCTCTATTACTTCAGACGTGCTTCTTGGCTGCCTCCCCTGTCACTCTTGAATGGAACATCCAAATCTAACTCTCCTGCTTCCAGGACTCTTCTTGAGACTAGTTATCTTTGTAATTGTCCATTCGCAAAAAGACAGGCCCTCAAGATTTAGAAAAAAAAATATCACATTTCTATTAAAATCAGAAACTTGGAGAATGCATTTATTTTTCTATTATTCAACATTGCTTTCTAAATTTTAGTCAATAAAGTAAAACTGAGAACACCAGTATAAATATAGATAAACAGAAATTTTTAAAATTTCAGTTAAAAAGGCTAATTTCCTAAAACAATTAAGAAATTTTGCTATGGATCCAAGTTTCCTTACCCATAGATCTGACATGATGACATCGACTATACAGAACTGTCATGAGAATTAAATATGCAGACAACATTTACTCCATTGTTTGTTAGTTGTTCATCAACACAAAAACCTATGGTTGAAGGCATCATATTGAAGTGATTGGATACAGAATAAAATATGGAAATTTGTAGTTTTAGTAAATAGACATTTAAATGTCAGGAATATTAAACTTTTTTTTTGTAATGAAGACCAAAACTGCAAAATACCTAACAAAACATTTCACAAGAAAGGAAACAGACAAATCCAGGGATGGTAGTACATGCCTACAATGCCAGCACTTGGCAGGTTGAGACACGAGTTCAAGATCAATTAGTCTATATAATGAATGCCAAGTCAGACAGGGCTACACACTCCTCCACCCACTAGCAAAGAAAGGTAAAAGGTCTAAGAAGCAAAAACTATTAGGTCTTTTGGGAATATGGGGGAAATTGATATTTGCTAACTAAAGTGGCATGTGCTTGTAACCGTAGCACATGTGAGGGTACGGTGGAAAAGATCTCTAGATTTGTCTCTAGAGAGACAAATTCCCAATAGAATGTTACAGTATCATTAACAGATGCAGAGACCCACAATCAAACATCAGTTGTTGCTCAAGGACTCTCGTGGAAGAGTTGGGGATAAAATTGAGTGAGCCAGAGGGGTCAAGGACCTACAGAATCACCTAACCTGGGCCCATGGGGGAATCACAGAAACTGAACCACCAACTAAATATCATGCAGTGGCTGAACTTAGGTTTCATATACATTTGCAGCAGATGTGTAGCTTGGTCTTCATGTGGGTCCCCTAACAATTAGAGTGGGAGCTGTCTCTGAATTTGTTGCCTGCCATTGGACTTCCTTCTCCTAACTGGACTGCTTGGTCTGGCTTCAGTGGGAGAGAATGCACTAAGGCCAACTGCGGCTACATGTCCCAGGGTGGGTGGTACCAAAGTGGGGAGAAGAGGAGGGTGTAATGGGCGAGGGATTTGTAAGGGTGGGACTAGGAGGAGTTGAGGTTGGGGGACAGGGGCTTGATGAGGATAGAAAGTAAGTAAATAAATGGATTTTAAAACAACAAGATAAAATGTCAATCTTTCCTAAATTAATGAATTTATTTAAATAAAATTGCAACCAGAATTCTGATTTGGTGTTTGTATACTGGCTATGATCAGTTTAAGTTTCAGCAGAATATCTTTTTTTTCCCCCACAGAGGCTGTTATGTTTATTGTGCAGACAATGATAATCCACCAGAGAAGTATTGCCACAAGCAAGCCGTCCAAGTACAATCACAGACAGCGACTCTACACAAGGAACAGAGAATGAAGTCAGAGGGCACACAAAGGAACAGGGAGAAAGTCAGTCTCAGTTAATCATCTTGATCTTGATAAGTTTCTCCTGCAAGCACACTTAGCTTTCAGAAATGGTAGAGAAGTTAGATGTCCAGTCTTACTTAGCGGTGACCAACAACAGTAAAAAACAGTCTTATAAAATTTGTCTCCCACAAAAATAAACTATATATATAAAAATGTTATGATGTTCTCAGTGTTCCATTGGACACAAGCCTTTTTTTCCTGTCTCTTTTTTCTTTCTTTCTTTTTTTTTTTCAGTATGAAAAATGAGGTATACTGGGACTTAAGAGGTAGTAGTGTGTTTTGATTGTACAACATAGAGGAAATAAAGAATAACTTCATCAGATATGGAAATTGCTCTGTGTGCCAAGTCTGGCCAACACGAGAAACTGTTTCAGTTTTTATGAGCTGGCCAAAATGAGGTTTCTGTAAGGCCCATCTGAAGACACTGAATAGGAATCTGATATTTATAAGCCACTGTTTTTTTTTTTTTGTTTTGTTTTGTTTTGTTTTGTTTTTAATCTCTCCATAGCTCCTTTGGCAACTCACAACAGTGAGCCATCTGCCAGTCTCAGAGCGGCATGTGGCCTTTGAAATGACCTCCCTGAAAACAGCTGGAAGAGACATGGTTGTTTGTTTGTTTCATTTGGCTTCAGTATTAAAAGTCATACAGACACAAGCCACTATGAGAAACTACCTCCTGGCCCAGTGGATAACACTATGGAAAGTCAGCATACTTAATAGGAGAGAAAGGCATAGAAACTCTACACAAGAAGCATCCAAAACAAATCTGCTTGAGACATACTTTTTTTTTTTACAAAAATCACATTGTGTAAAATACATGAAAAATATCTGTCAAGCGTATTCTTTTAGGCAACTAATCTTAAAAACCTTTTTTTTCCTTTTTGATTGCATTAGGCAAAAGGCTGAGCTGGTTGTAGCAAAGTTTCAAGTTTCTTTGAAGGTTGGCTTGATTTTAATTCATTTATTTTTGCAAAAGTATGTAAAAATGTGTTTCTATCAAGAGTCTTTTACAAAAAAAAAATAGTTTTGATGAGGGAGAGGTGAGGTTTTCTTTCTAGTATCCTCTGAAGGGATTAATTAATGGAAAGATAGTCTAAATTTGATTTTGTGATGGACAAGGACACTTGCTCTACTATGTTTATAGCAGCTTTATTCATAATAGCCAGAAACTGGAAACAACCTAAATGTCCCTGAACTGAAGAATAGATAAAGAAAATGTGGTTCACTTACACAATGGAATACTACTCAGCTATTAAATACAAGCACATCAGGTGTAGGCTGTGTCTGTCTCTGTGACAGACTCGAAGCAGTCTCTGGTTATTTGACATCCTTGGGACCCATCTGACTACTGCACAGAGTCATGACAATCCAAATGAGGAAGCAGGGCAGGTCTGCCTGGGCTTGGTGTCTGCAGGCCTGCACCGTTGCTAAAGGAATTGATGATCATGCTGGACTTCCTTGAGCACATGTGTGTCTTTACTAACTGAAGATCTTGGCTCTATAAAGGCATGCCTTAGAGACCAGTCTGCACAGGAGAGCACACAGGCCCCAGAAGCAACAGAGTTTCTTGGACAGGGGCCCTTCAGGCCTTCATCTTCAGCCAGGAGGCAGAGCTGAGCTCCAGACCTCTGTGTACCTTCCCTGAAAGAGGAGAGCTTGCCTGCAGAGTGTACTCTGACCACTGGGACTCAGGAGAGAGTCAGGCTCTCAGGAGTGCTTGACAGAGGCTAACAGAATCACAGGAGGAACAAGCTCCAGCCAGAGACAGGTAGAACATCTAACACCAGAGATCACCAGATGGTGAAAGGCAAACGTAAGAATCTTACTAACAGAAACCAAGACCACTCGGCATCATCAGAACCCAGTACTCCCACCACAGCGAGTCCTGGATACCCCAACACACCCAAAAAGCAAGATTCGGATTTTAAATCATATCTCACAATGCTGGTAGAGGATTTTAAGACAGGCATTAATAATTCACTTACAGAAATAAAGAAGAAGACTCAAGCCCCGGGCTACCTTGCCAGCGGAGTTGCCTGACACCTGCAAGGGCCCACACAGAACTCCCCACGGGATCCTAAGACCTCTGGTGAGTGGAACACAGCACCGGCCCCAATCCAATCCCTCGGAACCTGAGACTGCGGTACATAGGGAAGCAGACTACCTGGGCCTGACCTGGGGCACAAGCTCCTTCCGCTCCACTCGAGCCCCGGGCTACCTTGCCAGCGGAGTCACCTGACACCCGCAAGGGCCTACACAGGATTCCACAAGGGATCCTAAGACCTCTAGTGAGTGGAACACAACTTCTGCCAGGAGTCCGGTTCGAACACCAGATATCTGGGTACCTTCCCTGCAAGAAGAGAGCTTTCCTGCAGAGAATACTCTACCCACTGAAACCAAGGAGAGTGCTACCCTCCCAGGTCTGCTTATAGAGGCTAACAGAGTCACCTGAAGAACAAGCTCTTAACAGAGACAACTATAACAGCTAGCTTCAGAGATTACCAGATGGCGAAAGGCAAACGTAAGAATCCTACTAACAGAAATCAAGACCACTCACCATCATCAGAACGCAGCACTCCCACCCCACCTAGTCCTGGGCACCCCAACACAACCGAAAATCTAGACCCAGATTTAAAAACATTTCTCATGATGATGATAGAGGACATCAAGAAGGACTTTCATAAGTCACTTAAAGAATTACAGGAGAGCACTGCTAAAGAGTTACAGGCCCTTAAAGAAAAGCAGAAAAACACAGCCAAACAGGTAGAAGTCCTTAAAGAAAAACAGGAAAACACATCCAAACAGGTAATGGAAATGAACAAAACCATACTAGAACTAAAAGGGGAAGTAGACACAGTAAAGAAAAACCAAAGCGAGGCAACGCTGGAGATAGAAACCCTAGGAAAGAGATCTGGAACCATAGATGCGAGCATCAGCAACAGAATACAAGAAATGGAAGAGAGAATCTCAGGTGCAGAAGATTCCATAGAGAACATCGACACAACAGTCAAAGAAAATACAAAATGCAAAAGGATCCTAACTCAAAACATCCAGGAAATCCAGGACACAATGAGAAGACCAAACCTACGGATAATAGGAATTGATGAGAATGAAGATTTTCAACTTAAAGGGCCAGCTAATATCTTCAACAAAATAATGAAAGAAAACTTCCCAAACATAAAGAAAGAGATGCCCATGATCATACAAGAAGCCTACAGAACTCCAAATAGACTGGACCAGAAAAGAAATTCCTCCCGACACATAATAATCAGAACAACAAATGCACTAAATAAAGATAGAATATTAAAAGCAGTAAGGGAGAAAGGTCAAGTAACATATAAAGGAAGGCCTATGAGAATTACACCAGACTTTTCACCAGAGACTATGAAAGCCAGAAGAGCCTGGACAGATGTTATACAGACACTAAGAGAACACAAATGCCAGCCCAGGCTAATATACCCGGCCAAACTCTCAATTACCATAGATGGAGAAACCAAAGTATTCCACGACAAATCCAAATTCACACAATATCTTTCCACGAATCCAGCCATTCAAAGGATAATAACAGAAAAGAAGCAATACAAGGACGGAAATCACGCCCTAGAACAAGCAAGAAAGTAATCCCTCAACAAACCAAAAAGAAGACAGTCACAAGAACTGAATGCCAACTCTAACAACAAAAATAAAAGGAAGCAACAATTACTTTTCCTTAATATCTCTTAATATCAATGGACTCAATTCCCCAATAAAAAGACATAGACTAACAGACTGGCTACACAAACAGGACCCAACATTCTGCTGCTTACAGGAAACCCATCTCAGGGAAAAAGACAGACACTACCTTAGAGTGAAAGGCTGGAAAACAATTTTCCAAGCAAATGGTCTGAAGAAACAAGCTGGGGTAGCCATTCTAATATCGGATAAAATCGACTTCCCACCCAAAGTTATCAAAAAAGACAAGGAGGGACACTTCATACTCATCAAAGGTAAAATCCTCCAAGAGAAACTCACAATTCTGAATATCTACACTCCAAATGCAAGGGCAGCCACATTCATTAAAGACACCTTAGTAAAGCTCAAAGCACACGTCGCACCTCACACAATAATAGTGGGAGACTTCAACACACCACTTTCATCAATGGACAGATCATGGAAACAGAAACTAAACAGGGACACAGTGAAACTAACAGAAGTTATGAAACAAATGGACCTGACAGATATCTACAGAACATTTTATCCTAAAACAAAAGGATATACCTTCTTCTCAGCACCTCACGGGACCCTCTCCAAAATTGACCATATAATTGGTCACAAAACAGGCCTCAACAAATACAAAAATATTGAAATTGTCCCATGTATCCTATCAGACCACCATGGCCTAAGACTGATCTTCAATAACAACATAAATAACGGAAAGCCAACATTCACGTGGAAACTGAACAACACTCTTCTCAATGATACCTTGGTCAAGGAAGGAATAAAGAAAGAAATTAAAGACTTTTTAGAGTTTAATGAAAATGAAGCCACAACGTACCCAAACTTATGGGACACAATAAAAGCATTTCTAAGAGGGAAACTCATAGCTCTGAGTGCCTCCAAGAAGAAACGGGAGAGAGCACATACTAGCAGCTTGACAACACATCTAAAAGCTCTAGAAAAAAGGAAGCAAATTCACCCAAGAGGAGTAGACGGCAGGAAATAATCAAACTCAGGGGTGAAATCAACCAAGTGGAAACAAGAAGAACTATTCAAAGAATTAACCAAATGAGGAGTTGGTTCTTTGAGAAAATCAACAAGATAGATAAACCCTTAGATAGACTCACTAAAGGGCACAGGGACAAAATCCTAATTAACAAAATCAGAAATGAAAAGGGAGACATAACAACAGATCCTGAAGAAATCCAAAACACCATCAGATCCTTCTACAAAAGGTTATACTCAACAAAACTGGAAAACCTGGACGAAATGGACAAATTTCTGGACAGATACCAGGTACCAAAGTTGAGTCAGGATCAAGTTGACCATCTAAACAGTCCCATATCACCTAAAGAAATAGAAGCAGTTATTAATAGTCTCCCAGCCAAAAAAAGCCCAGGACCAGACGGGTTTAGTGCAGAGTTCTATCAGACCTTCAAAGAAGATCTAATTCCAGTTCTGCACAAACTATTTCACAAAATAGAAGTAGAAGGTACTCTACCCAACTCATTTTATGAAGCCACTATTACTCTGATACCAAAACCACAGAAAGACCCAACAAAGATAGAGAACTTCAGACCAATTTCTCTTATGAATATTGATGCAAAAATCCTCAATAAAATTCTTGCTAACCGAATCCAAGAACACATTAAAGCAATCATCCATCCTGACCAAGTAGGTTTTATTCCAGGAATGCAGGGATGGTTTAATATACGAAAATCCATCAATGTAATCCATTATATAAACAAAGTCAAAGACAAAAACCACATGATCATCTCGTTAGATGCAGAAAAAGCATTTGACAAGATTCAACACCCACTCATGATAAAAGTTTTGGAAAGATCAGGAATTCAAGGCCCATACCTAACCATGATAAAAGCAATCTACAGCAAACCAGTAGCCAACATCAAAGTAAATGGAGAGAAGCTGGAAGCTATCCCACTAAAATCAGGGACTAGACAAGGCTGCCCACTTTCTCCCTACCTTTTCAACACAGTACTTGAAGTATTAGCCAGAGCAATTCGACAACAAAAGGAGATCAAGGGGATACAAATTGGAAAAGAGGAAGTCAAAATATCACTTTTTGCAGATGATATGATAGTATATATAAGTGACCCAAAAAATTCTACCAGAGAACTCCTAAACCTGATAAACAGCTTCGGTGAAGTAGCTGGATATAAAATAAACTCAAACAAGTCAATGGCCTTTCTCTATACAAAGAATAAACAGGCTGAGAAAGAAATTAAGAAAACAACACCCTTCTCAATAGTCACAAATAATATAAAATATCTTGGCGTGACTCTAACTAAGGAGGTGAAAGATCTGTATGATAAAAACTTCAAATCTCTGAAGAAAGAAATTAAAGAAGATCTCAGAAGATGGAAAGATCTCCCATGCTCATGGATTGGCAGGATCAACATTGTAAAAATGGCTATCTTGCCAAAAGCAATCTACAGATTCAATGCAATCCCCATCAAAATTCCAACTCAATTCTTCAACGAATTAGAAAGAGCAATCGGCAGATTCATCTGGAATAACAAAAAAACAAGGATAGCAAAAACTCTTCTCAAGGATAAAAGAACCTCTGGTGGAATCACCATGCCCGACCTAAAGATGTACTACAGAGCAATTGTGATAAAAACTGCATAATACTGGTATAGCAACAGACAAGTAGACCAATGGAACAGAATTGAAGACCCAGAGATGAACCCACACACCTATGGTCACTTGATCTTTGACAAGGGAGCTAAAACCATCCAGTGGAAAAAAGACAGCATTTTCAACAAATGGTGCTGGCACAGCTGACTGTTATCATGTAGAAGATTTCGAATTGATCCAGTACTATCTCCTTGTACTAAGGTCAAATCTAAGTGGATTAAGGATCTCCACATAAAACCAGAGACACTGAAACTTATAGAGGAGAAAGTAGGGAAAAGCCTCGAAGATATGGGTACAGGGAAAAATTCCTGAATAGAACAGCAATGGCTTGTGCTGTAAGATCGAGAATCGATAAATGGGACCTCATAAAATTGCAAAGCTTCTGCAAGGCAAAAGACACCGTCAATAAGACAAAAAGACCACCAACAGATTGGGAAAGGATCTTTACCTATCCCAAATCAGACAGGGGACTAATATCCAGTATATATAAAGAAGTCAAGAAGGTAGACTCCATAAAATCAAATAACCCCATTAAAAAATGGGGCTCAGAACTGAACAAAGATTTCTCACCCGAGGAATACCGAATGGCAGAGAAGCACCTGAAAAAAATGTTAATCATCAGGGAAATGCAAATCAAAACAACCCTGAGATTCCACCTCACACCAGTCAGAATGGCTAAGATGAAAAATTCAGGTGACAGCAGATGCTGGAGAGGATGTGGAGAAAGAGGAACACTCCTCCATTGTTGGTGGGATTGCAAGCTTGTACAGCCACTCTGGAAATCAGTCTGGCGGTTCCTCAGAAAATTGGACATAGTACTACCGGAGGATCCAGCAATACCTCTCCTGGGCATATATCCAGAAGATGCCCCAACTGGTAAGAAGGACACATGCTCCACTATCTTCATAGCAGCCTTATTTATAATAGCCAGAAGCTGGAAAGAACCCAGATGCCCCTCAACAGAGGAATGGATAGAGAAAATGTGGTACATTTACACAATGTAGTACTACTCAGCTATTAAAAAGAATGAATTTATGAAATTCCTAGCCAAATGGATGGACCTGGAGGGCATCATCCTGAGTGAGGTAACACATTCACAAAGGAACTCACACAATATGTACTCACTGATAAGTGGATATTAGCCCCAAACCTAGGATTCCCAAGATATAAGATACAATTTGCTAAACACATGAAACTCAAGAAGAATGAAGACTGAAGTGTGGACACTATGCCCCTCCTTAGATTTGGGAACAAAACACCCATGGAAGGAGTTACAGAGACAAAGTTTGGAGCTGAGATGAAAGGATGGACCATGTAGAGACTGCCATATCCAGGGATCCACCCCATAATCAGCATCCAAACGCTGACACCATTGCATACACTAGCAAGATTTTATCGAAAGGACCCAGATGTAGCTGTCTCTTGTGAGACTATGCCGGGGCCTAGCAAACACAGAAGTGGATGCTCACAGTCAGCTAATGGATGGATCACAGGGCTCCCAATGGAGGAGCTAGAGAAAGAACCCAAGGAGCTAAAGGGATCTGCAACCCTATAGGTGGAACAACATTATGAATTAACCAGTACCTCGGAGCTCTTGACTCTAGCTGCATATGTATCAAAAGATGGCCTAGTCGGCCATCACTGGAAAGAGAGGCCGATTGGACACGCAAACTTTGTATGCCCCAGTACAGAGGAACGCCAGGGCCAAAAAGGGGGAGTGGGTGGGTAGGAGAGTGGGGGTGGGTGGGTATGGGGGACTTTTGGTATAGCATTGGAAATGTAAATGAGCTAAATACCTAATAAAAATGGGAAAAAAAAGAAAAAAAAGAAATAAAGAAGAAAATTGCTAAACAGGTAGAAGTATTTAAAGAGGAAGCACAAAAATTCCTTAAAGAATTACAGGAAAACACTGCTAAACAGGTAGAAGTCATTAAAGAGGAAACACAAAAATCCCTTAAAGAATTACAGGAAAAAACTACCAAACAGGTGATAAAATTGAACAAAACCACCAAGATCTAAAAAGTGAAATAGAAACAATAAAGAAAACCCAAAGGAAGACAACTTGGAGATAGAAACCCTAGGAAAGAAAACAGGAACCATAGATGTGAGCATCAGCAACAGGATACAAGAAATGGAAGAGAGAACTCAGGTTCAGAAGATTCAATAGAAAACATGGACACAACAATCAAAGAAAATGCAAAATGCAAAAAGATCCTAACTCAAAACATCCAGGAAATCCAGAACACAAGGAGAAGACCAAACCTAAGAATAATAGGTATAGATGAGAATGAAGATTTTCAACCTAACGGGCCAGTAAATATCTTCCACAAAATTATAGAAGAAAACGTCCCTAACCTAAAGAAAGAGATGCCGATGAACATACAAGAAGCCTACAGAACTCCAAATACACTGTACTAGAAAAGAAATTCCTCCCGACACGTAATAATCAGAACAACAAATGCACTAAATAAAGATAGAATATTAAAAGCAGTAAGGGAAAAAGGTCAAGTAACATAAAAAAGCAGACCTATTAGAATTACATCACACTTCTCACCAGAGACTATGAAAGCCAAAAGATCCTGGACACATGTTATACAGACCCCAAGAGAACACAAATGCCAGTTCAGGTTACTATACCCAGCAAAACTCTTAATTACTATAGATGGAGAAACGAAAGTATTCCATGACAAAACCAAATTCACACAATATCTTTCCATGAATCCAGCCCTTCAAAGGATAATAAAGGGAAAACACCAACACAAGGATGGAAACCACACCCTAGAAAAAGCAAGAAAGTAATCCTTCAACAAACCTAAAAGAAGACAGCTGCAAGAACAGAATCCTAACTTTAACAACAAAAATAACAGGAAGCAACAATTACTTTTCTTTAAATTCTCTTAACATCAATGCACTCAATTCTCCAATAAAAAGACATAGACTAATAGACTGGCTACACAAACAGGACCCATCATTTTGCTGTTTACAGGAAACCCACCTCAGGGAAAAAGACAGACACTACCTCAGAGTGAAAGGCTGAAAAACAATTTTCCAAGCAAGTGGTCCCAAGAAACAAGCTGGAGTAGCCATTCTAATATTGAATAAAATTGATTTCCAACCCAAAGTTATAAAAAAAAAAAAAAAAGACAAGGAGAGGCACTTCATACTCATCAAAGGTAAAATCTACCTAGATGAACTCTCAATTCTGAATATCTATGCTCTAATGCAAGGGCAGCCACATTCTTTAAAGAAACTTTAGTAAAGATCAAAGCACACGTTGCAACTCACACAATAATAGTGGGAGACTTCAACACCCCACTGTCACCAATTGACAGATCCTGAAACAGAAACTAAACAGAGACACATGGACACTAACAGAAGTTATGAAACAAAGGGATTTAATAGATATCTACAGAACGTTTTATCCTAAGACAAAAGGATATACCTTCTTCTTACACCACATGGTACCTCCTCCAAAACTGATTATATAATCAATCGGTCACAAAACAGGCCTCAACAGATACAAAAATATTGAAATTATCCCATGCATCCTATCAGATTGCCACGGACTAAGACTGATCTTCAATAACAGCATAAGTAATAGAAAGCCAGCATTCACATGGAAACTGAACAACACTCTACTCAATGATTCCTTGGTCAAGGAAGAAATAAAGAAAGAAATTAAAGACTTTTTAGAGTTTAATGAAAATGAAGCCACAACATACCCAAACATAATGGGACACAATGAAGGCAGTCCTAAGAGGAAAACTTATAGCCCTGAATGCCTCCAAAAAGAAACTAGAGAGAGAATACACTAGCAGCCTGACAGCACACCTAGAAGCTCTAGAACTAAAGGAAGCAAATTCATGCAAGAGGAGTAGACGGCAGGAAATAATCAAACTCAGGGCTGAAATCAACCAAGTGGAAACAAAAAGAACTATTCAAAGAATCAACCAAAGCAGGAGCTGGTTCTTTGAGAAAATCAACAAGATAGATAAACCTTTAGCCAGACTAACTAGAGGACACAAGGACAGTATTCTAATTAACAAAATCAGAAATGAAAAAAAGGAGACATAACAACAGAACCTGAGGAAATCCAAAACATCATCAGATCCTACTACAAAAGGCTATACTCAACAAAACTGGAAAACCTGGATGAAATGGACAACTTCCTAGACAGATATCAGGTACCAAACTTAAATCAAGATCAGATTAACAATCTAAATAGTCCCATATCCCCTAAAAAAAAAAAATAGAAGCAGTCATCAATAGTCTCCCAACCAAAAAAAGCCCAGGACCAGGTGGGTTTAGTGCTGAGTTCTATCAGACCTTCAAGAAAAAACTAATTCCAACTGTCCTCAAACTATTCCACCAAATAGAAACAGAAGGTACTCTACCCAATTCATTCTATGAAGCCACAATTACTCTGATACCTAAACCACACAAAGATCCAACAAAGAAAGAGAACTTCAGACCAATTCCCCTTATGAATATCAATGCAAAAATACTCAATAAAATTCTAGCAACTGAATCCAAGAACACATCAAAATGATCATCCATCATGCCCAAGTAGGCTTCATCCCAGGGATGCAAGAATGGTTTAATATCCAGAAATCCATCAACATAATTCACCATATAAACAAACTCAAAGACAAAAACCATATCTCATTAGATGCTGAGAAAGCATTTGACAAAATCCAACACTCATTCATGATAAAAGTCTTGGAAAGATCAGGAATTCAAGGCCCATACCTAACCATGATAAAAGCAATCTACACTAAACCAGTAGCCAACATCAAACTAAATGGAGAGAAACTCGAAGTAATCCCACTAAAATCAGGGACTAGACAAGGCTGCCTACTTTCTCCCTATCTATTCAATATAGTACTTGAAGTCCTAGCCAGAGCAATTTGACAACAAAAGGACATCAAGGGGATACAAATTAGAAAGGAAGAAGTCAAAATATCACTATTTGCAGATGATATGATAGTATATATAAGTGACCCTAAAAATTCCACCAAAGAACTCCTAAACCTGATAAACAGCTTCACTGCAGTAGCTAGATATAAAATTAACTCAAACAAATCAATGGCCTTTCTCTACACAAAGGATAAACGGGCAGAGAAAGAAATTAGGGAAACAGCACCCTTCACAATAGTCACAAATAATATAAAATACCTTGGTGTGACTCTAACTAAGGAAGTGAAAGAGCTGTATAATAAGAACTTCAAGTCTCTGAAGAAAGAAATTGAAGAAGATCTAAGAAGATGGAAAGATCTCTCATGCTCATGGATTGGCAGGATCAATATAGTCAAAATGGCTATCCTGCCGAAAGCAATCTACAGATTCAATGCAATCCCCACCAAAATTCCAACTCAATTCTTCACTGAGTTAGAAAGGGTAATTTGCAAATTCATCTGGAATAACAAAAAACCTAGAATAGCAAAAACTATTCTCAACAATAAAAGAACCTCTGGGGGAATCACCATGCCTGACCTCAAACTGTACTACAGAGCAATTGTGATAAAAAACAAAACAAAACAAAACAAAACAAAACAAAACAAAACAAAACAACTGCATGGTACAGGTACAGTGACAGACAGGTAAATCAATGAAACAGAATTGAAGATCCAGAAATGAATCCACACACCTATGGTCACTTGATCTTTCACAAGGGAGCTAAAACCATCCAGTGGGGGGTGGGGGGAGAGAGAATTTTCAACAAATGGTGCTGGCACAACTGGCGTTTATCATGTAGAAGAATGCGAATTGATCCAATCTTATGTCCTTGGTCAAAGCTCAAGTCTAAGTGGATCAAAGAACTCCACATAAAATCAGAGACAGTGAAATTTCTAGAGGAGAAAGTGGGGAAAAGATATGGGCACTGGGGAAAAAATTCCTAAACAGAACAGCAATGGCTTGTGCTATAAGATCAAGAATTGACAAATGGGACCTTATGAAATTGCAAAGCTTCTGTAAGGCAAAAGACACTGTCATTTAGACACAAAGGCCACCAACAGATTGGGAAAGGATTTTTACCGATCCTAAATCTAATAGGGGACTAATATCCAATATATACAAAGAGCTCAAGAAGCTGGACTCCAGAAATTCAAATAGCCCCATTAAAAATGGGGTTCAGAGCTAAATAAAGAATTCTCAACTGAGGAATACCAAATGGCTGAGAAACACCTGAAAAAATGTTCAACATCCTTAATCATCAGGGAAATACAAATCAAAACAACCTTGAGATTCCACCTCACACCAGTCAGGATGGCTAAGATCAAAAATTCAGGTGACAGCAGATGCTGGTGAGGATGTGGAGAAAGAGGAACACTCCTCCACTGCTGGTGGGATTGAAAGCTTTTACAACCACTCTGGAAGTCAGTCTGGAGGTTCCTCAGAAAATTGGACATAGTACTACCGGAGGATCCATACCATTCCTGGGCATATACCCAGAAGAAGTTCCAACTGGTAATAAGAACACATGCTCCACTATTTTCATAGCAGCCTTATTTATAATAGCCAGAAGCTGGAAAGAACCCAGATGTCCTTCAACAGAGGAATGGATACAGAAAATGTGGTACATTTACACAATGGAGTACTACTCAGCAATTAAAAACAATGGGTTTATGAAATTCTTGGGCAAATGGATGCATCTGGAGGATATCATCCTTAGTGAGGTAACCCAATCACACAAGAAGTCACTTGATATGCACTCACTGATAGGTGGGTATTAGCCCACAAATTTAGAATACCCAAGATACAATTTGCAAAACACAAGAAAATCAAGAAGAAGGAAGACCAAAATGTGGATACTTCATTTCTCCTTAGAATAGGGAATAAAATACCCATGAAAGGAGTTACAGAGACAAAGTTTGAAGCTAAGACAAAAGGATGGACTATCCAGAGACTACCCCAACCAGGGATCCATCCCATAATCAGCCACCAAACCCAGACACTATTCCATATGCCAGAAAGATTTTGCTGAAGGAACCCTGTTATAGCTGTCTGGTATGAGGCTATGCCAGTCCCTGGCAAATACAGAAGTGGATGCTCACAGTCATCTATAAGATGGAACACAGGGCCCCCAATGGAGGAGCTAGAGAAACACCCAAGGGAAGGGGGTCTGCAACCCTATAGATGGAACAACAATGTGAACTAACCAGTATCCTCCCCCCCCCCCCCAGAGCTCATGTCTCTAGCTGCGTATGTAGCAGAAGATGGCCTAGTCGGCCATCATTGGTAAGAGAGGCCCCTTGGTCTTGCAAACTGTATATGCCCCAGTATAGGGGAATGCCAGGGCCAAGAGGTGGGAGTGGGTGGGTAGGGAAGCAGGGCAGGGGGAGGGTATAGGGAACTTTCAGGATAGCATTTGAAATGTAAATAAAGAAAATATCTAATAAAAAATAATAACTAAATAACTAAATAAATAAAATATAAAAACAATGCCTATAAATGCCATCTCTCTTCAGGTCAAAGTAGCTATAATCATACCCCCATAAAGCAAACAAACAAAAAGAAATAAGGCTCCTGGAGGGATGTCTGTGTAGGTAAGTCTTCTTTTTCCAAGGACCCTGGTTTGATTTCCAGCACCTGCATGGTGGCTCACAACCATCTGTAACACCCTCTCCTGGCCTCTATGACCATCAGGCACACACGTGGTGCACAAACACAGCTGCAAGAAAGTACATATACACATAACATAATTTAAAATGAAAAGAAGCTCTAATGAGGATGGGAGAGGAGGGCTGGAGAAATGGCTCACCGCTTAAGATCACTGACTGCTCTTTCGAAGGTCCTGAGTTCAAATCCCAACAACCACATTGTGGCTCACAACCATCCTAAATGAGATCTGATGCCCTCTTCTGGTGTGTCTGAAGACAGCTACAGTGTACTTACATATAATAAATAATTCTTTAAAAAGAAAAGACAGAGTGAGGGGAAAGGGGGCCCTCATTCACTGCAGCTAGGTAGGTAAACATGGAAATCAGTGTGGAAGTGCCTTGTAAAACTGAAGACATGTAGCTGGGCAGTGGCACACGCCTTTAATCCTTGCACTTGGGTGGCAGAGGCAGGCAGATCTCTGATTTCGAGGCCAGCCTGGTCTAAAGATGAGTTCAAGGACAGTCAGGGCTACACAGAGAAACCCTGTCTCAGAAAAACAAAAACAAAAACAAACAACAAACAAAACTGAAGATATGAGAGGCCTCAATGTCTAACAAGAAATGAATGGATAAAGAAAATATGGCACATATATACAGTACAGTTATATGTAGCCACACTAAAAAAAAATGATGGCATTTGCAGAAAAATAGAAGAAACTGAAATTCATTATGTTAATTAAAATGATTGAGATTCATAAGAACAAAAAGTGCTTGCTTTCTGTCATGTGTGAAACCTAGATTTAAAACTATATTTATGTACATGTGTATTTATGTATGTGAGATGAGCTTATGACATTGGAAAGAATCAGGAGATGGGAGGACAAGATTTTAAGTGAGATGAGAAACTGAGTAATGATACAGTAGAAAGCAGAAGTGAGGGTGGAAGTGGTGGTGTATGCTTTTGATCCCAGCCCTCTGGAGGCAGAGTTCAAGGTCAGCCTGGTCTACAGAGTGAGTTCCAGGACAGCCAGGGCTATGCAAAAAGACACTGTTTCAGAAAGAAGGAAAAACAGAAAGATGAAAAAGGAAGGACGAAGGGAGGAAAGGAGCGGGGGAAGGATGGAAAGGAGGGCCGGAGGGAGGAAGGGAGGGAGGGAGGGATGAAGGGAGAGAAGGAGGAAGGGAGGGAGGGAGGGAGAGAGGGAGGGAGGGAGGGAGGGAGGGAGGGAGGGAGGGAGGGAGGGAGGGAGGGAGGGAAGGAGTGGGAACTATCTGGGAGAAGAGATGGAACCAGCTGGAAAAGGGGAGAGAGTAAGGGAAGTAGGGAACAAAGAAGAGCAAAGGATGATGACACACATGTACACAAATATTTGATGAAATCCATTATTGTGTACACTATCCTATATAATTAATTAAAAATTAAAAGAACTTATTACAATATAGTGCCAATTAAGTTTGACTACATGTGAAATAGACAAATTACTTGAAAAACACAACTTACTACTCTGTAATAAAAGTTAGTGAATGCATCTGTACCTTAAAATCAAATGTAATGCTGCTGCATGAAGGACAGAAGGACAGCCTGTGAGCCAAATATGAGGCCCATAGAAGACTGGAAAGGTTAAGAAAGGATTTTTTTTTCCTACAACACGTGTTACACCCTAGTTTCAGCCCAATGAAGCCATGTCCAACTCCCAGCCTCCCAAACAAGATAATAAATGTTCTTTTTAATTTCTTTTTTGTTTTGTTTTGTTTTTTTATTTTGAGACAGGGTTATGTTATATAACCCAGGGTGGCTTCTCACTCTCTTTGCTAGGATGTGTGTGAACAATGGCAATCACTTTAAATCCTACCCCTGGGGAGGCAGAGGCAGACAGATGTTTGAGAGTTCAAGACAGCATGATCTACAAATTCCAGGGCTACTGAGTGAAATTCTATCTTAAAACGAAATAAACAAACAAAAATTAACAAAAACAAAAAGAGGCTTACACTGGCTTCCTCAACATTCTGTAAATTCCTCCAAAGCATAAAGAAGAAGGGGTACATCTTGGCTCACTTGATAAAGCTAAAAACCTGATATCAAAGCGAATATAGAAAAGTAGGCCAGTCTTGGATTTGAATGTAGAAAAAGAATTAACAAATTAGAAGCAAATGAAATTGAGCAATACATTTAAAGGGACAATAGAACACAGCAGTGTGATCATTCCAGGAATGTTAAGATGATATCATAAAAATCAAGCACTTGGGCCTCAACAAGAAGATTGAAATAATCCCATGCATCCTATCAGACCACCACAGACTAAGGCTGGTCTTCAATAGAAACAAAAACAACAAAAAGCCCACATACACATGAAAGCTGAACGATACCCTATTCAATGCTAACTTGGTCAATGAAGAAATAAAGAAATTAAAGACTTTTTAGAATTTAATGAAAATGAAGGCACAACATACTCAAACTTATAGGACAATAAAAGCAGTACTAAGAGGAAAACTCAACTCTAAGTGCCTCCAAAAAGAAACTGGAGAGAGCATACATTAGCAGCTTGACAGCAACCTGAAAGCTCCAGATTAAAAGGAAGTAAATACACCCAAGAGGAATCGAAGGCAGGAAATAATCAAACGCAGGGCTGAATAAATCAAGTAGAAACAAAAAGAACTATACAAAGAATCAACAAAAACCAGGAACTGGTTCTTTGAGAAAATCAACAAGATAGATAAACCCTTAGTCAAACTAACCAGAGGGGACAGAGACAGTATCTAAATTAACAAAATCAGAAATGAAAAGGGAACAACAGAAACTGAGGAAATACAAAAAAAAAAAAATCATCAAATCCTACTATAAAAGCCTATATTTAACAAAACTGGAAAATCTGGATGAAATGGACAATTTCCTAAATACCAAATACCAAATTTAAGTCAGGATCAGATAAACTATCTAAACAGTCCCATAACCCCTAAAGAAATAAAAGCAGTCATTAAAAGTCTCCCAACCAAAAAAAAAAAAAAAGCCCAGGACCAGATGGGTTTAGTGCAGAACTCTATCAGTCCTCCAAAGAAGACCTAATACCAATACTCTTCAAACTATTCCACACAATAGAAACAGAAGGAACACTACACAATTTATTCTATGAAACCACAGTTACTCTGAGAATTCTCCCTTAGAGATGGAATGGTTTCTGTCTAATCAAGAACTTGTTACAGTTTCATTTCATAGAGGACTGCATAAGAGTTTTTTTTCTTCTTCTATCATGTTTAATGCTCCAAATAGATTTTAAAAGCTGGCTGAGTGCATATTACCTTTAGCTTCAGAAGATATCATGTATATTTAAGAGGCATTTAATTATTATAAATTATTTTGATGACTTAAAAATGTCAATACTGAGTTGTATATTTTAAAATAAATTTTATTAGCTTAATACAATATAAAAATAAAATTTAAAAACTCAAGCCCTTAGGAGAGTAAGGAGATAGCTCATACAGCAAGCTCAGGCTACGGGTTAGAGGGGCATTTGCTTATGTTTAACACACATTCATGATTTTAAACCAAAACTGTGCAAAGAAAGCTCAAGAAACTGAGGAAAGGAATTCCACTACTCCAAAATTGTCTCTAAGGCACAAACAGGAATGCCATGGCTTATGAGGCAGGATTGATAGTGCTTTCACTGAACTCAAGAAAGAAACGGAAACTGCTGCTGGGCCTGCTTCTATTGAGCATATTTTGAATCCTAACCAGTAGAAAAAATAAAAGATTTCAAAGAAAGAAACCTGTAAGCATAGTTACATAAAGGGGAAAAAAAACCTAAAGACAGAGTAAAGCAGCTACAAATATTTATGTCATTAAAAGTGAACTTAATATCACCGTAAACAAGATCGGCAATGGCAAACTTTATTAGCATTGTACAAAAACAGCTTAGCATTAAAATTTGTTTAACCAGAAATAGAAGGAAAAATAGCTTTTATCTGGCATCATACAACTGAAATACATGAGGACAAACATAAACAAATGTGTATGTCCTGCGCATCACAGGATTTAAGACGTCACTCAGAAGGGAAGGCCTGAAGAGATAGACATCCCATGTCCCATGTTCCTGTGCCGGAAGACTCAATAATGTAGTTATGGCAACACCTTCCAAATTGACCTACAGATTTAATTCAATTTTGGCTAAATTCCCACTAGATGTTCTTCTGAGGACTGACTAAATTCTAAAACATATGTGCAACCCATTTATTCATGAAGAAGAACACAGCAAACATTACTCTTGCTGTCCTCGGCACTAATATTTTAAGATGAGTTTTAATATTTGAAACAGAATAGTATGGTTATGAAAGCAGAAAACAAGCCAATAAAACATTCCATAACAGATACACACACACACACAAACACTTGAGTTAAATCAAAAGGGGACGCAGCAGGTGAAATGGATTCTTTTTAATAAACCGTATCACTTTTTAACTATATGTATATTCGTACAGGGAAAAAAGAAAGCATTCCACTTCTGCCTCACATTAAATACACAAACAGAGGTTAAAAGCTGTGCTGGGCATCTGAGCCCACTGTACAAGCATCTTTTGTATAAAGTTTAGCTGAAGTGGAAACTTCTAGTTCTTTGGAAAGTTAGTTATGTCAAATGATGATTTTTCTGGGGCACACAGGATGTCTTGATAAAGCAAAATGAGTGAAAGAATGTTTTCCTGAATCAGACACACTGGTGAAAGGTGTTTGGATATAGCAAACATGTGAAAGGACTCTTGATGAAGGAATATAAATATGACCTCACAGGCAGTGGAAGATGACCACTGAGCCTTGGTTTGGTTTCCTCCACCTTGCTATTCTTCGCTAAAGAGACACATTCATTGATTCATCTTACATATCGTTGTTGAGCTCAATTTGTGATAATACTGCCATTGAGAGAAACTCACCCAAGGGGTGCTCTCAAGGTTCCTGTGGCAGCTTGCCACTTCTGCAGCCTCACCTCAGACCAGTTGGCAAGCCTGGAGGTTTCTTCAGGATTGAAGTATAGTTGCTGGTTTGTGCCTGCTGTCTGCTTGCTAAAAGGACTGGACTGTAGCTGCCTGTTCATGCCTGGTATCTACCTGCCCAGAGGACTGGTCTGCAGCTGCTGAATCATAGTTAGTGTTTGATACAGGACTGAACTGCTGCCCAAGAAGATCGAGCTGGCCCCCAAAGAACTCTTGCTGAACAGCTCCACTTCCCCTATATCTTAGTAACTTTTCTCTTCCACTACCTCTGCTGGGTGGTGGGCTAGAGGAGAGGTTGAACACTTATTAAATGTAGGTTGCAAACAATTTATGTCCACAGCCAGCTTTCCAGCTCAGTTCAGATCTAAATTGTACAAGTCCAAAACTCTAACACAGAGCAGTCCCTTCATAGCCTCGGATACACAAACAGCAAACAGAAAGCTCTGAAAATAAGAAAGTCATGATAAATGTAATTTGCTGGGTTTTGTTTACATTAATTTATTTATTAACTTTATATCCTGATCGTAGCCATCCTCCTTCCAGTCCCCCCTCACATGGTCCCTCTCCGCCTCCCCCTCCCCTTCACCTCTGAGAACTGGAAAGCCCTCTCTGACTACAAACTTACCCTGGCACCTCAAGTCACTGCAGGACTAAGCACATCCTCTCCCGCCGAGTTCAGACAAGGGGAACAGGATCCACAGGCAGGCAGCAGAGTCAGGGAAAGCCCCTCTCTAGTTGTTGGGGAGCCACATGAACACCAAACTATACATTTGCTACATATGTGCAGGGGGCCTAGGTCCAGCCCACATACGCTCTTTGGTTGGTAGTTCAGTCTGGGAGCTCCCAAGGGTCCACATTAGTTGACTCTGTTGGTCTTCTTTAGAGTCCCTATTTCCCCCAAGTTCCTCAGTCCTTCTCCTAACTCTTCCATAAGACTTCCTGATCTCCGTCTAGATGTAATGTGCTAAAAGCAAGAACGTTTGCTCATTTAAAGATATAACATGGAGAGTGAAAATGAAAGTCACAGGCTGTGAGGAGGTATCTGCAGTATGCAAACTGTGTCAAGAAGACTCTCATCCAGGGGGTGGGGGATGTGTCTCAGTGGTTGGCCTCTTCTGCACAGAAAAAAAACAAAAGTCTGACCCAGGATGTGCAAAGACTAGGCACACTGAAGCAAAAGAAACACAGACAGGCTTGCCAGAAATTAAACCACAGATTCGTGGACATATCTCAAAAAGAACACATAAAAGACAGTTCATGTGTGAGAATATTTCCATTTTAATAGTCACTAAGATATTGTAATTAAAGCCATGGAATAAGGTTAAGTATACACCCACCAGAAGGCCTAAAATTAAGTAGACTGTCAGAGGCAAAAATGTGACAAAATAATGTGGGAGAGTCGGAATGTGAATCAGAAAAAACAGCTGAAAACTGCCATTGTCAACTAATGATACATGCTCACCTACTCTGTATACCAGAGGGTCCATCTTTAGGTGCATGTGTGAACCAAGAGACTCAATGGCCTCATACATGGTAGTTAAAAGAAAGACACTAATCTGGAAACCAAATATGATATAGAGTGGTGTGAAAGAATATAAAGGTTCAGTGAGGGGGAAGAGGGATTCCTTCCAGTGTTTCATTGCACAATGAGGTGTCTACAGGGAACGATAACAACAAGGGGCTGTGGATACCCCCAAACAGCTGAAGGGGAGAGTTAATGTTTCCGCCAAAAGAAATAATATATCTTTGTGATGATGCATATGATAACTGAATTAAACTCTCCATAATATATCCAGATATCAAGACAACCAATATATTTTATACATAGCTAGCTATACACAGCCATTTGTCCACTAAAAACTGAAAATCTCGGAGTGTGTATTTTGTGGACATGGAGATTGTATGTGGCTGCTTATATTGTGCTAATTTGGGTTCCCAAAATTCTTTGCGTGAGAATCGGCACATAAGACACTGAGGCACCTTGTCTCCGGTTGGTTCTGATTGGTAAATAAAGTTACAGCTGGCCATGCAGAGGTTGGGAAGTGGCCCAGCCACTGAGCTGTTTTAGGCACATCAAAATATAAAAAGCTGTGTGTGTGCATGTGTGTGTGCATGTGTGTACATGTGTGTGCATGTGTGTCTTTCATTTGGGAACCGAGAAGACTGGGTGAAAGGAGTTTGGGCCAGAACAGCTGAGTTGAACCAGCCAGTCAGAGTTCAGAAAGAACTAGGAAGGGGTGAGCTTATTCACCAGCAAGTCTCAGAGGCTGAAGACATTCTAGGTCTAAAAAAAGTTGTATGGAGGAGGCTAGAAGCTTCCTCATGCACATGTGTGCATGTGTAGTGTGCAAGCATGTGTGCATAGAGACCAAAGGTAGAAGTCAGGTGCCTTCCTCAATTTCTGTCTTCTTTGAGGCAGGGTCTCTCACTGAACCTGTAGCTTGAGGCTGGCTGATCATCTTCCTGTCTCTGCCTTCCCAGTGTGGAATTGGATTACAGATATCTACTGACACATCCAGATTTTATATGGATGCTGTCGACCAAACTTGTTCTTCCACAGCAAGCAGTTCACAAACGGAGTCATGTCTCCAGCGCCCTCAACCACCACATTCTAAGTAAGGCAGTGGTGGTTAGGGCTTCAATATGAATTTTGAGGACCACAATTCAGATTCATAATGAGAGTCTGACTTTCCCCTTTAAGCTCTCTGGCTGGGCTGTATAACTTAACTTTTCTGTTGAGCAGGAAGCTCATAAGGCTCTTGTTGCTGACAGGAAAGAGCTTGTGTGCTTGCCAGCCTGTGATAGTCCCCTGCAGTTCTAGCCCTCCCAGGAATAAACGATCAAACAGTGGAAGACAGGATCTCGTCAAATTTGGTATTTTCCATGAATCATGAACTTCAGAGTTCAGAGAAGCCTGAGACTTCATTGGCCACATGAAAGGAGGTTGTTGAACTTAAGAAAGGGGAAAGGAAAGTTGAGAGAAAAAGAGATGGAGAACTGAAATAAAATCACTTATATTTAGAAATTACTTTATAATCAAATAGAATCTCACTGAATCCTCACAGCTCCATTTAGTGAGTATTATTATGGTGATTATTGATATAGTCATTTTACTGATGGGATATTAAGGACCAGAGTATGAGGCTCGCCTTTGTTATTTTAGCCTAGCTCCTAGAACTCACACAGGTTAACTCTATCTAGAGCTGCATTTTAAAGATGCATTGACATCTCCAGCCTTTCCTACCTTCCTGCTCAACAGCGCCTTGATATGGGCTTAGAGGGCACTGTGCTTCCTGCCACAGGATTTTGGTTAGTTGTATTTGTTCTTTTAGAAGCCAATACTAGTATCATTTTAACATTTCTGGTGATGTGGTTTTAGAGAACAATTAATGTTTATTGAAGACACACTGTGATGGTCGACGTTGATTGTCATCTTGACAGGATAAGGGGTTACCTAGGGAACAAGCCTCTAGACACACCTGTGAGGGATTGTTTATATTAGGCTAGCCGCTGGGCTTTCCACTAAGGGATTATTTTGATAGGTTTGTTGACTGGGAAGACCCACCATACAATGAGGTGACCCAATTCCCTAGGCTTGGGTCCTGAACTGCATAAAGAGGAGGAAGTTAGCTGAGTGGGGATACTCATCACTTCTTGATTACAGGTGCAATGTGACCAGCTTCCAAGCTCCTGCCACCATGCTCCGGGTCATGATGGATGAACTATACAATGGAATAGTAAGCCGAAATGAATCCTCCTTTCCTGTAGTTGCTTTTGTCGGGGTATTTTATCACAACAACAGGAAAAGTCACCAAGACAGATATCGATGGATAAGTAAATATAACAAAGAAGACTCTGAAACAAACAAGATAATATAAAGAAGCAAGTTAGTGAACAGTAGAATGGGAAGGATCTATATTCTGATTTTGTTGTTGCTTAACTTGCATGCATTTTTACCAAACCCATTCTTTCAGTCAGTATAGCCTTGCTACAATGTGTCTAAGATAGAGAAAATGTTTGTTCTGGAAGTTCATGAGTGCAGGACTGCAGTTACTTAGTGTCTCCTAGGGCAGCAGAATAGCATGGCCAGAACACATAGCAAAGCAAGAATGTTTACATCACAGTCAGGAAATACAAGACAGAAAAGGATAGTTATAACCCCACAGTCTTGTATGTGCACACATGTGCACATACATGTAGGGGTCGGAGGTTGCTGTCTTCAGATACTCTGCTCTCTAACTTATTTTTCAGGATAGGGTCTCTCACTGAACCTGAAGCTTGCCTATTTGACTGGCCTAGCTGCTCAATGCACTTCAGTGACCCTCTGTCTGTCCCTACCTACTGCCCAGCACTGGAATTACAGGCAGACGCCACCATACCTGGCTTTTTATATGGGTTCTGGAGGATCCAAACTCAGGTCTTCATGACTGCATGGCAAGTACTTTACCTATGTATCCAGTCTTCCCCTCCTCTTAGAGTTCATCTCTAATGACTTAAAAACTTCCTACTAACCCTCCACCCATTTGCACCTTTTACCTCTCAATAGCGCCTTAGAAGCAAGCCTTTATTTTTACCAGGACACTGAATATCTAAAGTGCCACAGAACCATCAACTTGTGCACTTTAAACAAGTGGCTTGATTGCACGTAGTTATGTCTTAATAAAGTTTATCTAAAAAGAAAATATACCTCTAGAAACACCACCACCAAAAACAGCAATTTTCAATTTTTTAAATGTATTTTTTATGTTGACAGGGCATAGCAACACATTCATATTCTCTCTCTCCTCTCTCTCTCTCCCTCTCCCTCTCTCTCTCTCTCCTTCTCCCTCTCCCTCTCCCTCTCCCTCTCCCTCTCTCTCTCTCTCTCTCTCTCTCTCTGTCTCTCTCTCTCTGTCTCTCTCCACTCTGTCTCCTTGCTTCCCTGTCTCCCTCATTCCCTCCCTTCTACTTTTTTCTTCTCATTCTAACACAAAAAGTTTTAATGGAAACCTTTCCACGCCAAGACCCAGAATGCTGCATCAGCATCTTGTACATTTGAACTCAACAGCATCTGTGGTTGTCTGCACAAGCCAGTCAACATTTCAACTTGGAGGGTGGAGGATCCCCCCCCCACCACCAAAATTTTATATAGCATTGTATCATTGACTGTGGTTTATTTCCCCAATTTTGTTGAAAAAAATTTAAGTGATTTCAATTTTTCACTGTTCTGAGTACCACTACACACATCCTCACACGCATCTCTTCATTTACATCCCCAGTCACTGCCATATTCCAGGAAAATCACTGAGTCACAACAGCTCTCACTTTTATAAAAGATCTGAGGTATCTCTAAAAGTTACCTACCCCAGTTTGCACACATCCGTCCCTCTCATCTTGACTGAAGCCCATTTAGACTCTGTCCTGCTGTTCCATGCAGACAAGCACAAGGCCAATCCTGCTGCCTGATGGGTATGAAACCTTCACATGCCTTGAAGTCATTGAAATCCTACAATGCCAGAATCTGAGCTCTTAAAATCACCAAGATTCAAGGCCCATAAATTATCTGAAACCGCTCCTAGCAGTCCACAAGGAGCCCAAATTCAGGATAGGATCACCTTCTGACTTACTAAAGGAACACTGCACTGAGGGTCCCCACCCAAAGAGTATATTTCCTTCCAAGTTCGGGTGCTTTCTACCTCTTGCAGGTACAAGCTCTTTGGACCAAACCTTGTTAAAGAGGTCCTTCTCCCTGGTTGGTGTCAGGGAGCTGGAGGGTTGTACATGCTTTGTGGTATCACACTTTGCTGCTTGTCAGTAGGACTCTACTTGGTCTCCTCCTTTCCCATCCTTGACTCTGCTGCATGTCCTCTTAGGACAGCTGTTTAACTTCTAGACAACAAAGGTCAACCGAAAAGTGGAAGAGTAATTGTGTATATTTCATAGCCTTCTGTGAGGATGGTATCAAACAATGCAACCAAATTCACTGGCACTAACTCTGCTCAGGAGATAGGATACTGTCTGATTCCTCTTATGCTTGGCTTCAGACAGCAGAAGCAGTTTCTGTCCCATCTACACTGGGGTCTATGCAAAAGGCCAGCCTCCACTCTCATTTCACAGCTGCCTGATGACACCAATATGCTGAGGACACGCAATCCCATCCTTAGGCATGTCTGCCCACTCCTCCTGCCACCAGGACCACGCGTGACAAATATAGCAGAAATTACAGGCATCTGATTTAAGGCTGTGTGTGCACTACTCTCGAGCCAAGCCCCAAACCCTAGTTCTGATGCTGCATCAAAGGACCATCTCTGCCTTGGTCTCCAGGCCCAGAGTAAGCAGCAATTTGAAAGGCAGCCCCCTTTTATTTTTAGCTTTAAAAATCACCAAAGCCAACATAGCAGTGCTCACCCAAGCGTCTCTCACAAAGCTCTTGCTTGACTTGGGTTGAGAAAATGACAGGGTGAGTTCTGCACCAAGAAAGGGGGGGGGGGAATAAATGGGAGAGAAAAAGGAGTCGTCGTTGTCCCCCCCCCCCCACACACACACACACATTGCCAACCTCCATCCCCCTCGAGTCTTCCCCTAGGCCTGGGTGGACCTTGCCTGGGTAATCATTCCCTGCTATATTTAAAAACCACAATGTGTTTGGAGGGAACTTAATTTCGGGACTGCGGGCGGTGGCGTCTCCCGAGGACAAGAGGAAAGCCTGTGCCGAGCTTCTTGCCTGCTGCCGGGACTTCAGGACTACCAACTCCCGGGAATCCAGGTCAGGACTCCTTGCAGCTGCAGCCAGCTCCAATGCTCTAAGCTCCAGGCTCAACGGTTGGGTTGGTGGCTTCTTGGTAGGGCTTGCATCTGCATTCAATCTCCTGGGACTCTGCATGCTAGGTCCGTGCTTGGTGTCCCAGGCCCGCTGAGAAGCGCTGTGGAAAACTCCCCTCCGCTCCCGAGGCTAAATATGCGCGGCTTGTCATTCGGTGTAGCTGTCTCCCAGCTGATAGGGTGACGTCGAGTTTGGAGGCTTGGAGATTGGCTTTTTGATTTGGCTCCTTGCGGAGGCTTAATGGGCAAAGCTCTAGGCTCACCCAGAAACCAGCCCCTACGCTCGTCCCCTCTGAGCGCGGCGAGGCCGAGACGTCTCCGGTGGTGACAGTGGGCAAGGCTGAGCCGCGCGCTCCCAGCCCGGGGAAAGCCCGGGCGTCGCGGCAGCCAGCCCCCGCCGGGGTCCCTCCGAGCCGCCAGGGCGCGCCGCGCTGCTCTCCGTCCCACCCCTCCCATAGGGATCCCCAGGCGACCGCGGCCGGGACTCCGGGCCTTGCTTGGGCCACTCGGGCAGTCTCTGCTCCTTGGCTGGACGCCGCCGAGGGTCTGTACAACGCTCCCTGCGCCCTGGCCCCAGCGATCCTGCTCCAGATGCGCTGCCTGGTAGCCCCCTGACAGCTGCTAGCCCACAGCTCCGGGCGGCAGCCGCGGCGGACTGCCATGCCCTGGACGCCGCTGCAGCCGGCCCGCAGCCCGCGGGGGCGATGAGCCGCTGCGGCCCGTGAGGAGCTGGGCGGCGCGGGCATCGTGCACCTTCCTAGCCCGCCTCACTTGCCCATCGAGCTCTGGAGGCTGAGGGGAATCGGTGAGTAATGGGATGAGCCCACAATCCCCAAGCTCTGGAGGACCGCAGAGGCAGGGGACGCCTGCCAAGATCCCAAGCCTGATATTCTCCCGAGAGAGGGTCCCTGGTGAAGAATCATGATAAGTTATTTCTCAAGATCATTCGTATGCGCTGCCTTGCGGCGGGTTTAGTGCCAGAAAAGTGGGGGAGGGTGCCCGGGAAATATGTTGTATATGCGGTGTAGTGGGGGAAAATCTGGGAGGGTGTCTAAGCTAGAGTGCTGGGGGTGCTGCTAGAGATGCCTGTGAGCCATAGTACTGGAAACGTGTGTACAGTCCTGTTTTGGGTTTGATGACTTAGTGGCGGGGTAGCTCAATGAGGAAGCTTCATGGCGGTGCGTGTGTGTGTGTGTGTGTGTGTGTGTGTGTGTGTGTGTGTGTGTCGCGGGTGTCAGGGCGTGTGAGTTCTTGGAGCTGAGTGGCTAGGAGGGGGACCGCGTTATTCCCTAGGCGGACGCGCGCATGCGCGTGACACACACACACACACACACACACACACACACACGAACTCATGCGCGCACACGCATGCACGTACCCCAATCTCGGGACTCCATTGCTGCCTGCCCATAACTGCAGTCCCATTGTATCCCCTTCCCTCCAATCCCAGAGGGCTCTCCAGCCAAGAGCTACCTGGTGATCTGAGAAATCCAGGGCTGCCTGGAGAGCTGTGAAAAGTATATAACTAAGGTCCCCTCCTTTCTTCAACTCTCTCTCTCTCTCTCTCTCTCTCTCTCTCTCTCTCTCTCTCTCTCTCTCTCTCTCAGGCAGGAGCCCTCTTTTAAAGGCCAGGCTGCTTCTGCAAGCCCTGGCTGACCTGCCCTGAGGACCTGAGCCACACTGGGTCAGAGGATAAATAGGATTTGCTAGAGGGGTTTCAGGGAGGGAGGTAGTTTTTCTTTTTCATTCGTTGTGTTTTATTTTTAAAGGGGAAGGGGAGGGGATAGAACAAATGCCTTTAATGCAGTGCTGTAAATTTCCTCACTCACTGCTTGCCTCCTACCCTCTCCCTCTCTTTCTCTTTCTCTTTTGGCAATTAACAAACAAGCATCTGAATGTTTGGTGCTAAGGTTTCCCAGGCAGAAAGATTGAAATTGGGTGCAATTTATCAGAACTGTAGACTGCAGCTGGGCACCAGGTGCCCAGCTCCTGGGTGGTCAAGAAACTTCCAAAGGGGGAGGGCTGTGGATACACAATGGGAACACATTGGTCTTCTGGTGGGGTACCCAGAGGGAAGCCTGCAGGCCTCCAGCGACCTGGTGACTTGCAGCAGCTCCTGTGATTAATCTTTCACACCTGTTGTGCCCCATCCACTTGAGCTGTGCTCTTGTTTACCCCGGGTTTACAAATATAGTGGCCCTGCCATGCTCTTCCTGAAGTGGGGGGGATCGGTTCACTAATCCAGGGGCAGGTGACCTCCCGGAACGGGTCCTTCTCCCCACCTTCCCACCCTGCTGGCAGCCTCTGGCTGCTCATCTAACTTCAAGAGGAAGCTGCCTCTACAGTGAGGTCTTGCAGTGTTGCAAAAGAGGATGGTTAATGACCAGAGCTTTGGGTGACTGGATGGGGACTGGTCACCCTGGGTCTGCACTACATCACACAAGTCTCTTAAAATATATGAACTGTACTTGTGTGTGTGTGTGTGTGTGTGTGTGTGTGTGTGTGTGTGTGTGTGTGTAAGGAGCCTGAGCAGAGCCTGCATAACTGACACTTGATTGTAGAGATTCTTTCTTTACTTGAAGACCAGAAGGCCATGATGCAAGGCCCTCTCCATGGACTACTTATAGTTCTTCCCCCACCACCTCTAACATTCCTTACCCAAGAAAGCTTTCCATTCCTTCTCTGACCAGGCTAGATTTCCTTATTTCCTACATCCTTAATCTGAACCCACAACTTTGAAGTGATCTAAAATGGAACTGAATTTTACTGATGTGACTGAGCGATGGGGGGGGGGGGGTCGGTCGGGGAGGAGAAGCGCAGCTCTAGACAATGAGCTCCAGGAAGAGAAGAAAGAAGGTTTGCCTTCATCCACACTGTATCCCCAAGGCTTATCCTTGTGTCCCTAGCCAGCATAGAGTAGGCACTTGGACACTGTTTGGTTAAACTAATGGAATCAGAGGGATTTGTTACATCTTCCCCACCCGGGATGTCTTCTCCTCCCAGTAGGAGAAGGGAGAGAAGTTTTCTCGAATCAACTCTGATTTGTTGCTGTTGGCTTTGTTCTGTTTGTAAAATCAAGCCATGCCTGGCAGCAAATGTCTGTAATCTCACCAGGAGGATTATAAATTCAAAGCCTGTCTGGGCAATCTAGTGAGATCTCATCATTGACAACAACAACAACAACAACAACTGGTGTTTGGGGGAGGGGCAGAAAGCCAAGGGTGTGGCTCAATGGTGAAGCATCAGATTAGGGTGTTTATTTAATCTGTAGTACAAAAATAAAATCTTTTCACACTGGGCCCTTCCATGAGTTGACAGCCAGATTCACTTACCACAGCCCTCCTCTGTTCCTATACAGAACAGTTTGTGTGTGTGTGTGTGTGTGTGTGTGTGTGTGTGTGTGTGATCTCTGGTCACAATGATGGGTATTGCCCACAGGCATAGGTGGTACTGCTTCCCACCCTGCGTGGTACATCCATTGCCCACAATCAGGATTTGGAAGACATCACCGTCTTGATTTCTTTTCACATTACTAAGTTTGATAAGTAGAGAGGGGAAATTCTTCTCACTTGAGCCCCGTTGTTTTGCCTAGAGGGTGAAATATTTTCTCCAAAAGAGAGAGCCTTCAGTTCTCTCAGGGAGACATTTATTGAACAAGCAAGCTACCAGCAAGCACCTACTCTGCCAGACAAGAGCTAGGTACAGAAGCAAGCAAAATAAAATGGTTCCTTTCCTCATAAACATACATTCTAGCAACCACAACCAAGCAGTGTTTGGGCAATTACTGTATAAAGTGATTTCTGCCCCATGAGTGGCAATGGCAGATCAGTGGACGTAAATAGAAATGATCACCTCGCCTCCAGGTCTTGAGGCTCAGGGAACAGCTAAGCCAAAAAGGAAGGATGGGTTCAGGTTAGCTTTGCTGAAAGCTGGGAGAAGAGAAAGGGGTAGGGTCAAGCTGCAAGGGCTTGCACTTCATGCTGAGGAATTGCATGACATTTTTCCAGTGAGGCACTAGGAAGGTTTTAACTCCAGAAGTGAAGGATCAAATTGTTCTTTTATACAATATGCAGAAACTGGCAGAAACTGGAATGTAGAGCCAATGGGAAGTTTCTGTAGATCCCCAAGTGGGCTGGTGGAGAAAGGTGTTCCTCTCTCTGTTTTCATGTACAAACTTGACTGTTCTTGTACTTTTGGTTATGAGCCTAGTCCCTAGTGGCTCTCTCTAGCTCTACAATGTTCTTTCAAGGAAGACGATCCACTACTTTTCTTTAATTAGGTTGGTTTATGTTTGACAGTTCATATGTTCATGTGTCTTGAATAGACATTCTAAACCCAGCCCTGGGCAGAGAAGCCTCATAAGGAAGAAATGGCTGAGGAGGTGTAAGACATGCTTCTTGAGCACAGAACAAAACAAACCCAGAACTATGAGAAATGGGGAGGTCTTTGAGGATATAAAAGGAGAATGAGAAGGACTTACATTTATAGTAAATCTGTAGAGACCATGGAGCAAGGCTTCTAGATTTAAAAATTCACACGTGAATGAAGATAGATTTCTTTAAAGAACTGTATGGGGAGTGGAAAAATCAAATTGTAGGATCCTGGATACTTGGCTACTGTTCATAGAATCACACCTACTAAGAAAAAACTACTTCATTTCATCCTTGACGGATTATGGAACAGGCCAAGCAGATACTTGCCACTTGGATTTACAAGTAAGGTGGTCCTGGGTGCACAAAAGTGCTAGGTCATATAAGGACTGGATCCAGAAGTAGGGCTAGAAGCTAATTCTACCCTGGCTTCCAGAAGGTCCTTTCTAAATCCCTTGATTGGAGACAGCCTCAGTGTCCTGTAGAAAGGAGAAGACTGTGATGCAGTCAGCGCTCCTTCTCTGCATCGAACCTGTTCCACTCAGCTCCTCTTTCAACCCTGTCACTACTCTCAGGACCAGGAAACACCCCCCACCCCCATCTCTTTCCCTGAGAGCAGCCACTCTCTCCCTAGCCTAGACTCCTTCTCTTATCTGGAATATCTTGCTCCTTTAACACAGAATCCTGCCTCTCCACAAACCCCTCTCTAAACAGAGTACTGCCTGTCCCCTTTCCCCTCCCCACCATCCTCTTGCCTTACCTTTATTAAATGATTGAAACAGCATGATCATTATTCTATTTCCTTGTCTCCCAATTGATCATCACTTCCCACCTTTCTCAACCTTCTACTCTAGGACCTCTCACCCTCCAAATTATAGAGAACATTGTCTCTCTCACCCCATACTCACCTCCAACAGATAGCGTTGACCGTTAGCTCATTAGAAGTGTCCTTGCTGGACTCCTGGTAGGTAGAGCTCTCCTATGGTCTCTCATCCACTACTGCTCAAAGAATCTGCCTCTTCCCAGTTTTCCTTTTCTCCATCATTTCTGGGCAGTCTGCCCTTGGTGGCCAGGATATTCCTAGAGCCTGTGCCTTTAGTTCCCTGTACCTATGCCTAATTACCAGC
Source organism: Mus musculus (assembly GCF_000001635.26). Taxonomy (NCBI): domain Eukaryota; kingdom Metazoa; phylum Chordata; class Mammalia; order Rodentia; family Muridae; genus Mus; species Mus musculus. The sequence goes on along the minus strand of NC_000078.6, from coordinate 81,327,948 downwards.
TCCTTGTGCATTGCCTACAACAGGATGTCCATCGGTTTTAGGAATTGAATATACTCAATGAAGCTTAGCTGATCGTCCTCGCTATGCAGTCCCTAGTTGCCTTCTATTGTAAAACTTTAGTGCTTTCTCAAAATGACTGGCAGTGTTCTAGGCCCCCACATGCTCCAACCATCCTGTTTCAACCTCAACACTTCTTTCCCCCTAGGGCGTGGAACACATTAAAATCTATGTAAAATATTAAGAATCTGGTACAAGCACAGTGCTTTGGGGGCCTTCCATAAGCTCTGCCCACATTACCTACATTACCAGACTCCTTCCATAAGCTCCGCCCACATTACCTACATCACCATACTCCTTGGAAGAACCACCTTGTGCCTGTACCTTTTTGCTCCTCAGAAGGAACTAAGGGGCAGGAGTGGGGGTGAACTTAAAGGGAATCATGAAGGGATGTAAGACCACGAGCACAGCTTCAAAGACAGCAAATAGAAGTTGTTCCTTGTGAAAGGGAGGCCACACACCACTAGAGTTGACTGTATGAGCGAAGCCCCCAACTATAGCTCAGAGAGATGACTCTGACTGTTTGTCAGACTCCATTTGTTTCACATCTAGTCAATGATATGATTGAATTCCATATTTCAACAGCTTAAATCTTCAGCTAATTGAAATGGCATTAAGATGAATCAAGCTTTGGGAGAATAGTCTAAAACTTATGTAAAGGACTGTGTTTTCCAGCCTCCCTGTGCCACTCAGCCACGAGTCAGAGGATGTCAGCACTCTCTCCATGAGTAACATCAACACTAGGGTCAGGAGGTGGACTCTCTGAAACAGCCAGGGGCAGGAAGGAAAGCAACATCTGCTCTAGACTGTGCTATATTTCTCACACATCTATTTTCTATCCCAATAACCTTCCAGTTCAGGGATGCCTTTTTCTCGGCCCTTCCTCATCTGATGTACTCCTTCAGGCCTGGTGCAAGGAGACTTATGTAGTCAGAGGAGGAAGGTCTAGTTTCGGTTCCATACTTACTGGTGTAGAAAAATTGGCAGTAGACTGAACGCAGTCGACTGTGTTCTTCATCTGTGTGATCACCCTCACAAGAAAGCTAAAACAAGATCATTCAAGGGAGGAAGCCTTTGTAAACTCTTGGCACATCAACTGGCTAGAACTTTGTTGAATAAATGATGCAGTATAAATATTGGTTGTCATTATCACATCCTCTAGAAGGAAGTGCAGGAGAGAGGGCTAGAGTTCAGAAGGGGAACTGTGTTGATTTGGACTTAGATTATGCTCCAAAACCACGTGATTCTATTGGTTCTCCTAGTGTTTTTGGAGGAGCATCGGCTATCCCCTCTCAATGTACATGGTTTCTGAATCACTTAGTACTATAATCATTCATTCATTCATCCAATAAATACTTAGTGAGCCCTCCTTATGCCAGACTGATGCACTGTGGTGAATGGAGAGGGCACATTCCTTGCCCAAATAGAATTTTTATTCCTTAATAAGCCAACCAACAAATGGACAAAACCAACAATGTGTTCAGAAACTGATACGTGCAATGAAAGATATGAAATGTGATATGATATGATATGATATGATATGATAGTCCAGGAGAAGGACTACCTTCAGATAGGATGAACGGGGAGATCCTGGCAAGGAAGGTGGCATCTGAAACATGAATGAAGTGAAAGAAGTGACCTATGTGGATATATCCACAGTTAGATCCATAGTTAGCTTTTAAAGAAACATTAGATCACCTTATCTTACTGGAGTTTAAATTATATCAACAGGCGGTAAAGTCAGAAAATTCATAGTTAGAAGAGGAAAGAGTTTCCAGAACAGCAGGGATGCAAGGAAGTGCATGAGCTCTGCAGTAGATATTTTTAAAAGACATTTATGGTTGGTTTTGGTAGCAGTAGACTATATTCCCAGCATCAGGAGTCTAAAACAAGATAGGAAGTCCAAGGCCAGTGTGGGCTAAACAGGAAGACTCTGTCTCAGAAAAACAAAAAAATCACCTTATTTTGTGGGAAGCAGATTATAAGGGATGGGACAAGATTGGCAGCTGTCTTTCTGTTGCAGTAGGCAAAGCAAAGTATGTAATTCTCACTGGATAGAGGTTAGACCAGAGTGTGACACATGGTAATTCTCACTGGATTGAAGTTAGACCAGAGTGTGACACATGTTTGTACCCAGTATATCAGAGAACACATGCAGGCAGCATGATCTTCAAAGAATCTTCAAGTTTGATGGGCACACAATGAATACTCAACAGATACCAAAACCACTACCACCTACTACCCATGAATCAATAACCAGAATAAATCTTTCTTGTACTCAGACTTGGCTTTGAGTTAATCTTAACATTTTGTATTTAAAAAAAAAAATTCCTCCTAGCACTACTTCCTAGGAGGGATATATTCCATGGATTTAGTTCCTTCTGTATGAACGACATTCTTATTTTTGACAGACAGTGGATGCCCAACCCCACCCCTTCTCTGATGTTTCCAAGAAATTTTTTTAAGTCCCTGGACCTTTTGCTTGAATTTAGATACTGATCTTGTGTAAACTTCTGTTAGCTCCTTGGGGATGGAGTCAGGCAATCTCCTATCAGTGTGCCTCCAAGGCTTATCATATCTGGGTTATTGAATCAACCAACAGCCCTTCACCTCTTTTAGACTGAGGAGAACACTTGTGCCTTGGTTCAGTTCCAAGGACTTCCTGCCTTCTTCCTGGAGAGCTGAGAACTCCTGCTGGTCTTATTTGTCCAGTGTTCCATAAAGTCCTAAGTTCAGCAGGCATATGACTTGGATGCCTTTGTGCCGATCCCTCCAGCTTCTGTTTCTTTGAGCCTGGATCTCTGAGCCAGAAGAAGCATTGCTTGACCCGTGTTGATGGAGAAGATGTTGATGTGACGAGCTTCCTGCTTCATTCCTTTCTTTCCCTGTCACCTTTTTGGCACTGTTCTCTAGCTTAGACTGATTCTACTTAGGTTGCTCTGAAACCTATGTCTTCCTCAGCATCTGGTTCTCCTCCCTCTCCTGACTAGTGCCGAGAAAGTCTAAACTGGCCTCTGCTTCCAGTAGGCCCTGGTTTTGCCCATCTATAGAGTTGTCCATGCTACTACCACTGCAGAATGCTTGTCTAAAAGAAAACACTAATCCTATCTCTCTTCTCATTAAAAAACTTGCCACCTATATTGCTTCTCATATTCTCCAAGGGGATGCCCAAGTTTTTTGGCCAGGCGTTCAAGGATTCCAGAGATACCCCACCTACTTCCATGGCTGTTTTCATATTGTCTGCTTTTCTCTAAAGGCACAGTGCTTATTCAAGCTTCCACACCTTCCTTCTAGCATGGGCGTCCCGCTACCCATGTTGACAGTACACTGGCTTTCATCTAGCTGTCTCCCATTCCGTTTTCAAGTCATAGATACAATGTTAGCTGGATCATGGAACTGGTCCCGGTGATCCCATGTCATTCTAACCCTTCCTTCTTCAAACTTTCTTGACACAGGATTGTATGTACTCCCAAGTGTAGTACTTGCTTTGTCCTACTTATTCAGTTTTCTGTCACTTTGCTCCAACGCAATGTGTGCTTCTCAAGGAGGACTATATTTTTGTTCATATTTCTCAAATCTGGAAATCTTTGCTCACAGAATCCCTGACAGATGGTTCTCCAACCTCCAGCTGAACATTGCCAAGGATTGGGGAAATCATTGGATATGATTCTTACTAAGTTTTTTGCACATCCATTCAATAAATCTATACTAAGCATCTACTATATGCTAGACACTAATTTAGGCAACGTGGATACAGTAATCTCATATAAAAATCCCTAAGCTCTCTTAGAACTTACTCTTTTTTTTGTTGTTTTTTAGTTTGTGGGTGGGGAAAAATAAATTTAGAACAAAGGTTTAATTTTCTCACAATAAGCCAACCCCTATCACACCACTAAGCTGCATACAAGGACGAGTTTGTGAGTGAACGTGTAGACCAAAAGATCCCAGAATTAAGAGATGGTCTGTGTTTTTATCTCTGAAAGGAGATGTAACTAGAAATACATTTTGCTGTAAACAAATGAGCAGCACCCCTTTCCTATGAAGATAAGAGAACTCTATTTTTATCTATCTTCAGTAAAATGTATGAAATGGCAAGTTTAGAGAGAGCAGCAAAAGGAAAATCCTTTTGTAGATGGAGAATAACTGTCCTTGTCAAAGCAGGAAAGCAAATAGGAGGTCATGAAGGTCAGATGCTTGCCTACTATACAGCAAGACTTTATTGTAAATACTTGTAGATCAACTCATGATGCAATAGAAGTCCTCCTGGTCCAAGAAAATCCTTAATGGTTGAAATCATTGTGATACATATATTTTTCTTTCTTAAAATTTTCTTAGGAAAATCTTTTGAAACACACTTCTTCTAGTTTCCTTTCTTAAGACTCTCAGACTTAGCAGTATCTCAAAGATCAATGAAGGAACTTTATAAAAATACAAAAATCTAGGCTCTACTTCTAAGAAGCCTAAACGTGGAGCTGAGGTTGAATCTATATTTCTACACTTTTCAGATCTCAAAAGATATTTTGATGTACGGACATCTCTAGAATGTAGAATCACTTAAATCGTGGTCTGCAGTTGTGGGAGGACTGTGTGAAGATGTAGATTCATTAACAGGAAAGCAGACTTAACCTAAGCAAAGCCCCCCACCCGGGTCTCTGGACTGTTCTTGGCACTGGCGGTGCCCCAGATTATCTGGATTTTATGAGTTTAATAAATTATAGTGTATCTTTGAATTATGGAATCTTATAGTGACAAAGGTTGTCAAAGTTCAACATTGTAGCCCAGAGTGGTAGATTTTCACTGAGAACAGGATGGATGGATTGCACATACACACATGTAGTCAAAACACTCAAACATACAAAAAAATAAACAAACAAAACCACCCACTTTAAAAAAAAGTTAAACGACAAAATCCTCTCTGAGTTGAATTGCAATTCCTCATTTTAGAAAAGTGCAGGCATTGTGCCCATACACAGTTTATCTCACTACAGTGTAGACACGCGTCTGTTCTAACCAGGTGGTTTTCTTTTTCTTTTTCTTTTTTTTCTTTTTGTTTTTTTGAGACAGGGTTTATCTGTATAGCCCTGGGTGTCCTGGAACTCACTTGGTAGACCAGGCTGGCCTCGAACTCAGAAATCCGCCTGCCTCTGCCTCCCCAGTGCTGGGATTAAAGGCATGCGCCACCACGCCCGGCTAAATATGTTCTTAATAGATGCATGGGATCATTGTTTTATTGTCCCTTTCAAGTTCATGAATCATACGTAGTATGAGGAGACAGAAGCTCTGCTCTGTCCATAGACTTTCTTTTCTTGTGTGTGGCATCTCCTGGAAGATTGTCTGCAGGTTTCCAATATCATCAAATAGTTCAGGTGCCATTAAAGTGTTAGAAGGTCAAGAGAAGGTGAAAGATGACATTCATATGACCGGAGAAGGAAAAAGTATGGACTATTGCTCCCTGTGTTGCTGTGAGGTTATCCACATTATTTTAAAGCTCTATTGTACTTCAGCCATCCCCCCATGTTTCCACCATGGACCCAGGTCCCCAACATCAATGACGTTCCAGGGCCTGGTTATAATCAATTATACTTATCTTTGTTTATCTCCATCCTTCATCAGAAGATAAAGTCTATAAGGCTTGATGTGAATTATATTCATTAATGGCTGTATCCCAGTCACTAGCACAGTGTCTGAGCCTAAATCAACAAAGAACAGTTTCTTACAAAATGGACTCAATCCAACAGGCTTTTGGTAAATCCAGACTGAAGACTGTCCTTGACCTTGTCTTGGCCTTCTCTTCCAACCACCATCTCTTGGCTTAGTCTTTATATTCTGCCTTCTCTTCTCTAAACTCCAATCCTGGCTCTTCCACTGCTGTGGGCTGATCTCACTTAAATGTGTACCTTCCCAATGATCAAAGCATCTTTGAGTTAAATAACTATAAAAGCTGTCAAACCCAACCTGAGCTTTATAGATGATTCAGGTATTACCCCGAGAGTACCATGGACTTTCCAGGGTCTCCCGTTCACTGGAACACAACTAGGAACAAACCTTGCATTCTGCTTTCAGATCCAAGGTTTTCTATTGCTCCCAGCTGCCTAGAGGCATGCAGAACCTCCAGGCTTGTGGGGGAAGCCTCTGCATCCAGAAGGACTCATTTTGTTCTATTTGGGTTCTTGCTCAAAAGGATCCCCAAAGCTGGGGCCCAACATCATGGGTTCCAGAAGCAGACTTATAAAATTCAGATGCCTACATTTCTCTTTAGTAATTGTGGTCTTGGTCAAATTACTTAGTCTTTCTGAGCTCTAATGTGCCATCTGCAAAATGGATCTGATAAAGCCTTCTTTCGTAGGAAGACTAGGAGACCTAATAATGCAGGAAAAGCACTGAGTATCATGTTTGCCTCCATGGACCCAGGTCCTCCTGTGTCAGCCAGGCCATCGAAGCTCTTTAGCTTATCTCATACTCTTTAGACAGAGTAGGGAGTTGAGTGGCTGCATTTCTCAGAGTGTCTTGCTTAGAGGCAAGGACTCTACACAAATACCACCCCTCCCCCAAGGTGGGAAGAGGAAACACAGGAAGCTTTGCAATGTGTCTGTGCCAGATGTCATGTGAGAGCAAGTGCAGGCTGGCTGCATCTATAACTTTAATGTAAATTGGCTGTGAGGCCTGTGCAGGGGCCCAGATTTAGAAGCCAAGCAGAGCAGAATGACTCTACAGAGGCTGGTGACAGGCACTAAGCCCTGTTCCCATTGGAGAAAGTGGAGGGCGTAGCAGGAGGGAGAATTGTTCAGTCTGGCCTAGTGGCATTGTTTTATTAATGATCTGGATGTGCAGAGGAACAGTGATTTTAATTAAATTTGCCACTGATATGAAAAGATGTCAGGAGCCACTCTTGAGGACACAGACACGTTGCAGAAGGCCCTGGAGGTTGTGGGGCAGCACATTAGGAGAATAAGCCGGGAAACAGACAGGAGGTCATGGGCTGAGCCAGGTCATGCATTCTGCTGAGAGAGCCGAGTGGGAGCAGAGAGTCACTCTGGGTTGAATAGACCATAGTTTCTTTTTCATCTGTAACTGCTCTGTCCCGTGAGGTATAGTGAACGACTCTTCTACAGCCATCGTAAGGTTTGGGGGAAATGGATTTTTTTTTTTGAAATATAAATGAGACCATGTCGTTCTCCTGTTTAAAACCCCACCGTTGGTTTTCCTTGTCTTAGGATAAAATCCCCTTTTTTCAGCTTACTGTAGAAACACCGTGGGGAAAGTACTTTCTCCTGCCATTGGCTGCTTCTGGCTCCTCTTCCCCACATTGTGTTCCTTGTAATCCAAGGCACATGGCTGTCTCCCTCAAGCCTCTGTGTCTTTGCCTAGACCTTTCTCTTTAACTGGCCTTTCTCTTCCTTCCTTCTTTCTTTTCTTCTCTCTCTCTCTCTTTTTTAAAGCTCACTCATGCTTGAAGACCTATTTCAGGGATCATCTCCTTCAGAACTGTCTCCCCGAATCCCAAGCTGGCTCAGCACTCTCCCTGAGTGTCCTCAGCACTCTGCCCTTACCCCTCATCCCTAGGAAAGCTATCTATGTTCATGCCTTTCCACTCCCACTCAAGTGTACCTTTGTGGGCAAACACTGTCTCATTTCTCATTTTACCCACTGGCATGCAGTAGCAAATCGCAGGCTTTTGTCAATATTTGTCAAGCTGAATGACGAGAAGAAGAAGATTTGGGCGGATGTCAGGAGCAGGCTCCGGCACAGCCCTGTAAGCCTGGGGACTCAGAAACTCTGTTAAATGGTTAGTGTCTTCTATGTGGGAACAGTGACATATCATGCTGCTCTCTAGCTCATGTGGCTCCTGAGTCCACATCAGACTGGAAGCCGACTGGTGCCATCCATGTTCCCATCTACCAGTTACCAAACTGGTCTGTTTTGGTAAATTTGAGTGGTCAAAAATTTTATCCCATTTTCCTGTGTGTTTTGACTCTATTGATGATTTTTTTTTTTGCCTTACATTTTGAGTAAATGATTTAAAAAAAGACTCACTTTTCTCCAAAATATAAAAATAAAAATGGTGCTAACTACATAGGGTTCTTATAAATACTAAAGGTAATAGGATGTGTGTACTAAATGCTTTTAAATAGCAATTACTGTTAATATCTTTTTCAGTTAAGTCCTATTCCTGAGTCTGGGTCTTTAACAGGGTGAGGAGATACCCTAGCGGGTTAGGCTCTGTCTCGTTTGTGTTTGGACCTAGACCAATGGCATTTAAAAACATGATTGCCTTGGCCATTGTAGTCTAACATTTACAGTCTAACAATATCACAGCCATAATCTATTTCCTGGTGCGTCTAGAAAGAGTTGGTAGGCGCTCAAAGTATTTTCTACCTTCAACTCCAAACTCTGGTCAGCTGCTTGCCAGCTGGTTGCCTTCCTGTCTTTTTGTTTTGTTCCTGCCTCCAGCATGTTTACTCAAGAAACCATCCTCTGGTTAAGGCCCAGGGACAGTGTATTTATTTGCCACGAAAACTTGGCACCACAGTGTGTCTATAGGACCCTCTTAAGTCTCTGGGTGCATTATTAGAGTAAGAGTTCTTGCCTCTCCCCTGTTGATGAGGACAACTACCACTATGATGCGCCATGTCCTTTCTCACCTGAGGATGCTACCTTCTGTCGCTGTGGGCTCTTGATTTAAAAGCTACTTTAGCTCCATCTTCTCCTGCATGGGGATGAGAATTCAGTAACTCAGGAGTTTTGAAAGCAGAGGCAAGAAACCAAAAATCCTTTATCCGCATTTCCCAAGGGCGAATGAGTGTCAGACTTGTGACTGGGATCTCTGGGCATATTACAAGATCATTTTTAACCTTTGAACTGTGATGCTGAACATCTTCAAGCCCTCTACCACTCCATGGTAATTTCATGACCCCTTTATCCTCTGAGTGAGGTCAAAGACAGAGGCCCTAAGCCACTGTTATGAGGACCAGTTTCTGGACTCCTGTGAACCTCAGCATTTGGCTGCTTTCCTGGGCAGTATAAAGGGGAGTTAATACATAGTGCCCTGAAGGGAAGACCTTTATAGTACGCACTGGATATGGAGTGTGAGTTTTAGAAATTTAAAAAGAACCTATATAACCTCTAAAATCAAATAATGATTTGCCTATGAGTTCTTTAAAGCCAGGCGTGATGGCGCACGCCTTTAATCCCCACTTGGGAGGCAGAGCAGATGGATTTCTGAGTTCGAGGCCAGCCTGGTCTACAGAGTGAGTTCTAGGACAGCCAGGGCTACACAGAGAAACCCTGTCTCAAAAAACAAAACAAAAACAAAGACAAAAAAAACCAAAACAACAAAAAACCACAAAAAGAGATCTTTACATATTCCTAAAGAAATTAGCTACACTTTAGACCATAAAATAGTTTTGGAAGAGGGCTGACTGACTCCTCAGGAAGCTTTTTGGTAGCTATATCATTCATTTCAAATACACACATTTACTGAACACTGCTAGCATCAACTTAGGATTCCACAGTAAATAGGAGAGACCGAAACCCTGGTCTTATGTCATCGCATCTTAATGGATAAGACATAATTCATCTAACAAAAAAAAAATGAAACGTAAAATTCCAAAGTATCTAAAATGTCACAGAGGGAAAAAATCCAATGAGAGTAAATAACAGTAAACAAAACAAAACAAACAAACCCTACCCATTTTTATCAATGAGAAGAAGTTATTGTTTGTTCCAGAGAGAGTGACAGTTAATACAGATGGTTGCTGTGGTTGGAAGGTACAAAGAAGAAACTCTCCTTTCAAGTGTGAACAATGGCATGTGCAAAAGTTCTGAGGCAGACGCTAGCTTGCCTAATCAGGGTAAAATGAAGGAAGGACATTGTTAAAATGCAGCGAGAGTGACAGGGGATGAACTGGGAAGATAATGAAAGAGGTGGCTCCTGCAAGGCTTGGCTGGACACAGCAGGGAGTCAAGGATTTATATCAAGAGCAAGAAAACCATGAAAAAGCTTCAAGTAGGGGAGTGAAAGGCTTACATCTATTTGTGTGTGGGGGGTTGTTTGGTTGGGGGTTTTGTTTTGTTTGTTTGTTTGTTTATTATTATGGTTGCCTGGGGAAATATTGCTCTGTGGTAGAGTAGTTGTCTAGCATGCGTGGGATCCTAAGTTCGAGTCCCAGAAGCCCAGTATTACTACAGTTGAGCAAGGAAAGTAGAATTGAGCTTTAGTCTCTGGCAAGAGTTGAAGTGAGGCTTCCAGTTGGAAGGCTACTGCAGCAGGTACATAGGACAAGGAGCAGTGGTGGCTTGGACCACGATGGTGGTGATTAAGATCGGGAAGAGAACTGATAGGACTTTGTGTTGGACTGGCTACAGAGCGGGATGGAGAGGAATGTTTGCAGGCTAATACCTGGTATCGCTCACAAATAACTAGTAAACCGATGTTGGGGGAGACTTTGCTTTCAGAAATGAGAACCAATGGAAAAAGAAAAGTCAATGGGGACAATAGGAACCTTGACACCTTCAAGGGACTGCACAAACAGAGAAGTTCATGGTTCTGCATTACTAGTTACACTCCATAGGATTCTAGTGGAGGAGAAAGTGGAGCCTTGCTTATGAAAAATGACTGCTTAGTTGTTTCCATTCCTATTCTGTTTGAGTGAGTCAGTAAGTGAAAGGTCATATAGCCTCAAATGATCAGAAGCTAGCTCATAGTCTCAACTGAAAAGAATGAATGTACTTCTTGTCTATTCTGTGCACAGTTATTGCTCAGTGCTTTGAGCCCAACCGATGAAGCTGTATGTAATTCCCAGATTCACCTCAAATCTTTTTTGGTTTTGTTTGGTTGGTTGGTTTTGGTTTTGGTTTTGGTTTTTCGAGACAGGGTTTCTCTGTATAGCCCTGGCTGTCATGAATTCACTTCGTAGACCAGGCTGGCCTAGAACTCAGAAATCTGACTGCTTCTGCCTCCCAAGTGCTGGGATTAAAGATGTGTGCCACCATGCCCGGCTTCTAGTCTTTAAAAAAAACTGTATATGTGAACCATTCACGTGTTTTAGTTGTAACAATTTCTACTTCTTGGCCCCTTCCATGTTTTCAAGTGGAGTTCGGTGGCTGAATGATCACCATACTCGTAGCCTATTCTAAACAGGGTTTAACAGGAGGAGAGTAAAAAAGACACAGTGGACAGTGTCTGAGGGACACATTGCAACATTCAGTGTGAAATCAATTCTTTTTCACAGAAAGCCTCAGAACTCCTGGCTGCCTCCAGAAGTTTCATATTTGAGGAAGGAACTTTCACCCACAAGAGCTCAATCACACCCAGAGCAAGGTGTACTATCCCAAGGACCAGCCCATGTATATCATGCACAGCTCAGCACATATGCTTGCAAACCTGAGTTGTGCAAGGTTCGTGAATAAGAACACAGGGCAAGGAAGACTGAAAGTTCTAGCAACAGTGCAAATGAGAAGGAAGATGGGGAATAAGCATCTATTTTAAGTTGATTCTAGGGACGAGTGGAGCTACAACTCAGGACTAGGAGGTATCACTTGGATTTCCATCCCTAGTCTTGCCAGCTATTTCAAACCATTCTTCAACGGAATCTCTACCAGATGGTTTTTGAGGACAGAGAAGCTATTTGTGTCTCCCATTGACATCTATTTTCCAAGTGAGAGACTGCCCCATATGTGAGTGCCATATGTCAATCGAGGTGAACCATCCATTTGTGTTGGTGGGAACCTGCCAATTGTTGCCCCTATTTTTTCTCATGCCTTTTCCTGCCTCTGATTTTTTTCTAGGTCACAGGCCTGTCAGGAGGACCATTGGTGCTGTGGTGGAGCCAGAACCTAAGTCTTGTGTATGGCGTGGTTACGGCTGCAGCCTCTCACCTCTGCCTTCCTCCATTTTGGGCTGGTTACTTTTGTGCTCTTCCTGAATTGTCTTCGAGCAGAGGCTGGTGACTCGGGGGATGTGCCCAGTGCAGGGCAGAACAATGAGTCCTGTTCGGGGTCATCAGACTGCAAGGAGGGTGTCATTTTGCCAATCTGGTATCCAGAGAACCCTTCCCTTGGGGACAAGATTGCCAGGGTCATTGTCTATTTTGTGGCCCTGATATACATGTTTCTTGGGGTGTCTATCATTGCTGACCGATTCATGGCATCTATTGAAGTCATTACTTCCCAAGAGAGGGAAGTGACCATCAAGAAGCCCAATGGAGAGACCAGCACAACTACAATTCGGGTATGGAATGAAACTGTCTCCAATCTGACCCTGATGGCCCTGGGCTCTTCTGCTCCAGAGATTCTCCTGTCTTTAATTGAGGTGTGTGGTCACGGGTTCATTGCTGGTGATCTGGGACCATCTACCATCGTTGGCAGTGCAGCCTTCAACATGTTCATCATCATTGGCATCTGTGTCTATGTGATCCCAGATGGGGAGACTCGAAAGATCAAGCACCTGCGAGTCTTCTTCGTCACGGCTGCTTGGAGCATCTTCGCCTACATTTGGCTCTATATGATCCTGGCAGTCTTCTCTCCTGGTGTGGTCCAGGTTTGGGAAGGCCTCCTTACTCTCTTCTTCTTTCCCGTGTGTGTCCTGCTGGCTTGGGTGGCAGATAAGCGACTGCTCTTCTACAAATACATGCACAAAAAATACCGCACAGATAAACACCGAGGAATTATCATTGAGACAGAGGGTGACCACCCTAAGGGCATTGAGATGGATGGGAAAATGATGAATTCTCACTTTCTAGATGGGAACTTTACACCTTTGGAAGGAAAGGAGGTAGATGAATCTCGCAGGGAAATGATCCGGATTCTAAAGGATCTGAAACAAAAACACCCAGAAAAGGACCTAGATCAGCTGGTGGAGATGGCCAATTACTATGCTCTTTCCCATCAACAGAAGAGCCGTGCTTTCTACCGCATCCAAGCCACCCGGATGATGACTGGTGCGGGCAATATACTTAAGAAGCATGCAGCCGAGCAAGCCAAGAAGACCTCCAGCATGAGCGAGGTGCATACCGATGAGCCGGAGGACTTTGCCTCTAAGGTCTTCTTTGACCCATGTTCTTATCAGTGCCTGGAGAACTGTGGAGCTGTCCTCCTGACCGTGGTGAGGAAAGGGGGAGATATATCCAAGACCATGTACGTGGACTACAAAACAGAGGACGGCTCCGCCAATGCAGGGGCAGACTATGAGTTCACAGAGGGCACTGTGGTTCTGAAGCCAGGAGAGACCCAGAAGGAGTTCTCTGTGGGCATCATTGATGATGACATTTTTGAGGAGGATGAACACTTCTTTGTGAGGCTGAGCAATGTCCGTGTAGAAGAGGAGCAGCTGGCGGAGGGGATGCTCCCAGCAATACTCAATAGTCTTCCTTTGCCTCGGGCTGTCCTGGCCTCCCCTTGTGTGGCCACAGTAACCATCTTGGATGATGACCATGCAGGAATTTTCACTTTTGAATGTGATACCATTCATGTCAGTGAAAGTATTGGTGTTATGGAAGTCAAGGTTTTGAGGACATCAGGTGCCAGGGGCACAGTCATCGTCCCTTTTAGGACAGTAGAAGGGACAGCCAAGGGTGGTGGCGAGGACTTTGAAGATGCATATGGGGAGCTGGAGTTCAAGAATGATGAAACAGTGTAAGTAACTTTCCTGTATTTCATTCCTCCATAGCCCAGCCCGCGTCATCTCTCTCTGTGCTTTACTACTGCTCCTTACAGTGCTCCCCTTGTATTTGTGTTAATCCCAAACTTTGCTTTCATCACAGGTATGAGGGATCAGCAGACACTACTGGACAGGCCCTGCTTCCAGGCCCTCCATCAGTTTCCTCTTTCTCAATTGTTTCTGGATGGTTTGTTCAGATCTAAGGACTCAGAGCATTTTGTCCACTGACAATCAAAATGATGGACAGTAGAGTTGTGTGGTGTCAAAAGGTTCTATAAGATCTGGAAGAATGCTTATGACCAAACAAGAGCTTGGAAATACATAGACTTCTCCTTCCTCCCTCTTCCATACCAAAGGCTATGAGTTTGGAAACTTACTATTCCAGGACAATAATAGTCTGGTCATATCATATCCTTAAGATAACAACAACTGGCACAGGCTTACCTCCCCTCAGTACCACATGGCAGGTGTGTTTCATAGCTAGATTCCAGACACTGCTCTTCCTACTTAGAGATTGGAAAAATTGATTGAAACTTGGCAATGTCTCTCAATACACTGTTTCATGGAACAAGGCTTGTCTCACCCGAAGTGGGCAAGTCCATATGACCAGAGAACTGCAAGTGTCATAGAGAAGGAGAGCACTGAGGACCATTGTCTTTTTTGCCTTTTGGCTTAAGTAGAAGCTCCAACTTTTGGCTATGCAGTGAGGGAGATTTGTGGGAGGAAATACATCTTCTGTTTCACAGTTTAGAGCTGCTCTGAGCTATTTCACCACTCGTTGCTCCATTCAGCCCATCAGAACCCAAGAGCCTGTGCTTCAGCCATCCCTCCTCACTGATCCTTCTTGCAAATGGGCATTCTGTTCTCGACTTGTATAGAGAGCATGGTGGGGGTGGGAAGAATGGCTTTCTTAGCTTATGGTAGGGTCAGCTTTTCAAGGAACCTTAGGGGACTGCCAATGAGAGAGGGACCCATCTCGGGATACCTGCTCTTCTATAGGCAGGAGATGGTGTGAAGAAGAGAAAGGAGAATGATAACTGTTTCATGAACCTGTAGCTTCTACTTGTGGGTCATTGAATCATTCAGAAAATAGAAGGGAAGGAACTCCTGGAAAAGAGGGTTAGAGAATTTCCATAGCCCCCCCCCCCTCCAAAATGCTATTGAAGCCTTTCTTCTAGGGTCCAGCCATGGGACAACACTCTAAAAGTCTCGGTTCTTCTGGGAACAGCTGGATGACCCAAGGGATTCTATTGCTGTATTTTCTAATCTCTTCTGATTTTAGACAAGTCACTTAGTAACTCTGAAAGGAAACCCTGACATATAAAGAGTGAAAATAACAATATGTCCCTCGCCTGGATACAGGTGAGATTGTCATATACTTTTTTTTTCTGTAAAATCTTCCAAACCCTAATGTAGGCGTTGAGTGTGAGTCATAGTCTCACTTGCTAAAAGAATAGGGTGGGGGATCCTGTCTCCTGAAGGGAAAAAGCTGTCAACAAATTGGTTTGTTAGGACACTATTTAGTCACTTTTTTTCTGAGAAAGATAATCATTTGTTAGCATAAGAACTCATGCCTTCCAGAGAATACTAGCTATTTCTATATGCTCTAGGGAAAGTACTCATGCATACAGATAAATCGAGGTTCTCACTGGGAAGATGAACTTAGCGAAATTTCACATATGTTTATGGTAATATTGGCATGAGAGTGTTTATTTTCAGGCGTTAGATGATGTCAAATCCACACAACCTCCTGTGATTGGCTAGATTTGGGGGAAATTCCCATTCAATATTTACCTTCCATTGTCATGAAAAGTTAGTTTGGACAAGGTAAAAAATTGGTCCCCAATTTCTTCATTCTCTTAATGATCTGTTATCTACCTAGGGTCTCTGAGTATGCCTATATTTTATCAAAACTCTCCCTCTCCCTCTCCCTCTCCCCCTCCCCCTCCTCCTCCCCCTCCCCCTCCCCCTCCCCTCCCCCTCCACCTTTCCCTCCCCCTCCCCTCCCCTCCCCCTCCCCCTTCCCCTCCGCCTCCCACTCTCTTTCCCTCTCTCTGTGTCTATACATGCATATGCACATGTGCCTTGACAAACAAGTTTATGTTTCTATCTATCCCTTTGCACCACTGATTGATTTCAGGATGGTTTGACTCTTTGGACTTCCTTTACTGAAGAATAACAAGCCAAAGGCCTGTTAAAGTTAAAAGCCCATGGTGCTTTCAAGTGTCTATAACCATAGGTAACAGTACTATATAGTAGAAGAACCATGGACTCTGAATACTTTTGGTCAGAAGTCTAACTTCCCTGTTGACTTAACCACATGAATAAGAAAAAAAATTATTATCTATGATTTAATCTCCCCGATGGTAAAATAGGAGTAATAGCTTTCTTACAGGACTTACTGTAATGCCTGGAGACGTTCAGGTTCCATGATGTGTTCAGTAAGCAGGGTTGGTAGCTGCAGTGCGATGACTAAACAGTATTTTCAGCAGACACCATTGAGAAGATCAAGTTACGTAGATCTCTGTGTGACTGTAATTAATGAGAGCATGCTAGTTTCTGGTCACTGTGAGGAGTCCTCATCCTAACTTATGACATATTTGAGCTGGACAGGGCCTTTTGCCTTTTAGAAAACTTGTTCCTTAAACATTGTTATTGGAAGTACACATCAGGGTAGAGCATTTCTTATAGGTAAAAAATATGAAGGTCCTGACAAAACCAGAAAAGCAGCTTTTCAAATAACTTGCTTTTGTTTGTTTGTTTCTTGTTTTTGTTTTTTTGAGACAGGATTTCTCTGTATCACCCTGGCTGTTCTGGAACTCACTCTGTAGACCAGGCTGGCCTAGAACTCAGAAATCTGCCTGCCTCTGCCTCCCAAGTGCTGAGATTAAAGGCGTGCACCACCACTGCCCGGCAATAACTTGCTTAATTTTCCAAAAATGGGTACCTTCCAATTCCAGTTTTCAAACCCAACAAGCAACAACTCAGTTCCTAAAAAGGCTTTCTAATTGCAAGGCCGGTCTGGGAGCTGAGTTGACCCCTTCAGGTACTTGGACAGGAGCGACTGGTCTTCGGAGAAGTACTTGCCCAGTACATATTAAAGCTAGTGATACTGGAACTTTTCCGTTGACTACAGTTATGTAGGTACTCCCCAGTTACATGTTCTATCAGGAGTACTGGAACTGGGGAGATGGGCTCATGAGTAAGCATGCTTGCTATGCCAGTACAAGGATCTGAGTTGGAGTCTCTAGAACACAGAAGCTGAATGTATAATGTGAGCATCTGTAATCCCAGGATTCCTGAATCCCTGGAAGTGAGCAGGGCAGCTAGCCTGGCATACACAGTAGAAAAACAGTAGAGAGAGCCCATCTCAGACAAGGTAGAAGATAATGACCGACAGCCAAGATTGTCTCCTGACTTCCATACATGTGGTATAGCACATGCACTCCTACTTTCACACTCGTGAATGCATGTGTGCACACACTAGATCCAAGAGTGTATCTTGTTTAGTCCTCCCTCTAAGGCATTTGCAACATCATGGTATGATGGAAAACTCCGAACCTTGAAATCTGAGAAATGGGTATGAACCCACCCCTCACTGGGAGTATAACATTGCATAGTCGTATCATCTGCATGGGTCCTAGAGATTTTGTTGTTGTTATTGTTGAAACAATAGAACTAACATCATCTCTCTACCTGTAAGATAAGGTTAAGTACAAAATACAAATAGGAAAAAAATGCACCTTTAGCACAGTGCCTTCTCTTAGAAGGAACTCAGTCATTCAACAAATGTTTACTAAATGTTTGTTATGTGTTAGTACATTGGTAGGCAACCTCAGCGCCTGCTGAGGCTAGAGGAATAAGACAAGCTGACGTTTCATCTCTCCAGGATCTCACTCTTAGGAAGAAAGGATCAACATGTACACACAAATGCAGACACGTGGGAGAATGGTATATTTGAGAAAGAGTTAATAAAGGGGAAAAGAGAGATCGCTATCGTGTGTGTGACACAGCAGTCAAATGTTAAGGAATCTTCATTAAAGACACAGTAGTGATGGAAGTGGCATTGGCTGGTGTGTGACAATATTACACCTGTATTACTATGATCCCTTGATATTTTGTGATAGATACTACTGATATCTTCATGATCCAGGAGAATCCCAGTTTTATACCTATCCCTATAGAATGATATAAAGTGCTTGAATCTACAGCAAACAGTAACAAAACCTCTTGGAGATACGAGTTTTGCTTGCATGCTAATTTCACGCATTAAAGAAGTGACTGGCTCTTATCTATCTAAGGCTCACTCGTGCTTCTGTAAAATAACAGCTTGTTCCAACTCACAGACCTTTGCAGGGGTCAGGGGGCTCCTCTGGGAATAGTCAAATGTGCAAATAGCAGGATCTACTATAATTGAGTAGCAGAGGCCTCCTTCAAGGAAGAACACAGTATTGGCTGTGTGATACATATTCCAACCAAATTATATGTTAAAGCTGGAAGATATTTCACCTCTCATTTTACAAACTATAAAGCAGAACTCAAAGAGTGAAGGCAGTTCCCAATATCACATTGGATATGATGGAAATATCACATTAGATGGGACAGAAGCTGGGAACGCAAAGGATGTTAGAAGCTGCAGCGTTAATGTCCCCTTCTGCTTCGGGCATCTCTGCTTTATTTTTATTCACCAGTAAAATGTTAGTCCTGCAAAGAATATGACAATTTGGATGTGAAGGCTGTTTTGAGAGTGCAAGTCTTGGAGTATTATGTGACTAATGTCTTAACTAAGGATACTAATATAGCATGGACTATTTTTAATCTCTCAGCTCACCTTGAAACTGTTCAGGGAAGGAGGAAGATCCTGAGCCAATGGAGTTTCTGCGTTTTAATAAAAGTTTGTCTTCTCTGGACTCTTCTGACTCCTAAAGTCAAAGTTTCCTCACTCATTCCCAAGAAAAAAGGCAAGGAATGCTAAACAAAGCCAGACCAGTAACTGAAGATTCTTCTTGGTCCGGTCTCCCCATCATACTCCTAGAGCATGTGTGCACACCTTTGGCTGGGTTTCCCCTAGGCCCATGAAGGCTGATTATTGAAGGCAGTAGACTGATTATTGAAGATGTTGTTTTATTCTTACTTTTTTTTAAATGAGGAATTAAGCTGTACTTCCCAATACAGTCTTAAGTCCTGGCACAAAGCCAGTAGTATGTACTTGATAGCTGAATATAGATTGTTTGATTCTCAACTACAGCAAGACCCACATACATAGATTCTATGCCATTGAAGACCTTTTTGCAAGAATGGGATGCTTTGAGGATTTTGCCAACTAGCATCACATAAATATTCTCAGGTAGCATTCATAGGAGTCAGGTCTTACCTCCAGCACACACAGGAAGAAGTGAGCATTGTGAAAATGAGGAGAGAAAGGAGCCAGCTGAAGTTTGCAGGAGGGTTGAGAGATGGCTCTAGGCTGACAAATCTGGGCAAAATACAATCATGCTCTATATGTATGAAAATGTCACAATGGAACCCCTTGTCTTATTTGCTAACATAAACAAACTTACCCAAATTAAAGAAGAATTTAAAGCTGAAAATACAACTTATTCTGGAAAATTTCATTTTTCTAAAAACATGCTGATCAGTCTGTACTGGTATATGTTCGAGGTCAGCCATTGGCTTGGCGCCCTCCCTTGCACAGGTCAGTGGCTGTAGCTACATAATGGATAATCTGCCCTTGCATGAACCCAGTCCAGTTCCAGTCAATGTTATATCAAACCCCCTAAAGAAGCACTTATTTGTGATCCAGATGATGCTGCAGCGAGTCCTTAACTTGGCTTTCTCTAGGTGTCATCTTGACAGTCACTTAATACACCAAGTATGGGAAATTTGGCCATAGAACAGACTACTACTACCTCTCTCTAGTCGTCCAACTCCCCTAGACATGTTGGCCTTGGCTTGTCTGCTTTTTAGGTTTTTCCTTGTGTGTCCTTTGTGACATGCACTGGGCCCACTACTGTCTCTAACCTTCTCTTTTGGGATTGTGGTGACTCAGAAGTCATGCTCTCACAAGCATGACAGCCACCTCAGCAAGACAGTTACCGATTGCCTTGGCTGTGTACCCTTACACTGGTTCACTTTGCCTACCTCTGGTATGTTAATCTGCATTGGGAGGGTACTTTCTTCTGCTTGTTATTTCCAATTAGCATCCCCTGCGAAAGCAGCTCTTCCTTAGTTGAAGATGCTCCAGAGTCAGCAGACCTCTGCCATGGTGTCTCTATACCCAACACCTTCCCCAGGAGCCCCTTCAGTCACTGTGCTCTTCCAATCTGGTCTCTCTTTCCACGCTCCCCTCCTTCTCTGTGCTGGCCTCCTCACTGGGTTGCCTTCTGTCCTCTCTCTTATCTATGACTTCAAGTAAGTTGGAAGGAGCTGGAAAAAAATATCCCTTAAAAAAAAACTGTTGCTTGGATGGTGACACTAACTTCTTGATAGCGCTGAGAAGATGGATGTCTCCCAGGAAACAAAGCCCTCGTGACAGTGCATCTTCCTCCTTCACCATGAACGATTTGTTTGTCTCTAGGTGAGACAGAAAGATTTCATTATAAAGATCCAGCAGAGATGAGAGCTGATAGCGTAAAGCCATCAGATAGGGCCTGAAGCAGCAAGAAGGATGGCCATCTCATCCTGATATATTTCCTCCTGAGCCTGAGGCCTCAGTCCCCTGGCATCTCTGTTTCCTGCCACGTTGGCAATTGCATTTCTTCCTTCCAGCTTCCTGTAGAACCTGACAGATCAACAGTTTTATCTCTGGGTGTCCTTGCAGCCCTCTTCGCCAACCTGGACAACTCTTTCCAGACTTAATGGTCAATTTCTCTAGAGGGGACTGATCTTGTTGTTGTTTTGTTTTGTTTTGTTTTGTTTTAAACATGACAATGTAAAAATCTCCTAGCCACCCATGCGTTTGTTGTCAAGTCCTTTCTCCCCACCTCCACCCCCACCCCCACCCCAGCTAACCTCTATAACTGGGTAATGGAGTGGAGATATGAAGTTGCCATGAAAATTCCATAAATGATCTAAACAGTTGTATCAGTAGGTTGTGGGCAGTGCCATTTAGAAGGGAGTCTCAGGCAAGACTCCCTGTACCCTCTAAACTGGAACAGTGTATAAGCTCTGTAGTAGAGCCTTGAAGTCACATTGGTCTATGTTGTTGTAGTTGGCTAGAAGAAGGGGCACTCCCCAGACCCAAGCAATGTGTCCCACTGTCAACAGCAGATATCAGAGCTGGCATTAGGCTGGCCAGAACAACAGTGACCATTCCTGGTTTGCAATTCTGAGTGATACAGCTCTCAAGGCTACCAGGGTCACTTCTCCCCTTACTGATCTGCCCTCTCTGGGAGGGTGGCATCATCTGAGAGTTCTGTCTTGTTTTCAGTTATATTATGTGAGACTGAGTCACTTCAAAAGCTCCTCTCTGGTCTGAGTTTTCAGTGCTGCCCATGCTTTAGATCAAGCCAAAGTGATTCCATGCTTCCTCCAGCAGTCAAGAATAGAATGCCAGTTCTCTTTCAACCTCTTCCTCTCTACCTGATTTCTGTGGGACAGCAGCATACAGCTGTCTTTCTTTTTTTTTTTTTTTTCCATTTTTTATTAGGTATTTAACTCATTTACATTTCCAATGCTATACCAAAAGTCCCCCATATCCACCCACCCCACTCCCCTGCCCACCCACTCCCCCTTTTTGGCCCTGGTATTCCCCTGTACTGGGGCATATAAAGTTTGCAAGTCCAATGGGCCTCTCTTTCCAGTGATGGCCGACTAGGCCATCTTTTGATATATATGCAGCTAGAGTCAAGAGCTCCGGGGTACTGGTTAGCTCATAATGTTGTTCCACCTATAGGGTTGCAGATCCCTTTAGCTCCTTGGCTACTTTCTCTAGCTCCTCCATTGGGAGCCCTATGATCCATCCATTAGCTGACTGTGAGCATCCACTTCTGTGTTTGCTGGGCCCCGGCATAGTCTCACAAGAGACAGCTACATCTGCGTCCTTTCAATAAAATCTTGCTAGTGTATGGAATGGTGTCACAGCTGTCTTTCTTTATCTGCAGAGCTGGAACTTGAGGTCTCTCCAGGAACTCTTGGGATCTATTCTCCATAAGTGGCACCTCTGTCCAGGGATGTGGAGGAAAATAGAGTCACCTTAGAGTCACCTCTTAGTAGTGGCTGTCCCAGTGAGCTGTGTTAAGAAGGATCTGTGAGGTGATACCTGTGCTGAACTGTAGATATAAGAACATGCCACATACTCTAATCCATACTCTAATCCTATGGAAGTAGTAGAGAACCTCACGAGATAGATCAATTAAGAGCCTGCCTCTCCTTGAGATCTGTTAATGTAAAGTGACTATTTTTTCCCTCAATGCCTCTCTCTTCTTCATCCATCATAACACAGAACTCTGTATTTATTGCATGAACCCACAGAAGCATGAGTTCCCATTGGACACGTGAAGCACACAGCTTTTAAAAATAAGACTAGACTCTTCTAGATCCCCTCCTAACACACCAGGTTTCATTAAGTAGACCAGAGTTTGTTAAATTACTTCTATCATACATTTGTTTGTTTGTTTGTTTGTTTGTTTGTTTAACCATCTGCCATTTCTCTGTGCAACCTGTGTTCTAGGATATTCTTAGCTGGTAACTAATGATTATCGTTTTCTGCAGGATAGCAAAACATAACTGGTGTTATTGTGATGAGTTAAAAGCAGAGAGGAATGACATTTTAATTAACTTTTGTGGGCTATTGGATCTACAGTGTCTACCTTGGGGGTTGAGGAGAGAATGGGATGACTGAGGTCAAGTGCTGACTGCCACAGGAATTCATGGATGGCAATGTTTTGAAGATAGTAGGTGCTGGTGCTTTAAAGCAGCTCTGATGTGTTAACCCTATAGAGAGATCAGAATGTTATAGAGAAAGTGGGAAGACTGTTGGTTCCTGGGCCTTACCGTTGGCGTTCAGAACTCTAGGAAAATTCATTATTGCTCCTACTACCGTGCTTATGCAGTAAAAGTCCAGTTACTTGTATAACAACTTAAAAGTCTGCTTTTAAAAAAAACATAAGGACTTTGTGATATCATTTGCCCCAGAGCACAGGCTTTTTTTCTCTTTTTTAAGGTTAAGTATCAAAACCTTCATCTTCTGATTCTGAACACATTCTTTCTATCTTAGCACATATCTTAGTACTACAATAAAGTCATTAAGCTGGAACCAGCTTAAAAGGAAAACACCACCTTTCCTTTTTCACACATAGAGAGGGCTAAGAGTGTGCCTATCTCTCTCTGTTTCTGTGTGTGTGTGTGTGTGTGTGTGTTGCTATTGCTGTTGTCTGTTGTATGCATGTGAGTGTGTGCGTGTGTGTGCGTGTTTGTGTGCCGAGACCAGAGCAGGCCTTGGTCTCCTGTCTTTCTCTATTGCTCTCTACTTTGTTCCCTTGAGACAGGATCTCTCACTGAACTGAGACTCACCATTATGGCTAGGCTGGCTGGTCAGCACACCTCTGGGATCCATCTATCTCTGTAGCCCTGCACTGATGCTGGAATTATAGGCATGTCAAGGCATGCCCAGCATTTTATTTGGGTGCTGGGGAGTTAAACTCACATCTTCATGCTTGCAAAGCAAGCCCTCTAACTCACTGAGCTATCTCCTTAGCCTCTCATTTTTTCTTAATAGCCAGAGTTGCCGGATACCTAAAGTAATTTCGGGGTGGGGGCAATTCTGACATGCTGGGCAGACAACCAGACCAAATTTCAAGCTATATTACTGAACTTCAGTAATAAAACAGTGTGGTTTTTTTTTAATTAAAACAGACATGTACACTGATTGTTTATTATTCTTTTAATTCTGGAACAACTGAGCCTAGGGAATTAGGTAGGTCCCAAATAAATTTTGTAACACTTAGCCGAGGAATCTGGATTCATAACCTTGATTCAATTCCACACTTGCACAAGTGAATCCTTTTATTCACTTGATTTATCCTTTTATCATGCGATCCTACCAACAGATGAAGCACTGCCTGTTGCTGGGGAAAGGACCTTGCAGTCAGACCCAGGATTTTGTTTTTCTTCTTTTATTGTTGTTGTTGTTGGTGGTGGTGGTTTTGTCTTGTTTGGGTTTTTGCTTTTGTTCTTTGATATAGTTTCCACTATAGTGCCTGAAGGCTGCCAGGAACAAGGACTAGAGAGAATTAAAAGCAAGGAGGAGTGGGTGTGGATTAGGTGTAACCCCAGGAGAGCCTATGACAGCCCTCCATATCCGTGAGGCTAGGAGCAACAAAAAATGGAGGTCAGAGAATCGTGTCAGTTACTTAGTGTGTAGTCGGCAGGCATTTGGAGAGCTCATACTCAGGGCTGAGCAATGAAAACAGATGGTCCTTGTCCTCAGGGAGGCCATGGTCTGGTTGGAACATGGTTATGTGCAGTACTTGCCTCTTCCATACAAAGGAACCACCAAAGGCTGAGGTGAAACAGAAGCAAACCCCCTTCTGTCGCAGATTTGTTTTGGTGTTGTTCTCGCATGCTCCATTCTTCAGTTGATTTAGAACTTATTTGAAAGAATGGCTCATTGACCTGGGCTCAGGGTAGCATAGACAAACATAAGAAGATGATGGCTTTGGGGGCAAGTATTCCTCATCCAGTCTGCATTCTTGACCACAACAGCACCTGGTTCTAACCTGTATGGCTAGCAGGATGCTCTATGTAGCACAAAGAGGAAATTGATATCTCTGGAACAAGTGAATAGCTGAGTAGAGGGATGGGCGAGTTCTTGAGTAGAATCCTGGCTCATCTTCTGTCTGTGTACCACTTGGAGGTTGCAGAAATCTCAGGGAGGCCATTGATTGGATATTGTGCTTGGGCATGAGGGTCAGGGAGCACCCCACCAATCTCCACTTTCTATCCTTTACCTCTTCCTCTCCCAGCCTCAGCAAGACCCACAGAACTGTCTGGACACTGGCATTCCCGAACTAACTCCTGCACAGTCGGAAGACCTGTCTGCCACCAGCTCTTTAGAAGGACAGTGTCTGTACCACTTGGCTACCTCTGAGCACTGGTTGCCTTTGAATCTCAAGAGATACCCTGAGAAATCAATTAAGCATTTCCTTCAGGGAGCATGTAATTCTGTCCTATCTGGGCCATGTAATGATAGCCCCTTTCCAATGCATAGGGAGCTGCCCTGCCCTCCTGCCCAGACCCTTTCTTTCCCTGGGAAGGAGCTTATCTGCTTGGGCCAGATTGGACTCAAGTAGCTCTTCCTGGCTGTTGCTGAATCCTACCGTCAGAATGTCCCCGTCCCTAGAAGGACACAGGTTTTCTCAGTCATACTTTGCTCCTCATCCTGAACTACACTGCTCAGAGTTGTTCTTGCTGGCAGAGAAGAGAGAAGAAGAACCCTGTGCTCTTCCCATGGTCTTCATGCTCTTCCCCTTGGTTCCCTTCAGTCCGATTAGGGTTTGGAAGAAGAAAGAAAGCAAAAGGACTTTTGCCCGTTTTTCTGTCAACTTGAAGAGAAACAGTGTAATATGAGTAGAGCCCTTGGCAGTCTTGACTTAGGAATTCCAGGCAGAAAGAACACCTCTTCTTAAGCTGACAAGGAAGTTACCTTAGCGTTCTGTGTGATTTTTCTTTACTGTTCAGCTTCATTCCTTCATGGCCTTTTAGGTGGCTGGGTGGCTTCTCAGTCTTGCTATGGACACCGTTCAGAGGGTTCTAACCCTGTCATGTTGGGAAGGTAGCTTAGGTTTCCTTATCTCCCATCTTCAGATCTTCAAATTCTTTTTCCCACTATTAATAGGGGAGGGTCTGCCCAAAGTGCCAGCAGTAAGCTGTGCTAGGTTCAGTAGTATGCTCCCCTTTCAGATTCACCTTCACGCAGAAGCTCAGAAGGAAACCTTATTTGGAAGTTGAGTCTTTGCAGGGAAGTCAGTTATGACAAGAGCATACTGGCATCCTGATAAAGATGCCAGGTGAAGACTCACAGAGATGCAGGCCACATGATAACAGAAACAGTGGTACAAGTGATACAGACAAGGGACCCTGGGCAGTTACCAGTAAACCTAAGAGGCTGGGAGAGGAGCATGCATCAGATTCTTCCTTACAGTCTCTAGATAGATCAACCCATGTACCAGCCTGACTTGACTTCGATGTGGCAAATAAGCTAAGAGAAGTAGCTTCAAGGAACCACTTTTATCCTAGCTCACGTGTTTATACAACCCAGTCCACTCTTTCTGAGCAATGGTGATAAAGAACATGGTGGTGGAAGGACATGATGAAGCAAAGATGCTCACTGTATGGTAGCCAAGAAGCAGAGAGAGAAATAGACAGGAAAGGACCAAGGCAAGGTTGCCTCTCCCAAAACCCCAGATGGTGGAAGAGAAGGCCATTATAGCTGCTGTCACTAAGTAACTAAACGAACTGAGGTATGTGACTTAGACTTACTCTTTTTATTTTTGCTGATAGCCATCTATTTGCAAACAGGAACTGAAGAGGTTTGCAAAGGTTTGTACCTCCAGAGTTGGGGACCTCCTTTTCCCCCACCAGACTCCAGCTCGTAATAATCTATTCAGCGTGAACAGGTGATGAATTAGCCCATCAGTGAGGTTAGGTTTTTCATGGTTAAGCTTGTCCAGCAATTGAATCTACTAGCTAGCCACACAGCCTATGGCACAGAGGGGGAACAGTTAGTACCTAAATGGTATCACCCTTGGTTTTCAATGTCTAGTCTTCAGACCTGAAAAATAAGTCCAATTGCTTGAAGCTACCTATTGTACAATCAGCTACAAAGTCAAAGTATATATATACTTTGACTGTCCACACTTCACTATGCACATTGCCAGCTCTGGACTGGAGGAAAGAAATGCTGCCTGGGGAAGAGTTTGCTGTCTCTCAGGACACTGATCCTGAGGGCCCAAGGAAGCCAGAACTCTTTTACCAGCTTTGTAACAGACAGGCTCTAATCAATTGCAAAGCTCTTCCATTATTGTTTGCAAATAGATGGCTCATGCCAAAAATAAAAAGACCACTTTGTCTAAGTCACATACCTAGGTTCATTTAGTTATTTAGTGACAGCAGTTATAATGGCCCTTTCTTCTACCATCTGATCCTCTTCTCCTGGGTCCCTTCATAGTCTTTCAACTGTGCCGCAGTTCTTCAGCAACTGTGGACAGCTTCAGACTGTGTTCCAAAGCTATATGCTCATTTCTGTTCACTTACCCTTCATGACAGCAGAAGCCTGGGCCACTGGAGCTATAGCTTCCTTCCATGGAATGAGTTTTCTTTCATTGTTTACCAGGCCCTTCCTAGTAGAGTATGGTGGCATACACTTACAATCACAGCACTCAGAAGGTTGGTAATGAGGCAGGAGGATTATGAGTTTGAAGCCAGCCTGGGCTGTTTAACGAGAACCTATCTGAGGATTTAAAAAACTATTTTATCTACAACTGTGGTGGGGAAATAGGACTGATTCTCCAGTCGTTCTCTCGTTGGAGTCACTCAAGGTCTTGAAGCTGGCCCTGAACTGCAGGTGCCTTGCCTGCTTTTTGAAAAATGAAGATGCTACTGCTTTTCTCTGCAAAGAGATGAACTTGGCTTGGGTAAAGCTGAAAATGTCATGAGTAACCTAGGGACAACCATGGCTGTCTGTGACAAGATGAAGGCTCTGCTGATGGGTGTGTAGGAGGACTCTGATGGTTCATTTTCATTTTCAGCCTGACTGATTCTAGATTCACATAGTATATCTGCCCCTAGGTATATCCATGAAGTGTTTCTAGAGAGTTTTAACTGATAAGGGGGGAAGATCCACCAGACTGTGGATAGAACCATCCTCATGGGTCAAAGGAGAAAGCAAGTTGGGCATCATCACTCATCTCTGATTTTCTGACTGTGTCCAGTTGCTTCATACTCCTGCACCATGCCTTCTCCACCATGATGGAATTGCTCCTCAAATCATGAGCCAAAGCAAACCCTTCCTCTTTTAAGTTGCTTTTGTCTGGTTCAATTAGAAAAGTAACTAGTGTGTGCCTTTAATCTCAGCACTTGGGAGGCAGAGGCCGGTGGATACCTGTGAGTTTGAGACCACAGTTCTACACAGTTCCAGGACAGCCGAGTCTATACAGAGAAACTTCATCTCGAAAAATGAATGAGAGAGAGAGAGAGAGAGAGAGAGAGGAAGAAGGAGGAGGAGGAGGAGAAAGAGAAAGAGAGAGAGACAGAGAAAGAAAGAAAGAAAGAGAGAGAGAGAGAGAGAGAGAGAGAGAGAGAGAGAGAGAGAGAGAGAGAGAGAGAAAGGAAGGAAGGAAGGAAGGAAGGAAGGAAGGAAGGAAGGAAGGAAGGAAGGAAGGAAGGAAGGAAGGAAGGAACTAATGCAAGTACTAAGTGTGAGTCTGGGAGCAGGGAGACACTACTCTGCTTTATAGCTGTAGCAGACATATCACCAGAATCAAATCTAGAAATGCAACAGTGCACATTGAAGCACATGTATAGAAAGAGGTAAAAGAGTAGCGCGCGAGTGTGCACTTACACACACACACACACACACACACACACACACACACACACACACACAAACAAAAGCAAAAACCAAAAACCTGTGGGACTGTTGTCAAGCCAGAGAAGAGAGAGTCTCTGATTGGCTAGTTGGGGTGGTAAGCCAGGAGTTGCCTAGGCTCTCACTTTACTTGTTAACATAATGTGGTTATTAACAAACTTATCTCTCAGGGTTGTTGTGAGTTTTCATACAGTCACCAAGAGAAAACATTTATGTCAGTGTCCAGTCTCAATTACTCACCAGGGGGTGGCCACTAAGTATTAGGTAAGTAACTAGCAGAACCTTGGCCATGGCTCAGCTTTTCTACTCTGCCTGAGCCAGCATCTTCCCCCAGTTTGACTTAGTAATTGGATTCCCTACCTGTGCCCAAGGTTAGCTTTTAGGGAAAAGAGAGTTGATCTAAAGATAGAAAGTCAAAGAGTATTGTCTGGAGGAAGGTGGAGGGGAATGCCATTATCTGGTCTTTCTTTGACAATGTCAGGGAACATGACAGGCTGCTCCCCAAGGCAAGAGCTGCCCCAGGCCAGAGCTGAAGGTGACCTTGAGGTTGACTTGTCTGCATCTTGATGTGGAGTTTGTTTAGCTGCTTGGGGAATGGAGGGAAAGGAAGAAGGAAGGCAGAGAGTGCAACAGAAGCAAGGGAGATAGAAGGCCAGGAGCGGGGCTGGGCAAAGTCTTTCTCCTCTGAAAGGTAATTAGATGTAAAACCACTTCCTAGTGGGACTGTGAATTAGAACAGCTACAATAATTACAGGATAGGCTCTGGAGGGCCCTCGGCATGACTCTGAGCACACAAACAGCATAGCAGTCACTTCCTAGACCCACTGCCCCAGCCGCCACTCAAACCTGTTGTTGATCTAGAGGCTTTGGGAAAGTGTTATAGCTGCAGAGTGGAGTTGATGGCCTAGTGTTATGAAACCCTGCAGACTGAAAGGCCTTTCCTGATTGCTAAGCCATCTGTAGTAAGACCTACTACTTTTCAATAAGCCTGTCGAGGGTGTACAAAGTGTCAAATAATAATAATGGCATTCATTGAGTTCTCATCATATGACCATGTGTTATGGCGTGTATGACATACTACTCAGGAATCTCACACTGAACCCCAGTGAGAGTCTAGACACAGGCCTGACCACTCAGCCTATACTTGTGCTTTCTCACAGGATAACCAAAGTCAGAAACACAAAGCTAGACATGAGGTTTCAGAGGTAAAAACCCTTACCTGTAGTGTCTCACGTTTAGGGTATAATTGCTGTATCCGTTACTTCTTAACACAAAAGTGACTTAAGGAATAAAAACTTTATTTTGACTTATAGTGGAAGGATACAATCTGTCATGGCAGAGGGCCTCATGGTAGCAGGACTGTGGGATACCAATGTGAGCAGTATCCCACAGTCAGGGATCAGAGAGTGGCAAACGGTGGTATTCTCTCATTTGTTTTATGTTTATTCAATCTGGGATTCTAGTCTATGGGATAGTGCCATCAAAGTTCGGGGTGGGTATTCTCATTTCATTTAAAGGTCCCTGGAAATACCCTTACAAATGCACTCAGGAGTTTGTCCCACAGACCATTCTAAATCCTGCCAAGAGGACAATTGAGTGAGCCATCACAAATGGTACCACTGACATAGCTCCCCTTGAGTCTGAACACCTTGTCACCAGCTCCCTGTCTTGATAGTGTCCCCATTTACATACTTTCTTCACTCAAGAAGTCTTTCTTCACTAAACATTTGCCTTCTGCCCTGCATCTGGCCACTGCCCCAGCACTGATCTGAGAACTAGTTAGGCCTTCTCCCTGAACATGCTTATTGAGTCATATGCATTTGCTCTTTGTGTACATAAAAAATTTGATCATAATACTGACTTCTTGAGGTCATTCAACCTTGGAGACCCACTGTTTCCCCTAAAATCTCTTGTTAACTATTTCTTCAGCAAGAAAAGATAAAATACTCAACATCTCTCAACATTGAGTGGCTCCCCACACTTTCCCTGGACACTTACAGTTACCATCCAAGACTGGGAGCCCCCTTTGTATCAGATCTCAGCTGTTGCATCTGGATACCTTCATATCTCCATGCTCTGCCCCTCTTCCCGAGGGCTAACCAATACACAGAGAGGCAAAAGGACAGCCCACCAAGCATGGCACCATGACGTGGCACAAAGGGAAAGAAAATCAGCTATGGAGGCAGGTGGGCTTGTGTTTTGCCCTGACTCTGCTACCTCTTGGATACATGCGTTAATGTTCAATTGCTGCTTCATTTAACACAACGAAGCAACAATTATCTATTATCTATCAGCGTCTTGTGAATCAGTTTCTGGGTTCAAATTAAGATACCAGCTAGGGTTCTTCTCTCACCTGAGTCTTGGGGGTCTCATTCCAATCTCAGGATTGTTGTAGAAGTAGTGTTCTCCCAGCTGGCGAATTCATGGCTTACCTTTTTATGTCCATCTACAGAAAGAA
Organism: Mus musculus; assembly: GCF_000001635.26. Taxonomy (NCBI): domain Eukaryota; kingdom Metazoa; phylum Chordata; class Mammalia; order Rodentia; family Muridae; genus Mus; species Mus musculus. The sequence goes on along the minus strand of NC_000078.6, from coordinate 81,297,189 downwards.
CCTCTGTTACTTTTAAAGAGTTTATTTAATTAGTTGGGCACATGTATGATATTTTCCCTCAAAGTCAAGGCTGAAGCATCAGCTAATTATGGACTCTGTTATCTGCAAAATCCCTCCATCTCTGCCATGTAACAGAGCCATGGCTTATAATTATTACCAGATTTACAGGTCTCACGCTGGAAAGAAAAGATTGATTTTTCAAGGCACTCACCCCTGGGGCCCTGCCTGTTAGAATTCTGCCTCCTGTTCTATAGAATATCAAGTAAATCAACTAATGTCTCTAACATTAACTTATTGCTTGGGAAAGAGGACAATGTCAGTCATACAGGATTACTATAGAGTGTATGCAAGGTGCATTAGACTATTTTCTGTTACCTTAAGAAAATGCCCATGGTAGGGTAGGTAACCTTATAAAGCAAATACATTTAGTTCATCCTTTTCAGGTTAAATGCCCAAGCCAGGCCTCCCTCATCTGGATGACAGCCTCTGGTGAGGGCCTGGTGATGGATGGCTTCATGGTAGGAGTGTGAGAGAGAAAGCTCACATTGTAAGTCAGGAATCTGAAGACTGATTCAGGGACCAGGTTCCTAAAATGAACTCACTCTTGAGAAATCTCAGGGAGTAACAGGAGAGCTACCTTTGTCTTTTCTGAGGACAGCTCCTCAATGACCCAAGGACTGCTCCCTGCTTCTCACTTCTTAATGATGTCACCACTACTCATCTTGCTGTACAGGGAATCAAGCCTCAACACACAAACCACTGGAGGGCACAGCCATATCTAAACCATGACATGCAATTTCCCAGTTTTTTTCCCACTGTTGTTTGCTTGTCCTATAGCCCCTATGATTAAAAATAGAAAGCCATCCCAGGGAGCTGACATTGTGCAAACAAAGCACCACTGGGTTGTATTCATCATTGCAGTTGTATTTTATATGGAGAGCTGCTTTAGATATTTAATGAATGAATCGTGAAACATTACTCTGGGAGGAGTACTGAGCTGGGATCCTGGGAGCCTCTGGTTACAACATCTTCAGCAACTAATGTGTAACCTTGTCCTGCATGTGCGTTTCTATTTAAAGACTACTTTACAGATGCTTTTGATTCATTAGTACTGAACTTGTGGGTAATAACTCCAGCTCAGATCTAAGCAAAGCTTCTCTAACACTTCTCCTATGGTGACATCATAGCCCTTTGTACTTACTAAGGCTTGTAGACGTTCAGCTCTAACTGAAGACTGTAGATGATGGCTCAGTGGTTGAAAGCACAGGCTGCTCTTCCAGAGGACCCAGGTTCAATTCCCAGCATGCACATGGTCATTCACAGCCATCTGTAATCCTAGTTCCAGGAAATGTGACGACTTCTTCTTCTTCTTCTTCTTCTTCTTCTTCTTCTTCTTCTTCTTCTTCTTCTTCTTCTTCTTCTTCTTCTTCTTCTTCTTCTTCTTCTTCTCCCTCTTCTTTTTCTCCCTCTTCTTCTTCTCCCTCTTCTTCCTCTTCTTCTTCCTCCTCCTCCTCTTCTTTTTCTTCTTCCTCTTCTTCCTCTCCTTCCTCCTATGTATAACATAAACAATAAACATCTGTATGTTTGGCTAGTGGAAAGAGGGGTGATTTTGAACAAGACAAATACCAGAACACATGAAAAAGCATGAAAAGCATAGCACAGCACAGGCTGCAGAAAGGACAGGAGTTGAAGCCAGATGTAGAATGTCACCTAGACTGGTCTCCATGATGTCACCTAGACTGGTCTCTGTGGAGACACTCAGGCCAGCCAGGTTCACAAATCTGTGTGTAAAGGAATGGATCTTATTCCTGCATTTTTTTTTCTAGAATGTGTTTGTGAATGTGGTCTCATGTAGTCCAGGTGTAGCTGAGGATTGCCTGACCTCCTTCTCCTCCTGCCTCCAACTCCTGAGTACCGATTAAGGCTGTGTGCCACTGTGCTCAGATGCCTGGTTTTGTTTCCCCCGACCTCCAGTGAACACACAGAGGAGCTAAAGCTGGTGTCGGAAGCAAGGACTCTCACTCTGTTCTCCTGTTGAATGTCTGTGGACCTCGAGGTGTTTTACAGTTTTCTAAGCGCCCATTTAAAAGGGGGAACAGGTTCGGCATGCATATAAAATAATGAAATGAAAACCACCTTTCTAGACACTCGGGACTAAGATGAAATCTGCTGGAAGGGACTCAGCACATCTTGCTGCAGACCCAGATTCCTGCCAATCATAACGTAGCTTGAACTACCCAGCCACAGCCTTCTCAGCTTTACAGATCGTCCTCTGCCCAGAGTCAGAGGTATCTCTGCATGTACTTAGCAGGATGCAGAAGGGATTGTGGATAAGGGCCTAGAGCTGACTCTGGGTTTGCCAAAACAGGACGCCTTTGCCTTTGTCCTCTGCCTGTGTTAAAGATAGCAAATGCCAGCCGCTCTAGCAGCTTTGAAGCTATTCATACTGTTTCAGGAGACCTTAATCCTGCACCTCCTCTCCTTCATCCGACACTTCCAACACTTGCTGTTGTCTGGGCCTCCCTTCTCTCCTCTTTTTTCCTCTCCCCTGTAGCTTTGCAGCTGGCTTCCCCAAGCCTAGCTTTAAGCCTTGTAGCCTTGGGGTCTCTCTCCCCTCCTTCCCTGCTAACCAAAGAGCTTTAGGGCTCAGTAGTGCAGGATGCAGCAGTTGGAGAGCCACAAGGACACCTGGGACTGGCTGCTGGGGACAGAGTGCTCCAATGGTTATCTAAGGAAGGTGAGTTCATTTGTTTCTTTTGTGTGCTTCTCTTCCCCCACACACTTTTACTATACAAAGGGAAGAGAGAAAACAATGATATATTTGACAGTGGGGCTATCTTTGGGTCCTAAGCCTATCATCTGTGTGGAGCCCTCCTATATAATCAGTTGGCAAAACAGAGCAGAAGCCTGTGTTTTGTAGCTGATACAGCAGAGCAGCACCTCCAGTGAGGGGGTTGGGATGTCTGTTTCCTCCACTAAAAAAAAAAAAATTAAATAGCAAAGCTGATTCCATATTTAGGAACTACGCTTTAGTGCAGGTGTCAGTGTGTGGGCCCCCAGCAAATCCAGCTGGTACCACTGTCTGTTCTCTTGGTGATGTATTGAGTTTAATAATGGAAGTATATGAAATCCAGAGTGATTTAGGGGCTCTACATAAAATTGATATGTAAAAGACTTGCCAAAGGATGTCTCCCAATACTTCTTCAATTTTGAGACCAAAGAAGCAAGCATTTATAAAAAGCAAAACCAATAAATTGCAAGAGTGTTTAATTGAAGGATTTCTGTGCCCCATCTGAAGCATGCCTTAGGATAAGAACTGTGAATTTTTGTGTCTCCAGTCGGCAAATAAGATCTGTGGGTACTTAGTACGTTTGGGGCATGGAGCTAAAAGAGGTCACCAAATGACCTCGTTTAGCAAAGCCCCGCTGATCTCTCACTGGTAAGACTGATGTAAGAGAGCGTTGGTCCCGAAAAGAGCTCAGCCTGTCAGGAGCCATCAAGCAAGGAAGACAACACAATGACACTGCCATTTTAGAAATAGTCTCAACATTCGTGGGGTGTACAGACATGTCAGGACAGTAAAAACACAAATGTGCGAGCACCGGAACATGACTGTCGAAGACAGTCATAGAAAATGCAGCTGACAACTGAAATATACAGACTGTGGTGGCTGTAACAATTCATTTAAGAAGATCATAATGAGCTGGGAGCAATCCAAGAGACTCCCTTTTTGGAAGTGGGTTGAGAGCCAGATCTTGAAGGGTGAATTACTTTTGTTTTTTACTTCCTATAAAAATGTCTTTGTGTTAAGTGGAGGTGAATGGATTGAGGTTGTGGGAACATAGAGAAAGGTTTGTCTGATAGCCAAACCCAGCGTCCAGGCCAAATGTATCCTTCTGGCCCACATTGTTTGGGACCCTACTGTGTGCCACATTCTCTGTCACACAGTGGGTTTACAAAGAAAAGTCAGGCACAGCCTCTGTCCCCCAGTCAGAAGACAGACAGAGCCCACATAACAAGATGGGTGTTTCAGGAGTGGAACGGTCATGGTTGGGGAAACTTATAGCAGGGAATTGCTAACCCTGAGGGTGGGTAAGTGAGAGAAGACCTGGATAAAGGCAAGGGATGCACAAAATAGAGGCAAGCACTGGAGAGAGGGAGGCTACTGGGGTGGATCTGTACCCCAAGACAGCAGTTAGGCAGACTTCGTTTCCAGAAAGAACAGGTTGATAGGTAGCAGGGTCAAATGGGGAGGTCAGCCTTGGAGAAGTACAGAGAGAGTTGGGATAAGGAAGGTAATGGGTCCCTGGGGATGGGAGGAAATATTCAGGGTGGGGGTATGAAGTTACTAATAGGATAACAGTTCACTTCAGGTGGCATAACCCCTGAAAATAATGTTTCTTTCATCACAGCATCACTCAAAGCTTCCCATTCATCCAAGGTCTGGGCCTCTTTTTTGCTGAAATATTTAAGAGATTAAGAGAGGGTCCATGACTACTTTGGTTCTATTGAAGAGGCTCACAGATAGAGACAAATGTTCATAGTCCATTGATAAACCCCTGCTTCGGAGTCCTGATACCAAGTTTCAAGGCTAGGATGTTTAAATCTCCGTACTATTGTTTATGAGCTACACAACATCCTAGCAAGTCACCCACCCATTGTCACTAGGGCACAGGGGACAGATGGTGCTTAAGAGACACTTTAATGGGCTGAAACTTGGATTTCCCAGTTGCCGGCTCTCTCACTTTGAGCAATGTATTTAATCTAGCTATGCCTCGTCTTCTACCGATATGAGGAATGTTCTCATACCTACATGCAACTTTGCCATGATGTCTTAAAGGCATGAGCCTAATACCAGGGTGGAGGTTGGGGACTGATACCAGAGGTTTCAGCCCATGTTTATGTAATTCTACCGTTCCTGGTCCTTAGTGAGGCTGAACGCATGTCAGGAGCATATGGTGGCTTATCACTGCTCTCCTCCCAGTGGGCAGAAAGCAGAGAAAGTAAAACAGAATGAAGGAGTTAGGGATAAGATAGAGCCTTCAAAGACCTCTCCCCCAGTGACCACCCACTTCCCCTAATTAGGGCCTGCCCTCCACATTTTCTGACATACCCTAAATCCACTCATTCACAAAGCCATCATTGGTAATTAAGTTTTAATACATGACTCTTTTAAGAGACCTTTCCCTTTTTGGTGTGTTGTGCGTGATGTATTTATTGGTATAGGGGTGTTTTTGTGTGTGCAGGTGTATATGCATGCATGATGTGAGAAGAAGACAATGGCTATCTCTCCTCCCGATTTGTGTTGCTGGTCTGTCTTCTTGCCCTGCCCACCTCACACGCTAGTGCTGGAGTTGCAGTCATGTATCACTCTATCAGTTCTGAGGACCAGAACCAGGGACGAGTACCACTCTGTAGGGTCTGAGAATTCAAATTCCAGTCCTTATGTTTGCATAGTGGGCATTTTACCAATGGAGCCATCTCCTTCATCTTGAGTAAACTTATATTTCAACCATAGCAACTTCTACTGATGTTATGTAATGGTAAACATTAGTTTACTTGAAGCCAGTTAACTAACACCAAACCTTAAGTGGTGGCTAATAGGAGGTCTGTCACATAGTTTCCCCTCTAAGGTGGCTTAGGTTATTTATTTGTCCCCACACAATAAGATAAACAGAGGGCTAAGAATGTAGTCCTCTCTGCTCCCTGTCTTTGTCCTGCCTAGGAGTCATGAAAGCAGTGTCTAGACACAGTCATTCCACAGATGTTTGTTGAAGGTTCTTCCACACCAAACAGGACAGAGGCAAAGCATCTCTTCAGAACTCTGCAAGTCCCATCAGTTAACTTTAACTATGAAGACAAAAAGGTGAGATGGGCTGTTGCAAACACAGTGGCAAGTGCCCACTCCCTAGGTTTCATGGAAGAAATCTATGGTGGTTTGAATGTAAATGGCCTCTATAAGCTTCTATAGGCTCATATGTTTGAATACTTGGTCTCGAGTTGATGGAACTGTTTGGGAAGGATTAGGGGGTGTGTCCTTGTTGGAGGAGGTGTGTCACTGGGGGTGGATGTTGAGGTTTCCCAAGACTGGCACCATTCTTAATGTGTCCTCTCTACCTGCTGCATGTGGATGCTCTCAGACGTTCCTATGGCCGTGCCTTTGCTCTGACATCATAGACCTAAGCCTCTGAGGCCCAGCTAAATCTGTGTTTTATAAGTAGCTTTGGTCATTGTGCTTTATCATAACAATTTTTTAAAAAGTAACTAATACAGATGTTAGTACCAGAAAGTGGCCTATTACTGTGACAGGACTATCATGCTGGTGGTTGCTGTTGTTTTGAGAATGTGGAAGACCTTAGGCCTTTGAACTGGAAAAGCAGTTGAATGATGTAAGCAGAGCTTAATGGGCCATCCCAGCAGGAACTTGGAAGACAGTAGTGCTGAGAGCTATGTAGACTGTAAAGGCCCAGCTCAAAAGGCTTCTGGGGGAAGCAAAGACTTTAACAGCAACTGAGCTAGAGGCATTCCTGTGACATTTTGGCAAAGAATCTGGCTGCCTTCTGCCTCTACCCTAAGAATCTGCACGAGGCTAAATTAAAATGTAGTGGACTAACTTCTTTGTACTCCATGAAAGGATGCATTTAAAGGATCTGGCACCATGTCTAGCTTGAAGGAGTGTTCAATAAATTAGTTCTTATGTTCAGTGTTTTCATCACCATCCTTTTCTCCCCAGAGTCCAGGTTTCCCTGGCAATTTATCACAGTGATACTTGAGCAGAATCAGAGTTGGCTGAACCCTACTGTGTGTGCATAGCTGTCATAGAGATCCAGAAAGGTGTGGCTTTCTTTCTCAGTCCTTGCATAGTGAATAATATAATTAGAGAGATGTCAATCATAAAGGGAGCCTCCAAATTCGGAAAGAGGTCCCCTCCAGAAGGGGTGTGAAGGGGACCACAGAGATAATAATCTGATGTAAAATTATTCTTACCAAATCTTTACAGCATCGTGCTAGTAGGCACCACCCTCATACCATAAAGAAAACAGTCATTGGCCCAGAATCCTAAGGTTTGAGGAACAAGCAGCCAAATCTATTGCTGCATCACCCATAATCCATGCTCTCAGTGTTCTGTGACACCTACTTGTGAACTGCATCTGGTGTATGGAGTAAAGTGGGAGACTGTCTGAATGATTTAAGGTCAGGTGTAGTCAGCAGCTATGTCCCTTCTTAATCCCCACGTTCCCCAGTGTGTTCAGTGATGACTGTGCAGTGATACAGTCCACGTGGAACCAGTTAATAAAACAATCAGGGCCCAGACTGAATAACAATGAGGTACTCTTATTTTTCTCTATTATCTCCACAAGTTTTACACTGAATCACCCTCCCTCCCCAAGGATGCACTTTAGGCTCACACCTTAACGATACTTCCAATTCGTGATTGCCTGACAACTTCTGTTGTTGAAAACTGGTCCATCAATTTAGCTTAAAGCACCAATCTCAAAGTTAATTTGAAACCTCCTCCTCAGATGTCAACTAGGTTCAGGACTCCAGGGATTTAAAGGAAGACGAGAAACTTCAAGTATTGTCAACTGCTTTATTTCTCTTCCTCCTCAGACTCTGCCATCTTTGGAGTATCAGCACCAAGAGTGTGCGGTCAGTTGGTATCTGTCATGCCAGCATACTTTGCCCCACCCAGATTGTCTCCCTCCAAAGCTTAATCTTCTTCGGTATTTTGGGATATGGCAGAAGATAAGAAGAAATGTTTTGGGGTTGTTATTCACCCTGGCTTCACCCTCTGTTGTCATGTTTGTTATTTAGCATGGTATAGAGCATCACAGCCCCCAGTCATTTCAGACCACCTCAGAGAATCACTTTCTTTTGGTCAGGTCCATTCCTCTAGTCCTTCTACCAAGAAGCATCCCCTTCCTATTCCAGCAGCTGCCTGAGCAGATCGTGGCTTCCCCTAGCCTCTAGCCTTTATGTTCTACTTTGAGAAGCTGTACACACCTGTCTTCTTCATGTCCTCTAAGATCCAGAGGTGACTGGATCCATGAAAAGTCTCCTGCCCCTCTTTTTAGGAATTTACACAACTGACCCTCTTCAGATGGTTGGCCCTACTGCTCCAGAAGGCCTCATAACTGGCAGGAAGCCACAGGCATGATCTTCCTTGTTATCATGTGCCCAAGGCTCTTTGGACACATCAGCTTTTAAGAACTATCCACTCTGTTCTGATCATTTTGATGACACTAGGAAAAAAACCATGTAAATTACCACTCTAAGAGAAGTTTACTATTACCTTTTGAGAGGTACCAACTGGTACCCCCTCCCTCAGGCTGACTGGGAAGACAAGGGATGTTTATCTCCTTTCCCTCATGAAGGAGAGGAAGGGGGCTGGGACATACAGCATAGTTGACAAAGTGCTTGCCTTGTAAGCATGAGAATATGGGTTCAATACCCAGATCCTATTTTGGAAAAACCAGACAGTGGTAAACACTGGAAATCCCAGCCCTAGGAGGTAGAGACAGGTAGAACCCTGGGCTTATGTTTACTAGCTAGCCAGTCAGCATTGGCCAATGAAAGAACATGTCTGCGATGATGATGATGACAACGACGATGAAGATGATGATGATAATAGTTATTATTATCACCATCATTATTATCAGACAGTGGCTGGAGAAGAAAAACAAAATTTATCATCTCTTCTCCACATGCATACACACTAACACAAAGAGGAAGGAGAAGTTAGTTAGTTAGTTAGTTAGTTAGTTAGTTAGTTAGTTAAAATTCTCTCTACTGGACAAGAAATCAAACACTCCTTTCATTTGCAGGCTGGAAAGGAAAGTACCAGAACACTGAAGGATTGAGGGTGGTAAATGTGGTTTAGATGTTTTCTGCTGTGTTCTGAGTTAGGTGTATGTCCCCAGCTATTGGCTACTCTCTCTAAGCCTGGAAGAGCTTAAAGAGGCTTTGATTCAGCTTTGAATGCCAGTTGTTAATGTTGGACAGCACAAATGTTCCAACCAATACCTGTTAAATATGTAGTACATACAAGCCGAGTGCCTGGCACTGGGAAGGCGTTTTCAAAGTGGTGGCTAATAGGAGGTCTGTCACATAGTTTCCTCTCTAAGGTGGCTTAGGTTATTTATTTGTCCACACACAATAAGATAAACAGAGGGCTAAGAATGTAGTCCTCTCTGCTCCCTGTCTTTGTCCTGCCTAGGAGTCATGAAAGCAGTGTCTAGACACAGTCATTCCACAGATGTTTGTTGAAGGTTCTTCCATACCAAACAGGACAGAGGCAAAGCATCTCTTCAAAACTCTGCAAGTCCCATCAGTTAACTTTAACTATGAAGACAAAGAGGTGAGGTGGGCTGTTGCAAAAACAGTGGCAAGTTCCCACTCTCTAGGAATTTTTTTGTTGGCCCAATGGGGGTATAGGTGTGAACCTGGATTTAGTGTGCTTAGCCTGGGTGAGTGGTACAGTCATTTGCTCATTCTTTCTTTCTCTCAATGAAGAGATCTCAAGCCTCTGTTTCATGCATGGTATTTATTGTTCTAGTCCTGAAGTGCACCAATGAACCCAGCACTTAAGATCTATCCCACGGGGTTAGTGACTGGAGGCCCCCTTCTCAGCAGCCTCTCTCTGAGTGGTGCCAGGAAGTTCTTTCAGTCTTGAGGCCTCTCCCTCCATTCTCACAGTAACCACTGTGCCCTGCCTTGGGAGCAGGAACACACCAGCCTTTCCCTGGTGCCTCTCCTCTTCTGAGAACAGGAATTCAGGGAGTGTCTGCCATCTATGAACCTTCCTCAGGAGTTACAGGACAGATGCATGGTGGAGCCCGGGGAGCTGTGAATGAGATTATTCACCTGGCAGAGTAGGAAGCCTGCTCAAACACAGGCCATGCTAAGTCATTCTTTGTTCTCCCTAAGGAGGGGAACTGAATAACTTCTTTTTCCCTGAGGGTCAAATTAACAAAATGCTGAGAAATTTCAAACTGGTCAAAAACTGTTACCACCAACTCTCAAATCGAAAAGGCTCGGTGGCTTTCTTTTTTTTTTTTTTTTTTTTTTTTTTTTTTTGCTACAGATCGTTGAATCTAGCATCTAACCCTGAACAAAGGGTAAAGACATGAGATGAGTTTATATTGAAAATTCATCTCCCTGTGAGCATGTCAAACAAATAAGTCTCTTTGTGTTTTTAGAATAGAAGTCATAACTTTGCCTTGATCGCGTCTATGTTATCTCCATAAAGCTAAATTTCCTACTGACTGCAAATTAGGTTACTACTGCTCATTTTAGAGATTAAATTACCTTAGGATTCTTTTTCGGTGGCCAGCTCCCTGGGTCCTTTTAGAGTGTGATTTGATTTCTAAAGTCTTGACATCTATACATATTTCCATTGGACTAGTGGAAGAAGCACGTGTTTTAAATCTTAGAGGCCTGTTTTCCAATTCTATTTCGGGTTCCCACGAGGCACCTGCCTGATCAGTCCTTCTGTGACCCATGGCAGGCTGTTTCAAGACTGTTTGCTTCCTGCCTTCAGCAAGGGGGCACACAGCAAGACTTGTTATCAATAGGACATGGCTCCCTCTGCTCATTCAGAACAAATTCTTTGAGTGCCATCTATATTCCAAGCTGTGTACCTCATCAAGGATGGCAAGTGAACTCCTCCCACAAGTGACTGAACTGGGTTTAGAACAACAGCTGCACTTGAATGGTCCATGCCTCCTCTATACAGCTGGCATTCTAGAGTAGTAAAGCAAGCAGGCAGCTTAGAAACAATTGGATTGATGTGACTGTGGTGGGGGGAGTTAGGCAGGATGCTTTGCCCTTACGTAGGTATGATATTCTGGAAAGGTCTCTCTGAAGTTGTACTATTTAAAGCAACTTCAAATAAGGCATGAAGATGTCTATTACATGAAGAGCTGGAAATAACCAAATGTTCTATGGGAAGTAATATGTGCACACAACATCCTTGGAAGGGCTATGAGCTTATTGTGTCCTAGAACATAGAAAATAAGCCAGTTGTGTGAGGTAGACACAAAACACAACAGGCAGATCCCTGGAAGCCATGTGTATTTATTCCTAGAGAAATATTACAAAGCACCACACATGATGTGGCTCGAAATAATAGAAATATGTTGGCCCTCTTCCCCAATGAGTTTTTTCTAGCCTGGAGTGGGTCTCTGGCAAGCCTGGTCATTCTGTGGATTATAAGTGCATAACCCTAGTCTCTGCCTTTATCATAACAAAATCTTCTGCCCAGGTATCTGCCCTCACACACCCATCTTCGCAATGTCCATATTGGACAAGAGACCTAACTTTTTCCAATGTGGCTTCATCCTCACTAATCATGGTCATCTTTTTCCCAAATAAAGTCACATTCCAAAGTATTGGAGGTTAGGGGTTCATGACCTTTAGTGGTCACCCTCGACCTGTAACAGCATGGTGACGAGGCTGGGCTTTGTTCTGTGAGAGGAAAAATTGCAGGCTATGCTGGAGGAGCTGTCTATTTAATAGGTGAATGTGGAGGGAGGTAAAGGAAAGATTCTGAGCTACTGCTCAGGCTCTTTTTCTCCAAACATGAAGGTGTGTAGTGGTGCCATTTATATTGTTTGGACAAATTTGGAGAGGAATCATGCTAGAATTTGCTGCCTACATTGCACACACTCAGTGCTTTTCCTGTGAAGGGATGTCTGAATACTTCAATTCTATTCCCAGCATGGCCACAGATTCCCTGTGTGCTCAGCAAACAGATTCCTTCCTCTGTAAAATGACTTAGCTCTTCTATAATTTTTGTTTGCTTTTGTTTTTTGAGACAGAGTTTCTCTGTGTAGCCCTGGCTGTTCTGAAACTCACTCTGTAGACCAGGCTGGCCTTGAGCTCAGAAATTCACCTGTCTCTGCCTCCCAAGTGATGGGATTGAAGGCGTGAGCCACCACACCTGGCCTATAATTTTTAAGGCACTAATACATTATGATTCTAGGTAATAAACTGAAAATGTCTATGTAGTGAAAGAGGGTGCTCCTTCCCCAGCATTCAGAGAATCCTACAGTATTTCCCAACTGCACTATGTTCTCTGGGGGAATGATTTTCATTTATTTATTTTTAAGATTTATTTTTTATGGTGTGTGTGTGTGAGTGCTTTGTCTGCATGTATGTATATGAACCATGTGCATGCCTGGTGCTGTAGAGGTTAGAGAGATCATCAAACTGGAGTTAACGACAGTAGTGAGCCACCATGTGGGTGCTGCAAAGTGAACTCAAGTCCTCTGCAAGAACACTGATGCTCAACCACGGAGCCATCTCACCAGCCCCAGAATTTTCATTTCTTGGTTTGGTTTCCTTGCTCACACTTTAACTGAGAAAGAACTGATCACCCAAAGGAAACTCACCAAGACAAACTCATTCCTCTCTCATAATTCAGTTCATCTCAACAGACACTACAGGGGGAGACAAGAGATTCTAAATTCTCTTCAGGTTGGCCATGGACTAAATGTATAGCTATCATAAGTCAGCCACTCTGGTCTCTAGAGCTTTCCTTTATAGATTAAGGGGAAACCTGGCTATTCTCTAATCACACACACACACACACACACACACACACACACACACACACAGAGAGAGAAAGAAATTTGCTTCCTTGGTAACTTTCTCATGAGGTTTAGTGCCTGGGATATCTCTCTGCTTTAAGGACAATTCTACTCCACCTCTGCTCTCTTCTCTGTGACCTTGACCTCTCTGCCCCCTTGGTCTTGTCTCTTTATTGATTCACTCATTGTACTGATTAAATCTCATGTATCCCTGTGGTCACTCAGGTTGACCAGATGTTTGTTCACAACTGCACACATGCAGAGTTTGGTTAAGCAAGTATAAACCCTGTCACATTCTGTAACTAACACATTCTCCTTCCTCAAATGCAAAGGCCCCTTAGGAAGCTGTTCACCACAAAAGAATGGAGATCATGGAGACCTAGTGTAAGGCAGTGTTAGGTAAATATGGGGGGGGGGGGAAATGAGGTAGATTTTGGACATGTCTGAGACAAAGCTGTTAGGTTAAAGGACACGGGGTTGGATTGGATATAAAGCAAACACAAGATGAATTGAATAGATCCCAGCCTCCCAGCTTCAGCTCCATTGTTTATATAAGAAAGGCAGTGCCACTGAATGAGGAAATTATGGTGCCATGGGAGAGACTTGCCAATCTTGAGATGTCTATGATGCCTATTAAACATCCAGATAGACATGCTAGGAAGGCAATTGGAAAAATGACTAAAGATGAAGATTTGAATCTACTCAATAGAGACACGGGACAAGACTTGTATGGATGAAATGGATTAAAAAGACAACACAAAAGAAACCAAAGGTGAGCCCCTTAGGATCTGTGATCTTAATAATGCATAAGGTATGATGGATAGAGAGTTACCAGCAAAAGAGATGCAGTATTTAAAAAGCCAGGAGATGCTCTATTCTTTAGCACATGAGGGTGGGACACTACAAGAAGGCCATTGACCCAAAAGCTTTGATGACCTCAGAGTGGAGGTCAGAATGCAGAGAGATGAGGAATAACATGACGTAGAGACATGGCAAGAGCCAGACATTGAGTGGGAACTGGAGGAGGGAGAGAGTTTTGAAGCTGAAATGGTGTAGGAGGTAGGACCGGGGGTGTGCTTCTGTTGTGTTTTAGGTCATATGGGGTTTGCATGGATTTTTCAATGGCTTGGGATAAATAATTTAACCCTGGAATCCATTTCTTCAATGGGATAATATAATAAAAGCCAAATTTGAGGCTTTGTATTAGAAGCCCAAAAAGTGGCAGAGAAGAAAGGGACAGATCATAGTTCTGAAGACAGGTAGAACCAAAATGATGGAGACAGAGAGGACACATTCAGAAAGGAGCACTAATGGCAACACGTTAGCACATCAAGCTCAGCTCTTGGGCTCCTCAGTGACTCCACATCATCAGCAGAATAGGATGCAACCTCCTTATCCTGGAAAGCAATGTCATCAGGGACCAGGGCCACCCACCTAGCCAACCTCATGGCTCAACACTTCACCTCATGCTTTCTGCTTTAACAGCACATACAGCTTCTGTCTCTCTGACCATAGCCCTACTGTGTCTTGTCTGTGTACTGTTGCTCTTTTGTTATATATAACCTAAATTTAATTTTAGAGTTGAGCCTAATGCCCAGTCCATGTAGAGCAACTCCTATTTCTTAGCAGTGTGCTATCCAGGGATAAGCCTGAGATCAAGATCATTAGATTTTCTGAGTATTTCGGTTTAGATGAGGCCATCCTTTTCTAAACAGCACAATATGACCTGTTATAAAAGATTTATTATATACTAAGTGTCTTGAATACCTTGACCCTTCCCTTGCCAAGAAACTGCTACATATTCTATAAAACGCATTGGTAGGTTACCTTCTCCAGAAAGTGTACACACACACACACACACACACTAATACTGTGAATATTGAATTTGATCTTCCCTAGTATCTTAATCTACAGCTGTCCTCTCAAACATCATTTGACCACACTCTGTTTATGTGTCTCACTTCCTTATCCAATTGTGACGACAGTGACTCCCATTCAGCCTCCATGCTTGACGCAGTACCTGGAATATCAGAAGTCACCTAGAGGATAGATGAACAGTTGTGTCTAATGTTCTCTTTGGGCTTCCTTTCCCTCTCTCCACTCCTAACCATTGCTTTGTCTTTATAAGTAACCAAAAACACTTGAGAAAAGGTAGCTAATGGTGGCTCTGAGATATATCTTGGAGAAGAGGAGGACCAGAAAACAGCTCTGGGCATAGCGTCATGAGCCACCCGCTCTTCAGTCTGTGTGAGCAACGTATCTGGATCTCAGATTTTCTCAAATTCTCATCCACAAGTGAGATGCTAACAAAAAAAGAGAACCTTTACATGTGGTGGCTGTTGTGTGCCCAGCTAGTGTTTGAACTTCAAGATAATCAATGACTGAGGCTTCTGCCCTCCATTCCGAGGGTGAAAAAAAATGGAGGTCTAGACGTTGTGCAGTTTGTCTAAGAAATATGACTGACAAGTGGCATGCATAACGTTCAAGTGTTTAGATAGCACGGATTTCTTAGGAGACCTGTGGTCAGGCTGGGTTCTCGTTAGCCTTCTTTCACGTAGGACCTACCAAAGCTTAAGAAGGATGACGGGGTTGGGAAGGAAGGAATTGACTGTTCTGAGCATGTGCTGTGGGTTAAGAACTGCCTTAAGGCTTTTACGAATATTGCCTAATTTGTCATACTAGTATGGCAAGATAGATCCTCTTGTTTGACATATTGAAAAGATAGAGGCTCTTCCAGGCTAGATGAATTCTCAGAGATCACCTAGGAAGTGGCAGAGCTGGTTCTGGAATGCAAGCCTGGCAGAATGCATTGACACAGCTCCACAGTCAGACCTGCTGCAAACGAAGGCCAACACAGAAGCAGGTCGGGGAACAGCCCACCCAGCTTTAGGAAATATTGTTATAGAGATAAACCACATAGTTGATGGTTATATTGGTCCCAGCAGGTTCACATGTCCTGTAAGTAACAAATCAAAAAAGAAATCTCATCAACTTAATGTAATGAAGTTTTGTTTCTTATTTATACAAACACAAAGCATAGTCTAGGACACGTCATCTGCCTTCATCTCTTGACTACTCCAGCTACACCTACATCACTAGAGTGCACAGGAGAGAGGGAAGAAACACTTAGATTCTCAACAGCTTCAACCTTGAAACGACACACTGTGCTTTCATTGATGGTCTGTTGGCCAATGCTGGTTACATGGCTAGCTCAATTACAAGAAGCCTTGGAATGAGATGGAGATCGTGAATGCTAAGAGGAGGGCGCTATCTCTGCCATCATGGTATCTGCCTCCTATCCCCAAGAGCCGCCTACATGCATGCACTGACTGCATTTTCAAAAAGAAGTTAACAGTATGGACTTTTCAGGTCTCCTGGTATGCTTCTAGTCCTTTCCCAGGCTCCTCAGAGCTCCCTTCTCAATATGAAAGTGAATCTACGTGGAGCAAAGACTCTGGGAGTTCTCAAAAGGGCAGACAGTTGCCTGTTGAGCCCTGTGCCTTTGGGCTCAGAGTACTGCTAAGTCCTACAGTGTCTCTTTGCCTTCCCATGAGTGAAAATGTACTTCGATAAAATCCAACTACCCCTGTCCTCATTTCCCTGATGAAGGAAAGAGAGGGCCTGGAGATGGGAGAGGGGAGCACTGGATGGGATGAGATGGGGGAGGGGGTCTTGCGGGAAGCTGTCATTCCACACCTAGACTAGACTCTGCCGCAGAAAGCAATCCTCTTTGTACTAAGGTATAGTGCCTCTTTCCAAATAATTTACAGCACACAACCCAGCCTGCTGTGCAACATTACAATTTGTCATTAAAACTCCATTCCTCTTGCCAGAGTAAATGAGCCATTTACAGCTAGGGTGCCAAGATGGACTGTTGTTATTTTTTCTTCCCTGGTATTATGAGTGTTCATGGCTCTACTCAGACAAGCCCCTGGGGATTCCTAAAGGACTTCTCCTGTCACTCAGCTCAATTATCCAGGCTTGAGGGTTGTCCCCTAGATACAGGTATTCTTCCTAGGAGAGGCCTGCAGAAAAGCCAAGCTGGGTTTCCTGATGGTTGAATCACTGAGAATCATTGCTTGCACTTGAATTCTCTCTCCTCTCCCCTCTGCCCTCAGCATGAGCTCACATGGACATCCATGTATACTCCATGTATACAAACAGGACAAATGTAAATATGCATCTCTGCCTTCCTAGCCAGCAGCATCATTTCACCCATCTGAAAGGTGTGACAACACGTGACTGAGTTAGATGTGTTGCGTTTCCAATAAAGAAAGCATTACATGGCCTCTAATGCGCAGTCTCAGTAAGTATTAAGCAAACACTTTAGGGTCTGAAGCTCTTTTCATAAACTTTCAGATCTCCAAATTTGAGGCTGTGATGTTGTCCTGGGAGGTCTAGCTCAAGGAGAAGTAGATTTGAGTAAGATGAGCAAGCCACCAAGTGTTTAGGGGAAGAGAGTGGTGTAGACACTTGGACAACACATAGAGTATACTGTTGGTGTGGTCTGAGGTCCAAGGGTGAGAGCTCTTATTTATCTCTGCACCCTACCCTCTCCTCTGTGCATCCCACCCTGGCAGGAAGATGTCTGATAACTCTTGAATTGAGCTTTGTGTAAAAGATTGGATTTCACCATCAAGGAATCTATAGTTGAGTTTCACAAAAAGTATGTGCCTTTGTATCTTTTCTTTCTCAAGGCTAACTTACAGTTAAGGCCACTGGTCCAAATTTCTTTTTCTAATCAAAACCTCTGAATCTGTTGCTACCTCTGGCTCTCTACCAATATTTGATTTCCTTGAGTATATAGCCATCTTCATGACTGCCCTATGAACTTCTTATATTTGGAGCATATCTGACTTTCTGTCTCCTATAGTATCTGGTATTAAGTGCTCAATAAAGGCATTAGAGCAATAAATACTCTATTTAGTGAGTCATAGAATCCAAAGGTTTATAAACTGTAAGATAAAGGAAATCACAATCCCTACAGCGTTGCTTTTCTATACTTTGTGTGCAGGAATCCAGACTACAATAGTCGGGCTCCAGGCTGAGCTTTCTGTGAGAGCTTCCTAGGGAGGTTAGCTTGGTTCACCCCCACGTTCTGTTGCACTCTCCCTCTACTCAGGCATTGAGTGAGGCTTAAGCGGGGTAAGATCTGAGATGGACCAAGTTACCTAGGAAAATACGCCTCCCTAAGATCTGGCTGAGGACACAAAAATAGTGCACGGATAGACCCAGAGCCCAATGTATGATGAGACCTACTTGATGCATATAACAATGTCCTACTTTTACCCACCAACTACTAAGCCCATAACAGAGACTAATTAACTTAGTTATGACCTTGACAAATGTCAAGGCAATTTATCTTCAGATATCTTTTTTATTCAGTGGGTCCTTTTGAAGTAGTAAGGAAAGGAAAGTTTTATAAGTCATGAACACCCAGTGGTAAGACTTCAGAGTACAAGGTACAAAGGTTAGAAGAGAAACATCTTAACAGTCTGGAGCTGATTAGTGGAGAGAAAATAGTTTAGATCCTCTATGCCTTCTTCTTCAGGTTGTTCATGGGTTTGTTCCTTCTAACAAATGTGAGTCTTTTTTTTTTTTTAAGATTTATTTATTTATTATATGTAAGTACACTGTAGCTGTCTTCAGACACTCCAGAAGAGGGAGTCAGATCTCATTACAGATGGTTGTGAGCCACCATGTGGTTGCTGGGACTTGAACTCTGGACCTTCGGAAGAGCAGTCGGGTGCTCTTACCCACTGAGCCATCTCACCAGCCCAATATTACTTCTTTTTTTTTTTTTTTATGTAAGTACACTGTAGCTGTCTTCCGACACTCCAGAAGAGAGAGTCAGATCTCATTACAGGTGGTTGTGAGCCACCATGTGGTTGCTGGGATTTGAACTCCAGACCTTCGGAAGAGCAGTCGGGTGCTCTTACCCACTGAGCCATCTCACCAGCAAATGTGAGTCTTAAATCATTAACATGCCATCAAATTAATGTTAGGATATTTGAAATGAGACTGTCCATGGAGAATGTATGGGATGGAAGATGCCTTTATTAAAGACGTGGTGCTCTGAAAGGGTAATACAAGAGGGGGGAGGGAACACTTCTAGACATTAAAAGACAGTGTGTGGCCTTTGAAGGAGATCTGAACAATAAAAACTGTAAAGAGGGAAAGAACTTCCAAGACTGAGCAAACAGCAGAGAGCCCAGATTGACAGGCTGAAAGGACATTTCTTTGCAGGCAGTAAAACAAACACAGAAGTGTTTGAGCAAGAGAATAGCGTGACAGATCTGTGTTTTAGAAAACTTAGTCTAGCAGCAATATGGAGGATAGAGAAGCAGCAGATGGGGAGAGTCTTAGAAGAGAGCCACTAATTAAGAAGCTGTCACAGCAATGTATGTGAGGTATGGTGGGGGCCTGGATTGTGTCCACTGAAAGGAAGGGAAATGGATAAGAAGACATCTATGGTAAAAAAAAAAAAAAAAAAAAAAAAGTAGATCTGGAGACTGAGTGGCACAGTAGAGGGGGAATGGTAAGGAAGCGGCTGCTTGATTTTCATCCAGTTCTGTAGCATAGATGGGATTGGAATATAGGAATAAGAGAAAGAAACACCACAATATTTGTGGAACGAGGGGTGAATTCCAGTTTGGGTATCTTGCTTTTGAGATAATGACAATGAAATTGTGAACCTGAAGTACAAGATGAGATCTGAGGAAGGGACACAGATTAAATGACCAGCAGCACAGAGGTGACGGAGAAGACAGAAGAGTAGATGAGACTGTCAAAGGACAAGATTAGAATGAAAAGGAAAGGCTAAAGGCCAAGTCAAGGCTCTTCTTTCTCCTCGCAGTACCCATCAGACCTGGGCACAAGCTTTCAAAATATCAGAACGTTAACACCACCAAGTATGTAACCATAGGAGCACTGTGTCTAGAAGGGACCAATTTCCTCATGTGTTAACACAGGGGTTGGACAGAATGCTCTATATTTATGAAGTCATATTTGACACCTATGAGATGGAAGAGGCATTCTGAGATTGAAGAACTAAGCAAAGAAAAACAGTACAGGGAAGACACCCCTGGCAATGGTCACAAACAGGCAGGATTCAGCTCCTTGCATAGCATATCACCAGTACAGTAGCCCCCTACTACTGCTTACATTAAACAGGAAGAAAAGTAATTGGAATTGAGAGCCAAAGGACACTGATGCTATAGTTGAGATCATAAGGGCTCCCCAAAGGACACTTGACACAACTTCAAGTTAGTGGAAATTAGAACCCAGTGGGGTATGTCCTCAAAGGGACTACTGAGGCAGCACTCCTCACTTTCCTCTTTGTCAATTTCTGGCCATAGGTGAATGTTTTATTCTACAGTGCGTTCCTGCCATGCCATGCTAACACAGGCCTGAAGCAAGGGCATCTTTAGAACTGTACGCTTAGACAAGTTTTTCTCCTGATAGGTTGCTTGTCTCAGCTATTTGTTATGGTGATGGAAAGATGACGAACACAATGAGTCTGTAAGACTGTCACTGGGCTACAAAGAAGACACTGAGTAGATTAAAAAGGTCATTGTGCTCATCCCAGATGTTTGGCCTTTGCCAAGCCCACACTCACTGCTCCCTGTTTAGATCTTGTCTTGGCATCACCAGCACCTCTGTTTAGCTGTCTGACATACAACTTTCTTTCTAGCCCTCTTCCTCCTGATTTTGACCTCCCTCTAACTTTATGAAAAACTCAGGGATGGATTTGAGGACAGTTACTAGCATAATGGAAGGCAGTCATCATAGAAAGAATGGGAGGGATTTTTTTTGTCACTTCCCTCTATATTAGGGAACTCCTGGAAGCCCTCCTATTAGTCAAGAATTGGTGAGATAAGGAATAAACTTAGCATGACACAAGTATTACAAAACAAGAGACCCAGCTGGTGATAGTGGAAAGAATATACCTCTTTTCCTTCTTTGAGTACCGTCGGATAATCTATTGTAGAACTTTGTGTTTAGGTTTAAATTGTATATGTGAGTCTGTGTGTGAGTTTGTGTGTGTGTGTGTGTGTGTGTGTGTGTGTGTGTGTGTACCTGCAGATGTGCAGATTATTATTAATGCACACATTTTTTTCAGTTAAGCCCCCAGGGCAAAATTTGAGCTTTCTCCCCTACAGTACCTTCTATGTTCTAAAGCAGCGAGAGAGATAAGTATTTGATTTGACACAGCTCCCGGTCTTCAAGGTAGGAGGAATTTTGAAGGAAACAATTTGGTTGTACAGGCTTAGTGACTTTGAATAAAACACATTCCATAAGTGTAAGGAAATGTCAGCTGTGAAGCTAAGAATGAGATGAAGCCCCACTCTCATGTGACCCTCTTATTATCAATCGATTGCTTGGTTGACTGGTTGGTTGGTCGAAGTCACAGTTGTTTCTTCCAGTGGCTAGAACAGGCTGGGGAGAAACAACAAAAATGAAAGAGCATACACTAGACTTCTTATGTCTTCCAGTTCATGGAACATCAAATAAAGGTCTTTAGGTCCTCCGAGGTAAGTGGTGAACTCTTGTGGTGGGGGCTCTCTAGGAGAAGGCAGAGAATATTATCAGAACTTGAGTGCTCCATAGAAATAGTGCAGTGCAACCACTCAGATCTCTATAAGGTGAAATGGAAACCCAGCGAGGTTGGATGATTTGTTTCATAATCCTCCAGCTATTCAGTAAGATCGGAGCTTTTGACATTCACTGTTATCTCCATAAACCAGCAGTCCTCAGCCTTAGAGATATTTTAAAAGGTCTAGGACCAGATATATTCATGAAGAGTTAAATTAGAGTCAATAAGGATGAAGCTCAGACATCAATGTTATTTAAAAACAAACAAACAAACAAACAAACAAACAAACCCTTAGGGTTGAGAACCACCAGTCCATCCTATAAGGTCTCTATTGTAGCTCAAATGAGTCTTTTTTTAAAAAAATACGCAACTTAAAAATGTATGTTTATTAGGTATCTACTGTGTGCACAACTTGGAGCTAAGAGGCTGTCGAGATTTAGGCTTCAGAAGAAGGGAAAAGTTGGGCATCAAACTCATAAAAAATACCCAAGGCAAAGCGAAGAACACTCCCGAATCTCCCTGTTGCCCCACCCTTTTGATAATGGCAAATAATTTTCAATCCTGGGCTCTAAGGATTTAGAAATCTTTTGATTTTTTCAGCCCCCAAGAAAAATTTCATCTGGTGTTCTTCTGGTTATCAAGACCAGGTGCATAGCTGAGCCACCAGGAGGGGAGGTGACCAGGACTAGATGAGAAGACTTATCATGGGACAGTCTGAGGGACAGAGAAGTGACAGGACTTCAGGATAGAGTGAATAAAGTAGTGGGAGAGAAAAAGAATGAGAGAAAGAAAGAGAAGGCAAGGAAGGAGGAGGGCGAGAAGGTGACCAGATGACTGTTGGCTTGGTAATGGAGAGAGGCATGCCATTGATGAAAGAAGAGAAGAAAGTGGAGTTATTAAGTTGGGTACATTTGGGGTGTCGGGACGTTCTACCTTTGGGGAAACATGTTCTGAAGAGGCAGCAGTGTACCCGGGGAGTCACATTCTTGGTTCCACCAATTATCTACTGACCAAAATGGAGAGTCGGAGAGCCTTTGAACTTGCATTCAAAGGAGCAGGTGGTATGGTTTGTCCCATCACAGTCGTGTATGGGTGATCAGATTACACAAGATGGCAGAGCCAGGTGAGCAGCCTCATGCCATGCATGCCTGTGGCTGGTGGATCAAGGATTCCTCTGGCTCTTCCTCACAGATGAACGCTGGCTCTGGGGGAGCAGAGCCTGGGAAGGAAGCCAGGCCTGGAGAGGACGACATGGAAATATTTTCTGTGGAAAAGATAAAGTTTGCTAATTGTTAAGCCCTTTTGACTAGATGTCAAAAGAGAAAGAGATCACATAGACAGACTGTTGGATATCACCACTTTTAAAAGATTTTATTTCCATAGTAAAAGGAAAAAAAAAGAAAACCCACATGCCTAGTATCCTGCTATCCAACACATCATTAGCATTCATTGCATTTCTCTTTCCTGCTATTTGTTTTTAGTACAGTTATTTTTAAGAAAGAACTACTAAAGCAGATGATGAATGAGAGTTGGACTTTTGGTGTTTTTTGTTTTTGTTTGTTTGTTTGTTCACAGAAGACTGTGAACCATGAAGGGTGAACGTGATACATTAAAAAATAAAAATAAAATAAAATCACAGTCCGCTACTAGTAGGGGAACTCCGAAAATCACTGAGCTTAAATTTTGTAAACGTTTTCTGCCCAATCTATGTTTATTATAGACCCATCATAGCCAAGGCACTTGGCTAAGTATTTTCCTTGTTGTTGTATAATATGCCAAGCAATCCTGACAGACAGAGAAAGCAGGACCCACAGGTTTATGGATCTGGTCACAGAGCCAGGAACTGACAAAGCCAGGAAAGGTCAAGTCCATTGACCTCAGAGCACATGCTTTTAATGCTGGTGCCATCTGACCCCTCCCCAGTGC
This sequence comes from Mus musculus, assembly GCF_000001635.26. Taxonomy (NCBI): domain Eukaryota; kingdom Metazoa; phylum Chordata; class Mammalia; order Rodentia; family Muridae; genus Mus; species Mus musculus. The sequence goes on along the minus strand of NC_000078.6, from coordinate 81,274,077 downwards.
ACCTGGAGCTCTTCAAACAGGAAGGCAAGGGACATGGTCCCCAGAGGAGAGTATGAGTCAGAAATAGCTGAGGATGGGCTGAGGAGATGAGCTACCTGTGAGAAAGCAAAAGATAGATATGGATCAGAGGGCAATCATCATTACTAGTCTTTGTTTGGATGCATGGCGTGAGACCGAGGCAGTGAAGAATCTCCAAACCTCTGATCTAACCAATCTCTTTCCGGTTACATCCTTGGCTTCTGCAGGAAATGGGTATCATGACTTCTTCTCCTGGAGAGTCAGGGATGGAACTGCAGCTTTGGGGATGAGGAAGCCCTCCTGCCCTATGAGTGAATTCTAAGCAGAGAGCCCTACAGTAATCCTCGGGCCATGGCTCCTTTTCTAGCTATCTAGATATCTGTTCCATGACCAGAGGATGGGGCAGTTCTCTGAGAAGCAACAGGCACCAGAATTTCTGACTAGATTGCTTTGTCACAGCCCCTTACCTCATTGGAAAGGAAACCTTCTCCCTATCTCTGTTTCCAAGCAGCCTCCTGCAGAGCATCTTCAGCATAGCTGGGCTGTTCCCATGGCAACAGGGTGAGGGGCTTTTTGTTTTCCCTGGAAGGTTGAATCCTTGCATCTAGAAGGTAGCTACACAATCCTCCACCTCTACCCTGGTTTGACTGCACGGATAATTTTACTGCTACATATTTCTAAACAAAACTGGGAACGGTACAATAAATAGAAACTGAGGCTGAAAAGCTTACAAAGAAACTGCTCCAGAGGCTCTGTAGCAGTCACAGGTCAGATCTGAAGATGTCAGACCTGATTAGAGCAAACTTACACAGTCTGTAGGGGGGGCTTTGAGAATCCCCTCCAGTTCAGTAACATCCGCTGTAAAGAAAAAGTTTTTTTTTTTAAAAAAATTAAGATTTTTAAGATTTATTTACAATCCAGCTGATGCCTCTCTCCCAGTCCCCCTCCCACAGTTTCTTATCCCATTCCTCCTTCCCCCTGTCCACGCCCTCCCTGGAGCCTCAAATCTCTCAAAGAGAGACTTCTCCCACTGAGGCCAGACCAGGCAGTCCTCTTCTATATATGTGTCTGGGGTCTTGGACCAGCTCCTATATGCTGCCTGGTTGGTGGCTCAGTGTCTGGGAGCTCCCAGGGCTCAGGTTAGTCGAGACTGCTGGTCTTCCTATGGGATCTGCTTCCTCCATCCCTGCCCTAATTTAACCATAGGGGTTCCCAATTTCAGTGCAATGGTTAGATGTAAGTATCTGCATCTGTCTCTGTCAGCTGCTGATTGGGCCTCTCACAGGACAGCCATGCTAGGCTCCTGTCTGTAAGCACATCGTAGCATCAGTAATCGATGGCCCTGAAGCCCAAAAACACCCTCAGGCCTTTCAACAGGGTGAACGTAATGCTTTTTGAAATGCCACTTTCTTTCTAAGGCCATGTTGGGTCTAGGTTACCACACTTGACCCACTTTCCAGGTAAGGGGCTTTAGACAAGCTGTTTCACTTCCGTGAGCCTTGGATCTATTTGGAAAATGAGGGAATCGGAGATAGGTTTCTTTTAGGGTCAAAAGTGCAGCATTTTGAAGATACAAAAAGTAAAACAAACAAACAAACAAAAAAGGAGTTTTCTGAATTGTTCTCAGGCTCCTCTGAAACAATCACCTCTCTTAAGTACTCAGCCTTGTGAGGTGGGTCTTAGCCATGCCCCCCACCCCCATTTAAGTCAAGGTAAGTGAGGGCTACAAGGCCACGAAGAACACCTTTGCCTGACTTTAGGACTCTGAGCATCTTGATTTCAGAGAGCATCTCTGAAAGTTCATTGTGCACATGAGCACCCCGTGCAGTGATCTCTCCATGTTTGTTGAATGAATGAACTTGCAAAGCTCCCAAATCCTTAGAGCTGAGAACACTTTAAGATCCTCCAGGCCCTCATTTCATAGATAGGGAATCCAGAGCTGGGGCATGTCATGTGGCTTGCCCAGAGGCACACAGCTACAGGTAGAGGGGAGACTGGAGCCTGACCACCACGCTGCTAACTTTTGTACTGTTGAGTTTTACAGAATATCCTGCCAGGGCTGAAATAATTGAGCCTTGTCTTGTCACTCATTGTGGGAGCCCTAAAGAACACAGAGCTATCCTGTATTACCTTTTTCTTCTTCAGGCCCCAAAGTTGCAGCCAAGAGTCATAGAGTTCACATACACACTAATCTTCCCCCTTGGTTTTCCCAACACATGTCCCGTATTGGTTGTTTGTTTATTATTTTTTTATTCTCATCCAAAATCTAGTGTAGCCCAGGCTTGCCTCATTAAATTTCTGAGCCTACAGCCTCTGCCTCCCAAGTGCTGGGATTGTAGGTATATATCACCATTTCCAGTTTCTGCAGTGCTAGAGGTTGACTAGAGGTGGCCTCATGCATGCCAGGCAAGCACTCTAGCAAACTGAGTTCTAACCCTAGCTTCCCTTCCAGCTCCCACAATAGCCCTCAAATCTCAGGACCTTCACAGGGAAGTTTTGTTTCTTACTCATAGATTGAGTGTCCCGATTAAGTAGCCCTCTGGACTGTTGAGTCAAGGAGACAGGCTCTTTTCTTTAGGGGCTCCATTTGGGGAATATGCTGATTTGCTCTGGCATTATCCAATCAGTAGTTAAGAAGGTCTTTGTGCCTGTGACCAACCACATGGCTTTCCATCATCACATACAACTTATACTCATGTACCTTTGGCCATCATTCACTCACAGTCCTAGCAAAAAGTGCTGGGAAATGCAGTCATTCACTGGTCAGCAAAGAACCAACAAAGTTTTCATAATGGAAGAGGAGTTTGCATTTCTACTGCTTTGTAACACATGTGGCTGACATGCACGTAGCACACTATTTGCCAGGCAATGTCCTAGGTATTACTTTATTTAATTTCCACAATTGTCTTGTGATGTTATCCTCCTTCCGAAAGAACCAATGACAAGGTTAACTGTAGATGTATAGTTTAATAAATGCAAGGTTATACAAGTAGTTGGTGACAAACCCAAGATCTAGGCTAAAACTCCCGAGCCCATAACTTCTACACTCTGCCTTAAGCCTGCGCTGGCCATAAGTTGCTTATGTAGCCTTCCATTTCCTATCTGGACCTTCTTGCTTTGATCCTCTGCCAAATGAGGATGTTGAACTGCCAGCCGGGACATCATATGATCCATAGGGGGATGGGTGAGGTATGGAAAATTCCCGGTGATGGATGCATAGGTATAAAAAGGTTCTTCCCTATGGTTTGTCAGTGCACTCTGGAAATGTGGACCCCACAGTGCTCACATAGGGAAAATCAGGGATAAATTCCCATTTATCCAATAAATCAATGTGTAAAGAAAAGTGGGGAGGAGAGTGCTCCCCTTGGGCAATCAGAATTACCTAGGTTAGCTCTTGGAAAGAATGTTTTATCTAAACTGGCTTTGAACTGACTATGTAGTCAAGGATAACCTCGACTTACACACCCTCCTTGCTTTTGCCTCCCAAATTCCAGGATCACAGCAGTGTGCCACTCTCAGTTTTTATGATCTTGGGGACCAAACCTAGGACCCTGTGCATGCTAGACAGTCAATTGAGTAGCTTGCCATCCAATGTGTCTAGTACTCTTGATGATATAATGTGGATAAAGATAACTTCTATTCTCAAACCTTGTGTTCTGGAAACCAAGAAATATCACAAAGAAACAACCATTCCAAACAAAACACTTGCATGTGCATGGAAGAGTGGAGCTGGGAGGCTGTAATGAGCAGGATCTCAGAGGATCCTTGGCATTGATGTGGTCTTGATGGGCTTGACACAATGTGAATTGCCTGTGACATTGCTCCCCAGAGACTTCAGGTGCAGGTAGAGTATATTGCTTTTAACTCATGGTAAGCCAAAATGTTTAATGAATGGAAAAAATCTTTTAATGGTCTTATAGAGAGCAAAGCTTTATTCCACTATGAACAGTCGTTCTGTCTCTCTGTCTCTGTCTCTGTCTCTCTGTCTCTGTCTCTCTGTCTCTGTCTCTGTCTCTCTGTCTCTCTCTCTCTCTCTCTCTGTGTGTGTGTGTGTGTGTGTGTGTGTGTGTGTGTGTGTACATGCATATGAATCACATTGTTTCCTCTTTAGTTATATCCTTTATCAGACATCTCCACCCACAGCATCCAAAGCCCCAAACCAGATTCTTCTTAAAATTTCCAAACTTGAGTCTAGGGGATTTCTTCAAAGAATTTAGAATGACTTTTGGAGGCTTTATGTTTGTTGAGAGAACTAGAGAGTCCAAAAGCAATTCCTAATTTGTGTAGGGCTAAATATGTCACTAATATGACCATCCCTTCTCAGGAATGCTTTTTCCTCTAGATGTAGGTTGACCCCACAAGAAGCCAGGGAGGAGGAACAAAGACTCAGGCCTTACTGTGCAACCAGATCCAAGAAAATTAAGTTTTAGGCAGAAAAAGACTCAAGAATAAATTTAGAAGACCCAAGAGTTTATTTAGGTAGGAAAGTCTTCACTCTTATTTGTGCCTGTTCCAAAACAAAGAGTCAGAGGGTGGGTGGAAACAGGGCAGGAATAATGGAAAATTTGGATCCTGCCTAATATAACCTGGTCTACCGAGCGCCAGACAGCTTGCTGGGAAGTGACTAACAGAGCAGCTTTCCCTGAGGCTTCTCTGCTTAAAGGGCAGGATCCCTGCAAGGACGCCGATGTTCTAGAGATTTGAAGAAAGTGGTATTTGGACACTACATTTGAAAATGTACCTGAAATGTATTTTCATCAGTCGTGGTATAACACACAGGTGCAGAAGTGGCCATTGTGAAGTGAAAATATCTGTACTCACAGCTGCCTGCAAAGCCATGGTATAGCCCTTGCAGGGCTACATGCTACATGGGGAAGCTCTGGGGTGGGCCAGAAGGTGGGAAGAGAGGAGAAGCGTGGAGAGAGCCTGTACTGTGGTTTCTCCAGGAGAAGGATGGGCCAGGCCACATGAAGAGGTTTAGGAATGTCTAGCTTAAATAACTTCTTGGGACTGTGGGACTTAGGGACCCTACAGAATTGGCACAAGTAAAGGGTGCCCAAGTGTAAGAGCTTATCAAAGGAGGTATTGACAGTGTGGACAGTGGCTTGTGTATGAAAGGTCTCCTTGCAGATGAGTCCTTCATTATCTTCAGGAGTTAGTTAACCCTTTGAGGGGAAGTCTCTTCAGAAACAGCAAGAGCCAAGGTGTCAGAGTGCTAGAAAACACAAAAAAAGTATATTTTACTAGAAAACAAGATTAAATCATACCTACAGGGGATCTCATTTGTGGTTAGTTAATTGTGGGGGTCAGGTTTCCTAGAAACCAGACTCTGAATAGGATATTTGCACAGAGAAAGGCTAATCCATCGGCAGAGCCTAGAGACTGAATATCTTGGGAGGAAGCACAACCCAGCACATCTTCGGCTCCACAGTTCAGAGGGCTCCTCAGGAATCTCCCGGGTTGGAGCAAGGAGCCTGGCTGGTTACTAGATGTGAGCTCTCTGTCTCACGCCATCGGGGGAGATAAGATCTTTAGTGAGCTATTTGTACAGTGCCTCAAAAAATAGGGCCTCAAACAGCCTTTAGCACGCTTGGTGGCCGCAGCAAGGACTGCTTCGGTCCTGGAGACTGAGACGCTTTCCTCCGCATTCTCTGGAGGGGGCACAGAGAAGCAATCTCAGAATAGGCAAGGACCCTTTGAAGGATAAAGATTTTTTTTAAAAAATCAAATCAGTTAATTATATGAAGCTACGTAGTAACATATTTTGCTACTAAGAGGTCACCAAGTGTCTTAGTCAGGGTCACTGTTGCTGCAATCAAACACCATGACTAAAGCAACTCAGAGGGAAAGGGTTTGCTTGGCTTGTGCTTCCTCATCACTGCTTGTCATTGGAGGAGGTCAGGGCAGAAACTCAAACAGGGCAGAGGTCATGGAGGGATGTTGCTTCCTGGCTTGCTCCTCATGGCTTGCCCATCCTGCATTCTTATAGAACCCAGGACCACCAGCCAAGGGATGGTACCACCCACAACAGGCTGGGTCCATCCCCATTGATCACTAATTAATATCCTACAGGCTTGCCTACAGCTCACAAATCTTATGGAGACATTTTCTCAATTGAGGCTCCCTTCTCTCCCGTGACTCCAACTTATGTCAACTTGACAAAAAACTAGCCAGCCACACCAAGCCAGAGGGTAAATGATGTAAGAATAGTACAAATATGAAATTCTCAAAAATTAAACAAACATTTTCAAATCTCCCAAATTAAAATAATAATAAAAATAATAATTAGCAAACAGTACTCTGGGGGGAAAGAGATCGTCAAGACAGGTTAGCTTAAATATTATATTGAAATGTCCGACGATTTTGTTCAAATAAAATGAATTACATTGGCAGGTTTATGAGGCAGCAGTGCCATTGCTAAAATGTCTGTGAAGACAATCCAGCCCGGGGCTTTGTCTTTGTTCCGAATTTGTTTCTAAAGGTCGATGCTCATCCAGTCACTCCTACGGCTCTCAAGTGAAAGAGCCAGCTTCCTCCCTGAAGCACAGAGGCAGCAGCTCTGCCAGGTACAGTGGCTACACTCTCCCTTTGCCAGAGGAAGAATGGTTGGTGGAAATTGTTTACTTGGGGCCTCAAATAATGGCACACCACCACCATTATTTTACCTTCCATTCCCTGTAACTCACACACTTCCAGGTGTACTCCAAGAGCAGTGAAGAGTGGGAGCCTGCCTGCCTGTCCACTTGAAAAGAGTGGCTGATCATCAGGGCAAGATGGCCCAGTGCACGAACCTAGTCACTTGTCTGGGAAGTACCACTTTTCTGAGAGTCAAACTCTTAACTTGTTCTTCCTTCTGGGCTCTACAGATCCTTTCCACGATGCTGTACACACACACACACACACACACACACACACACACAAGCAGTGGTGTGCCATTATTTGAGGCTCTCAAGTAAACTCTTCCTTCTCAGGTAAAGGGAGACCATAGCCACTCTTCTTGTTAGGCTTGCAGTCTCTCTGCTTCAGACATACACACACACACACACACACACACACACACACACACACACACACACACACCTTGTCATCACTCACCATTTATTTACTGTGTATCAACTGTGTCCAGCATCTGGTTCCATTCCTGGTCTTTCAGCAAGCCATTTGGCGGATGTTGGAGAAGGATCCAGAATATCCAAGGACCATTACTTGGAACACTTCAGCAGCCATGGACACGCAGATTCAAAGTACATGATTCTCATTTCTGTCTTTAAAGCAGAACTCCCTTTATGGGGGCTGCCTCCCTTTCCTGTCATTATTCTCTGTTGCAAAATAAGCATAGGTCTAGACATTCTCCTGGGAACTGTGTAGCTAAGCTCAAAAAGTGTCTGATACCTGTCTTATCAAAGGAATGGAGGGCAGGGAGGCCTGGGAAAAGGCTTTTCAGGCAGCATAGAAATTCTGCCTTCCCTTGTAACCATGGGGAAGCTCTTCATTGGTCTGTACAGTGTGGGGGAGGGGTGATAGGCCGTTAAACAGTGCACACTGCTCTTGGAGGCTGTGAGTTCAGGTCATAGAACCCATGTTAAGTAGCCTATAACTCCAGTTCCAGGGGACTCTGGTGCTTCTAGCCTCCACAGGCGCCTGCACTCATGTGCACACGCACGCACACACACACACATACACACACACACACACACACACACACACACACACACACACACATACTTAATTAAAAATAAGTCATCTTTAAGAAGAAAAAACTCTACAGTGTGAGGCCTGGGCTCTCCCTCAGATTTAACCTTACAGATCTGAAGCCTAAAAATGTCGGTGGCCTGACCCAGTGCTCAGAATCTCTAGCTCGGTGGTTCTCAGCCTTCCTAAGGCTGTGACCATTTTAATACAGTTCCTCATGTTGTGGTGACCCCCTCCAACCATAAAATTATTTTGTTGCTACTTCATAACTGTAATTTCGCTACTGATACGAATCATAGTATAAACACCCAATATTCAGGATGTCTGGTATCCAAACCCTGTGACAAGATCGTTGGATCCCCAAGGGGGTCTCCACCCACAGGTTGAGAACCACTGCTCTAAGTGACCTGCTCAGGAGGAATACATGGAGCCCATCTGTCCACAGGCCACATGTTCAGCAGCTGTCTTTGTGCTGCCCATCACTGCCATGGTCCCTGCTCCTAGCCTGTTCTCATTCTGCTTCAGTTCCCAACCGACACTTGGCCCGTCTCACACGTAGGCTTGCTTACTAGTGACAGCAGCTGTGCCCATTAGTACTTCCTGTATGCCTAGACTTGTGCCATTCACTCCTTACAGAACCCATATAAAGGAAAAGCTGTTGTTGTACCTGTTTTGAAAAAGGGAAACTCTAGCTACTGAGATTCAAACCAAGAGTTCCTGCTTTTACCCAGCATGCTATCTGAATCAACAAAATACTTTGGATTTGGGTTAATTTTGCAAAAAATGAATGTGGGTGTCTAAATGCATGCATGTGCAAATGTGCATGTGTGTTTTATTTTGAGAAAGGATCTCACTATTAATTAAGCTAAGTAGACCAGTGTGACCTTGAACTCACAAACAGATGCCTGCCTCTGCTTTCAGAGTACTGAGACACAAAGACGTGTATCATTGTACCCTCCAAAGATTATTTCTTAGTACATTCCTGGAGGAAGAAGCCGTTTCTCAAATGCTGGGGAAGGTGCTGTAGGGAGAGATGAACACCCTGAAACAGGCATGAGAGAAGCCAACTGGTATGGTGCTAAGTGTGCTGCTATCTGTCCCTGACCATAAGTGTCTACCTGGGTGTTTCCTGCAGGCCATTTATCTTCTGGGGCCCAAAGTAATTCACTGAAGGGTAACGAAAGAAAGAAACAGTAGAGATGAACAGGCAAGATGATCATAAGTGTTCATAGAACAAGGCATCCTCAGAATCTGTGATTCTGTATCCTGCAGGTCATCTTTGTGTGGGGAATTTCTGCCTATAGTTCCTGATGAGGGAGTGAGCTATCCATTCATCATCTCCACATAGGTCTGCGGGTCTGCAAAGTTCACACCATGCTACCTCTGCCAGTCATGTTGCAACGAGAGACTGGGACAAGGATGTGTCGCTTTACACAGTCTTTGGAGCACTCCTATCACATGTATGAGTGAACACACTCATGTATGCAGGTGTGCAGGCACACACACAAACACATCATATAGGTATACACACACATGCACAGTCAGGAACTCTCACATGCACAACACACACACACACACACACACACACACACACACACACACACACACACACACATCACTCCTTGGAGCTCTGCAATTCCCTACATGAATTTGATTTTCTCTCAGCCAGTTCAGCCCTGCCATAAATCCATTTGGGTTTTGTTTGGTATGATAATACATTCAGTTGAGGAGTTATATAATTGCAGATCCAGTGATGATCTCCAGGCCAATTTCAAGTCAAAGCTATTTTTAATGGAATTGCCAGAGGATAGCAGGGGGGAGGGGGAAGAAAGGGAGATATTTAGAGTGTACTTTTTAAAGATCCAACAAACCTCTAAAAAGTTTAGCCTATGCATTTCTGAAGCTGAATTTCCAGGGAGGAAGTTGAAGAAGACCAATTAAGTCATAGCAAGTGTATGTAACAACTGAGCTCACTTCCTGTGGGAACATTTTTTTGTTTGGATGCTTTTCCAGGAGTGAGAAGAGGACTGGGCTAAGAGTCAAGAGACCTGACAATTCTCTCAGCTCAGCCAGAGCCCTCCCTATGTGTGTCCTTGAGAAACTCACTTCAACTGTCAGTTGTCTCATATGTAAGTGAGCCTAACTTCCCTGCCAACTCTAAAATATTAGATGTTCCTCAGAGGTCAGGGTACTGAAGCCTGAAACTGTGAGAGGGTGTGTAATTCCCCAAAGGTTAGATACCTTCTGTTCAAATTCTTTCCCCTGACCCGTGACTCCTGTTACCTGTTCTGGTACAACCTCACCTGTCCTAAGTATACAAGAACCTACAGCATTTATAGGAAAAGGTGAAAAGCACCTACTATGGGGTTATGAATACCATCTAGGAAGAACCCGGTTTGAGGAATTCCCAGTGCACGAAGTTCGTGAACTTCTCACTAAGCTTATTCTCAAGTCTTCAAAGAGGACAATTCTATTTGCCCCTGGAAACACTGGGGCGAGGACACACAATGCCATGGTCAGTTTGGGTTACTAAGTTGTTTTGACTTTGGGTTTCCTGTAGCTGAACAGGAAAGTGAGCAATCACAAAATGCTTTAAAGCCTGTTGCTCATGTTAGTACAGATGTGGATCTCCGAACCAGCTTCCAGCAAGCCCGGCTCTATTGGTGCATGCTGATTTAGCCTGTGGGTGTAATGTGCACAATTTAGTGATTTGCCTCATGTTTAATCTCGCCTTCGCTTTTGCAGGGTCATTTTCTCTGTGGTAAAGGATCAACTTTGAGCTAGGAATGGCTAAGTACCAGTCTTTTCTGGAATACAAATGACTTTGTGAATAAATGAAGATTAAAAAGAGAGAGAGAGGAAAAAAAACAGAGGAGTCCTTGGCTGCATTGCAGTTGGTAACTGCCGTGTACTCCCGATGTGCCCATCAGAACAATATAGAGTATAGCTACAGACCATGTTCCATGACCATCCCCCAGACTTGAATCTCACGGGCCCCCCACAGTGCATATCTACTCACTGTTTCAGAATGTAATCGTGTTTAGAAACAGGGTCTTATCACTGTAACAAGTTAAAATCAGGCTAGATCAGAGTCTGAATGGCCCTAATTCCAGTATGACAAGTGTCCCAACAAAAGAGGAAAATAGAAAAGGACAGGCAGACAGTCAGAGTAGGTAACTATGTGAGAACAAAAATTCGACTGGCACATTTGTAAGCTAGAGAACACTGAGTGTGACCTTCAGGTGACAGGAAGTTATGAAGCTGGCTGCTGTCACCAGCATCAGGCCTGCTTCTTGTCATACCCAGACTGTCAAGGCTACATCATGACTATCTCATGCATTTCCCATGGGTGCCTGACCTATCCACTCGGTCACGGTTCCAATCCTTCCATTTTCCATCCCATCCACCCTGCCCTCAATAGATGACGCCACTCTTCTTCTGCTGTATCCAAGCAAGCGATTTGGCTCCCGCTTCCCTTCCCTTGTGTCCTCCAGCCCAATCTCTCTAGGGATGTCAGAGAGCTGATCTACCAGCTCTTCTTGGCTGGGGCTAGCCTCAGCCTCCTCTCCCATGCCCCACTCATTGCTCTTTCTAATATCATCCTACAAACAGGTTCATTTGCTCGTAAGACCAAATCAGAAAACAAATACATTTCCCAAACAACAACTTGTTGTTTTCCTGGTCTACTGAGATTTCTTCACAAAGCTTTCACCATTGCTCTTTCTTAAATACAGACTTCTGGGTCTTCCCACCCCCCACCCCAACTGTTACATTTTCTTGAACACTACCTGGGACTTTGCAGAAAAACAAACCAATAGATGTCTCTCTATTAAAATTAAAGACACTGAAAGCATTTTACTAATTTTCAGAGACTTTGTTATTTGTAAGCTTCATACTTAGCCTCCCACTTTAGCATAAACTTTCAAGCTTTGCAGTTTTGATATGGACACAGGCATCATCCTTATGTGGGTTAGCACAGTTCACGTGTTCTTTTTAAGATTCTTTTTAGTTATGTGTAAGTGTGTATATCTGCATGTGGCAGGGGCTGGTGGCATGGAATTCCCTGGGAGATGGAGTGGCAGATGGCTGCGAATCATCTGATATAGAAGCTGGGTCCCCGAACTCAGGTCTTCTAGAAGAGCAGGAGATGCTTATAACCACTGAGCCACCTCTGTGACCTTGGGTATTCTTTGTAGCATTTATTTGTCGATTGCTCTCACCGCTATTGGTTTCCCAACTCTCTGCTCCCTTTCCCCTTCCCCCTTTTCCCATCTTCCTCTTTGTCTCATCCGTTTTTCATTCCACTAGTCATCCACGAGTCCCCCTGGTCACTCCAGTCATTCAGTTAGTGCCTCCCAGCTTCCTGGCCTTGGAGCACGATGCCCTGATGATCCCTAGAGTATTTACTACCTGCCCACCAGGCCCTCTTGCCTTGATATCCAACAGACATGTACCTTATTCTTGGTGGACCTAAGACTGAACTTACTTGTCTGTCCTCAAGGGCTTTTCTGTATGTTCTTTCTGCAACTGCATCTTCATCCCCTCTGCCTTCCTCTTCAGGAAGCTTGGGGCCACAAAGGCCTTTCCATGCCTCATCCTCCAGTTCCAGCTTCCCCTCCCACTTGCTTCTAGTCACAGCAAGGTCATTTTTACTCTTTCATCTCCAATCTTACTCTAGTAATTGATCGAGTCCTCAAGGTTCTGGCCCCATACTGTCCCTCAAACATAGTTCTTTTGGGGGGATGGTAGTGGTAAAATTCACTAGCACCACCAAAGGGTCTCTGATTACATTTCAACTAAATCATGCCGTGGATTACTAACTGGGTTCCTCTCTAAGCCAATGCTAATTTAAATGACTAGAGGAAAAACTTTCCGAAGTAAGACTGGAGCTCTGAGTTAGAAGAAGCACTATTCCCTTTTACTCAATAGTGAAAACCCCAATCTGTAGCAGGACTCAGGCTGGTCTGAAGGTTCTCTAGATCCCTGCCTGTGATGCAGGTGTACCCCATTTCGTAAATGTGCCCTTCACATTCTCTAGCAGAAACGAGTCCTTCTGCCTCTGCCTTAACCCCCTGGCCTCTCCTCGGCTAGATTTACCTGTCAAAATCCAGGGCAGACTAAAAAATGTACCCCAGATCATCTTTGCTATCCACACCACTGTCACCTTATTTAATGCTTGAACAGTTTCACGTTTTCTTCCTTTTAAAAACATGTTTATCTGTATAGTGTGTGTGTGTGTGTGTGTGTGTGTGTGTGTGTGCCTGAGCATATGTCTATGAATCCTCTGTACACAGGAGCCTTTTGAAGTCAGAAAAAGGCATATGATCCCCCCCTGGAACTGGAATTAAAGCTGTCTGTGAGCTGTCATGTGGGTGCCAGGAATTGATCTTGGGCCCTCTACAAGAACAGTAAGCTCTCTTAATCACCTACCCATCTCTCCTCCCAGTGTCACTAGCAGAGCCTCACTGAAGCCCTGCAGCTGGGGCTTGAGGGTATTGGTCTTTTGTCAAAGCATAAACAGGTAAATGGCTACAGGGGACATCACCGTCTCGGACTTCTCTTTGTGATTTTTCTTGCACTTATCACAGTGACTTCCTGTGTTACCTGTTTACATCCTGGTCATCTCCTTTCTTCTGTTTGGAGCCTTGCTTGTGATAATAAGTGAGAAGGATGTTTTACCTCTGTATCATGCTTGATGGTTTACAACATGTTCTCAAAGTAAGCATGACCCCTAATGCTCAAGATATTCATCACTTAGAAAGGATGCTCATGTTTTAACATATGGACACTTGTCTTGAGCTACAGGCTCAGGGCTTCATCTATAGAATGAAGGCATTATTTATAAATTGTCATAGGAGCTTGAAAATTGAATATTGAATTGAGTATCTGACCCATATTCACCAGTGTGAGAGTTAAGCATGGTCTTTATGTGTTTCCATATTATAAAACTAAAGTCAGTTAGAAGAAGGGGGTTAGTCAGGGTTTCTATTCCTGCACAAGCATTATGACCAAGAAGCAAGTTGTGGAGGAAAGGGTTTATTCAGCATACACTTCCATGTTGCTGTTGATCACCAAAGGAAGTCAGGACTGGAACTCAAGCAGGTCAGGAAGCAGGAGCTGATGCAGAGGCCATGGAGGGATGTTATTTAATGGCTTGCTTCCCCTGGCTTGTTCAGCTTGCTCTCTTATAGAACTCAAGACTACCAACCCAGGGATGGCACCACCCACAAGGGGCCCTCCTGCCTTGATCACTAATTGAGAAAATGCCCCACAGCTGCATCTCATGAATGCATTTTCCCAACTGAAGCTCCTTTCTCTGTGATAGCTCTAGCCTGTGTCAAGTTGACACACAAAACCAGCCAGTACGGGGATTGCAGACTTGAGGTAAAACCCTCAGGGCAGTGCAACCTCACAACTCTCATCAGATGCAGTAAGCACTTGATTTCTATGTCTGAGAGAGAGGACATTTCTACATGAACAAGAAAGAAGAGGTGGCTACGTATAATTTTTACTTATTCCCCAATTTTAAAGCACCTACCCAGAAGTTTCTGAGATCAGGATGCAGTGATGATGAACTCAAAGTCTCTTTTCTTTGAGCACATTTCAGCCTGCTGGGGAAAACTGGAGTGTATAACAGATATATATGCATCATATTATATGGTAAGTGCGGTCAGCAGCATGAAATGGTGGTGAGATTGAGAATAATGGGTGAACTTGACATGGAGAGACCTCTTGACAAACCAGCATTTAAGGTGGAGTCTGGAAGGAAAAGAAGAGTAACATTGGCAGTTGAGGAGAGAGCAGTCTAGAAAGAGAGAGCATCAAAGGCCCAAGGGAGATAGAAAAGTATAGAAGAAGTGCTAATAAAGAGTGTTACTGCAGCAGGACAAACAGGAGATGGAGACAGAGAAGAGATGGTCCCATAAGACCCAACAGTAGTTGGGACTGTCTCCTCCATGCAATTGGAAACATGGGGAATGGAAGGGAGTTGTGCATCCAAGATATGATGTTTGTCTGTTTGTCTAAGGAGGGCAGAGTCTTAAATAGAATTTTGTACACTTGGACCACACCACTGTGAGCAACTCTAATTCAGAGCAAATCTTCATACCAAGCACATTGGGTAGACAACGCTCTGGTTTATAAAGGATACATATGTTTGTTCCCTAGAAGGAACCCACCAATAATCCATCTGTAGTGGTAACCCAAGACAAGGAGGGGACAGGGCCACAATATTGAACTCAGTTTGTTGGGCTAGGGATATTGTAAGGGTGAAATGATGGGGTCACTGGGCAAGCCCTTGTCCCAGTCTATCATTCACATTGAGTTGAATGTCTGTTTCTGTTCAATGGCTGGAGGGAACTAGTAAGGGAATCTTGAATATAACGCTGGTTGTTTATTCCATCATTGGGTGGTCTCTGATGGAGCTTCTATTGTGATCCAAGCTGTAGAGGATGTTGGCATATGACAGAAACTGACATAGATACAACTTTGGCTATTGCTGCAGTACACAGGGGCATTCAAAGCAACTCATATGGGAGTCATCATGAACCTGTCCAAGAGTAGAAATATAAAGGACAGATGCATCCATTGATACAAAAAAAATTTTATCAGAGGTGAGAAAATGGACTTGTAGGAGCTGCCCTAAATTATAAAAAATTTCGAGGATGGACTATAGGAAGAAATTATGGAGGTGGCAAATTTGCCTCTAATACCTCACCCTGATTCTTTTCTATAAAGCCCCAATTTAAAGGGTTCATAAGTCTTTGAGAGTCATTTCAGGATAACAAACAGAAACAAGGGCTTCTCTTGTGCTTTGCAGGGTTCCTACAGCTCACTCCTGCTATAGGGAACAGCTTAAATTAAAAAAAAAATGCTTCAGTCCCTTGGGACTGCTGAGATTATGTGTGGAGCCCTCCCCCCATCCTACACAGTATTGGCATGAGCTAATCTGTTGCAACATCATTTCATGTCCAGAGGCCAAGGCTCTGTGCACAGAGCAAGCCAACTGTATCCCTGCAGACCGAAATGCCTTGGGTGTCCTTGTCGATGGGATCTGATGTATAGATCTGAGTCTACAAGTGTGCTGTGCTTCTGGCAACATTTATTACAACCTGAGCGTGAAGTGTGCTATTCTATTCAAGGACTCTGATAAGAATTATCAGCCACAGTGGATGTAGAAGGAACCTAGTTTTACTGGAGCTGACGAGAGTTATCTTGGTTTCCTACTTCTATGTCACCAAATGCTGACTCTTATCCTTTGGTGTAGTTTTCTATAGACCAGGATATCAGTCTAAATCCTATTGTGTTGTCAGCTCCAAAATGCCCACCATCTGCCCTATCCTACCCTTTGTCCCCACCACTCTTTGTTCTCCAACACCTCGCTCTTCCTGTGGGGGTCTTACACTCATTTCTATCCATCAAACAGATCCTTTTGCTCATTGCTGGTGTTTCTTACCTCATCTTTTATGCTCACACTGACATTTCAATACTTCTCAAACTTCTCCCTTCCCCCCACTAAAAAGTTGCTTTCTCTGAGGGTCCTACAGGTCAGACCCTGTACTTAGCATTGGGGTTAAAAATTATCCCCACCACTTTGTAGGGAAGGAGACACAGGTGCAACTTCCTTCAACAGGGCTCTAAAGGATGGTATGGGAGGAAAAAATTAACCATCAACCACATTGAACTGAACAGGGGAGATAGCCCATCAAAATGAGACTCCTGGTCTGTTGTAATGACATTACCACCCAGTCCAAGCCTCCTTCTGAGCGCAATGGCTCCATCCTATTCTAAAATGAATGTCATCACCATTCCTCATCAGAGCAACAAGGTGGCTACCACTATGATCAAGCCTGAGTCACATCACCAAGCCTGAGTTACTCATGGATATGTTTTTCAGAGCAGAACTGTATGTGGCATTTGTTCATGATATGGAGACATCTTCCATTTGTAAAGTCTTACTCTATAGTAAGACTTCTGCCGTGTGTCCCATCCATAGCTATCAAATAGAGCCTCTTAAAATAATTTGTCATGAAATAAAAACACATGCAAAGATAGCAACACAAATTGCTTGCAAAATAAGTTGTACTTAATTAAAGGTCAGATCAAACACACATGGTATAAGAATGAAAAAGCCATGGACATTGTCACATCTTTAATATTGCCATGGTCCTAATTAATGCTCCTGTTCGTTCTGGCTTTCAAGGTCACAGTTTGTACACAGTGTACCAATTGTTCTTGGGCTCTGTAATTGGAAAATCTATAACTTGTTTTCCCGGTAAACTGATTTTCTTAGAAACCATACACAATCCCTTGCTTTGTAATTTTGCTCCTTCTGGTGTCTACGAACTCACTTCTACAGAGGGCTCAGTATCATACTGGCTGATCACTATGACATTTCAGTGAGTGGTGTGGATTCTTCCATGTTGCTCTTCCTTTTCAAAGATTATTCTAGGTCTTTCATATGTCATTTCATATATTCATTTCAGAATCAGTTGTTGGCTGACTTGCTTATTTTTCTACGGCCGTGACAAAACACCATGGCCAAGGCTACTCATAAAAGAGTTTATTTGTGGGGCTCAAGGTTCTAGAGGGTTCCAGTCCGTGATCATCATGATGGGGAGCATGGCAGCAGGCAGACAGGCATGGGCCTAGAGCAGTAGCAGAGAGCTTACATCTGTTCACAAGTACAAAGCAGAGAGAGAGAGAGAGAGAGACAGACAGAGACACACAGAGAGACAGAGGTACACACAGAGACAGAAACACAGAGTGATAGAGAAACAGAGAAAGAGAAAACCCCCATAGGCTTGTAACCACATGATAATGCATTTAGTTCAATTTCAAAAGTCCCCATAGGATTTCACACTCTCAGCACAGTTTAAAAATTCAAAGTCTCTTCTGAGACACAAGCCAATCTTTTAATTATAACCCCCTGTAAAATCAAGAAGCAAATTATGTTGGAATATGCTTCCAACATAAAATGGCACACAGCATACAGTGAGGAAATACTGGACTAAAGCAAGACAGGAAACCCCTCAGGGCAAACTCCAAATCCTGTAACTCCATGTCTGATGTCAACGGGCTTTGATGGTTTGGCCCTTGCAACTTTGCTACCTACAACAATGGCCTTTTCACTTTGTTTGGTTGATGCTCCTATTTCCAATCAGAGTCTCTTTGCACCACTATCCTGGAACTCACTACGTTAACTCAAGCTGGCCTAAAAGTTGTAATCTTCCTCCTTCAGTCTCCCAAGTACTGGGATTGTAGGTATGTGCCATTGTGCTTGGGCTCAGTTTTTATTTTTAAAAATCTGTGATTATGATTCAGGATATGTACTTAACAAACATGCCAATTTGGCTAGAATTAAAACTTAACAATGTGGAAGCTTTCAGTCTATGAACATATGGATGTTCATTGGCTTAGATTTTGAATCTCTTTCTGGAATGTTTTGTTTTGAATATTGTGTGTGTGCACATGTGCATTTGATTGGGTATACCCATATGTGAAAGGCAGGGATCAACTTTGGGTGTCTTCCCTCCGGGTTCATCTGTATTTATCTTTCATTGACATGATAACTCTGCAAGTAGGCTAGGATAGGTAGGGAGCGAGCCCCAGCTAGCTTCCTGTCTTTGCCCTTCTCCTTGCCAGGGTTACAAATGTGTGCCACCATGTCTGGCTATTTTGTACTTGGCTGATGGCAATCAAATGCATGTGCTTGTACTTGCAAAGCAAGCCCTTTAACCAACATAGCCATCTCCCTGTGTTATCACTGTGGCTGTAGACATCCTACTATGTTTTGCTAATTTTATTTCAAGTGATTTTATGGGTTTTGTTTTCATTTCAAAGAATTGTATGGGACTTATGTGTCTACCTGTCTGTTTATCTATTTATTTATTTATTGTTTTGAGATGAGGGTTCATGTAGCTCAGGCTATCTATGTAGCTGAGATTTTGTTCTCTAGATATCTTGTGCCTGGCTATCAAAATTCATCTAGCAACCAGTAGTTGTTTTATTTTTTTCTAGGATTTTTTTATTAGGTATTTTCCTCATTTACATTTTCAATGCTATCCCAAAGGTCTCCCATACCCACCCCCCCAATCCCCTACCCACCCACTCCCCCTTTTTGGCCCTGGCGTTCCCCTGTACTGGGGCATATAAAGTTTGCAAGTCCAATGGGCCTCTCTTTGCAGTGATGGCTGACTAGGCCATCTTTTGATACATATGCAGCTAAAGACAAGAGCTCCTGGGTACTGGTTAGTTCATATTGTTGTTCCACCTATAGGGTTGCAGTTCCCTATAGCTCCTTGGGTAATTTCTCTAGCTCCTCCATTAGGGGCCATGTGACCCATCCAATAGCTGACTGTGATCATCCACTTCTGTGTTTGCTAGGCCCTGGCATAGTCTCACAAGAGAGAGCTATAACTGGGTCCTTTCAGCGAAATCTTGCTAGTGTATGCAATGGTGTCAACATTTGGAAGCTGATTATGGGATGGATCCCTGCATATGGCAGTCACTAGATGGTCCATCCTTTCGTCACAGCTCCAAATTTTGTCTCTGTAACTCCTTCTATGGGTGTTTTGTTCCCATTTCTAAGAAAGGGTAAAGTGTCCACACTTTGGTCTTCGTTCTTCTTGAATTTCATGCGTTTGGCAAGTTGTATCTTATATCTTGGGTATCCTAAGTTTCTGGGCTATTATCCACTTATCAGTGAGTACATATTGTGCGAGTTCCTTTGTGATTGGGTTACTTCACTCAGGATGATACCCTCCATGTCCATCCATTTGCCTAGGAATTTCATAAATTCATTTTTCTTAATAGCTGAGTAGTATTCCATTGTGTAAATGTACCACATTTTCTGTATCCATTCCTCTGTTGAGGGGCATCTGGGTTCTTTCCAGCTTCTGGCTATTATAAACAAGGCTGCTATGAACATAGTGGAGCATGTGTTCTTCTTACCGGTTGGAACATCTTCTGGATATATGCCCAGGAGAGGTATTGCGGGATCCTCTGGTAGTACTATGTCCAATTTTCTGAGGAACCGCCAGACTGATTTCCAGAGTTGTTGTACAAGCTTGCAATCCCACCAACAATGGAGGAGTGTTCCCCTTTCTCCACATCCTCGCCAACATCTGCTGTCACCTGAGTTTTTGATCTTAGCCATTCTGACTGGAGTGAAGTGGAATCTCAGTGTTGTTTTGATTTGCATTTCCCTGATGATTAAGGATGTTGAACATTTTTTCAGGTGTTTCTCTGCCATTCGGTATTCCTCAGGTGAGAATTCTTTGTTCAGCTCTGAGCCCCATTTTTTAATGGGGTTATTTGATTTTCTGGAGTCCACCTTCTTGAGTTCTTTATATATATTGGATATTAGTCCCCTATCCGATTTGGGATAGGTAAAGATGTTAGTGGCCTTTTTGTCTTATTGACGGTGTCTTTTGCTTTGCAGAAGCTTTGCAATTTTATGAGGTCCCATTTATCGATTCTTGATCTTACAGCACAAGCCATTGCTGTTCTATTCAGGAATTTTTCCCCTGTACCCATATCTTCGAGGCTTTTCCCTACTTTCTCCTCTATAAGTTTCAGTGTCTCTAGTTTTATGTGGAGTTCCTTAATCCACTTAGATTTGACCTTAGTACAAGGAGATAGAAATGGATCAATTCCCATTCTTCTAAATGATAACAGCCAGTTGTGCTAGGATTTTAAAAACTGGCAATCACGGAGCTGTGGAATATTGATGAATTGGTAGAGTGCTTGCCTAGCGTGCAGAAACCCCCAGGTCCAATCACAACAGCACTTAAGTCAGGCTTCAGGAAATGGAGACAGGAAGATCAGAAGTTCAAGGACATTCTCATCTATATAAGGAGTTCAGGCCAAGTGCTGTATGAGGCCCTGCCCCCCCCCAAAAAAAGCGCAAAGAACTTTAGTTCTCTCATGTCTTTATGCCAGTCATTTCTTTTTCCTTTTGTGTTTGCATGGGTTAGGGTTGAGACACTTTTCTTTTATTCTTATCATTTCTTTATACCGTGACTATGAATTGAATTTGTCAGTTTTTTCCCCGATGTATCACATACACAGACACATACTGTTTTGCTTCTTAAAGTCATTAGCATAGTTTAACTATGTATGTTGATTCATAAGCTTCCACGATGGATCTAACTCCTGCTTGCTAATTGTGTGCTGCTGTGCTTGGCCTGACATTGTTTTGTTAAAGGTCCTTTGTATCCATTTTCATGAGAAGGGCTGAGGATAGAACTCAGTTGGCAGGGTGCTTGCCTGGCGAGCAGGAAGCCCCGGGTTGATCTCCAGCATTGCTACACCAGTGGTGACAGTCATGAGACTCTAAACTGAAAACGTAAAACTGCCTGTCACTGTTCTTCTCTGTTTTCATGAGGGGTACAGGCCTCAATTTTCCCCCTTCTGTGAGGTCTGTGAGAACAAACCTTCCTCTAAGGAGTGGAGAACGAGGTTACACAGGCCTCACATACCAAGTCAAGAAGTTCTCTCTCCTTTTGTTTTCTGAGAATCTGTGTCACTTTGAAATTATTCTTTCCCTTAGACAGTCAATTGGATGTACCTGTGAAAACATCTGGACTTAGAATTTCCTTGTAGGAAGTTTTGTTTAGCAAAGAATAGAATCTCTAGTTATCCAGTGCTAATATCTAAAATAATCCCTGAAATCATAGACATACAAGCAACGGGATCAAACTCAGCATTTTGTATTTGTACATTTATGAATGTATATGTAAATGTAACAAGAACAAGACAAAAGAGTCCAGAGATTTTGGGGGTGGGGGCAGGAGACATGAGAAGAGTTGGAAGAAGGAAAGAGAGTGTGGGCAAAATGAGGTAATTATATTTCATAATAATTTTTAAGGAATGAAATTTCTTTGATACATATTTATATTTTCAATGTTATGTGTACCAATTTTAGTGAATTGTTAACTTTGTGTGTATAGTGTATGTGTATAAATTTGTGTGTATGTATATTTGTATATATGAATGCGGGTACCATGTGCCGTGGTTGCACATGGAAGTCAGAGAGCTTGGAGTGTCAGCCCTTACTCTCCATTTTATTTAACTCGGAGTCTAATTGTTGTTTGCTTTTACATATGCCCAGCTAGCTGTCCCACAAGCTTCTGGAAATGCATGTTACAGTGTGTGTAGTATGTGTGTGTCTGTGTGTGTGAGTGTGTGAGGAGTGCCATTTATGTTATGCTCACTTTAATGTTAGTCATATGTATATGATTTCAGACCTGACCACTTGGAGTTAGATAACAAATTGGTGTGTTCTTCCCTGGGAAAGACTATTTCTCCCAGTCTCAGCAGTGCTTAGTTAGCGGCAAGTTCCAGCACTACACCCAGCTACTCTCTGCCCCAGCAACAGTCTCTCTGCCTCTGTCTCTAAGCTAGCCTCCGCAGCGACCAATGGTGGTCTTTCCAGCTCTGGATTGCTTGTCTCAGTGCCTCCCATACCTTCTTAGTCATAATTCCTCTGTGGACAGTTGTCTAGCATTCCAGTAAACCAGTAAAACAAAACTCTAGAAGCTTATAGTTAAGCAGTCAGATTTATATATCAATAAATTCTCAATTGAGATTTATCTCTACCATGTTAGCATATCTATTGGTACTGTATTTATTCAAGTCTTGCTGAGGCAGCCACTTTGTTGAGGTATCATGGGTGATGCTTCCCTGTCATTCCTACGAGACAAGATCTCACAGAAGATTTCTCAGCTCCCTGGCTCTTAAGACCTTCCTGCCCTCTCTTCCAACATGGTCCCATAGCTTAACATGCAGGAGATGTACTGTAGATATATCAGCTGAGGCTGGGCACCTTATGACTATCTTGTTCCCTACATTTTGACTGGATGTGGTTTTTTGAAATTGTCTCTATCCATTGCAGAGAAAGTGCTTTGATGAATGGTGAGAGCTACACTTACTTGTGGTTAATAAGGATAAGTTTTAGAATGCAGTTAGGAATTACGATGGTTTGCTAAAGTGGTCATTGTATGTTCCCTTTAAGGTCCATGACCTCAGTAGCCCCATGTAATTGGCAAGGTTTCCAATAGCAGGCATGATTTCCTTCCTTTGAGTGGACCTCAAGTCCAGTTAGACAGCTGTTGGTTAGTGCCAAGATATGACTGCCACTACTACATCCTTAGGGCCATTGTACCATGCTGGTCACTGTTGTAGATCACAGCTAGGTCAGAGTATTGGTTACTTCCTATCTTAGAAGCTTACATTGCATTTTTTATACTATAAAAGCTAGCCTTTGGGAAAGAGACTTTTAAATCAGAACTGCCTCAGATACTCCAGGACATCTGTCCAAAGCATACTGTCTTCAGCAATAGGGACTTAGCTTCCATCTTTGGAAGGCAACAACTTGTTTTTGATTTTGCTCTCTTTTTTAATAAATAAATCTGAGTGTTGCCTATGTTGCTAAATTTATTGGTATAAAATCTGTCCCAATATCTCTATACTATCCTTGATTAGCTGCAGGATTTATAAAGACTTGATAGGAGGATTGACTAGGAGTACATAATTGTCAGCCCACATAATTTCCTATATGCTTATCAACATTGCCTAAAGGTCTGGAAGGCCAACTTTGAAAAAGAAACATCTATTTCAAAAAGAGGAGTCTACTTTACACACCATTTTTTGCTCTCTGAATGAAGGTTAGAAAATAGCAACCAGAATGGAGGAACCCAGCAAGAGACTACACTGGCCATGTTTCTGCCTCTGCTCTGAGCTCTGAGAAACCACATGGCCTATCCTGTGTCTCTGGGTTGTTGTGGTACTCACTATCTTTGGTGCAAAGATGTGTGATGCTCAAGGAGCTATGTAGGATATCCCTTTATTGAAAAGGAAAGGAGTCTCTATTAATGTAAGGTTTCAAGCTTCTTACCAATGATAAAGTTAATAAAAAAAAATCTAAAAGTCAGAGTGATCCATCACTCTATTCAACAAATACATATTAACTAGCTACTAGGCAACAGGCACTAATAAAGCCTGGACCTCTGTTATGAATTGACCATGTATTCTAGAGGGGCAGACAGACCTCAAGTGAAAATCCACATAATTACAGTTTAAATACGTGCTTTGAAAACTTAGAAGGTGTAACAAGGGTCTAGCAAGATGGCTCAGTGAGTAAAGCTACTTAGCCAACTCTGACTGCCTAAGTTTGATCCCTGGTATTCACTTGGTGGAAGGAGAGAGGCAACACCTTTAAATTATTCCCTGAACACTACATACATGTTATGGCATGCAGGAAAAAAATAACATTTAAAAAAGAACCAGGTTGAGCTCCGACACCTCTGACCTCCCTGGGCACCTGCACACCCACATACATATCCACAGGCATACAAACATCATTAAACATAACTTTTGCAAATCCTTTTAAAAATAGGTTAAAGGAAATGTAGTTATCATGGACGAAGGATGAAGGGTCTCAGCTAAAGAATGAAAATGATGAAGACCCCGGAGTCTGGGGACATAGTTTGAGAGGGGTCACATGTGTGTAGCATGTCCATGGTCTTGGGTTCAATCCCAATCATTCAAACAGAACACACTAATGGAAAGAACCAGAGAAACTATAGGTCTTGGTGGCTATCAGATTGGCATGGTGTAATGGGCAACAAGTGGATGTCCATACGGTGAGACAATCCGTCCTGAAGAATAGACAGAAGTGACCTGGAAAAGTGGAGCATGTGGCACATCAGGCCATCTTATCTGAATGTAATGACCATTCCAGGAAGAGAAAACAGAAAATAAAACAGCAAAACAAAGTTGGACTACCAAAGAGGATGGACACAAAGAATGGACATAGGGTACTTATCATCCTGGGCTGCTTGACAACCATAGGAAAAGGGAAGAGTCCTGAAGTACAGCAAAGAAAGTTAAACATTGGAGAAGGAAGAACAAGTGGTGTTTCTTCATAAAAAAGCAGGAGAAGATGACAATGGAGACTAAGGATTGGCAAACTGTTCAGCCTAGATTGCTGTCCAGTAATTCTATATTTTAGTAAAGACGTGATAAGATGTTGTGGAAGACAAATGGTCCCCATAGATTCATCTGTTTGAATGTTTGGTTGCCAGTTGGTAGAATATTTAAGGATAATTAAGAGGTGTGGCCTTGTTGGAGGAGTTCTATTATTGGGAGTAGTTTTATGGTTTCAAAAGGCCCCACTGAGCCCAGCCTCACCCCCTTTGCTTCCTGCCGATAGATCAAGATGTAAACTCTCAGCTGTTGCTTCAGAGATATGCCTGCCTGCCCTCACACTCCCTATCATAATGGTCATGGAATAATCCTCCAAAACTGTAAGCAAGCCCACAATTAAATGGTTCCTCGCATAGGTTGCTTTGGTCATGGTATTTTTATCACAGTAATAGAACAGTAGCTGCCAGTAATCCATGATAAACTAGACTAGAAATATCATCAAACGAAACAGGTCTGCAGATAGATCATCAGAAAAGAATGAGAAGGAAGCAGAAATAGTAAAAGTTTAGGAAGGACTGGTGTGTGTAGTTCTACTCTTATCACTCAAATGAGGGTTTGAAGCAAAAACTGTGACGTCATGCTATGAGGCATGTGAGGAGACATAGAAGTGCGCAGGTCCCAGCAGGGTTCTTGCATGTTATATGGACCAGTATGGGGTCATCTTTTAGGTCAGGCTGATGAGCGCACGCTGTCTCCTGTCATCCTGACAGCAACCAATAAAAAACAGTCCAAAGAGGTAATGAGCCAGCAGAGGAGTTAAAGCAGAATATTAAAATTAATTTAAAATGAGCAATAAGTGTGAAATTGAGAAATAATAACAACAAAATATGAAGATATGACAGATAATAAAAGAGTGAAGCTAAATCCAACTATATTAGTGAGCATATTCAGTGAAAAGGCAGAAATAGGCAGGAGTAATGAACTTAAAACAGACACAGCAAACTATGCATTATTCACAAACATGCACTGAAATACAAAAATATAGTAGGTTTACAGTGTAGTAATGAAAATATAATTTATACAAATAGTAAACATAAAATGATAAAAGTAGACAAACTAATCAGCCAAATAATTCACGCCCAGAAAATCTCAACAGATAGAGAGAGATTTCTATCAAAAATTAGCCACCCTGGTCCATCAGGAAGAATGATCACAAATATATGTGTCTACTGTCAGAGTTTCAGACAGCATAAAACAGAAATCGTCAAAACTGAAGAGGAAAGGCTACACCCATCATCATGGGCCAGACTTTCTTTTTTTTTTTATTTATTTCATTTACATTTCCAATGCTATCCCAAAAGTGCCCCCACACGCTCCCCCACCCACTCCCCCACCCCACCCCCACTCCCACTTCTTGGCCCTGGCGTTCCCCGGTACTGGGGCATATAAAGTTTGCATGACCAATGGGCCTCTCTTTCCAGTGATGGCCGACTAGGCCATCTTCTGATTCATATGCAGCTAGAGACACGAGCTCCGGGGGGTACTGGTTAGTTCATATTGTTGTTCCACCTATAGGGTTGCAGTTCCCTTTAGCTCCTTGGGTACTTTTTCTAGCTCCTCCACTGGGGGCCGTGTGACCCATCCAATAGCTGACTGTGAGCTTCTACTTCTGTGTTTGCTAGGCCCCGGCATAGTCTCACAAGAGACAGCTAATGCCTTTGTCTTCATAACTCAAGATCTACTTGAACAAAATCTCGTAAACAGCTATACACGATCTGAATCACATTCACCGTCATCTCAGACGTTCGGACCATTCCGTACCTAGCAACTGTAAAGTGCAGTTCCTTTGGAAAAAGCACACATTGTATTCAAGAGTCAGGATTAGAAGTTTTATTTCACCTCTGGTTTGGTAAATGTACCAACAGACGTTCTCAGGCAGTCATGCATGTGTGGTCATACAGATGGAGACTAGATGTATCACGGACACTGTGCGTGAGTTCTCAGGAGGTGCCCAGCTCCTTTTTTTCTTGACCCAATGCCTCCCAATGGGACCTGGGACTTGCTTGTTTTAGGCTGGCTTCCCAGTGAGTCTCAAAGATCCACCTGACTTTGTCTTCTCAGGGCTGGGACTACAGGCACGTGCAACTGAGCTTAGTTTTTCTACATGGAGATGAAACTTGGGTCCCCCCTCCTCTTTTTTTTTTAATCAGCCATTAATCTTGAAGCCCTGCAGTTATTTATGTACTTTCTGTCCCTGGGTAGAAGTGATCTGCTAAGCTGGACACCCTCTAGCCGCCTCCTCGGAACAACTGTCTGCGACTAAATCACCCTCTGAAGTTTTGTCCACACAGACTAGAGCGGCTGGCCCAGGTATAAGCCTGACCTCACAAGCACTATCTTCTCAGTACCCTTTGACACCGCAGCCCAGTTACTTATTTCAAGGGATAGCAAATATAGTGTTGGTGTCTCTTCAGGACAATTGAATTGGGTGATTTATGTAGTCATCTATAAAACACAAAGAAGAAGAAAAAAAGATAAAGCACAGGGAGGTTTTGTTTTGTTTGTTTTTCCTCTAGGTAGCCGTGCCTGTCCTGGAACTTGCTATGTAGACCAGGCTGTCCCTGAACTCACAGGGATTCACCTACCTCTGCCTCCCAAGTACTGAGCTTAAAGGTGTGTGCCGTCCTGCTCAGCCCCATGGGGGTTTTGTACTATTAAAGATGGTCTGTTTCTAAATGCATACTCGAGACCATAGGTAAGTTGGCACAGGGTTCTAATGTATTAACATTGTGTTGAGAGGTTCTTGTGCATAAGGAACTCTGGCACGGGGCTGTGATTAGCATGAGCAGTAGTTTCTGTCTTTATTAGCTTTGCTAGCACTTTCATAGTCCAATGTCTTAGACAAAGAAACACCATGACCAAGAAAAGAGAGAAAGGGAGGGAGGGAGGGAGGGAGGGAGGGAGGGAGGGAGGGAGGGAGGGAGGAAGAGATACAGAGAGAGAGAGAGGAAGGAAGAAAGGAAGGAAGGAAGGAAGGAGAGGGAGGGAGGGAGGGAGAGAGAGAGAGAGAGAGAGAGAGAGAGAGAGAGAGAGAGAAAGAAAAAAGAAAGGAAGGAAGGAAGGAAGGAAGGAAGGAAGGAAGGAAGGAAGGAAGGAAGAAGATAGGTATTTAATTAGGAGCCTGTTTCAGAGGATGGATCCATAATCATCATGGCAGGGAACATGGCAGCATGTAGGGCACTGGAGCAGAGCAGTAGCTAAGAACTTGCATCTGATGCACAAGTCTGAGACAGATAGATGACAGACACACACACACACACACACACACACACACACACACACATAGAGAGAGAGAGAGAGAGAGAGAGAGAGAGAGAGAGAGAGAGAGAGAGAGAATTTGAAGAAAATTTAAGTATATTCCATAAAGCCACTGATCTAATCCATGGAAGAACTAAAGTTTGAAATGAAATCCATTTGATTCTACAACTATTCAGGGACTGTCAGACTAGCCCTGTACACAAAGAGAGTAAGGATAGTCCTGCGGTCTCTGTTGTGTATGCTTCTTTCCTTTCAAAACATTAAAAGTGTAAAAACGACTTTGGATTCACAAGTCTGGCAAAAGCCAGCTCCTGGCCAAATTGGTGCATGGTTTTGTGATCCCCATTTTTTATCCAGGAAAAAAAAAACCACTAGTCCTTCAGATGTAAATATAACTACATTGGCAGTGGGAACTCACAAGAAATTGCTAAGGGCCTTGGAGAGAAAGCAGAAACTACAGCAGGAGCCATCCCGGCCGGGTGACGTGAGATCGGACACCAGGGAGCCACGAGGCATTTGTGCCAACAAAGGTTTCAGCTTTCTCTTTGAGAATATTTGAGGAACATCATGGCTCTAGCAGCCAGGGCTGGAGGGAAATGATTCTCCAAGGGAAAGAACCTGCAGGGAAGAAAATGTCTTTGCATCTAGAGACCTTTCTCCTCGGCACTTTTTTGTTGTTGTTGTTTTGATCATCAACAAACCCTGGAGTCAGCAGCTTTTTATTTTTATACTTTAATATTTTTTTCCAACTGCTGAGTGTCTGTTTGAGAGACTCCGGTGGTAAATATTTATCTCAAGCCTAAAATAAACTGTGGTTCCCTTGCCACATCCACGTAGGGTGGCTCTCGGAATGTTGCTGACCAGGGCGGCTGACTGTCGCCAGGCAGTGCAGTCTCCGGATGTAGGTTGAACCCCTTCCAGAAAAAGTTGCTGGGTAAAGGAGATTCTTGGGACTCCCCACTGTCCCCATGTAACCAACACCTCCATCTCCTCTCTACACGGTCCCCTGCTCTCCTCCTTTTCCTGGCACAGACATATCCTTTTGCCTGGCAAAAGGATTCTTGTTTCCATGGAAGCCTCATTAAATCTACATCTTGCTCAGTTTGGGTTTGATCACAGCTGCCAGAAGTATTTTTAGTCCATGCAGTTGTGTAATGAGATGTGAATTGGAGAGGAGGAATATACCTAATGGACAGAGAGTGTGTACATATACATACATACATACATACATACATACATACATACATACATACATACACACACACACGTGTGTGTGTGTGTGTGTGTGTGTGTGTAAAACTTGGAAAAAGAGGGTTTGAAGGAAGGGAGAATGGTGGGGCACTTCTCTTGGGCAGCTGAAGCTGTGGTATCCTGCCTTGATGCTTCCCATTGGAAGCCAGCCCAGGGGCACTTGCCACAACAACTGTTGTGGTCATATGTCCAGGGAACCTCTGACCTCCCTTTCCATGAGCTCAGTTGGCTCCAGCCAGGGTGACACTTAAGCTGAAGTATGAGTGCCATCATTGGGTTTCCCTCTACAGAGCTGAGGACAAGCAAGAGTAGTTGCTGGGCCCAGGACTGGGGCTCAGGATCTGCAGTGTGGGGCAGAAGCAGATCAGAGCCATAGAGAGAAAAGTGTTAAGATATTAGAGGCTTGTGCACAAAGACAGGATTGGCACTGGAAGCCAGTACCAAGTGCACACTTTGGCTGCTCAGGTTCTGAAAGCTCTATGGTTGTGCTCTGCCCTGAACCAGCATGTCAGAAAAGCTCCTTAGGCTGTCTGAGACAACTATAGTTGTTGGACTATGTGTGGACATATGTATAAGTGTGTGTGCATGTGCCTGCATGTGCGTGCGTGTGTGTGTGTGTGTGTGTGTGTGTGTGTGTGTGTAAGGAGGTCATTCGGTGTTATAGGTTTTCTATTCATATTAATTTGTTTTCTTTCTGTGAGTTTGGGCCTTGGCCAGTGACGATATCTCCCCACTGATACAAAATCTGAGACAGAGCAGTTGAGAAGTTTAGTCACAGTGGCCAAACAAGCTTGTGGTGGGACTAGGCTCGGTACCCAAGTGACTTGACTGGAGAGTCAGCAGACAGAAAGTGGCATAGTCCTCCTGGAAGTCACACACTTTAAACTGCTTTCACTATGCAGAACCATTTACAGTGGCTTTGTATGGATGAACTGAAAGGCATGTAGATGTGTCCCTGAAGTCTCATTCATCCTCAAAGAGATGTTTTGTTTTGTTTTGTTTTATAAAAGATTTTCTGAGGGCGGTACCTATAGCTATCAAGTCTTTACCATTGAGATTCTCCTGAGTCCAGATCTGATTCTGGCCCAGTCCCTCTGCCCACTGACTTCCCGTTGGCTTTTACAGCCTCTCTTGGGCCTCGGGGCCTCCCAGTATTTCTGCAAGATGGTGTCTCACCTTCCCTTTACTGCAGCAGGCATTTCTGACCTATTCTGAGGCCACATACCTCTTGCCTCTTTCTCAGGACACTGAGAAAGCATTTAACTTTCTACACATTCCCGTCTACTTCTCCAAAGGGCACCATGGCAGCCTGCTGGCCTCCTTAACCAGCAGCCTCCAATTATCTCTTTGTTGACCTGACTCTCTTCAAGGACTTGACTTTCTCTGGACTTGCCAGCTGCCTTACTCACGTCAAAAAAAAAAAAAAAAAAGTAACATAGAATTCAACAAATGGAGTGATGACACATCTGTTGAGCCTGCAGGCCACAAGTAGGGCAGGGAGGAATCTGTTTTCATGGTCAACATGACAGCTCAAAAGATCAAAGGTCACGACAGAAGTAAATGCCTTCTTCTTCTCAGATAGAGAAACTGAGGCAGAGAAGGACGCTGGCAGGGATTCAGATCTCTGGCTTTATTGTCAATACTCAATCTACTCAACATGGTGTCTGATCTCTATAGGAAGTGTGTCTTCTCAGCTTAGCCATAAGCTTATCCAGAGACCTTTCAGGGCATCTAGGGACCATAGAACAATCTCCAGAAAAGGTCCTGAGGACAAGGATACCCAAAGTGAACTTCCTGAAGTTCCAAGCTCTGGAGTAAGCATGCTGGGTCCTAGGAGCAGTTGGGGACTTGTTTGCTAATCCCGCATGGAGCTAGTATGGGGTGCAGTGAGGTTTGAATTTAGGTCTCTAGAGTGTATCTTCTCCGTACCCTGTGATGAAGGATGGGTGCTTTGAGAACAGATTACAAACAAGCAAACTGAGACCCACAGTACAATCAGTTAGTTCAAGGTCACCTCACTGAGCTAAGAGGGAGAATGCTGCTTTATGTCCGACTCCTGAGAGCCTGTCTTGTCACTTACAATACTCCTGCACTGGCTTCATTTCCTTTCCATCAGATGGGAGCGATAACACCCGTCTCACATGGACGTTGTAAGGGGGACAAAGATAAAAGAAGAGAAAGTGCTTTGAAAATGTAAGCCAGCTCCGCAGATGAGAATGACTCTTGTCACTATCATAGACTGCCAGCCCCTGGGGCTTTGCTGAGCAGGTCTACCCTTTCCACCAGCACCAAAGAACACAATCTGTCTTCAACCGAGCCCCACCCTCTCCGTATGCCTCCTTGCCGGGCAGCCATTTAGTTCATGTTGCATCCTTTCTTGTTGCTGAAGAAATGCAGAACCCTAAATCTGACTCTCAGCATGTTGTAGATAAAGGGAAATACATTGTTTCCCACGGTGCCCTTTGGAAACATTCCTTTTTGGAATCAACTGTACATGCCATTTTCTTCCTAAAATATAAGGTATCTCATTGACGGGGATGCTTTCTGTCTTATGACTGAGAAATGAGAAAGGAAACCAGCATTTCCTTAGCACCGCTATATGTGGATGTTAGCTGACTGTTGGTTATGGCTTCAGTGCAATACGAACCTTAGTATTCCCAAATGTTAGTTTCCACAGACACGTGACAGCAGGACAGAGATTTGAACCCGTGTCTCCAGAACCACCATCTTTCTACCATGGCCTTCTACTGGAGGAGAGTCCCTGGAAAGGAGCTTCTGGGAAAAAAAATGTATGGCAAGGGCAAGGACAGAGGCACATTCAGAACTAGATGGGCCCCTGAACAAGTGGCCCATGCCGGCCCATCAGCCATCCTTACTGGGCTTTATACAGGAGAGCTGTGCTCTCCAGCAGCATGCTGGCAGGAGGCTTAGCAAGGAACAATCTGTCAGGTTGCACTTAGATTCCAGCCAGGGCATTAGTTAGGACACATACTAGTGTGTGCGTCATAAGGACAGAGGGGGGAGGGTGGCAAAAGACTCAAGAGCCATTTTCATCACCAAATCCTGAGCCAAGAGGCTTTCAAAGCAGGGGCAGCTGACAAATGAGCTTATCAGAGTCAGGGAGGCTCACCTCAGCTCCTTCATCAAGTACATCAGGGCAGCTCTTGCAAGAGTGACCCTGCCTTGGGCCATGTATTTATCAGAGCAAACCTGTCAGTTCTACAGCAGCCTGTTTGTTTAGGGATGAGCCTGACATGACTCTCTGAGAAAGCATAGCTAAGGACAAAGTGCTGCTGGGCTTATCTTCCCCGATCCCATCCTCTCTGTAGAAGGCAGATACTATGGGATGTCTCCAGCCAGCAAATGGGAAAAGCAGGACCCAAACGAGTAATATTGTTTTCCTAAGGCAACCTAGCTGGTTTATCAGTGTCCAAATACATTATTTCATCTTTTATACCCAATGCTCTATGCACCATGCAAATAGGAAATCAATCACATGACCAAGACGATTGCTGATAAGCATGCTGCAGTCTCTCCCATCTGGTCTTCCCAGATTAAGCTTGAGGAAAGCCAATTAATTAGTCAATTGTTAGAAATAGTCTGCGGGATAGTTGACCTAATGCCAAAGGAACAAACTCAGGCTCAGTATATGGTCAGAATGCATGGGAAGCTATCATTTCATGCTGCAGTGCTAACATGGGACCCTCCTAGCACCTGTGACAAGTGTAACATGTGATCAGTCACCACGCCCCTAAATCCCATAATGACAAATGTTATTTCAGGCTGAAAACAGAAGATAGTTTATGAAGGCCATTATTGAATGCAGAATCCTGAATCCACTACTAGCTGTAGAGACTTGAATAAGGTGGCAGGTGTTGTTTGAGAAGACTCATTGGCTGCAAAAGGCAGAAAATGAAACTTTGACTTCACTTCTGAGAGGAGAGATTCAGTGGCCCCATGCTAAAGGCTGAGGAGAAAAGTGGCGGCGATGACCAGAGCTTGGATCTCGTCCATCTCCAGGGGTCTTTCCACTCCTCCCATGCCAGCCTTTGTCTCTCGGACTTGCTTCCTCTATCAGAGTGGAGACACAGCTCTAACCAGTCACCGGACCACATCTACAGCTTAAAGATGGCATGGTCTTTGGGTCAGACATTGCTTAGAAAGGCCGCTCCTATTTGAAACACACAGAGGAGGATTCGAGAAATGAATAGAGTCCACATTAGAAAGCCCAGAGGAAGGAGTGTGTCCAGAGTAATGAACAATAATCCTGTCTTCTCTCTCGGGGAGGGTTTGGTGTAATCGTGGTGAACTGGATACCCAAACACCTGACAGAAACAAAGGAAAAACATTATTTGGGGTTCATAGTTTCAGTTCATCAGAGTGGAGAAGGCGGGATGGGGCAGCTGAGATCAAGGCTGCAGGAAAACGTGGCAGCGACTGTTCACAACACAGTGGACCAGAAATCAAAGAGCAAAACCAGGACCAGAGACTAATTAGAAGCTTCAAAAGCCTAGGCTCCCATGTTCTGCGCCCACTAACTAGGCTCCGCCTTGTAATAGTTCACAGCTTCCTAAAATAGCATCATCAGCTGAAGAATAAACATTTAAACCATGAATCTATTGGAGCTACTGCATTCAAATCATAGCAGCAGAACATGATCAAAGGCAAACCAACCTACAACTGTGAAAAAGCCACTCGCTTATAGCACAAGAGCCCTGACTGTCTGGAGGAGGGGTACACATTTGCACCTACCATAGGGTGGGGGGAGGGCATTGTGGGAGAGCTGGGGCTTCTAGAATAGTCAAATAACAACCTCAACAAATTATATGAATAGTGGAGGTGGAAAGAGATGAGGTGGTAGCTCCAGTTTGAAAATGTATACTTATGACATGACAGTGTCTTGGAGTATTTTTCTTTGAGAGGGGAGAAGAAAAATCTCAAATTGCTTTATAATGAACTTATGGCAAGATGGGCAAAATAGATCATAGTTTGCAATTAGTGGTTGCTAAGTTGTTCTAGCTTTCCTTTAAGCATGACTTTGTAAAATGAAAAGTCAGTTAGGTTTTTAAAAAAAAAAAACTATTGAAACCTATTGAAGGAGGAAGATTATGTTGCCTTGAGTTTTAAAGGAGCAGAGGCAATGGTAGCTCAGTCAATCAAGCACATTGGGCTCACAAATCAGATATGTGTGCAGAGCGGTATGGAGTGAGATAAATACTAGACATTTGGAAGATTGGAGCTGAGAGAAGATTTTCAGATGCCAGCTTTGAGAGTAAGATGAGACGTAATAAAAGATAGTCTAAGGAGTAGAAGATATCAGAGCAAGCAAAGGTTTGTGGGAAGAGAAAGGCAGCAAAAAGGGGGGGGTGCTTTTAACACAGGAGCTACCTTCCCCCTTTCTCTTCTTCCTGATTAAAGACAAAAAGAAAACAAACCTGGTTTGTTTAAACTAAAATGAGTGTAAGGTATTTTTCTTTTATTTAAAGGAACTACTTTGTGCTGTCTTCCATCATTAAAAAAAGAGATCTGATGCTGTAAAATTAAAAAAAAAATCTCATAATAGAAAGGAGTAGAAAATGTGATGCTCTGCAGAAGGAAAGATGCAAGAGCTCTCAGCCATGCTGGGCTTGATTATATACAAGATGGGTAGCTCCTGCTGGGAGTTGTAGCTACTGCCCAGCAGTGCATGCTTTCTGTGCAGCTGTTTTCTGCACATTCAGAGCTTTGTGAAATCCCTCAACCATCAATAACTGATCAGTAATTGATCTTTAGCCAGTGTTTATGAACCTGGAGTCCATGGATCATTAGGGGTTTGATGACTGGAGTTTTTATAGAGCCCATGAACCATCTGAAATTATATGCAAACTATTGTATGTGCTTGGATACACGTGAATTCTCAGGGAAGTTCATGACTTCCCAATGACTAAGAATTACTCCTAGAGCCAAGAGAGAGCCAGATGCAACCATTGCAGCTCTCTCAACTAGGGTTCAGTTTGATACTTCCATAGTGGGGCTACTTCTAGTTGAACAAACTCACCAAAGATGTCTTAGCATGTTACTATAAGAATCAAAAATGCTTATTTAGAGTAGGTAATGCTGTGAATTAGTACCTCCAAAGATAGAGGGTCTGTCGCAGTTGAGAAAGAGCACCATCAGATTCTTGAGGTGGCTTTGTCTTTGCATCTTAACCCTGAAAATAGTTGTGCCTTCTCTAAATCAAACCTTTATGCCTCAATTAAGATTATATCGTCAGATCTGGGATTCTAGGGGTAAAATATAGCTCTTATGAAAAGTCAGTTATAGTCTGCTTTTATCTATTAACAGGCGTGAAGCTTTTGAAATTGACAAGTGCACTGCAGGATGTGCATATTTATGCAAAATGTTGAAGGTCTCACAAATACTCAGTTGCAGTAGAGAAAAAATATAATTCACAGCACAGAGTTTTTTAAAATGTCAGATCAACCTGAAGGATGCATGAGGAAGACAGAGCAAGAATCCTTCTGGTGAAATGTAGATCAATCTACAGGCAGCCAGTATGCTGATTAAAGAAATTGTCTTTTGGAGAAAAACAATAGAAGCCAATTGAAAAACAAGCATCTCATTGCATGAAAACAGTGAGCAGGGGTCAAAATGGCATGGTTGTATGCTGGGGTAATTAACAGCTGGAATTACAAAAGCATGCTCAAAAAGAAGAAAGAGTACTTAGAAGAAAAAAATAATCCTAGCAGATCCTCAAAATAAAGAGATTATATAGACTGTAATTAACAATGATCAAAAACATATCTTAGAATAGATAGCAGAGGAGAGTCTGCCAACACCAAGAAATGGTAAATATTTAAAGTAATGAAATGTCAGTTCCTTCATTAGATTGTTGCATAATGTATATCTCTGTCAAAACAGCACAGTGTACCCCACACCCTTGTGCAAGTCTTATATGCACAACAACAAAAATAGAGGTAGTTAAATAGGAAGTTAGGGAGTGATGCTCATTTGGGCCTGAATCATTGGATAAGCCCTCCTAGGTACCTTACTCCTCTCTGTATAAATTCCGTATTTGTAGAGTAGATCCATAAATAGATTTTACACTGCCCTTTTTGTGTATAAGTGCTGAATCTGTCTCTCTACAAACCTGTTTCCTCATGTCTACACATTTCCCAAATCAGTATGCCAAACCAGAAGGGATTATTTTCAAATATCTGTTGTCTTAAATTTTTCAAAACCTACTTTTTATATGAGTTCTTCAATGTTTTAACCTCCCTTCTTCTAGTCCACCACCCACCACAGGCAGTGGAAAAGAAAGATTATTAGGATACTGGGAAAGTGAACCTGTTTACAAATTTCTCTTTGGAGCAATTCAATCTGTGTTGTCAGGATTTTAGCAGTTCAATTCACATGAATCAGCAGCAGCAGCTCAATACACTCACAAACCCTTCACAAATATACCAGCAGTCCAGTTCAATAGTGTCAGGATAGCAAACACATGAGCAAACAATGAGCAGTGGTGGCAAAGCTAGCTATGCAAGCCATGTCACCATCCATTGAGTCCTGTTTGTGCTCCCTCCAAACATCACATGTCCATGAGTCTTGCCTCACTATATGAGTCTCTCTTAGCAAAACTTACCATGAGTCGGTATCAGCCTATATCACTCCAGCAATCAGCCATGAGTCTCAGGAAGTGGCAAGAAGCCACCAGAACACCACCAATTTTTTTTTTTTGGTGCGTTTCTTTTTATTGAGTCATAACAAATGATGACCACGGTAAGGCATATCACCTAATCCAGTGTCATCCACTGTCTGTTGGGTTATTTTTATATTCCTTTTTAACATCATGTGTCCATTCACGTGTTTGATTTAGCTAAACATCCTTTCAGGAAAACATCTTTTGACATAGCTGTCATTCCAAAAAAACTAGTAGCTTCCAGTTCAATCATCCTCAACTCTTGCAGAAGGCCCTCTACCTACCTATGGTATCCCTATTATTTACTTTGGTATAAAACATTTGTCTTATGCACCATTTCTGCATTCAGAATGTTTCAACCTTCCATTCCTTCCTTTGTTTGATCATTCATTCATTTCATAAGGCCCTACACTGATCTGGAAATTAGTCAAGGCTCCAGGGATGGTCATATTAGCAAGCAATTGCAGTTGAATGTGGTTAAGTGCTACTCAATCCAATATAACATGCTGACATAGGACATAGGATAGCTTCCAGTATAAGGAGTTTGGAAGATAACTGAAATCTAAAGATTGGATGGCATTTTAGTTTCTTTCCCATTTGCTATTATTTAAAAAATACTCCAACAAAATCAACTTAATGGATGGTGGAGAAGTCACGTCATCAGAAGCTCAAAGCAGCTAGCCATATTGTACCTGTAGAAGAAGAGAGCAATAAATGCATGAATGCTAGTGAGCAGCTCAATTGTTCCACTCTTATACTGCCTAAGATCCATTGCCTAGGGAATGGTGCCACCCATGGCGGGCTTGTTCTCCAACTTTAAACTGTAATCAAGATGAGCTCCCAATAGACATGCTCAGAGGCCCATTTCCCAGGTGAATCTAAATTCTATCAAGTTAAAAATTAAAAGTAAGCGTAACAGGTAGAAACCACGCAGAGATCGAGTAACAGC
The DNA here is from genome assembly GCF_000001635.26 of Mus musculus. Taxonomy (NCBI): domain Eukaryota; kingdom Metazoa; phylum Chordata; class Mammalia; order Rodentia; family Muridae; genus Mus; species Mus musculus. Next base: position 81,236,242 of record NC_000078.6, on the reverse strand, counting down.
ATTCCAGGAAAATATCTCTTGTTTGAGGGGAAGGGAGGGCATAAAGGAGATTTGCTCCAGAACAGATGCAGAGAATGAAGCTGAGTGAGCATGAATCATCGTAGGAAACTGAGTTCCAGAATCCCAGCCAGAGGCATTGGTGACTAATACGGGAGAGGCTGGGTAGGAGATAAAAGGATGAAAGGGTACTTGTGAGATGTAACTGGGCAAAAACGACGGGGACTAGTTTATGATTAGAAGCTTGGTAATTCAGAGTGGTAGCCAGGAAACAGGAGTGGATAGGTGGCTTCAAAATCCACTGACATGGGGCTTGAAGGTGAGGCAGCTTTTGCAAAGTTCCACTATGGAATGTTTGAATTTGGTATCTTCATGATGGCCAGTTGTAAGATTATAAGGATAGACTTGAGAGTGGATGGGTGAAGGTCACTGGAAATGAAAAGACCAAGGGACTGAGGGCCAAGGATATTTAATTAGTCATCTTTGGTACTAGCTTCAGCCAGGGTGCTGTCAAGAAGACTGTGAGCCAGGCACCAAAGCCATTACTGGCAAGGCAAGTGACTCAGACGTCAGAAGACAGTGGCAGGAAACAGCAGGAGAAGCTTCATAGCCTGATGGGGAAGAGCCATTACCTGTGGGTAGCAGGGAGGACAGAGCTGGTTCCAGCTGACACAGCTCTGAAAGATTAGCTTTGAAGCAATCCTTAGGAAGGAAGCAGCAGAACTCATAAGCAGAGCGGGGGAGGGAGGGCATCCTACCTTCCCCGGGAAACCTTCCTAGAGGAATGCTATTCCCAGGACATGCTGACCTAAAAGGTTTGTTAGTTCTCAAAACACCACCAGCCAGCATCTCACAGCTTGTGCCCATGACTTTCGACTGTAGCCATGGGGACCAACTCCACTGTCTGCTTTCTCATTGTCCCATCTCAGCCTGCAATAGTTACAGCCTCCCGTCTCTTGTCTCAACTCCATAAACCTCCTGAGTTCCAAATGGCTATTTCCAAGATTGTTTTAACGTCTACCAGCCGAACCTTCTTTCCACTGACTACTCACTTTCCACAGCATCTGCCTGTTCTCCATCAAGGACTGTCTGCCCCTCTTGATGGACAGAGGATCCAATTTATACCTGTCTATTTCTAGCCTATCCCTTCCACGTGATAGTTAGGTGCTGCATACATATTTAGGATACCAGTTAGCTTTTTCTATTTGACAGGAGCAAAATTCAGGTTCATGAATGCCTGCTAGAGAGTGGAAGTGGCAGAGGAGATGTGGAGCCCAATGTCTGAAAAACATAAACACGAGATAGGAGATGCTGACTTACTTTCTTCCTGGATTCTTGAAGACATTGCTTTGTGTTTGTTTCAGCCGCCTAAGAACTGAAATTGCAAGTGACAGCATAAGTGCTCTTCCTGTACGTCCAAAAAGGAGAATTGAATATTTGACCAAGAGTAAGTGCTTAAGACAGGAATAAGGCAGAAAGAATAGCTCTTGAGATATGTTTACCACAAAGCAATAAAAATAAGTGAAGATAAGTATGATTAAATATCAAGTGTGTGAACCTGTTGACCCCAAGGCCCAAGGGTCATTGATACACAATGCTTCTATGACTCCCTGCCCATCCATAGATAACAACATAAACATTTAGTTAATTTTCTGAAAACCTGAGATGGTTGAGAGATATACTGAGGCCCAAGAGCCTCCTTAGGAAGGCTGTACTTCACAGCCATCTGCCTCTCTATCTCCTCCCCACTCTTCATATTGAACTATTCTTCTTTTCCTGTTTTTATGATGGTTGTCATAATGACACTCTTAACATAGACTTTTGCTAGGACAATTAAAGTTAAGAATTACCCTCAATTATTTTCCCTTTGAGCAATCATGGCAATTTTTAAAATATGTTATATAGTTGGAGATGCTCCAAGGATTTATGATTCTTTGAATAGCCACAAAGACAGTGAGGCCTGTATTGTGAGTGGTAGAACAATGGATTCTGAGGCCTCTTGTTATAGTCAGTTGTGGCCTTTGGAGTTGCAAGAGGCTCACACCAGGAATCTGGAACCTTTTCCCTCATTGCTCAGCACTATCTTTATGTAGTAGGGGATCTGATTTATGCCATTTGACCCACTTCACAAGAACATAGACACTAGCATGTTTCTGGAGTAGAGTGCTAGGCATGTCTTCTCCTTAGGCAATGGGAATAGAAATACTGATTCTGTAGTTATTGAGATTCTACCAGAACTCAGCCTTTCTGCAAGAAGAAATGTGGGTCAAAGGAAAGCTTTGAGCTTAGAATCAGCCAACTGGGCTGGAATCCTGGCTTCTATCCACTTCTCTGTGCTACTCTAGACATTTTACTACATCCCTCTGATGTACCATCAGTATCTGCCTCATCAACTTGCAATGGGAATTAAATGAGATAAGTTGGAAGAAACGCTCAATAAATGCTGGTTATTAAAATGCCATAGAGAGCACAGAGTTGCTGGTTAGTTTTCTGTTAGCTTGACACAAGCTGGAGTCATATGGAGGAGACATCTCAGTTGAGCTAGTGCCTCTAGTCAACTGGCCTGTGGGGCATTTTCTTGATTGATGGTCGATATAACTCACTTTGTGTGGTGCTACCCCTGGGCTGTTGGTCCTGAGTGTTATAGAAAACAGGCTGAGCAAGCCACAGGCAGCAAGTCAGTAAGCAGAGCTCCTCCATGGCCTCTGCATCAGTTCCTGCCTCCAGGTTCCTACCCAGAATTCCTCATTCTGGCTCCCCTCAGTGATGGACTTGCATAAGCAGTCAGGCAAAATAAAAACTCTTTCCTCCCCAAGTTGCTTTGGTCATAGTGTCTTATCACAGCACTTCAAAACTCAGCCAATCACAAGGTGACAGATGATGTCCCAAACTGCTTTGGTTTCCTTGAATGTGAAAATAGACATTCCCAGTAGAAACTCTGTCTCTCTCATCTCTCAGCTGTGTGACCTTAGATAAGTTGCGTAATCCCCCTGTGTCTTAGCTTTAACACGTGTAAAAGAAGATACAATAATTTCTACTGTTGTTGGGTTGTAACCGCTGAATGAGCTCATACAAGAAAAGCAGCCAGTGCCTGGGACAGGTGTGGCAGTATGAGCTTCGGTTACTATCAAATGACATGTGGCATAGGACATTTAAGAGCTAGTCTTTGAGGTCCTTTCAAGTTGTCTAAATCAGACTGGATTCACAGTAAACATGTCTACCTTCTCCATGACACTGGGAATTCCTAAAGAGCAGGGAGATTGTTTTTAATTCATCTTTGCCCAGTGTTGTATCTTAGTAGCATGTGTCCCATTCATCAGGCTCCAAGCATTGTGTTGGGGATATTATCGGAGTGTGGCCACTCCAGTCAATGCAGGCAAGGAGGTGAGTTGGATTAAGGGTAGAGAAAAGCCTCGGGGCACCACACTACTAGTAAACAACCTGAACTACCTACCTGCATTGCCATCCAGGGAGAGTGGGGCCCACAGTTCACCTTCACCGAGAACAGTGTAACATCTGTGCTATTATTACTATTTGTTATTATTATTTTGTGGTTTTTGTGTGCATGTTGGTATGATTTGTTTCACTATACATGAAAATGGTGAAAATAGAATTTAGGGGAAGTTGCCAAACATGCACATGAGGGCTATAAATTTGACCAGGAGGTATAGTTCTTAATATTTGTAAGCCATATCATACTTAGCTTTTCAAAATGATGAACAACATCTTATTTGTCTTTTTAACACTTTCATCCCCTAATATCAATCGCATTTGGTAGAAACCCAATAATCATTTATAAGTGGCATCAAATGTCTCAGTCACAATACCTGACACACTATGGTGTGTCTCGCTGTGTCTTCCTGCTCAACACCAACTTCATGAGCTTCATACAAGTGTCCCTAGGTCCTTTCTTTTCTCCTGGTGTTCTTCACACCTGCACAGCCCCATCTGTCTTACATGGGAAAAGAATCCCATTAATGGAATGGAATTCTAGGACTCTGAATCACAGGAGCTCTTTAGACCCTGCAGTACAGTGTTTGAAGTCCAGACTTTCTCTCTGCTTTCCCTCCCGGGAGAGTCTCTGATTCTCCGTGAACATGTAGCAATGCCAGAAAATATGCCACTTTCCCCTCTTTTCATGCCAGGCCTCTGAGAACCGCTCTCCCCCAGGAAACTGAATACTTAACAGAGATGGAGAGGGACTTTGAGACATGAGGTACTTGTTGATGTGAGAGAAAAGGTAAATGCTCTCTCTGTCTGATGGCTTCAGTGACAAGTTCGCTTCTTTAGAAATTTAACCAGACAGTATGAGTACAAATTTTAAAAAAACAACAATGTGTTGAGCTCCACTGAGTAATGACCAGCAGGGGGAAAGGTTAAGGGAACCAACCATTCACTCTCAGGATTTCTATCCCCATGCCCAAGAAGGCTGATGACAGCAACAAGCATTGAAATGCCTCTTAAAGGGGGATATAAATAATAAAGATGATAAGGAAAAAAAAGAGGAGGAGGAAGAGGAGGAGGAGGAGGAAGAATACAAGGAAGAGGAAGAAGAGGAGGAGGGGAAGGAGAAGGAGGAGAAGCGCTGTAACCATTTAGGAAACAGGCAAGGGAAGTTAATTAACAGAGATGTAACCTCCATCTTGGAAAATAGCAAGATGACACCATCTTTTGCAGGATCTTTTAATTAAAACAGATTCCATGATTAATGTTAGCATTGTGAAGAGCTACATAGCAATGACTATGTATTGAGCAGTTTATACTAGGTAATATGAAAGCACCTCACTGAATTCTCCTGTCAACCTATCATATATGAGAAACTAGAGACTTAATGCCACCACCATCACCCCGCCAGTGCTATCTAGCTATAAGCGACAGAGATGTCATTCAAGCATAGATCAGCCTGTGCACTCTCCTCTTAACTTCTCCCTGTACAACAATATTCCTGATTCATGGAAATAGGCTGACTTCACACATCTCTTTTGTTGCCTTCAGAATGTCTAAGTTGGGATTAGGTAAGACTTGTAGTCAGGAAAGAAGAAGAGCATTGAAAAGATTTCCGACCTCATTAGCTGAAGGCAGGAGCCTAATTCACCCTCGATCACTCACCAACTGCATGAACTTAGGCAGATTCCTTGACACTTCTGCATCTCAATTGCCACAACCTGCAAGGGAGAGTGAATCTAACTCATGAATGATGGTGGAGTGTTGTGATAATCCAATGAAATGATTCTCTACACAAAAGAGTTTGTTGTTTATACAAAGGATTTTTTGTATTCCTAAACCTCTGAATATTAGAGGCCAGTAGTAGTCAACTGGGAACAGAAAATATGGCCCACTACCTGTGCACTGTTGGTGTATTCAGGTTTGGCTCTGTGGAAGGAGAACCACACTGCTCTCTTTCTCCTTTTCCTCCAGAACTTAAGGTAATTGCAGCTGACTCTCCAACAGGACTCGCTCCTACTTGGGAGAAAGACCAAGATCCTTAAAAACTAGCCTGTTTGTTGCACTTTCAGTAATATAATAAGTTCCTTGATAACTATTCTGCCTAGCCTACAAGAATATGCACTTTATAAATGTCAAAGAGCTATGCAGAAAACATAAATCAGAATCAGAGGGCTCCACGCTAGAGGCATGCACCTTCAAAAAACGTCACTCTGTGCATTTGGCCACAATATAAAGATGATGCTGAGAAGAGGTTCCAGTTAGGTCCCAAAAATGGGACAATAGAAACCAATGATGAGCAATATGAAGGCTCGAGGAGTCGGGTAAACCATTTCCTTTTGACCAGGAGTTTCCATTTTGAGTCTTGTCTTCTTCCTGTCCTGCCCCATTCTGCCTCAATACTTGCCTCCCCCTAGCCCCAGAACAAAGAGCTGGGGCATGAAAGCAGATGATAACCTAAGGAACTCAGAATAGGGGAGACAGGAGAGAATGCAGTCAAGTGTTGTCTACCTGCTCTGGAATTCCTGGACAGCTTGACTTCAGACTGCCTCTTCTGAACTCCTTCTGTGCTCACAGCACTTAACTTCCTTTAGTTTTGTTTCTCCTTTGGTTCAACTTCTTGTTCTTATGTGTAATACTTCACACTGAGTGACCACATTTTGCCAGAAGGGTTTTGGCATAGCCAGAAACCTCCCCAGCCCCTCCCCCACCCCCCAAGCTTACAGGACCATCAACACGAGAGAGTGAGAGATAAAAGAAGTAGGTGCTGGGTGCAAAAGTCAGCGACAGGCCAGAAGCTAAAGCTAGAGCAGGTTTGAATGAGGTAGACTCATGAGTAAAGCCACTGGAGGTTTCTGGAGATGAGATCTCAGCCTGGGGGGCAAAGATTACATAATAAATGTACTACAATCCTTTGCTGATGTTTTAAGAAGATTTTATTTTTTTAAGAACACCAAAAAACCCAAAAAACAAAAAAAGAATCTTTAAAAAATTCTATCAGCTAAGCCACCACAACTGGAGACATGTATCTCCAGCTAGTTGGGAAGCTGAGGTAGGAAGACAGAAAGACTGAGACCTGCCTGGACCACAAAGAGAGTTTAAGGCTAACTTGTGCAAATTTGCAAGACTCTGTCTCAAAAGTATAAAATTGTGGCTGGGTATATAGCTCCATAGCTACTTTGGAACTTGCTTTGTAAGCCAGAGTGGCCTCAAACTTAGAGATCTACCTGTCCCTGTCTCCCAAGTGCTGAGATTAAAAGCATCCACCACCACACCCAGCCACCTGATTAGTTCTTGATGTTCGAACTCGGACAAATGAGAAATCAGGTCAGAAAAAAAGATGTCTGCTGCAACTGTGTTCCATCTTCTAGGTGCTAAGCTATTCTCAGAAAGACTAGTGTTTATCAGAATCTTCTAGTTTCTTGTCTAAATACATGCTCCCCAGATCTGCTGGGTCAGCATCTTAGACTAGGGCATAGCAGCCAGCACATTCGGCCTTCCCCCAGGGTTTTTAAGATGGAAGCATCAGTAACCATGTTTTAAAAGATTCTACCCAGAATCCTCTCTTCCTAGAAGTGGAATTGTCCAAGAAGGACTCTTCACATTGATAATGGCAATGCTGTCTTTATCCGCTTTTTGGTTACATTTCATTGTATCATTATACTCAGCTTTAATAAACTGTTTTTGATAACCACTGGTATATTGAGATAGATAATGGATTTAGATTCCAGATGGCTTGAGTTCGACCCCCAAGTCTGCCACTTACCAGCTATGAGACACTAGGAAAATTGCCAACTCCTCCGCCCTTTCCTTGTGAAGAGATAATCCTACTTACCCAAGCCATTTTAAAGACCCAGTGAAATGATGTTAGGAACAGTGGAGCTTTCTGCAAGATCCAGTTTTGTCATCATCAGCTCAGAGCCTACCTGCCCTCCTGCAAATCCACCAAGCATATCAGAGTTCTGAGCAGTTTCATTTCTGCCCTTGTACGACTTTGATTTCTTCCATGGATTGAACCCAGGACCAATCACGGGCCATGATGTAGGGACAGGACTTTGTTCTTACAAAGGTGTCTGGTCTCATCGACCTCTGAACTCTAGAATAACTGATTCTATTATCCTCAACCTCACTTGCTGTCCCCTGTCTTGATTGATGGTAAAGCCATCTGAGGAAGGCTCCAGGGCTCAAGGCTGTGTTCAGTGAAGAAAGAGGTTTTTAGCATTGTCCTCTTTCTCTTCCCTTCCCTTCCCTTCCCTTCCCTTCCCTTCCCTTCCCTTCCCTTCCCTTCCCTTCCCTTCCCTTCCCTTCCCTTCCCTTCCCTTCCCTCCCCTACCCTCCCCTTGTCTCCCTCTCCCTTTCCTTCCCACCTTTACCAGGCAGCACCTGTCTTCTTGCAGCATCTCCTGATGAAATGCTCTGCTAAAGCTCCTTAGAGAATGTCAACTCCCAGGAACAGTCCACAGCCAGGGCAGATGATCTTTATGGCTGAGCTCCATGCTTTCTTTCAAGCTGTCCTTCCCCCTCCCTGCTCCACCATCACCATAGCAACCCAGTGGTATAAAAAAGTAAAAGAGCTAAGGCATCTAAATATAGTACCAGTTCCAACACTTTCAGCATGGCGCCTAAAACCTGGGATGTAACAGCTAGAAGCATCCAAATAGAGGATGCTTCCAGAAGAAAGGATGGTAGGGGTGGGGATCTAGGGGCAGGATAGGGGAAGGGGCAGCTGGTCGCTGAGCCCATTGCCTGTGTTTCCCCATTTAACTCCCACAACTACCCAATGTAGAAGTTATCCTCACATTATTGCTGAAGAGACAGAAGCTCCGAGAGGTTAGGCTCAATGCCAGGATCGCACATCTGCCAGCAATAGAGGTGACGTTAGCTGAAGTTTTCACTATTCAGACTTCACTCACTTTCCCTCTACTATAGAGACAGATTCAGGTGGAGATTCTGTTGGGCTTTTGAAGCAGATCCCAAGAGCAACTTGAGTCCTGAGTGCAACTAAATTATTGGAGGAAGCCAAATAAACTCCATGATTTCTATTCAGCTGCTGCTGTTTGTCCCCAATGGCTGAGAGAGACAACAGTGAGGCTGTAGTCTCCAGGAAATATAACAGCAGCATTCCCCGTTCAGACCTGTGTGAAAGAGTGAAACCATAACCCAGAAGATGCTTGCTGTGGTCTTTCCGTCATTCAGCCGCTGGCTCCCTCCCTCCCTCCCTCCCTCCCTCCCTCCCTCCCTCCCTCCCTCCCTCATGCCACATACACCTTTACCAAGCATCTGACATATGCTCTCACCTCGGCAGATAGAGGCAATTAACCAAACAAACAGTGCTCGTCCTCACAGATTTTAGAACACTAGAAATGACAGAGAAGGTGACAACTGCATTAATTGGTCACTTCTGTATAACTGGGGACAAGTAGTGTTAGTACATACCAGAACATCACTCGCCCAATGGCATCAGTGGAAGGAAAGTCCAGAAGCTCTTATGAGTGGAAGAAATCCAACATAGAGGTAGAGAGGTGATGTGCACTTTCAAGGTAAGCAGAGATTCCCCTAGGAGTGTGGCCTCAGTCATGAGCTCATATGGTTGGCGCATGCTCCAGTCCATCTCCTACCCTGTCTCTTTTAAGATCATGAAGTGCATCTGACAGCCACATAAGGGAGGTGTCACTAAAACTAGAAAGGTAGACTCACCTGAGATCTGGCAGGAAGGAAAGGAATTCCCACCCCCACCCCATCCCTTGATATCATTATTATAAAACTGAGTTAGCGTATGAGGGTGTTTGTGCCCCCCCCCCAATACCTAGAATAGGTGAGTAAGCTGTAGTGTTGGCTGCTTCAGGTTAGCAAGAGTAGCTCTGAGAAGTGCCTCTGCCTGTGACCTTTTAAAGGAAGGAAGAGAGTTGGCATAGAAAATGTGAGTTTCTGTAGCTTGGGAGCTTTCCAAACTGCCTGGAAGGCAGCAAATGTGGGGGACACTGTATGAATGAGTTCGAATTAGATAATATCATGTGTGTGGAGCTCTTGAGTGCTTCAGAGAAAATGCTGTCTAAATACACAGTGCTCACATCACAGATAATGATACAGTAGTCTATTTATAGTGCTCTGCTACCTACCTGCCGGCTGTTTCCCAGGGATGGTGGAAAGATGAATGGGCAAGATTGAGGGAAAGTGCTTTGAAATCCTTGATTAAGAGCCCTCCGAGCAGATGTACCTTTGAAAATGTATTATATTATTGTCACAATCATTGCGTTTTCTTTTATCACCTCAAAATGTCACCTCCTCCTGTCTCAGGTGAATGAGTCCATCGGTTTCATGCCTATAATGTCATCCGAGAAGGCAGCAGCCCCCAGATGTGTAGTATACACAAACATGCACCCCTCCCCCCAACCCACCCCCTGGGCTGCCTCCTGTCAGTTGAATCTGGCCTCTCCGTAAATCCAGGCTTTCCCCAAGCTCATTTTATTTCTTCCAATAGGAAATGAATATGTAAATGCCCTGCTTAAAGGGAGTATTGGTTGCAAACCTTCTGCACACAGTGGACAGATTGAGGCTGTGGAAATGGGAGGAAGGAACGGCCGGCCTCTAAAAGGGGAACAGACTCTCACAGTGCCTCACCCAGGATAGAGCCCAGGAGGATTCACAGAAGTGAGGCCAGGGAAGCAAAGGGATTTGAGAACCTGGAAATGGCACCACCAGATCAGAGTCTTGGGTGGATGGGGTCAACAAGCCCTGATCACTCTTGGGGAACTTTGCCTATCAGAGCCAGAGAGGGGTGGGGGGGGGCAGGAATACAAATTGATCTCTTGGACTCCCTTCCATTATGGAGATAAAGCAGGAGCCTTAAGCCTGTGGATCCCTAGTGGGGTGTGAATATGCAGTTGGGTCGCTTCTGCAATCAGCTGAGAAGAGAGAGCAGAGCTGGCTGGTAGGGAAGGTTATCCTGTGACACTGGAGCTATGGGTGAAGGAAAAGGTCTATCCCCTTTCGTTATAATAGGGGAGGCTGACAGACAGCTGTATGGCAGTGAGACAATCTGTGATTCTTCATCAGTCCATCCGTGGAGTTGAGAAAGTACCCTGCTTGGCCCTACTTATTAGACAATCAGGTATGTTATACCCTTTTATGAGTCCATACTGGGGACCAGCGAAAGAATTACATGAGTTATAGCTTAAACAGAACATCATCAAATGTAATGTCATTTCTGACTACTTATTCTTTGCTGGTCCCTCGCTATAAGCTTTCCTCACATTATCTCCTTTGGTCTTTTTGATGACCCTGTGAGTGGGCCTTACAAACTGTTCCCTCCCTCAGATGAGGAAAACGAGGCCTACAGAAAGCTTCACAAATTAGCCTAGAGGCTAACATTTGTAAGTACTGTATACAGATGGCTCTGACCGTGAAGCTGGAGTTCTTCACTACTGAATGATGGAGAGAATCTTTATTTCCATGGCATCAGGCACAAGACAGAGCAGTGGGGAAAGGCTGAGACATAGAGCCATCGCCAGTAAATAATTAAAGTGGCAACAGTGAAGGCTGTAGACAAGGCAACTCTTTTTAAACATGTTTTGAAGGTTGGGGAAAGAGGTCTAGACTGTTGGGGAAGAGATGGGGGAAGTATTAAAGCCATCTTTTCATAATGGTAGCTCTGTAACGGGGCTTCTCAATGGAGTAGTGTGTGCAGGGATGGAGTGAAAGAGGCAGCCAAGGGCTCTCTGCATCCTCATGGTAATCTTATGCTAAGTACTAAGTGTGGGCTCTGTGCTCTTACATCCTGGGCTCAGCTTCTGGCTCCACCACTTACGACTATTCACAAATCATCCATTCAATATATATCAACTGCCCATGGGCCAGAGTGTGTGCCAGTGCTGGTGAGTGAGGCAGGCAGGGTTTCTGCTTTTAATGGCACTTGTGTTCTGGTGAGGGAACCAGGTAAGAAGGCTAATAGGATGAAGGCGAGATAAGACGATGGTGCGGAAAGTTGCTGGAGGTTAGAGCTGAGAAGACAGAGAATTAACATATAAGCTGAGACATGGTCTTGAAAACCTAGTCATGAGACTCTCTGGGGAATGACAGTCCAGAGAAAGGAAACGGTTAGTACAAATGTCCTGAGGTAAGAATTGGGTTTATGCATTTGGGGTAAGAGACGGCAGGTAGGTATCCTAGGGCTGAGTGTGCAGAGGGAGACTGGCAGAACACATTTTGTGAAACAAGCCAGGTGAACTGTGCAGGCTCGCTCAGCAGCCATGCAGCACCTGGGCCTGTGTCCACAGTGCACATCCTCCAAGCTGGGGCAGAGCTGTGGTACCGGGCACTCTGGGAATGGAGCCCTGCATGCTGTGATTTCTCAAGCCTTCCAAATATTTGTGTTGTGTCAGTTTCTCAGCTAGATCATACAGTCTCTGTCTCGGTCTCTTTTTTTAAAAAAAGGATTTGTTTTTATTTGTGTGTGTGTGTGTGTGTGTGTGTGTGTGTGTGTGTGAGAGAGAGAGAGAGAATATGCTACAGGTCTGCAGCTAACCTCAGAGGCCTGAAGCAGGTATCAGATGGATGACTCGAGCTGAGGTACAGACAGCTGTGCCTGCTATGGGAGCCGAGACTAGAACTCGCACATCTGGAGGAGCAGCACACAGCACACTTAATGCCTGCCATTTCTTCACCCTCATTCACGTTCAATCGAATCCTAAGTGCAGCAGGATCTGTTTCCTGGAACCTAAGTAAAAAAAAAAAGTGGCACATGAGGACTTTCCTCTCTCTTAGGTTTAAATTAAGGACTCTTTATTCTTAGGGTCAACCTTGATACAGACACCATCATCACTTTGCGCTCTCTAGTACGGCAGTCCTCAGATCTCTCAAAACTCATTCTGAACAATGATTCTAGGTTCCAAAGGAGGTCTTATTTTTGGAGCTGCCTTTAAATCTTTGGTCAGCAGTTCAACAACACACAGATACTAAAGATTTTCCCTTAAAAGCCACAGAAAGCCCCTGGCTGACGAGAGGATGTACTGTAACCGAGCTTGAAGCATGGGAGCCAAAAGTGAGTTTGACTGCTGTGAGAGTCCGGGCCTGAGGTGACAGAGATTTGAGGGGGATGATGTTACCAAGAGGAGGTGCCAGCAGAAGGGACCATGCTGAGGAATGCAACTCCCACCGCCTGAGGAGGGCAGGAAGGCAGGTGCTAGGGCGACAGAGAACTAGCATCCATCTGTCTAGAGCACAATTCAAAGGCCATATCCTCACCATCCTCTCTATCCATCCCAACCCCTAGCTGTCCTCTCTCTATTGAGCACAACAGGGAGCACACTGGAGACTGGGCCTACAGAATGCTTTGGTCAATGCATGGGAGCTGGGCCCTTGCAGAGGGAAGGGAGAAAAGATGAAGAGCCAGTGGAGATGGGAGCTCTGGTGGATAGGCAGGCAATCAGACTGGGAAGACAGTCCCAGAGGGTGAGCAAGAAGCCTTGTATAAAACATACAGAGAGAGAGAGAGAGAGAGAGAGAGAGAGAGAGAGAGAGAGAGAGAGAAAGACAGGCAGACAGAGAAACATGCTCAACACAAACACAACATGCACACACACACATGCATATACATGCACACACATGAATATGCATGTACAGACACACATGCACACAGAGAGACATGCTCATGTACAAACACCAGCATAGGCATACACACATATAGGTATAAGCACACATATACACATGCATAAACACATGCATATGCACAAAGACAAGCACACATATATGTACATACCCATGCACAAGCACACATGCATATATGCTTGTACACAGACAAGCACAAACATATGCACACACATATATGTACATACCCTCAAACAAGCACACATGCATGTATACACACAGACAAACACTCACATATATACACATACACACATGTATGTACATATCCTCATACAAGTACGTGCTCTCTCTCTCTCTACCTCTCTCTCTCCCTTATGTTTAAACAAGATCTACAATTACAAAACAACAACAACAACAACAAGGATTATAGAGTTTTGCTCCCATTGCTTCCCATAATCATCCCAAAAGAGGATTGGCCTCTTGCTGTTCTTGGACAAGTGTAATAAGAACAGGTGGCTCAGGAGGAAAGGAAGGAGCAGAAACTTGTGTGCTTTCCTAATCTACCATTCTTCCTGTCATGCCACAGGCACCACGTAGCACAAGAATGCATCACCGAGCTAAGAGGAGGGCTAGGATGCTGAGGAGAGGCATGAAGTGCAGCCTGGGGACCTGTCAGTGTCTGAAATTTGACATTTCACTCATGATGGATTTTCCCGCATTAACTCTGATATATTTAAATACTGCATTAAGATGTCATTTAACTAGAGTAGTGAGCTTTCTGGTGGTCTTTTAGATTGTGCACCCAAGCCTAGCTCTCCCAGCATTATGTCAATGTGTCTCTGGCCCCCTACGTTCATGAAAGCATGTTATGAGGTTCGATTCTTCAAGAACTTTGTCTATTATGCTCGCCCCAAGAGCAGTGGGCTGTGCAGTTATGCAGTACTGCAACTCTTTGTCAGTCTGCTCTGTGTCTGGTTCAGTCAAGAAGACAGCTATAGAATTGGCCCCTTCCCCAGGTAGTTAAGTCTCTAGCTGAAGGAGTCTCTCTGTCCAACCCAGACACAGCCATCTTCCCTGCATATGCTATTCAATGGGCATCTCTGAAAATTACTCACTGAAAGTGCAAGGTTCGTAGATGTTCAAGTGGGCAAAGGGCTTTGACTGGGCTTGACATGGGTCCTATGGAGCCGCAGCTCTCTTCCTCATTATTAGAAGGTTTTTCCTGAGTCTGAAGTTTTATATCTCTAAAATAAAAAATGATTCCCTCCTTGGATAAAAAAAAATCATCATTTAAAATGAGATCCCCATCAGAGAAAGAAAGCCAGAAAGAGAGACCCAACATCTCTAAAGCCATGAATCAGATAACCAGTCATTTTCTGTCTACAGCGCCGGGAGCAGACACACTGTTAAATAAATTATTTTATAGATTATTCCCCTTGCCTTCCCAAGAAGGAGATTTATCAATTTCAGGGCATAGCAACCATCCATTCCCAGACCACTGCTGCTTTTTTTCACTTCCCTTCTTGACTTAGAAGAAGGAGGGAATTGGAGCTGTGAATCTTCCTGTCTCCCCCAGCCCCTCTCCCTTGGGCTGATTCAGGGCAAATGTGGGGTTCCAACGGGCCTGTAAATACAGAGCTGACACTTGGTTATGCTCGTTGCTATAGAGACTGAGAATTGGGTTCTACTTTGAGAGTAACTGGACATGACCATTGCAAAGATCTTTCTAGAAGGGCCAATCCCCTCGAGGGGCAACTGGCGATGTATCATTCACTTGTTCAACTATCAAATGCTGCATCAGCCCCTTTAATCTAAAGGAACTCACAGTCAAATAGGAATGACACCCAGAGACTCATTCATATTTGGTGTCCTCAATGTAAAGCAATGTTCTAAGAGGCCAGCCAGGCTGGGTAAATGTTTTCCGAATCCCTCTGGGATTATTGGTAGGAGATCTCCCAGGAGACTCTTCTCCAAGAGGCACAGGCAGATCCCAGGCTGGAAACACCACTCTGGCACCTTTTAGCAGAAGGCTTATAAGAAAGGCAGGTGCTGGCCCCATGGCCTCTGACGGCATCTTTGGCTCTCCAGGCAGTGGATCGGGATAGTCTGTCTCCATGTCCATTCAGAAGCAGCCACTGAGCTGGAAGTAAAAAGTGGTAATACAGAATGAGTCACTCTGATTTCCTCACCTGAGTTAATGGTCCCCATGTTGATTGTGGGCACTGTTTTCCCCAGAATGGATGAATGGAGTAGGTTAAGCCAGTTGAGGGGGTAGGATGGGTGGTATTGGCCTCTCAGACTTTGTGTCCCTCAGAGGTTTTGAGTATCCAACCACAGTGACCTTCAGAGGTTTTGTCTTGGTTTTTTTGTTTTCTTTTGTTTTGTTTTGTCCTTTGTTACATGTCTTTATAGCAGAATGATGTGAGCCCCCAGGTGGTTTAGCAACCAGTGTACTGGTTGCTAAAGACTCTACAAGGTCTTTCTGAGGGTCTCTTGTGGCTGGGCATGTGCCAGGGACATACTTCAAATAAGATAGGCTCAGTCCCTTCTCTCACAGAGTTTATACTCAGGTGGGGACGGACAGACTGGAAACAGTAAGCAACAAGATAACTTCAAGCCATGAACAAATGGAGCGGTGAGATGGAACAGACTGCAATCCATGGTGGGAGGAGGCTTCTAGGGGCTACGGTGGCTATGGAAGGCTTCTCCAGGGAGGTAAGGTGGGCAAGAAAACCCAACATATGAGAATAAGTCCAGATCTAGGTCAAGAGCATCCCAGACAAGGAACATGAGGGAGCTTACCCTGAGTGAGAAACAACCCAGTCTGAAAGTGGAAAGAGTATGGTGTTCAGGAGCAGTGAAAGGGGGCCTTATGATGAGCAAGGTCTGAAGCTCGGCCCCGCTGGATCGGATGGAGAAGTTCCTCTGGGACACTGGATTTTGCTTGTTACAACTGCAGAGGCCATGACAGGATCTGGACTTCACTTGAGTTAGGGGTCTCACTGGGCAATCAAGGTTAAGCTGGAATTCTGTAGGCCAGTCTGGTCTCAACCCTACCAACTTACAATCCTTCAGTCTCTGGAGTGTTTGGATTGCAAGTCTGTGCCACCACCTCTGGCTACACTGCCTTTTTAATCTCCCACTCTGGTTGTAACAGGAGAAAGAGAGAGAGAGAGAGAGACAGAGAGAGAGAGAGAGAGAGAGAGAGAGAGAGAGAGAGAGAGAGAGAGAGAGACTGAAGTAGGGCCAAGGACAGGAAAGTCTCTTTGGAGGCTGCAGCTGTCCAAGAGAGAAGCCCTGGTGTCCTGATCTTGGTTGCAGAGTGAAGGCTGATGGTCAAGGTATTTGGAGCCAGAGTCGGGTGGAGAGGATGAAGGAAGGAAGGAAGGAAGGAAGGAAAGCATCAGTGCAGGAGAGCGATGGTTCCGGGTTCAGAGTCTGAGCCAACTGGTAGATGATTATGCTACAGCTGAAACTCAGGGAACAAGTTTGGAAAGAACTCGAGGCCCAGCTGATGACTCCGAGCTAATGTCCTTGTGGTCTCACTTGTGTGAGGGACAGAAATGAAAACTGTGTCAGTTTTAGGAAGCTGTAAGGGTTTCTCCAGCCTCCAGGCAAGGTAATGCATTCAGTGGACACAGATGTCTTTCCCACCAATGAGCTCAGAGGGGGAACACTGCCTCCTTCCCTCACCCTACCCTCCAGCTGGCGCTTCCAGCCAGCTAGCCTCATCTCCTCCTGCTGTGACTCAACACCTGCCTTCCTTTCTCCTGTCTTCTACTACGATGTCCACAGTGTCTCTTTTCCTGTTTATCTGCTGACTAGAAATCAAAATGACTTGATCCACATGGTATAACAGTCCAGAGCTTCTCATGGATAACGGCAGAGACCAGATTTTGAGAGACTGTGAGACTCTCTATACCCCTCCTAGCACGCCAAGCCCCAGTAATAACCCATTTGGGGATCTATTATTCTGGTTTTTCCAGCCCTTTCTTGACCTGACTTCTATTTGCAGAAAGCACTATTTGTTGATTTCCCCTTATTTGCTGGCTTAATGACTGGAGATAAAAAAGATGCCTTTACATGTGACTCTCAAACTGGGATTGGTGCTATACTTAATAATAATAATTCCATTTTTTAAAGCCCTCAGTAGAGAACACACCTCCCTCCGTGTGCTTCCACATTATTTGGGAGACACTACAAAGTAGATACTATTGTGCCATTTTGCACTTGAGACTTTACACTTGAAAGATGTTAGAGCTTGAGCTTTATCAGGTTGCCCAAGGCTACCCAGAGGGAAAGAATAGAGGAGAGATTTTTTTTTAACCCAGGCTATCAGTCCCTAGAAGAAGGAAAGCCATAGTGCTGTGACTTTCACGGGCTGCAGAGACATTGTTTCCCATGACAGCTACCCAGGCTTTAATGAACTGAAGCGGGTATAAAGGCCATCAAAGTTAAAAGTGTCATTTCATAAGCAATTAGTGGCATGGTCCAGGGCAGGATTAACAGCTGTTATGCTCACTTCAGGAGGGATGGACCCAGTAAGTGAGGTTAGTAGAAGAACCAGAGACACATGGGCAGACTGGAAAGGCTGAGTTGGGGAGGCTTCAGGGAACAAAGAGCCTGTGCCAAGTTAGACTATAAAGATGGCCATGCCTCATTTAAAAGGAATAAAGAGTAGATCAGAGGGCCACTGTCTCCTCTGTGAACACCAAGGCTGGGAGGGCGCGTGGATGGGAGCAGACCAGGGTCCTGCAGAGCTCTGCATTCCTATGCTGCAGAGAGAGGCTGTTCCACAACACAATGGCATTCACCAGGGAAGACAAAATGTGCAGAGAGGGTTTCTGGTCCTGCAATGTCCCATCAGAAGGGACAGCTTCGAGGCACGGGCTTACCTCTCTTTTTAAAGCAACTGAAGAAAGGAGAAGCAGCAGGGCGGGTGGGTAGGTGACACAAAAACAGTCACCTACACATTTGTTCTACAGAATAACACTTTCTCATACACAAAGCAATGTGGGAAACAGCTTGAAATTGGCCAAAGGATTGATGTAGAACTTGAACGCTGATCCCGACTCAAACGGCCCCAGAGTTCTGAACCCTCCTCTCACGTTCACACACTGCAGCATCTTGTCTGTAGACAGCATCTCCTCCATCACCACAAATTAGACTATGTGTGACGCAAACAGAGCAGTTCTCGTGGCTCCCTGTGATCCCTACCACCACACAAAAGGGCAAGAGTCTACTATTCTGGGCACGATTCCCACAGGCCTATTTGTCCCTTCCTTTCTGTTCTTTTTATAAAATAAGCACTTTCAGTCATCATCTGCTGGTTCTAGAAGTTAAAAAAAAAAAGTTCTTCCTTGTTCCAAAAGCAAAGAGATGGAGAATAAGCCTTATGAGAAGACCTACCGGGGCAATCTTCTTATGTGCATAGTAGCCTTGCATCAGTCTCCAGAAGGATCACAGGGAACTGTGGGGAATTATGGGGAGCAGGGAGAGAAGCAGATGAGACGGGGCAGTGAGAGCTGGATGCTGGTAAGATATTTCTGAAAATGTCACAGTGAAACTCACTAATAGTTACAATGTATAGACATTAATGGCTTTAAGTTTTAAGTGTGGGAACCAGACAGTCTCTATTGCCTATGAAACTATTGTCTGAAAATACTAAAAGGGAAACTCCAGAAGTAATAAATTATAAACAGCTTTTATTATAGTGAGTGTGAGTGGTTTTTGTTTAGTTTAGTCTTTTGAGATAGGGTATTGGTTTTGTAGTCCAGGCTGTCCTCAAACTTACTGTGTGGTCCATGCTAGCCCTAAACTCACACCAACCTTCTTCCTTAGGCTCCAGAGTACTTGGGTTACAAGTGTGTGTACCCCCATGCCAAACTGGCACTGTTATAATTCTTCTATTTTATAACTAGTTGTTATCTTGTATTGTGTCTCATGTCTAAACTAAACTTTATCATATGTATGCACAGACAGCATTATAAGGTTTGGTACTATCTGTGATGTCATATGTTCACTGGGGTCTTGAAAATTATCCCTAATGGATAAAGGAGGTGCTATATAACCCTTGATACTATCGAAACATTGTTTGTCTTGTTTGTATATTTGTCCAAGATCACAGAGCATCTCTGGGATTAAAACTCGGAACCTTTGTCTATAAAGCCTGAGCTACCTCTAGTCTTCAAGTATAGTTATAACACGCAGCCCCATGAAATTCAAAAGGACTCACTGAAGCTGGAGGAGGGCCAGGGCAGCCACCTTCCTCCATGCACTTGTGGAACTAGGGCCAATTTGAACCCTTCTCGGTCTCTTTCTCTTTTCTTCCCTGTTTCTTCTCCAGCTGCCTTGCCCTTGCTTATGAAACTTTATTTTTCCATCCACAGCAAAACAATTCACATCAAGGTAATTGATGATAAGGCGTATGAGAAAAACAAGAATTACGTCATTGAGATGATGGGCCCCCGCATGGTGGATATGAGTGTTCAGAAAGGTGTAGTACCCTGTCCTCCACACTAACAGTAACAATCTTCTTCCTGTCTTCCTCTCGCCTATGTTTCCTCCTCCTTCTCCTGACTTCTACATTCCTGTTTCTTCCTCTCTTGTTCTTTTCACTTCTCCTCTCTCTGTCCTAACACCTGCCAACCTGTCACATGGTATCCATAGAGAGGTCCTCAAGACCCAACGGCCATTATTCTGGGGTGGCAAAATGAATATGGGTGGGAGAGAGAGAGAGAGAGAGAGAGAGAGAGAGAGAGAGAGAGAGAGAACTCTGAGAGTTTGATAAGTAAAGTTCTCCATGATGTAGTTTGGAGGCAAGGTTTGTTTACAGATAGGAGGAATCACAGGGAACAAACTCTCAGCACATTTTCCAAAGTACAGTTATCCACAAGGCTGAGTTTCTGTCCCAGGAGGTTGAGAAGCAATATATTTGGTCATAACTCATCTCACTCCCACAAGGAACCCATAGGAGCCATCTTATCTGCCACATCTCTACAATCAAAGGTTATTTCTCTCCTTGACATTGACTGATCTTAAAGTAAAGGTCTCCATCAAAGACCTCCTTGCCTTACTCCAATCCCCCTGTTAAGGGAAGCTAGATGTGAAGGCAGATGGAGCAGCAGAGAGAGAATTCTGACCTCAGGGCAAGCTTTCTCCGCAAGCCCAGGAGATGTCTCAGAATGGACAGAGCTGTGCTTTCCATTTGAATGGCCTAGTATGCCTCTGATCTCCAACAAGATATCAGACCACCCATTCTAGAATAAGTTGTGCTCTAGAGGAAGAGCTGCTGGATTAGGGGTCAGTATTCCTTGACCAAACCATCATCATATCTCTCTAAGGCAGGCCCACTCTGATCTCATGCAACAGTCCCCTTTGGTAGCAAAACACATTCATGTCTTATACACAGAGAAATTTCTGACCTCCAAATGCCCATTCAGCGAGGATGTTTGTCTTTTGTCCACCCAATAAGGTATGAAAAAGAATCCTAAGTAAAACACACACACACACATGCACACTCATACACACTCACACAACATACCACACGCAAACACAAATACACATATATGCACATGCACACATAAATACATATACACACAATATATGCACACATACACACACTCACACATATACATACACATATTTACACATACTCACATATACACATGCTTACACTCACATACATACACACACATATACATACTCACAGATATGTGTACACACACACACACTAGCTCAACACTGCTTGTGCTTTATTACTAGCAAAGCGAAGTAAAGTATGTCTTCAGATCTTCAGAATGTCAAAGGAACATCAGAGGATGTGAGGCCTGTTTTTATTTTTTATTTTTCAAGACAGGATTTCTCTGTGTAGTCCTGGCTATTCTGGAACTCACTTTGTAGACCAGGTTGCCCTTGAACTTAGAGATTTCCCTGCCCCTGCCTCTGCCTTCCTTGTGCTAGAATCAAGGTGTGTACCATCACACCAAGCTGATCTGAGGACATTTAAACTATCACCTATTCTCTTTTCCCTTTGTGGGAATTTGGGTCCCAGGGTCTTCCCTGCCACAAATAAATCTCAGAGAAAAACAGTTCCAGCTAGTTCTCTAACAGGAGCTGCTAACCATCACTGGCCAAGAGAAGCCAAGCATGAAAATCCAAGTCTTCCCTGAAACCTCTCCATCTGACTGTGTGACTGAGTAAGGCTCAAATGCGTCTTTGGAGGGGAGTGTCTCTCAAAGATAGGCTTGCTTTTATTTGTAACAGACACTCCACTGTGACCCAGAAAGGGACAAAAATCTCTATAACCTTGTGTTCTGAACCCAGACTAATCAGCATTTAGAAGATCAGCCTTGGGATATAGCATCCCTTTATGACAAGGATAGTACAGGAATCCTGTACCATGTAGAAGCTAACACTTATTTTGGTCCCCACTCCTGAACCTCCTTATGAAATAAAGAATGAGAAAGTCAATAGGCCCCTTTCTCCCTACCTCCTTTCTCCTCTCTAGTCTCTCTCTCTCTTCATAGGTACTGCCCTTTTAAATTTTTCTTAATGAGGTAAAAGAAGGGACTGAAGACCTAGGTTCTGCAGATTATCTGTTCATTGTGGACAGGTTTTGGATCATTCTCAGTGGCCAGGCCATTTACTCGATGCCTACAGAAATGCTATTGTTACCATGTGACAACAGAATGTGCTGCCCAACTGACTTCCTACTAACCATTAACAGGATCTAAAATGACTCCTCCCCACCATGAGCCCAATCTTCCCTCCCATTCCCCTCCTGCCTCTTGGCTCCCACTTGTCCTCGTCCTCCTGGTTCCCTTTCCTTCTCACTTATAAGAACAACTATGACTGAGGAACAAGAGAAGCTAAGAGCATTTTTTATATATAAGACAGAACAATCCACCATAGTCCTATCTAAGGCCACCATGGCAGGGCAGGGCTTCATATGCCAAAAGTGACGGGAATGATTGCTAAAGGTTGTACTCAGGCAAACAAACAACCTGCCCACCTAGTCGACACTCTCTCTCTTGTTGTCCCTACAGGAAAACCATAAGGGTTAAAATAGTAGATGAGGAGGAGTACGAGAGGCAAGAGAATTTCTTCATTGCCCTTGGTGAACCGAAATGGATGGAACGTGGAATATCAGGTGTGAGATTCTTTTTAAATCAAAGCAACAGCCAAGAAAGGGAAAAGGGAAAAAGAACGCAAGAAAATTTAAACAAACAAGAAAACAATTTTTAAAAAGGAAGAAAAAGTGATCTATTTTTGCCCTCACCTTTTGTTCTCATCTCCATCTCCTGTTGACAGAAATTGTTCTTTTCCCTCCTTTATTCTTGCTCTCACCCTGTTTCAGTGTCATCTCTGCCTTCTTAGCCATAGTTTATTTTCATATTCCTCCTCTCCCACCTTCTGGGCAGTACTGCAGCCTCAACTCCTTGTTGCCCTAATGAGTTATTTCTGTATTATCCAAGTATCCAATTGTTACTGTCCCCTACACTTTAAATACCCTCTCTCTCCATGCTATAGCCTGTCAATGTGAAAACTCCTTGGTGGGTGGGGAGGAGAAGAAAAAGAAAGGAATGTGATGTGTTGCATGTTTGTGCCCCTTTTCTGCCACCCCTCACTCTAGCTTGGATTGACAGTGGGCGAGGGGTCTTGAAGGAAGGGTGGGACCCATGTTGCCATAATGCTTTGACCATTTTCTGCTGCATTCCTCAATGTCTATTGAATGCTTGGCAAGCTATTCACTTGCAGAATGGCCCACAGGCCTCTCTGCTCTTCTCAGAGGTAAGTGCACTATCTGGCTATTTCCCAGTTGGGTAGACCATGACATGAGGAGGTATACTATTGGCCATGGTCTCTGAGAACTCTCTGGGAGAGAAATGACTTCTGAAGTAACATTGCAATAAGGAATCTCAAGCTCTACGCTCTCCCTTACCATCTCATCCACTCCATCTTACCTTTCTTCCTAGTCTAAAACAAGGTCTCTTATGTAGGCTGCTTTGAGATAATGAAAACAGAAAATTGAAAATCTGTAAGAGAGGGTAAGTTGTTGTTTTAGGTTCAACTGTTCCCTGAACAAATAGGCCCTAGAAAAGAGCATGATGCTTATCAATGAGAGACCAGAGACAGCCAATGCACAGCTCATGGATATCTGCCTTTGCTTCACATCTGCAAGTGAAGACATTGCTTAGAGCTCAAGACACTACTCGCCTCTAATGAGAGAAGAAGACCCTCTCCTTGTTTTGTTTGTTTGTTTGTTTGTTTGTTCGTTGTAGAGCATGAATCTTAACATCCCAGCCAGAGGCTCGTTCTTAAAGGACTGACACTGGATTGATGCCACCAGAGAAAATAGAAAAGAAGCTTTCTTCATTTAATGGAAATTACCAGAAGCTACCACTTTGAAAATGTTGGGAAAAAAAGATATGGGAATGCAAAATCACTTGTTCATCTATAGGAGTGACCATTCTTCAGTGGTTTCATATCTAGCAACAGGGAGCTACAACAATAGATCTAAGAGAATGAGGTCAATAGAGACATTCTCAAAGCTCTCCTGCAGGGCTTCTCCTCAAACGATGACCAGTTATCATCGTCCCCTGAAACTGTCTGCAGAACTCAACAGTTTTGTGACAGCACTGGTTTGAACACATCTGACATTCAAGGAGCAAAGCAAGCTCAGCCTTCTTTTGCCCACTGAATGAGGGATTCCCACCAGCCCAACCACTGGAGATGCCAGAAGAAAGAGAATCTCATCCCATGGCCTCTCACACTGAACTCCAGCCTATCTTCCAGATCTCATTTTCCAGAATATTCCCAGAAATTGTCTCAGTGACTGATCTACCTCATTTCTATCACATCCCCTTTGTTCAGTGACTACACATCTCTATGATTTGCTGGAGACAAAAGATACCCAAGGCCCATGTAAGACAGTTTCACCAAAGGGAGGATGAAAGGAGCTCATTGGATGGTCCAAGCATCTGGAAGGAAGGCAGTGGCTCCAGACAGGAGGAGGTGACTACAAGTCCAACTATGCCTTCATTTTACTGTTAAAGTGCAATATTTTCTCCCTTGAATCTCTTAACAGACAGCAGGACAGGAAATATCCTAAGATAAACCTTGTGTTCTTCAGAAGACCTGGCTGGTGCAAATGCCTGTGGCTGCCCCCCATTTGAGGTTACCCTTTCACCAAGATGATTCCAGGAAAGTCTTAGGAAGCCTAGTCCTGGGGGTGGGAGGGAAGGTAAGGAGAAAGGATTTCAGAAAACTGTTTATGTGGTATGCCCCCCAGATCTTCCCAGAGACCAAGGTGCCAAGATGGAAGTTTTCAGTGAAGAATGTATGGCATTTCCAGCCACCTGACCTATGGTCTAGGCCCTAGACTCTAGGGCATTAATTTTCAGTTTCTTCAGTTCTTCCCTGATATTGGCATTAGACCATGAGGTGAAAGGTTATAAAACCCAATTGTCTAGATCCAGAGTCAAATGAAAATCCATTCTGATTTGCAGGATGCCCTACTGTTTTCAGAGTGAGAGACAGTACAGTGGAAATTGCTTTTCATTATCACCACTGTCTAGGAAAGGCTCAGGCATTCAGGCTGGCATCATCTCTGCATGGTCAAAATGACAATTGAATTTTTTAAAAAGGACTGCACTTGAAATAGGAGACTCTATTCTGAGAAACACAACAGCCTTTTCGGAGGTGATATTAAAAGTTCTGCATGATCTGCAGTAGAGGGGGAAAAAAAAGAATGAGAGAAAATGAGATTGCCCTGGCATGGAGCTAAACCTCAGCGTGTAAGTGTGAACTTCTCTTAGCAAGATGAGCGCTGCATTGTCAGGGCTACTGGGTCAGTGCCTGGCCATAGGAAGCCTCCTGTAGAAAGGCAAGAAGGCGCTATCCAATAGTGAGGCCTATTTCTTTCCACATCCAGAGGCACACCTTGTCAAGTGCCCCCCCTGCCCCCCAAAAAAAGATCATTGAGAGATCTTCTTTCCTGGTTGTCTCTAGAGTATCTGAGCAGGAATAAATAATTCTCACATGACCCTGAAGATCAATACATGGGAAATTAAGAAAAACACCCTGGCAGTCGTCAGTCACTCAAAGTTGACCTACTTGGATCTCACAGACGCATCCATACCTCCTTAGTTAAACCTCAGATTCATGAAGACAAGAAGCAGAGAATGTCTGGTTTGCCTGGGTACATTAATATGTTTGGATCTTCACTTGAGCCTAAGAGTCTGAAGTGCTCTTCCTGCTGATCCATAGAAGGAACAGAATGAACTACTACCTCCCTTGCTATCTTTGTCGATGTAATGAGAATACCCACTGGCCATTTAACTACCTTCACAGTCTAAATGGAAACAACTAAGAAAAATTGACTGTTGCTCACCTACTTACACACCATGTAGATTCTGAGTCCACACATATCTTCAGTGGCTATGAATGTGCAGTTGTCTACACATATGGAGGGTCTCAGGCATGTGTTGCATTCCTTGAGGTTACTAGAAAAAAAGTTTAGAGATATCCCCACATATATAAGCAGACTCTTCTTCCTTGTCAGTCTCTACCAGGAGTATGTAGCAAGATGTTGCCAGACCTGACAAGTGCCAAGGAGTGAGGGGTGTACAATTACACATACAATCAGGATGAAAATGTGCTGTGAAAAATCATGAGAATTTCTTTTTAACTGGTGGATTTTGAAGTCCAAGAGAGTTTAGCATAAGCAAAGCTCTTATTTCATGTAATGAGTCTCTCAATCATGGGAAGAACCTGTCAGGTTACCATAGAGACAAGAGAGTTTGGCACAAACAAAAATAAGCTAGAGATATCCTGTGTTGTGTGTGTTTTTTGATTGTTTCCTGTCCTTATACAAGTCTTGGTCTGACTGTCCCTCTGTTCTACAGTTCACCTACCATTTTGAACAAAAACACTACCAACTTTCAAGATAGTAAACAACAAGGCTTTATTAAGCATTACTAACTACAGGGACAAGAGGAGACAGGTGCAACAAAGTAGGAGGAGTCCATGTTTCTGAAGTCCAAGATATTACAAATCATTCAGGGACAACAGTCTGATGAAGGATGCATCTTTTTCCTTATATCATTCTTTTAGGGAAAAGTCAAAAGCCTGGCCATAATGGTATCTAAGATACCATTTGTGATTGTGAAAACCTTATGGGTGGTAGGAGGCAAAGCATGATCGATTGTAAGGCTAGAGCTGGGAATCATAGATGTGAACACTATTACACTCTTGCATATTGCTATCTGGAGTTTACATTCAAGCCCTATGCTTCACTTGTCATCAGCAAGCCAGCTACTCTGGCAGGATTGCTAGATGCACACCGTGTCTGTGATAACTAGTCCTCACTCCTTTTCAGACTGAGTCACGGTGATCACCCTAGCACCCTTTTTATCCACTTGGTCCTCCCATCCTCATGCCTCCATCCTTAGCACTCATGTGTTCAGGGAAGGTGTGGTGCTAACTTTCTTATAACTGCTCAGCAGCTGTTCCAGCTTCTCACGCCTCTTGCTGCTGCTGTTGCTGCTGCTGTTGCTGCGCATGTTCAAGCGCTGCACATGCTCAAATGCTGCTGTCTGCATGTGTTCTTGAGCTCTCACCTTCTAAACCCACTGCATTCCTTTTGCTGTCAGGAGCCACAAAGCCAGGGGACACTTTCAAATGGGTCCTTAATGTTCTTTACTTTTCTTTCTCCCTCTTCTCTGGTATCCACTTGCAAACAGCGCTCCTGTTATCTCCAGGTAAGAGCTGTCTGTCTTTCCCCTCTTTTCTATTCTTGCCAATGCTATTACTTGGTTTAAGATCAATATCCATTATTTTACTTAAGAGGAACTTCAGGGTCAAGATAACCTGACAGATTCTCCCAAGACTGTGAGACCCCTTACATAATTATGTAATTATGGGGAAGTAGATAACTCCTTGAGCATCATTCTCATCAGTGAATGTGGGGGAACGCATAGTTAGTCGTTAAAAGAAAACCTTCCAAGAGGACAGTAGATCATAGACTTCCATGCATCTCAGTTCATCTGCATCTTATTGTTGGGTGAGTTAGGATAAAAGTTAGGACCAGAATCTCCAACAGGATTGACATAGAATTCAAAACGAAAAGACTGACCCCAGACACCCGGGAAAAAACAACCAGTAACTACCTAGAACATGAAAGGTAGTTTGTTTAAAAATATACAGAGAGACTTTTATTGTTCCTAAAGACCTGCTAACTCATCACAGATGAGACCTAAATTGCTAGATTTAGATTCATTCATCATTTATCCTTAAAGTTACATATGCTCCAATTAGTAAAACTGTGAGGGAACAGGGTTCTGGATAAGAAAGACATGTAGAGACTTTATTTTAGAGAGAGAGATACTCATTCAGAATTTAGATCCTGTGTAGGACGTGGACATACTCTGAGAGTAGACTGGCATGAGTGGGAGCCCTTCACGAACAGCATCCAACCTCATGACCAAAAAAGAAGGCAGCCCTTTGTGTCTGGCAGCACTGTACTCAATTCAGATGGAATGGGCTCCACAAGACAGTTTCAAGATGTTTTAAAAGAACATCTTACATTTCATCTGTTCTTTGAACACACACACATGCACACACACACACACACACACACACACACACACACTGAGGCCATTTGAGAGAAGAAACATCTTACAGAGTGCACTGGTGTTCGAGGTTACCTACAGGACAACCCTTGGGTTTAGGAAGAAGCAATAGATGTAGAAGATCATTCGCCTCCTTGAAGTCATAAGCAAAAAGCGCACCTAGTGTTTTCCTTTTGTGAAAGTGATGCTATAACCTCTTTGTCTTCTTGTTTATTTTTATGCCAGGAGGATAAGGGCTAGCTCCAGCTCTATGCTCTGCACTCTGCCCCCAGGATGCTGTTCTTTCTTTCTCTGTGCTCATACTACCCCCACATGAATATGTTCAGGTTCCCTTGTTCCAGCTCTCTCCTTCACTCCCTAACACACATATCTGGATTTGGTTTAAGTTTCACTGCACCTTTAACATGCTTTCAAATGCCTGTAGAAATATAAAACACAGAGGGGATGCTCTCTACCTTTCAGCGGATAGACCTCTGAGGAGCCCTTCACTAGGCTTCATAGCTACCAGACAGCTCAGGTTTTGATTTCAACCTTCTTGGGAGAACAGAAACATGGTTAACAGTGCCTGGTGGTGAACGAGAGTAAATGCACTTGTCCTGGGCTGTCTCGTCAAGTTCAGGGGCCTTAAAGTGGGAGACTTAACCCCACCTCTGCTTCTTTGTGGGGATGTCTTCAGAGCACTCACAGTCCATCCTTGTCTAGCCTGGAAGGCTCTTTGTTCTTCCAGTATTTGTCCAATCTTCCATCTTATTTATATTCTCCCTCCCTCCCCACCTCTTTCCCTTTCTATTCCTAGAACTGAGAGTTTGTTTAGTCGGCCTGAATATCAAGATCACCTCTCCTTTGTTCTCCTCACTGGAAATTCTGAGGAGTGATTATCCTTTGTCTTTTATGTTTGGAACTTGAAGAAATTAACTTAACTTGAACTTAAAGTAATGACCATTATACAAAAATTAGAAAAAAGAGAGGATAACTTGCAAGTCAGAGTTTATAGAAAGGTGTGTGTGAGAGAGTCAGTTAACAGATATAAACAGTGCTTCTGTGGGGCTCTGGGTGACTTAATCATAGAGGATTGGCTGCTTGTCAAAGAGATTTTTGCAGGAGGCTAGATACAAAAAGTGGCTGTCACCACAGGGGTGGACAGGTCAGCAGGTAATCAATAATATGCCAGATGGATATAGTGCTAGATTGATAGCTAGACAAGGGGTTAGACAGGTACATTTATGTGTCACTGGAGAGCTCATTATATTGGTATAAACTTCTCGTGGCACATGTAAAGTATGACACGAGGGAACTGAGGAGGGAGGGGCAGAATGACACTGTCACTGCTGAGACAAGCGGTACGGTGTGATGCCAATGCCAGAGAGAAGAAGAAAAGGCTACCAATTCTTTAAGGAGTTTCTCTGCCTTCTCTAAGGGCTTCTCCCCGCAATGCTTTGCAGTTCCATTTCTAGGACTGCTGTCCTTGCAAATACCCCCATCAATTCAGACTTCCAGATTTGCCTTCAGAATAAACTCACCAGAGACCCATATTAAAGTATGTGAGGTGAGGCTGCTAGAAGATAACATCCAACTTGGAAGTATAAAAAGGAATGGAGAATAAGTGAAAGGTGAGTTACCCATGGTAAACAAGACATGTAGAGCCCCTCCTTAAGGCTTGGAGAACATTGTGGAAGAGGGGCAGGAAGAGTGCAAGAGCCAGAGGACAAGAAGAAGAACTAGAGAATGCCATCCCATGGACACTGTACAGCCATTCTCATCATGAACTCAATGAACTTTCCTCATCTACAATGAGCCTGCACAAGAATGACTCTTTCACCAATGGCAACCATGGAAGGGAAAGGAAGTCAAAACAACCCTCCCAACCTGCAACCCTAGTGACCACGATAGGTTCTGGGAACTAGGGGGTCATTGCTGTCAGTTGAGTAAACAATTAGGGAGCCCACAATTCTCCAGCATATAGTTCCAAACCCACCATTTTGCAGACGGCCCAGGTTAAACTCACAGGGTCTCAAAATCTAACTAAAATGTATGAATGTGGAATGGAAACTTGTTGAGAGAGTCTTGACAGAGGTGATAGGGAACGAGGGGAGGGGTCCATATCAATTACAATGCATTACACATGTGTCACAGCACAAGTCTAACAACAAAAAAAAGACCTAGATCTTCAACAAACACCAGCGCTAGGCTGGTGCAGCACCACGGACAGCTCCCAGACCTTGTCACAGATAGCCTTCCCATTGGTTGCAGAAAACAATAACTCCAACAACTGGCTCAGATACTGGAGCCTGCGCCACTGTCAACTGCCCTTCTCCAAGGAGAAAAATCTTCATATAAATAAGTCTCTCTATTTAGCAACACCCATCCGTGCTTCATAGTCTTCCCCTGAGTTGCTTTCACTGCAGCCACAAGAACCCAAGTTTCTCTGCCCCACACTTCACTAA
Organism: Mus musculus; assembly: GCF_000001635.26. NCBI lineage: Eukaryota > Metazoa > Chordata > Mammalia > Rodentia > Muridae > Mus > Mus musculus. The sequence goes on along the minus strand of NC_000078.6, from coordinate 81,206,139 downwards.
TTCCTAGGCCTCAGGAAAAAAAAAAAAAAAAGACTTCCTTGGCCTCCAACCCATTTTGTCCTTGGGATTATCCAAGGACTAGAGGACTCCTGTGGGAGGTTTACTGTGTGGAATGAAAGCAATTAAAGAGCTGAATAAAAGAACTAATTGCATGTGAGAATGTAGACTTGGATGGGGGAGATGTTTAAATGAGCTCTGAAAGAAACAGGCTGCCAAGAGCGATTTTCTAATCAAAGGGGAATAAAAAGATCCAATCTCTATTTCATTCTAATCCAGAAAACATGTCTTCATGGTGAAGTGGCTGTAGAATGGGCTCACCAGATGAAGTGGAAAGACTGTTTAGCTGTTCAGCATGAGAAGGGACTGTCAGTCCATGATGCAAGAGGCAGAGTGACTCACAGAAAGCTTATGAAGAACATAAAGGAAGAACTTTGTTTTATTCTTGTTCTTAATGAGTTATATTATTGTTATTCCAGAAGAAATGTCCCTGCCTTATATAGAAATCCTGGGGGATCTGTCATCGGAACACCATGCAGTTCCTTGGGATATTATTCTACTTTCTCACCATGAGGATGTCATTCCCGTATGAAGTGGAGCTATCGCTGCGAACATTCTCCTTTCTCTTTCATAGATGGAACAGTGACAGCTGTGTTAAACAAATGCTAACGGGAGCCAGTAGGCAGGGCCATTGGATGCATGTATCTCCCAGAACTCTTACATGGAGCAGTAGACAACCACAGCCAGCAATTCAAACGAATTAAAGATCAAGAGATTTGGCCCTCCTTCCCAGCTCTGCAACCAAACGTCTTGGGGACTTAACTTGGTATCATTCACTGGGAATTTTTTGGGTCAGATTCTCTACCCAGGGATAAAACAAAAAGATAAATGCTCATCGCAGGCCTACCAGGAGCCTGTTTATGGTCTGATCACAGAATATCCGGCACTTAGTAGAAAGAGATGTTAGAAATACACAGGCCAAAAGCTGGAGCGATTGCTCAGCGGCTAGGATATACCCAGTATTTGAGGGCTGCTTGTTTTGCACTCACTGCTTGTGTCTCTGAGCTATGACGTTCTGGGAGATGGAACATGTGCTAAAGCTAGTCTGCTGTTTCTTTTGTTGCAGAAGTGACAGACAGGAAGCTGACTGTGGAGGAAGAGGAAGCCAAGAGAATAGCAGAGATGGGAAAGCCAGTATTGGGTGAACACCCCAAACTAGAGGTCATCATTGAAGAGTCCTATGAGTTCAAGGTCAGACCATCAGTGAGGTCTAATGAAATGATAGCTAATTAAGGTGGGGGACAGGAGTAGAACTGGGTATTTCCTAACCACTGAGCCATCTCTCCATAAGGCCTTGTTCTGATTTCACTACTGAGAATGTGAAATGGAAACTGAACAAATCATGTGTTCACTCAAGTCTCCATTTCCCCATTTATAATATCCAACAAGTAGTGCTGGTTATTTGTACACTAGGAATACTATAGGGAAACATGATATAGAATATCAAATAAGTAGGGGAGGCAGCCTTTAGGTGTGGCACCATAACTGTCTAAGTGTATGTTTTAAAGATACCAAAACTCACTACTCCAGGGCAAGGCCTATTGACATCTTATTCTATAGTGATATTTAAAGTCAGGTGTGGTGGTTCACAGGCCCTTAATTCCAGGTACATGTGAGGCTGAAGCAGATGACCTCTGTAAATTCAAGGTCAGCCTGGTCCACATGGAGAATTCCACCACAACCAGAGATCCATAACAGAGAGACCCTGTCTCAGCGAGACCACAAAAATCCTCTAGAGTTACATTTCTCTGAGCACCTGCTGTCAGAATTCACAACCAAAGAAAAGGGAAGACACCATCCAAAGCCACCTCATGGAAAATGTTTAGAACTCGGACAATTTAGGGCATCTTTCATTCCTATGTAACACAGAGGCCTCATTGGTTCTGAGAACTCTAACTTTATCATGCCAAGTTTTTCTCTCCATGACAGAGTACAGTGGATAAGCTGATCAAGAAGACAAACCTGGCATTGGTTGTGGGGACCCATTCCTGGAGGGACCAGTTCATGGAAGCCATCACTGTTAGTGCAGGTAAGAGGGTCCTAAAAAGAGCCTTGCTAGGAGCACCGACAATGCCCAAGAAAGAAGATCAAGCCTAGCTTTGTGGCTTATCACTTCCAAGGAGAGTCTACAGTGGATCTTCCTGGCTCTGGTCCTACATGTTTACCTATCTCACTGAGCAGCTGAAAGAGATAGCCACATCTGTCTTCCAACCTTGATCCTTTTGTGTCAATTAGTGCAAGGATGCTCTCTGTCTTCAGTGTTCTTGGCCCTAAAGAGAACGACTGTTAAATAAGTACAGAGGAAACTCAAGTCCCCACCATTCTTTATCTTCTCCTTGGTTTGTCTTCCTTTTCTGTAAAATGAAAAATAATTCTGCCTTACAGGACTGGATGTCAAGAGTTAGCAAAATGTTTTGCCTTGACCCCCTTAACTAATCTCCACCCAGGATGGTTCCTTTGACATTTACAGGAGGACCCAGTCTAGCCCAGGCAGAAGCCCCAGATGCCTGGAAATGTGTTGGAATGAGGATGGACAGGGTCTCCCAGCTGCCCCTGCATTGTCTCTCAGCAACACTATAGTTCTCTGGAACTGACAAGCACTACTGGCCTTGTCTTTTTCCATGAGGTTTTGTTGTCATAGCAACCCACAGGGTCACATCCCTAAGGCCCCAGAGCCAGAGCAAACTCACAGCCAGGAAAAGAGGCTCGCTGCTGCTGCTGCCCTGCTTTCTCACCCATTCTGCTGTGTCCCTTCTGATGACCTGACTGTGCCCCTCAAGAGACAACAAAAGGAATGTAGGCCACATAGTCTACCCCCCCCCCTTCACAAAGGAGGGAACTGAAGCTCAGAAACTATAGGTAAAGTGCCCCAGGCTAAGATTTCTTTCATTCAAAATTAGAATTAGAATCCAAATTCCTGACTTCTGCTCCTTCCAAACTAAGGCAGATTTTTCTCCTGGGCCACTGGAGGGGCACATGCATCCACATCTCTTAGCAAGAATGAGCATAGACCATGGGGTATCAGAGGGATGGTACTAACTTTCTGGTCTACCTCCATGATCTAGGATGACAGCCATTCCCCTGGAGATGAATAACGACAGTATTATGATTGCTATTGCTGTAGACAGGTTAGAAAACACAGGAGGAATCCCACTGGCACCCAGTGAAGACTGAGCAACCACACAGCCAATTTTGTTTTCTTTGCCTAGATCAAATGCATCCAGTCCCGGCCTTCTTTGTCCCTCCTCTGTATCTCCTGTCCTGTTTTCCCACCCTGCCTCTTAATCCCATTCTCTATTCCTTTTCTTTATCCCATGGCTTGTTTGCCTTCTTCCGTGCTCACTCAGCACCCTGCATTTAAGCTGATCAGTGGCTGCATGACCAGTTTGTTTCCCATTTCCCAACTGTTTGTGTGGTGCCCACCCTGTTTCCCACCTGCTGTCCAGAGAGAGCTGGATCCCCATTCTGGCCTGGGATGCCTGGGATGTGGGTTGGACTTGACATTTTCATGGGTGGAGCTCTGACCTCCCTTCCCTTTCTCAGGCCTGTTTATCTTATCTCCAGGAGGGGATGAGGATGAAGACGAATCTGGAGAGGAGAGGCTGCCATCCTGCTTTGACTACGTCATGCACTTCCTGACGGTCTTCTGGAAGGTGCTCTTTGCCTGTGTGCCCCCCACAGAGTACTGCCACGGCTGGGCCTGCTTCGTGGTCTCCATCCTCATTATTGGCATGCTCACCGCCATCATCGGGGACCTGGCCTCTCACTTCGGCTGCACCATCGGGCTCAAGGATTCGGTCACAGCTGTTGTTTTTGTGGCATTCGGCACCTCTGTGCCAGGTGAGAGTGAGGAGTGCTTAAGTTTGCAGGGAGGATGTCCCCTCATTTAAATGACCCCTACACTCTGCCTAATCTCAGATCAGAAACAGCAGGCCCTGTGGGTCACAAACAATTCACATGGCCAATCCCTGCCCTGCTCATCCAAGCCTTACTAGACAGGGGAAACTGAGGCCTACCAAGTATATGGTACCTAACCAAGTGAGTGGCCCGATTTCTTAGCCTTCATGTTATATTAATAAGATACACGCAATGTAATTAAATAAATAGAATAACGCCCTTCCATTTGCCTTCGGCAGCCTATGAGAGTTTAAAGATTAGCCTGCTCACAGATGTCCCCATAAAGATACCTACAATCCTTGTTGGCCTCCCTTGCTCCTGTGGTCACCTTTGAAGTCAAAGCGTCTCCTATCAGAACTGGCATGAGAACCTTAGTGGGATTTGTCCTTTAGTGTGAGGAATTCCATGCTGTTTATCTTCTTCTAAGCATCCAAAGGCAAACCGCAGTAACTATTCATTAATTCGTTTAGTAGACTAATGTTGACTGAGCTCTCAAGATGCCTGGTACGGTGTTGTGCTGGTTGCAGATCTATTATGTGAGTCAAGGCAGACATGTTTCCTCCTCAGCCCTTAGCTAAAAAAAAAAATCTAGCAAAGGAGACTAGACCCAACTAATTAAAATCCATCTTAATAATTCCTATGAAGTAAAGGTGTCAAACAGGAAACCTTGAGTTAAGCTGAGTCAGGGCAGGTCCTATGGAAACCATGCCTGAATGACAAATACTAAGTAGCAGGTATTAGGCCAGGCTCCCTACTTAACTCAATCTGGGTTTCTACGGCATTTGAACTCTGACCTTTTGCTAGCTTCAAGTATTTGTACTAAATCTCACCAGGCAAAGGTCTCCAGGGTGAATCTGGGGCATCCGTCACCGTAACAAAGAAGGATACCCTTCCAGAGGTCAATTCTAAGTATTAAGTTCTTCAGTGTGGCTATGACAGAAATCCCAAGAGAAAAACTTAAAGACGGAAGAATCCATTTTATTCACAGTTTTGGGGTGTCAGCACAACATGTCATGGAAGGATACGATGGAGAAAAGCAATTCATATCTTGCTTGACAAGAAACAAAGAATGTGGTAAAAGGCCCAAGGCAAGCTATTATCCCCCAAGAAATGTTCCCCAGTGAGATACCTGCCCCAACTAGGTCCCTCTTGCCTTTCAGTGCCTCCTAATAATGTCACTGAATTATGACTTCATTAGTGAATGTGTCCATTCCTTGACTCATAGCCCTTAGGATCTAATAATCTCTGGAAACTTCATCACAGACACACCCACAGATACCATTCGACCAATCCCCATCTAACCAAGTTAATACTCTAAATGAATCATCACACTATACCCACAGCACATTTCAGGAAATCTTTCTTCTAAAATCCCAGCTCAGACTGGGGGGCTGAGAGAACTGCTTTATGAATTAGTGATGTCAGAAATCTGGCTATTATAGAAGTGAGTCTGCTGTTAAGAAATCAAATGGTGCCAGGAGCCTTGCAGGTGAGATGCCCTGTGCTCACTGCTCCCCAGGCCTTGACATGCCTCAGCCATCAGAGGGAAAGGGGCAGATGTGAGGGGGAAAGACATATGGGGAAAATAACCAGGGATAGATAAGAGCCAACCTGAAAAATTATAGTTAAGATAGACCAAGACACTTTCCCTGGGAGATCCAGGAAACTTGGCAACAGTGAGATATCAGGATATACTGCATAGGGGCATAGTTTAAGGTATTTCCAAGACCCAAAAATTGGTCCAGAAAGCACATGACGACACCGGGGCTTTCAGAAGAATATGCTATGGTTCATATCTCTGATTGCATGGCTCTTGATGAAACTCTTTGGCTGTGGGAGGATACTATGAAAAGGATTCTTCCACAGGAATTCTAGAGTCAAGTCTTTAGCTAACTTAAGGACCTTCTGTAGATGCCTTAGCCCTTATTTTCCTGAGCACATGGGCATCGTTCAGTCGCCGTCGAGGTTACGTGAGTGCATGACCCACATGACAGTGGCAACCTGCTTCCAGGGATGTGAAAGTTCCTTGGGTAGATGTTATGAATTATTTCTTTGCTAAAAACAGAGTCAGTGGGGAACGATATGCCTGATAGGTAAATATTGGGATGGGAATAGCTCGTAGAAAGCTTCAGATACCTACAGATGAGGACTAGGAAACCCTGACCCATATTGGATGCACTCAAGGCCACACAGCTCAAGAGTAGCAGAGCTGGAAGTGGTCCCTTTGCCCATGCTGCCAAGCTGCCTATAAAGGATGCTCATAAGGCCCCGCTCAGCCCATCCTCCCACAGCTCCCATTTGTCTCTGTCCTTTTCCAGATACATTTGCCAGCAAAGCCGCTGCCCTGCAGGACGTGTATGCAGATGCTTCCATTGGCAACGTCACAGGCAGTAATGCCGTCAATGTCTTCCTGGGTATTGGTTTGGCCTGGTCCGTGGCCGCCATCTACTGGGCCATGCAGGGACAGGAGTTCCATGTGTCCGCTGGCACTCTGGCCTTCTCGGTCACTCTTTTCACCATCTTTGCATTTGTCTGCCTCAGTGTGCTCTTGTATCGTCGGCGGCCCCATCTGGGCGGGGAGCTCGGAGGTCCTCGTGGCTGCAAGCTTGCCACGACATGGCTCTTTGTGAGCCTATGGCTCCTCTACATACTATTTGCCACGCTGGAGGCCTACTGCTACATCAAGGGGTTCTGAACCGCCGGAACAAGACCGCCACAGGGCAGACCTGGGACTTCTCCTGAGAGAAGGACGCATCCTCACCAACCTTCCCAGGTTACTCATCCCTGGAGCAGACACATCGGGACCCGAGCCCCAGGAACTTCACCTGACCTTGGCCCTGGCACTGCACAGAAAGGGCAAAACTTAACCAATCCAATAAACTGGAGAAGGCATCCACTGTCCAAAGTATTTAATTAAAAACAAACCAACAACAGCAAAAAATCCACCTCTCCCCATCCTGCCACTCACAGCCCTGAGCGTCCCCTTCTATCCCACCACCCAACTATTCCTTTGACTCTAGTTCCCCACAAGGGGCAGGATCTGCCCTGTCTCCAGCAAGATGCATCAAGACTCCCTCACTCAGCTGTCAGGGTATGAGAAGGAGCCATCTGGACAATGGCTGCCTTGGGATGCTCTCTTCACCTGGTCGTCATTGTAGTCATTTTCATTCTCCTACCAGGTTATTGTCTTGTCTTCTCTTCCTGAAGTTAGTGACAAAGGACCCTGAAGGAATTCCAAATCTGAGTGACAGACACCCTCCCACTCTCATCAGGCCGCTGCCATCTCTTGGCTCCAACTCAGGGCATAGGAGGAGCTTCATTCTTCGTGCATTGACATCAAAGCCAAACCACAGAGGAATCACCTTCTTCTCAGTGGAAGCCATTCTACGTCTCTGTGCTGCACCTGTGTGTGTGTGTGCCCTCCCACAAAGAGACTTCAGAGCAGAGATAAGAGTGTTCCAGGCTGACCAAGGGCACCCGGGGACACACGGGGAACACCTCTCCAATGTTTCTGAGTTTGTGTCTGAGGTGGGGGAGAAGAGGGTCTTCAACTGGGGAGGTCTCTAAGGGAGTGTGTCTCTAAGGGTCTCTTAAAGTGTCAGTGATTGGGGGCATGGCAGCGTCACCACCCCTCCCTGGCTGATGTGCCATACTCCGAGGGCTGAAGAGGTGGCTTGAAATGAATTTGGAGGCTTGTAAGAGAACAGGGGCTTCCTTCCCCCTCTCCTGGCCTTCAGGCCACTTTTGAAAGCATGTTCATTGGATGGGGACCGGAATCCTTCATTTCCCCCATGTTCCTGCTTGTTTTTAAACCGCATAAAGCTCCCTCTTCCCAGACTGTGGGGCATTTCTTATGCCCTGCCCCCAAGGGATCCAAGTCACCACATTGCCAAAGAATCCAGGCTTCTAGAAAACAAGAACTGACACGCTGACACCCCACCTCCCAGACCTTTCCCCTGTGTGTTTTGAAAAGACCTGGCTTTAAATCACACACACACACACACACACACACACACACACACACACACACACTACAAAACTGCCCACGGGTCTTGAGGCTTTCTGCATTGACATAAATACATTTTCTAAGAGAGAAAGACAAAATTAAAACGACACCTGTTTAATTTTAAACAGATTTTTTAAAAAGAAAATAAAAAATAAAACAATGCTCGTGTCCTAAGCTGTGTTGACAGTTGCCGGTGGAAATGTTGGGTTGGTTCAAAAAAAAATAATAAAAATAAAATAAAAGGTCTACTTATATGTCTCTACACACAGCCTGCTTTCCCCCTGTGTTTCTTCAATGAGTGGTCCAGGGGCCACCTTGGGTATCTGCTGAGGCAGATGCAATTGAACTGAAGGTATTGTCTCCTATCACACACAAGGACTAATATGCTAGACATAGTATTTTTTTTAAACAAAAAAAGTTCATGGAAATGATATCTGTCACAGCCAGACTTCAGGAAGCAGGAGGACGTAGGTCATGTGGGTTGTGTAGATAGCAGCAAGGAAACGTTTTGTACAAGAAGGGAAGGGCAGGGAAAGACTGACTAGAAAGACATACTTAGCCAGGGCTCCTTACACAGAGACTCAGAGTCATGTCTGTTTGCTCAGGACTCACTCAAAACTCCTACTGTGTGCACCTCCCATGTGTTCAGTTACATTCTGGTGACACAATGAAGACTTAGTCCTTGACCATAAGAAGGTCACAGTGGAGAAGATGAAGTAAAATTTCTTTTAACACAGTGTTTTGGGTTCTAGGAAATAGGAACCAATGAAAATGGTTCTCGAAACAGAGAGGGGCGTGCACTGGGATGCCTGGTGGGGGAGGGGTTTGTGGAACTCAGATCGGGGGACCTGAGGAACCAAGACTACCTTCCCTGTCTGCCATTCATGTGTTCTCTCCAGTTCTTGCCTCTCTGTGTGTGTAGCCCTTCCCCTCCTCTGGTCTGCTCATCCCATCGTCCAGCTCAGTTGACAGCCCTAATATGATTTCATGGCCTCACAACCCCACTCCACAGAACTAACTGGAGCTTTCTGTTGGAGATCTGGGAGCAAATTTGCAACTGAGAGAATGCAATTAATTGCTAGTACCCAGAGCAGTATTTCTAGAAGGCAGAGACCTTTGTAGAAGGCGGTGTTGGTGAGTGTGTGCAAGCATGCATGTGTGCGTGTGTGCATGTGTGTGTGTGTCTGTGTGTGTGTCTGTGTGTCTCTGTGTGTGCTTGTGTGTGTCTGTATGTGTGTGTGTGTCCATGTACACACAGGCACACATGTGAAGAGGTGGGGGAAGCGCATGTGGCTGGGTAGCTATGGACTGAATCCATTCCAGGCCCAAACAAGACAGAGAACATAAGACAGAGAACACAAGGATGTAGAAATTACACTGCAGATCAGTGACCCTTCCTAAGCTGAGCAGGACGAGAAGCTTCTAGAGCTTGTGATCAGGTGCAAATGAAAACGGCCCTGGGCCACGGGTGCTCAGAAGCATGGCATGGACAGAGGGCCACAGAACACAGCCGTCAAATTACTGACTTGGCCTAGAAGAATGGAGAAGGACCTCACAGAGAATGAGACCTTGAGACAAAAATAAATGGCAATTTATTTTGGTGAGAGGACTCAGCATCTAGAAGACAGACAAAAAGAAGCAGCGTGCCCAAAGGCAGAGGATCAGATGGGACCACCAGTAGAGTTCAAGAAGGGGGAAAGGCAGGCGGATGCTAGCTATGGCCTGCTTGTGTATCTAAGAAAGGTTTAGGTCAGGGAGGTCTTGTGTTGAAGGCAAAAGAAAAGGAATGGAAAGAAAGTCCCACCACTGCAAAAATGAATAAATAAATACCACTTCGCTTTCTGCATTGCAGAGCTCTGTCCTTGCCTAGGTTTAAATTTCTGGCCAAACTGGGGCTAAGAAAAGAAGATTTGAGAACGCAAGTCCTGCAAGGAGGTGATAACTAGGCAACAATAGGTAGGTAGGTAGGTAGGTAGGTAGGTAGGTAGGTAGGTAGGTAGGTAGGAGAAAGAGATGGACAGGGAGAGGGAGGGAGAGAGGAAGATCTGGGCTAAAAGATCTATTCCATTGTTCCATGTTATTGCTAATTAAGAATGAAGATAAAAGTGTTTTTAAGCTGATTCCATGGGAGAGACTAAAACATGAATGCCTTCTGTGCACATCTCTCCTTTGCTTTGAGTCATTTCTAGATCAACCAGGCTTGGTACTTTATTGAGAATGAAGTAGATGAACCCTAATCAATGTGGAGGAGGGGTGAGGATGGTGTCCAGAGAGAGGAAGGACCTTAGTCTGAGTCTCGACACCAACAACTAGGTCCCTGGATTGAGTGACACACCTCTAGGCTCACAGCCTCTGAAAACTTCTAAAGCCAATTACTTCCAGCATTAATGTTGAGATTCCAGAGCATGTGCACAAGGGGGTGGGATGCACAGGGTGATATATGCAAACCACCTGACAGCCATAACCAACAATGAATCGGTATGAAGGTGACATTGCCAGCCAGAGTGCACAAACTGAGCCACAACCTTCCCCATCTCTTTATCTCATTTATTTTCAGGACATAATAGCTACCATAATAAATCAACCCCAAGACTTCAATAGTTTAAGAGAACATGAAGTGCACTCCTCATTTATGTAATGATCTAAGGATTCTTGGTCAGCAAGTGGCTTCCTTCCACATGATGATTCAGGGACTTGGTGTCTTTCATTTTATAACTTCTACTTTCTGCATGTCTTCTCCATTCATCTCAGGTAAAAAGTAAATTGGAGGTGATACACACACACACACACACACACACACACACACACACACACACACACCTAACTGCCTTAGCTTCTAAGTCATATCACATTTGCCCACATCCAATTAGTAAAAGCTAGTCACTTTTACTCTTTCAAATGCAAAGACACTGTGACATATAGTCCTTAGTTGGGCAGTCACTCTCTTGTAACCTCTCTAAACTGCAAAGGATCTTTGGTTGTAAATGATTGCCTTGCCACAATGCCTTCGCGATTAAGGAGAGATATTTTAATATTAATACCCAAGAACAATCTGACCTACGTCTGTACAGTTTTCAGAGCCTTTAATATACATCATTTGTGATAAGAGCTAGAAGAGGTAGATACTATTCTTTTCTGTCAAGGGTGTTACAAGTGGTTATATGATTACCCTGGAGCTCACAGACAGTACGGCTCAGGCAGAAACACAGGTCTGATTCCAAATTTTGCTCAGCATGCCTGTCCTAGAATATCATGACCTCTTGTAGCAAACACCAGAACAAAGGATGGTAAGAGACTAGAATCTTAGGAGGCTGAATGTAGCCAGTGAAAGAAGCCCACAGAGAGGCAGCCAGTTACCAATTGGGAGCACAAGAGAAACCAGCCAGCAGTTAGTTCTCCGGGCTGTCCACAATGTCTTCTCACCTACCTCGTCCTCATGCTTCCTGAATGAAGAGCTGGATGGGGTGGCGTACCTGCAAGGCTCCGGGGCAGACCTGGAAATTTTCACTTTGATGAAATGATTTGTATTGATAATTAAAGATGGAGAAAGGATTCCCAAGACATCCATTAGAACAATGGTCTTCAAAAGGATTCCTGGAAAACTACCCTGGCAAATATGCCACATGACAGTCAGAGGAGCGTGTCTTAGTCTGTTCAGTGCTGCTATAATAAAATTTGTGGGTCTGAATATTTTATATGGAAGTATTTAGCTCATGTTTCTATTGGTTGAAGACCGTGGTGCTGGTACCTACTTTTAGCTTCTACGGAGGGATTTATCATGAGTCACAACATGGCTGAGAAACAGATGGGCACGTGCCAAGTATAAGAAAGAAGCAACAGAGGAAACAAAAGAACTGACTCACATTGTAACAACCCATTCCCCCCAAAACTACCACAGGGACCACACTGATAGAGTCATGATAGAGCACCCACAGTTCAATTACTTCTTGAAGGGCCGATAAACACTCACTCAACTCTGTTATGTTAAGAATGAAGCCTCATTTATGTGCTACAGTGTAGCTCAGTGGTAGAGCACTTCTCTAACATGTGTGACTGCCTGAGTTCAAGGCTCACCAGAAAAAAAAAAAAAGCATTTTGGAAGACAGGTCATATACAAGATCCAAACCATTAAAGAGAGACTCAGACTGACCTTATAAAAAGTGAATTTAGCATTTTCTAATAAACATAGAGCTTCTTTCTTTTATTATTACACATTTATTTAAGCACAATATATATATTATGTATGTAGCATATAATGTGTTGCATATATTGATGTGTGAATATACTGAAATTATTTTAATCAAGCTAACTCATATATACACACATGATATATATGTATATGTGTATGTATATGCCACATTTATATGTATAGGTGTATCACCTCATATAATCACCCTTTGGTAGAGTAAAAATGTTTCATGTCTGCTCACAGGAAATTTGAAGCTTATGTTCCACACACTATTAATGGTGGCCACCATGCTGTGTCTTAGCAACGTAGAACCTTTGCATCTCATAACTGTCCATTTGGACCCTTTAACCAGCATCTCCCTGTCCCCCTGAACCCCACCATTGATAGAACCCTTATAATTTTCTGTCCCATGAATCTGACTTTTTAGGGACATTCCATATATAAATGAGATCATGCACCATTTGTCTTTCGGTGCCTGGCTTATTTCACTTAGCCTAATTTCTTTTAGGTTCCTCCACATTGTACACAACAAGGTTTCCTATTTTTTAAGGCTGAGTAATTGTTTCAGCTTTGATTCTGTCTGTGATAAAATACTCTAAAAATGAATTTAGGGGAGAAAGGTGTTTAATTCAGTTTATAACTTCAGATTACAGCCCATCATTGTGTAGAAGTCAGGGCAGGAACTTCAAATATCTAGTTCTTATTACATCCAAAGTCAAGAGCAGAGAGAAAAATTCATAATGCCCGCTCGCTCACTCACTCACTCGCTTGCTTGTGCTCAGCCTGATTTCCCCATTTTTGTACAGTTTAGGAGCCCTGCCTGAGAAATGGTGCTGCCTACAGTGGGCTGGGTCTTCTCACATCAATTAACATAACTAGGGACGTTTGGCTACTCTTTTCCAAGGGAATTCTAGGTTGTGTCAAGTTGACAATTAAAGCTAACCACCACAGTAATAGTCCACTAGTTAATTTGTTTTTGTTTTTTTTAAAATTCAACAACATGTGTAGCTTGTAGTTTTGCTACCCCGCTTTAAGCCCGAGTGGACCATGCTACCAGCCCCTGCCCAGAGAATATTGGATCCTTAGTTGTTGAATTTCAACTTGCCTTCTTGGCTCAGTTACTGGGTGCTTCTAAGCTACCACGGAGAGTGTGCCCTTCCTAATACTCTTAGCTTAACACTCTAAATTTTCCCTCAACTTTAGTTGCTCAACATTTGTCCCAGCTCAACACTCTAATCTCCCACCTGCCTATGGTGCCTATGGTTGTTCCGCCCAAGATCTCATATGGCTAGTCCTTTTTTCCCCTCTGAAGCATGGTGAAATCTTGCTTCCACTCCTGCATCTCTCAGTCTCTCCCTGCAGGCCTGGAAATCCTGCCTCTTTCTTTCCTCCCAACAATTGGACCCTGGCATCTTTACAGATAGATCAAGAACCAATTGGAGAACAGGACCTTAGCATCAGCACCACCCTTTACAAACATGCACTTAGGCTGTTTCTATCCTTTGGATATTGTGACGTATCTTACAATGGATATAGGTACAAGGTGTCTCTTTGGATTCAGATGCCTTTTCACTGCTATGTGCTCAGAAAAAGGATGCTGTTCTTCCTGAAACTTTTTGGTAAGGGCTTGATCCAATGTCAACTAGTTTGGTACCTCAGAATGTTTATATTCTGGCTTTTGATCTTAGTTCTTTCTTCTGGGTCATGAGTTCATTCTAACTTCTACCTCATTGGGAGCTGTTTGTCTCTCTGCCATCTCTTCTACAACTGCTTGACAGTAGACTTGCTTTTATACTTCATGGTAGCTATTTATTCTTTCATTATGTACTATGAAAAAAAGTACAACCTCCAATTCTCCTGCCATTTCATGCTTTGATATATGGACAAGCATCATCATGGCTCATATGGTCCATCAAATTACTGAGAACACAGACCATTATGGATGTTGTCTGGCATGCCTTTATGTGGGATGCTAATATTCACACTATGGGCCTCATTTCTCCTGTTCCCCAAATTTCCTCAAAATTTAGTCCGTTTTCTATTTCTGTTACTAAATGCCATTGGCCGGATATTTTATAAATAAAAAAGAATGTCTCACACTAATGAGACTAGGAAGTCCAAGGGTAAAGGACCCTAACTGATGGGAGCCTTCTTACTGGTGGGAACATATGCAGAGTACTAAGGTGACACAGGGCATCACACAGGAAACAGTAAAAACCTATTCTCTTCTATCCTTCTGCTTCTGATAAGGCTGCTAACACACTTACAGATGCTTCTACTGCTAACATCGAATCCCAAGCAATTCCAAGAGGCTCCACTCCAGATAGCATGGATAACATAACTCTGAGGATTGTGCTTCAACATGTGTTTTGGAAGAGACAAACACCTAGACCATAGAGTTTTGCCACTTACCAAGCCATTAATATTAGTTAATAATTAGATCCATAATTCAAGCCATGTAGGTATCAGAAGACATATAGTTGTCTAAAGGTCTGTCCACTGAGAAAATTTCCATCCATCACCTTCTTTGAGAGTGTGTCTTGAGTTATTTTGACAGGTTGAAACATCATGACCAAAAGCAAGTTCCAAAGGAAAGTGTTTCTTTGGCTTATGCTTCTGAGTTATAATCCATCAAGGAAAGATGATTGGCCAGAAACTCAAGCAGGACAGAAAAGGCAGGAGCTGATGCAGAGGCCATGGAGAGATGCTGCTTACTAGCTTGCTCCTCATGGCTTGCTCAGCCCACTCTCTTATAGAACCTAGGACCACCAGCCCAAGGATGGCACCATCCACAATAGGCTGGGCCCTCCTCCATGAATCACTAATTAAGAAAATACCCTATAACTGGGTCTTATGGGGGCTTTTTTTTCTCTCTCTCAATTGAGATTCCCTCCTTTCAGATGACTCTAGCTTGTGTCAAATTAACATAAAACTAGCCAGGACAGAGGGTCATTCCTGAGCAGTGCTAGAGCACGACACTGTCCAGGTCTAAATGGAGCTGGTTGGCACACTGCACAGAGGCATTTTGAATTAAGCTCAAAGAGTGTCTCAGACAGAGGGAATACAGCTGCAGATATAATCAGTTACCATGAGCATCTTAGCCAAGTGTTTATGTAACCTACAGATGCATTCTTGACCTGACTAAGCTGTTCCCTCTGTATCTCTTTGACTTGATGATGGGGTGCTGTTGTGCAAGTTCAGCCTTATAGCTTGTTGGGGAAGGTACAAAGTTCCACATGGGTAATTTAAATAGCCCGATTTCAGTCCTTCCCCACCAATGTCCTTACAACTCCCCAAAGTATTGTATTATATACTGAGTGCTGTAGTCATACTGCCTTTCGGTTTCCATCTATGTCCCTGTCTTCTCCAGAGCTATAGGAGAAACATTCTAAAAGCAGTGGGACCACCAGCTCGTCACAAGTCACAGCTGCAAGTTTGTCACCTCGTGTTCCAGCTGGACTCCATGCTGCTGCTGCCACCACCACCACCACCAACAACATGCAGCAGAGTTGGTGGCCAGCCTCGTCTACACACTGAAGGGGCATGGGGGTGAAGAGCTAAGACAAGAAACAGCTGAAGATCAGCCTGCCTTTCCAGTTTTGGGCAGGGCTTCAGTGAGCGAAGTTCCATGAATGGAAACCCTATCAGAGAGTCAGGCTGCAGCCGCAATAGAAAAGCAGAAGCAGGGGCCCTAGATCAAAATGGACATGGATACCATGAATACATGGTATATTCACATGGGAAGATATAGAAAGGTCACACCAAAACTGAACTGGCCGAATCAATGAGGAAGGATTAAACAATGGGGAGGTTTACTCCAGGACCTGACATGTGCTCCATATAAGCTCTAACAGAGGGCCCCTAGTACAATGGGAAATAGAATAAGCATTAAACTGAGATGTGGCTACAATAAACACAGAAGGATACTGCTCAGAGACCCTCATGGCTTCTCTCCTTTTTCCTCCTTCTGACTCCATCATGAAGAACAGTTATAAACCAGTGGAGTGACTTGGAGCCAGACCACTGTTCCACTGTGTTGTAACAGTCATGGACCAAGACACTGTGCTAGGGCAGAGAGGGGAGGGAGACTAAAGCAAGTTGCATATTGAGTTGCATGATTGATTGGAACTGAGCTTGTGAAACAGCCTTGACTCTCATTAATGGAAGATGATTCAATAGGGCATGGGTCAAACTAATGATTACAGAAGTCACAAGGTTCTCACATGCATAGCACAGGGCACTGGGATGTCTCAGCCAGCTATTCTCCTCCAATGTTACCTGAACCTGCTCTTTCCCCTCCAACTTCTCTTCTCCTGCCCACACTGTGAGGGTGGCAGCGTTCCTACAGGGCATCCGATACAGTCTCTAGGTGGGGTGCTGACTTCTCACAGAAGGGAAACTGGTATTCACCTCCCCACTTTGCTGAGCAAGGGGAATGGTGGTTGTTATGAACATGCCACATTTGTCAGAAGCCATGGGCAAAATGCATTGCACAAAATGGAATAAGCAAGTTTCTTTACTCTTAGACAGTACACACACTGCCCAGTTAAAATCACACTAAGATAATCTACATCATAATAGTCGAGAGTTTTTACAAAATACTCCTGATTCTATTTCTTCACTGTTGTATAGTCGGGTGGGGCCGTGTGACCCCTTTAGTCACTGGAACATGAGCAATATGACTGTGGGGCTTAGTTTTTGTCAACATGATACAAACCTAGGACATATCTAGGCAGAAGGAATGTCAACTGAGTTATTGCCTCCATAAGTTTGGCAATCCCGGGGGAGCATTGTCTTGATTGACGATCAATGTAGGAGGACCCAGGCCACTGTGGGCAGTGCCACTTTCATTGGCAGATGGCCCTGGGTTGTATATGAAAAGTAACTGAGCAAACCAGGGGAGAGAGCCAGTGAGCAGTGTTCCCCCATTTTTGCCTCTTCTCCTGCTTCCAGCTCTTGTCCCCAATTCCCTTTGTGATAGACTCTATTTGGAACATGTAATCCAGATAAATTCTTTCCTCCCCAAGTTGGTAATATATTTCATTCTGAATAGGCACCAGAGTGCAATTTACCACATTTCTCTTTCTTTGCTTCCATAATCAAGAGGGAAGGAGTCTTCCTTGACATGGATCCCTAATAAGGACAGTACAAAGAAGTGCCCCAGCTGACACTAAGTCTAGGTTATCTCTTTGTGTTTTAGCCACCGAAGTCATGAGGGGTGAACTGTATTGCAGCTCATCCTGGTCTCTCCTGATTGAGTTATATCAGCAGTGTGATACCTGTTTACTACCTTGTAGACAGGCAGTACCCCCGTGCATAGCACTCCCTTGTATCAAGTGTGCAGATTACTAAAAGATAGCCTTGAGTTTGGGAACAGGCTCCGCTTACCACATACAGGATCATCAACCATTAACTAGAATCAATAGTCCTGTTAAGAGGATCTGGACAAAGGGTTTTCCTGGAATCTATCCTATTAAGGAGGAGATGGTGCAGAGCAAAGGGAGTGCTAAGGTCACATTGTTAAGGTGGCTGCCAGATGTAGAAGTAGCACACAGAAAGGATTGTTCAGGTTGATCTGTCCTTTGTTGATGAGAAATGACAAGAGACCACTGGCTGGCTTACCCAGCAAAGGAAGTATTAGACAGGATGTGACCAAAGTTAGGGCTTTTTTAGTTTAAAAAAAAAAAGTTGCAGAAGACATACAGATCTGTGGTGAAGGGTTGAAGGTCTTGGTGGTACTTCATGAAAGATCTAACTTCTCATTCCCCTGCTTGTTCAGCAAAAACAGGTCAAGCCTCCTGGGAAAGATTTGAACCTCATTAATGGGATAGCCATGATCTTACAGATCAGTTAGAAGCTTTGGAGATACTTGGCCAGAAAGATAACTTAGCTACCTCTCTGCATTGTTTGTTATTTTGATTTTGTGTGTTTGTCTGTCGGTCTGTCTATCCATCTACCCATCTATCTTTCCTCAAAGGTGTTGTGGCTGTGTTTCACCCTCTTGGGAAGCAGATATTATATCACTGGAGCCCCTGGGACCTGGGACCCCAATCCTCTATCAACACTCGATGGTCCTGAAAAGATGCCAGCTCTGTGGCCTCTTAGACCTCTTTGCTGAATGCATTCCCAAAGTTCCCTCCTTGTGAAAGCGGTACATGGCTCTGAGCCCCGAGGTGAGGCAAAGACAGAACGGACCTGTCTTGTGCTGTATCCTTGACTCTTGATGCAGCTGTCTGGGGAAAAAAACAGAGGAGCAAGGGGTAGGAATGAGAGTCCACTCTGCTGCCAAAAGTGAGCTCCCATGGCCCCTCTCTATACTCTATGCTGGAGGTCAAATCAACTCTGACTCCTCCTGGGCTTCCTGCACGGGAAGTGCTAACCACACTTCTCTGAAGCCTTGCTGGCAGTCTTCTACAAAATAGTGGCTTTAAGTAAGATTTAACTGCTGCGAATGACAATGAACTCCCTCCAATGCAGCTCAGTCCTAAGGTACAGGATACAGAAGCTGCTGTTCTGATGCCCCCAGGAAGGCAGCCATGGAATCAGCAGTGCTCAGGGCTTGAGGTCAGAAAATCTGAAGACAAGAGGACCCCTTAGTCTACTTTCTCCAGACCTGGCAACCACTTTGCCCCTCTTCCTAGGCCTGAATCTATACTTAGAACCTGGAACAATGCAGTCTGGTCACTGACCCATGACAGTGTCCATCAGTGTACAGCAAACCAGCTATCCCCACTGCCTCAAAACAGAAGCTTCAGTTCTGAAACTGGGAGGAATTTGATGAGGTACGAGATGATGAGGGACTATGTGACCTGGCAAATGCTAAGATCCTTCTCCAGGGAAGTCTTGTGGGAGAAAAGTTTGGGCAAAGGGAGAATTTAAAAAAATATCTTCTGTGTACCCTCAGAGGACAAACTGCAGCCAGAAGAATCAGGAAAAGCTGGGTAATTAACAAAGGTCATTTCCAAGGACAGCCCTGAAGGGAGAGAGGATGAAAGGAAAGGTCCTACTCGCAGGAGACTCAGGTTCCTGGCCCCTATCCTGGCCATGTTGTCAACCCCCATCCCAAAGTCCTCTGCTCTGCAGGGTTTGCCAGCTCAGAAGTGGTGCCACACAGTGCCAGGCAGAACTGAAACGTGAGCTGGGCAAACCTGACTGAGGGCCAGAGGGTCATCTTTCCACCTGCGTTCCAGCCCCAGGGTCCAGATCATGATTAACACAGCTATGCCCACCAGGCTGAGCTTGTCAGAGCTCCTTCCCAATGTTCTACCAGCTCCATTCCAGGTGCAGCTTGAGAGGAGGGCCCCAGAATGAGTATACTTTGGGGTTTCTGTGCGGGTGAAGGTCAGAGGGAGAATTAAGGTATACACACTAGCAGTTAAGGGCCAAGAGGACCCGGGGCATCTTCCTAGGAAGTACACACCCCAAGGACCACTGTGTTCCCTGCTGGTGTCTCACTAAAAGCAACCTAGACTTTCCAGGATCAGCGCTTGAGCACTTAGACCAGGAAAACCATGAAACCTTCTAGGAAATGGGGCCTCTCCTTCAGAGAAGGCCACCCAAAGAAAGAGGCACCAGCTGCCCAAGTTTACCCATTTTTATTTTTTATAAAACAAGCTACAAATACTTTTTCTTGCTCCCGCCTCCCCAAGGGAAAACCACACAGCACAGCCTACGCCCATCTGTGAGAGAGAAGTTGGCTGGTCAGATTCTAAACTCCTACATAAAGGTGGCTTCTCTGTGCACATTTCCTTCTGGCCAGGAAATGGGACTGGAGTCTGCTGGGAGGGCCATCCAGCTCCAGCCTGCTGCGTGCGGTGTTTCTGTTCAAGGCTCCAAGAGAAGGTGTTCTTCCCACCTTACCATGCAGGACAGGGTTACTGGTCATCATGGGACAGCATGTGTGACTTCCACCAGGACAGCGGGAACCTTCTGGAGCTGAGACTTCATCGAATCAAGCTCCGAGAAGGCTATGTTCCCCACATGTGGGCAGCATTATGTGGTCCATGCCTTCCAGACCCAAAATAGAGCAGGGTTTACCAGGGTGGATGCATTTACAGGATACTGAGATGGAAACCCAGGGAAGGCAGGTTGAGGAGAGCAAGCCAGCAAAAGAACCAGTCCTGGCCTCCCTCACTGCCATCATGGCTGACCATGGAAGAGCTGCTAAGTATCACTTGCTGCTCTGACTGAAGGACCTCTGAATCAGCATGTCACCTAGACAGAAAAAGTTGCTCATCTGCCCTGGTGCAATTCCGGTGACACTCTGTGCAAAAGCCTAGAGTTCCCTATAGCTGGATCATCGCTCCTATTCCTCTGAGGAAGCAGAAGTAAGGGACGCCACGTCAATTCAACAATTCTGGAAGTCCATGAGAAAAGCCAGAGGAATAAGAGCAACTCCGGGATTGGCCAACAAGGTGGCTGACCCAATCGGTGAGGATCCAAGAGATGGAGGGAGAGCACGAAAGTAAAACCTAGTTGGACTCTAGTGTTGGGAGCTACATGCTTGTGGAGGCTCTCTTGTGGGTTTGCAGAAGGGCTGGTTCAGGTCTTCAGTCCTCTTCACCATCTCCTCAGATGCCCAACACCTGCTGCTGCAGGAGAACCCTGCTGGTGCTGGGTGTCCTTTTCCTCACATGCTTGGGGTCTCACCTCTCATGTCCTACACGGGGGACATGCTAAACATGGGTAGAGATGTTTAAAGCAGCCAAATCCAGCCCCTTCAGGTAGAGATTGCTCCATTATTCACTGTAGACTGCCAAGGGATCTGGATAGCATGGACATGTGGGCCACCGGAGATCTGAAATCCATGCTGGCCAGCACAGGAACTGGGCTCCCCTCCTACCCAGCCAATGGCCAAGTGACTGGACTTTGACAGCTAATGGACCAGTACCCTCTTCCCACCAGAAGAAAACATGCTATCCACAGCACAAGCACAGGGCTCCCATCTATTCTCTCAGAGTCCATATACAGTGAAACTTGGGGAAGCTAAGGAGAGACCTGGACTGGGAGTCCAGAGGAAGTAGAAGGGAGGGACAAACAGCGATGTCGATGCCTGTACAAAAGATCTATACAATTTACATATATATTTATATACAGTATATAAATCTCTTTCTTCTCGACCCCGTCCCTCGCCCCCCCCAACCTAAAAGATGTCAGTAGCAGATCCAAAAAACCTTAACAATAAAAGAGAGAATAAACAGCTTTTCTTCCCTTTCCTGTTCCTGCTATGGTATTAGATAATTGGTGTTTACAAATGGAACCAGAAACAAACCACACACGTAAGAGTTATTAAAAGTGCAAACATGGCGGGCACCACTTATGTTACACAGACTGTGGCTGGGCCACGGGCAGCGCTGAGGGTTAGGTGTCTGACGGTCAGTCCTGTCTCCTCGGAGTTTCCATGGGCCTTTTGCTTTTTCCACTCTTTAGACAAGGCGTCCGACTGGGAGCGGGAAGGAGAGAGCAAAAAGAAAAAAGCGATGTGAGCCATTAGTGTACAAAATGTTCAGCTACGAAACTATCTGCATGAGGACAGCCTTTGCACAGCAGACATGGGCTAGGTCAGGCGCCAGTTGCCTAGATACTCAGATGTGCGTGCTTTACCCTCCTATCTTTTGCTACTCTGGGCAGCCCCCAGCATCCAGAGTCAGTTAGGAACTGTTAATTCCAGTGGAACTGTACAAACCCGGAGTCTGCCAGACACGCACAGGATGAAATCTGCTGAGTTCTGGTCAGGTCGTACTACCCTAGCCTGGAGGAAACAGCAGGTGTCTGGGACAGGTGCGGGTGACAGAATCCTTTCAGCACTGATGACATCTTCCTCAGATCCCCACCAGACTCAGAGTGGGGGCCTTTATGTGATGGTCTGGTCTATGGCTTGACTACTACACTCCCACGGTTTCTACAGGGGGTCCACCAAAGAGGGAAGTCCAGAAAGAAGGTCACTTACTGAACGGGTTTGTGCCTGCTCGTTTTCCCTGAGGGAAGCTGCCAAGGCTACCACCTGCAACAAATAGGAACATATGACATGGGAGAGGTCATGACCCAGACAGCTGGCAGAGCTCCTGTATCTGAGCCCCTGCCTGCTCTGCCCTCGGAACCGGAACGGATAAGAGTGGAAGAATGGGAGGGAGCCGGAAGTGGCGGGAGGGAGCCGGAAGTGGCATGGCTGTGCTTCCTGTTCTGGGGATGCCTACTGCCATGTTCTGCCTAATAAACCCACTGTCCACCAGCCCCTTTAAACAGCCTTTTTTCCCCCCTATAGTTAGGCTGGAGTGTCTCACTGGCTTATTGCTGCTGCTGCAGCTCCTGGTGTCATTGGCACTTTTTTTTTTTTTTTTTTTTGAGATAGCATTTCTCTCTATAGTCCAGGCTGAGCTTGAACTCAAATTGAATAGATGAGGCAGGCACCAATCGAAGAGAGAATAAACAAATTTTCTTCACTTTCCTTTCCCACTGTGGTATTGGAACCCACGCAGGACGCCTCTTTGAATCCCCTCAGCTGTTAGCTAAGAAGGGTTTTAATGGCTATTTATAACCTTCTTGGTTCTGGGTCTCCGAGTCCTGTAATGTCAGAGGTGGAAGGAACCTTAGTTCCTTCGCTTGCCAAATCTGGAGGCAAAGGCTCAGAGTGACTTACACAAGGTCCAAGACCTGGTTTGATAACACCCTCCCCTGTGCACAGGTCCTGATGCTCCCTCAGGACCTGATCCTGAAGGGAGAACATACTAGGAGCCGGGCCAGTTCCCTGTGCCTCTGAACATCGTTGGACCGAACCAGAAGATGGTATTAAGACAACATCTATGCTACATCTCTGCCTCCCAGGGGGCGGGGGGTTGGAGATTGTCTCCTGCTAAGTCCAGGATTACCTATGGATCCTATGATGACACAGCTCAGCCTCTCCCAATATTCCTTATGACCAAGAAAGACAAACTAAGGGTAGATGTTGGTATATCTAAGTTTGCAGGTGAGATCACAAATCCAGGAAGATAAGAGGAGCAGACCTAAGGCAGGCAGGTGAGCAAGGGCAGAGCCAGGCTGCCCAACCTCAGAGTCTACATTTACTCTGCTCCACTCCGCAGGTGCTGCCCTCAGGAGTAAACATGGAGATCCGTACATGGAAGAAGAAGGCCTATGGTGGCCCTGGCTCTGCTTCATCAGCTAAGAGCCAGAAAACAAAATGAAGAGACAGGAGCGCAACCCTGTACCTCAGCAAACCTATATAACAGGAGTGATATTATCCCCATTTAATGTGGCTAAAAACCCAGGATGGCACAGCATTCATGGGAGGAAGTAAACTCATTGCTGCTGTCATCCGCTGGACCCCGAGCTCCTGATCCTCAGAGGGAGAGGAGAAGACTGAGCCCAAGGAAAAGCTGGCGCTTCTGAGACACTGAGCCTCTCTCTGGTCCTCTGCTGCTTGCTGTACAGGGTAGAGACAGCAACCCTGACAAACTTGCTTTATGACTTGGAAAAGAACAATTACCGAGGCCCGGGCCTCCAAATGTCTGGCTTGCCATGCTGGTCAAAGGATTCAGCTCTCCAGTGAGAGTCATGGAAGACAAAAGAAGGGGTGCTCCTGTGGCATCTCCAGAAGTCGGGCCCCTCAAACCCAAAACTACACAGCCCAAGTCCCACATCTTCCCACTCACTTTGGGCCCCCATCTGGCATGCAAGTCCCTCTCAGGCCACCAGAGGGCACCACATAATACCAGATGACCTGTGCCTGAGCTCTCATATACCATCTTGCTTTCTGCCATTTGGAGCAAAGTGAGACCTTGAGGCTGCCAGCAAGCAGCACCTCTATCCCATGGGTATATTCCTCTGCTACTGATAGCTTTTGTGTGATCGCTGTGCATCTGGACTCTGTCCCGCCCATCACCTACTCTAAACTGTTAACTTCTCACTCCAAATCTCCAAGGTAGATACTACTACCTCCATTCGGCTGAGGAGGACATTGAAATCCAGAGAGGTGAGGAACCTTGTCAAATTACAGGGTTAGAACTGACAGAGCTTAACAGTCAGGTCTATCTGACTTCAGGGTCTCTGGTCATACCTGCATCCCTATTTCTGTCTAGACAGTTGTCCTCACCCCTCCCCTAGGTTTCTTCATAGTCCTCCATTCTCCTGCTAGCACCATATGCCTAGAAACAGACATCCTTGTCAGGGCACTGGCCACACAGCTCCCCACAGGTTCTATCTCTCTCCTCACAGAGTCCCAAAGTTACATCTGTGCCCCATTGCCCAGTATTTCTCTCTGGCCACTCTCTTGGCTTCCCCAGGCAATAAGTCTGGCCTGCTCACAAGAGACATTGTTCTTCACTCTAGGGTCATCCTCACGGAGGGCAAGGAAGCTAAACTATGAAGTCCTACTGATAAGGCAAGCAATGGCAGCACTGCTGCCCCATGCGTGCAAAGCACTGCTCCTCTGCTTAAACCAGACTCTAAAACATAGAACAACAGAAGGCTTTGGGCTCTAGGATCAGTGTGTTGTCTGGACAGAGGGATGGAAAGAAGAGTCCCATCGTACTCTCTATGGACTTGCCATCTACACAGGCAACCTCAACTCTAACTCATAACCTCTCTTCCTCCTACGTTTTACTTCACCACATTCCAACACACACACACACACACAGAGCATGTGCATGCATGTATAGTCATGCATACATAGATACATTTTAAGTCGGGCATAAAGGGCTGAGGAGATGGCCCAGCACTTAAGATCACTTGCTGCCATTGCAGAGAACCCAGGTTCAGTTCCCAGCATCCACATGGTGGCTCACAACTATCTGTAATTCCAGTTCCAACAGGCCCTCTTCTGGCCTCTGCAGGCACCAGGCACATACTTGGTGCACATAACGTAAATGGAGAGAAGCACTCATACACACACAAAAATAATTTTTAAAAACGGGCATAGATAAACACACGTGTGTACACACAGAGATAGAGATGCTGTCAGACAGGTACCCATGCAGGCATGCTCACAGCAATATGCTGAAGAGATGCATGCACAGATGCAGGCAGACCTGTCGCAGTCACATTTGCAGACACAGGTGCTTCAGCCAGACCCTCAATGACACTTTTTAAGTGAGAGGGTCAAGGTAGGGTTGGGCAAGAAACAGAAATTACCCCAGGAGTCTCTGGGAAAAAAAATATTCAGATGACTCGAATCTACAGCCTGCTCCTCACAGAATTTGGATTGGAGGGGCATCCAGGTGAGCACTGATTCTTAAATCCTGCATCCCAGATCACAGCTTCCTCTAGATGCTTCCTCTGGGTCCTGTGTGTTGGCTGAAGTGGTAGACAACTGGTCCCCAGCAAAGTTCCAGAGGGAGGATCCCTGAGTTCCATGGACCAAGTCACCACATTGTACCTTCCCTTGGCTTTAGTTGCTGTATGGACAGGTACTCGCAACACAAAAGGGGCATGGAATGGGCCAGGGTCAGGCCCCAGCAACTCCTCACTAAGTAGCAAGTGTTCCTGGGTAGGTCTGGGATGAGCACTACAGTCTCTGTCAAATATGACCGTCCCAATCCATTGGTTCCTCACTGCCTTTATAAAGCCTCCCACTTGAGTGAAGGGCTTTCTAGCCTTACCTTACCTCCTGCCACCTATAGTTGCTACAGCTCTCAAGAGCTCCAGTTTGTGAACCATGAGAAATTACATGCAGGACACGTCTAGGACTGTTCCAGAGAATTCCCTCACACACCCAAGCTTACTCTATATGGTGGATGGGCAATAAATCAGACGCACATAGTGCCCCTAAAAGCCTGTTGACAAAACCATCAGAGTCATTCTCACTACCTGCTTCCTTGAGGTATTATGTTGAGAAGTCCCAGTCCTTGTGCTATCCCTTGCATCCACATACCACACACAACACACATTCATACGCACACAGTCTAGATCGCAATCTGGAACTACACTGCTCTACTCCATGGACAAGATAAAAGATAAGCAATCTCTGCTAAGTTGAGCTATGGTGTGCGTGAGTCTATTCACTACTCGCAGTAGTCTTCTCTACCCTAACTAACATTCTGATAGTACTAATCACAAAGTACATGAATAACTCTCATGTCTTTTCGGTAGACTGTGTAAGAATAGGAACCTCACCAGTCAACCCCATGGCTGCAGCAGGCAGCTAGGCCCTGAATCACAGCCCACTCCCAATAAATGGCTGGTGAATACATGGGGGTCTAGGATCTCACTGCTCAGGGCATCCCTTGGTCCCTGTCCCTGGGTCTGACAGGCATACAGGGGATAGAACTCACCTTCTTTGCTAACACCCAGGCAGCCCTTCAGCTCAGGCAGTGAGATGACCTTATCCTTGTTCAGGTCGCAGTAGTCGGTGAAGCGCCGGGCACATTTCTTGGGCTTGGCTTTCTTCTTTACATAGCGCTTGAACGGCTTCATCTCCCGCTTGTTAATGTCATCGCTGCTGTTGCTATCCAGCTGGCTGAAGTACCAGTGTGCCACTCGCTCCTCCAGGGTGTGGCTGGGGTCTGGCTCTGAGAACCTGACCACGGACAGAAACCCCCACCCCAGAAAACACCACTCAGGATCTTGCAGGAATCACCTGCTTTGCTGTGATTCCCTCCCAAATGGCCAAACACCAGGGTACTCGATACGGTTAAGCATTTGCTCCCACCAACCTGTATTGAAGTTGGTTAATAATGAATCCGTGTTGGGGAATGAAGGTAGACCCTTGAAGAGAGATTAATTACCTTCTACAGATCCTGAGTCAGTTCTTATGGAAACGAATTAGCTCTTACAAGAGGAGGCTGCTGTGAAGCTATATCCACACACACCCATTTCCCTTCATCTCTGTGTGTATTTCCTACGTGTACTTTCTAGCATGAGTTAGCTGAAGCTGTAAGAGGCCCTCGCCAGAAGTCAAATGGATGCTGGCATGCTCTTGGACTTCCAGAATGTGAGCCAAAATAAAACTCTTCTCTATAAATTACTCAGCCTAGGATATTTTGTTACAGCAACAAAGACTAACCCAAGACAGGCTTCATGCTGGGCTACCAACCATCAGGTAGCAATAGCTCTTTCCTTAGGGGCATCCAAGTGATGTTATTTGCTGACCTGCCTGACCCTCTGAAATAGCCAGGATATTTCTAGTGTACATAGGCACTGGAGAGAAATTGTGTAGATTTAGTGGTCATCACACCCAGTGCCAGAACTGGAGATGTCAGCTTAGCCTCAGGCTGCTCACAGTCTAGGAGAAGCAGAACCCAAAATATAAAGGCTGGTAGATGAGATGTGTGATGCCCCTGACCTGTGGCTTTGTGCTTGTGCATAGAAGAGTAGTCCTTGGTCACGCTCACTTTATTCACTGAGACAGAGTCTCTCAGTTGAAGTCACAGCTCCCTGACACAGTTGATCTAGCTAGCCAGGTTACTCAGAATACTCAATGTCCACCTGCTGAGTGCTGGAGTTACAGGTGTGCTCCCAGAATTTACATTCACAGATGAGACCTAAGCTCTGTTCTTGTGTTTGCTGCTTGTTCTTTGCCTGTCAAACCATCTCCCCAGACCCAAACAGAGATCCTAAAGCAAGCATATTCTAAACCTGCTGGGGTGAGTCTCTAGAGTGTAAGGTTTCCAGTCAGGAGGACTGGGGTGGGTCTAGGAGATCACATAGTAACCAGAACCCCAGCTAATGCTTAGAGAAACTAGTGACGGCACCAGTCAGAATGGCTAAGATCAAAAATTCAGGGGACAGCAGATGCTGGCGAGGATGTGGAGAAAGAGGAACACTCCTCCATTGTTGGTGGGATTGCAAGCTTGTACAACCACTCTGGAAATCAGTCTGGCAGTTCCTCAGAAAAATGGACATAGTACTACCGGAGGATCCCGCAATACCTCTCCTGGGCATATATCCAGAAGATGTCCCAACCGTTAAGAAGGACACATGCTCCACTATGTTCATAGCAGCCTTATTTATAATAGCCAGAATCTGGAAAGAACCCAGATGCCCCTCAACAGAGGAATGGATACAGAAAATGTGGTACATTTACACAATGGAGTACTACTCAGCTATTAAAAAGAATGAATTTATGAAATTCCTAAGCAAATGGATGGACCTGGAGGGCATCATCCTGAGCGAGGTAACGCAATCACAAAGGAACTCGCACAATATGTACTCACTGATAAGTGGATATTAGCCCAGAAACTTAGGATACCCAAGATAGAAGATACAATTTGCTAAACGCATGAAACTCAAGAAGAACGAAGACCAAAGTGTGGACACTTTGCCCCTTCTTAGAAATGGGAACAAAACACCCATGGAAGGAGTTACAGAGACAAAATTTGGAGCTGTGACGAAAGGATGGACCATCTAGAGACTGCCATATCCAGGGATCCATCCCATAATCAGCTTCCAAACGCTGACACCATTGCATACACTAGCAAGATTTTGCTGAAAGGACCCAGATATAGCTGTCTCTTGTGAGACTATACCAGGGCCTAGCAAACACAGAAGTGGATGCTCACAGTCAGCTATTGGATGGGTCACACGGCCCCCAATGGAGGAGCTAGAGAAATTACCCAAGGAGCTAAAGGGAACTGCAACCTTATAGGTGGAACAACAATATGAACTAACCAGTACCTCGGAGCTCTTGTCTCTAGCTGCATATGTATCAAAAGATGGCCTAGTCAGCCATCACTGGAAAGAGAGGCCCTTTGGACTTGCAAACTTTATATGCCCTTTACAGGGGAACTCCAGGGCCAAAAAGGGGGAGTGGGTGGTTAGGGGGTTGGAGGGTAGGTATGGGGGACTTTTGGGATAGCATTGGAAATGTAAATGAGGAAAATACCTAATTAAAAAAAAGAGAAAAAAAATGTAAAAAAAAAAAAAAGAAAAATAGAGTACTTACATTATTATTACTTGACAAGTTTTTAGTCATATATCGCTACTGAAAAAATATGTTGCATATCAACTCAAGTAGCATATTTTTCAAAGAGTTTAATTATTAAATTTGTGACCAGGATATTACATCAGAAGAAAGCTTGTATCTTAGAATCAAATCCCCAAACTTAACCAGGGAGTAATTAGATTTTAAATACAAATGCTCATGGTGAGATTTTGGGTAATCAAAAAAAAAAAAACTGAATTATTTAAAAAAAAAAAAAAGAAAAGAAACTAGTGACGGGGAATACATCTTTGTGCCCAGATACATATTGATGACCACATCTGGCATAGCCTATATCTCTGGCCCACAAAGTTACAAGGCCAATGTCTGTGTGTACGTATATATTCGATGGCCTGCCTATCATTTTATTTATTACTCAATTATTTATTCATCATCTTTACTCAAAGAAATCAGAGTGATACTCCTTAGAATTTTTTAAAGCCAATGATAACTCTGTTCATGATGAGTTGGAGTTTCTGAACAGAAGAAAACACACACACACACAAGTGTCCTGGTTCTGTCCTAGGGACTTGCCACTGACTATGAGCTGGACTCCATATTCAAATGCCTGGGTCACTTGCCCATGGGGAGAGGAATGAATCCGAAGTGTAGACCCTGTGCATTTCAAATGACTGGTGTGCAGAGTCTGCAACAGAACATTGATAGGGAATTTCACTGACAAGCAAGAACCCTAGACCAGGTGATCGGGACCTGCTAGCATACTCTGAAGATACACATGGTTCTTAAAAAATGTCCAAGGCACTTGGTGATATGACGCTCCTCTCAGATTTGCTGTATATTCTAGAAAGGAGTGGACCACCTCTCATCCCTCCCTGAGAAGAAGCTAGAAAATCCTGTCTTACTTCACAGTGACCCCCATGTAACATGAAGTTCAAGCAAAAAGAAGCTGCATTCCCCCACACTCCTGCAGAGAAGAGCTTGTCACCCCTGGTAGCTGCCTAGTCCATTATTAACGAGGCAGACCACAGTCTTGGGTAAATCCCCCAGACATCCTGGATTCTAAGAAGGATGTCAGTAGGACCTCATCCTGACAGCTTCCACCCAGAGAGACCCTTAGGGAAGTTGCAAGGCACACTGAGCTGTCACTGGCCTTTGACTCCTGGGGAATCTGCTTAATCTGCCATGGAAACCAGGTGCAGGGAGTCTGGGGCAGGCTGACATTCTCTGCGGGGGCTGTGCAGCCTGTGTTTAAATGTTACTATTCTGTTATTAGTGACAGCATCTGCTCTCATGGCTGCCCTTGCAGTACACAGGGTGGGCAGGCAGAAAGTCTGTAGGGAGTGCTCAGGGCACATGAAGGGGAACATCAGAGAGGACCTAAGCTCTGGAGGAGACAAGAGCGCCCAAGAAAGGTTCTCTCTCGGGGAGGCAGCCAGGGAGCCGAGAGAGCGCCAAGAAGAAGGCAGCTCTTCCTTTAACCTTTAGGCTCTGCATAGCGTAATGTCTACCTGGAGGCTGGAATAATAAAGTCTCGGTTGCTGAGACGGGAAGGGATGAGGTCATCCCACCCAGAGGCCCTGCCAGAGAAGGTTTTCTCCCTCCAACACGTGTTCCTGGAGCGCCCTCCTAACCGCCTGTCTGTTCTCTGCACGTCTGTGGTCAGAGCTCTCCCTACCTGCCTTCAGGCTATTTCGAATCAAGAAGCTGTTCTTCCTACCTTGCAAGCTCTGAGTTGGCCAGGGGGTGATCTTCATCTGGGCTCTGTTCCTTTGCCCTCGTGGTTCTCCTCTGTACCCTCTCTGCTCCCCCATCAAGATCTTTCAGTGTGGAGCAGTTCTGACTTCCCACAGCTAGCCTGCACACCCTGCCTGCTGCCAGCCCGTGGCAGAATGCTGGGTTAAGCACAGGACACCGTATCTCGGGAGAGGTCTTCTGAGACCCTTCCAAGCCACCAACCCACTGGTTGCCCTGTGGGGACTAAGGGTTCTGCCTCTGTCCCACTCCCTCCCCTCTGTCCCAGATATCACAAGCCTCTGCTTTTGAATCCCTTTGATCTCCAGAAGTCCCCTTAAGTAACAAAGCTTTAGCTATACCTCAAAACTGAGTGATGGCAGGGCCATGCTTGGGAACCAACACCTTACTAGAACAAACACCAAGAACCTTTCACATCTGATCTATCATATGACCTGGGATAGCCAGAGCAACACTGAGCATGTGCAAGAGAAAGCACAAGAGACCTCTGCAAACTGGGCAATTCTGAGATTCCCCCTGCAGGGGAATGCTAGATATGGGTGAGACAGATTTTCCAGGAGCCATCTCAGTGCATCCCTGCCATCACAGACTCTGCCACTTATACCCTTACCTCAAAGTCACATCCCACTGCCCGCCCAGGTCACACAAGCTTCCCTAAGTATTCTTTTAGAGTTTTCTTCTTTACATTCATTCACTTATTTGTGTGTGTATGAATCTTTGTGCACATGCCACAGGATACATGTGGAAACCTGACGACAACAGACGGGAGTCAGTTCTCGCCTTCCACCGTACAGATTCTCGGGATCTAGCTCAGGTGCTCAGTCATGACGGCAAGCACCTTCACTCCAAGCGCGATCTCTGCATCTCTGTGGTGCCTATAAGGGCCCTTTCATGGGTGAAGTTCTTCCTAAAGGGCTACCTGGGTAGGCCGACTGCCTAAGTTTTCTCAGATGTAGTGTGGAAAACTACCTTCCCAAAGATACCTCATTCTATATTCAGGATATTCTATATATTCTATATTCAAGATATATTCAGTCACTCTGCCTTTAGGCTATTTTAGTAGCTTCTGCCTTCAGGAATAGGGAAACCCACTAGAACCAGGTCCCTCCCTGAACAGACACACTCAGCCTTCTCCCAATTTTAGGGGTGGTGAAGGCCATCCTCCTGCGGCACTCTCAGTTTTGATTCTGTGGCCTTGGCCCTGGCAGGTTTTGGCTGTAACACATCGCTGGAGAGCCAAGCCCATTTACCACAACCTGCTTTGGCCAAGATCTGGGGCCCAGTTCTGCTGTCCTAAGCAGTTTTAGAGAAGGTAAGGAGGGCTGGCCAGGAGGCCTGAGCCAATCCAAGCAGACCGACTGAGCCCCATGTGGAGCTGGGTCCAAGCCCCACCAGCTGTGCGGGTGGAGATGGGAACTGCCAAGTCAGCCACACTCCAGACTCTTCCTTGCAAAGCCATCAACAGACAACCAACTGCACTCTACCAGGAGGATGAGGGCCACTTAGGAAACATGAGTCTACTTAGGAGGATGAGTCTCTCCTTAGTAAGCATGTGAACGACCAGGAGGCTCAAATAGACAAGGCTGGGTCTCCCAAGAGTGCCCTACCTACCTACCTACCTACCTAGACAGCCTTCCTTTTTAGACTGAGGATTTAGTGAATGGGTGGGTGGGTGGGTGGTCCATAGAAAAATGCTTCCAGAGCCCTGGTTGGGGGTGGGGTGGACTAAGGACATGTTAATCATCCAGCAAAGGTTCCGTGCTGGAGGCGGGACGCTGTCATCTAAAGACGCTTGTGATACCCCTGCCGGAATACCAGCCACAGATGCTTCCACAGACACCCAACTCAAAGTTGTCTAAGTTTAGATTTGGGAAGCACTGGTTTTGGCCACCAAATCAGTCTAGGAGGCCAGAGAGGGAAGCTGGCACCTCCCTCTCTCCCTCTCCCTGCATTTACCCAGTCTTGAGAATCTATTAATTTCACATGGAATACTTCAGTAAATCATCTCTTTTCTACCCAGTAGTGTTCCTATCACCCTCTTGCTGACAACCGCTCTCCCACCCCATTTAAAGTTCCCCTGGTTTTACACCATAATGCCATCAGGATGATCAATCAAAAGTACTCTCAATCATTGTGATCCCTGATGCCTCTGGCATGACTCAACATGACTCTGTCCAGCTCTGCAGCTACATCTCCGACTTACCCACACCATACCCAGGCCTATTCATGCCACTTCCTGCTGCTTCCCCCATATGCCCCACCTGGCCTCACTTTGTTCCTCTCCTATTGCCCATGTGTTCCTTGATGAAATGCCCTTATCCCGGTACAATGTAGTCAGAATGCTCCTCCTGTGTAAGTGAAAATGTCACTTCCTATTGTCAGGTCTCACGAGCCCCTCCCCTAACCACCCTGAGTCCTGGAAGCTCTTTCCAGCTTCTACGATCACATTGACTTTGTCGTCATCTCCTGAGTATATACCTCTCCTCCATGTGAGGCACTATGTCCTTTTCTTCAGGTATCCCCAGAAACGAGCATAGAACTTATACCAAGATCAGCTGAGACCCGAGAGTCATTGCAAAGCCATGTGTGACAATCACCATGTCTGACAAGTGGCAGGTTGGGGGAGGGGATGACCAATCTTCTATACTGCCCAAACATCCTCTCTCCCTTCTTCCCACAGCCTCCATTGCAGGACTTTCCCCCACTGTTATCCACTGACATCCAGGTTTGATTGTTAAACCCTGAGAAGGAAGGGTTGAATGTGGGTTCTTTAACCTCATACCTGAAACCGAAGCTCTCAATTCCAAAGCCAAGTCCAACACCCAAGGAACTCTGGATTTCATGATTCTCTTCATCAGCCCTATTCCAGATATGCTACCTGCTCTCCAGCAGCCCAGTCCCTCTCACCCCTACTCCTATTTCCCCTACCCCTGTTCCTCCATCACAGAAGAAGACTGGCTGGCCAGCATCTGTCTATGCAGAAGTCCAAGTTGATCGGGCCCAGGCAGAGTACTGTAGAGCCTTTCTTATAAAAAGCATCACAGTGAAGTCCCCAGTTGCATCCAGCCTCATACTGCAAGAGTCACTGAGTTCTCCTCTGTCTACCATGTCTACCACCCTTCTGGCTAAGTATTCATCCACACACATCGAAATTCTAGAAATATATCCAGGAAGGACCTTGGAGAAGGTAATCTGTCAATATACCAGACAGTCACCAGAAAAGGGAAATGACATTCTAGACTGAAGGGGCAGGAGGTGTGAGGGTCCTAGGACAGCCAGAGGAACCTGTGGAAGGAAGCTGGAAGGGCTAGTGCCTGGAACATGAGGGTAGGAGGGGAAACTAGAAGGTCAAGAGGCCAGCGGGAGCTTCCTGAGGGTACATGCCCAGGCTTCTGCTTAATGCAGTGGGAAGATGCAGGAGAGCCCAGGAAGGCTGGTAGCCCTGGCACCTCCCCACAGCATCCCTACGTCCTCTCCTCCTTCACTCTTGCCTGATTTCTAAACCATTTTGTGGTCTTCCTTGTCTTGCTGTTGATTTAAAGTCCAGCCCTTGGGTAATACAAGTACCCAAAACAGTCCAAACCTTTCATTCCTATCAAAACTAAGCATGGTCATTTTAAGCTGATATGAGCTTAAAATTAAAAATCATGTTTTACGGAGTGTTTTTTAAAAACTTCCCCCCAACCCTAAATTACACCTAAAAGAGGTGTTATGTTTTTTCAAGTCTTTCCCTAAGGATACATCAGCATGAATTTTTCTAGTTTTTATTGCCTGTAGAAATCTCTTTGTCCTGTGACATGAAGACACCAATCCTAACTTCTAGGATCCCCTTCCTGTAGCCAAGACCATCCAGTCCTGGGGTCAGTGGTTCCTGTGGAAACCAGGGTTGGGGTGCTGATGTCTCTACAGGGCTGAGGGAGAACTCGCATTCAGGGCACCTGAACCATGGGACCATGGGTGGGCCCACCCAGACCTGAGATTCTGTGTCCACGCTGTCTCCATTATTTATGTTGGTTCTTCTGTTTCTAAACAAACTAAAAACATTAGTTCCCCCTTCTACAGTCTAAGATCCCCATGGACGCTTGAAACTGCAGATGATATAGAACTCTAAATACACTGTTTTTCCTAATATACATGCCTATGAAAAACATGTATATATTAAGCAGCAGAGATTACAGCCATAACTAATAATAAGATCATTATAACAAAACAGTGCAATAAACGTTATTCTAAGCTTATAAACTGTTTTCTTTCTAGAATTTTTCAATTCAGTTTTTTTTAGACTGTAGTTGACTGAGAACACCTGAAATCATGAAAAGTGAAACAGATGACAAAGAGGGGCAACTGTACTTCATGCCTGGGTTGTCATCAACCAGCAGTTGTTTAGCATGCTCTTGTCATCAGCACACCTATAGGCATGCGGTAGTATACATTTGAATGCTCACTCTTCTCTTCTTCCTAGAAACTGGGGTGCATCACCTCCATTTTCAGATGCTAGGCTGCTGAGCATTGTGGGAACCCTCAAAGCAGCTCTCACTCATGGCCTGTCAGACTGTGTCTCCATCTTTCTCAGATTTTGTGTTGTGCTCCATAAGATCGAGTCTGCCTTATGTGCCCAGGTAAGAGGAAACAGAGCCATGGCCAGAAGCTAACCTGTGAGCTCATGGGAACCTGGAGTGCTTAAAGGATCTTAAAGAAATATAGCTAGTAGCTAGTGTACCATCCTTTTCCCTTCCCTTTATTTTAAAATTCTTGTCTATGTAAGAACCCTGAATATATAAGCTCTGTCCTCCTAATGGGATTCTAAGAGCATGACACTGTACCATGCATCCTCTGGATGAAAACCATGTTGACTGGCTGAGATGTGATACCTCTTGACTGAAATGCTCCTATTTCTCAAGGTGTGGTTGCACACGCCTGTGATCCCAGCACTCAGAAGGCAGAGGCAGGAGGATCACAGCAAAATCATGGCCATTGGGGGTTACACATGCTCCAGAGAAAAGCAGACTTCTCTCCCAGGCCCCCCTTAGTATCTGAAGAATCCAGGGCCACCCTTTCCTGCTCACATTCTCACCTCCCACCTCCAGTGGGCGCTGCTGAGTTAATGGCCTGAACCATGTCTGTGGTGAGGGCATCCAGCAGGCTGGTAATAAATTCCATCTTCTTCCCTTCAGGACAACCTAAAAGACAAGAGGAGATTTGAGGGCAGAACATAGGTAACTTACCAAGGCAACACCTTCCTCAGCTACCACCCCCTCAGAGTCTTTGTCTAGCCAGAGACTGAGGATGTGTTCAGTGCTCAAATGACCTCCATAGGCCTCCATTATCGTCTATGCATAAGCCACACAGAAGCACCAGAAGGTAATTAAGCTTTCAGCTTGCTTCCATCCCACAGAGTTCTGCTGAGGACCAGCGCAGGAACTACGGAAATGCCAGGAAGACAACAGACAGGGCCCTCCGCCTCACAGAGTTCACCATAATATCCTGGGCCAGTGTACTCAAGACAATAACCAGGCAGGCACTGTTCTGATCTGGGGACAAGAACTGATGTCAAGGAAGGACAAGGAAGGGGGGAATCTGTGGTTTAAGTGAACATATCCAAGCGCTCCTCTTCTTGCCCCCCCCCCTTTATCCAGTTGAGATGGTAACTGTAGACTCCTCTGTGAGGACCCATGAGTTCCTATTCTTGTTTCATTATTTCAGCAAAAGCCCAAGCACAGATGCTCCTGTCTCAGATCCATGCCACAAGGAGAAGCATTGCTGGGGAAACCCTGCCCTACCACTGCAGAGATGGGAGCCCTACTCGCCTGCATCAAATGTGCCCTTAGCATAGCCACAGCCCCACCCCTACACCTGCAGCAACTAAGCCCTCATTTCTCCAACCTTCCAGGTCTTAAACACGACTTCTCAGAGCAGTGTGGACTCAGTAGGTTCTTGCTGTCTTTCCCATAGCACCTCACTCTTCTCTGGAGGGAACCTGTCCTGAATCTATATGTGCATGTCTTCCTTTACCTGCCTATGACTTGTCTCCTCTACTCTGTGAACCTCGTGTCTTTGAGGACTAGATTAAGCCGTATCTGGCATGAAATAGAAGGGCCATTTCCGTCTGACCTGGGGTGGCTACAAGAAGGCACCCTGGCCTCCCTGCCTCAACTTTTGTGACACTGTGATTTCTACTAACCTCACACAGAAAGTCCCAGACTTTCAGGACTCCCTGCTTCTCACTTTGGAGTCTTGCCAGGTAATAGGAAGGTGGCACCAGTTCCCACCAGGACAGACCTAATCTTGTACTGAGTAAAAACAGCTATCAATCACTAACTTAGCTCCCACCTACATAGAGGCATGGGGGTGTTTTCTCTAACAATGCTCTCCTGTGTGTGTGTAGGTCTAAGACAGGGTCACCCGTGAGAAAATTTCTCTGTGCTTAGGCTTTTTCTAGAATGGTGCACAAAGAAGAGGAGCTTAAGAGGATTTACAGGGGAAAGTCCACAGTCCACATAGCCTGTATTTAGAATTTTTATTGCCACTTGGAGTTTCCTACAAATAAGGAAAAACCCACCCACAGCATCAATTTTGGGGTCTTGAGCTATTGCCGGTATGTCTCATATCACCCCTAGTGGCCACCCTGTGTCATCAAGGGTCATCATATAAGCAATCCACAGAACAGGTGACAGACACCAGACAGGCCCCTCAAGGAAGCCACTCCCTGTAAGCTATCTTTGCTTTACAGCCTCCCAAAATGCCATCCCCACTTCACTGACTTAGAAAATGACCGTGACACTCCAGTGACAGAGCTCTAAGTCCCTGACTACATTCTTAAGACAAGGAGAAAAGAGCAAGGGAAGAGAACAGTGTTTTCAAGGGCACAGGACTGACTGGCTGTAGATTCCACAGTTTCCAGGTCTGTGCTCCTATGATGAGCCTTCCCAGCATGCCTTGCTCTGTGCTGCCAATTGGGAAAACAGACATAGAGGAGAGAGTGGGACCTGCACAGGGGAGAGATGAGAAGCCCAAAGAACTGCCGGTGCAGCCCGGGCAGGGCTGTGTCGCCTACCTGGCAACTCCCTGTCCTTGAAAGGGTCATCGGCCTCTATGCTCTTGGCTCTGGCGTCACTCTCGCAACTTGGCATCACATAGCTTATGGGAGAGACAGAGAAGTGAGGCGTTTTGAGGGGGTTGGCAACTGAGTCTTCTTCAGCCACTACTGCCCAGCAACAACCTGTGCTTTCACTAAGCCTAGAGCCCTTGGGAAGGAAAGTAAAACAGTCCCTGAACTGTCTGGAAGCTACAAGACAATCCAGTACACATGCTCCCATTGAGACATGTTCAGGCATGTCATTTTAACCACGCAAGCGTGATAACAATGCCATCTCTAGTCTGCACGTGGATTTGGGGGGGGGGGTTGTCACTTCAAGACCAGGGTGGTGCATAAGATTTTCAGCAGGGAACTGGTGTTGAGAGAGATTAAGTAGGTTTCGAAAATCCACAAATCGGTGGTCAGGATCCAGGTCCTCCAGGCCCTTCCGCTAGACCCTCATCTGCTTTGGAAAGGAGACTTCAGTCTCCTGTGACTTGAGTCTGTGAGAAGTAGGGCAGCGAAGACAATGAAAGCAGAATAACCAGAGGCGAGCCAGTCCCTGTCTCAGGATGCTCAGAGCGGGCTTACCGTGTGGAAGTCCCCGGCAATGGGCGCCCTGTGTCTACTAGGACGCACCAACAGTAGCCTGTGGATTGGTGGCATTGCACCGGCTTATAGAGCCCACCAGGAGCACACTCGGGGATCACAATGCCCTCTCGGGGATTCTGCCGCGCCTCTTCCAGGGCACTCTGTCTTTCCTGGTCACAGGAATGGACTTTCTCTGTAAGATAAGATGCAGCTCCTGGTGATGAGTACTCCTCCTCCTGTCCAGAACCCATAATAAAGAGCCAGGACCAGGCCTGCCCCCAAAGAACCGTGAATCATCCCCGACACCCATGTCTTGCATGCTGCCAACGTGAAAGAAAGCCCCAGAGGGCTGGCCGGAGCCTCCCCGTGGCTGTCTACTCTGCCAGAGACTCATCAGCACTCTCACCACAGAGGCTCTCTGTAGCAACAATCCAGACAGGACATCAGGGCTACTCTGAGCTGCAGTGTGCTCCAGAGCTGGAATGTCCCTCCAGTTTTAGAGTTGTCCCTGCCGACACGCCGGCTACAGGCTTCAGAAGAGGCAATAGCCGGACTGCCCTGCAAGTGAATGCTGGATTGCCTATGCAAGGGGGCACTCCCTAGGCCAGGCATGCAGGACAGAACCACAGACCACCACCCTTGTGCAGGGTAATGTTCCACACCCCGAATGCGAGTGAAGCAAGAGCCAGCCCTGGTTGCTTTCGCCCTCCAACACAGGGAGACAAAGAAAGCTAGTGGGCTTGAATCTAATATTCATTAATGCTCCCATTAGACAGGAGTAGGAACAAGGGATGCAGAAAGGTATCTGTAGTTGGCATCTTCAGGAACGTGTGAACACGTCCAAGTAGCCAAGCCAACTCTCTCCAGAGCCAGGCAGAGGCAGAGACAGAGACAGTGACTGGGGCCCTATGCCAGGTGTACACACTCGCAAGAGCCCCACACCTATCGGACGCTTTCTTGGACAACCCTGCCCAGTAAATCACCCCATCTTCTCTTCCTGATCTTTTTTTTTCCTTTCTTTGTTTTGCTGCGGGTTTTATTTTGAGGGCTAGGCGATGTTATTGCTTGATTTTAATTTTTTTGTTTAACTGCTTAAAAAAATAAAGCGTGGCATTTGCTTCCTTACCGCAGACAACATTTTAAAAAGAAAACCCGTGCAGCCCTTATGGCCCCTAAAGTTAACCCCTCCACCTTCCTTAGATCTTGGCAGGCAAACACCAACACGGCTTCAAGGGGATTGCACCGGGGGCTTGGGGTAGATCTCTCAGATCCAGTTTGGTAGCCTCATTCCTCCCTCATATTTCATGCCATGAAAGAGCTGACAAAGAAACAAAGGGAGAGGGAAGCAGCTTTTACTGGCACCACGCTTGTGTAACGACCTCTGACAGGGGCTTTAAATTAAGACGCTCTAGGCCAACCCCTCCAGCCATAAATCAGACTTCTGCAGATGCAGGGGGAAGAGGAGGCACACCTCCCCCTCTCCCAGGGCAGCCGCTTGGTGAACCTAACTTCACACCACAGCGGGCCTGAGAACTGGGGAAGCTGGGGCAGGAGTTGG
Source organism: Mus musculus (assembly GCF_000001635.26). Taxonomy (NCBI): domain Eukaryota; kingdom Metazoa; phylum Chordata; class Mammalia; order Rodentia; family Muridae; genus Mus; species Mus musculus. The sequence goes on along the minus strand of NC_000078.6, from coordinate 81,166,141 downwards.
GCTGAAAGAGACGCCGACCGGGGGGCTTGAGCCCTGTGGATGGATTTCTGGAAATCCTTCGGTGTCTATGACCACCTGTGGAGAGTTAAATCATAAAGACAATGAAGCCCCCAAATCTAGAAAAATGCAGTGTAGCATGGACTAAGGAGAAGACGAAATATAGGGTTTGTCGCTTTACTCTCCACTCTGAAAGTCTGGTGTCTTGTAAGGAAGATCCTGGCATGACAGAACAGTTGGGCTGGCAAGATGGGCTGTTTCTGTAAGTGAAGTGCCTGCCACAGAAGCAAGGGGACTTCAGGTCAGACCCCCGGCTTGTGGATCCAAAGCCTGGCATGGGCACCACAGTTCCATAACCTCACCAACTGACGGAACAGATGGATCCAGGAGCATCCCTGGGGCTCATTGGTCAGCCATCCCTGCTGAGCTCCACACTAAGAGACAGTGTCTCAGAACAATAATAATGATAATGATAATAATAGTAATAATAGTAACAATGCTGAGACCTTACCTTCATATGGATGTATATACATGTACACCCTAAACCACATCCCCACATGAACATATGTATACACACACAAAAAAAAAAACCATTGAGAAAAGTATACAATTTGTCTTCCAGAAAGAAAAGATATCTCTTTAATGGTTTTTTAGGATTAATGATAAGAGCAAATGTTCCTGAATGAAATGCACCAGGCCATAGTAGGGCTTTGCCTGTCTAACCTCTCAGCTCACCTACCTGGGGCACTATGATGATCTACACTTTATAAACAAGAAAAAGAGATTCTGAAGAGGGTGAATTTTCTTAAGTTCACTCAGAGAGAAAACTGAAGCTCCACTGGAGCACTCCAGACAATCCAGCCCACCTTGCTAGCCTCTGGCCACCTGCTCTTCAGCGAGAAGTTTTTACAGCGGGCTCCTCCAGGTCAGACACCTAACAGACACCTAAGATCTGCATTCAAGAGCAGACATGTTCGTGCCCACAGCTCTTCTGACAGAGCATCCCTTCTCAGCCTGGGCACGTGAAGCTTGGACCTCAGAGTTTCTGTCTCTTTGTCTCAGAACTAGAAAACCAAAACCCAAATTTGTACTTCACCCGTTATTACATATTCATCTACACGGTGAATGGGAATAGCAAACATTTATTTGAGTACCTACAAAGTGACAGATTTGGTGATGGGCCTGCTACGTATATTAACTCAATTCACCCTGTTTCCAATCTTTGGAGGCATATTAACACCAGGAACACAGACTGGCTAAATAGTTAGATCAAGATCATGAATTAGGGATCCGAGGCTGTGGCTCAGTTAATACAGTACTTATCTGGCATGCCAGAAGCCCTGGGTTTGATCCCTAGTCCTGCATAAACCAGGTGTGGTGGTGCATATCTGCAATCCCATCATTCACGAGATGGAGACAGGAAGATCAGAAGACAAGCCTAAGTTACACTAAGAACTATCTAATAAGAAAGAAAAACAGAGATGGGGGTGTGGGAGAGGGAGAGAGAGAAAAGGGAAGGAAGGAAGGAAGGAAGGAAGGAAGGAAGGAAGGAAGGAAGGAAGGAAGGAAGGAAGGAGGAGGGAGGGAGGGAGGGAGGGAGGAAGGGAAGGAGGGAGGGAGGGAGGGAAAATGAAGGAGAGAGGAGGGGAGGGGAAAAGAGGGAGGAAATCATAGCTAGGAGAAGGCAGAGGTGGGATCCCAGCCCAGCCCACCCATGTTCTTTACACGCTCTCTACAGTAGCATCTTTCATTGCTACAGGCTAATCCAAGCTTTATTTAATCCTATACTTTCCTTACACGTAACAGTGCATGATCACAATAGAGTCTCCAATGCCTTTGTCTCTATGCCCTGTGTTGGCTAGTCCACATGGACGATGACTGATTTTAACTCACAAAAGAACAGTGTGGTGAGAAGCCCAGGCCTTCAGAGGGCTTGCAGCTTCTGCTTTCATAGCGTGCTCTTATATATTCTCTAGCCTGCTGAAGGAGCAGAGGGAAGTGGTTTGGTCGGCTAGCAACATGACCCAGGTCATCTTGGATGTTCCAGTCCTACCTGTCCTCCATTTAGAATAGCCCCAAAGCCAATTCATGTGAAACTAGTGAGACAGCTATTCTATCAAACAGACCGATAACATTGGCAAGAATAAATTATTTTTCTGATACACTAGTAGGTTTGGGCTAGCTTGTTTTAAACAATGAGTGCAAAATATCTAGCTAGAGCTGCTGAACTCTTGGTCACTTTAAGCCAAGGGGATCCTCGTAGCCCCTGCAAGCCCTTCAGTCAGTACCCTGGGTGCCATCCAAACAGTGATGAGTAAGTTCAAGGGAGTGGAGCCTCACTTATGTATCTGAGGACCCGGAAGCCAGTCCATCCTTGGAGCCACACTGGACCTTGTCAGTCACCTACCACATGAGTCTCACCATCCACTTCTCCCAGTTTTCTCAGGCTGGCTTACAGAGTGCAAGCTGGGATCAATTTCGAGGGTCTTTTTAACTACATTAGGTCACAGAGCAAGGAACTGTGCTGATGTGAAGTATGCCATTCCAAAACACTTCATCTCTGCTTAGGAAAATTGGTGAAATGGAGATAAGATGGAAAGGTCTGGCCCTGTAACTATGAGCATGAGCCAGGGCTACCTGGATATGCCTGGAAGACATAACCCACACCGTAGGAGAGCAAGCTTGGGTAACCACACCCACTTGTACACTTCCATGTATGTCCTTCCAACCTTTCCCTGAGATGGTGCCAAGCAGGGAGAGCTTAGTCAGTCTCCATTTGGCAAAGAAACCTCTGACTCAAAGAAGGAGCTCAACAGAAAAGTATCTCAAGTTGGGAACACACAAAGTCCTGGCCTTGCCACCAGAAGACATACAGTGTGCCTTTACCCAGTCACACGTGCCAGGGAAGAGAGAAACCATGGGAGAACAACACTGAGCAAGGCTGGAGGCAGGGCTGGAAGGGCAGGTTGAGTGAGATGAACACAAACCCTGTGTGCGGGGCCCAGAGCCCAGGTCGTTATGTGTCGGCCAAAATGGGATCAGCACAGAGGACGTCACAGTCTGCTAAGACTGGCTCAAGTCTCAGAATCTCACAATTACCCATGGTAATTAGGAGCAGAGAGGGTGGACAGCATGAAGTCTTAGCTAATCCCTTAACGTTGCTGGGGCCCAGAGTTTATCCTCTCTTCCAGGACTCTTCTCCTTCCTCGTCTTTTTTTTAATTATTATTTATATATATATATATATATATATTTAAAGCAAAAATGGCCAACAAACATAAACATTGCAGGATTCAGGCTGGTCTAACTTTCAGGTTACTGACTTCAAGAGAAGAGACAGAGGAGGAAGTGAAAAGTTTCTGAGTAGCCAACACCTAAACACCTTTGAAAGTCAAGTCATCAGCAACCAGTGGGCTGCCCTTACTGTGGTGACAGAAAACAGAAAGTTCATGGTGGAGAAAGATGGAGAGATGGTGGAGGGGGTTGTTGCCAAAGAAGGACTATATCACTATATCACTCTCCAGAAACACACACACAGAGACACACAAATTCAAACACACACTCACACACATGCACACACTTAAACACACACAAGTCTCTCTCTCTCTCTCCCTCTCTCTCTCTCCCTCTCTCTCTCCCTCTCTCTCTCTCTCTCTCTCTCTCTCTCTCTCTCTCTCTCTCTCTCTCACACACACACACACACACACACACACACACACACACAACTAGAGGGAGATTTCAAGGACGAGGCTCATGAATTAGGGAGATGGCAAGTCTAAACTATACAGGCAAGCCAGTCAGTTAGAAATGCAGGTAAGTAAGATGAGGCAGCCTTGAGTCTCAGATCAATAGGCCGCACCTACAGCTGAAAGACACAAAAGCAGGGCTTCCCATGACAGTCTCCAGGCAGAATTCTTTTTAAGTCTTGGAACTGATTGCTTACATCGCAATTGCGAGGCAGTCCTGGGCCAAACAACAGAGTCAGGCTGCTCAGCCAAATGGACATACTAAAGGAAGTGAAGCAGCATAAAAACTTCAGGAAAGATGAGACAAATACCTAGAAAACCTGAGGAGTCGTGAGCCAGATATGGTGGTACATATCTGGAATCTCAGCAAAGGTCAGAGGTGGATGGAGTGGAGGAGCTAAAGAAGAAAGATCAGGAGTCTGAAGCTAGCCTGGGCTACATTGTGAGATCTTATATCAAGAACACAAACAAAAAACTGCAGCCTGGGAGGATGCTCTGACCAAGGAAGTTGTCTCTCTGGATAAATACCTAGTAGTTCTTTAAAGGAGCCTCTTTAGTCCTCCTGAGAGTTGCTTATGTTGTTGCAATAAACAATGAGAGACAGCAGGGATTGTAGGACTTAGGACAGTGTCTGGAGAGAGGAGGACCCAGCATGGGACTGTGGGTGACAAAACATTCTAGGAGGATGCCATAAAAAAAGTGCTGGGGGCTCGTATGAGCCAGGGCTGCTGAATGGTTATATACTGAGTTTGATACCATATTAGGCTCTGAGAAGGCCAGGAAATTTCTGAGAATTATATGATCCATTAGGAAGAACTAACCCTGATATGTCAGCCTATCCTCACTCAAGGTCTTTCTCTGTCCCTGAAGCCATCCAAGGGCTCCTCATTGGAAGGAGGCCAGGGAGCAGCCCTGGCTCTGCTGAGAGCCTTCGTACTGTGACTCTAACCAACTGTAAGTGCTTACAGGTTAGGACTTCATCACCTCCCTCCTGCCCACCTCTTTTTTTTAAAAAAATTATTTATTATACATAAGTACACTGTAGCTGCCTTCAGACACACCAGAAAAGGGCGTCAGATCTCATTATGGGTGGTTGTGAGCCACTATGTGGCTGCTGGGATTTGAACTCAGGACCTTCGGAAGAGCAGTCAGTGCTCTTACCAGCTGAGCCATCTTGCCAGCCCCCCTGCTCACCTCTTCACCACCCCCATCTCTGGTTTGTTTCTCCCTCAGAGAACCATGGACTTTCACGGAGAAAGAATTCATGAGGGGATTTAGTCCAAGGATTTTATTCTAGCCAATGCTGCAGAGAGGAGACCCACAGATAGCAGATGAGCGCCCCCCAGTGGTGATGAGACTGCAGGGGCTGACCCCAGCTCATCCTGGGAAATGCGCACCCTCAACCCTCAGCCCCTCGAGACTGCATGCTCTTATGGGGGTAAACATCAAGAAAAGGTGATTCGGCCTGGGAAAAGGAGGGGAGCTTGCTTACATTTGTTGCAAAAGGAATCATCTTGCTAGGCCAAGAATATTAAGGAAAACACTGGCCTTGTGTCAACAGCAATGACCTTAAAACCTCTTCAAATACCTCCTGCCCTTCTCATTTCTTATCAAAAATGAATGAAATGCTGAACAATAACCCACAATAACAAGCCATACATTTTTAAAAAGAATCTTTCTAAATAGTGACATGAAACTCCAGGGTGCATAAGGAACCGTGTAGCTCCTATCACAGGCTTCTCCAGGTCTGAGAGCACATGGGTGTCTGGTACTGGGGCTACCCCAGGGCAGCCTAGTGGCTGAGAATCTGGAGAAGAGGCAGACTGCAGGAAAAGGACAGACAACAAGGAAGGCCTGGGCTTTATGGCCCTGCCTTTACTGTTGAAAGGGCTGGTGTGGGAACCGGAAGTGTGGTGCCGAGGGGTGGGGGAGGTCCAGTTAGAGTCATAATCTTTAGGAATGATTTATAGAACATCACTGAGCTACCCTTTCTGTTTATGCAGCCACATGGAGTCTTGGCACCTATGGCTTCAAGTCATTTATATGAATAGGTTGTTTTTCTTACTGTGGACTTTGCAATTTTTTTTCAAGAGGGGCTAAGTGCCGCCCCCCCCCCCCCAGGATAATTTTCCGAGAACCTTTCACCATTGGGTTTTCCATCACCTCTGTCAGTGAGGGCCACTTGGCCAAAGGCAATTCCCAGCTCTCCATTTTGTGTGTCATCTTGGAGTCATCTGTGTGGCCTTGAGAGCCCCACAGAGAGGGAGAGTCCACAGAGCCACTGCTCCTAGCTCCCTTCAGAACAAAAGACAGGCTATCTGCTAAGAAAAGGAGAGGCCCAGAGGAGAGACCAGTGCAGGGAAAAGGCAAAAAGCCATCTACTAACAGAATAAAGTTACCCTCTCTTTGTTCAAACCAGTATAGAAGTGGGGACTCAGAAACAGAATTTGCACAGATTTTATAAAGACACCTCTTCCATTGCAATAGGTTTTTTCATCCCTATCTTAAAAATGAAAACAGACAAACAAACAAAACTGTTTCACTGAAAAATATGCCCAGAATGGAAGTAAAAAAAAATGACATCATCCCTCATTCAAATCTTGAAAGGGACCTTAGAGAATGCTCTTGGAGGACCCGCCCTATCCCATGAGCCAACTAGTTAAGAAAGGATCACTTAAGTTCTGTCCCAGAGGGAGACATTGGGATGCTGTATAATCTCAACTGGATGGCTGTTCCCCAAAGCCAGAAGGAACTTGGAGCGTTCAGATGGAATGCTCCAGGAGCAGAAGACAAAGCTGAGGAGACCTGGGCTTCCATGGCCCTGCATCTGAAGTCAGGATGTGTCCATCACTCTGACTCCTGTACACTTCACCCAAGGGACTCACACAGCAGAAGACTTTGTAGACGTCAGAAGCAGTCAGAACGGGGGCAGTGTAGCACGGTAGTCAAGAACGTAGTCTTTGGGTTTCTCCCACTTGATCTTGATCTTGCACAGTCTCAAAGTTCCTTACCTGTGCCAGCAGAGTAGCCCCTACACATGCCCCACAGCTATGTCTGATAAGATGGGACTTAAGCTGTAGCTCAATGGTAGGGTGCTTACTTAGCACATATAAGGCATCAGTTTAGATACCTGACACCGCAAATGAAAGTACAACATTTACCCTGGCGCTACAGTAAACTGGACAGTGGTAGCTGCTATTATAATTAACTAGTCTAAGGTGGCAGTGTCCTCAACTCCATGTGGACTATATCCAACATCCTAATTCCCATGTTTAACGGGGCTCCTCAATTGACCTGTAATGGCAGACCAAGGACCAGGTTATGGGAGCAGTCTATCCTGGTACATACTATAAAGGGTACATAGTTCAGGAGAGAGAGAGAGAGAGAGAGAGAGAGAGAGAGAGAGAGAGAGAGAGAGAGAGAGATGAGTCTGTCTGCTTTATACAATAACTTCTAGAACTTCAAAAAAATCACTGAGAAACTGTTTGCCCTACTGTAGTGAAGCACATCACTGACCCTGCCTTTGGGACACTGCTACCCAATGGGCAGCCCTTCCTTCCGTGTTCACTGTGTTGTTCTCCCACCATCTCAGGCTTAGTGCCTCATAACTTCTGTTGGGCTTAGAGCCCTGCATGACCTCTCGCTAGCTGGACTCTTGCTTTCTCATTACAAAGTCAGTGGTGGTGCAGGAAGCTTCCCCACTCCCCACCCTGTGCTGCTCCCTCTACTAGCCCACATGCTTACAGTTAGACAGGAGCAGGGGAACCTCCCCAGACTTAGCTGCTCTACTCACTGGAAGCTGAGCACCAGGAAGAGGCAGAGTCAAGGGCAAGCACTTCCCTTGCACCCCATACATCTTTGGGGTACTGTTTGTTATGTGGCCCATGCGTCACAGCCAGTTTGCTGTGCCTCTGAAGTTCCATCTTTAGGCAGAACTAACATCTCGAGTCGCCAGTGCTGGCTGAGGGCAGCTCTCCCCCAGCGGTAAATGCGCCATTAGGATGAAGCGTCATGGGTGAAGAGGAATAAGGAAACAGTACAGCCATCCCGTGTAAATAGAGTCTCTGCAGAACCTAAAATGGCCAAGCATGGCTCACCATGGTTCTGAAGTGGTAAACACCCACTTCCCACACAGACAGATGCTGAGCTCTTGGGGAGAGGTGGGGGATTTCTTCTGGGATGGATTGCCTCAATTTAGCACATAAACATCTTTTCTCTCAACTTCCCTCACCCCAAAGCATCCCTGGCTCACAGCCACCCATCTCCATTGACTCATGCCACAAAGCCAAGAGAGATGCCCTTTCCTCCAAAGGGCCAGGAAATACTTCAGGTAGTCCTCTAGTGGCAGGTACCAGGAAAGAGTACCCTGGCTTCTTCCCAGCTTTTCTTGGTGATTTCATTGACCCTGCCTGCAGGCTTTGTACCAGAAGTTCCAAAATATAGAAAATTCAACTTCAAGCAACAGAAGAAGAGAGGATACAGACAAAGGGAAAAGATGAAAGTGAGGGGATTTTTTATTATTATTTTGTCAAAATTAAGTATACCTTTACCCCCTCCCCCCCCTCCCCTCAGAATACGAATATTATATGTGTGGCCATAAGCTTCATACGCTGCTTACTTGAAAAGTCATTTTTACACACGTAAAGGAGGCGCTCAGACTAAGCCAAGGTCATCCCTGACTTTCCAGAAACTTGCGGTGAATCAGTTACAGTACCTAGGCAGGCTCTTTGATGGCACCTCAACAACTGAAGACAAAGGGAATATATGGGCCCTGGCTTTGCTAGGGAACATCAAACTGCACATGAAACTCACTTCTAGACACAAGATTTTCACAGGCAGAGGAAGTCCCAGAGTCTGAATCCTATGGCCACATACCTCTCATCCCATCACTACAAGCAGACAATGGGGTGACAGAGTAAGGTAACCAAGAGTAAGGTAACCAAGAAAGCCAATGTTAGAGCAAGGTAGAACTGCACTATAGGTCTCTCTCTCTCTCTCTCTCTCTCTCTCTCTCTCTGTCTCTCTCTCTCTCTCACCTCTAAATAACAGTCACCTTTCCTCTCAGCAAAAGATAAAAAAGAGAGAGAGAAAGAAAAAAGACAAAGCCTTTATTGCCAGGGAATGCCCTGGGAAGAACCATATGGTTTCATCCTCATCGCAGTTCTATTGGCCATTATTGACCGAGAGGCATCTTCATGAGCTCAAAGGGCAGATCACCTAAAAGGCCAGTTGCAGCGTGTGTTTTCATGTAGATATTTTAAACGCACACAAGCCTGGGCCGGCGCTCGTGGCTGATGCTGGTAGATTACTCATTCTCCCTCCCAATCACGTCATGTGTGAGGTTCCAGGTGGCTGTGGGCTATTTGCTTACAAGGCTACCACTGGTTTCCTTGCAAGCTGTTTATTTTTCCAGCCTCAGGTCATTACATCAGCCCACGGTTTCCAGTTGGGCAAAGAGTAGAGTCTTGTGGGGGTGGGGATCCAGCCAGAAAGTGTCATTGCCTTGGTGACCCCAAGCCCCAGTCATAGCAGCTATTCCAGAAGAAACTTCCTGGGTGGAAAAGCAATCTCTACTGTGGCCAGTGGCCCATAAGCCTGCCTAAAAGAACAATGGTGCACCCAAATGGGTAAGGGCAAGAATTCTGTCCACCTACATACCTGGGACATGTGTATGAGCCTTGAGCAAACACAGACATTCTCAGGCAAAAAGAAACGGGACTCTCGATTCATTGCAAAATGTCAAGGAGAAAAGAAAAGAAAAGATATGGGTGAAGAAACAAAGAGGGTCTAGGTGCTAGCCCAGCTCCCAGGGCGAAGGGAAACATGCTGGAGTCATAGAGCATCACCACAGCCCTCAAAGAACATGGTGGCCACGACCATGACCCTAGTTCCTAAGAGACTTCGTTTTCTCAGAAGAGCAAGCACAGTATTTTCCCAAATACAAACAAAAAGACTCAAATCCTAATGAGATTTTTAAAAAAAACTTAACAAGTATCTTCTTATAGTCAGCTTAGAACCAGGGGGTTAAAATGAAGGGTTATATGGAGCTTAATTCTTGTTATCTTAGCTCTTTACCTTCTTCTATAAATAGAGATGGTTTAAACACATTTTAAATACTAGGTATTTTAAGAAATGTCATGATACCTAACTCTGGTTTTAAGAAAAGGAAGAAAGAAATTCAGCAGGAGTTCCTATTTCCTTGAAAAGGCAGCAGAGGCTCTGGCCCGCGCTCCTCTAGGACATGCTGCTCTCACGATGACCAGGAACATCATCTTCCCAGATACAGAAAGTTCTCCGGGAGCATGGATGCTTGTAAAAGAGACATATGAGGGAGGTGGTCATAAAGGAGAGGACCAGAAAGACAAACCTACATATGCTGAACTTGCCAAGGACTCAAAAGGCCACAGCAGCCTTATGAACACATGGTAAAGCTTTCCAGAAAGGGCCAGACCTTCCAGTCAGGGAGAAGACTGGATACGTCTGCGGGTGAGCGTGTGTCATGTTATTGCACAACTTTCAGGCGCCCAGTGGAACCTTTCCAACATCAACAGTCCCCAGGCCAGAAAACAAACCTGGCGTCACAGGGTCTGAGTGTGAAAAAAGGATGTTTGGGGTGTAAAAGAAATTGGAATTGCTTTTTTTTTCTCTTTCTGAGAGAAGACTGAGAAGATGAGCTCTCATCCAGGCGAACTCCACAGAGTCTGACTCCAACCTCCTGAGCCTAGAGTCTTCCATTAAAGTCTAACAGAATGCCATCTCGGGTGTTTAACTCTAATGCTCCTTCCAGCCCTCACCAAAAGCCGACTGACCAGACTCCCATTCTCATCAAAGGATGTCTAACTCATCATTAACTGAATGTGCCAACATGTGAGACTAGGCTAGCACAATGCAAAAAAGGCATTCCACCAAGGGGGCTTTGCTTTGTTTGAAGCTTCTCGTTTTACATATAAGGAAAGGAAGACTCAAGAGAATTTGACTGGCTGCCCCAGGCATGGAGAACCAGTCTTGGAAACCAGGTCTACGTGTCTGTCTGATTCCAAAGCCCATGCTTTGACCAGCATGTGGTTTGTGTATAAAAGATTCCCTGCCCCACTGCCCGAAAATCCAGACCTCACGATGCTTCCTTGACAACCGGCTTCGAGAGCATGAACCAGAACGGGATGCTAAGACTTGGGAATGGTGAGAGGATGAAGTCTCGTGAGCGGCCCCAGGAGTCTCTGTGATGGTGCAGGCTTACCTGGAACATCACAAAGCATCTCAGGAGCCACAGCTCCTACTTCTGCTTGGTTTATGAAGGGGTCAAAAAACTTGGGTGAGACGATCCCCATCCATGTCCCTCCTACTCCCGCCACATTCAGTTGTGTACACCAGGGCACAGAAAACTTCCTTTGCAAAAGATCATAAAGTGAATATTTTAAGTTTTACAAGCCACACAAGCTCCGTGACAGCTATCCAAGCTTAGTCTTGTGAATGCAAATGGTCATAAACAACACAGAAATAAACCAGTGTCACTGTGTCCTAATAAAATCTTATTTGCAAAAACAGTCAAGTGGTCTGGCCACTTGTTATCTGCTATATCCTCTTGTAGAACCGTGTCTTTTATACCTGATTCCATCAATAGGATTGACAGGTATCAGTCAGAACAGCCAGGTGATAATGACAGAGAATATTCTAGTCTGCTAAGCAAATACTAAAACATCAAAGACTAATAATTTTCTTTGATCTATTTCTTTTAAAGAACAGTTAGCTCCTGCAACTATCCTGTCCTATATACGAACCTTATAAAGTCAATAGCTACGAAGAATAAAGGTGGCTGGATCCCCACAACAAGAAGGTAGTTGTGCTTGCCTAGAAACCATTCCTTAACATGACCCTATCATCATACAATAGAAAACTACATAAACCAATAGGGGTGGCAATCAGTACTTGACGGCATCGCTTTATTACAGCTCAGGAAGACAGGTGCCACTAGCTTCCTCTAGCTTAGGCACAATAAACACTGTCATTGGTTAAAGTGTGGTGGCACGCATCTGTAATTTTAGCACTTGAGAAGTTGAGGTGAAAGGACTTTGAGTTTCTGGCTACACCAGGCTGTATGTCATGACCTTATCTCAAAAATCAAGGGCTACAGATGTCGACCAGTGGTAGAACACCTGCAGAGCATGCACGGGGTCACAGCATGCATAGCACCCAGAACCAAAACGCCATCATTTTACAGTTACCAACAATGTCAATAATAATAATAATCCATAACTACGCATACCATTCCTCCTTTAGCCAGGCATCGGTCAGGAAACACATAGACATTAGCTTAGTGAACCTTTGGAGGGACAGACCCTGATGCCACTCTACAGTTAAGGAATGACTTTTATCTGACTAGAGTCACTCAGGACACGCACTGAGATTTTGCCAATGTCAAAGCCTGTCCTTTAACCGTTGTACCATTCTGTTACACTCTAGCCCAGGAGAGTTCACACAGCCTCCTTTAGGTCCCCATCCCACACTTCCATCTCATAGCCAGTAGTAAGTCAGTCACACGGAGAAATACTGACCAGCCCAAGCCTTACAGAAAGCCCACCATTGTGTTACAAATTCACCTCGGTCTCACTCGCTGGCCTGCAGCCTCCGTGCTCCACCTCTAATGCAGAGCTGGCACCCAAGTAAAACAGTGGTGCCAGTGATAGCACACTCATTCACTGATCAGTGGTCACACGAAACTCTGCCTGTCCGTTCAATGGTGGGAATCCTTTGTTCATAGCCCTTGCCACCAATAAGGGAAGCGTGGGGCTACATTAGACTCAGCCTACAACATAAATTATGCAAAATGATATTTCTCATAATGGCACCTTAAGTGAAAGTACGAGTCTCCCTGCCAGCAACACAGTTCTGGTTTGCTATGGTCTTTCCTGCTGGTGAATATTGAGTCTTTGTTGAGGGCCAGTGAACTTGGTTGAGCTTGATCTTTGTTGGCGTCAAATACGGTTTCAGGTAAATCCTACGAATGTGACTATTCAAAATGGATCACCTTTGTACCATCACAATTCCCAAAAGATCAGCTCAGAAGGGGCACAGCAACAAGCAGCTTTAAAATCTCAACACAGAAGAACTAAGTTTGTTGGGCTTGAAGTCCAGCTTCTATATGCCCAGTCTGCTTCTTTCAAATCCTGCTGCATGGCATTCAGATAAGGCAAGCCAGATATTAAAACATATTAACAAATGTTGTCATCCAAACAGATCAACTGCTCATAGAATTTGATTCTAGCTATGGCAAAAGAAAAAAAGGGGGGGGCTAACTAATTCATCTTACCCCCTTATGTTATAGCTGTAGAAAATGAAGATAATACAAATTAAATGGCTCATGTAAAACTTGACAGAATGGCACGACCCCAACACTTGGAAGGTTGGGATGGAAAGGGCACTGGTTTGAGACTGGCTTGGGCTACATAATGAGACTCTGTCTCTGAAAAGGAATTGGAGAGAAAACAGAAGAGGAAGAAGTGGAGGAGTGAGCTGGAAGGCAGACGGGAGAGGACAAAAGGAAACAGAGAGAAGAAAACAAGTTCACATGATAAAAAGTCATAGAGCAGCTATGGACACCGAGGGACAGAGGGTTGAATTCATATACAATCCAAGGAAGGTTATTTACCTGAATTTCTTACGTTGGTGTTATTCAACTTGGAGTCTTTGATTACCAAGTGCTTAATCCATAAGGTGGGGGCTGTGATTTCTAGAAAAAAACAAGAGAGAAAGAGAATGTGTGTGAATATGTGGGCAAAAAGTAGACAACATATAGTACAACCCAGATTCGTAATAAGCTTTTTAGAAGCCTGGGCATTAAAGCTTCAGCTATCTTCCTCTTGGCATATCGACCCCATCCCAGTGCCAACACACTCTCTCTTCCTTGCGACGGAAGTGCTTCTGCCCATCGGCTTTTAAGTGACAACCAGGGCATCCTGTGCTGGAACCCAGAGTGGTCAGAATCCAGAGGCACCAAGCCACTCCATCAAGGAATACAAATATTATCCCAGGAGGTGAAGAACATGGGCCAAGCCAAGTCTCTCTCAGCTGCTTCCTTGGGAGACGATTTAAAGGGGATAAATCAACAAAGGAATGCCAAACACACCACAGAGACTATTTTAGAGGAAACAGCTGAACCACAGCTGATTCAGCCTGCAGAGCCTCTGCTCCATGTGGGGAAGAAGGGACTGAGTTGTGCACAGACTGTGACCCCTTGTCACAGTCAGGTGGGGCACACACAAAGCACCTTCATCTAGGCCACCCCAGGGTAGCTGTAGGCTCTCAGCAGGCCAAGGTGTGGAAATCCTGTGGGGTTATCCAAATATACTATACAGCAACCAGGTGACAGCACCAGGATGGTCTCCCCAAATGACATCATCTCTATCCTCTACCTAAACTAGGACCCACACTTTCTAATGATGAAGGAGGGTGTTTGTGGATTATAGAGACTCCCCTTTCCATTCTCACTGAGCTGCTCCTAGTGCATTCCCTAGCCACGGGACCATGGCTTTGTTTAATTTCTCTGTTCCTCTGTCCAATGATCCAGGTACACTCGGCAGAGAAATGGTAAAATCTTGCTATATGATGTATTCTGGACGCGGACCTTCATTATCAGGTGTTCTGGAAACCTTACTCTCTGTTCACAGGGATCTGGAGCACTCGGTAAAGTCCCCACTTTATATATAGAATAGAATAGAATCTCAAGTATATTCACCTTGAGCAGAGGCCGGACTTTTTTTTTTTTTTTTTTTTTTTTGCCCCAGCTCCTCCAATCCACTCTCCTTCCTCCTGCGACTCCTAATTTTGATTTGGTCACCATCTACTTACCTAGAATGTTTCTCCCAAATGTCCCAAATCAACTCCCCCAGATCCCTGTGCTCTAGCCCAGCCAACCCCACTCACCAATCCCTTTCTCCTATTTCTCTAATGGTGGCACAAACCCACACCTTTCCCCTCCTTGCTCCTGGCCGGTCCTCACTGCCTGGAATACCCTGATTCCTTCCTTCTCCTCAAAAGCTCCAGCTCATGACCCACATCTTCACTACTTTTCCCAGAACAGTGGCAACTCTTTCTTCTGTAAATGTCTATCACAATGAAGACCAGGACCACAGGACTCAGTTCATGGAGCGCTCTCACGGTTGCCATGAGAGCACGGACATTCATCTACTTCTTTCTCATCCCACAGAAACCCAGTACCACTCTAGGCACAGAGTGCAGTCCTAAGTGCTGAGTCACATGCTGAGGAGGCGTCCCCAGTCTCACTGCCTTTCCCACCATGACTCCCTGTTCTTGGCAGCTGGGAGGGTCTGTCTAAACCATGTTTTTGTTGGACATTGGCTACAGGCAGGAAGCCTGAGAAGAGCAGAGGGCCAGTCCAGAAGCAGAGAGTGTGTACCAATTACTTGGAAGCATCACGTTTTTTAAAGGTTAGGACAACCCAGTTTGCACTGGGAAAATTTGAAATTAAAAACTAAAATAATAATAATAATAATAATAATAATAATAATAATAATAATAAATAATGGAACTTAAACATGCAAAGCTAATAATACCTTGCCCAATTCTGAAATTAAAATAAAAATTAAGCTTAATCAAACATGTAAAGCTAATATCTTGCCCAATTCTGAACATGGGTGGAGGGAATAAGATTAGGAACTAATATTGTGGGCTTACCATCTCCATCGAACACAGGTTGGGTCTCCATCGTGGGCGTGGGTTTAGAGCCATCATCTGAATTGAGGGTTAAAAAGAAACGAAAGGAGACTACCATTATTGAGGTAAATACTATCTACTCTCAGAACTGTTGAATGGTTGGGGTTTGTACAAGTCCAAAGGAAAAGGAAGAAGAAGAAGAAGAGAAAGAAGAGAAGGGAAGCAGAACCGGACAGAGACAACAACAAAGCAAATCCAGGTGTGAGCGCATCCCAGGGACTCACAAGGAGCTAGGTCTCAGGCAATGAAGGCTCCTTTCTCATAAACCTGAGGATGCTGTAGGACTCTCCCAGCACATTCCCCCCAACAGCAGACTAGGGTAGGAGGCCCCTCCCACAGTGGCTCTGAAGGTTGGGTTGATGCTGGCAGCCCCATGGCATGAAAGTTTGATGTCTTTTCTTCCCTCCTTGTCCTCCAGTACAAGGCAAGCAGTTTAGAAATTTTCCTAATGGCCCTGGTTAGCTTAGACCAGGGTGCTACTCCCTTTCAGACTCCTAGCTATCTTTCTATCCTTGCCTTAACTAGAGGAGATGAGAAGCGTCTCTCTCTCCAGCCCGCTGGAGCATTTACAGTGCGAAAAAGCAGCAGGAATTCCCAGCAGCAGGCTGATAAGCATGATGGGAAACAACCTGGAAAGTTGCTGAGATCACTGAGGCCTGGTTTTGATACTTGTCTCACAGCTGATGAGAGCAGGGTGCCCCAGGTAGCCAAGTCTCAGGGCTTATCACTCGGGACCCTTGGCAGCTCTTTCTGCAGAGCAAGAGTCTCCATGCATCAGGAATTAGAACAGAGTTTGTTTATCTACCTGCCCGGACTCTACTTTTATCAAGGCTCAGGATCCTCAGCTTAGAGGAGCATTTTCCAACCATTTTCATTGTTGTGCATTTAAAGAGTATTTTTAGAGGATTTTTCTCCAGTCACCGCCTAAGAAAATTTTAGTAGGTAGACTAAAATAAACATTCCCGTACTGTGTACACCCATTTGTACTATCTACGTGAAAAGAGTTCGTTTTTCTCAATCCCCAAGAAGCCATTCCACTACCACCACCCTTAGTAAAGGAGAAGGGAGTTACTTTGTCCATCTTGAAAATAGTTTAGAGATTTTTCTTTGTTTTCTCCCCCGATGTGAGGAGAAAGGTCGAGGGCTATTGTCTCAGCCATTGATGATTACACACCACTGGGCTCCTCCCAAGTCCCCCCAGAGATCACTGGGAAGGGACCACTGTATTCCTGAGCATTAACTACCTATAGAGAAGGAAGGCTAGCTCTCAAGTCATCTGTGAGTCACCAATCAGACCATCAGTAGTAACAGGTCCCCACCTTCCGGGGCTCTGGTACCTTCAGAGTTTCCCCCTGCATCTTATTAGAGAAGGGAGAGAAAACAGCTCTGATCTCTTGCTGGTGTCAACACCCAAGAGACACACATCCTCCCCAGATACTGAGTCCACCAGGCTGACAGTGCTGTGACACCTGATCCTGTGTCACTGCCATGGGCTGACACCAAGACCCAATTCTCACTGGGGCCAGAGCTATCCCAAAACTATCCGACAATCGTCCCAAGAAATGAGACAGCGGAAAAAGATGCTTACTATGAACAGTGTGCTGAATATCTTATTTGCCCCAGGCTGGATTCCTAATGGGCATCTTTTGATGTCAAACCATGTGAGCTTGATTTGGAAGTCACTGAGGGAGAATAAACACCAAACACCCACACAATGTCATATTTTAAAACAGTAGCACTTTCCCGATTCTAATAACACCTCTTTCCACTGAACTCAACAAGCCCCTGAAAGGAGTCTCCTGGTACCTGATGCAATGTATATTTGGTCTGCTCACTTCTGCCAAATGCAGAAGTTAGTGTGAATGAATAGTTCAGCTGCAGTGTTCTCAGCCACGTCCTCATGGGGTGGCTTCACATTAGGAACCTTGAGAGCTAACAAAGGAGAAGCAGGAGGTCAACAGGGAGAGTCCAAAGCCAACAGCTCAGGTAATATTTCATATTTGATGTAGACATTAAAATGTCTATATGAGAGCTACCTCTCTCTCTCTGGAGTGAGATAACTAAAAATAGTCTGCCTATTTCTCCTGGTGAATAGATGAAAGCCTGGGCTGGCCACCTGGTCTATCCATCAGCACTGAAGGTCTGTGGAGAGCACATAGGTCTTTCTGGGGAAATTTTTCACTTCTGGTGGTTGGGAGTCCCATGGATTGCTCAGACACGGGTACGGAAGCCCACAGAGCATGAAGCTGAGGCAGGGGACTGAGTCTTCCTGCTAGGTAGGGTCACTGAGGGTGAAGAGATACAGCTGCTCCGTACAGGGAGGCTTTAGATGGAAAGCTTTATGAAGTGAGAAAAGTCAAGGTACCCTGCTGCCAGGGGCCACCTGTGAAATCCAGCGCACCCCAAAGCCAGGAAGCCACGCCAAATCCAACGGGCCCTCTAACCAGCATCTCCGGGCACCTGGGCACCTGGCTCCGGACCCACCAAATAAGAACTTTTTTTTTTCAAATGGACATAAGTCCAAGGCTTCGGTCCAAGATCCACAGCAGTTCTGCTTCCTGGCAAACCTTGGAGAAGCACCAGGCCACACACTGCCTGGATTCTGCATGTACTGTTGGCTTCTTGATTCCTAGTGGGACCTCATACTAGCCCTTGTTTATATCCATACATTGCCTAACCTAAACTCTTCACTTTATTTCTCTGTGTAGCATTATCCTCTGCAAACAAGATGCCTGCATAGTAAGCTCCAGGACACGGGCACCCCAAGGTGTGGGTAACTCTAACATACTCTTAAAGAAGCCATTTTCACCAGGAATCCTCGAGTCTTATTCCAATTACTTACTTTGAAGACTGAATTTATGAAATTAAGTTGCTATCAACATTTTAAAATTGGATAAGCCATATAATTCGATAAGATCACAACCCAAACTATTTTAATAAGTGTTTTACACACACACACACACGACATAGAAGTAAAAACACACTAATCATAGTCAATGCCACTCATCATTAGGAAAGACAAATTTACACATGAAGGATGACCATGGTGCTACTTGCCTGTGATCCCAGCATTTGTAGGGCAAGGCAGGAGGAGTTCTACAAGTTCAAGACTAGCCTGTGCTACTTAGTGAGTTTCAAAGCAGTCAAGGCTACACAACAAGTTCCTCTCCTAAACAAACAAACCAAAACCCCCTGAGAACTTGTCCATATATTTTAAAGAAAAATATATCCGAGTCTTATTTTACTTGTGTGTGTGTGTGTGTGATAATTTCTTGCCTGGGGCTTAGTCTGGGTGATTTTCTTTTGGACTTCAAATACTAAGATTTTATTTCTCCTTAACACCCAAACACTCTTCCCGACTATGGGGAAAAGAACAGTGTAGGAAGGAAGGTTTCGAAGATTATAAATTTCTTATACAAAGGAGAAAAAAATACATATTTGAAAATAAAAGTAAATAAATAAGGCAAATGAGAGAATTTCTCAAGCATGATGCTAAGATCAGCAATCACAATTCCATTATTGTAGTTTGCGATGCTTGGTTTCTGGCCGGTGGCTTTCCTTCACTAGCTGCACCATCGGCCAGGAAGGGGGAAGCCATCAGGCAGATGAAAGGCATGAGTCTCAGTGCAAGTCAGGCCTCAGAGGCAGTGAGCAGCTTTGGAAACTACCCAGGCCCTGATGTTTGGCTTTCCAAGGTTGCCCAGCCCCCAGCTATGCCTTGTCCTTGCAGGTGCGGGACTCTGGGAGCCTATAAAGACAGTGTGTGTGTGTGTGTGTGTGTGTGTGTGTGTGTGTGTGTGTGTGTGTGTGTGTGTGTGTGTGACAGCACAGAGAAGGCACTCTGGGAGCCTATAAAGACAGTGTGTGTGTGTGTGTGTGTGTGTGTGTGTGTGTGTGTGTGTGTGTGTGTGTGTGACAGCACAGAGAAGGCCTGGCCCACGCACAGGCAGCTGGAAGTCACTTCGACCCCATGACACTGTTCAAAGCCTCCTCTGTTTGGCTTTTTGATTTCTGATTGACATTCGCTGGCGAGGGGAGATAAATGCTGGGCGGAAGACAATGTTGATCCGCTCTGACTATTCTCAAGGAAAGACTTTTCAGAATAACAAACAAAACAAAACAAAACCCCCAAAACATTGGTGTGCTTAAGGGGCTGAATAGAGCCCAAGAGATCCAGGGAAGCAGGCTGGGCCCTTTGAAGGGGCTGGCAAGTCCATTGAGGAGTTAATTGTCTGGGTGTACAATGAGTTTATTCTGACCACATACAAAGAGCTTTCTCTTCAGGTTCTTCAAAAGCAAGTGTGTCAAAGGGGCCCAAGGAGGAATCTGTATTAACAGCATCTCTTGGGGGTTTTCTGAGGTGGAGTGTGAGCAATAAGAAAATAAATAAATAGATAGATAGATAGATAGATAGATAGATAGATAGATAGATAGCCCATGGTCCCCACCTGAGATTGAGAAGATTCCTCAGCAAGCCCAAGCTCCGCGATTCCTGAATTCATCTCAAGCCACATCACTACTGTAACCCTCCCTTATATTCTTTGATGACACCAGTGCCCGTCCATCTTTTCTAGGAATAAAGTGATGCCTGATAGAACTACAAAGTTCTTGCATTTGAAGGCACCAGATTTACGCGATTCAGGCTGGAGTACAGAAGTCCGGGTAACTTCTTTGATCATCCTGTTTGCAAACGTCTCTTAAGGTGCTACCCTGGGTCACTGCAGGAGGGTGGAATGCTTGCTAGCCCCAGCATCTCCTGAGAGGCATGGCTCCTGGGGAAGGAGGTTCTTAAGTGGGCTGAAAGTTGTCCCTGTGCTGACCAGTGAAAATACCTGAAGCTCGCTCCTAAGCAAGAGGTCCACGCTTTTTCTACCCACCTCCACACTTCCTCTTTGTTGGAAGAACAAACTGAAAGCTGGGTTTTGCAAGCACCTTCCCCTTGTCCTCAAGTCATGCATTCTTCTGAATAAAAGGAACAACCCAGGGCTAGCTAGGAATGCAGATGAAGGGCAGACAAAAAAAAAAAGAAGAGAAGTTGAAGAGAAAAAGAGAAGGGAGAGAAAGAGGAGGAGGGAAAGGAAGATAGAGCAAGAGGCACCTGTAGCCCATGAATCACTTGAAGACTGGATTCACACAGAACTCATCTGACTTCTTTAAAATGTTTCATTGTGAAGAGATGTGCTTAAGTTTACACAAATACAATGTCACATTCCACTTTACATAGGGGACTTAACCACGGACAAGGGACAGCAACTGGTAGAGTGTTTGCCTTGAGTCACAAGCTTGAGACTGATCCCAAGCAAGGTATAACCCAACTCTGTTTGTATACACCCATAATCCTAGAACTTGGGAGGGAGAGGCAGGAAGATCAGAAATTCAAAGCCAGCCTAGAATACATAGGGAAGGTCTAGAATCTCCACACACCACCATGGATACTGACAAATGACTGTAATTATATATGCTCAAAAGGATAGAACAAAATCAAAATCAAGAAGCTGATATGGGCACCATCTATCTTACCCAGACCCCAGCAGTTTCACACACACACACACCCCTGTTTATGTGTATACAACTCTGAATTATTATACCTATGTACAGATTCACGTCACATCATTGTCATACACAACTATCCCATCTCCACAGAGGCTGCCATGGGTCTCCTCTTCATGGTTACACTTTCCCTCTCCTTTACCCTATCATCACCTAGCAACTCCTTGTTTGTTCTCTACCTCTATAATCTTGTCATTTCTAGGATGTTGTATGATTGGGATTGTGTAGCATCTAATTTTTTGGAATATGGTGTGTGTGTGTGTGTGTGTGTGTGTGTGTGTGTGTGTGTGTGTGTGTGTACTTTGCACAATGCCCTTGAGACCTTCCCAAGTTCCAGCATATACTGCTGAGTATCATCTGCGGTACAGGCGTGACCCAGCTCATTGCAACTGCTGAAGGGCACTTGGGTTGTCCCTATTTTGACATTATAGATAAAGCTGCTATATATTACTTATGGGTGATTTGTGTGGCTGGCTTCATTTCCTTAAAAATAACGGTCTGGAATATAATTGGTAAATTCAAATTAACTTTATGCTTCGATTTTTTAACAGAAACTTGCAGTCAGGTATGGTGGCTCACCCCTCTAACGCCGGCACTTAGGAGGCTAAAGCCATAGAGCCAGGAGTTTAAGATCCAGCCCGAGTGACACACGCTGTCAAGGGAATGGAAGAAGTGGGGGGAGGGGCGAGCTGGGGCGATGGGAGAGGAAGCAGAGGAGGAGGAGATTTCCCTTTTCCCATCATGGCTGGGCTATTTAAATCCTCCCCAGTGGTGTATGAGGGATGCGGCTTCTCTGCCAACTCACCAACATTTAGTATGGAGACTATTTTTAACCCTTCTAATCGGGGTAGCTCACCATGGTCTTCATTTGCATTCCCTATGACGTCAAACATCTTCCATGAGCTCTTTGCCCTCTGTAGATCGGTTTTGGTGAAGTGTCTATGTATGTAGTCTGCCCACTTGTTAATTTAAACTTTTTCTAACTGTTGAGTCTATAGAGCTGAGTGTATGTTCTAGACACAAGTCCTGTGTCCGGCAGATGTTTTGTAAATATTCCCTCATGTCTTGAGTGGTAAAAATGTTCTCACGGACTCTTTTAAAAGTTGTAACGGCTTTGCGTTCTACGGTGTGGACTATGATCCGGCATGGGTTATTTTTCATAAAGCATTACATTGAGGATGAGGTTTTAAGAATTTTCTGTCATTTTTCTGTTTGTTTAATATTTGTTTTAATTCGGCATAAGTGAGTGTGTCTGCATCACACAGGAGTCCACAGAAGTCAGAAGACAGTGTTTGATCTGCTGGAATTGGAATTGGAGCTGTGGGTGTTAGGAGGGGCCTGGTGTGAATGCTGGGACCTGAACTCAGGTCCTCTGGAAGAACAGCAGGTACCTGTAACTGCTAGACCGTTCTCCAGCTCCTGTCTTCCTACTGTGTTTGATCTGTGGATGCCAGTTACTACAGAACCCTTGGCTACACTGAACTGCATTTGTCTCGCTATTAGACTTCTATTCTGGTGCGAGTGTTTCTGCTTTCTCTCTTCTCTATTGACTTAAGTTTATCTGTCCTTCCTCCAACACCTCACTGTCTTAACTGTCATAGCTTTGTGTCTTAAAAAAGATAAAAATCACCCCAGCCACCTTTCCCCTTTTAAGAAGTGCTTTTGCTAGTCTAATGTGTTGCCTTTGCACATAAATCTGACAATAAACGGTCCGAAACCTCATTATCTACATTCCTGCAGGTACAGAATCAGGGCAGAGAGACCTGGGAATGACAAGCCATCCACCTTCATGCAGGTGCCGCGTGGCCCTCAGAGCTAAGGAATAGAAATGGCCCTGAGACAAATCCAGGCATATCGCCCCATTCCGAGCTGTCTCTAAGGTGGTGTTCTTCACTTTGAACTTAACTCAGGAACAATGAGTAAGCAAGCGCATTCCCACTGGCCGTTAAGCCCTGAGTTCTCTCATCTGGACTTCACAGGCTCTGGGGCCGATCACCCAAAGAGTGTGAGAACTTGCAAAAAGTCCACACTCATTCCAGGTAGCCCCTCTCAGGGTCTTTCCTCAGAGGCTCTATCTAGAGCAGCTACCAGCCAGGGCTGTTTGGAGAGGCCACCCACCTCCTCTTCCAGGCAGAAGGGTTCTAAGACTCTAGAAACTGTTGGTCCCTGAAAGGCTCACACCCACTTGAAGATTATGTCCATCACAAAGGCTTACTTGTCCTGATGGGAACCCATAAAACAAGGCTGGGGTTCTCACCAATTTCACTCAAGACTACAGCCTCACTAGCTATGAAAAACAGGAGCCTTTCGAGCTCCAAATAAACATGTACCCAACAAAAGAAGCAGACACAGAACACCAACAGTTACTAATATCACCAGGGACTCAAATATGCAGCCACAGGGTAAAAACATAGACTCAAGGGTGATGCTTCATGTATAGGCTACCCCTGGACAGCCAGCCTGGTACATCTCAATCAGGCTTAGGACACTAGAGCACATCTCCTTCAGGTCTGCTCATTACCCCTGCCCTCAACTGTTAGGCCAAGTTTGGAGGCTGCAGAGCGCATCTCTTTTATATGGAATACCTGCCGACCATCACCCCTGCCCTAAGCCACCCATCAATACATTCTGACCCACGTCCTCAGGGGCACAGGTCCCAGGTTGGCATCCTTCTGCAGGCCAGACTCCACAAGATCCTCTAAAAATAGAGACACAGACAGGGACCTTGGGGAAATAATTGTGACTCACTCCTTACTCAAGGCACACTCTGTGGAGCAGCCAGTGAGGGATTAAAAAGAACTCTCTACCCATTAAAGGTGAGTTGGACTCAGAAGCTCTGACCTATTCTGAGACTGGCTTGACAAATACAGAAATTTCAGAAGGAAACCTTATGGAATCTATATTCATGATTTTGTTTCTTTCTCACTTGCTTTAAACAACAAACTCTCAGACCCCTTATAGGAAAATGAGAAATTTTCAGAAAACTTCCTCTGACAACCCTTGCCTTTCACTGGCTGGCAGTCCCAGCATCAGCCCAGCCGCAGGACTCTGTGACTCTGAGCCATCAAGAGGGACACTAAAAACCCCGCTCTGCACATGCTCTCTGGATCCCTCCATCCACATTGTTCTTTATCTCTCTCCAGTCTCCTCAGGTAAGTTGAGAATTGTCATCCTGGTACCTCATGGTACCAGGCAGTGCTCCACCCCCCTGCCCTCACCCCTGTGTCACCCTGCGAGCTCACCTAGAGTTCTTTACATCCTAGCCCAAAAAGAAACAGGTAAGAAAAGCTCACTGCCCACCTCGACACAGGCTGCCCCAGACCAGTCAGTAGTCTGGAAGCTCAGCCTGCTTCCCAGCCACTGCCCTTTGGACTACATCAGTGAAAACCCCTAATCAGTCCATCTCTCAGCTCCTGCGGCCTCCAGCTGTTTTAGCAGTAGAGCCTCAGAGCTAGAGGGACTGCCTGGGTACTCTTCCTTTCTTCAGATCCGCCTCCGTGGCATCAATAAAACACATGTGGGTGCAGGTGTGCACCACCCCCCATGCACACACCCCACCCCCATCTGTCTTCAAGAACCCAGGACCAGAGGAGGAGAGGAGGGGGCAGCAGGATGGGATTGCCCCAGATCAATGGATATTTGAAACTCAAACACATGGCCCAGGCCCTACACTGCGCGTGTTAATTACCACACATGTGCCCATAAAGGAGTCCGTTAAATACAAGGGGCACAAAGAACAGAGCGAAGAGAGGACATTCCTGGGGATTAAGTAAATAGTCTGAAGTTGTGACCCTCCTCCCCTCCTGCAGCAGGAGCATCTGGGGAAGATAACAGTGCCCACCTCCTCCCCCACTTCTTCCCTCGGGCCCCACACCTGTGAACCTAGGCCCCCCAGCCTAGCCAAGCAGTGGTGACCTGCTGCTGCCTGGCCGCCCTCCCTCATGCTATCTCTCTGGCTGTCCACCCCCAGCTCCCTGAACTCGGCCTTTCTCCTCCTCTCCTTCCAAGGCCTAATTCCTGGCCTGCGACCAGACTCTGAGCGGTCGCACAATGCATCTTTTCATTCCCTCTAGGCAGAGAGAACTGATCCTTCCCAGCCCCACCAATGGGGTATGTTCAAGAAGGCAAGAGAGTTTGGGGAAGAGAGAAAGTAGGTCCCATCCCTGCCTTGCACCCACATCCCTTACACCCACAGACCTAAGGCTCTACCTTCCCTGCAGTCATACCCCTTGCACTCCCAGGAGCCAGACCCACACCATTGCTCTGCCAGCCCCAACTCTTGAGAGATGCCTTGTGGGAGAAGCCACATGTGGGCATGAGCTCAGACAAGGGCCCTTTGTGCTGTCCCACCTGCTGCCCTGCGGAGCACATTCCATTCTTCAGTTCAGCTGAAAGAGGAACCTCTGCAGGTCGACACAGGATATTACGAATGCCCTCTCACACCCTGTCCCCATTCAAACCCCAGCTTCCTAGGCAGGTGTGGCTTCAAGTGGCCCTTCCTACAGGTGGTCCAAACTTGCTTTCTCTATATGCTTATGGCAAAGAAATGATCCTGTACCTAAACTGATCCTCTAAGTGGAGGGAAAAGGAGACCCCTGTGCAGAGTTCAGATCCCCAGGGTAGAGTGAGATCTAGCACACACCGTCACCCACCGCTTGGCCTGTCCTTCGCCTCCACTGGACCCCGCAGGAAGAAGTAAGCCAGCCATCGGGGCAAGGAAGCAAAGACCTGGGAGCTGACAGTAATGGCACCAACCTGTGGGTCGGGACCCCTTTGGAGGGTCGCATCTCAGATAGCCCGCATATCCGATATTTACACTACAATTCATAACAGCAGCAAAATTACAAATATGAAGTAGCAACAAAATAATTTTATGCTTGAGGATCACCACTGTTAGCATCAGAAGTGTTTTACAGTTAGCCTCTGAATTCAACGATGACATCATCCCTAGGCGACAAGGACCCTCCTTCTTCTGTTGCCAGGGCGGCATTCACTGTGTATGTCTCACCTGCATTACCTGTGCGCGGTGGTGTGCATCATTACCTGGCAACTACATCATGGCCCAGATAAAAGACAGAGACCTGCCCCATCTCTCTCTTTTCTCTTCCTCACTTCTTTCCCCCTTCAACAACGAACCTCTTTCGTGAGAACTGCGCTGGCTCGGCGTAAAACAAGCCACCTTTCAACAAACAACCACAACACAAGGGACTGTATTAAAGGGTCACAGCATTAGGAAGTCTGAGAACCACTGATCTAGAGGGAAGCTTCATTATTAGCATCACCCTAGCAGAGTCAGGCTCCTGAGCCCTCCTCCAGGTCTGCTGGCTGATCCTGGTCTAAGAGGGACAAAGGGTGTTCCCTGCTATCTACTGTAAATGCCATTGGCATCTGAAGCGTTGATATGCAGCATTAAGCAGAATGAAAGCAGGCCCTATTCCCAAACCTCCAGGTGCGTTGCCAGGGACATCGCTGGTGAAGTCAGATGTCACAGAGACATCCCTGCTCTCCCATCCTGGCATTCCTGGTCGCATCCCCAGCTCTGGGGAGGGACTTGAAAAGGCATCTCCTCCCTTCTTCTCACCTTCGTTCTTTAGAAAGAGAAGCCCCTGTAGGCACACTGTTTTCAGTCCACGCTCAGACCACCTGCTTCTTGAGGAACCATGTCTCAGAAATAGCTTCTCTGAGCCTTAACTCCGGCCCTCGGTGCAGCGGCAGAAACCAATGGCTGCCCTGGTCTCCATGTTGCTGTGTGATCTCTGTGCTGCTCACAGTAACCCCGTCTCACACATACACACACCAGGGACTCTTTTTTTTTTTTTTTTTTTTTTTGGTTTTTCGAGACAGGGTTTCTCTGTATAGCTCTGGCTGTCCTGGAACTCACTTTGTAGACCAGGCTGGCCTCGAACTCAGAAATCCTCCTGCCTCTGCCTCCCAAGTGCTAGGATTAAAGGTGTGCGCCACCACGCCTCCGGCTCACACCAGGGACTCTTATGAGCACTCTCTTTCCAAAGCCTAGGTGAGGTGAGAAGCCTCAAAGTCAGCCTGAGAGGACAGAAGCTCGGCAGCGCCCACGTGTGTGATGAGATGGGTAGGTGGCTGCTTTCCAGGCCGCTGTGTCTGCTGCCCCAGGAGCTGGCAGTTGTGAGCCTCAAATTGACCTCCAAACCAGAAGGATCAAGTAGCATACTGCAGGGACCAACTCACATCCAGAGTCCACTACAGCACTCAGACAAATACCAGCTATATAAAATGAGAGAACCAGACAGAAACAAAAATGTGGGCCCTTTGTTAAAAGGAGTAGGCAGAAGATACTGTCATTATAAATTCAAGATGGGAAACTTTACTCTCCCCAAGTATGTATGTATGTATGTATGTATGCATCTATCTATCTACCTCTTGAATTGTAATGGTAGTATGTAATTTGCTGGTTAATGTTGCTCTGGGTTTAGACCAAAAATAAAAAACAACAAAAACAATAACAACAACAACAGCAACAACAGGAAAACAGCCAAATCAAAAGCATCATACAAACTGTGTGATACTTCAAGAACAAAATGGCCTGGCAGCAGACATTTATCAGACCTGTCTCTTGCCTCTGTTCACGTCACCATCCTCTTGGCCTCAAGGCAACATGGTTGAAAATGTCAAGATGACTGCACTGGCTGCATACCCATGACATCATCCTGGCCTTCAGGAAGAGATTCTGGATACATCATGGAAAAGGTCGGGGCAGGAGGACACAGAGGAGCTTACAAACTGGAGAGCCAAGGTAGACGTGAGTGCTCTGCCTTCATCTTCTTCGGTTGGTAGTTGACCAACTGAACTTCCCAGAGAGCAGAGATCCGTAGGGCTCACATAAGGGTGGTCCCTACCCAACTCTGTGTCCCACACCGTCTCTGTCCTTCCTCAGAAACAATGACAGCTCAGTTGTCACTAAGATAGTCGTCACTATCTAAGCCATCCTTACCTCTGGTGCTTCAGAGAGGAAACTGGAAATGGGAGGCATGTTTAGCCACCCCCCCCCCGACTCCTTCCCTCTCACCTAAGAACCCTGCTTACTCTGGCTTTCAGGGCAAACATTTAGACAAAGCATAAAACTCCACTCACCTTTTCTTCCTGAATTACCCTGGCTCAAGGGCTTGTCGGTAACTGGACCTTGGGCAAGAGAGGAAACAGAAGCACAAGACTCAATTGACACAGTGGTTGGCATCCATCAAACACTTGGCAAAGCCCGATGTTATGAGCAAATGGTCATGTATATATATGTATTGTATACACACCGGGGATACTATATACAAAGTTAGTGTGCACATGCATGTCGAGTAGGGTTTGTTTAACATCAATGTCACTGATAACCTAGACTGTTTTGAGTTGAACTATGACTGCCAGGTTCCCTGGAACCAATCTTGACCCAGTTTTTACAAAACTCCACATCCATGTATTGCAAACATCTCGATACTTGTCCCACACTTACACACCCCTGCACGTACTCTCATCTCACCAGCTCTGTGCTCTGACCCACATCCAGTCACTAGGGCCAACTGAAAAGAAACCCCTCTTACTGAAAACGCAATGATTGACATCCCTTGCTGGTCAGGGCAGGAAATCGGTGATTTTCCATCTGCATTAAGTAGAAAATTGTTGGCCCAATTGTACCGAATGGGCCAAACAGTCTGAGGCATGGAAACAATTTTCTAGACACAGCCTGTTCTTCAAGGAGGGGGCAGCCTGTGTTCTGGCCAAACATTTGCCCCATTTCTTCTGGGATGCCACACGTCCCCATCATCCAGGCCTGGCTCTGTGGCACCTGCCCTCTCCTTGAAGGCCAATCCCACACGTGCAGGGAAAGCCCACTCAGTAGAGAGGCCTCTCTGGAGATCCTGCCCGTGAGAAAGCTGAGAACTCTGATTTTCCTAACCCATATCACACTCCTTCTCCATGCACAAGTTGTGTGAGGAGTCTGTTATCTTATCCTGCAGGAGGCGTGTGTCTAATGCACGGGTTTGCTTTAGATGGAGTGTTCCAGGTCACTTGCAAGGAGGCCCAAGTCCTGCCCCCTCCTCACACTAACCCAATTAAGGTTTCCAGTTTCTGTGTAAACCACAAATAAAGTAAACTTCCCTTTTGGCCTGTAAATTTTGATCCTAGCATGAATTCTTACAGACAATAGTACCCTTTCCACTTACTTTCCTTTTTAAACCAAAGGGCTAGGGGTTTGTTTTTGTTTGTTTTGTTTTGTTTTGTTTTGTTTTGTTTTAAGAGAAAAAATTTGATTTTAAAAACGTAAAACCCAGGGAAAAGTTAACGTGGACTTTTGGAACTATGTTTCAGCATAACATTTTGTACTTTGCTTGCACTTGACATTGGTAGTAAGCAAAAATCCAATCCATATATACAGTGGACAGATGAGACTGGCTATTTAGGGGGCAACCTTAAGGGAGTTACTAATGAGGGTGAAGTGTGGGGCTTTGTGAATCCATCACAAACAATCCCACAAGACTGACCTAACAACAAACACTGTAAGCCTATAAAGTTGGGAGTACAAAAAGTAAGCTTTGCTATGGATAATCAACCTAATAGGTTGTTATCAAACTTGTCCAATTATCAGAAGAGCTTCATAAAAATAAGGGGCTTGGGGCTCATTCCAGATCTAGAACCTACTCATCAGAATATTCAAGGAGAAACTTTGAGACTTGGAGTATTTTTAATCTCCCAGGCAATACAGATGAGCAGACAGACATAAGGTTTACTGTTAGAAAAGATTTTCATTGTCATTTATTACAATATTCAAAGATGGAAAGATGTGGCAGAGAAGCTAATAACCTCCTTCCCTGTGTCCATGGCAGACATCACTAATCAATCACTGAAGTCTTTAGTGTTATACTCTTACATGGCTTCAACATCGATACCAATAATGCATTTCAAGGTCCGTTACAGGCAGCAAATGACAGCAAACTCCTAGATGTGTGGCATCTCTGCTCTAAGGAGCTGTAGCCAATGCGTAAGAAAAGATCACAGCACCAGAAACACAAACTCAAACTAAAATATGCACACATAGACACAAATGGACACTCTTCATCTAGCCGACTACAGACCAAGCATAGAGTGGAACCCTTCTGACATGAAAATGGGCTCCTTTACCACAGCAGCCCTTTAAAGGCTTGCCTGTAAGATGCAGATGCAGAGTCCAACCAACAAGCCTCTCTCCAACCCTTTTCCTTCCTCCCGCACCTTCCTACGGTACCTGAACATACAGGAGTTTTATTCTGCACGGAAGAACCACTGATGGGCTTGCCATCTGGGGTGACACACCAGCAGTACCCTGTGTACGTATGGCACTGCACCTGTTCAGAGAAGTGGAAAAGGAAGAGAATCGTAAGTCTGGTCACAGTCAATCATCCAAACATCAGAAAATCTCCTCCCTCTCCCACATCTGCCCCAGGATGTCTCTCACACGTAGAACAGTCCGGTGGAGCCAGCATCAATGTCATGTTGGCTTCATGACCCCTGTGTCATGATGCTTCTTACGATTCCAAAGGCTTAACATCTGCTATCCTATGGGGAGATGTTCACTGCGATTACCCTGTGATGCGTCCTCCAGTACCAGAACTGGCATATGCTCCCATCCAACTGTAAAATGGTCTAATGGGGAACTCAATTGGCAAGTATCTGTGGGAATGTCTGGGCCCTTCTTGAACAAGTACAGACAAATGCTAAGTTTTTCTCATAAGCAACATAAGCCTGTCTAGTGAGAGCACAGCTCTCCTTAAGGCAAGGACAGAGTACCCTTGTGCGTGCAGGATCTTCCACTAGAAACCCAGCTGTACCACTGATCATCAAGCCTACCGAGTCAGACCTAGCCGTCTGGGAATGGCTAATTAAAGTGAGGCTTTCTTTTAATCTTCCAAAGGAGCTCTTCTTTCTCCTCCAATAGCCATCACCCTACCCACCTTCTCTCATCCCACCTTCCTTGCCCCCATCTGTTTTCTCTGCAGAATTAGTAAACACATGCCCTTGTGTTATACCCCCCAGTGAGTCACGTCTGGACTCAAGATAAAATTTAAACTAATTTCCATGATACTTAAGGTCCCCAACAACCTGTCCCTGCTCACCTTTCTGGTGTCATTTTTACACCCCAGGCTCCACATGCACGCTTCACTTAGGCCACAACGAACCCTTTCATGTTACCAAATACAGCCTCATTTGCCATGAGCGGACTTTGTTGGCTCCAACCGTCCCATTTGTCCACAGCGCTGATCAGACCACCTATCCCAACCTAGACCTTCTGCTTCCTTTCATGATGCACTTCCCCTCGAAGCCAGTCTCGGCTTCTTCCCACCCTTCTCCAAACTCAGAAGCCTTCCCACGGCAAGCCAGTGAGTTCGAGCTCTTCCGCGGCCAGGTCCATCTTGCCACTTCAGATTATAACTTCAAGGACTGCAAACTAATTGTTTCAGGGACCCCAGAATCTAGTGTGATGCTGACATCCATTGCAGGTGACTGATGGGTTGAATAGAGGCACGAGTGCTCGCATTTCCTCCATTCCTGCTCTCCCATCAACTCTGAAGCGCAACATCAATTTAAAGAGCCATACCACATTAAGTGTGCATCTCGATGACAAGGCTTGTGTGCCAACTGCAAAGATATTAAATCGTGGGGGAAAAAAATGTGCCTCTTGGGATCAAGGACATATTGGAATTGAGGCCAGACAGTAATTGCATACAAATTGAGCAGAGAGGTGCAGAAAGAGACAGTGCAAATAGTCTTCTGACAGGGTGGGTAGGAGCCAGCAGTTACTGCTAAGGCAAAAGAGGCTGTGCAAAGTATTGTACGCTTGTGTGGGTATCAAACACTCTGGCTTACCCCAAGGCAAGTTGTTTCACCATGAGCCTGTACACAGACATCAGGGTAGAATAAAATAGTCTCTTGTTTCTCCCAGTAGCATGGCTGCTGTCAAACGGAACACTCAGTGCTGTCATCTCTGAAAGGACACTGCCTAGGGCACAGACCCCAGAGACACACCCTACTCCTTCACCTTATAGCCATGACACCCCAGATGCTCACCCACCAGCAGCAGCCCAGATTTAGTAGCACTGCGTCCTAATGAGGCTAGTAGCGGAATGGCAAGGCATCAAGACAGGCCAGAGTTTGCATGCTAGTCTAGCCAGTTAGGCACCTTACTTCGTTCTTTGAGCCTCTTCTTTATAACAGCATGAGTAATAACTGTCTGAGCTGGAAGGCCCTGGTAAGGCAGACCCACATCTGGCGTGCGATGAGGACTAGGATGGAGCGGCTGTAGCAGTGATTGTTCTCAGTCATATCAACAACACCTGCCAGGTGTCTCCCCACAAGCCAGACCTCCTCCAGTAACCTCCACAGGTGTGTATGGAAAGGGCCTCTGGAAACTTGGCTTCCCTTGCAAATCACACAAGCCCTGCAGGGGACGCTTCCCAGGGCTCATTCCCATCCAGGAGCAGCATTTTAATGGGACTAATGAGACCTGGCTGGCTGCTTTCTCCACTTTGGTCAGTGGTCACCCCTGGGGAACTGTCCCAGGGGCTGAGGTGCCAAGCTGACTCAGTCCTGGGCCCTGGAAGTCCGCTGCTGAGGCTGTCACATAAGGACTGAGCACCAGACAATAACCACGACTGTGCCTCAGGCCAGATGCTGTCTGTTGCAACAGGGACATTATGGCCAAGCAGGCTGCATAGAACTGAGCTGCTCAAACGCCCTTTCCCTAGGGTATGCCGAAGAGTTCTGCCTAAGGTTACTAGGGCAGAATGGGACACAAGAGTAAAAGGCAAAGCCCAGAGCTTTGTTTCAGGAATACAATCTGACCTCAGGGCCCAGGGGTCCAAGGTCACATTCTCACTCAGTGTGCCCATTGTCTCCCTGTGGGTGCAGGGCACAGCCAACCAGCCCCTAGCCAGGCCCAGAGTACCAGACACAGCTTCTTTCTCCCCAAGGTTCTCATCTTGCTTCCAACCACAGTACAAGGAAAAGACACTCAACAAAATCTTCAGGCTGGCAGCTCCTACCAAATTTCATAAAACTCAAATGGAAAGAGGAATTGTTGCCCCATCTTCTGAGGCCTTGGGCATAACTGACGCAGCTATGTTTAAAGAAGGGGCAGGAGGGAGGAAAAGAGGGCACAGGGACCCCAGCAGGGTCTCAGATTGGGGAAGACCTCTGCAGAAGGAGCCCTAAGAAGACCACCCGTGACTCAAACTGAGAGATTATAAGATGCCTTGGAATGTTTTTAACAATGTTTACAGAAAAGAAGCTACACAGAGGCAGGCTACAGCTGTTCCATTCGTCTGTGCTCAGATATGTGCATTCATCCCCTTTCCTAATTTCCTCTCCGAAAGTCCCCTATACCCTCCCCCAGCCCGGCTCCCCAAGGCTATGCCAGTGCCTGGCAAATACAGAAGTGGATGCTCACAGTCATCTATTGGATGGAACACAGGGCCCCCAATGAAGGAGCTAGAGAAAGTACCCAAGGAGCTGAAGGGGTCTGCAACTCTATAGGAGGAACAACAATAGGGCTTGTGTCTCTAGTTGCATATGTAGCAGAGGATGGCCTAGTCGGCCATCATTGGGAGAAGAGGCCCTTGGTCTTGCGAAGATTATATGCCCCGGTACAGGGGAATACCAGGGCCAGGACAAATTCATTTTAAAGGGGGGGGGGGTAGGGGGAGATGACACAAATACCTGTCTTGGTTGTTGGGAGAGGAATAGAGCACTGACTTCGGCAGGTAAGGGCCAGTTGAACTCAGCTGTTTCAGCCTGAAAAAGCTCAGCGGTTAAAGTGTTTGCCATGTATGAAGACCAGAGTCTGAGCCCAAGAACTCAATACATAGGTAGAGAGACGGGAGGCAGCCCACTTTTAACTCAAGCACTCTGAAAGCAGAGACAGATAATTCCAGCACAAACTGGCTAATTAGACTAGTTGCATCAGTGGTCTCTGAGTTCAACTGAGAGACGCTGCCTCAATGAACAAGGTGGAAAGTGACTAAATAAGACTCTCAACACCAACATCAAATACACACACACACACACACACACACACACACACAAACAGGGGCATGCATGCACTCACACACATCCAAGCAAACAGGCATACATGCTGCACACATACACACTAAAAAGAAAAAAAAAACTTGGTTTTATTATATTATATTATATTATATTATATTATATTATATTATATTATATTATATTCAAACCATTTGCTCACTTTAAAAGGCCAGAACCAAACTGGTGAGAGCCAGAACAACATGCTCTCTGACCAGCCTGTGAAAAACAAAAGGCCCAGAATCAGCAACCTTTGAGAATGTTTAGGCAGAGAAAGGAGGTTTATTTTATATAGGAAGAATTGTAAGACACTGAGTTACCCTCTTAGCAAGTCCTTTATAAACGAATTATTTGTGTAAAATTTTCAACTATTAGTAACAGCCTAGGAAGTTAGAATCCTGGTCCGGAGAAACACAGCCCTGGCAGGAAAGCAGTCAGATATAAATTCTGTGGAGCTGATGTCTTAGCTATACTAAAGCACAGAGTGTGACTAGTTTAGCTTCCCTTGCAAACTTATGATTTAACTTCATAACGAATTCTGTCTGCTTCTTGAGAATCGAACTGATCAAGTCCTGGCCTTTAGCCAATAGAAACTGCCCAGGACAAGAGGAATTGACAAGGCAAGGGGCCATTTCTGACATTTTATCTTACTGTTGTCAAAACTCAGGGTTGTCCCACAAGTTCCACAAGTAGACCCAGGTCAGGAAAAACAGCTCCTACCCCACTCTAGAGCAGCCTCCAGAGACTGGAATGTCAACTGGAGGGCCCTCTTTCGGAGACAAAGAGCACACCGTCCAAAATAAGGCTATTTTCTGCTACTACTCTCATGGTCTTGTTGGGCATAACTGGTGTCCCTCCAGCCACTTTAAAACATTGTGTTCCTAGATAAATAACTTCCATCTCTGACTCATGTGCTTTAATATCATTGGCAAAAAGTCTTTTTACATAAACAGGCCAGGGGTATACTGCAGTTCAATTTCCATCCAAATTAAGACAAATTTGAAATTATTTTAAGCCTCCTAATCATCAACATTAGTCCGACTCCTGACCACCCAGTGAGTATGTGGGAGGCCAGCACTTTCAACAAAGGCAAATGAGTGACCAGTGGGTAGAGAAAACACCAGCTCACGGGGACAAGTGGGAGGAGGGAGTGGAGAAAAACAGAGAGGCAGATGGCAACCATCACCCACGGGTGCCAAGCCCCAAATGGAAAATACCACCTTCTACTTTGACAACAGCTTTTCAGTCCCCAGTGGTCTCTGCATTACCACATTTGGGCTTCAAAGTTACTCTCTTGGAAAATCCTTCATGAGAGAATTAGTTATGCAAAATTCACAACTAGTTAGCAACTCCCCAGGGAATTAGAATCCTGATAGCCCTATCTTTGTAGCATTTCAGAAAGCACAGGATTGGGGAAAAACAAAAACTAAACAAACAGGAAACAAATAAACTAAACAAACCTTAGAGGTCACCACTCTAACCCAAACATTTCACAAGTCAGAAAACTGAGAGCAAAAGATAAAGGAAGAGTGTGGTCCCCATCCCTACACCGGTCTAGGGGGCGAGGGAAAGGAGGGTTTATAGATACTGATGTCTGAGGGACCAGTATCTTTTTTTTCCTTTTTTTTTTTGGCCTTGGTCTTTTGGTGGGAGACAGATGGAAGCAATTATTCTCATGGAATGGACACCTAGAGAAGAACCTTTCCCTCCAGTATGGATGAGAGAGCTTTTGTAGAAGGTTTGATATTATCTTGGGGCTTTTAAGATGTCAGAATTAGAGTAATGTTGCTTTGATAAAACACTATGCCCAAAAGCACCTTGGGGGAGG
This sequence comes from Mus musculus, assembly GCF_000001635.26. Classification (NCBI taxonomy): domain Eukaryota; kingdom Metazoa; phylum Chordata; class Mammalia; order Rodentia; family Muridae; genus Mus; species Mus musculus. The sequence continues at coordinate 81,130,217 of NC_000078.6, read as the reverse complement.
AAAGAGTTTATTTAGCTCACATATCCCAAGCCACAGTCCACTGAGGGAAGAAGCCAAGGTGGAGACACAAACAGGGCAGGAACCTGAAGGCAGGAGCTGACATAGAGGCCATGGAAGAGAGCAGCTTACTGACTTGCTCCTCATGGCCTGCTCTGCTGGCTTTCTTCTAGAACCCAAAACCACCAGCCCATCATTGACGCTACCCACAATGCACTTTGTCCTCCTTTGTCAATCACTAACTAAGAAAATGTCCTGTAGACATGCCTATAGCTCAATCTTACCAAGATAATTTCTCAGTTGAGGTTTTCTCCTCTCTAATGACTATAGTTTGTATCAAGGTAGCGTAAAACTAGCCAGCACACATACTCACTGGCCACCAGCTCTTTCCTTGGAAGCTTCTCAGAAGGGCGGGCTTCACCTGCCAGAGGGTCCTTTGCTATTGGTCTGATTCTTTTTTTTTAATTGGATATTTTATTTGTTTACATTTCAAATGTTATCCCCTTTCCCAGTTTCCCCTCTGCAAATCCCCTATCCCACCCCTCCTTACCCTGCTTCTATGAGGAGGCTTACCCACCCACCTACTCACTCCTGCCTCCCCACCCTGGCATTACCCTATACTGGGGCATCAAGCCTTCACAGGACCGAGGCTACCCTGATTCTTAACGCATGCCCACGTCCCTGGGGATCCTGTACCTACTCCCTCTGGAACGTGCCCGCTTTCTTCTACCTCCACTAGGAAAGACCTGAACTGAATACAGAAAAATGTGTGGAAGTTTCCCAACTCACTTCTGGCAGTGGAAATGTGACTGCTTTTTCTTTTAATATGTCTGCTGACCCAAATCACTTAGCACTTTACTCTCTGAACCTATCTATCAAACAAGGCAGCACCTAGTAGGTCACCAAGAAGACAAAATAAAGCAGAGCATATAGAGCACCTAGTCAGCATTGGGGATGTGCTTGGCCCATGTGGGCCTTGTTCTTTTCTCTTTCCTTTGGCAGGGAAGATACACCTTGGCTGTAGACATTATTCTGGACTCTATGCCAAGTCCAGGGAGGATTGTCTGCTGGGGGATGAGGAATCTCCCTTGTAGACCATTTACCTCATCCATTAGGGTTTAAGAGAAGGGGGTTATTCTCAAATCCTTCCGATCATGGGAGTCCTTCTTGACCACGTTTTAAGTGAGTTGATGATATGTCAAGGCTGTCCACGTGACGTTAGTTAGAACAAGAGACAACCCCGCTCATCCCCAGGTCTCTAAGCATATCTAAAACCCTGTGTCTAGTTTGGGGGAGGGTGCTTTATCAGAAAGGGCTGTGGCAGATGGAACCCAGAGGAAATAGGACATGAGGAAAAAGACATAAATCCCTCCAGCATGGGAGTGGATGATGTAATTAAGGACTTGTTCCAGGGCCAACAGAAATATTTGTTGGCTAATGTCACATGATATAATGGTGCCCATCTTCAACTATTTTGGTAGAAAGTGGGATTCCTTTGGATTCTATATGTCCTTTAGACAGAAATGGAGTTGTGTACTAGAAATCATAAACAGAGAGAGCTCTTGGATCAACACAGAGGGCTTCCCTGTGAAGGCAACTTGAGAGCAGCTCAACGTACATTATTAGTTTTGTCACTGAAGGAATAAAACTTCCCCCAGCAGGTGACAACCAGGCAGAAGGTGGATGGCTGCCTGGCAAATATAAACAGAATAGAGAAACTGATGGAGACCAGTGGGAGAGAGAGAGACAACCAGGCAGAAGGTGGATGGCTGCCTGGCAAATATAAACAGAACAGAGAAACTGATGGAGACCAGTAGGACAGAGAGAAAACCCTTCTGCAGTCTCCTTTCCCTGAAAAGAACCAGAATTCTACAAACTGCTGTACACTGGGCTCCTGCTGCTTAGAAAAGGAGGGTCTAGATTGACAACGAATACTTGATTGAAGCTGTCGAGAACACTCTTCCTGCTCCATGATGAAGAATCTTTTTAGGTACATTTTCCAAAAAGTTTGAATACATCTCTCCAGCATACATGTAAAGATATTCTAAAAATACACACTGGGCATTCAGGGACCCACAAGACCCCATACTTTTTGGGCTTGCTTCTCCATGTGGTACCCAGAACAGTCTATGTTTTATAAATGGCCAATAGAACACCCTTGACTCGTTTAAATTCTGTTGCTTTATAGCAGAAAAATATTTTTTTAAAAAAAGTCTGTATATTTCCAAAATAACAACAACAACAACAACAACAACAACAACAACAACAAAAAGAAAGAAAGTCTCTTGTATGTAGGGCCTTTGTATAGGTCAGGACTGAAGGACCTGGCTGGTGAGAGGTCAAAGGTGAACTGCAAGTGCTCTTTCATTATTCTCATGACTGCCTTGACTTTCAATTAAACTTTCCTGCCTTCCCACCTCATACCTATGTTTCTGACCTTTCTCTTCTTTAAAAGGAAAAAAAATATGTCCAATTCCATGCATTTTGCAAGAGAGTTTACCAATCTATAGGGTCACCTGTCCTAGCATATTACATGAACTCAGAGTAAAGCAGAAATAGCCCTGAATGGATGTGAGTGTGAGAGACAATGGCTCTACCCAGAACTCTCTTGAATAAATGCTGACTGTTGGCCTACTCTGTGTTTATCTACCCACCTCAATGAATGTTAGCTACTATCTCACAAAACCCTAAGACTTGACGTATGATTCCTCTGAGGTCATCAATTTAACACCTTTTCTCAGCCTCTGATGGTAGCTGATGGTATACCTGTGGGGTATTCATGGAGTCTCTACTTGTCCAAGTCCCAGGATAAGAAGGTAAGAACTTCGAGTCTGATTCCCATTCTGTGAATTTCTCAGCCTACAAAAAGTTTTCCCCTATTTTGAATCAGAATATTAATATGATTAATAGATAGATAGATAGATAGATAGATAGATAGATAGATAGATAGATAGATAGATATGGGCATACTAAAGGCTACTCTCATTTACTAAGATGTGAGTGTCTCTCATATATCCCTTTGTCCATCTCTTTTCTGTTCATTCTTGGTTCTTATAACCTCTCTAGTAAACGTCTCTGGTCTCACTGAGTATCCCTCATATGACATGATTTTGTGGCCTTGCTTACCTGAGCCGTGCTCTGGGGTGTGCCCTAGTTTGGCCACATTGTGCAAGCAGTGTGGACTCATGTCTGGAGCCAGGCTGCTTCTGATGAAATACTCACTCTACCATTTGCAGGCTGTACGACCCTAAGCTACATGGCTTCTCTGAGTGTTAGTTAGGCTCCATGACTATAAAACAGGACTATAAAAGTGCCTACCTCATAGATTGTAGTGAGGATGGAATAAGTTAATACAGTAGGCATCTAAAATAGTCTGGCACAGTGTAAATGCAATATGAGCAAGAAAATGGTACTACCACTGATGATGGCTTCTGCAGTCTGAAAAAGAAAGAAGAGCAGAGAGTGGCTACAGACTACCATTGCAGAGACTTGGCTTCCATACAAGCAGCATGAAGGCTAGAATAGCAGCTTCCATCTTCCCCTTGCTCCCAGGTACAGACTCCTACAGAAGGGCAGCTGAAGATACCTCCCAGAGCTGCCTGTTTTTGCTTGCACAGTAGACAAGGGACAGAAAAGAAATCCCCAATAATGCTGGGGAGCTCTGATGTCAGGCAGAGAACACCTAAACCCTGACTGCTTGCTAATCTGAAAGAGGATGCATCATAGCCATTTAGTAGGAGATCAGCCAGGTTTGAGGAAGAGAACAAAGCAGAGGCTGGAGCAGGCAGATCCCACAGGGAAAAAAGTGTACACTGTACTCGAAGCATAACACATGCCCCATTTCCCTGATCTCTATGCACAACCCCACTCTGACAGATGACCAGAGGTTCCAGTTCTCCAGTGAAAAGATGAGGGTGGGAGCTTCTACCCATGTGAAAGGCTGGGCAACCCCCTGGTGTTTCTGTTACCACTTATAAATGTTAATAGTTTGCCCGCTGTAAGTATGTAACTTAGATGACTTACTAACTACAAGGTAGGCGCCACCTAGACTTTAGTGTAGACTGCCTTCAGAAAGCTGGCTGCTCTTGCTTCTCACCAAGCCTCCAGCTTTGGCATCTTCCCATCTCCATGTGCTGAGAACTTTAATGAGCAGGATATATGCCAGTGTAGGGAGAAGAATCTCCACAAGACCCAAGTTCTACCTGGATAAGCTGCAACATGTCTCTCTTAGTTAGCTTCTATTGCTGTGATGAAATTCCATGACCAAAATCAACTGATAACTCAGGTCCCACTCCATCACCAAGGGAAGTCAAAGTACAAACTCAAGGCAGGAAACTAAAGATAGGAACTGAGGCAGAAAAGTCATAGAGGAGTGCTGTTTACTGGACTGTGCTCATGACTCACTCAACCTGCTTTCTTAGAGCACCCAGGACTAGCCATTGAAAGGTAACATCACCTCATAGGGAGCTAGTTCCTCCCACATCAATAATCAATCAAGAAAATAAACCATAGACTTGTCCTTTTCAAAGGCTAATGTGAAAAGGACATTTTATCATGGACATTCTCTCTTCCCAAATGGCACTAGCTTGTGTTGGGTTGACATTAAACTAGCCAACACAATGCCCCTGGAAGGCACCAAGGCTTGCTGTAACCAACACTAATTTATATAGAAATGTCTTCTCTGCTAGTAGATTCAAAGAAGAAATAATTAGCCAAGCAAGACTGAGAACTCTTAAAGATACACAAGTTGTATCAAAGTTGGTGTCTCCTACCCTAATTTGCCCCTCTCTCTCTCTCTCTCTCTCTCTCTCTCTCTCTCTCAATGCTTCCCTTGGAAGTACTAACTCAAGAACACTGGTATTACCACAGGATCTTGTACCACAGGATCTTGTACAGGCTACAAGTTTGAGAGCATTCTCCACCCCAGATGCACAGCCCTGGGGTGAGGAGTTGGCATCAATCCTACACATGGTGTAGAACACTCACCTCACACTCACTCAAAAAGGAAGAAGAATGCCCCAAAGGTCACCACAGGTGACACAACACTAATCATGAAGATCAAAATAGAAGCCAGAAGCTAGAAGCCAGAAATAAGGCCTCACATCTGTGGTCAACTGATGTTTGACAAGGACACCAAGATAACTAAAGGGAGAATAACAATCTTCTCATTAGGTAATCCTGAGGTTACTGAACTTGCATACGCAGAAGAGTGACGCTTGATCCCATCTCTCATACACAAACTAACTTAGAAGAGATCAGAGACCTAAATGTAAAAGCTGAAGTCATAAACCGCATAGAGGAAAATGGAATAATAATATTTGTTACCTTGGATTAGGAAATGGTCTCAAAAGTATGACAACAAAAGCATAAGCTGAAAAGAAGGGAAGGAGGGAGGGATGGAGGGAGTAAGGGAGAGAGGGTAGGAAGGAGGAAGGATGGGAAGGAGGGAGGGAGGAAGGGAGGAAGGGCAATCAATTAAACTTATGTTTTATCCATAGAATATATAAATAACTTTCAACTCAATACTAAAAAGACAACTGGACAGACAATGGGAAAAAGCACTGAACAGACATTAGATAGAACTGAAGAGGCTCATCACTAATTATTAGGGGGAAATTGACCTTGAGCCATAAAGAAGGGTGAGAGTATCAAGTATAGCTAAAGAAGTGAAAAAGTTGAAATCTTCATGTGTTGTTGGTACCGAATGTGGTGTGGTGTGACCACCATAGAAACTGCCTGGTGATTCCTCAACAGCACAAACATGAGGAAGTGAATAATGACCCAACAATTCTATTTTTACGTATGTACTCAGATTACTAAGGGCCCACATCACATAAACATGCATGCCAATGTACACAATAGTGTTATTTATAACCCCCAAAAGCCAAAGCTACTCAAATGTTTATGCACTGGTGAATGAATAAGGAAAATGGGGTACAGTCATAAGACTGACTATTGTCAGACAGTAAAAAAAAAAAAGAAAAAAAGAATAAAGACTCAGCTCATGCTACAGCGTGGATGAACCTTTTAAAATTGTGCTGATTAAAAGAATCCAATCACAAAAGACCACACATAATATGAATTGTCCAAAATATACAAATCATAGCAATCTAAGGTAAATTAGTGCTGTCAAGGGCTGAGGGGAGAGCTCTTGCAAAGAGTGGCTGTTAATGGGCATTGGATTTTCTTCTTGGGTAATGAAATGCTCAGACATTAGTCAGTGGTAATGGTTGCACAACCCTGTGAGTGCACTAAAAATCACTCAATTGTGTGTTTTGAAGAGATAAATTTTATAGTGTGCAAACCATATCTCAGTAGAGCTTTGTTAAAAGAACAATAATAGGAAAAGAAACCACAGACCAGTTTGCCAACTTCTAGACTGGCCCAAGTCTTTTAAATTACAGCTCATCAATTTGAGCACTAAAACTGGGGGACAACTAACATTTGTTTAGCAACATCTACAATGTACATATGTATATATTATCCATGTGTAACACTGGGTTTCTTGAAACAAAAGCAATAGCAAACACACACACACATTTAAAACAAGCTAAGAGGCCTTAACTATAAATGTTCTAATTATAACCATTACAACTTATTGCCAAAAAGAAAAGCAACAACTTACTTAAAACTGGGTCCACTTACATTTATACCATTTAAAAGTAAAGGATAGATTTGAATTTAACAGTGTGATGGAGGGAATGGGGATGAGAAGGAAGAAAGGACAGAGAGATGGAGGGAGGGCATGAAAAGACACAGAGAGAGACAAAGAAACAGTGACAGAGAGGCAGAAACAAACAGACAGAGGCAGTGAGACAGAAACAGAGACAGAGACAGACAGAAGTTTGTCCAGAAGGCTCAAAGTACCACATACTTTTAACAACTGTTTTTGTCTGGGCCATAGAATCCACATGAGGCTAGAGAGGACAAGCCAGCACACAGACACACTCCATTCTCAGCACTATAGCTACATCAGTGCTATGCATGGTCTGAGGAGAAATCCTCAAGGTTGCTCTTTGCAAGATCTCTCCACATAGAGACTAATGACCATTGCCTCCAGATTCCTAAGACTTCTAGGCTCATCATCGTTTGGATAATTGGAGCTGGAGAGATAGCTGAGCCATTAAAAGCACTTGTTCTTTCAGAGAGCTCAGATTTACTGCCCAGCACCCAAATGGCTTCTCTCATCCATCCATAACCTTGTTTTTAAAGCATCCAACACCCTCTTCTGAACTTCATGGGCACCAGGCATATACATGACACATAAACAAAGGTGTGAACAAAATATTCATACACATCTTTTTAAAATTAAGATTAGACAAATCCTTTCCATAAGTGGGCTAGTCATTCCAGACTCCCAATGTTTAATCAACCAGGTGAATAAAGGTTTATGGTCCGTGTAATGGATTAATACCTCCAATAGTTGATAAGAGTCTGGCAGATGGAAGAGCACTTGGTGAAGTGAAGCACTCCTGGAATGAGCCTGTCCTGCAACAGATCTCTAGGAAGAAAGCTCTGTACAGTGGGAGCAGATGAAGGGTGCTACCAGGGAAGAAAACCTCCAGGTCCTCAAGTGTTATATCGTATGTGTTTTAAAAATCATGTGTCAAAAAAAAAAAATCATGTGTCAAAAAGCCACATGATTTTTCCCTCTGGGATTCCAACTACAGAATAAAGTAATCAGCAAAAAGAAACTATAACTCAAGGATCTCTGTTTTCAAAAAAAGTCAATATATGCCCTTAAAATTGAAAAGTGGGGAAAGTAGTCTCCAGAGCTTATCAAAAACATAGCTCCTGAGATGGTGAGCTCAAGCATGGGAAATATAATACATCATTTCACCTAGAAGAAGCATAACGAAAGGTTTTTATGTTTAACAATCTTACAAATATAATCGGCACAAAAATTTTAATGCCTTGCAACTGCATCTGATAATTGCCTCTAACAGCCACATCCCTGCTGAATATTTATTAAAAGCAATTTGAGATGCTTGTGTTAAATACTTTGAAGAGCACATGTCTGGATTGGGGGTGAGTACCTCAGCTGGTGGAGTTCCTGCCTAACATGCACCCAGCACCCCATAAAGTAGATGGGATGGCAAATGTCTGTAGTCCCAGCACCCCAGTCTTGATATGGATGCAAGAGGTTCAGCAGTCTAAGATCATCCATCCAATGCCATTCCGGGTACATAGTCAGGTCCAGGTCCAGCCTAGTACTTAATCTCTACTCTCACACATCTTACTTCCATTGCAATGCTAATCTGATTAACTAAACTCTGAGAATCCTCCTTGCTGTTCACTTGGTTATTTATCCTCCAATGGGATAAACAAATGTTGGTTACTACATTTGCAGAGAGATAATATCTAGCCATTATGGTTGTTCTCAGTTACTATTCTGTTCAAGGAATAATAAAGAATTCACAGCAGGCACCTTGAGTCCTTGGATTCAGAATTCAGAAATTTTCTGGATTTATTCTGAAAATTCTTGCTTTCTGAATTTCAATTCTACCAAATCCAAGTCCCAAGTGAACAATGCAGAAATTTCAACTGAAAGAATATAGAGGGCTGGCAAGATGGCTCAGCAAGTAAGAGCACTGATTGCTCTTTCAAAGGTCCTGAGTTCAAATCCCAGCAACCACATGATGGCTCACAACCACCCATAATGAGTTCTGATGCCCTCGTCTGATGCGTCTTAAGTGAGCTATGAAGTCAGTGTACTTATGTATAATAATAAATAAATCTTTGGGTTGGAGCAAACAGGGACTGTACAAGTTGAGTTGACCAGAGTGAGCAAAGGTCCTAAAAATTCAATTCCCAACAACCACATGAAGAATCACAACCATCTGTACAGCTACAGTGTACTCACATCTAAAAAAATAAATAAGTAAATATTAAATAAATAAATCTTTTTTAAAAAGAAAGAATATAGCTAATTTTAAAATCCAAGCAATTAAATAATCCCGAATATATAAATCCCAACACAGGAACACAAGAAACACAAAAAGCACAAAGTTTTTCAAAAATTACTAATTCTGTAGTAATTGCATATAATAAGAATGAGATAAATAAAACCTCAGATAGAAAACTCAAAATAATGATTGTCAGTAAAGAAACCAAAGGGAGAAAATAAGATCCTAATCAAGAACACATCCAAAAAGCTAAATAAAACATGAATGCCACATACGACCTAAAAAGAATTCAACAAGAGAAACAATGAGAAAAAAAAGTATCTAAAACACCAAAAGAAAAAAATGTGAAAGTTAAAGCTTCCTGGAAAGCCTCAGCAACAGAATGGATCAAGGGAAGGGCAGACTACCTGATCTGAAAGGCAAGGTTGAAAATGGGGACAGTAGAAAAAACACGAAAGATAAGACAATGAGAAGGCACCTGTGGGAAACATTCTGAAAAGACCAGGACTATGAGCAACAAGCATAGAAGAAGAAGAATCTCATTCTAAAGGAAGATAAAACATCTTTAAAAGAATCTCAGCAAAATTTCTCAGAATGAAAAAAAGAGTTTCCCATCTAGATATAGGAGGCAAGACCAGAAAAGAACCTCCTCTCATTATACATAAGTAAGCCTCTTAAAATACATAACAAAGAAAGCAGTGAGAGAAAAGTAACAAGCAGCAGAGGAGTCCCATGGAAATAGCTCCAGCCTACTCCACTGAAACTTGAAAAGACAGAAGGGCTTGGAGTGATATATTTCAAGTTCTGAAAGACAATGGCTGACTCAGCATATTATACCCAGCAAAGCTATCTATCATAATTTAAAAAAATTAAGAACTTTCCATTATTAGAAAAAATAGATTAAAGTAATTAATGACACTCATACAGCTCTACATATAAAATTCTTAATTGACTCTCAGAGTAAAATGGTAAACAAATCTATCCATGAGACTATGAGAAAGAATCAGCCACACTAGAATAATAGCTAAGTAAGGGACAAAGAGACAAAAAACAAACACTACAAAATCAACAAAACAACAGAAATCAATGCACACTGTTAAATAATAATAGTAAGTATTAATAGCCTGAATCCCCAATCAAAAGACACAGACTAATAGATATGGTTTTTAAAAAAATTAACTATATACTTGCTGCCCCCAAGAAATAGATCCTACTACAAAAGACAGACAGCACATTAAGGTAAAAAGATAAATATTTCAAGCAAGAGGATCTAGAAAACAGGTAAGTGTCATTGAAAAAAGGGCTTTTTAAATTAAAAAAAAATCATGTTGCACTGATGAAGGGAACAACCATCAAGAGGGCATTACAATTCTAAACACATGTGTCCAGAACACAGGTACACCCAATTTTATAAGATAAATACTATTACATGTTGTCACAAAAAAATGCCAGTGCAATATACTAGTTACTTCAATACCCCAATCCTTTCCACTTAACAGGTCTTCAAACAATAACAAAAGAGAAATAAATGAATTAAATGACATCAGAGATCATATGGACTTAGCAAACATCTATAGAACGTTCCATCTGAACACTGAAGATTACATACTTTTCTTAGCAGCCCAAGGAACTTTCTTTAAAATAGATCATAAAGCAAGTCTTAATAACAACCAAAACCCTCAAGCATACAAAAGCTCATGGAAACCAAACAACATACTATTTAACAAGGAATAGGTCCTTAAAGAAATCAAGCAGAAACTGTTTAAATTCCTAGAATCAAAATAAAGCCACAACGCACCAAAATCCAAGGGACACAATAAAACAGCCCATAAAGAAAGCTCTTAGCTCTGAGGGCCTACATTAAGAAATCAGGGGTCGGGCCAGGCGTGGTGGTGCAAGCCTTTAATCCCAGCACTTGGGAGGCAGAGACAGGTGGATTTCTGAGTTCAAGGACAGCCTGGTCTACAAAGTGAGTTCAAGGACATCCAAGGCTATACAGAGAAACCCTGTCTCAAAAAAAACACAAAAACAAAAAAACAAAAAACAAGAAAGAAAGAAAGAAAGAAAGAAAGAAAGAAAGAAAGAAAGAAAGAAAGAAAGAAAGAAAGAAAGAAAGAAAGGAAGGAAGGAAGGAAGGAAGGAAGGAAGGAAGGAAGGAAGGAAGGAAGGAAGAAATTAGGGGTTCAATCACTCAGCCATTAGCCATACATGAAGACCCTCTTTATACCTAGAACAGTGGCCCTCAGCCTGTAGGTCTCAATTCCCACAGGGTTGCTAAGCAGATATTTACATTATCGTTTATAACTACTAAAATTATAGTTATGAAATAGCGGCAAATTAATGTTATAGTTGGTGGTCACCACAACATGAAAAACTGTATTAAAGGGTCATAGCATTAGGAAGGTCGGATAAGGGAAAGAAAGATCTTAAGGAAATAGAGATAGTACACCACATGATACTAAGGGAAAAAAGAAAGTAAAGGAGAGGGCGTTTAAATATGAACCTTAAGTATGCTTGAGAAAGCCACTGTTTCTGTTGTATTATATAATACAACTATATTGTATTATATGCTATTGTATGAGCCTCATACATGTATATAATTATATATTTAATATAGTAATCAATACATTTTAATTGGAATGGCCCCATACAAAATTCATTGCAAAGGCCATAGGTTGACAAATAGAAAACTCAGTGCCAGATATGGAATGCCTTCCTTACAGTCGTGGATCAGAAGTGTCCCAATTACAAAATCAATAGGTAGAAAGAAATCATTAAGATTGGGGCAGAATTCAATGAAATGGTAACACACAAAGCAAAGAAAAACCCAAAGAATCAGTGATATAACATTCATTCTCTGAAAATATAAACAATATTAACAAACTCTTAGCCAAACTAAGTAGAAAAGAGAAAAAACTCAAAGTAATAAAATTAAAGATGAGATGGGAACCATTACAACAGTTACCACTGAAACTCAGAAAATCATTAGACCTTGGCTTAAAAACATATTCCATGAAAGTAGAAAAATCTAAGAAAAAAATAGATTAATTTCTAGATGCCTATTAAATAACAAATGAAACAAAGATTTTGTTAACAGTTTTAACAGAGCTATAATAGTAAATGAGATTGAAACAACTAAAGAAGCACCAGCGCAGATGGACTCACTGATGGATAGTCCCAGACCTTCAAAGAATTAATGCCAATACACATCACACTATTGTGTAACATTGGAAAGGAGGAAAAACTACTAAACTCTTATTACAAAGCTAGTGTTGCCCTGATACAAAGTAAAAAGATAAAGTAAAAAAAAAAAAGAAAAGAAAAAAGAAAATTTACAATTTTCCTGATGAACATAGATGCAAAAATTCTCAACAAAATGCCTGAAACTAAGATTTTTCATCATGATCAATTGGCTTTATTCTAGAGATGCAAACATGATTTGGATAGATAGAATGTCAATAAATGTTATGTTACATAAATAAGCTCAAGGATGGATACCACATGATCATTTCAATAAACATGGAAGAGACTTCTGACAAAATCAAAAATCACTTCATGTTAATGTCCTGAAGAAACTCAGAATAGAAGGAATATATCCAACATAATATATGTGGCAAACCAAACGCCAACTTTATATTAAATAAACAAAACTCAAAGCATGTCCACTAAAATCAGAAACAAGACTATCTTTCATCTTATTCAATACATTACTGGAGTCTCAGCTAGAACGACAGGACAAGAGAAACAGAGATATAGATAAGAAAGGAAGAAGTCCAAACAGATGATGAAGATGTGATCCTATACTTAAGATATCCTAAAGATTCAGCCAAAAAAAAAAACTCTAAGAACTGATAAGCAGCTCAATCAAATATCAGGATGCAAAAATTAATATGCAAAAATCAGTAGCTTTCCTTTATACCAATGACAAAAACACCAAGAAAGAAATAAGGAAATAATTCCATTTGTAACAGTCTTTAAAAAATAACTATGAATAAAACCTAACCAAAGATAAAAATATCTCTACAGTGAAACCTTTAAAACACTGAAGAAATTGAGGAAGACACTAGAAGGTAAGAAGACTTCTCATGCACCAGAAGCATCAACAGTGTGGAAATGGCCATCCAATCAAAAGCCAGCTACGTATCCAATGCAATCCAATCAAAATTCAAGTGCACTTCTTCACTCTTGGCAAGTTCTTAACCTAAGCCTAAGCCTAAGCCTGAGCCTGAGCCTGAGCCTGAGCCTGAGCCTGAGCCTGAGCCTGAGCCTGAGCCTGAGCCTGAGCCTGAGCCTGAGCCTGAGCCTGAGCCTGAGCCTGAGCCTAAGCCTAAACCTAACCCTAACCCTAACCCTAACCCTGAAAACATAAAAGACCCCAGATAGTCAATGCAATGCTGTTCAAAATAATACTGCAGGAGGATTCACCATACCTGATTTCAATTTATACTACAGAGTCATGGTAATAAAAACAACATGGTACTGACACAAAACCCACATAGATAAATAAAATAGAAAAAGGACCCAAGTACAGGGCCATGCAACTACAGCCATTTGACTTTCAGCATAGATTTCAAAAAACATACGTCAGAGAAAAGACAGTGTCTTCCAACAAACGGTTCTAAGAAAACTGGATAGAGACCTTTAAAAGAATTAAACTAGATTCTTACCTCTCAGTCTGCACAAAAACTTCTAGAAGAAAAAATAGGGAATACATTTCAAGATATAGGCCTAGGTGAGGACTTTTCAAATAGGACCCCAATAGCCCAGAAAAAAGATTCATAATCAGCAAATGGGGTCTCATGAAAATAAAACACTTCTGTATAGCAAAGGAAGTAACCAATCCTATGAAGAGGCAGCCTCCAGAATGGGGGAATGTTTCTGTCAGCTTCTTATCCAACAGAGGCTTAGTAACTACCCTATACAAAGAGCTCACAACATTAAGCATTAATAAAACAAACAACTCAGTCTTCTTCCACTTTCTAGTGGTCTGTTGGACTAAACAGAGTGTTCCCAAAGAAGAAATGCAACCGACAGCCAACACTTCAGAAAGTATTTGATATCATTAGCCATCAGGAAAATGCACATTAAAACTATGTGAAGATTTCATCTGTCCAGTCAGAATGGCTATCATCAAGAATGCTGCTGACAAGGATGTGGGGAGAAGAGAACCATTATCCACTGATGGTAGGAGTGTATGCTGGTACAGCCACCATAAAAGTTAGTGTAGAAGTTACCTTAAAGATGAAAATTCAACTACCACATGACCCAGCTACACCACTCCTGCATATACCCAAAGAAATGTAAGGCCCACTAAGAGATACTTGTACAACCATGTCTATTCCTTCTCTGCTGACAATTGTCAACAGATGAAATGGAACCAGCCTAGATGTTCATCAGCTAATGGATGGACAATACACAGGTAGTACATATACACAATGGGCCATACAAAATAGAATTTCATTCTGCCATTAAGAAGAGTTGGATCAACAGCAAAATGTGTGGAAATTGAAAGTAGTATACTAAGTGTGGTAATCTAAGCCAAGAAAGCCAAATGCTGCATGTTTTCATGTCGATGCTAGCTTTGAATACTTAGATTCATGTGTTTAACCTAGAGGGTCTGTAGAGGTCAGAAAACTAGAAAGGGCCCTGAGAAGGGGCCAAGGGAATTTGCCTTAAGACAAGGAAGAGATCATGGAAATTTTGTGTGGTGAAAGTAATTGGGGCTGGTGGGGTGCTCAGCAGTGACGAGCACTGGCTCCTCCTGTAGAGGACATGGTTCAGTTCCCAGCACCACTTGAAGATTTGCACTGGTGCTTAAAACAAGTTCAAGGTATCCAGTGCCCTCTTTTAGCTTCTGAGGGCAGCAGGCATATACACAGTACACTTACATGCAGGCAAAACACTGACACACACAAAATTAAATATTTTTAAAGTAGTTGGAAGAGAAACACGGGGAGCTAAGGGCTTAGGCAGGGATGGGGTTGGGGTGGGGGTAGAAGGAGGAGAGATGAGGAAGTATTAGAGTAGGTTAACCAAAACTAAGATGTAGAAAAGAGTCTCATGGAAACCCACTTCTTTGTAAACCAATGTCACACATATTAGGAGTTTGAACTAAGATACCCTGCACAGGCAAACAGACAATGCTTTCTCTCTGAAAACCTGGATTTTTAATGAAAATCTCAGTGCTACTCATGGGATACTCCCCTGTGAGTTATTGGTCATGGAGACCTCAGAGCGCCCCAAAACAACCCAGGCCACAGCCATTCCTCTTGGTTACTCGTCAAAACTGGATGGATAGACCTTCTTTTGCTTTTTAAAATTTGGTTCTCAATTTTCCAGGATTTGTGATACATTCCTTTATATAATGGGATAAAATTTAGCAAGTTTTTTTAAATAGGTAAGTTCATATGTAACTTAGCTATAACTAAGCTGGCAATATAAGAAAGGTTATAGAATAACATATATTATTATCTTTTTCCTAAAAAAGATAATAAATAACTACTCTGCTGCTGAAAT
Organism: Mus musculus; assembly: GCF_000001635.26. Taxonomy (NCBI): domain Eukaryota; kingdom Metazoa; phylum Chordata; class Mammalia; order Rodentia; family Muridae; genus Mus; species Mus musculus. Next base: position 81,114,798 of record NC_000078.6, on the reverse strand, counting down.
TTTTGATTGTAGAACACAGAGAAATCAAGCTGGAACTGATCTAGAAACTTCCCCCCTGTCAGGTGGCTTTCCTGGTGCTGAAAGCTGATGTGTAGTCCACTTAGGGAGAAAAGACATCAGCAGACTTACCCAATCATGAGCCCTGTACGCTACAGTAGCAGCATGCCAGCAGAGGTGTGCTGGTGCAGTAGTGGCATGGTGGTTCAGAGGATCACCAGCTACTTCCTGGTTGGATTTGAGGCCTACTTCACAGAAGGGAGTTCATAAATAATATGGGGAAAAAAGGTCAAATCGCATGGTGTGGGAGAACGTAAACCCTAAGAGGGAAATCTACTATTATTGTGTTGCTTAAAAGACAGTTTTTCTCTTTATATGCCCCAGTACAGGGGAATGCCAGGGCCAAAAAAATGAGAATGGGTGGGTAGGGAAGTGGGGGGGAGGGTATGGGGGACTTTTGGGATAGCATTGGAAATGTCATTGAGGAAAATACGTAATAAATGAAATTTTAAAAAAAAAGAATCTAAAAAAAAAAAAAAGACAGTTTTTCTTCTAGATGGTTATCTTAATACCCATAGATTCTCTAACCTGGATCAGAGACACTTCTTTTTGCAGAGGGCATCCGTCAAGGCAGAGACTCATAATTGATCAACTGCTGAGAATAAGTGACGTTTGAGCACTCTTCCCTAAAGGGGACACTCATAGCAACCACCACAAGATTCAGAAAACACCGTGGAAGAGGGGCGGAAAGAATATAAGAGAGACTGTAAGGATGGGAGCAGTACTGCCAAATGTCGTCATCTGAACATGACACAGCCAGCACACTGACGAACTTACAAAAGCTGTTGTTCTCTGCATAAGATCAAGCCAGTCAATATTTCCAGCAAGGTGGTGGAGGAGTTCCTGAGGCTCCTGCCCTAGAGGAGGAGCCATTGGCAATTAATAGCTGCTGGGGGAGGGGGCGTCAATTTTCTTCAGAGGCGTGGTCACTAGTAGGTTACTCATGCTCATGCAGGTAACACTAAGGGAGGGGAAGGGAAGGGGAGGGGAGGGGAGGGGAGGGGAGGGGAGGGGAAGGGAAGGGAAGGGAAGGGAAGGGAAAGAAAAGGGAAGGGAAAGAAAAGGGAAGGGAAAGAAAAGGGAAGGGAAAGAAAAGGGAAGGGAAAGAAAAGGGAAGGGAAAGAAAAGGGAAGGGAAAGGAAGGAAAGGAAGGAAGGAAGAGCAGGATGAGGTAAGACTGGTAACTGTTGAAGGATCAAATGGGAGTGTGAGGAAGGAGTTGAGGCCGATATAGTCAAGACATGTTGCGTGTGAAATTGTCAAGAGAACAAATAAAAACGTTTAAAAACTAAAACAGACTATGCCTTCTTTTGGTCCAGTACATGCCTCCTAAAAATCTTGTTCCCAATTATCTGGAATTCATTCCTTTATACAAAGAAATAAAATGTCGGTCTGGAGAGCTGGCTCAATGGTTAAGAGCACTAATTGCTCTTCCAGAGTGTCTGAGTTCAATTCCCAGCAACCACATGGTGGCTCCCAACCATCTGTAATGGGATCCGATGCCCTCTTTTGGTGTGTCTGAAGACAGCGACAGTGTACTCACATACATAAAATAAATAAATAACTCCAGAAAGAAAGAAAGAAAGAAAGAAAGAAAGAAAGAAAGGAAGGAAGGAAGGAAGGAAGGAAGGAAGGAAGGAAGGAAGGAAGGAAGGAAATGTAGCAGTTTTTAAAATAGCATGTGTCATTGTACGACTTTGCCTTAATGAATGATTAATAACTACATATACAAAAAGATCCAGAGGATAACAGGCACAGCAGTTCCTGTTTGAGGCGAATGAGATCTTTCATTCTGTCCTATATATTTTTCTCATCAGTTTACAGTGTTAAGTTCTCTTAAAGTTATTTCTCTAGGAAAGAATTAAAATGTTTCTTTATGATCACTTGTTAAACCCTAACATTCATGCACATGTGTAGAGTAAGTAACCCTCTTTAACACATGTTTTAGTGACTGCACAATGTGCTCTGCCATACTCTGTTTAGACAATTCTCTGTTATTAAATATTCAGGCCAGGTCCAATTTCCTTTTGCTATGATGAAATTGGAAATCCTTTGTCACTAAACATTTTCACACATTTAAAAATATTTCCTTGGGGAATTTTTATTAAGAAATAAAATTATTCCCTTGGAATAAATTCCTAGAAGTGAAATCGCAAGCACCAAATGTGAGTCCACTTACGACTTCTGACCCCTATTGCAAAAGTCTTCTATTACAAAACAGGTGCCAGTTGACTTTCCCAATAGCAGCATAAGGGTAAGCCGTTTCCCTACATTCAACCCTGAACATCTCTCCTATTGTTACAAGTAAAATGATACATCGTCATTTGTGTGTGTGTGTGTGTGCTTATGTTCATGTTGGGTATAGATGCATGTGTCAGGCCAGTGTTGTTCCTCAGTTGCTGTACAGAATAGTTTTGTATCAATATGACACGAGCTAAACTTGACACATCTAAGAGGAGGAAGCCCCAAAAGAAAAAATTCCTCCGGAAGACTGGGCTATAGGCAAGCCTGTAGGGCATTTTCCTAGTCAAGATGGTGGATGACCCAGCATATTATAGGTGGTGCTTCCCTGGGCTGGTGGTCCTGGGTTCTGTAAGAAAGTAGGCTGAGCAAGCCAGTGCCCTTCCAAGGCTTCTGCACCAACTACTTCCTCCAGGTTCCTGCCCTGTTTGAGTTCCCTGACTTCCTTCAATGATGAGCAGTGACTTGGAAGTGTAAGTCAAATAAACCCTTTCCTCCCAGAGTTGCTTTGGTCATGGTGTTTCATCACAGCAATAGAAACCCTAAGGCACATGCTTCCTGCCTTGTTTTTTGAGACAGGGATCTTCATTGGCCAGAATCTTGCTGAGTAGGTTAGGCTGGCCAGCCAGGGAGCCTTAACGATCTCTCCAGCTCCCCCTCCTCAGGGCTAGGATTCAAAACGTGCCACCACACCCAGCTTTCTACGTGGGTTCTTGGGAACAAATTCAGGTTCTCATCCTTTCAAGGCAAGAGCTTCACTCACTGAGCCATCTCCTCAACTTCTCCATCGTCATTTTTATTTATACAATTTAACGAGTAGAGATTATGTCATTCATATTCATTTATTGGTTGTTGTCATTCTTTTCTCCTTTGATGGTACTAGGGACTGAACCCAGGGCCTGGCACATGATGCAGACAAGCTGTCACTTTGCTGCATTCCCTGGGCTTGCTCAGAGGCTAATGTCTTATTACTTAGGCCCTCCTTGTTGGTATCTCTTGACCATGTTTTAATGGTTTTTTTCCTCCTTCCAAATTGGAAGAGATATCTATATATAAGGTCAGTACTTTGTCATTAAAGCTAATTTGTATCATTTGCTTTCCACTTAAGGTGTTCATGATAAATTTTTTTTAATCTGTGTTTGTTTTCTTGCTGAAAAAAAATGCATCCTGAGCTCTAGTCAATCCACTGGTAAGTGGGCCTTTGAAATATGAATTTCCAGCTACACATATGCAATCTCTACACCATTGCTTTGTTGTGTGTCTTGTGCTATCTTTTCTGCATAAGGCAGGGTTCACATTTTTTAAATCTCTCATAGAAACCACCAATACATAGCCCAGGACACAGTGGAGTTCAAAATGCCTGCCTGCCTGGGATAAAAAGATGTTGTGTCTGGGTATTTGCTTTAAAGAAACTCAGTTCGGGATGGGAGACGAAAATGGGGCAAAGATGAAACAGAGTTGGTCACGCGTCAATCATTGTTGAGAGTGGTGGTGGGTGCATGGAGTTCATTATACTACTATGTCTACTCTTTTGTACTTTTTTAAAATTTCCATAATCAAAGGGTTTTTTTTATGTGTGTGTTTGATTGATTGGGCAACAAGAGAAGGAATTCTGGGATAACAATGGGGGTGAAAATGAAACACATATGCACCAAGGGCACTTCTGCACAAAAACATGAGTCCCAAAGTTAATCAGCTTGAGTCAAACCCCCTCCTTCTAGCTCAGTCACCTCAAACTGCTCTGAAACTGCGATTTTCTTTATATAAAGGCATTAAAAACTACCTACAAAAAGATGAGAGTGAGGGCTCGTGAGTCTAAGACTCTGGCTGGCTCCAGCACGCTTAACAGTGACCATCAATGTTGTCCAGTGATATACACGTTTGACAAGCTCCTGCCGGCATTTCATGATTCAACACATACACACATGTAGCTGCACATACATACATGTAGCCACACATAAACACATACATGTAGCTGCACATACACACATGCATGTAGCTGCAGGTACACACATGTAGCTGCACATACACACATGTAGCTGCACATACACACATGTAGCTGCACATACACACATGTAGCTACATATACACACATGTAGCTGCACATACACACATGTAGCTACATATACACATATGTAGCTGCACATAAACACATACATGTAGCTGCACATACACACATGTAGCTGCACGTACACAAGCATAGCATTCAACTTCCGGTCAACACAGCTGAGATCTCAGCTAAACAGCTTGGGCAGATGACAAACCCTTGGCAGAGTCCTTGGCAGAGCAGCTATTGGGAATTATGTCTCTGGCATCCAGAGAAGAAATAGACCACACCAAAGCAAAGGGCAAAGCCTGGAGCAGCTGACTTCATTCCAGGTCCCCAAAGAACTGAGCTTCACATCCCAATGATGTATTCAAGAAACCAGAGAGACGACATCCTTACAGAGTAGGTTTAAGGGTTTTGTTTTTTGTTTTTTGTTTTTTGTTTTTAACAAATACTGACATCACCCCTGGGGGATGAGAAGAGTTAAAAATCCCTAATCCCTGTGTCTAAAATGGCTTAATAATGTGCTTCAACCTTGCAAGCACGAGGTCCTAAGTTTAATCCCAGAACCCAGGCAAAAAGGCTAGACACAGTGGCATACTCTTGTGATTCCTGTGCTGGAGGGGCAGAGAGACAAGCAGACCCCAGGGCTCCCTGACCAGCCAACCTACCCTAATTGGTGAGTTCCAAGCCAGTGATAGACTGCCTCAGAAAACAAGGTGAATGTTTCCAAAAGGACAACACCCAAGGTTTCCTCTAGTCTGCACACACATATGCACACAAACAAATGTACAACCATACATACACATATGTACCTGCACATACACACATGCAAACAAACACACATGCATCCACACACACATTTGTACCTGCATACACACACATGCACACAAACGCATGTACAGCCATACACACATTTGTACCTGCACACACAAACACATATGAACAAAAATACCTGTCTGGATCTGAGCCTCATAATTGGATTTAATAGTCTGGGGCCATCCTAAGTACTGATAGTTCAAACAGTGGTGAATGCAGCATCCCTGCTGTAAGGGAAGATGAGCTGCCTGCCCGCCCGCCCGCCCGCCCCTGTGTGAGTTGAGGTTGGGTATAGTGAGGAAGGAGAACAGGGGAAACAAAGAAAGAAGCCACGTGAGTCTCCTTAAAGCTAATTCAGTCATGTGGCCTCCAGCTGTGTCTCACACCAGATAAAGCTGTCCCAACAGAGTCCCATCATTCTCTCCTTGTTCTTCAGAAGAATAACATCTGTAGTAATTCCCAGGAGTAAGTCATGCTACGAACTCCAGCATGCCCCTATGCCAATGTTCTAGACAATATTAGAGCAATGTAGCTTGTCTCAGGACTTAGAGCTGGCTGAGTGACAACGGGCCATGGGGAAGGAGATGGCATTGTCTCCCAGCACTCTGGCCTCTCCTCGGAGTGACGGAATCACACTCAGAGCAGCAACCTCAAGATATTGCAGCATCTTTAGTAGTGGGGGAGGGGAGCTTCCATGTAACCACTCGAGCTGGAATGGTCTACTGACTGGCCGTCTGACTGCTCACTGGGCTGAGCCAGCCTGCACTGAGGACACATGGCAGTGCTTAGCCTGTCACACAAGCAAGGAATACCTGACAGCCTGCAATCCCGGGCACTCTCATTTAGCAAGTCAGCCTGGACTAATCTGGAAGTTCCCTTCCTTAAGCAAACACCACCTGGTTGGGCCTGGCCTTGCCAGAACAAAAGCTGGCCAGAGGGGCTGTCTGTCATGAGACAGCTAACACTTCAGAGTCAGGAGGGCAGAGGTCAACCACGCTCATAAGCAACACGCTCAGGACTCCACGAGCCTGCAGAGGAGAGAGAACAGCTGCCTTCGGCTCTGCCCTCCTCCCCATCACCTTTCTCCCACAGGTCTCAGCCCAAAACAAAACTCAGGAAGGTCTGATTTCCCCTCCGAGGGTGTGGGTGCTCAAACACACAGACAAAGGTCACCGCATTCTGTTTTACTCAGATAATTAGCTAACCTAAAAATTGATGAGGACAGAGGGCTCATGACTCTTCATGCTTGGAAAGTTTCAACCGAAGGCTTTGGGTGCTCTCCCCCAACCCTTAAGTGGTACCATCTATAAGCTTGAAAAGATCTAAGATAGAGACCCACAGTCGAGATGAGACGCACAATAATGGTGCTGATAGATGCTTACACAACATGTGTATGTCCCAAGTGTTTCACATGCGTTAGCCCATTTCATCCTCATCGAGGTCTTACAAGGGAAGTGAAATAATAACCACTAATAATAGTAAAATGACACGCATAACCTAAGAGCCATATATAATGCTGATGACGTCATAGTAATTTATCACATGTGTACAACATAACAATCATAAAGATAATCGTCTCTCTCTTTTTTTTTACAGATAAGCACGCTGGGAAGCTAAGTGACTTGCCCGTGTGGGTTGGCCTCAAGCCCAGGCAGGTTGGCCCCGGTCAGGCACAGCGCACCAAGCACAGCTCTAGACTGCATCTTCCTAGTGCACAGTTCCGAGCTCCCTTTGAGTCTGCCAGGTCAGACAGCAACAGAACATAGGGATCTTCGGAGTGCCCTGGCCTTGAACCAACTCTTCACCCCAAGTCATGATGGTGCATGCATTCTCCAAAAATAGGGTTATTTGGCAGTGCAAAGCTTTAAATGGGAAGTCAAAGCAAGCACTTCCCCCAGGGCTGACGGCCAAGGTCACTTTATCCCTGTGCTCCCCGCCCCAGCCTGGTTACATCTTTGAGTCAACAGAGAAACACTTAAAATATCAAAGTCAAACCTATGCCCAACCACCCCTCTATGTTACTGCCTAAGATAGTATTGGTCTCAGGTCAGTAACCCCCTCCCTCAACCAGAAGTGAAATCTGAAAACCCTCTGACTGACAGCCACCCTACATCCCCTGAGACAGAATTACAGGAGCACCGGCCAGTGGTGGCGCACGCCTTTAATCCTAGCACAATGACACCATTGCATACACTAGCAAGCCTTTGTTGCAAGGACGGTGATATAGCTGTCCCTTGTGAGACTAGGCCGGGGCCTAGTAAACACAGAAGTGGATGCTCACAGTCAACTATTGGATGGATCACAGAGCCCCCAATGGAGGAGCTAGAGAAAGTATCCAAGGAGCTAAAGAGATCTGCAACCCTATCGGTGGAACAACATTATGAACTAACCAGTACCCCAGAGCTCTTGACTCTAGCTGCATATGTATCAAAAGATGGCCTAGTCGGCCATCACTGGAAAGAGAGGCCCATTGGTCAGGCAAACTTTATATGCCCCAGTACAGGGGAACACCAGGGCCAAAAAATGGGAATGGGTGGGTAGGGGAGTGTGTGTGGGGGGGGGGACTTTTGGGATAGCATTGGAAATGTAATTGAAGAAAATACGTAATAAAAAAAAATCCTAGCACTTGGGAGGCAGACAGAGGCAGGTGGATTTCTGAGTTCGAGGCCATCCTGGTCTACAGCGTGAGTTCCAAGACAGCCAGGGCTATACAGAGAAACTCTATCTCAAAAAACCAAAAAAAAAAAAAAAAAAAAGAATTACAGGAGCTTTTAAAACCCTGAAGCAGCTTTTTCTATCTCTGAAAGTGTAGATTCCCCCCTGAATGCTATATGTACTTGATAGAAGGATCCTAGAGAAAGCGGCCAGGCACAGGGACAATCCCCAGCCAAGCTAAGCTTACCATGTCCTATAACTGTCCTTATTTTCCTCACCACATCTCCATGCATTTGCCACATGTCCTGACTCACAAAAACCTCTCATCTGGGCCCTTAGGGGGCCGTATAGAAGTTTCCTTGAAGAGGCACCTTACTGTCCCACTGCCACTATGCTTCAGGAAGGCTGCCAGTGCCAATGTAGCCTAGCCCACTACTACACAAAGCAATAGCTGGGACACTGAGCAGGAGAGGTGAGCCACTGACAGGGTATTTAAAATCTTAGCCGTGCCCATCTGCATGTGCACGTGTACACACACAGTCCAGAAGCTATGGTGAGCTCGGTGCTCAAAAAGGGTGCCTCTTCATTCAAGGAGGTACATGGCGAGGGGTTGTGGAGGGGTAGCAATAAACAGAGAAGGGAATACTGAGGTTGCCTGTGGAAACTGGCAGGGACGAGCGAAAATAATCAGCCCACATTTGACAGAAGAGACAGCCAGTAGGGAGGACCAGGACCCGGCCATGCCAGTTTCCTGGCTCAGACTCCATGCATCTTGTCAGGGCCCACTGCCAGTTGGCAGGGAGTGGCATAGAGGGCCCAGAAGGGGAAAGGCAGTGCAGAGGGGATAAAGAGACACTCACCCAGCCATTTCCCACAAAATGAAGGTGCCAAATGACCCTGGTGCTCTCTGGACACCTCCCTTCTGCCTCAGCCCAGCGAGCGCCCCAGAAGCCCACGTGAAACCTCACCTGTGTGAAGGAACCATCCTCGCCACACTCTGGGACAAACACAGCCTCCTGAGGCTTCTTGGCCTGTTCCAAGGCCTGAGCCCTCTCCAGGCGACACTTGCTCTGGCCAGCATCTAAACAGGGGGAGGAGTACATTGTATATTTCCCTTGGGTTCCACACAGAAGCCAGGGACCAAAATGGCTGCCCCATGGCAGGAATGCTGAGAAAAGCCCTGTACCTGGCTGGGGCAAGGCAGCATGCCACCTGCATGTTCAGTGGGAAGAGTGTGGTGCCCATGTCCACAGACACCTGCTGGAGCTACCTTCCTCTTAACGCTTAGGGAAGTAGAGGAGAAGCCTATTAGCCCAGGCTCTCCTTTTCTTTCTCCTAAATGTCCCTTTACTCATGGGATGGGGAAAGTGAGTCCCATTCCCATTAACTTCTCCAAGCTTTACTAAAACTAATAAATCCAGGAACTGCAAGGAGAGCGTGATGGTGCATATCTTTAATGTCAGGACTAAGGAAGGCTCTGATGGCAGGCCTGTCATCAGCCTGGGCAACATAGCAATGCTAGCGCTTTCTTGAGAAAATCAAATGTCTGTGGTAGCCCGCTGGCTTCCTGCACTTCCTATGATCGCTCCAGACCACAAGGTCAAAACTCTACGGGACTCGGGAAAGCAGCACAGACAGTGACTGAGGGGCTGCACACGCAGTGCTCTGAAGTCAGGAGGAAGGTTGGAAGTAGAGCAGAAAGCAAGCTCCTTGTAGTGGCTGGAACTCCTCAGCGCTGACTGTGTGCGCTGTCTTGCACTGACAAACCTGACAGTGCCAGACCTGCCAATTTTGGAAGAGAGAAACAAAAGGCCAGATTTGTTATTGTTGAATCTCCCAGTTTTTAAATGTTATCTCAAATACTTTGCGCGCTTTAAAGCAGGTCAAACAAAACACTTCTGTGAACCAACAGTTTGGAATCCCTATCCCGGGGCCAGCAGTAATGTACTGTGTCTCTGTTTTGAGAAAAAAAAAACAAAACACCACAAGCATACAAGACACTGCCCCTCAGCCCCTCGCTCCTCACTGGTGGCAGTGTCTGAAGATCAGGGAAGTGTTCCTTACCATTCTTCCTTCCCTCACACCCTGATGGGAGGCGGAGAGAGACAGAAGAGCAGAAGAGCAAAGGCATTCAAGCCCCAGTGATGATTTCACCTTGTGGCGCTGTAGTCCCAGCAGCCTCTGCCCGCCTGAGCGTACACACTCACCTTTGCATCGACCTCGATGGACCACGGCCAGGGCTGGGTCTCGGCACTTGGCTCTCTGGTACTCACACATGGACTCGTAGGACCTGCCGTCAGAGGCGCAGATGGGCTTGGGCTGAGTCCTGGGACAGTGTGGGTTGCACGGAGGGTCACGGTCACTTATTAGGAACTACGTTGGGAAGGAAGAAAAAAAGTGAAATAACACAGAGGTTATTTTTGCAAGAAAAATAGGGAGAGACCCATGACTTATAGTCTTGGCTTCCCCTTAGTTAGTAAATCTCAAATAGATCTGAAGTTATAAAACCCTAGAGATGAGGGAGCCTGATAGATGTTTAACCAAGGAAGGCCTCCCGTATGCATCCCAAAGATAGTAAGGTCCTGTTAACTGACCACAAGATGCTCCAAATGTAGGATCCTGTCAATCTCCACAACCACCCTGTGAGACGGAACCCCTGACGGGACCACTGTCACACTGTGTGGCGTGAGGATCTCCTCACAGCCTAAATCCATGGGGAGAAAATCAAAGCTTTAACCTGAAAACCATGCACCCTCTCTCCACACACGGATGGCTACCACAACTGCTGCTTACAAATGCTCAACTCCAGAAAAAAACAGTCTCTAAGTTCTGTGGGGGAAGTTTTATGTAATAGGTAATATCATTGAACCCCAAACCTATCGCCAAATCAATAGCATTAAACCCCAAATCTATCTGTTCTGCCCATTGCTCTCTAGCAAAATACAAGCTGAGTGAGTAAGAAAATTTTTTCCTGTGTTCCAAACGTGTGGTGATAATAATCAGCGTGGGAAACAATAAGTCAAGCAGAATCCTTTAGGACCAGAATTCTCAGACACCTTCAATAAACCCTCATGCACTGCGACCCTCCAAGTCGACCTCAGCATACCAGTGTCAGCCCTGGATCCCTGATTAAAACCCTTGAAAGGTGTCCAGCTGCCATTAGGACAGGTCAAGGGTGTTCCAGGATGGCCGTATGTGACCCTGGGCCTCAGTGACGGCATTTCTGTGCCGCTTGTTTACCACTGCCTCTGCCCATCTAGCCATTTGAAGTGTTTCTCCACCATCTGCTCTCAGCCTGCTCTGGGTTTGGGCTGCCACCATCTTTTTCAGGAGGCTTCCCCAACTCTCACAGGTAAGGACAGTGCCCATCCCAATCTCTCACAACTCTGGCTTCCTCTCAAGATATTTTTTTTCTTCTCTTTTCTTTTCTCTTTCTTTTCTTTATCTTTATTTTTCTTTATTTTTTTTTCAGAACACTTTTATTACACACGCTATGAATGACAGTTTATTTGCCTGTCTGGACTTAGATCTTCCACAGATAGAACTCCAGCCCCTTGCCTTCAAGCACATAGCCGTCTGCTCTGCCACACTGACCCGGTCTGAGGCAACACAGGTGAGAAGCTTGCCCTGCTGGAACTGCTCCTCCAGAAGAGCTGATTCTTCTTTCCTTTCGTCGTTGTATTTCTTTTTAATTGTCCTTGATAGTTTTTTTGTTTAAAATCTCTTCCTCCTCAGGAGTCAGCTTGGCCCCCTTCTTGTGGCCCAGGGGCAGTGCATAGTGGGACCCGTACCACTATCAGTACGATGCGCTGTCAATAGGCACAATGCCATTCTTCACCTGGGTCTTGGTGCGGACAAGCTCATTACTGGATGCATTGTAGACAACATCAATAATCCTTGTTTTGTGAGTACAACACTCAGAGGCCCAGGAAACATTCCCCACATCCAATCTCAGGGCACGGTAGTTCTTACTGCCTCCTCTAACTCGGACTGTGTGTATACGGCAAGGGCCAATCTTGGTGTTGGCAGCTGGCCGTCCCTGCTCATACTTCCGCTTCTTGTGGTATGGTTTTCTCTTACCCCTGGTCTTGCGGCACTTGTACCAGTTGTCCAAGAGATACTCATTGCTCAGTAATGACTGGAAAGAGGAAGCCCCTCTCTAGCTCTTAACATCTGAGATGATGAATTTATATGTGTGACTTGGTTGGCAATAGGGTACCCAACTTGGAGCTTCAAGACAAGAAGGATTTAACTTGCTCTACATGTAAACATATCTGAGCATCTAGCACAGTGCTGGACTCTTTGACTATTTGTGGAACCAATGTAGCCATGAGTAGTGCTTCTCGAATGAAATTAACTCAGAACCAAGATGTCTAGCAAAAGGCCTAACCTCCCCTCCCAGATTCGCATCACCCAAGGAGGCTTCTGGGATGCTCTCTCTTCAATGCGCTGATTTGCTCTAGCTGTGTCCTTTCCTCTGTCCTCCTCACGGCAAAACAGTGCACAGAGGTGCACAGAGGTGGCCCAGAGCTCCTCAGAACAGAAGGTTCTAAGGAGTAGGCCTATCTGATCTGAGGCTCTTTAGCTTCTGACTTTGAGCTGGCTTGTTGTTGTTTGTTTATTTGTCTGTCTGTCTGTTTGTTTGTTTAAGTCATGGATCTGTTGGGTCTAAGGAAGTTGCCTGTGTTTTCGGGCTCTGAGTTTTTCTCGTCCTCAACAGTTGAGGATACTGACATGGCATGTGTTACTATGTTATTGTGAATCTTCCTTCTGTTATTGTGAAGATCACATTTGCCAACACCACCTCGGTCATATGTAAGTTTTCGCTCATCTTTGAAATTTAAACAGTGTGGTTTTCTTTTTTAGAGAACTCACCAAAGGAGAGACAAAGTTTCTTTTTTAAAACAGCAGAGGTTGCCTTGTCCGCTCTGCTGCTCACAGAGGAAGACAGCTACAGACGTCATCATGGCATTGAACTACAGGTCATAAATTCAGTTTGGAAATGGCTTGTTCTGAGTCAAAAGAGACTCAGTGTGACTGTGCCAGAGACCAGTCTGACAAGGGGAGCACTCTGTCTGCAGACAGACAGGTTACAGAGCCTCAGAACCCCACCTCCTCCAGACCACGGAGTGATCTCCGTGTCAGGAGGGTTGCCACAAGATGCCTGTCTCAAATTTATTCGCCCCGAGGGCGCTATAAAAACTTCAGAGACAGCACAGGGCAGTTGCTAAAGACCATCTTCAATCAACTATAGACCTTGTTTGTGTGTGTGTGTGTGTGTGTGTGTGTGTGTTTGGGGAACAATGTGTATTTGTGATTGCACTCAAAACACAGACTAAGTTGTACTAAATGGGGCTTGAATAGTGTGACTCTGCCCTCACAGAAGAGATCATCCTGCATCCACGAACATTCAGAATGAGGCTATTCTTCCATCTGCTCAGGAAGCCAGTGAGGGACACTCAACACAGACCCTGCCCACAATGGGTTTCCACTCTAGAATAAGATGTCAGTCAAGCAGTTACCACACAACATGTGAGCAGAGAAACCAAGAGAGGGTACGATCCTGGAAGCTTGCAATACTACAGAACCACACAGTTCCAAATAGCTTTTCCTGACAATGGAATGTTCTGTGCCCATGCTAGCCACATGATATATAGCAAACGCAACTAAGACCGAATATTGAGTTGTGTTTAATTTCAGATGGCAATGTCTGGATAGAGGCTGCCATACGAGATAGCCCAGCCATGAAGTATCTAAGCAAGGAGAAGGAAAATGGTCCTTCACTGAGTTTGTGTTTGCTTTTTCTGAGACAGAGCCTCACTATGTCACCCAGTCTGGCCTTGGCTCTGTATTTCTCTGCTTTAGCCTCCTAAGCAGACATGGCCGTACCCACCCTCAAAGGAGGTTTTCCTAGTGCCAGACTAAGGCTCACTGAAGTCTTAAATGACTCTCTTAAAGCAGAGAGAGATCTCAAGAACAATGTCTACATTCTAGAAATGGATGTGGGTTGGTCTAATGCTTATGGGTCAATAGCCAGAATATCCCTGAGTTAGTCATAGTTCAAATGAAGTGACAAAGGTAGGGTTTTTTTCTCTCATCTTGCAGGTCACACAGTAGGTACAAGGTAGAGATCATTTAATCAATCATGTTTATGATCAGTTCTCACAGCACACAGACAAAACTCAAAAGAATTGAAGTAACCATGATTGGCAGGAAATTTGGGTGGTGGCAGCAAGGTTGATTATTCCCCCCTCCCCCAAGGATTCAAACACTTAGCCGTTTCCCTTAAGAATGAAAATTACATTTTTTATAAACAACAACAACAACAAAACCCTCCTTCCTAACCAAAAGACGAGAAAAGCAAAATAATAATGGTGTTAAATATGATTGCATAACATAGAAGCCAAACAAAGGGGGCCAGGACAATTGTGCAGCTGAAACTGTCTCTCCCACCCCTTCTCCCTGGGGACCAGATAATTCCAAACACTTTGTGTTGTGCTCACATTTGCAAAGTGGGACAGATACTTGACTTATATATAAACAAAGCACCCTCCCTGCCGGAAAAGCTGCTCGCTCTCCAGGGACTGGCTCTGCCAGCCATGGGGAGGATGAGGGCAGACAAACAGCAAGGCTGAACCAATAATCTCTTCCGTCTGTAACACACATACTCTGCTCCCTGCCTTATGGCTCCAGCAGAGCAAAGACCCTGCTGCAGCTTCTACCCAGAGAGACCACCCCTATGCCACAAGCTGTGTCAGATTCGATGGCTGCCAAGTTTCCATAATAACACTGTAGGATACAAGAAAGCCAGTCTAAGGCTCAACCTGAGAGATCTTCAACATTTCCCTTTTCAAACAATTCCCAGCCTTTACTTCCCCCTACTATTTTATTATTTTACCACTGTTGTGGCATGAGTGTGTGTGTGTGTGTGTGTGTGTGTGTGTGTGTGTGTGCGCGCGCGTACTCTAGCAGGTACACAGGTACCCTCGAGGGTCAGAAGAGAGCATCCGTTTGCCTAGCGATGGAGTTACAGAATTGTAAGTTTCCCAATGGAGGTCTTGGGAACCAAACTTGGATTCTATGGAAAAGCAGCAAGCACTCTTAATCACTGAGCTCTCTCCAGCCTCACACCCCAGCTAAACTTCTGAGCAGGTATTTATCTGATAACAGGGATGCTTTTCAATTATTCTCAGGTGTTAAAAAGGTAGCAGAAGCCATACTAAATCTGGTCAGAGGGTTTGGGACAACAGAATCTACATTACCGATTACAAGTGACATTTCTTTTTGCAATAGCATCCTCAAAAGTCATAGACTAAATTGAAATTAATTCGATGCTTTTTCCCTGTAAGTTCACATGTGGCACTGCTCTAAGCATTTGCTAGCAATATTTTTGTTTCATTTCTCTATTGTTACAAAGCAAAACACTCTTGGCTTAATAGCTTTGAACAATTTGTTTCTTCTCATAACTCTGCAGGCCCGCAGGGCTCAGCTGGGAGGCTCTTTTGCTCCAAGTAGTAACTGGAGAGGTAGTGAACTTGACTGAGTTTGACTGGGAGCTTGGCTGATGCTGGGACATCCACTGTGGTGTCACTGACTGACTGTATCCAGAGTAGCTGAGGACTGGCTGGGACTCTCTTACCCATCGTGACTCATCTGACAGCAGAGTCGACTTCCAATCAAGTTCCACTTCCACACTGTCAATGACGTTCTCATCTAAGCAGCAAAGGCAGAACTAGGAAGAGAGCTAAGCAGATGCCTGCTGCCGAGCCTGATGATCTGTGTCCATCTCTGGAAGCCACATGATGGAAGGGAAGAACAGACTCCACAAGTTGTTCTCTGATCTCCACAGGCACACCCCTCCTACATTATATATATATATATATATATATATATATATATATATATATATATATATATATAGTAACATTTTAAAGTAAATGCCTTCATATTTTAAACATTAGTGCTCGTGGAGATTTTACCGTACTGTGTTCATCATCTATCAAAAACCCTCAATAAATTGCATTATCATTTATTTATCAGCTTATAGATCTATAAAAGACTGTAGCCTATTTCTCTTTATATATGTATGGCACAACACAATGTCTAACCCAAAGCAGATGCTCAATACAAACCTGAAGAATAAACAGACCAGCACGAAGCCTTACCTAAAATATGTCATAGATAAAAAGATCTTTTCATGTGTGGCCTTGCTGGAAGAGTGTCATGAGAGAGGGCTTTCATGCATGCCAAGCGCCTCCTCTCTCTCTCTCTCTCTCTCTCTCTCTCTCTCTCTCTCTCTCTCTCTCTCTCTCTGTGTGTGTGTGTGTGTGTGTGTCTGTCTGTGTGTCTGTGTGTCTGTGTCTGTGTGTCTGTGTTTCTGTGTGTGTGTGTGTGTTGTCTGTGTCTGTGTGTCTGTGTCTGTCTGTGTGTCTGTGTGTCTCTGTGTGTGTGTTGCTTATGGATCAGATGTAGTAAGCTCTTGGCTACTGTTCCAGTGCCATGCCTGCCTGTAGCCATGTTCCCCATCATGATAGTTGTGGGCTCTAATCCTCCGAACTGTACACCTCAAATAAATTCTTTCTAGAAGAAGAAGTGGCAGAAGAAGAGGAGGGGAGTAAGAGGAGGGGAGAAGGGAGGAGGGATGGAGGAGGAGGGGGGAAGGGAGGAGGGATGGAGGAGGAGGGGGGAAGGGAGGAGGGATGGAGGAGGAGGGGGAAGGGAGGAGGGATGGAGGAGGAGGGGGAAGGGAGGAGGGATGGAGGAGGAGGGGGTAGCAGATACTACTACCTTTCTATCTCTGACGGAAAAGAGGTGCTTCTTGTCTAACCTGAAGCTTAAAGCTTTCAAACATACAGACATTTCTTTCCTTTCTTTTACAGAACATGTGCCAGGTAAGGAAGTTCATACCAAAATGGTAGTTTTCCCCAAAATTAAGGAAAGGGAAAATTCCCAAGTCACTGAAGAGAAGGTGCCAGTGTGGCTGAGACAGTGTGCCTGTACCAAAGGCAGTGGTCACTAGATGGTCATGAAAGTCAGGCTCTGTGAGCCTGGCCTCACCCTCTTCACATAGACCTGAGGGAAGTCTTTGCCCCGTCCCAGACGTGAGTCATCTCACCCTCAAGTCAGCCTGCAGCCTGAGAGACCTCTGATTGCTGAGCCGGAGGTGAGAACATGTCAAGGTGGAAAAGCTGACAATTGCGCAGCCAACATCATTAGCACTCTGGCTGCTCTGGCAGCTGCTGTACACGAGCATCTGACTGAGAACAACGACCAGATGACAAAAGAGATTCCTGTTTAAGTCAGTTTTTTGATGCACTAAATGCATTTTTCCACAGAGGCTATGTTGTCAAGACAGTGAATTATCTGCATCTGCAAACGGTCTCATTTACCTTCCCGAAGAAGAAAAGGTGACCAACCCTGCCATATGCCTGCTGGGTCGTGAGGCGCCTACCCCAAGTACAGCACAGCTGGATTGCTCCTTCCTGCCTCAGGACTCTGCACCAGCTGAGCATCCTCCCTGAGACATGCCTTCATCTCACACACACGCTCCCGTGTTCTCTCTACCAGTACAAACACTGCTGCCTTGGGTATCTAATGGACTTCTCTGATGAGCCTCCATATTGCCTTCTTACTTTTCACACTGTGATTAGATGACCAACATAATTACGCATTTCTTCCACACTAGGTTGAAAGCTCCTCACAAGCAGAACCTAAGATCTGGGCCTCACACCGCTGAATGCCTGAGTGGGGATTCGACAACACACAAGAGAACTGAGCCAGTCAGTGGTGTAGTCCTCCAGGCCTGATGTTAGTGGCCCAGCTTCTCTCACCACACAGTCACTCCCAGTGTGGGGGGTATCAGAGACAGGTCAAAGGGCAAGAGCATTTCTGAGCTCTTGATTGACAGAGAGGAGAGGGAGGCTCTAAGAAGGAAAAAGAGCTTCCCTAAGAGACCAGGGTTTTCCTCGAAGTTCCCCTCAAGATTTTAGCATTTCTGGCTGTATATGTGCTATCAAAAGGGAAAATGGCACTCTTGTAGTGAATGCCAGAGACAGAAAGGGAAACACACACACATATATGTATGTATATATGTATACACACATACACTTGCATACACAAACATACACACACGAGAGAGATATAAACAGAGAGAGAGAGAACACTAATTAAAATGAAGTCACCAATAAAAGGGCAACAATACCCCCTAGACACAATAGCCTAACCACTAGAAGCCCAGTTCCATGAATGAGTTGCCTCTTTTAGAGCTGACAGCAAGTGAGGGCCCACAGACCCCCAAACGTTATAGGCTATTGCCATTGCCCATCTCCCAGAACTTGGCAACAAAGTCCTGGTGCTGAAGATACTTCATAGAGTCATAGAACATGGCAAAGTCAAACTGGTACTCACGTGGAAGCTTTGTCACTAAGAAAGGGCTAACTTTCCTGTGGTGGCAAAGGGTATGTACCCGACCAGAGGAGCAAAATACTCATCAGTCTTATCCAAATAGGAACACTGAAAACTACAATAATGACTGCTACTTAATAATACATATCATTTAATAATAATAATGCATAATAAGACATGCCCACTAGTGTAACAGCAGTGTGAACATTATGAGAGTGACCAAACACTTTCTATTTGGATCTAGGTCCTGCTGTACAAGATAAAATCCATGCCTGGCCACATTAGCAGGCCAAAAACCTGAGTCTAGATAGGACATAGGCCCTAGAGAATCTACTACTATTATTCTGCTAAATGGACAGTATTAAACTGGTTGTCGTGGAAGCTGTACCCATTTAGCATCTTTCAGCCCTCATTAGAGAAGCTTCTATTCGTAGTGGATGGTAATTAACATGGAGACTCTTGATTAGCCAAGCTTCGGGGAATGTTCAACCCTAACTGGAACATCTAAATCACACTCCCAAGGCCCCAGGATCACTGAAAAAAAAGGAGATGGAAAAAATCTAGACCAAGAAGTGGTGGACAACTACAAGGAAACTGATCTCTAGACACAGCAGTGGGGCTGCTCCTATTAACTCCCTACAGTTGAGACCATATGTACAAGACTTGTGCAAACTCAAACCAGACCAAACCTCAGCACGGAGAAATCGGGTGGGCACAGACCTAAGTTAATGGTACCTCTAGTTAAGGAGTTACTAGAAAAGGAAGTCAGGGTTTTTTTTTTTTTTTTTTTTTTTTTTTTTTTTTTTGGTTTGGTTGGTTGGTATTTAGTCTTTTTTTTTTTCAAGTGTAGTTCATGGTAGGTGGACCACGCTCCACAGGAAATCCACACATCCAAGAATGTATATGCAGCACAAATTGGACGTAAGGCTTAAAAAAAGAAGGAACACAAAGTTGGGTAGGTAGAGAAGAGAATAGGATCAAATACACATGGAACAAAATTCTCAAAGTAAGGTCCAGCTGCTATTCCTTCCTCTCCAACCAAAGGCTAGATTTCCTGTTGCCACTCTCTTTACCATCTGTGACATCAGAACTTGGCCTTTCCACCCTAGGCTGCATCATTGAGACAAAGAGCAGTTTCCCATTAAAACATCACTCACCCACCCACTATCAGATCCATCATCCACATTAAACTCCACATCCCTGCTTCAGCCAGCTGTCCATCACCCTTCTCTGACCCCATGACCACTGCATTTACACAGGTGCAAAGGACGGCCCTGGCCGGCAGCTTCAGAGCGGGGACGGTAGAGATGGGGGAGCAGAGATAAGGGAGGTCAAAGGGAAAGGGAAGCGGGCAACATGCTGGCCTGCTTTTCCTCGGCACACCTCCACCACAGGCCTGACAACAGCACACCCCCACTAAAAGGCTTTTCACACTGCTGAGGGAAAACAGACGTGCACACACCCCTCCAGCTGTGGGGCAGCTGGAACCACTTCTGTTGTTTTAGCCAGAAGAGACCTGACCTTTGTCACCCCGCCACCACCCCCTCCCCAAGGGAGAAATTTAATGGTCACCTCAACCACCCAGATAGCTTCCCTACTCCAACTGTGACCATCCAGAGCCAAGAGGTGACTGGTGGAAGCCAGAGCAAGAAGGCGCTTTTGCCAGGTGCCACCTCGGAGGAAGATTTGGGGCTCAGCAGATTTCCGGATCTAAAATGACTCCATGTATCAACTTATATCTACCACATACATACCTGAAAGCCCATACCCTGTGTCAGCCATAAAAGCAATATACATAGAGTGTGGGTCAGGGCCTAGGTCATCAAATTTCCAATGAATTATTATTCTAAGTGAAAGAAGCCAGACTCAAAATCTACATAGTAAATGATTCTATTTCTGTGACATTCTGAAAAAGGCCAAACTAAACAGACAGAAATCGGATCACTGATTACCAAGGGGTTGGGGTGGAAATTCTCTCTCTCTCTCTCTCTCTCTCTCTCTCTCTCTCTCTCTCTCTCTCCCTCCCTCCCTCTCCCTCTCTCCCTCTCCCTCTCCCTCTCCCTCTCCCTCTCCCTCTCCCTCTCCCTCTCTCTCCCTCTCTCCCTCTCTCTTGATGATGGAGGTTGTTACACAGGTAGAGCTTATTAAAATTCACAGAAGGGAATGCCTAAAAAGGAAGATTGTACTTCGGGTAAAGCAAAAAAAAAAAAAAAAAAAAAAGAGGAACATATAAAACACAAAACTAAATAAAAATAATTCCAAAGAATGTTGTCTTTGAAGGGTCCATCCGAGCCCCCATCACACTACTGCCACTCAGAGAAGTTTCTAGAGACCTCTCAATCCACATCCTTTAGTCACAAGGCACCACGCTAGGCACATTGGGGTTTATGAAAATAAACAACAAGAACACAGGCACTATGCCCCAAAGCAATTCTACTTGCAAAGACCGACGAGGGTGCAGCCAACTCCACAGGAACTGTGCTTTCTGCGTCTCTAGCAGACAAAAGGACACGATGTGTGAAGTGGAAAGCTGAAGACTACAAGCCCAGCTAACTCTTCTAAAGGAGAAGAGACAGGAGAGGGAAGAAGAGGAAATGAAAGATGGCATCCTGTCAGCACAGAATCCCAGGGCATCTCTGACATCCTGGGGCTGTGTGTGCTGAGCGCTGGGGACAAAGCAGCCACCTGGGCTCCAGAGAATCCTCAGTCAGAGATGAATCAAACTGGAACGATCTGGAAGAACTTCTCAGAGAGGAGATTGCTATCTAGGTCATGAAGAGGTTCTACGTGTAGACAGGGTTGCCCAAAAACTACATTAATGGATACAAGGAAGTGGAGAGCAAACTTATTTCAACCTACAGGTCATAAATAGCCTTGTACAGAAGAAGTAAGGCTCTAGGACCATGTTGAATATGACACCGTGCAGGGTCCTAAAAACGTAACGGTGTCTTTCTATTTCGCCTTTTAAACAATTGGCGGTTGCAAGATGGAAATAAAGGACAAGATCAGATCTGAGTTCTAGAAATATCCAGCAGAGATGGGGCAAAAAGCAAGGAGGTTGGTGATGGGAAAGGGAGAAATGAAGATAGGGAGCGTGTTTAGACTAACGACATGACTGGGTGTCACAGACAAGCATGGCAAACCTGAAGCCACAGCCACCTCCAAGAACTGCAGCCTCGCCACAGCAGGTAATGACTGGGGCTCGGTCCTACAGGCTCTAGAGACAAAGCAGCTATCTGCAGGGAAGGGTCTGCTGCCTCGTGGACAATACTTCGCAGTTGTGGGGATGCTATTAGCCTGCCTTTTATTGGGTGAGCAGACTCACAGCTTCAACTCCCTCTGGGTTTTCACCTTCTCTGTGCACCAAAAGGGCATCTGACCTTTTATTCACAGAAGAAAGCATTTATTTTTGTTTCCTGCTTACGTACCCCAGTCACTAACTACCCAGCTAAAATCCCCAGTCATTAAATACCAGCCAACAGAACTCAAGAAACGAGAACTTCAGAAACCCATGTTCCCAACCACCCTTCTCGTCCTTCAGACTCTTCCACCAGTGAAAATAAAAACTCTTCTCATTTCAAATCAAATAAACAGAGGAGACTCTCCAGAACCCAGGACCCAGGTTTTTCTAATCCCATCAGACCACTAGCACTAGGGGAAAATAAGAATTAAGCTGACGGTATGAGCAGGGAGCCATGGGGAGGTCGTGTACTTGGGGTGCAGCCAAGAGATTGTGCATTATATAAGAGAGGACTTGGCCCTGGGAGGTGCAGAGACAGAGAGGACAAGGAATATGTTCCTGTGGGGCTGCTTGGTTCTAAGAGTTCTGCCCTTCATCCCTGACACATACCTGGCAATAAGGGATTGCTAAATTGGCACTATCTCTCAAGTCGGCAGGACCAGCTTATTCAGCCATGGCTAGGGCTCCTTACAAGGTTATTCTGAGAACCTCTAAAAGCACCATCTAGTGATGTTCTCCAAGACTCCCCAGAACATTATTAAGAAATAGCTATCGTACCACTGGGCATCCAGGCTGCTGGCAACACTGGCAGGGTTGCTTGTCCCTATAGCACCATGCTGTATATGTAATATGTGTGATATGTAATGTGTGTGTCACACCTTAGGGAGTAAAGGTTTAGTAGGACCATGACTGGGGTTGTTCCCAATCCTGCTGGGTCCTGAGCAGTGACTGAGCCCTGCAGTTTGGAGAATTTGGAAACAGACAGTATTGTTTACATGCGAAATAGACATACTGATGAGATGCTGGGCTAAGTGGGAGGTAGAGAAGCCTAAAGGGGTGTTGAAAAGATTAAAGACCCATTGAAAGACTCTGGGCACCTACAGAGCTGTCTCAGCCTACGTGCCAAGATACACAGAAATGATGTAGAGCCCTGTCCCCACCTCTGCATGAAGTCCAGGCTGCTCTGGCACCTGAATCAACATCTTTAACAGCAGCTGGAGTTAGTTCCCCTGGCATATCCCTATGCATTTTCAGGATGTCTCTTGGGCAAAAGGAAAAGGTGTCACCTGTTTGTGGAAGTGTCTAAGTCACCTTAAAGTAAGCAACCAGAGGGGTTACTGTTTGAGCAGCTGAAGACCTGGAAATCATTGCAATTTAGAACAGAGGTCAATATGGCACCATGTTATAACCTTAAGTTGAAGAGAATAGAAATACCAGCAAGGAGAATAGTTGCCAAGGGAGCACGGGTCTACTTAGCAGGCTGTGCGATTCAGACAGGCAGTCTTGGACATAGGAAGAACTTGCCAGAGGCCTGTGGAGAAAATCCTCGAGCTATCCACAGAGGCAGAGCCAGTATTAGTCCATCATTTCATAACGCAGAGAGCAACTCTCCAAAATGACTACACGGGAAATGGTCATTACACTGTGGGAAACTTAGAAGTAGAACCATCCTGAACACCTCTGTAACCACAATGCAGCTGAAAGAAAGCTACTAAGGGTTGGTTCAAAGTGGGAAGGGGAGGACTGCAAGGGGTAGGAGTTGAACAGTCTCTCAATCTAAAGGGATGATCGACTGAACCTATCCATGACCTGAAGCATATAAATATCCATTTTACAAACACATGACCACACGTGTGTACATATGCACATACTCACCATCAAGAAGATGCTTGCTGGACAGTGGTGGAGCACGCCTTTAATCCCAGCACTCTTGGTATTGCTGCTGTTCATCTTCTGACCTGGGAAGATTGTGTGTGTGTGTGTGTGTGTGTGTGTGTGTGTGTGTGTGGTGCATGCTCACAAACTGAAGGACAAGTCCTTCTCCTGCCACCCACTGTTCTCACTGACACAGGGGTCTCAAACAGCTTCGCTCTAGCCCACCACAGTAAGCAACCTGCACAAGTCCTAACAAGATGACAAGAAAAGACAGAAAAAGAAAAAAAAAGAAAAAGAAAAACCAGAGTCTCTGGGAATGGTTTCATGATCCATCATGACTAGATGAAGAAACTGGTGAGCATCCAGTGTCATGGGATTTTTCACTGGTGCTCATTTTGCAAGAGTGTGGTCCTGAGGCATACAGAGAGGTTCTTCTTCATACCCACTGCACAGAGCAGTATTTTCACTGGTAAGGAGGAAGGGGGAAGGGGTGGGGGATGTGTCCTGTATCCGCAGCACTTGAAGAAATCATCTTGCTTCCAACCCTGAGCCCTGGCAATGATTCTGAGCAGGAGCAGAAACAAGCAAGCAGAAGAGGAAGCCCAGGCTCTGCTTCCCTGGTCCAGGCACTAGGCTGGGGTTGTTATGTGTGTAAATCCTGCTTCCTTCACTTGCAGTTCCCACTATCATCTTGACCCACCCAGCTCCAGGTCATCAAACACAGGATTACATGTGTCCATACACACATTGCATGTATCCACATAGAAACACCCAAAGAGCCTTTTAAGCCATTTAGAGGCAAAAGGAGTCAGAACAGTCCGGTCAGTGTGAAACTGCAACTGCCATGCACCACAGAAAACCTGGGACTGTGAGACCATCTCCAACTGAAAAGCCCTACTGCGCCCCTCAGACAAGGATTGATTACAGCTGTCCAGGGCCCAGGCTCCTCTTAACTTCACACAACTGTGAGGCTGTTCTGAGCAGGAGAGAAATTCTGTTGACCCAAACTGGGCCAAGGAAAAGTAAATAAATGGCCAATTCTATGGTTGGGGTGGGGGTGACCTGTGGGAATCAAAGAAAAATCCACTCCTGAAGAGAAGGAAGTAGTGTCTCACGTCCTAACCCTTTGAGTTCCTGGGCAGAGCGGGAATCTTTCCTTGAAGATCAGAATCCTGGATGTGATTGTTGAAGACCTGTTTCTCTTTTGGTCTAGGTATTTTAACTCT
The DNA here is from genome assembly GCF_000001635.26 of Mus musculus. Taxonomy (NCBI): domain Eukaryota; kingdom Metazoa; phylum Chordata; class Mammalia; order Rodentia; family Muridae; genus Mus; species Mus musculus. The sequence continues at coordinate 81,090,233 of NC_000078.6, read as the reverse complement.
AAGGTTTCCGTTACCCACAAACAAGGGATGAGATGGCGTGATGGAAGTTAGCTTTGCACTTAGCAGGTCCCATCTGTCAAGCCTTCCTGGGAGGATGAGAGGGTAAGGGTGAGCTGAGACTGTGGGGATGGGAGGGGGGAAATGGAGTGGGGAGAGGAGCTTGCAGAGACACCAAGCAAGATTGCCCACTCCCAAGGACCTGAGCTCTGCTGCTTTCAGACACCAGACACAGTGCCCATAAAGACTTTATACTAAAGATTCCCGAGCTTCCAACAGGATTCTCAAGACTCTAATAACCAGGGAAAGCTCACATTACAAAGTTAGAAGTCGGAGCAGAAGATCCAACAAACACGGGCTCTGGAATTTCCTTACACTTCTCTGTAGTCTCCAAGCTTTGTATTACATGGCTTTTGTATAAACATGAGGGTAAGAGAGACCTACACAAAATCCCAAGCAGGCTGACCCAGGTCTGCCTTTAATATGGGTTGCTTCCAAAGTCCTATCTTCCCTTAATCCTGATGCACATCAAGATCACCCAATGCCTATGACCAATGGTCCATTCAAGGCCAGGAACTGGACATACTTTTCCAAACTTGAGGTAGGGGGAGAAGGAGGCCTTGGTTTGTCTCTAGGGATCTGATTGGGCTTCCTCTCCTGGAGCATCACACTCAATAGCTCTCATGAGGTTGGTGCAGAGCCACATGGCATCAGAGCCCAGATGATGTCGCAGGCACTGTTGGGTCACTCTGCAGTGCTCCTGGCATGGCCTTCTCTATAGAAGCAACCCTGAGCACCCTGCGACTCTGCCACAGTCAGGATGGCCTCTGACCTCTCAATCCAAAGGAGTAGCTGTGAATACCTGCCAGAGGCATCCAGCAGTTCCTCAATGCACATTATACCCTTATCTAGCCATCACCCTAGAGGTGAAGATGAACAGTGAATACGCTGTTGCTAGCTGGGGAGATGGGAAGGACATGAAAATCACATAGTTAAAATACGACCTTGGGACACAAGCAGCTCTGGGTCCAGACATGGGAGAGAAGCAGAGGACTATCTGCCCCTAAAGATGCTCTTGGAAATTCCTTTGTATGTACCTCCTTGTAAAACAACTCAAGCTCTGCAAGGTAGCTTTGCATTCTAGCCTTAAATTTTGATCCATTCATTCACTTGACAAATATTTAGCAGCCTTCCTCAGCAGGCCAGACACTGGGTATAGCTAGGAGCCTGCCCATATGATCCTCTTGAGCTGTGATGTCTCCACAATCCTTGAGTTGAGTTCACATTCCACGTGTAAATGGATGCTTTTAGTTTTTTGCTACCACTGAGCTATGGAGTCATGTCCCAGGGAAAGAGCTCTGGTCATGGATAAGCCAAGACACTCACATATGGCAGAGTCTTTGGGAAAAGATCTTCTTGGGCACACAAGGACCCCTTCCACTCCAGTCCTGATCACATAGAGAACATGTCAACGCTAAAGAGACCGGAAAGCCAGTTGAAAGTAGAATTTGGGGAGCCAGCAGGTAGACTCCAGGGGTTAGCCAAGGGATAGGCAAGCCATGGCTTTGTCAGGATACAGGGCTGACTGCCTTCCAGTCTAGCCTACAAGAGAACATTGTAAGGGTAATATACGATAGAGCACTTAACCCTGTGCCAGAAACTATTTTTCACAGGGAAAACAGAAAAAGAATTGTTTGTATGTGCATATTGGAGAGGGTGTGTGTGTGTGTGTGTGTGTGTGTGTGTGTGTGATACGTAGAGGTTGATGACAGATGCTCACCAGTTCAACTAGATTAGTTAGCAATTGAACCCCAGGAATCCTCCTGCACCTGCCTTCCCAGTGCTGGGATTACAGATCTGCATCACTGTAGCTGCCTTCTACCTGACTTCTGTGCATCCAAACGCAGGTCCTCATGTTCACAGAGCAAGCATCTTTCCAGCTAAGCCATCTCTCCAACCCCTCAAAAAGACAATTTTTAAACATCCTTCAGCTCATAAAACATAACCCCCACGCCTGAAGACGACATACATAGGTGAAGCAGCTTTGGTTTTGGCATTCTCTATGCAAGATCTAAATCTATTGCCGAGTCTCAGCAGCCACAAGGAAGCAGCCTCTGTACGTTACACACCAGTGCAGAAACTCCAAGAGAGGAGACCAGATTTATCTGACCTGGACCATAAAACAACTAATTGCAGGTCTAAAATTTCAAAGCACTCTGAGAGGGATCTGGAGAGAAGGAGGTCACAATAAAAATAAATTTTCGGGAGGTTTACTGTACGCCTTCCTTGTGCCAGGCACAGGGCTCGGCGCTTTCAATAAATGATTTTAATAGATCCTGACAACCCAAGAGACAACGTTTTTAGATTTATTTATTCTATTTTAGGTATGAGTATATCTGTGCACCACATAAGTGCCTGGTGTCCACAGAGGTCAGAAGAGGGGGTTGGATTCCCTGGAACTAGAGTTACAGACAGCTGTAAAACTGTGCTGGTCCAGGTACTGGGGATTGAACCTGGGTCCTCTGCAAGAGCAACAAATGCTCTTAGCTGAGCATTTAGCGGAGGCATCATTGCAACCCCACAAAAGGCAATACTTTGCATTCCACTTTGTAGATGGGAAAGCTAAGAGATGTCATGCGATTGCTCAAGACCACAACAGTCAGAATTTAAACCCAGACACACCTGTGACTCCACTGCATTATGATATCAGAGACGAAAGTGTAAGCCAAGAGACCCAGTCCCCAGCCCCAACTACATGAGGCTCAGTAGCTTCAAACATGCATGCTGATATGGCTCCATCCTTGCATAATTAAGCAAAGATAAACTGAAAAAAAAAAACACCTCACAAGCCACATTCTCACAGCCTCTCATCCAAACAAGACGACTCAGCATGCCAGTGATGCCAGGTGGTGCATCCCCGTGATCCCGGCACTTGGGAGGGGGAAACAGGAGGATCAGGGATTCAAGGCCCATCTCAGCTATATACTGAGTTTGAAGGCAGTCTGGGAAATACAAGGGCAAACCAAAACTGAAAGGAAAGCTGTGGAGGTAGCTCAATGGTCCAGCCCTTGCCTAGCATGGACCAGGCCCTCCATACACTCACGCCCCAGCACTTGGGAGGGAGGGATGTGCAAAGGAGAAATATGATATGAAACAAGAATCCTGGGTCCTTCTCAAACCAAAGTACCAGAATTCCACCAATGATTTTGCAGGGATCCAGTGCTTCTAGCTCTGAGGTCCAGCTCCAGCTCCACCTCCCCTCCCCTGCCCCACCTGCTTCGATTGGGATTGCTCCAGAACAAGCTGACCTCCAAGATGACAAACTTCAGAGTCAATTCTGCCATTCTGTTTCTCATGGGAAAGAGAAGAGTCATCCTCATTCACTGGCCGGGAGCAGGGCGGGGTTGGATGCTGGACTAACCTAGTATCCTAACTGTCAATCATCTGAGCCACTGTTGGCTAACACAGTGGTCATCACCTGGGCTGAGCCTTGGGAAGGATTTCTGTGCTGGTGGGAAATGATGGTGACATGTTAAACGTCCAGTTTTCTGAGCCAGACCTGCCTGACCTGAGATCCTGTTCTTGGACCCTGGGCCTTGGTCAGAATACATCCCACTATGTGTCTCTGGTTTCCCGTTGTTAAGACAACAATACTAGCAGTTATAGAGTGGATAGTTATGAAGAAATAAAATGTGTGTTAGCACATACAAATGTCTAATAAGTCTTAGGTGTGACTGTATCGTTATTGCTATTACCAACCAAATCAGAGTCTCCAAACAGTGTTGCATAGTCAACACACTCTCTCTGAAGCTAGTAAAGATTCTGGAGGGACGTCTGCAAACAAAGCTAACTCTTCATATTTTTGAGACATGGTCAGTTTTCTCTGTGGCTCATATTTGTGTGAATACGTTTCTTTCTAATTTTGTATTACAGCGATTTTTAAGCCCACAACAGAAAGAAGTGAAAACCATTTTAAGTTCCAAAAAGTTTCAAATTAAAAAATAATAGCAACTATAGTGGAAATGGCTTCTGCTTTGCAGGCATGGTGGTGATGACTTTTAAGTAGAATGCAATGTTATTTCTGTCCTGCAATTAATTGCTATCCTAAATCTTACAATAAGTAATATTACCAGCCTAATATTTCTCTTTTATTTTTAGATCCCATAAGGATCTCTGGATTAAAGTAAGATGAAAAGACTTCATTGTGGACTGAGTGTGTAAGTCGGTGGTAGAGCATTCACCAATGTGTTGCCCTCGGTTCTGGCTCTAGTGTGGAAAAAAACAAAAGCCTTTGTCTTAAAGACATATTTTGCAGCTAGATATAGTGGTTCGTGCTTATAATCTGAGTATTCTAGGGGCTGAGCCAGGACTATACAAGTTGGAAACCAACCTGGGCAGTATAAGACATGATACCCTCCCTATATGGAAAAAAAAAGTATATTTTTTCCTTGCGTTATTCTATATATATATTTTCAATATTAAGCCTTCCTTTACACACCCTAATGCATACACCACCCAACACATGCTTATCATCACAGATTCCCCAGCGTCTGACAGGAAAGATTGGATATCTGCAAGAAGTCTGAATACCACTGCTCAGGTTTTCTCTAGTCTTTTGCAAAGGTGCATGGAGTGCATTTGAGTGGGGAGGCAGCTAAAGGTTGCTGGATATTTTCCTGTATTCCTCTCCACATTACATACTGAGGCAGTCTCTTGCTTCAACCCAGAGCTTGTCACTTCAGCCTGTCTAGCTGGCAAGCTTGCTTGCTCTGAGAATTCCCTGGCCCTGCTTCTGAGTGCCGGATTATGGGCAGGCTGCCACAGCTGCCCAGTATTTATTTGGGTGCTGAGGACCCAAACTGCATGTCATTACAAGCACTTCACCCACTGAGCCATCTCTTTAGTCTTCCCACAGTAGTCACTGACATCTTATTTCAGATTTGCTCAGATGGTCTCATGGGATGACAGATGACAAAACAGATCAGGTACCACTGGCACCTCCAACCCTTCCAGTCTGACAGGGTATCTTTGCCCTGCAACTGTCACCCCAGCCCATCACAGCTCTGGGATGGGTGTGCAGGGGAGGACTACCCCTACCATGACAGTTCTCCCCATTTTCTATCACATGTTGAAGTTCCTGGAACCACAAAGCAACCTTTAACTGAATGGTGCCAGGGTTACTGCAGTGGAAAACAAAAGTCTGAATGATCTAATCCAGCCATTGAGAAAAGGAGAAAGCTATGACTGTAAACAATGCTCTCTGTGAAGCCCAAAGAGGCACTTCTTTCCCCACTACCCAGATCCTTTCTCTTCCAACCCCAGAGGGGCAGAAGGGAGCACAGGGTTGCCAGAAATAACACCTCTGTGGAAGCCACCATCTGTATCTCAGAGGTACCCAGGGTTCCTTTATGTGGAACCATACCCAAGGCACTGAGCAACAGCACCCCAGCCTCTCTCCAGGGTATTCCACAGGAGGCTACACAGGGCAGAAGCTGGCCCAGGCTCCACATCTGCACTTCTAGACCCACCAAAAGTCCCTAGCCCGCAGGCAGACAACCTGGTAATGGGAAGTGTCCTTTCCTGAAAACTGAGCAGCACAAGGCACCCAGCCTGAGCTCAAGTATCCCAGGGGATGCAGGCGACAGGGCAACCCACTCTGGGTTGGGACCTGGAGAAGAAGCTCAGGGTTCAAAAGCATTGGCCTTGTTGAGGCTACTGTTCCTATGTGGTTCAGCTTCGCTGTTCCCTCCCCACCCCAGACCCCCTACCTCTCACACACATACCCATGATCAATAATAAGAATGAAAAGTAGGAAGAAAGCACCATCAGAATGTTGGAATCTTCAAACTGGACATTAAACCTGTTCCATGTCTTGCTCTTCCCCATCCCTTTTTGTATACAAGCTTCTATTGCTGATGTCATGTCCCCGATAGAGCTGCTCAAGGAAAAAAAATTATGAACAAGACAAGACCTAGTTAGTTAACATTGCTACTACCTCCCTCAACAGCTGGTTGCTCTCTACAAATCCTTCCCTAAGTTTAATCTAAATGCCTCACGCTATAATTTAAGCTAATTTCCTGTTGGTTAATTCACCAATTATTTCTTGGGTATACATTAGATGCCTGACCCAGGTCTTGCCTTAGGCTGTCAGAGAAGGTGACCCACCCCTCCATTCAGAAGTCGGTGCTGAGCTTAGGGAGTAGAGATCAACCTTCAAGTGCCATACACTACTTACTTCACGACTTAACTGAAGAGCCATACACTATGTACTTCATTGCTTAACGGCCCAAAATCACTGGGCTGAGGGCTGGAAGCACAAAAAGATGGGGTTGTGAAGAGATTAAGGAGCCTACAGGCAGAAGTGGGTCTCGGGTCACACCCTGAAGCACAAACGTGGCCTGTGCTTGTGGCTAAGGGGCAGAAGTTCATGTTGATGAACAGTTGTCATGAACAGAAAGGAAGATAGATGGGAAAGGGAGAGAGGGAAGGAGGGAGAGAGGGAGGGAGGGAGGGAGGGAGGGAGGGAGGGAGGGAGGCAGGGAGGGAGGGAGGCAGGGAGGGAGGCAGGGAGGGAGGGAGAGAGGGAGAAGAAGAGAAACAGGATGCTAAGGAGGGTTCACTGGTTAGAGTAGAAACTTTGAGAGATTAAAGGCCAGAGGGTCCCCAGACCAGGAGGTTGGGGTAAGAAAATCACTTACAAAACTGGTGAGTCCGGTTCTTATTCTAGACTTAGGAAAGTCTTGACCCAAAAGGAAAGAGAACACATACAAAATGGACAGTGGTGAGACACTGGCCTGAACACAAGCGTGAGGTGTTGACAGGACCTGGGCTGCCCAGGGCGGCGGGGATGGAAAGAAAGCATCAGTACTGAGGAAAGCCTACTGGAAGAATCTGAAAATCCGGGCTCCAACCTTCCTCAGGAAATGCAATGGAACTGGGTCACCTCCTGCATTCCCCATGGAGGCCTCAACCATCCTGGGCCCTGGGGGTAAGGACAGTGAGTTCTGTTCTCAAACTATCTCTCAATAGCCAAAGCCATATCCCTTTTTCCAGTGTCCCCAGGATTCTGTCTTCAGACCTCCTACCCTTGAAAGTCCAGCTTTGGGGCCCAGCTACTGCCACCTACCCAGAAGGGGCTAGAACCAAACACTTGTCATCACCACCCAGCTGGCTGCTGTGGGGGAGAAGAGTCCTTCTCTGGAGCCATAGCTCGCTTCAGGTAATTTAAGGATAACTTTCCATAAGAAAGAACTCACAGTAGTCCATCTCACAGTAGGACATACCTATCCAGCCCAGGAAATAGGTACACTAAATGATCCACAGACCTTTGTGAAAAGACCCAGCACAGGCTAGTAGGAGTCACGGGAATAGCTCAGAAACAGGGTTGGATGTGTGTGCAGGACAGAGGCAGACCCCATCAGAGGGGCAGTCAGTGGGGACAATGAGAGGTCGAGGCAAGCAATGAGCAGGAGCAGAAATGATGGAGAAGCGAGTCCAGAAGCACTGGCGAGGTTTCGGGATGCCCTACTGTACTGGTGAGGTTATGGGATGCCCTGCTGTAGACTGGAGGGTGGGGTAGGTACATCTGGAGTTAACTAAAACCCAAGCAGCTGGGCACACCTGAGGATGCTTCCTTTATTAAATCATTTGAAATGGGAAGGCCCACTTTTAATCTAGATTGAGATGGGGGATCCACCTTTAGTCTGGGCCACACTTTCTCCTGGCAGTCTTTATAAAAAACATTGAAGAAGGAAGCTTGCTCTTTGCCTGCTTGCTTTCACTCTTGCTGGCAAGTCCATTCCTTCACTGGCATTAGAGCCTACATCTTTAAGAGTCCAGCCTGCTAAAGACCAGCTGAGACATCCAGCCTCATGAACTGAATAACTACTGGATTCTTAGACTTTCTGTTGGGAAGCAGCCATTGTTGGACTAGCTGGACCACAGCCTGTAAGCCATTCTAATAAATATCCTTTAGATAGGTAGGTAGATACATAGGCAGGATATAGATGTAGATGTAGTTATAGATGACATAGATAGATATAGACATAGGTGCATTCTAGCAGTTCTGTTCCTCTAGAGAACCCCAATTAATACAAATGGGTACCCATCTCTGGACCCTACTCCCTTAAGAATGGAGTCTCCTGATTGGATGGTGATGGCGCACGCCTTTATTCCCAGCACTTGGAAGGCAGAGGCCAAGTGGAATTCTATAAGTTGAGGCCAGCCTGGTCTACAGAGTGAGTTCCAGGACAGCCAGGGCTACACAGAGAAACCCTGTGTGAAAAACCAAACACCACCTATTTCCAGACAACGTCTGAAAAAGTCCCACAGGCCTGTCCAAGCTCCTCCTCTGCCCACACCACTAACAGCCAGACATATCTGTTCAAGATTGCATCCTTACCATACCCAGAAAAGGCCCCACAGCCCTGCCATCCGCTCTCCAACTACCATAGAGGAGTCCTACTTGTATTGAATTCAAACCTAAGACATCTTCATTGATGAACAAGTTTGCCAAAAGTCGAATCTTTCTTCCTCTTTGGGGTCTGATTCCTAAGGAAGGCGGCTCCAGGACTCAGTCCTCTGGCCTCTCTGAGCCCCAGGTGGCTTTCACACAGATCTAATTAAAACAAGCACCCCAATGTCCTTGGATGTACTCCACACCTCAGACAATTCTGTAGCCAATGTAGCATGATACTCAAAACCATGACCTTCAGAAACAGTTAGGCCAGGGTTTCAAACCCCAGTTCTTCTGCTCACCAGCTAGGTGGCATTAGGCAACTCACGCAGCCTCTCTGAACCTCAGGCTCTTCATTTGTAATATAATAATAATAATACCATTTCTGTGGACTGGGCCTGAGGGCAGATGAGAAACTGCATACAGTGCATACTGCAAACACTGGGTACGTGGTAGCTCTGTTTGTTAGTGCTCCCTGAACAGCTCTGAGCTAGAGATGGATAGCACAGACAAGAGCAGGGAACATACAAGGAAGACGTGCTCCAGCTGGCTTCATCCTCCGACTCTTCTCACAGATCAGCACAGAGTCTCTAGGGACCACTGATGCAGCAGGTGCTGGCCAGTTGCTACACAGGCAGGAGATGCCACCTCAAAAAGGTTCTTTCCTGCATGACCTATCAGCTTGCCACTCCTGGGGAAGCTCTTCTGAGAGATTCAGACCTCCCTAGAGTTGTCCTTCAGAATACAGACTTCTAGACATCCACGTCCTCTCTGTGTGCAGTATCCCCGACATCTGCTCTAACACCTGCGGCCTGGAGAGATGTGTTTCCCTAACCAGTCTTGGGAAATTTATGAAAATAGTAGGATAAGAATAAACACAAACAGAGAAAGTACTTAGCCACATGATTAAGCCGCTCTGGCCCTAACAATATGTCCTGGCTCAGATGGCCACACAAGTTGGGCAAAATAGAGTTGGAAGAATTCTGGATTCACCTTGATTTTTCTCCAGGCTCTTGTTTTACTTGCAGTTTGAAACAAAGATCCCAGGAACAAGGCAAAAAGCCTAACAAAAGGAACCTCTAAGGTTGGGCAGGGAGAGAGAGGGAGAGAGAGCAACAGAGCCCACATCACCGGAACCCAAGAATCAGAAGGATTCAGAGAGTCTGAGGCTCTCTGGCGCTTGCAAGTCCCACTCTAATGCTGTCTGTTCTGGGCAGGACCCTCGCCCCTGGCTGGCTCTGGCCCTCGCCTTCAACACACTGAGCCTGCATAAACAAACAAGGGATTACACTGACCCAGACTGTGAGGAGTCTGCATTTTTCTCTCTGAAAAAGTTACAATTTGCCAAGAAAAACCATCTCTGATTCAGACAAGGAAAAAAAAGTCTCAAAATAAATCCGAGCTGGACACAGGCTACTTCCTGGAGGAGGAGGAAGGCTGCTGGGGTCAGCCTCCTACTTCCCGCCTGGCAGGCAGGTAACCAGCGTCAGTCTTTAGAGTGTCTGGGTGGAACATGTGCAGGTAGAGAACCTTCACGTCTGAGACTTTGTTCAGAGCCTAGAGCCCAGCATCCCTCCTTTCCCTTCTTGCCCAGTTCCTCTGCTGCCCTTTACATGACATAAGGGAACTCTGCTCCATCAACCCTGGCCGAAATAACTTGGAAGCTCCTGCTGGCTTCCCAGTTATGCCAAGTGCTCTGCTCAGATATGAGCAGGCATGGAAAAGCAGGCCCTTTCTACCTTCAGAAAGCCAGAGCAATGGCTGGAGGGTGACCCCATCCCAAGCAAACCCACACCATCTCTGAGGACTTTCCCTACCATCTTCATATCCTGTTAACTTGGAGGGATGTGCAACCATTTGACATTATGACATGACATCATCTACAATGTCGAGCTGCATCCATTGCTATCCTGGGATGCACACATCTCTGCAGGCCATGGGTTGGACATGGAAAGGAATGCTGGGGGTGGGGGTGGCACATGCCTTTAATCCCAGCACTTGAGAGGCAGAGGCAGGTAGATTTCTGAGTTTGAGGCCAGCCTGGTCTACAAAGTGAGTTCCAAGACAGCCAGAGCTATACAGAAAAACCTTGTCTCGAAAAAACAAAACAAAACAAAAGAAAGAAAGAGAGAAAGAGAGAGAGAGAGAGAGCGAGAGAGAGAGAAAGGAAGGAAGGAAGGAAGGAAGGAAGGAAGGAAGGAAGGAAGGAAGGAAGGAAGGAAGGAAGGAAGGAAGGAGTGCTAGAACACAACTTTCTGTGAAGGCGTATGGTTCCAATACACTTTCCAGAACTCTACATCCAATTCTTAGTTTTCATTACCTATGTTACCATCCTGCTCCACGGAAGAAGAAAGTGAGCAAGGCCCACACAGACCCCTGTGAGAAACAGATAATGCGAGGAGAAGAGCAATTTGACAGATATGGCCAAGCTCAGGGCAGAACCTGTGAGCTACAATAGCAAGTGACCTGACCAAAAATAAATGTGCAATAGTGGCACAAACGTTAAGGGGGTAACCAACCACTTTCTGGCTGGATTTATGGCCCATCCCACAAGATGAAGAATTCAGGCCTGGCACCATGAACAAGATCAAGAATCCAAGGATATGTAGGTCATACGCTCCAGAGGAGAGTCTACTACCTGTGCCCTGGTAAATGACCCTACACCCATGGACATACTTACACAAATGACTAAGTAGATTCCATGAGTTTAAAAATTAAAAGAGAGAACACATGAAATTGAGAGGAAATAGTGATGGGCAGGGATTGTAGGAGAGAGAGTCAGGAGAAGTAGACTTGTCCAAAACATATTATAGGTGTGTAGGAAAGTCTCAATCAAAATTTTAAAAAGAAAAAACAAAATGAGGTTTGGCTGTCTCTGAATAAAAGAGCATTCGATGCTCCCTCGACAGAGGCCTAAGGCCAAGATAGAAGAATGACAGTCTCTCCCATAGTACTGCTGGGCCCTTTGAACCCACTTTCCATCCTCCCTTCCCCAGAATCTAAGCCCTAGAAGGCCCAGAAGTCCATGCTCTAAGACTGACCTGAAGCTCTGGATCAGACAACTCTGGCCTCCAACACAGACTCAAATGAAAAGGACCAACAAAGCTGGTCACAAGGTATGATGCATTCTGGATAAGCATCTTCTTGGCTCATCTTCTCTTCATACATAATCCAGAGTTCTGGGGGGCTTCACTACCCCATCAAGAAAAACCTGTTCTCCTTCTCTAGTTGTCATGAGAACATGGCTCGTGGATGCTTGCTCCTGAACACACTGTTCCACACCGGCAGAATTGGACTTACACCAAGTCAGAAGTTTACTGTCTTTACCACCAGCTCTTTGGATCTGGTCCAGAGGGCTCTTAAGAGGAATGAAGCATGTCCTGGGGGTGAGGGGAGTCTGGGAGAAGCCAGGAGACTGTTCTGTATGTGTTCAACTTTCCCAGAGTTTCTATCTTTCCTGATGATTTGAGGTCTAAGCAGGAAACTGGGCTTCATTTCCTGCTCTGCTAGTTTTGATAAGAAGAAAGTTGAGAAAAGAAACCCCTCTAACCTACAGTTAACCTTCTGGGTGGAGCTTTGTTGACTTTGGGCTCCTCCAGGTTCCAGAGAGCCATTGGCTCTTATGGCTCTGACTCTGTTTGCTTCTCCTAGGGAGCAGACATTTAGCCAACAAATTCTTGAGCCTACTACATGCTCACCATTGTGCTTAATGAGAAAGAAACATAAGTCCTCAGACCCAATTTGCATGTAAGTGAGTCAGGACCAACTGATACCTACACAAATCAATGGAACACAGTTTCAGACAGTATCTGTGTACTGAAGAAAGTAAAACGGTGCCACAGAACACTCAATAACTGGATAGTGTGTTTCAGAGGAAAAAAAATTCCCTTACAGGACAGAGAACATTAAAATTCACAAATAAATATCAGTTTAATGTGCTACATATAAACAATCTTGGTAAGATCATGGCTCCTTCCTCTCTACAGCCTCCCAATCAAGCAGAAGAGAAAACATGCACAAATCTACGAGTCAGAGCCTACTTGAGGACAGCCTACCTTGCAGAAGGAATGAGGAGAGGATAAGGGAAGACAGTACTGAGGATTAACACCAGTCATGACGAAGAGCTTGATGTTCATCCCCAAGTAGCATGAGAAGGCATTGACAAGCTTCATCCAGAAGGATAGCATCACTTAATATCACACACAAACACCCGCTCCTGCTGCTGCTGAAGGATAAGCAGAGAACCAAACGGCACGGGGGCTGGGGTGGTCAATGACTATAAACCTTTACTTGTGTAAGAGGAATTAACTTAGGGGAATCTCTCACACAACACAGTACAGTAAAATAATGATGGATTGTGGTCTTGAAAATTACAGAGAATAGCTTCCAAATGTTTGTAAATTAATATATGCTAACTAGCCCAATTTAGCCATTTCATGATGTATGCATTTTTCAAAATATCATGTGAAAAACAAATGCAAATTTTGTCAATTAAAAAAAACCCTCTTGAATCAACAAAGAGGATAATAGGACTAGCAATTTCAAGTAGAATGATATTATGGTTAATTTTCTCATCACTGTGACAAGTACCTGACATAAACAAGTTAAAGAGATGGTGATAAATCTGTGTGGTGGAGCACTTGCCTGGCGTGCTTAAGGCAATGGATTTGATTCCTATCTCTGAAGGGTATCTTTGTCTTGTAAGGGAGTCTTTTCTCGGACACATGATCCAGTTACTGTGGCGCCATTTTACTTTCTTCAGTACACAGATACTGTCTAAAATTGTGTTCCGCTGATTTTATTTAAGATCTTGGTTTCAGAGGTGTCAGTTCATCATCGCAACAAAGGTATCATGGTAACGAAGGTATGGTGGAGTGAAGTAGCTCACATCATGGTAGCCAGGACGCAGAGAAAGGGACTCACAGGAAGAGGTCACGGACACACACCTCAAAAACATTACTTTCTCCAGTAAGGCCCCACCTCTTGCCTTTCACCACCTTCCAATTCCATGTTGTGAATCCCTCGGGGGCTTCACTAGGCAAGTCCCTCATAAGCTAACGGTCTCTGGAAGCTCCATCACAGACACCCTTTGGGGGTATGCTTTATTAATCTCTAATCCAATCCCTCACTTGGAGCCAACTGACAATTAAGATAAATTGTCAAGGGAGACATAAGTGGAGACACAGAATGCATGCAGATGGAATGATTTTTTAATGTTAGATGTAACAGAAATCCTAGAGAAAACAGTACAGGAATGATGTGAGGGGGAGAGGAACCAAGAATAATCTCTAGGCTAACTCTGAGCGGTGTGCTATTTGCTGGGATAGTAGAGGCAGGAAGAAAGGGAGAGGTTTGCCAAGGAGAAGAACTGTGGACGACACTCTTGGCATCTACCATCTTCCTGCCTCCAGCTGTCTGTCTCCATCTCCAGGTAACGAAAGTCCTACAGATCTCTCTACAGAACTACCAGTGAATGCAGCTACCTCACCAGGGGGACCTCAGAGGTTACATTGACCCACCTCCATCCAGCAGAGGCCAGGCATGGCCAGGCACTTTATCCTTGCTTAGCTGGTTTTTTCTCTCTCTATTCTGCTTCCCCTCTGCCCTTCTCTTTCTCCTGTCCTCAATAAATCCCATGCATGCATTAGAATCCCTGTCTCAGGCACTGGCTGCAACTCAGTCAACGCTGAAGTTGGAGCATCAAAGAAGCAGTAGGCCATAAGAATCTATCAGGGAGCAGCAGAGGTCACTTGTGAGAGCCACCAGAGCACGCATTCAAAGACAAGAGGTTTGGTGAAATCATCAGGGTGGCGGGGAGTGGGGGGGGGGGGCTCTCCATTGATTACCCAGGATCCAGAACAATCATACACTAAGAGAGGAAGGAGAATCCGGTGGGGAGGCGGGAAGGGAAGCAGTCTCTCTCCTCATAGGCTATACCAACTTGTAATTCTCCCACCTAATTCTTCTACCTCAGCCCCTTAGGTGTCTAGGTTTTAGAAACAGCAAGAAGGGATTCATTACATGGACAGTTTTGCTACATCAAAAGCCTACAGCGCCTTCTGTGAGTTAGACAGGGAGCTTGAAAGGAGGGTGTACAGTAACGGTAGCTCAGACTCTGCCCCAGGCTCACCCAAGGAAGAAAGACTATGGGGTCCCAAGGTGTGCTCTGTTGGTGCTCAGTTTCAGATGTGTTTGTTCTCATCACTGCTGTGTGTCCATCTGTCTGTCTCTCTTTCACATATACACACACACTCTGTCTCTCCTTCCCTCTCTTACTCTCTCTCTATGTCACACACATACACACACACACACACACACACACACACACACACACACACACACACACACACCTACCTACAATGCCCAGTGAGAGCTGCAGAATCAAGCTCATCCTCTTCGCTGACCTTATTCTCCCTGGGTGGTTACACAAGAGGCAAACTCAGGAAGCCTCTGGCCAGCCCCAGGGCAGGAAGCTGGTATGAGAGAGGGTAGTTGGTAGCCTGGGTACTCCGAAAATTTCTTGAGCCACCAGGAGGACCATAGGTTCCAGGCAACCAAGTATGGGTCTCACTTACAGGGATTCAGTGCCCCAGAAGCCAGGGTCTATTAACACAAGTCGCCTTTTGAACAGTAATTGTTAACTGACTTAAAGAACAGCGGGAGGCAGAGATATGGCTTATCTCAGCATTCAGGAGGCAGAGACATGAAGGCCATAAAGTTCAGGCCAGCCTGGGATACTTAGTAGGATTCTATCTCAGAAAGGAAAGAAGAGGGGAAGAGCAAGGAGGAGAAGGAAAAGGAAGTGACAAAAACAGGGCTCAGGCACTAATCACAGATCAGCACATTTGGGGGGCCACTCATTAGAACAAGGTCAATCGCAGCACAGCCCTGGGGTGCACAGGCAGTGTGCTCCCTGCAGAATTTATGTGTTCCTGGGCCTTCAGGGATCAGTGGCCCTTGTCCCTCTGAAGGTCCCCTGAAGCTTTAAATGTAGTCCCTACTAGAAGCTCTGGGCCTTGCTCTGATGAGATCTAGTCCACAGCAACAGCTCAGGCAGCCACTAGAAAGAGTGTGTTCACTCCAGGGCATGGATGGGTAAACAAATGGGATCTTACGATCCAGTGTGCACAGATTTCAAACCAACTCCAAGGGAGCCAGGGTCAGGAGGTACTAGTGTTAACGGGATGATTTAGAACAGATGGATATATTAATTTAATATTAGGCAATCTTTATCTACTATATGCTATCCAAATTTATTATTGAATAGTTGCATAATTAAAATTAAGTTTTTGAAGACTCTACTCATGGCAGCTTTCCACTGATATTTGTAGAGACAAAAGAATGGATGAATCAGGGTCCTTGTAGGTCCGCCCCACTCCCCGCTACAGCTTCAAGCTGTTCAGAGCAGAGGCCCAGCTTCCCATTCACAAGCCAAGTAATCCTGAGCTTGGGTAGAGCACATCCCAGTTCCTTTGCATATTCATGAATGCAAGTCATTGTAAGTAGGCTGTAATATTAGTTGTGCCTGGTACCTTCTGAGTCTTGGTAAATATTAATATGGAAGTAATCATTGTGGTTAAAATAAAAAGCATTATCATTATTTAAAGTACAAAAAAGGTCCAAGGTGCATGTGGAAAGTACAGTAGCTGGAAAGTACAGTAGCTGGCCTCTTGGCTGCACCAGACTCAGAGAAGGAAAAGGAGAGCAGAGTTGGAGGAAAGTGCTGCGAGAGCTGACCAGGAACCTGGGCTTCATTCTCCATCCCTGGAGAAACACTGGGGCTTCTGGGTACCTCTCCATTCCAGAATATGAAACTGGAGAATCCTAGCAGTTCCACGGGTCTTACCTAGGTGCACAAGACAGACACAGGATTTCCCAGTGGGAAATGCCAGCCCCAGGAAGAAGACTCTACCCTCGTCTACAAATCATAACCATGATTCCACGGTTCTCCATCCCCATCTTAGGTATGTGTACTGTCCAAGACGGTAGCAATACCACACTGACGTAGGTAGTAAAAGAACCAAATCCTGGACCACTGTCTTAATTAAGGTCTCTATTACTTCAATGAAGCATCATGCCCAAAAGCAAGTTGAGGAGGAAAGGCTTTATCTGGCTTACACTTTCATATCACTGCTCATCATCAAAGGAGGTCAGGACAGGAACTCAAACAGGGCAGGAACCTGGAGGCAGGAGTTGATGCATAGGACATGGAAGAGCACTACTTACAGGCTTGCTCATCATGGCCTGCTCAGCCTGCCTTCTTACAGAACGCAGGTCCACCAGCCCAGGGATGGCACCACCCACTATAGGCCAGGCCCTCCCCTATCAATCACTAATTAAGAAAATGCCCTACATGCTTGCCAACAGCCCAATCTTATGGAGACACTTCCTCAATTGAGGGCCCCTCTTCTCAGATGACTTTAGCTTGTGTCAAGTTGACATAAAATTACCCCACACAACCGCCTACTCAGTTATCCACAAGAATGGGAAGTGGGGATATCCTTAGGCGTGCTTTGTCTGCTTGTGCCCGATGCCCTAAGAATTACTGGAAAGTCCTCATGGTGCTGCCATTCAGAGAGGACAAAGAAGGTGTGTTTCCCAGTGCAGTGACCAGTGGCTAGCTAGACAGCAGTGAAAGTAGAAGCAATACTAGGAGTAAGTTCTTCTCTTCCTGGATACTGCCTCTCACATTCCTTCCTTAGTCACTTAGCCCTCTTAACTGTATTGTAATACATAACCAGTATAATTCTGGTTTTTTGTCTATACACACATTTATATGCCTATATAGATGGAGAAGGTATATGTATTTGTGTGGATATATGCACGTGTGTTACGGAGGTATAAGTGTGCATGAGGAGGCCAAACATCAACATCATGTTTCTTTCTTGATCTCTCTTTGCCTTATTATTTAATATAGGGAGGGTCTCTCCCTGAACCTGGGACCCATTGATTCCGCCGGGCTGTCTGCTCAGTGAGCTCCAGGGGTCCATTCGTCTCGGCTCCCACTTCAGGTCCCCTGCATTAGGATTATAGACATTCACTGCCATCCCTAGCTTTTACATGGATGCTAGAAATCGAAATTCAGGTTCTCATGCTGGCATATCAGGCGCCTCTGTTGGCAGAGCCAACATCTCCTCAACCCTACAAAATGAATGTTTTGCATATTCCGAAGATGAAGAAACTAAGACATGAGAAAGTTTTGTTCTTGGCTGTGGTCACTGGCTGGGTAGGGGAAGGGGAAAAATGGGAATGGAACTCAGCCAGTCTGGCCCTAGAGTTCATGCCCAAGTAGGCAGAAGGGAGAGGTTTGAACTATGGTACAGCATAAAGCCCTGCATACTTGGGAATTGTCGAGAGTATCTCTTAGAATTCTCTCTGTCTCCACCCCATCCCATCCCCATAAACACACACACACAAAGATAGCATATGAGCGAGCTCAGGGACTTATTGACTAGCTTGATTACGTGTGTGTGTGTGTGTGTGTGTGTGTGTGTGTGTGTGTGTGTGTGTGTGTGTGAAAACATCACACACAAGTTGTTGGTTATACCTTAGTGGAAATTGAGGAAAGGAGTGTATCACCACAGACAGGAAGTGGGGGTGTCAAGGTTTCACTTTTTAAGGAGAGTATTGCATGTCCCCTCCTCTTCTGATTTCTGTGTTCACCCAACATCTAACACTCACTAAGTATCTATTGTGTGCTTAGAAGTTATATTTAGAATCACTCCTAATAGCCCTGTGGAAGACACTAAAGATTACCATTATATAATATGCTGCTGTGGAAGACACTAAAGATTACCACTATATAATAAGCTGCTGTGGAAGACACTAAACATTACCACTATATAATATGCTGCTGTGGAAGACACTAAACATTACCACTATATAATGTGCTGCTCACCAGGTTTGCTCATGAGAACATCTAAAAAAGGATGCTTGCCACTTTCAAAAACAGAGTTAAGGAAAAGGATAAGTCAGAATAGTTAAAATATTTTTAAAACCATTTTAAAAGAACCGATGTCACAGTCCAAACTATAAGATACTAAAAACTACCAACACGTTATCTTATGGACTCAGGGGGTTTTTTGTGCCACACTCAGAAAAGGTTATCTCCCTGTGTGTTTATTTAAGTGAGTTCCGAATGCATCATTCGTTGATTAAGAGGCTACGACTCCGTGTCTTGTTTTTAATTTGGACAACGTATATGTGCTCATGTGAAATTCTAAAGACAAGTGGCACTCACTGTAACAGCATATGTGCTCTGCAGTCAAGAGACCGGCACATATGCTCAGCAAGTACTATCAACAAAGTATCTGGGATTGTTTTAAAACCCAAGAACATTCATCTTTGAAGTCAAAAATATGTTCTTATCCTTCTTTGAAATGTCAGAGTCAGGCTCACCAAGGAATGCTCTGCTACTGCACAGTGAGCTGATACTGTTTGCAGTGCAAATCAGAACTTGCTCGACTACAGAAAGACAAAACACAAGACTTTCTAAAGAAGGACTGGAAAGAAAGCTCTGTCAGTGAAGAACTTGCCATACAAGTATAAAAACCTGAGTGCAAGGGCTGGAAAGATGGCTCAGTGATTAAGAGCACTGGCTGCTCTTCCAGGGGACCTGAGTTCAATTCCCAGTACCCATGTGGTGGCTCACAACCATCTGTAACTCCAGTTCCACAGGGTCTCATCCCACGTTTGCTCATACTGACACCTAAAGAACAGTATTCTGACCATGTATGCTTGTGCACACAGACAGACATGCAAATATAATATGTATACATTTAAAATAAAATATTAATAATGAAACATTTTTAAAGAACCTGACTGAAATCTGCAGCACCCAGCAGACTTTGTCAGAGAATCTGTCACCCATCCCTCGCAGGAATCACCCAAGTCACCAATGTCCTCCCTGCTCCCCCAGAAGAAGAAACCTGCACCCCTAGACCACCCTGGTACGACTTGCTCATTTTCCTTTTCCATCATGTCTCTATAAACACAACAAAGTTGCATGTGGTTTCTCCTGCCAGCCTGCCATTAGTTTATCTCATAGACTCATCCTTCCAGGGAAGCTACAGCCTCTTCCCAGCTTACAATCATGACAGTGTGGATGGGGTCCTATCACTCTGTCCCCCTCTGAAGCCAAACAGTAAGACTTCTTATGAGCTCACCTGGATCTCCACCATACATCCCACCAGGTAAGGATGGTAAGAGTCTCTCTTTGTCTTCTTGTCTCTTACAAAGTTAGATTAGCAGAAAACCACTTGTGTGCGTTCAACTCTTGGTGTAGGTACTTCATGGTTTCAAGGGTTTAAATATTCTTCTTTCTTTTCCTCCCACAAATAACCCAGTTTTCCTGTGACCATGTTCTACATCATGTGCCATAGAGGAGGCACCTGTCACTCAAGTTCACTGCATAAGCTATTGAGCTCATGGTCCTCACCAGACCAATGTCTTGCAAATGTTGTGGTAGGTTCCTGTGGTGGCTTGAATGACCCATGGACTCATATATTTGAACACTGGACCCTCAGTTGATAGAACTATCTAGGTAGGATTAGAAGGTGTGGCCTCGTTGGAGGAGGTGTGTCATGGGGGTGAGCTTGAGATTTGAAAAGCACGCACCATTCCCAGTTTGCTCTCTGCCTCCTACTTGTGGATCAAGATGTAAGCTCTCAGCTACTGCTCCAGAGCCATGCCTGCCTGCTGCCATTTCCACCAGAATGGTCATGGATCCTGACCCTGTAAAATAGCAGCCCCCAATAAACTTTTTCTTCTCTGAGTTGTATTAACTAATTAACTAATTTTTGTCACTGGAATAGAAGAGTGACTACATTTTGTCAACATGATAAAAAAAGTACCTAAGATGGACCCATGAAGCAAAAGCTGGATGAAGTTGTCTTTTTGTCCTGTTTTATAATCTGAGAACTTGACTATTTGACACGGGAAGCCACTTGTTATGGTCTCTGCCAGCTAAAGATGCAAGTGAGCCGCTTCAGCAGTTAGTCCAATAGGAAAGAAACCCAAGATGGCATGCGACTTTCTCCGTGTCACATCATGTCATCTATAAGAGGAGCTGGTCTCCCTAAGAAATCTCAGTCTACAGGGTCTTTTATCTCCTATCTGTGTCACATGATTAGTGCTGGGACCTCCTATCCCAGTGTCATCTGCTCAGTGTAACAGATCAGCATCTATGCAACTAGGACTGTCCCACATTCTAAGAGAGACGAAAGCCGGTTGCCATGAACACACTTGTTAGCTGCCAGTGGTGAGGGCCTTTGCCTCATTAAACTGTCTATACTTTGGGTCATGGGGGCTATAGCTTCTGCACCTCTTTGGGAAATGCCTTTTCTAGCCAGTGGCATTCTAACCCTTGTAAGTTCCATGAAAAGACTTGTTTTGAGCCACTTAAAGAGCTCTTACTGGCACCTGTGGGAAGATCATATTGAAATGGGGGACACAAAAGAAAGATAAGCTCTCATCTTTGAGATTCCCTTAGCAATAAATAAATAAATCAGATTTAGAACAAAGTTGAACATTCCTTCAAGCCCACTTTCTCTACCCTCTTGCATTCCTCCACAGACCAACCCTACAGCACTTTCAGATTCTCTGAATTCACGTCAATGCTCCATGCAAATCCCTCACCTCGTTTGTAAGGATTGTCTTGGTTTAGGAGTACCCATCCCTTAGTGAGCCGCCCCCTAACACACAGCTACTGTGTTCCTGGTTCAGTGTGGGGCTTATTTGTCCTGCTCCACCACCCACCCTACTGAGAACCTTGACTTTCTGCTTCTCGGGGCTTGAGTGTGTTATTGGGTCTCTGCATATATAATAGCCAACCAAAAGACTGAGGACCCCCACTTTGGATAGAAATCTGACTGCGCTCTATTTGTGGCTGATAGAAAAAACCAAATGAGGATCTCTCAGAGGCATTATCTAGAGCTACTTTTATGGCTGTCCAAGCAGGGTGCATCTTTTTGTTCCCTAGTTAGGGGTGCCTCATGCATCTGTGGTTAAAGCCATAAAATGGTTGGTTTTTGTTTTGTTTTGTTTTGTTTTGTTTTGTTTTTTTGAGTCTTGGGTCATTCGTGAGGTAAATCTTTGGCTTAGAACTTGTAATTCCAAGCATGATGGGAACTTTTGTAAAAAGTCTTCTCTCCTGAATGACAGTTGAACTATGTGCACAGAAAGAGTAGAAGTCATTGCAAGAACATTCCAAGATGAATAGCTATAACTCTAGAATAGAGAAATATTGTGATTCCTATCTTGGTTAGAAATGTGCACCCTAATATCAAGAAACAAAGTCAAGATAATGCAATTGGATAAAAGGATTGGATCCTTCTTATCATTCCAAGCTTCAAGCAAATGCTTTGGGGAATTAAAAATAACTGTTCTTGTCTCACAAATTGAGTGTTTAAAGGAATGTCCTTCAAGAAGCAATTCAGAGCCGGCCTCCAGCTTCATCTACTAATGCCAAGAGGCTTGTAAAAATTGAGGCTTGTAAAATAAGAAATTCACACTATTAAAACAAAGTGACCTGCACTTAAGAAAAATAAAGAAAGCATAAATGATAAATACCTTAGACATCTAGTAGACAACACACCCTCAAAACTCCACGTGAAAACCTGCATTCTTTCTGTATGCCCATGAAACTTAAAATGTATACCCTAAAGCCAGGCAGTGGTGGCGCACACCTTTAACCCTAGCACTTGGGAGGCAGAAGCAGGCGGATTTCTGAGTTCGAGGCCAGCCTGGTCTACAGAGTGAGTTCCAGGACAGCCAGGGCTACACAGAGAAACCCTGTCTCGAAAAACAAACAAACAAACAAAAATAGGTACCAATAGCAAAACAGCAAAAAAAAATGTATACTCTATCTTACCAAAATATATTTCATTTGCAAACTTCAGGGAGGTAATCTGAGAGACAGAGAGAGAGAGAGAGAGAGAGAGAGAGAGAGAGAGAGAGGGAGAGAGAGAGAGGGAGGAGAGAGGGAGAGGGAGAGGGAGAGGGAGAGGGAGAGAGAGAGGGAGAGAGGTCAATCAGAACTATTTGCAAAATAACAAACCTTTGAAGGCCCAGTTCTAGTAAAGACCTTTAGCCAAGCTATCTTAATTTGTAACCATCTGCAAAGCCAGAATTTGGACCCAACTATCCTTATAAGTGAGTGTTTTCTGGTGTACTTGATTTGTGGCTAAAACTTGAAAAGGAAAGCTACAAATCTTTATGCTTTTCTGTACGTGTATGTTTATGTCTGTGTTCATGTATATAGATGTGTATGCTATTCGGTTAAAATCGGCTTTAAAATAATATGCTTAGAACGAATAGAAGAAGAGGAACTGACTCCCATGCTTTCCAGGGTCACATGACTTGGAAATCTTTGGTAAATCAAAATACTCCCCTGTTGCTAGTGTCCCTGGTATGAGAGGAACACCTGTGTGTGAGCCTGCGCGGCTCCTGCCCAGGAATGAGAAGAAAATGTCACTAATGAGAAGACAGCTCTCATGAGTAACCCAAGCACACAGCTAGGAACAAATAAATCAAATACGATGTAAGCAGGATAGAGATTTTCACATGAAAGTCTCGATGATAATTATGTCTTGTAATACATTTACAGAAATCGTTGCCACATCTCTTTGGCAGCCACACCCTTAAGAGATTTGTTAAATTAAATTAAGAGATATCTATCGGATATTTACACCATTTCCAAATGGGATGAAATTCTTAAATATCCATTGCTGAGCAGAAAGCTTTGCTTCTCTACTTTTGGCTTACTGCAAAAGAACTATAAATATTTGAGTCATTAATAAAGAAAAACTGTCCTATGGGGAATCATGTATTTCCAGAAATTTTGGAATGTACATTTATAAGATGCTAGTATATGTGGATTTCAAACTGCTTCCTATATTTTCACTGAGCGTTAGAGTTAGTAAGACTTAAGGCTCTAGTAGATTACTAAAACTATTAGATTTAGGATTCCCTATAAAATGAAAAAAAAAGTCTTATAGACAGTTCAATTTTTTCTTTTCTCTCATTTTTACCTTTTGAGTGATCTGTCTAAAATTTTTATCTGTGTCTTATCAAAATAAATTTCTAGAAGGGTGCGGTAGCCTTTATCTATAATCCCAGCACTTCAGAGGCTCAGTCAGGAGGGTCACCATAAGTTTTGAGGCCAACCTGGGTTACATAGAGAGTTCTAGACTAGCCTGGGCTACAGTGTGACCCTCTATCTCAAAAATGATGGTGGTGATGTTGATGGTGGTGCTGCTGCTGATGTGGTAATGTTAGTAGTGGTGGCAGTAGTGGTGGTAGTGGTGGTGGTGGTGATGGTGATTTTCTGTGTTTCACAATATCTTTTGTCAAGTCTTTGATTATTTAATAAGGAACTGTCATTTCCATCAACAGACTAAGGCTTTAATAACTACACAATTCTGTATTTTATTTTGAAATCCAAAAATGATAAATCACTCTAGTTAAATGAAAAATATAGTAATCTCTGGTTTTAGAAAAATGTTTGCATTTCCAACAGATTTTCCAAAATCACATTAAGTTCTCTTGATCTAGAACTAATTTGGGGCTCTGCTGAGAAGCTCAAATGGTGCATCTCATCCTGTAAGGAGGAATTAGTGAGGAAAGTAGTCTTATTGGCATGTTAAATTATAAGAGAAGCCATAATAAAAAATAAGCTATTGTAATTTCTTTAATTTATATTTCCACATTTGTTGTTGATATGATATCAACAATTTCAAAACTTGACCTGAAAGTGCCAGGAATCTAGCAGGTTAAATATATTAAAAGGTTGTGAGCCAAATGTCCAAGTGACCCTGTGGGTAGATAGTTACAGTGAACTATCGCCAGTTCTTCAACCATGGCCATTCTGGGGGGTTATCATCCAGGTGTGGTTTTGAGGCCTTTCTGATGTCATTTGCAACTCTTCAGAGACAGCCATGAAAAATACTCAGACAAGGATACTGGAATGTCGGGTTCTGGTGGCTAGGATCACACCACTGAGCTGAGTACAGATTTCCAAAACTTTAACAGAAAGAAACTCATAAAATCACTAACCCAACATGGAAAGGAAGGAAAACTACACGCAACGCCACTCATAAAGGCTTGTGATTTCTTTGTGATGCTTCTACTTGAAGTGTTAATGGTTCTTTTTCTGTTTTGTTCTACAGGCTTAAAGAAACACTTTCCTTTTAAGCTGTATATGAGTTATAACAGCGTGGAGGATACTTTCCTTTTAAGCTGTATATGAGTTATAACAGCGTGGAGGATACTTTCCTTTTAAGCTGTATATGAGTTATAACAGCATGGAGGATACTTTTGTAGGCAGGACTGAGACATTTGATTTTCCTTCTTATCTTCTCTTCCCAGGACTGTGGAGCCATTGGTCTGTGCCCTTGATTTACAGCAATGTATTTATTTGTATGAGTTCAGTATGAGTCTGTTGTGCTAACACACAGTTGGAAACATTAGCTATATTACTGAGGTTTTAACTAGAATACCATTTTCTGATATAGAAAGCAGTTTTAAGGGACCATTCCAGATAAGTTTATGGACTCAAAAAAATGTTCTCTGGTTTCTTAAATACTCAGTTCATTTGGTTCCTTAGTGAGAGGATAAGGAGTGTTTGTTGCTTCATGGCAAGCCCAGGAAACTAGGATATTTGGGGGACCTCAAGAAGAGAGGGGGCTATTTAAAGAGTTCTAGGCTTGGCTTCCTAGCCTCGGTGGGGTTTAAAAGTACAATCTGTAATTTTTATTTAAAATTGCAATAGGCCTCAGAAGATACTCGGTGGAGAGAGTTATTGCATACAAACATGAAGACCTGAGTTCAAATCCCCAGCACGGACATAAAGCCAGACATACACACATCTGTAATCTCAACACTCTCACAATGAAATGGGAGGCAGAGACAGGAAAATCCCCAAAAGCTAGTTGGCCAGGTCACCGGTCATATAATAGCATTGAACAAGAGACTCTGTCTCAGACAAAGTGGAAAGCAAAGATCGACACCTGAGGTCGCCCTCCAGCTTCCATGCAGCTTCGAATTATTTACATACAGAGAAATAGCACACAAGCACATATACATACAATACGCAAACACATACACACAAGTATTGTTTTAAGTTGCAGCAAAAAGGGTCCTTGCAGCCAATTATCAGTATCATAGCACTTATGTATTAGAAATAGTCAAGCCAAGTTTAATGAGAATAAAGTTATTTTTCAAAGACCAGTCTACTGTGATTATCTGTGGTAATAAATAAATAAATAAATAAATAAATGAGAGTGATGATAGAGAGAAAAACCATTAGGGAAAAATATAATTCACCCTTGTTAAATTCTCTCTCTCTCTTTCTCTCTCTCTCTCTCTCTCTCTGTCTCTCTCTCTCCCTCTCCCTCTCCCTCTCTTTCTCCTTCTCTCTCTATCTCTCATTCTCCTTCTCTCTCTGTCTCTCTGTCTCTCTCTCTGTCTCTCTCTCTCTCTCTCTCTCTCTTTCTCATGAGTCACATGTAAAAATAAAAATACTAACTCCTTATTTGGAGAGGTTTACTTTACCCTTAAACAGAATAAGATCTTTAAGTCTTCTAGTTCCCACACAATCCACTTTTTCCCTTCCCTCTGACTTGAAATTACTGAAAATAAAGCTACCCTTGCCTGGACCAATGGAAGCTGAAGCTGGATAGCTCGATATGGGCTGCAGAAAATCAGCCCAAATTATGTGTGGATAAGCGTCATGTCTGCTGATATACAGAGTGCTCAGAAAGTTCACCAGGAATTTTTTTTCCTACTGCCTCGCCTTCCCTTGTTCCAATTGAAGATGCTTGGAGCTTAGCATCTAGAAATCTCTCAGCTGGCTGCCCTACCAACTGAGAAAGTACAGGTTGCTCCAAACATTAACTTTTGTTTCCATAGAAATGCTTCTATGTAAACAGTGTTTGCTTGCACCATAGAGAATTGTACTCTGGATGGAAACCCACCTGCAGCCCCATTTCCTGAAGCCAACACAGCTGCACAGCGGGGGTGACCCACCCCCAAGCCTCTTGGCTTCTGACCTGGTTTCTCTCCACAGATGCATCTGAATGTCTAAGGTGCAGAACTTCCAGGGAGCTTCAGACATGAAGGACTTAAGGAAAGGTAACCCCAGAGTATATCACCTGAAATTTCAAACTGAGAGCGGTTGGGGAACAGTCAGTCCAGGGAGGGGCTTCCTCTGGACTTCTCTTATCTGTCTGGAAACAGAACCTTTAAATGGAGTGTAATTGTCATGAACTCTGCCATAATGGGGAAGATGAAACAAACCAGAAAGGCAGGCAGAGGTAAGCATCACTCCAGCTGTTCCCGACCAACTGTCACCTGTGCTCTGCGGGCCCATTCGCCTTTTACCGGAAGTTGCCTACAAGCTGCAGTGAGGATAAAGAAGTGTCTATGTCTTCCCTCATTTATTTAACCTAGTATATCTCAGGGGCGTAATTAATTCATACTTTTTTTCCTCCCATCAACCTGCCTGCTGTCAGCTTAATCTGTACCCATAAAGGATAGAGAAAAAGTTCTCTCTCCTCTATAGCTCCGAAGGCTTTATCACAATTGGAAACATGAAACTATCTCTTAGGAGTTGGGGGAGACAAAATAAGTCTGCTGCAGTCAGTGAAAAAGATGTGGAGGGTTGTTTGGTTTTGTTTTTGTTTTTTTCCTTGCTTTAGGTGCTATTAAAAATTCACACAGAGATGCTGAGTGAGAAGTTAAATATGTTTGTATGAGTACATTCTGATTAGAGACATAAATTGAGACAATTTTGTATTCAAAATTATTCAAAACACAAAGACAATAAAGATGTAGAGCCATGGTTCTCAACTGTGGGAAGCACCCCCTTTTCACAGGGGTCACCTAAGACTATCTGCATATCAGTTAGTTACATTAAGATTCATAGCAGTAGCAGAATTATAGTTATGAAGTAGCAATGAAAAAGGTCTATGGCTTGGGGTCACTACAACATGAGGAACTGTATTAAAGAGTCACAGTGTTAAGAAGATTGAGAGGCACTGGAGTGGAGACTTCCAGAGACTGACTCAGAAGAACACCAATATTAATAGATGGAAAACTTTAAGTGGTGGAAGACACAGGAGGGAATCCCAATATTTAGAGGAGAGAGCAATCAGGAGAAACCAAGAAACAAGGAAGAATCAGGAGAAGAGGAGGAATCAGCAAATGAAACTATCGAGGAATATTCCGGAAGGTCAGAGGAGAACCAAGGACGTGATGTGTCTGAAAGTGAGAAGGTGCAGGCCTTGGCTGTGTCACATGCCACCTCAGGTCCAGAACACTGAGCTCCGACCGCTGACTACGGCCATAACCAGCTTAGAAGTCACATGTGACACTAGAAAGCTGTTTCAGGAAAAAAGTTTGATAGGTTTGAGGTAAGACAGAAGCAAGAGATCATGAGAAATGAGTTGGGACAGACAGTTGAGAGAGTTGCCTGTCAAAGGAGCAGAGAAATTAGAGGGCCACAAGAAAGTAACACAGGAGAAATTAAAGCAGATTGGTCCAGTAAGGGGTGGGAGGGAGTGCTAGCACAGGCAGTAGGGATGGGCTACAGACGATTCTGTGCTGGATTCTGTGCAGAGCACAAGAGATAGCCCCATCACAAAAGCCTAAGGGGTAGAGGTTGAAGCAGCATCTGGTCACCCACGGTGAGGGGAAGACTTAGATGGAGAGGTTCAGACATGCAGTGATGCCAGCTTACATAAATTTCTCTCCTGTTTTCTGTGAAGGAAAAAGCAATGCCACCCACTGGGAGAGAAGAAGCCAGACGGGCGCGTTTGCAGGTTGAGGAGAAAACTCATAAATGCATCTTCTGAAACAGCGGAAGCACAAAGGGGCTGGAGAAGTGTGGCACTGGGGCACACAGAAGCAGATTTCTAGAGAGTGCATGAGTGATCAAAGCTGCCCCCAGGAAGCATGGATTACTAAAATGTGTCAAGGTCAAGGAGGCCCCAGAAGCCCCCCCAAACAACACAAGCAAGAGCCGATGCTCTTGGTTCCCTAGGAAGACTTGATGTAAAACCCTATGGCTGAAGATACACTACAGTTTGATTGCAAGACACGGGCAAATCAAATTGGAAATGTTCTCCCTACTGGCTGGCTTTCCTAGTGCCAAAGGTTCAGTGCTATGCAGTTCAGTAAGGAAGAAAGATCCCAGTGTTCTTACCTAGCTATGGACCCTGCATGTGACAAGGCCAACCTGCCAGGCAGTGCCCACTGGGACAATAGTGCCCTGAAGGTTATGGAGTAATTCAATGCTTGTGGGTTGGATTTGAGATTCTAAGCCTGAACAAATCCTATGGATGGCAGATCCTGGGGGTCAGAAAGCTTACCTCTGGGGTGTGTGTGTGTGTGTGTGTCTGTGTGTGTGTGTGTGTGTGTGTGTGTGTGTGTGTGTCTGTTTGTGTGTGTCTGTGTGTGTGTGTGTGTGTGTGTGTGTGTGTGTGTGTGTGTCCAAAAGTTAGCGCTGCTGTTAACCTTTGTCAAAGAGGGTTTTGGTTGGTTTTGGTTGGTTGGTTGGTTGGTTGGTTGGTTGGTTGGTTGGTTGGTTTGGTTTGGTTTGCAATAGGCAGTAATTAATGCAGAAACTCATACCTCATGAAAGTGCTGAGAATAAGTGTCTGCTGACTGTTCAGCCCTAAAAGGGTCATCTATATCAACCTCAAGACTCAGGGACCATCATAGAATGGGATGGGGTGTGAACCAGAGGATGAGGAGGACTGTGGTGAAACACTGGATGTGACACTCATGAACTCACAGCAGTTGTGCTTATCACCTGCACAAGATCAATCCAAGCAACATGTCAGCATGGATGGAGAAGGGACTCATAAGGTCTAAGGTCTCATCAATAGCTGAAACGCTATTAGCACTTAATGACTGCTAGGGAGGGGGGTGCCATTTTCTTTAGGGTGTGGCTATTGGTAGGTTGCCCCAACTCCAGTGAATGGCTCTGTCCTATGCACAGGTAGGCAGCACTTATTGGACTCCGTGAGAATTTTTTAAAAATGAAGTTGGGAGGGTAGCATGTTGTGGGGAATCTTGGAAGAGTGGGAATAAGATATGATCAAGATACATTGCACGCATGTATTAATCAGGCTGTCATAATGTTTTTTAAATATTTAATGAAAGTAATTATTAAAACAAAAAATTCTAATGGGAACAGCCAGAGTCATCTCATTAATGAGCAGCAGAGCTGGATGCCCGACAAGAATTACAGATGGAAAGACCCTGCTGACGGCTGGGAGACCCTTCTGATGACTGGGAGACCCTGCTGATGGCTGGGAGACCCTGCTGACAGCTGGGAGCCTCTCAGAGAGTGGGAGCTACTTCACCAGGCTGAGGAAGCTCTGTTCAGATTTCATTCATTGCTTTTGGGGTCTGTCTGTCTGTCTGTCTGTCTGTGTGTGAGTGTGAGTGTGTGTGTTTGTGTGAGTGTAGTATGTGTTTGTCTGTGTATGTATGTGTGCATGTCTGTGTATGATTGTGTATATGTATGTGTGTGTATTTGTGTGTGTGTGTGTTTTCATATGCACTCTTCCTTGTAATGCCTCCCCTCTTGTGATTCTATGACTGTTTAGGGAAATTTCAGTTATTAGGGAATGGAAGAGACATACAACAAGCCAGTTTGATGACTCTTAGGGTACCTCTAAGAAGCCAAACATCCAGTAAACTCTTCAGGAGTTGCAAATCTAGTCCTACTCCCCAGTCTTTGTATATCTAACACTATCTTTCCTATAATACATCCACGCCATTCTTTCATGTTTTGCCTGTTTCTTCTTTTCCACTAGAGTGGCAGAGGCTAGTCACTCAGCAAAGGCTCTAACCCACAAAGCCTACATTACTTACAATCTGTTCCTTTACAGCAGTGCTTCTCAACTTGTGAATAATGACCCCTTTTGGGGGGTCATATACCAGATATCCTGCATATCAGATATTTAAATTAAAATTTATAACACTACCAAAATAACAGTTATGAAGTAGCAGCAAAATAATTTTATGGTTGGGGATCACCACAACATGAAGAACTGGATTAAAGGGTCTCAACATTAGGAAGGTTAAGAGCCACTGCCTTACAGGATAATTCTACAGACGGTTCACTAAAGCATCTCCAATCTTTGGGTGCATCCAAATTGCACAGACCTCTGAGATCCACTCCCAGACTCTCTGACTCAAGGGGTCTAAGTTTCCGGGTGATGATGATGCTACTTACTGGCTGGGTGACCATACTCTGAGAACCACTGATTGAAGAAAGTGTCAAATATGTCAGTGACAGCTTAGTGTGTCCAGAGTATCATCAGAGCATTGCATTCATGACTCTGGCGAACATGAACTTGCACATCCTAACTCCAGGATGAAAGGCAGACACAGACATGAGATATATACTTAGATAGAATCTAAAGATAGACCAGGTGAGCAAGGGATGTGCCAAGAAGATTTGGGAACATACAAGTCACGGGGTCCTTCAGTCCCCAAGAAAGGATTCACTGAGTTGGCTTATCAACAGTTGTGGAAGGGGAAGTTTTCTTTGCTTAGAAGAGCATCATGGGTTACACTTTTAGGTGTTTCTAACCATTGTATCAAGCAAGACTGGTTCAGTTAAAAAGATTCTGATGTAGTAGCTGTGTTAGGACCTCATCCTCCAAGGTTGGCCAGTTTAGCAAATGAAAATACACAATGGCTAGTCAATCTAAATTTCAAATAAGCAATTGATATTTTTGAGCATTAGTGTGTTCCACGTACAATCTATGATATGTTTACACTAAAAAAAAAAAATCCACCTGAAATTCTAATTTAACTAAGTGCCCTATGCTTTCTCCAACACCCCTAATACAAGGGTCTGAACGCGCATTCACAGTTTGCTTAGTTTGGTCTTTCAAAGAGACTGTCAAGAGTTCACAACACACATGTCTACAGACTACAGCATGGGATATGGCTGGGGAATCCCACCATGTTCCTGAGATATAGGCACCAAGCCAAACCTTCATAATTAAGATGTCAGAGACTTTAGAATAGCATGGCACTTTGTGTCCCCACACTAGGTGGCCTTGAGTTTCCAGCCAGTTTGCTCATGACTCTTCCCAATCAGTGTCTACACCTGCCAGCTTTTAACCCTCCCTCTCCATCTTTCTAAGTTGATGCTCCCAATTTTCACGTGAACTTAAATTAGCAGGCTTCTTCAAATTGGGTTTTTACTGGAAGCACGCAGGTCTAGATATTTCCTAACGGAATGAGCAAAACCCAAGAAATCGCCCTAAGCAGAAAGCAGTCAGATGTACTGAAGAATAACTATAAACCACAGCCTGTGCAAGGACACAGTTAAGAAATGAAAAGATGCAAGGCTCAGAGCTCAGTGAGGTGTTCACCTTGCAAAAACAAACACCCAAGCCAAATTCCTGTGACTCGCACATGAAAGACAAACATTTTTTAAAAGTTAAAAACAAAAACAACAACAACTAACAAAAAAAGTTAAGATTATAAGCGTGCTAGTGCCTGCTTATAATCTCAATGCTGGGAAGGTGGAGACAGGCAGATCCCAGAGGTCCCGTGGCTAGCCAGACTGGCCTGATTGGTAAGTTCTAGACCACAGAAAGATCCTGGCTCCAAAATATGACACCCTAGGAATGACCCCTCCACATGCACAGAACATGTGCACCTGCATAGAGAGAAAGAAGGGGGATGGAGGGGGAGGGAGAGAGAGGGAGAGGCGGGGAGAGAGCTTGCACCTGCACATACAAGGAGGGGAGTAAATCTCTCCCGCCATAAGAAAATAGATGGGAAGGGTCTCTCTCTGTCTGGAGAGTAATGAGAGAGAGAGAGAGAGAGAGAGAGAGAGAGAGAGAGAGAGAGAGAGAGAAACTGGGTCCCTGATGATTTCGTAGAACCACCTTGCCAGCCCTGAGCTGTCCACATCTGGAATTCCTTATGTGAATTATGTATAATTATGCCTCCTCCACGGTTGGGATCTGTTAATGGCAGCCAGACACTGCTCCTAAATGCCACAGGCTCGGGCTATATTAAAATATAAAGAAACACCACAACAAGGAAACCAAAATTGTGGTAAATTTTAAATACACAGGCTTGACAGATAAATGTTCTTTCCATATACAAAAAATACAATTCAATATAATCTGGTCAGTTGTTTCTTTCAGTCCTGAAAATGGTGACTGCATACGTGGAGACCTTACTTAGAAGCAAAACATTTAAATAGACATTCAAGTTAAAACCATAGTAAGATGCCAATATATCTAGTTTGAACACTGAAGTTAATATAAATAAAATTATTAACCAATGATATCAAATATATCTCAAAGTTTCTATTGCTTTTTATTCTTACCCTTCCCCCTACATTTGATATTGTCACTTAAAATTATATATATATATATATATATATATATACACACACACACACACACACACACACACACACACACACATATATAATGATAGGAACCAAAAATGGTCCAGTGTCTCCGGAAAAGTTTGGCAGCTTCCCATAAAGTTAGCCAAACACGAGCCATGTGGTCCAGCAATCTCACTCACTCAAGATGTTGACATAAGAGAAGTGAAACTTATCTTCATAGGAAAACCTTCATTGGGGGCTGGGAAGATGGCTTACTCAGTAAAGTGCTTGCCATGCAAGCATGAAGACCTAAATTCAGATCGCTAGCACTCTGTGAAAAGCCAGGTAGTTGTGCTTCCAGTGTCAGGGAGACAGAAGTTCTCTGAGACTTGCTGGCTAGCCACTCTACTTGAACTGGGAAATTTCTGGTTCAGTGAGTGACCTTGTCTCCAAGAATGGCGTGGGAGAACGAGAAAGATGGATCAGGAGCACCAGAATTCAGAACCCCAGGATCCACAAGAATGCCAGCAGCTCGCCTGCACTTCCAGCTTTGGAAGGTAGAGACAGGTAGTCCTCGGAGTAAGCTAGCTAACAAGACTAGCCATATGGGTGAGCTCTGGTTTGATTGAGGGACCCTGCTTCAATGAATAAGATGGAAGAGGGTTTCTGAAATCAACCATGGCCTTCACACACACTCATGCACACATGTGAACACCAAACATGCACTGGGAGCAATGGGAGAGTCGAGGGGAGGATTGCAGACCTTGAAGGGGACAGAAGCCTCCCGGGAATAGTAACAGGTAACTCACCTGGACCCTTGGAGGTTCATAGAGATGGATCCACCAGCCGAAGAGCACTCACAGGCTGGACAGAGGCCCCAGACACATATGTAGTGGATGCACAGATCAGTCTACATGTGGGAACACACACACACACACACATACACACACAGAGCAAAAGAGAGAGAGAGAGAGAGAGAGAGAGAGAGAGAGAGAGAGAGAGACAGAGGCCAAGACTGAGACCTATGCATGGATGTTGCTCCAAGATTTATACAGAATCATCAGAAACTAAAAGTGAACCAAATGACCTTCAACTGATAAAATAGGCAAGACAAACAATAATGTCTTATGCCATAGACTACTACCCAGTGATAGAAAGGAGTGAACGAATGGGGATTGAGGTTCAGTGGAGAAGCACACACTTTCTACCATATACAAGGCCCCAGCTTCAAGCTCCCATGGGGAAAAGGGTGGGGGCAAATCTGACAGGCGCACTGACATGGACAGCCCTCAAATGCACTTTGATGCATTAAAGAAGCCAGATCCCCAAAGTCAACCTAATCTCACTTTCAGGACATTCCTGTAGGACAGGCCAGACTGTAGAGACAAGAGACAGACTGCTGGTTATCAGGTGCTAGGTGAGGAGGCAGCACCAGGACAGCTGGGGTAGGGAACAGCCATGGAAGTATTTCGAATCTGGGCTATGGTAGTTACCACAATCCTGTGCATTTATAAAAATTCATGGATTATAGCTCAGTGGTAAAACACTTTCCAGGCATGGACAAGGCTCTGAGTTTAACAAACCCACAACACCACAAACAACAAGAAGAGCAAAATTCTCCACAGCCCTTTCCACCAGAAAGTTTGCCTCATTTAATAGACATAAATTTTGTATGTTAAGAGTGGTCCTTTGAAAAACATAGACTTGGCTCTTCTAGGCAATCCACCTTGAGCCCCCTCTCAGCCTCCGCTCCATCTGCTGCGTCCCCACCTCTACCCCCAGCCATTGTCAACGGCTCTCTAAAGCTGAATAACAGTGGTGGGCAGAGAGGAGTCTCCATGCAAATCCTGGACACATTTTAACACCAGCCACTCTTGGCACTCCTGAGACGCAGAACAATAACTATATTGTACGCTGCTCCATACCGGTCACTGCATAAACATTAGCAACAAGTTCCATGGTGACTGCTTACTACCAGCCTTTGCAGCTGCTCCACTCCCAGGACTTGAGGATCTGCCCGGGGTAAAATGGAGTCTGGACACTGTTCAATGTGTCAGTCTTAAATCTATAGCTCATAACAAGTCTCCATCCTTGGAAACTCCCTGGCGAGAAAATAATCAACAGACCCATGCCTACGATGTCCCCAGTTTCAGGCTTCCTAATAGCTTTCCTTGAGGACCTCAGGGGAACAATGTACCGTAGAGTTTTCAATGGCCAAGGCTGATCCCTGTGAGTCAGGCCATGGAAAAATCCATCTGCTCAGGAGAGGCTCACAATTGCGCTGACAGCCCTCCCTCTACATGAACACAGCTTGTGTCCCTTTACCTTGTACAACAGCTAGGTCTAGTTTATTAAAAGTCCAAGACTTATTGTAGTAGGAGCATTTTGGTAACAGAGAAAAAGAGAAAGAGAGGGGGAAGGGGAGGGGGAGGAAGGAGGGGGCGACAGAGAGAGGGAGAGAGAGAGAGAGAGAGAGAGAGAGAGAGAGAGAGAGAGAGAGAGATCCTTCAAACATAAATTATTTCAACCTTCCATATTACCTGGTATGAAATGAACAGAGTTCATCTTGTAGGCAGAAAGTGCCAGAATGGCTCTGCCAGCTTCAAGCCCTCCTTCTTGGCTCTCAAAAAACTCCACCCTAGATGCTCAATCATTAAAAAAAAAAAAAAAAAAAAAAAAAAACCATAGAGAAAGCCATCTTCCTGGCTGCAGGTTTCAACCCACCCATCCAGTAACCTGAGCCTTGCGGTCAGGAGTAAGTAAAGCCACCTGCCAACAGGAAGGCATGGTGAATTTGTAACTAGACAACCTTGGGTTTGGACCCCGACTCTTCCAAGGGGCCCGAGCACGTTTGCAAGTGTCTCTCTTGGTTTGCTTACTCATGTGTGAGAGTGACCATCGGCCACTTCTGCAAGCTTGGTGATGGAAAGGAGAGTCTGTGGAACATCTAACCCACAGGCCTTGCTTCCTCAGACACCTATGTCCAGGTTAACGCCTCCTTTTCCCTAATTCCCTCTATCTGAAACATTCTGTGCAAAGCTGAAATCTTAAGTTAACACAGGAGTACAATGAGTGACATAACACCACAGGAATTGCTGTCCCCGGTCAGGAGATGAGTTCAAAGGTGTGACTGTTAACTGAGCAAAGACTCAACTTGGTGTCCACTTGCTCCTTGAGTAGTAACTAAGGCAATCCAGCCCTAGAGAATGAGACCCCATAAACCTCTGCTGTCTCATCCCCCACCCTCACTGATACCCACATCAATGAATAACTAATTAAATAGTCGACCAATGAGAAGAGTGCTTTCCCGTGAGTGTTCTAGTGGTTCCTACCTTCCAGAGTGACCCTGGAAAGTGCCTGGGAACTTTTTACACAACATGAATTAGAATCCAAGATTAAACTAGATCTTCACAAAAAGGGAGGGAGGGAAGAAGGGAGGGAGGGAGGGAGGGAAGAGGAAGGAAGGAAGGAAGGAAGGAAGGAAGGAAGGAAGGAAGGAAGAAAGAAAGAAAGAAAGAAAGAAAGAAAGAAAGAAAGAAAGAAAGAAAGAAAGAAAGAAAGAAAGAAAGAAACCAAAAGCCTTTACATAGTTCCTGTCAGAAACCTCGCTTTCTGGTGCGACACTCTGAGCTGCAGAGGCCTCCCTCCTCAGCCTTCCCATGACAAACACCACAGCGGACTTCATAAGAAGAACTGGATATATCAGCCTGTAAAATCACAGCAGAGGCCATCAGAAGAAATGTATGTGCTTGGAGAATGTCCCGCGCAAGGAGGGCTCAACCAGTTCCTGATGCCAGATGCCACATACTCAGATCATAAGGTAGTCTGTCACACACTAGAATAACAGAGCCCACAGAGACAGCATGTGTGTGCAGTGATCCAGGACACCTTACACGCGGGACACCTTACAGTGAAAGCTGATCGATGATATTGCCAATAGATAATGTATTCACACATGCTACAACCAGGGAGGCAGACACCAAGACAGCTCAGTTCTTTTGATGAGCTAGGAACTCAGGCCCCTACTCTCAGGGAATCCACTCATAGCCTAAAGGGGCAATGAGACAAACACAGTGAATACTGTCACCACAGAGGCTTCAGCTGAGGTGAAAACAAGGCTCTTGCCTAATACAGTGAGGCTCTGAGTTCAATCTCCACTAACAAAAATGGAAGAAAATGAGGAAAGAAGAAAGGGAGGGAAGGAGGGAGAGAGGGAGGAAAGGAGAAGGGAAGGGAAGAGAAAGGAAGGAAAAAGAAAGAAAGGAGAAAAAGGACTGAAAAGCAGAAAGGGACTTTTCAAAGAAACATATGGGAGAAGAGTTCTTCCGAATAAATTTTCCAAGCACACACACCAACAAATATACACAAT
The DNA here is from genome assembly GCF_000001635.26 of Mus musculus. NCBI lineage: Eukaryota > Metazoa > Chordata > Mammalia > Rodentia > Muridae > Mus > Mus musculus. The sequence goes on along the minus strand of NC_000078.6, from coordinate 81,053,039 downwards.
ACACACACATACACACAAATATACACACATACGTACAAATATACATACATACACACACCCACAAATATACACATATACACACACGTACACACATATATACACACGTGTACATACACACAAATATACACACATACATACAAATACACATACACCCACAAATATATATGCACATACATATATACACACATAAAACATATAAATATACATATACACAATGTACACACAAATACACACCCACAAATATACATACATGTACATACGTCACACATACACACACAAATATACGTACATGTACACACACATAAATATACATACATATACACATTCACATACAAACACATAAATATACATGCATACATATACACACAAATATATGTACATATATATAAATATATATATATATACATACATACATAGGCACATACATATATACCCTAATACTTACGTTTATAAGAAAAGAAAGAATGAAAATTTAAATAATACAATAAGGACAGGAAAACTCTCCTGTCCACTTCCGACCTCGGTGGACCCTGAGTTCTAACCATCACTGCAGAGGTTACCACAGTCAGCAATCACCTCCTCCTCCTCCTCCTCCTCCAACACTAACAGGAAGTGCTATCAGAGGGACGGACAGGCCAGCTCAGCACTCACATAACCCACAGCTCTGTCAGAATGAGAAACTCATCCAAGATAGACAGTTTTCACAGAAGCAGGAGACCCAGAGCAAGCAAAGAGAATGCTAAGGCCCAGGCCCTGGGAGCCCTGCTGTGGGGTCCACCCAGGCCCTTTCAGCCTTTCTGCCTGCACATATAGATGACCCTTGAGCAAGGACGCAGGCTCAGTGGTAGCTTTATTTTATTGCTTGGGCTCATTCTCATGACAAATACATGTTCCTTTTAAACATGCAAAATTAAATTTCCCATCATACTACCTTCCACTATCCGTGTTCCTGTGTGGCTTCTCGGTATTTGTCTGTGTACACTATGACTCTACAATATGTGTTGCAACTTAGATTTTTGTTTCCTCCCACACAGTATCTGTTATAAACTTATCCATGTCAAAAAAGACTACCCGGGAACCATAGAGATGGTTCAGTGGTTAAGAACATCTGTTGTTCTTGCAGAGGAAGCAGTTCAATTCTCAACATCCATACAGCAGCTCACAACCATCTATAACACCAGTTTTAGGGGATCCAGCACCCTCTCTTGATATCAGTGCACCAGGTACACACATATGGTACATGTAAGCAAAACACATATATACATAAAATTAAAAATAGATTTTTTTAAACCCACAACCTATTTTTAGAGATTTTTGTGCCATAACCTACTGACCTACTGAGTGGTCCGTGTCTGCATCTCTCCACAACTCACACATTGGAATCCCCATGCCCACAGTGGCAGTATCAGGAAGTAGGGCCTCTGGGATGTGTTTAGTTCACTAGAGCAGAGCCTTTGTGAGTAGGATTAATGTCCTCCTTAAAGAGAACTGAAAGAGAGCCCCATATCCTTTCCATCACCTAAGGTCACTGTAAAAAAGCAAGGGAGGGCACCTTGCTGGGCACCAGGATTACCTGCTCTTTCAGCTTGGATTTCTCAGCCTCCAGAACTGTGAGAACAAACTTCTGTTGTTGAAAAACTACCAGGCTGCAGTATTTTGTCATAGAAGCTCCATGGGTCTAAGACACTTAGTCTACTTAAGACTTGTCCTTAATTCCCTTGTAATTTCCATTTCACTGAGTACCAATAATTGAGAGGCACGCTGCTCTTTGCATCAAAAATTAGCAGAGTACCCATAAATTCTATGCCCCATCTCTGCTCTCCCCTCTACACATTAGTTACAAGATAAAGTGGAATGTGATATTCTACTACTCTGCACGGTTCTAAAGAAAGAACCAGGACCAATGAGAGGAGACTCAGAAATGTTGAGACTGCCTTTAACGGAGAGAATAATTACTATGTAGTTAAGCAAGACAACAGATTTATGGAAGGAATTTTATACAGCAAAAAGACGATTATCTTGTAGTAAATTTTATAAAGAGTGAAGTTAACTAACTTTTGTTAGCAAAACACTAATACAAGTCCTCGACAACTGCCATTAATTGGACCAGAGAGAGGTTAAGGAGGAGGTAAAAAGTCTTTACTACCAAGCCAGATGATCTGAGTTCAATTCTCAGGACCTACATGGTGGAGAGAACCAACTACAAGTTGTCCTCTGACCTCCACATGCACTGTGGCGCACACACACACTCTACAGTGATGTTTCTTCCTATTGTTGTCAACACCACCACCATATTCCAAGGGGATTCTGCTTGCTCCTCATGGAAGCCAGCAGAAGGAAGCTCAGACATGGCTACCAACCTCAGAAACAATTGCCTCTGTCACCCAGGAATTTTCCATCCCTCTTTACCACAACTGATCAAGACTGGAAGTGTGATTGGTTCCATGTAAGTTCTCCTACCCTCAAGATACTCCTCCAATAAGCAGCCTTTCTGTATCTCCAATCTCATTCACCCGTCATCCTTAAAACAAAATTCTTTAACCTCCATACCCATTGAATTTCATCATTCCTGTCTCAGGTTTCATGGCCAAACTTGGAAAAAGTACACTAACCTCTGTTTTCTCCTCTCTCCTTCATGGCAATCTGACTTCAGACCTCACAATGCCCAAAGAGGTCCCCTGATACTACTGAGCCTGGTAGATGCCTCTTAGGGATTGGTTGTCTAGGAATTCTCCAGGCTTCCCTCTAACTCTAATATCTTCCCACATCTTTTGATACATCCTATTCTTCTTTGGTCCCTCTTACCTAGTTCTGTAACAAATTGCCCCAAAACTTGGTAACTTAAAACAACAATTTTATAACACTCACAGAGTCTGTAGACCAGGAATTCAAAGCCTCCAGAAGGGGTGATTTACCCTGTTCCACAGACACTCCCAGGCTGTGGGTGAGTTCCCAGCTGGAGACAGGGTTTTCTGCTGGTGCCCTTATGTGGCCTGCATGACTGTTGCCCAGAACACAACCCCCAATCCTATATTCTCCCTGTGCCCTGAGTTCTTCAAATCATGAAAACCTCAAGTTTTCCCTCCACTCAAGGCTCCAAAATCAAATATTCTAGAACCGAAAGAAGCCTCGTCTTCTTGTATTGCCAAAGACTGAAGACTTACAGCACTACCCCCACTGGATGGATGCGCTCTCCCTGGTCATGAGAAATGAACAGGAGACTCTCTCTTCCTAGACAGAAGAATCATCCCTACACTATGAGATGTTGGAGTTACCCACTGAATGGAGCTTGCTATACTCCCATGGGTCTCCTTACACTTGAGGATAGCATGCTTCAAACGAATCACTGCATAACCTTCCTCACACAGTCTCCGGTCAACTTTATCCATGCATATGACTTAAGCTCCCATTTACAAATTTGTGGTGGTACATCTGACCTATAATATATGCTAATGTATTAATTTCTTAGTCAACTTAACATATCCAAGTTCAACCCATCTGAAACAACTCTTCCTTGTGCCTCATCAAATCTGCTTCTCATCTTTGATGTGACTCAGGACTCCTTTGACTATGTTATCAAAATAGCCTTAGCCACTCCTCCTTGGAAAGGATAAGGCCAGTGTCTCCGGCTGCACCTAAGACAAGCGCCATGCTGTCACACACATTATCACATGATATTATAACTTGGTTATATTCTATCACTATTACAATCACCATGACAACACATGCCTATTTGAAAGGATCTGCTACCAGTAAAGGTCCTCTTCATCACAGCCAATCCTTTGCAAATCTGAAAGCAAACCAAGACATTATTCCTTGTAGTGCTAAAAGGGAGGTGGCGACCAACAAGTTGGCTCAGAGGCTAAAGGTGCCTATCACCAAGACTAATGACCTGAGTTCAACTCCCAGGACCCGTGTTATAGAAGGAGAGAACCAGCTCCTGCAAGTTGTCCTCTGACTTCCACATGTTTGGTACCACTCATGTGTACACACATGCACACACAGAAGAAGAAGAAGAAGAAGAAGAAGAAGAAGAAGAAGAAGGAGGAGGAGGAGGAGGAGGAGGAGGAGGAGGAGGAGGAGGAGGAGGAGGAGGAGGAGGAGGAGGAGGAGGAGGAGGAGGAAATGAAGAAGGGGAAGAAGAAACAATACACAGATAAAATAATCTAATACAAATGTTAAAATAGAAAGATGAGATTGGGGTTTTCATGCCATCCTCCTGTCTCAAGAGGAACAACATTGAAAGGGCACAGTTAAATCTGGGCCACCAACATTGCCTGCCAGACCTTTCCTCTACCTTCTCTAATGAGTTTTTCACCTCAACCCCATCAAGAAATACCACCATTTTTCCTAGGAAGAAACAAAGGCTTATCCAGGTTAAATGGTTTCAGCTATAAACTCTAGAGCCTGTGTAACTTCACTGCCTCTGTCATCTTTGTGGGAAGTGTCACTCCACCTCTCTGTGGTAGTGTAGGATAGATCAGGCAACTCAGAAGTGAACTCCGAGAGACAGGAGCCTACAAAAAGAACCTACCAATGAAGCAGAGGAATGCCATGTAGTAAATCCCGCAAGTGACCAATGAAGAAAGCTATTGGAATGGTCTCCATCAGGAACATTTATTAGAGGAGTCCACACTCCCAGATTGTGACATTAACAACAAAATAAGTTATGCAGCCATAAACAAGAAGTAGGTTCTACCAACCCCATCTCCAACACACACACACACACACACACACACACACACACACACACACACACACTTAAGACAGCTGGTTTCATTTAGAGGCCAGAGTAAGTTTTCAAAAGCACATTCTGGAGCTCAACGGTCAGAATACTGTTGCTAACAACCAAATAGATAATCAAAATGACTTACACCAAAAAGGAAGTACATCAGATACTCACTGATATATAATGAACCACCTCATGATCATTGACTTAAAATAGCAACTCTGGTTTCCAGGGTTGACTGGGTGGTACATGCACTGGTCCATCTGTGTGCACCAATGAGCTGCATTCAGCCAGAGAATCAGTAAGCCAGGAGTCCAGGATATCTTCTCTAACACTTAAGGCAGCTGATGTTGGCTGGGAGCTGCAGCTCTCCTCCATAGAACCCTCCCTCCTCCAGCTACATTGGCTTTCTTGATTGGCACTTTTTGGACAAAAGCAAGGAGAATGATGGCAGAAACAGGAAGGCCTTTGATAACCGGTCTCCATCAGTGAAATCCACAAGTCATGAAAACAGCCAAGATTCGGAGATGGAGAAATAATCCTCTCCCTGGTGGTCTAGTGGCTAGGAACCAGAGATGAAGAAATAGATGTCACCTCTTGACAAAGGAGCCCTGAAGGAATTGTGACCATATTTAACTTACACACAGGAAGTCACTGCTCCGTATAAATGAGAGACTTTGAATTTAAGGCATAGCTGAATCCAGTTGCTAACAATGTGTGATTAGAAAACCTCTCTCTTCTATCAGCTTTGCTTTGCTGTGTTGGCTTTTTTCTAGGGAAGGGTATTGTTTTCTAGCGACAAAAGGACCACCAACCTTAAGGCCTCTTTCTCTCAATGATTACAAGGCAATGTCACAAATCAACTGGCCCACATTGTACCACATGACCTTCCTTGACTAAGACACTAATGGACCCAGTCTGGATCATACATGCACTGGAACTGGAAGATGGGCTATGTCCACGGAAGCCTTGGGAACTGAAAATGAGGAAAGAAGGGTGTTCCCTGAAATAAAGAGAAAAGAGATGCTCAGTAGGCCCAATCAACATATGCTTCTTACAATAGGCCTCTCAGATGGTGACAGGGCAAAAAGCCACCACAGAAGGCCTTCAATTTCCCTCTCCTAATGTGTCATGCAACTCTGCCAGCTGACAAGTCCCAGTTACCCAGGGGGTGGCATGTGCACCACTGAATAACTCATTATGTGTCTGAAAAACAAAGCATAGAACAAAACCTTTTTGCGACACCCACTTGCACAACTCTTCAGCCTGGCAAAAGATCTCTTTTCTCAGACATTAGTCAAGTCGCTTCTGCAGACACCCCGCCCCAAACGGGATCATCTGAATGCTTTGTCTTTTAATTCGTGGTTTTCCTGGAGGAGAGCAAACACCACTTCCCCCTTGTCTACCAAGGACCCATCATAGGACAATTCATACAATTTAGTGGAGATGCTTATGCCAATAGCGAGGGACTACAAGGAAGATCTGTGCCCACAGTTAATTAGGTGATTTCCTCGCTGCCACCTCAGTTGTCTGCATCCCTAAGAATATCACATTAAAACCTGAAGGAATCTGGACCTCCACAAGACAACAAGCCTGAAAATATGAGAGAATGAATCCCACACCCCTCCTAATTATAGCTGTACTTTTGAGTCCAAAGCTCTCAGGTCCTGAAACAAAGACTCTCAGCAGAGCAAATGATCCTAACCAATCCAACCCATCCATCTCTCTGCTGCCTCCTAGGCTAGTACATATTCATATGGTAGTTTATCTTCAGGTCTGGACATGCGGGACTTTGGTGTGGGGTGTCCCAGCATGGTATTAGGAAGTCGTGAAACATTTGGGGAGTAAGACCTACTGGAAAGTTCTTAGGTCATTGGGGGATGGCCTTGAAGGAGACTGGGGAACCCCACCTCTTTTCTTTTCCTCTTTTTCTTCCATGAGGCAAGCCCTCTGCTACCCCTACATGCTCTCCGCCGCTATCCAATGCTCCCTTCCAACGCCCAAAGCAATGGATCTATTGCACAAGACCAGAATCTCTATGAGCATGAACCAAACTAACCCCTTTTCTCTTTGAAAGCTAATTAGCTCAGGTATTTTGCAATAGTGGCAGAGATATGGGGGTCGCAATCGCAAAAGCCACAGGGAAACTTTCAAAGGCCAAAATCCCTAGAACGTAAACTCTGAAAGATCAGCATTTCAAAAATGTAACTCAGAGTAAAATCATTTGAAATTTCTTTTTTGGGGGGGGGGAGGACAAGTTTTTCTTTATGTAGCCTCAGCTGGCTAATGTGCCCAAATTCATAAAATATCATATAGATAATGGAGATTGAACGAAACCCCCAATCGGTCACCACTATGTACAAAGGCACCAAAAAAAAATCATTCATCGAGGAAGACCCCAGAACTAGACAAGCCTGGGGTCCCCAAGGGCACTGGTTCATGCCCTCAAGTGCCACAGCTGGATCCTGATGATAGCCATGAGACTACTGCCTCAGCTCTCAGAGACCAGTTCACCTGCTGTATTTGTCTCCTGCCTTACTCAACTGGATGGCATCAGGATTCTCACCCAGACTCACACACCAGTCTCTTCTAGAAAAAGCCCCATAGGCATAACCAGAATCAACACCAAGTAGATTTGAATTCACTCCACCTAACTCAATGCAGTCAGCTAGCCTGCATACAGGGCAAGCACACTGACCGACCCCTGCCCCTGGAATTTCTCTCTCCTCTCCTCTCCTCTCCTCTCCTCTCCTCTCCTCTCCTCTCCTCTCCTCTCCTCTCCTCTCCTCTCCTCTCCTCTCCTCTCCTCTCTGTCTCTCTCTGTGTCTCTCTCTGTCTCTATCTATCTATCTATCTATCTATCTATCTATCATCTATCTATCTATCTCTCCCTCTCTCCCTCTCTCCTTTTATTCCCCAACAGGAACTGTGGTTTATCAAGAGGAAGGCGTCCAAGACTTTGGCATTCAGGATTTCAAACTCATCCAAGGTGATGATTTTCTAGATTTTAGACTTGAAGGGTTTTGATCTCTCGGATTTCACCATTTGGGATTATGCCCTCCAGGATTATGATCGGCACTACATCTCTTCGTCCACCAGCATACACCCTGAGTACGGGACAAGGCTGAGAAAAGAAATTCTTACTTTAAATTTCACAGCGGTGTTAACAGATGTGTGTGTTGGTCTAAAACATCACTGTGTGGACCTGTGGCTACCTAGCCGCTAACTCCATGTCAGTGAAGAGGTAGTCCCAGCCCCAAACAAGGTGTTTCTCTTGCCTCAGACAGAAACATAAGACCTGGGGATAAAGGACAGACATCGTCAGAGGCTCCTCTCATAGGAGCTTGTCTGGGTGGGTTTAAGCAGCTACTAGCAAGAACAAATAAAATTTTGTTTTGTTTCGATTTCAAAATGAGGTTCCTTTGTGTAACCCTGGCTGTCCTGGAACTTTCTAAATACACCAGGCTGATCGGAAACTCAGAGATATGTCTGCTTCTGCCTCCTGAATGCTGGAATTAAAGCCATACACCACCAGGCCCAGCCAAGAGCAAACGAAATGTGTAGTTTTTATGTTCTTTCAAACAACATTCGCACAGGCTGTAGGTTGCAAGCCTTGCCCAGTAGGTTTTATTCCCTTCTGCAATTTTAGCCTGTAGTATGTAATATACTGCTACTTGCCTAAGAGTCGCCTGTGGGACGTTTGAGACGTGCCCTTTTCTCACCTTTGCAGAGTTAGACTGCTTCAGCAGATTTCTGTGCAAGATATTCTAAGACCCTTAAGTACCATTTCAGCTCTGTGGAGAAAAGGCCAAGGTTTTGCTAATGATGTCCAGCTCCAGAAAGACATGGCTACAGAGTCTAGGACTGAGCCGCTGAGACTGCGGTCCTATGTCTAATCAGTAACGGTGACCACAAGGATGTGGGCGCTCCCTTCTCTATGGTTCACTGGTTTCTATAACACAGGGGGGGACTCTGTGGGCATGGAAGACGGCATAAAGCATGCTTAGTCTCTTGACACTTTCCTCATATTGTTAAGTCATAAGTAAACAACATGATACCCAACGTGCATGTCTCGGAACCACGAAGCTTTCTCTGCCTCAGTTTCCCCTTTCATAAAATGAGGATAATAACAATGCCTTCATCATAAGGATGTCACCTGAAATGGCTCAGCCTCTACGGGGCTTTGAAAAGCATCTGTCCCTTAGGAGCCAAGCCAGTATGTAAATTAGTCAGCTTATTTACATACATGTCATCAGCTTATTTATATACATGTTTATTTGCATGTTACTCTGAGGCGTTGGGAGCTAGAGCATTGGTTCGCACATAACTCAGTAGGTGTTTGCAGAGTCCGATTCCAATGACAGTGAACCCCAGTCCTGTGCTTCAACATGGCCCTGGGGAGCACGGAGCTCAGTGGCAGCCTCTGCGGGCACTAGGAGCAGCTGATCTTCCCAGCTCTCCTCCTCAGCTCCCTCCATACTGACAACCTCTGCAAAGCACAGCGCTGAGCAGCAACTGGGCAGACCTCTCCCCAAGGTCCACTGCTAATCGCTCTCTCCACTGGATCAATAAAGTGGGCGTGGTGACCGTGAAAGGAGCTTTAAGGTCTCCGCTCATCCCTAGCAACGAGGAAGAGTCTGAATGAACTGAAGCCCAGCAAGCCTTCTTAGACCTTCCAGAGAAGGGAGGTCTTAGGGTGAACCTCTGCCCCCAAAACTGGAGAGGCAGAGAGGCAGGTGAAGAGAATCTCAGTTCACAAAGGGTGGAGGGAGAGAGAGAGAGAGAGAGAGAGAGAGAGAGAGAGAGAGAGAGAAAGAGAGAGAGAGAAATCCATAGTAGCCACTGTGGTAGGAAAACTTAAAGTGTAATGGACCAATTATGTGGACAGGACCAGAATTTAAAACTCCAGCGACACAGGCTTAAGGGGATATCTGCACTTAGGTGGGTTGGTTTTGTTTGGTTTTTGCCTGCAGGAGTCATACCAGGCTCTTATAGACTGGAATCTTTATAGATTCCAGATAAAAACCCCTTTGCATTTTCAGCAGACAGAGAAGTGACCCTTTGAGACGACTCAGCATTAACAAGCCCTTCCATGAGGAAATACTATGAGCAGGTGCATTGCCCTGGGTTCCATGGCCAAAGAGAAAAGGGAGGGGAGTCAGAAGAGGGGGAGAGAGCTGGAGAGATAGCTCGATTGGAAAAATGTTTCCTGGGCAAGCATGAGGTACCAGGTTCGACTTCCAATAAAAAGTTAGGTGTGATGGAGCAGGCCTCTAGTGACTGAAGGATCTCCAGAGACGGCTGTCCAGCCAGTTTAGCCATTCAGTAAGCCTCTGTTTTAGTGAGATAATCTCTCAAAAAAAAGTTGAAGAAGATCCCGGGACAGTGACCTGTGAGCTACACACACACACATACACACACCCATACACAGCACATGCACACACACAGAGATAGATCCTCTATGATCAAAAGAAGATAAAATGTTAAAAGGAATTTTCATAAAAATCACTCGTGGGCCGGGCGCCTTTAATTGCAGCACTCGGGAGGCAGAGGCAGGTGGATTTCTGAGTTCGAGGCCAGCCTGGTCTACAGAGTGAGTTCCAGGACAGCCAGGGCTACATAGAGAAACCCTGTCTCAAAAAACCAAAAAAAAAAAAAAAAAAAAAAAAAATCACTCGTGGTTTTGCTTAGTCCATCATTTTTCTGAATAGGTAACCCTTCCTGAGCACCCAGTCGTGCTCCATTTGAGTCCACAATGACCCAATGCAGTAAGTAATATCTTCCACTTCCAGATAAGGAAAGTGGAATTAGAGCTCCATCACCCTACCCAAAAGCATACACCGAAAAACAGCATAGCTGTGACCTAATGGACCTCAGATCACTTCAGCCTCAACACACTCTGTTCCACTGCCTTCCGAGGGGCTGGAAAGCAGGCAGCCAAGCCAAGAGCCGAGGCTCGGGATGCCCTGAAGCACAGCCATGGGAGAAGAGCTTCATTTCCTTCTCTGTGCCAGTGCAGATTTAAGGAAGGAAGAGCCGCCTGGAATCAGCCACAGGTGGGTGGGGTTCACAGCCCCGCCTTTTCCTAAGTGTCTACCGTGATGGCGGAGAACATGTAACATCACACTACTGACGTGTGGTCCTCAGAAGCAGACAGGGGACAAGAAGCCTGACAGTAATGCATGCTGTCTGTCCAGTCCCTGACGTTAGGGTTTTCTGAAGTCACTGCCTGAGAGGTAGGAAGAGCCCCCAGAAGGGAGCCCAGACACTTCCAGACCCTCCACAAGAAAACAAGGGTTTCCATTCCCAGCCTCAACAAGGACGGCGATTTTTTAAAGGCCTCTCATGAAGCCACGATGCCAAATCCCAAGCACAGCTCCTGCGGTGTTGTCATCCTAGATCAGGCTGGGCTGTGTCTGCACCCACCTCCTGGCTATAAACAAGCTCTATGAGACCGACACCAAGATCCACTTATACTTTATTCAAATTGTGTTGCTGGCCTCTTGCCCTAGGTGCTCCTAACTGAGCCCTCCAGTGTTTGCAGAGAAACCAGCAACTCTCCCCTCTGAGGGAGGTAAGAGGGTTGAAAGCGCCTGCGGAGCCAGGTGGCAGAGACCCATGGTGAAGATTCCATGGGTCCTGAGGTTTGGGCCACATGTCCTCCCCACCCCCCTCCACTGGAAACTGCTAAACTCGCCAAAGGCAACCCAGAAACACAATCTCCCATAAAAATTCAAGCTATTTCCTCCCCTTAGCTGGAACGCATCGACTTTCTAAGTGTTCCAGGGCATCTTGGAAAGGAAGAGTTGTGGACAGAACAGCGGGGTGTGGGGGCAAGGGTATCAGTCCTGAGTTCTGCCCCTAACTAGCCGAGAGTGTTCAGGGTGGTCCTTAGCCTCGTGCCAACAAGAGAAACTATCAGTGAGGCTCCTGCAACTATGGACTTTCGTGATCATGACTTCACTGCTGCAGGACTTCTGGGATGATCTTCACATGACCCACCTATTGCACTCTGAAAGTGTTCAGAGTCTTTGTACATTTCTTTTTTTCAATTGGCTCTTGAAATGTCTACACTGGGACTAACCTTGGAGGTCATTTAATTAGTGAAGGAACTGGCTACACTTTGAGAATAGCCCTTTTGCTGGCTCTCACCACCAATGTCCAATACATTTCTCCCCACCCTCCCTGCCCACAGAACTCTACACTGTATATGTAGAGACCTAACTACACACTGCGCTTGTGGCTCCTGCATCCCTTTCCACCCCCTCACCATGACTAGCAGCCATGAGAAATGCTAGACTAGGGATTAAACAGACTCCACAGAAGGCAGGGAAGGGAGAGAGAAAGGCTCCAGAGTATTCGATGTCACTCTGGAACCACTGGCGTAAACAAACCTTAAAGCACTGTGCTAGTCAGCTAGGGCTGCCAGAACAAAAGGCCAGAGCTGGGGCGGCTTTAACAACAGAAAACTATTTCCCCTCAGCGACGGATGCTGGAGGTCCAAGATCAAGGTTGGCTTCCAGACTCTAATCTCCTTTGCTTACAGATAGCTGCTCACTGGCTGCCCCTTTGTAGGGTTTTTGTGGCCCTGGTATCCATGTGTCTTCTTCTCCTCCTCCTCCCCCTCCTCCCTCTCCCCTCTCCTTCTTTCTCCTCCCCCTCCTCCTCCTCTTCCTCCTCTCCTCCCTCCTCCTTCTCTTCCTCCTCCTTCTCCTCTTCTTCCTCCTCTTCTCCCTCCTCTTCCTTTGTATCTCAGGCTGGTCTTGAACTCAGTGCTGCCAAGTTATCTCAGATCTTTCATGTGAGTACTAGGATTGTAAGCATGGACCCTCACTCCTAAGGATACAATTGCAGCTAGATAAATACTACTCCATCAATTGAGTTGTAGCCCCAGCCACTAACCCCTTCTTATAAGAAATCCAGTCAGATTAGAGGAGGGTCTGGTTAAACAGCCTCAGTTTACCTTAAGTACCTTTTTAAAGACCTTATTTTATTATAATTAACTTGGCTAAGTTTCTCTGCCATTTTTTAAATTTTATTCAGATTCATTTTCACTGATACATAAAAATATTATTATATAAATATTCTTCATATTATTATGGTAATATGTCAGGTTTCTAACTATAATATAATATCAAACTATGCAAATTTAAACTAAAAATTAAATTAAAAGGCCCTATTTCTAAATATACACATTCTGACACTGGGGGATTAGATTTCAATGGACTTGCAGAAGACACAGTTCAGCCCATCACACCTCAGGGCCTTCTGTCAGCTCAGCTGTCAAATCACCTTTTCTGTCTTAGCCAGCTCAAAAAACAGTGGTCTGTTCCTTGGAGCATAAATTCCCACAAACCAACCCAAGGTCCCACAAGATGGTCTAGTTAGACCTTGGAGTCCTCCCCATTCACAACAGAGAATACAACAATTCACTTCCTCACGATCCCTCCATTTCCCCGGGAAATCAGGAGGCTTCCTTTGCACAGCCAACCTTGGGACACAGCTTGCAGGTTTGTGGTCACGTACAGCCCGCCCATCTAAAGCACTAAGAAGAGAGCAACAGCACCATGTCCCCCTGCCCCTCCACAACCATGCCAAGGTGTCATCAGCAATACCCAAAACCAGACACCCATTTCTGTACAACCAGGTCCAATATCTTTAAAGGACACTAAATGTAGGTCTATCAGTGATGGTGGATGGCACAGGGGTGGCACAGGCATTACATGCCTCCTGAAGGAAGTGCGCACCAACTCCCCAAACACCTAGCCAGCCTGTCAGTATCTGCTTAAACCTACAGATCGCCCATTTTACAAGTAAGAAAAAAGAAAAAAGGGGCGCATTTAAAACTCAACGGGAAGCTGGGTGTGGTGGCTCACATCTGTAATCCCAGCACCGTGGATGCAGAGGCAGGAGGATCACAGCCAACGGAGTGCAGACTGTTGTACGCAGCAGGGCCAGGGCTACATAGCATGACTCTGACTCGAAAGATCAAAAATAATAAAACAGACAAATACCCAACACAGTGGGAATGCAAGCCATAAACCTAAGGTGGAAAATTCTGCAATTCAACAAACAAGTTACAAAGGAAGGAAGGAGTCACACAGGAACCCATAGATCAAAGACGATTTAAAAGATGGAGGCACTGGTCACATGTGGCTCTAATTCAGATCCCGATTCAAGCAAACAGGGGAAAAATGTTTTGAAATAATTGTGGAGAGCTGAATGCTGATTGTTTAGATTATACTAATGAACTGTTGATAATCTTTGGTTGTGATATGTATACTTCTGTGATTAGATTTTGTTAATGTATCCTAATCTTTTAAAGGTATACAAGTGGGCTTACATCCCCCAACAATCCCATATAGGTATGCCTTCCTGTGGGCTTACATCCTAACAATCTCACTGTAAATAATATTGTAACTTGGATGTGAGTTCATCTCACCCAGCCTAGCAACAGAGCATTGTAGAGCTGACCCGTTGCCTACGTGATCACGTCAGTGAAATTATTTCTGAGGATAAAATGCAATGTCAAATTTACTTCAACATAATCTGAAGAGGGGACTAGGAACATGATGGTGGGAGGGAGATTGGCCCTGAGCTGGTCATAGTGTTGCTGGATGGGATTCCATGTGAGTCCATTCCACTACCCTCTTTATGTATGCTTTAAGGTTTTCTTGATTAAAGAATTTTATATTTAGAAGTACATTCCTTCTGAGAAGAAGAGAGGCATGCTCCCCACCACTTAGCAGCCCTTTCAGTTGTTCATTTGTGGAGTTGGGGAGATGGCTCACTTGCTGTGTATGTGTGAGAGCCTGAGTTTGGATTCCTAAGACCTATGTAAAAGGCAGCCAAAGTAGAGTTGCTGACTCCAGAATCCCAGTGCACCTACAACAAGATGAGATATACACAGTGGTGATCAATAAGAGACCCTGTCTCAAGGAGAGAAGGAAAAACCAGCACCCAAGGCTGCCTTCTGACTTCCACATGTGCACATGCCTGCACACACACACAAATGCACAAATGCATGCACTCCGCACATACACACATGCATGCACACATACGCATATACACAGACAAAAAAATATTTCTAAGCTATTTTTAAGATCAAAACAAACTTTCTTGTTATTGCTCTAATGCACTGTAATCTTTTGTGAACTTTCTTATGTATTATTGAACATATGCAAAATGAAACTTTGAAACCCATGTGCTTTCGCCCAGTTACAAACAAACAAAAACACTGCCAACTCCTTGCAAGTCTATGTCCCATCAATGTATCCCTCTCCTGCCTTACCTTCTCACCCTAGGGAGCCATTAAAATAACCTTTACATTATAATTATCCTTAATTTTCTCATATATTTTCACATCTATGTATACCTCTACACAATGTGTGCTTTTCACATGCCTTTATCCTTAACAACCTTCATATAACTTGTAGCCTGGACTATGTATTCTTCTTCAATGTACCTTTGTACACTCTCTTTTTTAGTAATGGAATTAATTAATTTAATCATTAAATAGTCATGTTTGGTGCTATGTAATAGTCCAATATTTGGATATACCATAAATTATTTTCCTAATCTTTTGTTGACAGTCATTTAGCTACTTTCCAATGTTAGGCCATCACCAAATGCTATTATGAACATCCTTGAATGCGTCTCTCCACACAACTTAAGGGCATTTTTCTAGGGCATGTAACAGGAAAAAAACTGCAAGGTCGAGAAGTGTGTGCAACTTCAACTGTAATTCTACAAAGTGATTGTACTAATTTATATTCCCACCAGTGGCAATAAATAATTTTTATAGTTGTGTCCTGCTGAGGTTAATTGAAAATGCTCCTTTAAAGCAGAGTGGGTTCAAAGCCTACTCAAAAAACAAGCAGGAGACCTGGTGCTAATAGTTCCTCCCCTTAGAAAGCAGACCTGACTGACATGGCCAACCATGATGGAGACTGAATCTGCAGGTTAACCATGAATCAGCCTCGCCTGGGACTTGCCACAAGGCACAAGAGGGACACGGAAACTGCTGCTGCATCGGGGAGGCGGGGAGGAGCTCTGGCAAGCAGGAGGGAGGTAGCCAGCAGCTGTGCTGGGAAGAGAGACCACAGGTTTGGACTCTCCTGAGGATAGCCTTCTGAGACAACAAATACAGACTCTGCAGCATTTAGGGAAGGCTCCAGAGAAGTGGCCTGGGGTCACACGCCCATGCCTATTTTAATTTGTATTATTTTACTGTGAGATTGAAAGATGTTACTGTACATAAAACTGTTTTAATGGTTGCTAAAAATGCACGGCATATATTGAGCATCCCCATGATAACACTATTTCCAGCAAAACACTGCCCACCAATTTCTCTTATATGAACCGACTTTCTTCTTTTTACTCATATATTCTGGTTTGCGTTTTACTTTTTTTTTATTGTCCAATATATCTTTATAAAAAAGAAACCATCCACATTTATTGAAAATTCCATTATTTAATAAACATTCACTAAGCACCTGCTCTTGGGCAAGGTGGAGTCCATAAAAAAAATTAAGCAGCTTTACCATGAAGGACTCCTACTTGAAAAGAGACTGCAGACACAGGCCACAAAAACAACCTCATTTACTGTGTGCTTTCCACGGGCCAGGAGCTGTACTAGACCCTTAATGAGTGTAGCAGGCAGAACAAACCTGACTTAGGGTTTGTATTCCTGCACAAAACATCATGACCAAGAAGCAAGTTGGGGAGGAAAGGATTTATTCAGCTTACACTTCCATGTTGCTGTTCATCACCAAAAGGAGGACATGAACTCACACAGGGTAGGAACTTGGAGGCAGGAGCTGATGCAGAGGCCATGGAGGGGTGCTGCTTCCTGGATTGCTTTCCCTGGCTTGCTCAGCTTGCTTTCTTATAAAACCCAAGACTGCCAGGCCAGGGATGGAACCACCCACAATGGGCTGGACCTTCCCCCTTTGATCACTAATTAAGAAAATGCCTTATAGCTGGATCTCATGAAGGCATTGCCTCAAGAAAGGCTCCTTCCTCTGTGATAACTCCAGCCTGTGTCAAGTTGACACACAAAACCAGCCAGGACCAAGCCCCATCCAAGATGCCCATATTCTAAAGGCTGATACAGCCTTGTTATATGGCAAAAAAAAAAAAAAAAAAAAAAAAAAAATTAAGGTTGCTAACTGGGTGGCCCTGAAATTAGTCTGTGTCATACAACGAGACCTGATACTATCACAAGGTCCTTCCTTAAACGGCAGGAGGCAGCAGATCAGCGAGATGGCCCAGTAAGAAGCACGTGACCATCACTGATGACCTTGAAGAAGGAAGGAACCAGGAACCAAAGACTGTGAGTGGCTTCTAGAAGCCGAAAAGGACAAGAAAACGGATTCTTGAACCAAGCATAGTTGAACATGCCTGCAATCCCAGCACTTGGGGCAAAGGTATACAGAACTTTGTAACCTTAGCTACACAAAGGGCATTCATAAAAAGCTTGGGCTACAAGAGACACTGCCTCAAAAACAAACAGCACCTCCAGGGCTCATGAAACACTGAGGAAAGGGGGGTATGAAGAATGTGGGAGTCAGAGGATGCGGTCCAGGGCGGTGGATCTGGGAGTCACACCGCAGCTGCACCCTCTGAATCTCAGCAGTTGCTATGACCCACACAAGACTGGGTCCAGAAACTTTCTACCGTGGAAGGGGAGAAGAATGGCAAAGTCCTACACTTCCCTGGGGATCGTGTAGCTCTTAACGGCTACTGAAAGAGGATGAGACATTTGCTTCTGGGTGTAGCCTCTGGTAAAGTGTCCAGGCTCCTGTAAAAGGCCATCACCTATACTCCAGTAAACAACTCCTGTAAACCAGTACCTGAATTAAACTTAATGGGTGGAAAGAGAAGAGAAGGGAAGGGGAGGGCGTGGCTATGTGAGATGGGGGAAAGGAATGAGGTCAACAGGAGTGGGGGCAGGGCAAGAGAAGGGTATGTGGTGTGAATATGATCTCCATACATTATATACATGTATGAAAATGTAACAATGAAATTCGCTATGTGTGATTATTATATGTTAATCAAAAGCCATTTGGTCCCTTGGGTGTGTTAACAACATTTCAAGTGTGTAGTAGCTACAGTAGATGTGGTTAATATCAGAGCCCTGCAGAAAGTTCTACTGGGCAGCACCTGTCCCTGCTTTGGAGCAGTGGGTGGTTCTGTCTTTTCAGAATGCTCAGCACCTCATTCACTCACTTCCTACTTTTATTGTCCCTGCCCCCTGCCCTAGGGATTCAAGAAAGCTCCAGCAATTCTTTTGAACCCTAGGCTCTGTCCTGGAGAGATGCTTATCCAGTCTAAAAATACCCATTCTCCCAGGGTTAGGCAGCGCTCTTCAATTCCTGAGCAAGCCAGGATCTGAATTCAATCCAGGGAGCCCACGTTGTAAAATAAAGCTTGTGTGGTGATGGACCCCAGCAACCAGGAGGCAGAAACTAGAAGATCCCTGGTCAACCGGCCAGATCTACTCAGCAAGTTCCAGACTAGTGAAGGACCCCGGTCTCAAACACAAAAGACAAACCCAAGGCTGTCTTCTGGCCTCTGCTTTCACGTGCGCATACACACACACACACACACACACACACACACACACACACACAAAACCCTATGTTTCTCACTGCCAATAAGATCAACCTTGTAGAATATTATTTGGTTGTTTGGCTTGATTTGGTTTTTCTTTTCCTTTCCTTCCCTTCCCTTCCCTTCCCTTCCCTTCCCTTCCCTTCCCTTTCTTTTCTTTTCTTTTCTCTTCCCACTCCACCCCCAAACAGGGTTTCTGTGTAGCCCTGGCTGTCCTGGCACTCACTCGTAGACCAGGCTGGCCTCAAACTTAGTGATCTGCCTGCCTCTGCTGTTTGAGTGTTGGAGTTTAAAAGCATGCGCTTCTATCACCATCACCACCACCACCATCACCACCACTCCCTGCCTTCCACATCTTTCACATGCAGACTGGTTATTTATAGGAGGGCAAGGTTGCTCAGAGGCATAAGGTATCTGTCGGGTTCTGAGTCACCTGATGCATAGCCTGATTAACTGGGGAAATCTCCACTGGAACCAGAGCTGCCTTCCCTGCAGAGTGGAGGCTGCCCCACACTGGCCCTGCGAAAGGAAAGCAGAAACCAACCAAAGAAATATTAAAAATTCCACACGGCTCCAGACCTTTAATAAGCTAAGGCAGTGGCCACAGGGAAGATTATTTTGTGATCTAGCAATTGAGTTTGGAATGATGTCAGAGCAAAGGAAAAGCCAATTCGTTGCTAGAATGACCTGTGGGTCTTCGTGGGAATGGCTGGAAGCGCTCCTGGAGACCCAATTCTCTCATCCCCCGGGTGACTCACAGCTGTGCAGAGCACGTACCGTGCACAATGCTAACCCTGTTTGGCAGGCTTCACGGCAGCTCCGATCGATTTCTCCTCAGCAACTCAACCCTTGTCCTCTTCCAAACAGCTCAGTGACAAACACAGAAGGAGGGGCCCTTCCACACTGACAAGCCTCACCACTGGCAGCCATGCCAGAACTTGGCCGCCTGAACAATAAATCTCTATGTGGTCTGGAGAGAAAGGCCACCCTGTACCTGCTGTGTGCAGGACTCTACACCCACCCAAGCCCCTGGAACGTGGAGAGAAGGGAGGATGTGGGACCCAAGGCCCCAGTCAAAAGAGAAACAGTTCTCCGGCTTCCATCGCACAGAGGCTGCTCAGGAGTCACACCAGCTAGGATACAGCTATACTCAGAGGAACTAAGAACATATATGCTTGTGGTTAGGATCCATCCTAACCTACATACCAAACGAAGCAGCGTGACATCTTCTATAAGTTTATACCTTACTAAAAAATAAAATTAAGCTTTAAAGAAATTCTTTTACCTACACAAAATTATCCTTGGCTAGGCCAACTGCTATCCACATTTGTGCCTGGACCTAAGAACTGAATCAATGATAATACTCCTTTCCTAGTGGGACACATTAGATAAGGACACATCTGGAAGAAGAGAAAGAAACAGAGGGAAGGAAGGAGCCCCTGGCCCTGGGAACTCATATTTGGCCTCAGGTGCAAAGAACTGAATTAATCATAGTTCTTAGTTTATGACGTACTTTGATTTGTGCGGGGCGTATTTTACTTTTTACTTAATCAGCTATTATAACTTTAATAATGGACAAGAAGATTGGAGCCACCCCCTCTTATTCTCACTAAATGTACTGAAGCTGACCATATGATTTCCCCACCAATCTAACCCTTCCACCCTATGACTCATTCCAAGCCAGCATCCTAGTTACTTTGATTTTCTGGTTTAGCTAGTTTTATTATAGATACAGATAAAAGATGTCACCCTGCCTCCTTTGGTATGTTTCTTTTCTTGAATATTGCTTTGCTGAGAGTCATCAACTTTCACCTTTGTGCGTACGGACATGTCCAATGTATATGTGTGCATGTGGGTGACATGTGTAAATGTGTGCATGTATGTGTTGTAGTAGGCGATTAATCCTGCTCAAATCACCCTGCCAGCGACATGAATTCCTTGCTGCCCACCCCAATGCTCTGAGTTCTCAAATGAAAGACACATACACACACACACACACACACACACACACACACACACAGCCTTATATTTAATATGCCTTAAGTAGCTCCATGGCTGCGCCACTCCAAACCTTCACGCAGCTAGCACACTCTCCCCTCCGATATTCCTGAATTATTACTTACTAAAAGCTATATTTCATCCTGGCCACCCTGGAACCAGGCCTGCAGCCCTCCTGGGCCATGATCCCTGATTTCTTACATGGTGGCAGACTCTGTCCTACACTTCTCAGGCCTGGTCTTTCTACCTTCCCACCATGGCAGTTCTCCATCCTCTTCCTCTCTCAGTCCCCTTGCCCATGAATCCTCAAGTCCCACCTCTGTCTCCTGCCCAGTCACTGGCCACCAGCAACCTTATTTATCAATCAGAAGCAACTAGGGGCAGGGACCCTCGAGTATCTTATATGCAAATTCTCACATGTGGATTCTCATGCAATGTGGGGGACTCAATTAACATAATATAAGCATTAGACCAAATCCACAACATGTGTGTCCATGAGTGTGAGTACAGAAGCCCATGTTGAGGTCAGAGGTCAGCTTCAATTGTCAATCCTCATCTCCCACCTCCTTTCTGGGGAGACAGGGTCTCTTTGTTGTTTCGTCACTACAAATGCCTCAGTAGCTGGCTCAAGAGCTTCTAGGGATTCTCCCATGACTATAGAAATACTGGAATTACAAATATACAGTACCAACCCTTCATAGAAATACAGGAATTACAGATATATAGTGCCAACCCTGACTTAAAGTGGGTTCCGGGGATTTGAACTCAAGTCCTCATATTTGCATAGCAAGCACTTTACCTACTGAGCCATCTCCCAACATCTCACATGGGGCTATTGTTCCTATGTTTGGCGCAAGTAGACTTTTTCACAGTGTGAATTCCTCCCAGTTTGTTCGTCTGTCCTCCCACTAATGGGCAGCTGGGCTCCTTCCAAGCTTGTGGGAAAAACATCACAGTGGCACACAGTTGCATCCTTGCCGGCCTGAGCTTCTCCGAGGCACATGTGCCTAGGAGTAGAATTGCTAGGCTGCACCAAATGTAACTCCTCAACTTCAGAGACGCGATGATAGCAAATTGGCCATGGTGCCTAGCCTAGCACTTCTTAGAGGAGGGTTACTTCCCCCAACCTCCTTCGTTTGGTTTCTTTAAGTGTCACATACCAGCTCTACCAAAATGTTTAAATCGAGCTCTCATCTTAGCCCTTGAGCAGCAGCATCTCAGGTGAACTTTCCTTCGTGGAAAGAAGAAGGATTGGACAACAGGAAGAATATCTAAGTAGAGCAAAGAGCCTAGTGCTGACACCGAGGTAGGACAGTCTGATTGATGGGAAGAAAGGGCCCAGAAGCTGTTTTCCTTTTGACAAACAGGAGTTAGACACGGAGGTTTTGGGTAGAGGAAAAGCCAATGTCCCATCTAAGATGCTCAGTCACCCTCCTCTGCCCTCACTCAGCCCAGCTTGTGAGCCAGTCACTGCAAATGGCAGTTGGATGAGGGGGTCCAGACCAGATATCACCATACATGGCCAAATGCATATCTGTACCTGCCGGGCAAACGTTTTACAGTCTGACCAGCACACAGATTGAGTCAGCTTCCTCATCTGCTTCAAAGAGCTTGCAAGGTTCCTCATTTCTAAGATGGGATCAGGCATGAATTGTCCTGGCAGGAAGGGATGGATCACAGTGGCAGGAGATGCTCACTGCAGAAGGAAGGACTCAAAAGTTGACAATTGCCAGGAGAGCGATGTTGGAGCTGGAGTTGAGGTAAGAAGAAAGAGAGATTGCCGGGCACCGGGCACCGTGGCAATCTCAGTGCTCTGGAGGCAGAGGTAGGCAGATCTCTGCGAGTTCAAGGTCAGCCTGTTCTATATTGCAAATTCCAGGCCATCCAGGATTACATAGTGAGACCTAAATAAAGGGTGGGGGAGCAAAGAATACACTTAATTATGAACTCAGTTTCTGACTCACATCCTTGGCTTTCCCATATTCTCCTATTCCTCACATTGATTTTATCTGGTTTGGTTTGTTTTTCGAGACAGATTTCTCTGTGTAGCCCTGGCTGTCCCAGAACTCACTCTGTAGACCAGGCAGCCCTCGAACTCATAGAGATCTACCTACCTGCCTCTGGAGTACTGGGATTAAAGGTGTGCACCATCACTGTACAGCCTCTCTCATATTTCTTAAATGTTTCCAGCTTCTGGTCTTACTCAAACACCAGTGTTGCTTAGAGATCATTAAACATTCGTTATCTGTACTCTTTCTAGCTTTCATTCCACAAACACTGACAGAGTAAATCTCTCCCAGGTGCCTGGACCCATACTGAGTTCTGGGGATACATGGATAGACAAGATGGGTTCAGTCTCAGCCTCCATCCCATCCCTACCCTCAAGGGCAGATAGAAGATTAAACAAACACTGTTCACTTGGTCTATGCATCACTCAGACTTCATCCGCCTCTCCCTCTCGCCCTTTCTCCCCTGAAACATTTTTCAGTAAGTTTTGCAGGATGAAAGAAATGGCCGCCTGCTACATAATCTGAAGGATGCTGACCAGCTTCCCAGACAGCTAAGTGGCTGCTTAGACCTCGGAGCATCAGGTGCTTCCTATAGAGCAACCTCCAATCTGATATTTGATAGCTGGTGGTTTCCAGAGTCAAACAAATGTCAGAAATTTTATGAAGGGAGGCAGGAAGCAGAAAGGGGGCAAGGATTGGGGTCTAGGCCCCAAGGGAGCTCAATTAGTGAGTCAGATAGTTAAAGCGAAAGGGCATGTTCTCGGTTTCCTAGAAAGCCAGCTGGGAAAGATGGCAATCCTTAAGCTTCTGTCACTCAAAAGATTAAGAGAGGAGACCTCGGGTGCCCAAAGGGAATTCTGCAACAAGCCAGATGTTTCTGCTCTTCCTATGACCCTGTGGCTCTTGACCAGAGCCACATTTCTGGGGAAGCTGGTATCTTTTGAGACAGGGTTGAAATCCAAGCATAATTCTTTACCAACATGGATAAGAAAGATTGCTCTGCAGCTTCTCCTGGTGCAATGGGGTTTAGAATTGTTTCATGGAGTCGCCTTTCTCTTTAACTGGAAACACACAATGTAACTCATGCAAACCACCCAGATATAGATAGATAGATAGATAGATAGATAGATAGATAGATAGAGAGATAGAGAGATAGATAGAGAGAGATAGATAGATATACACACATACACATACTATGTGGGATTCAAACAAGACAGTCAGCCCCATGTTTTACTTCCCTATCCCCAAAATTAGCCTTAAAAAGCTGCCTTTCTTGTTCATAAGAGATTGTATAAAAGGCCAAGCCCAAATGTTCATAAATAAATGCAACCAGATAACCACATGCATAAGAGAGCTCCTTTCTGGCGGGAAAGATGTCTCAGTAGTTAGAAGCACTTGATACTCTCTCATAGGACCCAAGTTCAGGTCTGTGAACCCATATGAGGCAGCTTGCAACCCCCAATTCCAGAGGATCTGACACCTCTAGCCTCTGAGGGGACTTACATTCACATCCCTATAGTCATCTACAGATATAGATATATATATATATATATATATATATATATAGTTATAGTTATAGTTATAGTTATATATATAGTTATGTGTGTGTATATATATATATATATACACACACATAACTAAAGATAGTAAATCTTTTTTAAAAGAGCAGTGTTAATTAATGTGTGTGAGTGTGAGAGAGAGACAGACAGACAGACAGAGACAGAGAGCAAGCTAAGACATAAGCAAGCCTATTTACAGGTACTGCTTATCTTCCACCACTTTTTGTCAAATTAATAAACTGAAGAAGTTGTCAGAAAGCTTAGAGTTTGTTTCCCCTAAAGTCCAAGCTTTCTCCTAAAAGCTGCTTTCTCCAGTTCCAGGAGGTAAGGAAGGAAAGCCATATGGCTTGGGATGTTAGACACGCCCGGCAGCAAGCAATGCCCCCACCATTTGTCGGAGGGCCTCTCTCCTTTCGACCCTCCTGTGGGCGGGCATCCAGATTGCAGTCGGGGTGCTCTGGTCTGCATCTTTGTCTTGACTGTTCCTAATTATTGGAGGGAACACCATGGCTCTCTCTTGCCTGACCTCAGAATTTAAGAGCTTCGAGTCCCCATATCAAACCATCAGCTTCATTTAAAAGGCATCCTCATCTGCATCCATAAAACCGCTCCTGGAGCCCCAACTTGCCCTAGCTTTGGGAATGCTGTCGAGGATTTATGACACACCCTGGATCTAATCTGCCGCCTTTAGCCGCTGCTGTTGCACATCTGGGCCATAAAAGCACGGGCCGGCCCGACACGGGGACAAACACTTTTCTTTCCTAAGTGGCTGCAAATCTGATCTCCCAGTGATAGGTGGGCTCGGATGTGAGCAGCTCAGCATCTGGGTAGCCATTAAGTTAAGTCAGGTTTTGCAAAGCTTTTCCTCCATACACTGCAGCTATAAAGATGATTCCCGGGTAGCAAAGGCCAGGAATAAAGAAGCTGCTATGGGAACAGGTGGTAATGGGGCTAGCCATCCAGGAAATGGGGCCAGAGGATATCCAGGGAAGAAAGCACAATTTGGTGGAGAAGCCAACTTCATTTGCTCAGAAGTCAAATCCTTGCTATTTTCCCAGAGAGATTCTCGCAGAATGGGAGCGGGCAAGCTGCTACCCAGAGGTCCGGCTTCTGATCTTACTGACCCTGATCCTTGCCCAGAGACTGCCTCCCTTACGTGTTGCCAAAGGAACCTCTAGGTGGTTTAACAAATACATTTTTAAGGCAGTGAAATTCTTTATTAGACCATTAGGAGGGAGCAGGGAGAACAATAATCTAGACCAGAAATGAGCACGGTGCTGCTGGTTCCCGTTTTTTTTACAATGCCCTGGACAACCCGTCCTGTGCACAGAATTGGCACATTTCGTGTGGTTCAGAAACTCCAATCAGATCAAGGTTCAACCGATCCAACCCAGGGGAGAAGTTCTTCCGAACTTCTCCACGGCTCCCTACCCCTGCCACTCCTCCAGGGCCAGGCCAGCAGGAGGGGGGCATTAAAATTATCTGCTGTGGGTTTTACGAGCAGCGATTGCTTTTTAAAACAACAACAACACAAGGTCCTTGTGTGGCTCGCGGGTAACCTAAAACTCTCTAGGCAGAGTGCCCCCCCCCGCCCCTTCTACACACACACACACACACACACACACACCCTCTGCCTGCCAAGAAAGCCAGCTCGAGGGACTGGTGCAGCGACAACATAGGGAAACTCTGCTCCAGCCAAGGCCGAGATCCCACCGACCTAGGAGGCCCAGGAGAAAAACCTCAGGAGAAGTTCGAGAAAGAAAACCCACCGGTGACAGGTCGTGGGGAGTCAGTGCTACAAGAAAAGGCGGGGAAGGAGGGGGGCAATGAAATTTTATTTCAGCAACTTCTCCAAGAGGCCTGCAAGGGACTAGACGGTAAAGTCGAGGACAAGGTCTGACACCTCCCTTCCCCCTCCTGTAGATGAGCGGCCAAGCGCAGGTGGGCGCGCGCAGCTGGGAGACGCACTTACCCTGGGGCCGGTGGTGCGGTGGCCGCCGGCCGGGGACAGCTGCACCAACACGAGCAGCAAGTGGGGCGTGAGCAGACGGACGCGCGCGGGCAGCATGGTGCCAGCGGAGCCGGGCAGCCACGAGCGGGCAGCGGGCAGGGGGGCTCAGGCTAGCTTCAAAGCACTTGGGGAGGTGGGGACCCTTGCAGCAGCTGGGAGTGGCCGAAGAGCCAGCGGCAGGGGCTGGAGGAGCCTGCGCCCGGGGTCACGGTCATGAACGGCGGAGGCCCGGAGCTGGAGTGCGAGCGTGTGCTCTGCGCGTGGCGCCTGCTGCGCTCGGCGTGGCCGCGGCGACAGCAGGTTGGATGCGGGAGCTCGGGCCATGGGAATTCCCGTTATAAACCCCGGGAGGGGAGGGGCGGGGCCCGGAGAGGCTGACTGACGGGTCGAGAGGCCTGTAGCAGCCGACCCTCCGGCAGGTGGAAGCCAATGGGAGAGAGATGAGAGGGGCGGTTCGTGGTCAGTACCCCACCCCACCCCCACCCCCACCCCCACCCCCACCCCCACCCCCCACCCCCCCAGGAGCTACACTGGCTTCCCGGCCACAGTGGGCTCCAGCAGAGGCTGGGATAAAGAGTAACTTTTTCTCAGCAAGTCCTCGCTGGGAACCTCCGCGCGCTCCAGCAGCCTCAGTCCCTCCTGAATGGTCACCTGGATAGTAAAGAAGCCTTACACACTTATCGTGTGTTAGTTCTTAGGCTTGAGTTGTCGCAACAGCTCCATGAAGCAGGCAGGGAAAATAGCTCCAAATGACCCAAAGTCCTTGAGAAATGTTTCCCGGAGGCCGCAAAATCAAGGGCAACCTGGGGAACCACCAGGTGCGGCCCACAGAGTGAGCTGCGACCTACGGGAAGAGGTATTCATTTATTTCAAAAAGAAAAAAAAAATCTCCTTACGGGTGACACCCAAGTTCCACAGCGGCTGCCTGAGATAATTCTGACGGAGGCGAACCGAAGCAGCCTAAGGTGGGTCCCCCGAGGGTCCAGTAAACTACCCCTATGGCCCTATGGTCCATGTGACCTGCGGTCAGAACCCGGGCATCTTGGCTAATCAGTCTGAACTTAAAGAACACAGGAGCAGCTTCTCTGTGGCCTAACAACGCTGGGGCGGAGGCCGGGGAGGAGAGGGCAGTCCCAGGAATCCTGGTCCCATATTGGGAGGAGGAAAGTTATGAATGGAGGAGATGGAGGAGTGTTCTGTGAGCACAGATATCCTAGAGACCTCCAAGGAGCAATTTCCTGGGAGCCCAAGCCTGGATTGTATAGGTCAGCTCTAAGCAGGCCTATCAGGTGCTAGAGCTCTTTCCATAGTGGTCCAAGAGGCCACCCTGAAAATGGTAACAGCTACATCGCATCACACACACTCACTTCAACCCAACAAAGTGTCTGCTGCCTTCCCCGCAAGAGACCCGTGATTATCTCCAAAAGTGGAACACAACTCTTCGTGCTTGATTTCCACCGGTCCAGGCCCGTCCCTTCGTGAAGAAAGATCCATTTCTCTAACCAGATTGAAATAAAGCCCAGGTTTCACAGCTCCCTGACTGCCCTGAGAGGTCCTGACAAAGATTAGCTCTGCTCCCTTCCAGCTTCTCTTCTCGATTATAAGAGCAAGCTAACCCTAACCCCCATCTGGCTGCATACAGACAGCCTTCACCCTACAGCCAGCCAGTCTTCCTGAACAACAAACCAGAATGCACCACTCTCTGTTCAAGGGGCTTTGCACCTCCCCCATCAGCCTCAGACGGGAATGTCCAGGCAAGAATAAAGGGTTCTTCAAACTAAAATGAAGCACATTTCTAAAAAAAAAAAAAGTGTCATGTCTCTCCCACCTGGACTCAGTGGCTTGATCATATTTTAGAGCCAGAACCCACCACCACTGCCATGGGGGTGAAATTCCAGTTCTGCCATCTAGTGGTAAAACCTTGAACTCACTCTGTTTTCCCCCTCTGTAAAATGGGAGCAAAAAATGGCGTCCATGCCATGTGTGTCTATGTGTATGTTATTGCCAAGACTAAAGGAGATTAAAGTGAGTATAGCCCTTAAAATGGTATAGGAAGAAAACAAGCCAATACTTCATAGTACTTTGTGCTCATGGAGTGAATATTTCTACTTTGCAAGCAGGTCAAAGGGCAATGCATGAGATCGACTTGTCTGATGGCCTCATCTGGTTAGTAGATGACCAAGCCAATTTCTAGACTAGGTTTTTTGGAGTCCTATTCTATCTCCATGGAGTCACATGGAGTCTCCCGCCTCTGTGTCACTGGGAATTTCTCTGGAGACTCGTCTTCACGAAGCATCATGCAGCAAAGGTCAGGCCTTCCTGAAACATCCCTTGTGATGAGGAATACTGGAGATTTAACAAGCTGGGCTTGTGACACTTGTCCAGCCCTGAGTGTGCATGTGGCGCTTAGGCAGTGTTCATGCACCTTCAATGTTTGCCAACAAGGGGCGCAGCAGGCTGCCCGGTGTCTCCTGACTGCCACCTGGCCACTTGCAGCCGTGGAGCCGATCCGCTGCCTTCTGGAGCTGGAATTATTGAGAAAGCTGTTGGAGTCAGCAGACATGCTCAGATGGCCCCTGGTATCTGGCAGTATGAAGCCCCCAGAGGGAAGCATTGCAGTAGTGATTTCCATCCTCAACCCCCAAATGATACTTTCCAGCCAGAAAACTCATTTCCAAATAGTCACTGGTCCAAAAGTCGACATAGTGCTGGCCTTCAAGCATGTAGCTTAATTTAAAATACAAGCAACTGCTTTCCAGTTACTTTGCTCCGTGAGTATTTTCTTTCCTGCTGCTTGGCGGGCTGCACTGTGGTCGCCATTCTTGGGATACACTCCCAGCTTCTCCAAAAGCCAGAGAAACGCAGAAGCCCCAGAGAACCCCTAGTTCTAAATAGCATTTCTCTATCAGCCAGGCTCCGTCTTGTGATCCAATCAATCAATCAATCAATCAATCAATAAATAAATAAATAAATAAATAGGCAAAATTGACAAGTTGTCTTTTCCTGGAGGCCAAGTTTATGACCCCAGAATAAATCTAGCTAGCCTGGCAACTGGTCAGTCCAGTTTTAGTCATACTCTATGCCTCTGCGACTTCTCATTTTAAGAGGATATTTCAGTGGAAGAAGAATAATATTTTATATTATAACTAAAGTCTGGGGGCCTCAGCTCTACAGCACTAGAGGAGCATGCTGGTTTGAAACGTCTTGACCTTTTGTCCTATTCAGAACAGCAACATTCTAGCAAGCACAATGTTTATTGTTAAAGGGGATCTTTGGATACACACATTGTCCTACAATTTAACTAAGACAGAGAGCAGATAGGTACTTAGAGACCATATCTAAAAGCAAAGCTTGCATTGTCTGGGAACTCAAAGAGCAAGGTGATATTGTCATCTACCAGGCAGCCTGATCCCCAATAAGTGCTGAAGCAAGAGGATCCGAAGCTTCTGCAGTGTCACTGAAGTTCGATTTATGATCGCGCCACACTGTTGCAGCTGGAACTGAGCTCGTGTGTCTAAGGTGAGGAGTCTTGTCAAAAGCATTTCTGAGCTCAGGAATATGGAATACTGAGACTAAACTTGCAATTTGGTTAAGGTAGGCTATGTATTAATCTTACTTTGCAAATGAGGCTTATCCACGGAACTTAACCTTACCAAGGTCCTTTCTTGAATAGAACAACAAATAATTTAGAAGCTTATCTCTCTCTAATCTAGATTCCCATCTACATTCTGTCATAATAAACAGCTTCCATCTGGTGGCCCAAGATGGATGCATAAGTCCTAGCCACACATACATTTTCCAATGAACAAGAAGAAAAAGGGGGCCAAGCAGTGGTGGCGCACACCTTTAATCCCAGCACTTGGGAGGCAGAGGTAGCGGATTTCTGAGTTCGAGGCCAGCCTGGTCTACAGAGTGAGTTCCATGATAGCTGGGGCTATACACAGAAACCCTGTCTCGAAAAACAAAAAAAAAAAAAAAAAAAAAGGAAAAGGGAGAAAGAAGAGTGTCCTCGCCAGAAGCTACACTGTATTATAGTTCCTTGACTACAACTCTTTAAGCATCCAGGTAAACATAAAGGGTTACTGAGGAAGGAGAACACCTTTGGCAGTAGAGGTTATCAACATTATGTCAGATAAAAGGTCTTTAGCTCCCTCAAATTAAATATATATATATGGCTATTGAGCATTAAATGTGTGCCCCTTCCACAAAAATTCCTCTTGGAACCCCATCCTTTTCATGTAGAAAAGAACTTCAAGAGGTCATTGGGAGTAGATGAGGTCATAGGGGTGGAGTGCCCAGAAAATGGGATTCATGCCTTCAAACAAGTCATAGGAGAACTTGCTTCTCCAGGGCTGTCTGATCTCCACCGTGGAAGGCTTTGAAAAGAAGTTGGCACTCCAGCTTCACCGAAGCCCAACCATGCTGGAGTCCTAGCTCACAGAATCATGAGAAATAAGTGTCTATTGTTTATAAACACCTAGACCATGGCACAGCAAAATGCATGCAGGGGTGGAATCAGCCCAGGAGAAAGAATTGTGTTACAATCAACAGAGCTGAAAGGAGTGTGAGATTCAACAACCTTTGTGCTTTGACATCAGACATGGAGTTATAGGGTTTGGAGCTTGCACTGGTGGGTTTCGGTCTTTCTTTGGTCCAGTATTTCCTAAATATTCCTCTATTTGTCCCTTTTGGAATAGTATTATACTATCTGTGCCCTTGTATGTTGGAAGTATATAATTTGCTTTTTATTCTGATTTTACAAGAAGTTACAGTTAATAGATTGTCTCTAAAAGAGACTTTAGATTTTGGGCTTTTAGACAACACTGAGACTGTGAAAGGCAATGAGGACCTTTTAAGTCGGACTGAGTGCATTTTGCATTATGATATGGTCTCTGAAGGCCAGGAAGTAAAATGTGGTGGTTTACATAAGAAATGGCCCCCATTGGCTTGTATGTTTTTAATACTTGGCCCCCAGTTGGTGGGATTGTTTGGGAAGGATTAGGAGGTATATACCCTAGTTAGAGGAGGTGCATCACTAGCTGTGGCCTTTGAAGTTTCAAATGCCCAAGCCAGGTCCAGTATCTAACACTTTCTGCTTCGTACCTACCTGTGAATCAGATGTAAGGTCTCAGATACTGCTCCAGTGCCATGCCGGCTGGCCATGGACTCACCCTCTCAACTGGAAACAAGTCCCAAACAAAACACCTTCTTTTATAAGTTGCCTTGGTCATAGTATCTGGTCACAGCCCTAGAAAAGTTACTAAAACAACCTGAACAGGAATTTCCCTCAGCCTGGGATTAAATATTCCATTTAATCCTAATCCATCAGCACTGAGGTAGGCCACTGTACCCCTACTGTGTGACAGGTACTACACCAGGCACTAGTGTGTATATAGTGTGAACCAAGTAGATACCTAACCTCCAGGAGTGAACAGTCTGGTAGAAAGGTAGAAATTGGACAACCACTTGTGAGCAGCTGAGTCACTAGTTGCCAGTTTCTACAGTCCTGCAAAGACAACCAGGTTACTGAGGGAGTTTGATGCAAAAGGAAGGTAATAAGTTTTCTGAAGAAGCAGCTATGATCTAAAACCTCTTGAGTTTAAGCAAAAGGAAGCACTGGGGGACAGAACATTCTGGACACAGCAAACACTGCGTGCAAAGGCATTGAAGTGGAAGAAGACAAAATCTATGTCTCTGACTGATGAGATAGCTCTAACCCTTTAGCCACCGGCAGCCCATGAGAAACAGTCACCACCACCTACAATCCAAGTCTGATAGTCACTTCCAAGTCCTTCAATGAATGATTTACAGAAATAGGCATAAAAGGATGTTGAGTATCTTAGATGGGATTTCCATTGCTGTGAAGAGACACCACGACCAAAGCAACTCTTTTTTTTTTGTTGTTGTTGTTGTTGTTGTTGTTGGTTTTTGGTCAGGGTTTCTCTGTATAGCCCTAGCTGTCCTGGAACTCACTCTGTAGACCAGGCTGGCCTCGATCTCAGAAATCCGAGTGCTTCTCCAACTCTTATAAAAAAGAAAACATTTCATTGGGGTTGGCTTACAGTTTCAGAGGTTTAGTCCATTATTGTCATGGTGGGAAGCATGGCAGCGTGCAGGCAGACATGGTGCTGGTGACGGAGTCAAGAGTGCTAGATTCTGATCTAAAAGCATCAGAATAAGACTGTGTTCCCCACTGGGCAGAACTTGAGCATAGGAAACCTCAAAGCCCACCCTTACAGTGACATATTTCCTCCAACATGGCTACGCCTACTCCAACAAGGCCACACTTCCTAATAGTGCCACTCCCTATGCGCAAAGCATTCACACACGTAAGTCTATGGGAGCCATTCCTATTCAAACTACTACAATGAGTCAGTCATCCATTGCTCCAAAGCAACTTCTTAAACCTCACAGCTCAGAACAACAGGCTCTTCTAACCTCACTGTTTCTGAGTGACAGCAATGTAGGAATGGCATAGCTGAGCAGCTCCAACTCAAGGGATCTTACAAAGTTGTGATCAAGACCAACTTCAGAGAAGGCAGACTGTGTAATCATAGAGACCCCACATTTGGCTTGGCAGTCCACCATTGCTGTCTTGACATTTTTCTTAAGGAGCCTCTATCTTCACTTTGCACTGGACCCCCTAATCATGTAGCCAGCACCAGCTGAAATCAACTTATGAGCTAGGGATACAACCATCTAGGACTGGAGGACCTACCGTAGGCTTGCTTACATGGCTGTTAGCAGACTTCAGCATCTCCATGCTGCTATCAGGAAACCAAAGCCCTCCCCACATAGGTCTCACTGAAGGAGGATTGTCTGCCCATCTAGAAATGGGATAAAGGAGCTAAGATGGAGCCAAGTGTTCCTCTAACCTGTCCTTGAGAGCACCGTCACTTGTGCCCTATACCATCAATTACATTGATCTAAACAAGGGTACCAACGCCACGAGGAGAGGATCTTGGCAAGTATGTGAGAACCTACCACAGATAGTGTTTTTAAAAGTGTCATTAGGAATGGCAATGAGGGAGATGACCACCAGTCAGGCACCATGCGACATGGGCAGGTGGAAAATGCCCAAGACTAACCCCTGCCCAATGCCACACAGGATGGGTGGGATATAGAACTCCCGAGACAACTTCTGAGATGACCCCAGACCCAGGTGTCACGAAGATGAGCAAGTGAGTGGTGAAGAGATGGAAGAGAGAGAGAGAGGGAGAGAGAGAGAGAGAGAGAGAGGATGTGTGTACAATGAAGAGAGACAGTGGAGACTCAAAGGTAGTGAGGAACAGTCTGATGTGAGTAGCCAGCAGTGCCACCTATGGCCATGGCGAGGACCTGCCACTGAGCGCCAGGTCTGGGTCCATATCCCTGCAGCAGGGGTCTATTACCACAAAGACCAGGCAGAAATCCCAGGTCTAGGCGGTTGCCTGGGGCCATATCTGAAGCTGTGCAGAACTGCCTCACTGTCGTACAATTCAAGCTTATCCCCGACTAGTTTACAAATAAATAAGACTCAGACTATGGTTATTTTATTG
Organism: Mus musculus; assembly: GCF_000001635.26. NCBI lineage: Eukaryota > Metazoa > Chordata > Mammalia > Rodentia > Muridae > Mus > Mus musculus. The sequence continues at coordinate 81,019,581 of NC_000078.6, read as the reverse complement.
GGCTTTGACAATTACTGAGGGTCAACCCTCATCTACTCTTCTAACTGCAGGCCTGGCTATCTCCCCAGCAGTGTACCCCATATACTTGCAGTTTCTCCTGGTCATGTGTTCATGGCTCCTCCTCCCTCCCCTCATGGCGGCTTCCTCCTCCACCTCGCCTTCTTCCTCTTTCCTCCTCCTCCTTGCTTCTTCCTCATTCCTCTTTCTCTGTCCTCCAACCAGGTCACTCCTAGCCCACCTACCTCTAATCCCTTCAGTAATTGGCTGTAGCCAATTTTCTTTAACCAATAGTTTTAAATCAAGGAACAAGGTTTGCAAAACAGAAGTTTTTAAACTTTAGAAGTCACTGGTAGGCCTAGACGTTTCCGGTATAGAATTTAGCATTACGATACAAAGCAATAGACAAACCTCAGTACCACATCTGGGGGCATCGTGGGGAGAGCTGCCCTGGAAAGCGGGAGAGCAGGAGACCTGACCCTGTGAACCCAGGAAGTACAGTAGAGCTGGCCCTCACTGCAGGAGTTGTGGGTAAGCCAGCCCCTAGGGTGTGAGTAGAGAAGAGCTGGCCCGGCCACTTGTCTGCCACGCAGTGGCATGAGCGAAGGAGCGGTGTCCTCCGCCTCCCTCGCCTCTCGCCACCTTTGGCAAATAGGAGAACTGGCCCCAGGATCATGAGACCCAGAGAGCTGCCTGTCTCTCACCTGCTGCAGCACTCTGAACAGTCCCTGTGTCTCGCCTGGGCAGCACAACAGAGTTGGCCCAGCTTGTTGGGGGAGGGGGTTACAGGTGAGCCAGCCCCAAGGGCGTGAGCATGGGAGAACTGTCCCCGCCATTTTCTGCAGTACAGCGGTGTGGGTGAGGAAAAGAAGCCCTCCCCCCTTACCCTCGACACCTCTGGCAGGCGGGAGAGCTGGCCCCTGAGTCATGGGAGCAGAGCAACTGTCCCTGTTCCTCATCTACTACAGCATTAGGGAGAACGGGCCCTGCACTTCACTTGGGCAACTCAGTAGAACTAGAGCGTGCCCTGCTAACATGGGGGAGGGGGAGCCAGACCCCCAGGGCATGAAAGCAGGAGAGCTGGCTTTGCCCCTTGCCAGCTGCAACATAGATGAGCTAGCCTGGACAATGCTGGAGAGCTTGCCCTGGTGGTGTGGGTACAAGAGAGCTGGCAGGCTGACCAGCACAGATTCTGGGCTTTGAGTTGGCCCACCCCAACACCTATCCCATCAATGAACTGCTGGAGCACAGGAAGGGCCCAGTCCTACAGATCCAAAGCTGCAGGATCTCCATGACACAGAACAACAACCGGAGTCCTGGTAAAGATTCAGTATCGATGATGTAGCAGAAGCCAGAGGCCTCAAACAAGACCAGTGACTTAATGAAGTAAAGATGTGTGGACAAAAGGGTATACTGTGGAACCCACTGGGACACACTGTAGCTTCTGTGAGATTTAGGGGGATGGGCAGATGCAAGGATAGAGGGTGGGTACGAGGGAAAAGAGAGATGAGTAGGGTTTGTGTGCATGTGGTGAAATTCACAAAGAACCAATAAAAAATTCTAAAAAGAAATAAATGGTTATGAGAACTTAGGTATAATAAAGGTACGTTTTCATTGTAGTTTTGAAGTCGTGTGCCTGGACAAGCTTTGACAGAAACCATTAAAATGCATCTAGACTACTTCGGATTTCAAATGTGCCCCTTATCAGTTCAAGCGCGTTGTTCCTATGGCTCATCTGCACTCAGTTGCTTGTCTATCGGAACAAGACTTTGAAAAGCTCGGCTGACGCATAGCTACTATTATTTAGCGTGTGTGAAGGCAGACACGTGTGTGCCTCTGGCTATGCTTGCCATCATTTTTAAAGCAGGTACCTTGTTGTTTTTCTGATGTGTATGCCAGGATCTCTGGCCCATGAGCATCTGGGGAGTCCCCTCGCTGTCTCCCACATTGCCTCGGGAGCATTGGGATAGCAGATGTCTATGATATTGCATCTGGATTTAGCATGGGGTCTGGGATTTCAAGCTCGGGTCTTTATGCTTGAGCAGAGAGCGTTTTACCCACTGAGGCATCTCGCCAGCCTGCCTGGGTGTTTTTGCGTACATGTATTTCTGTGCATCCTATGCATGCGTGCCTGATAGCTCTGGAGACCAGTAGAGGGTGTCTAATCCCATGGAACTGGAGTTACAGACATCCATGAGCTGCCATGTCGGTGTTGGGAATAGAACCCAGGTCCTCTGGAAGAGCAGCCAGTGCTCATAAACACTGAGCCATCCCTCCAGCCTCCCTGCTCCCAACTTATAATCATTTTAGGACTTAAATAGCTGTGTTCTTTGCGCCATAATTGCAAAGTATTTTCAACCGTTTTTTTTTTCATTTTTACATGTGTAAGCACAGTTTTTCTCCCCAACATCATCTATTTCCTTTAACATATACAACTTCATATTCATTTGTGCGTTTACAAATGATTTCAAGCAAATTTTGTGCAAAAGTCTTAAAAGTTAAACAATACAGTTATTTGTCTTTATTGCAAAGTAGGATGGTGAAGTTCCTGTGCTAAAACTTTACATCACGGAGCTAGGCTTGCCAAGTAACAAACAATGAACTCTTCCTATTTCCTTTGTCCTTAAGAACATAATTTTTATTCATTAATTCTTTGGGGGGAGCGGGATTCAAGACAGGGTTTTCTGTGTAGTCTTGGCTATCCTAAAACTTGCTCCATAGACCAGGCTGGCCTCAGACTCACAGAGATTCACCTGCCTCTTCCTCCCAAGTGCTGGGATTAAAGGTGTGGGACACCACCACAAAGCTCACTCATTAATTCTTGACTTTGGGAAGAATTCCCTAGGATGCCATTATCTCGGTGACTCAAAGGATGGGCTGTCCCTGTGTATAATCAATTATTTCTTCTTTCGTCTATATGCTTGTCTATTTGAATTCATCTTCTGGTTAATCTAATGCTTACATAAGTCTCTCCTCTAGAAATTTGATTTTCCCATCACAGGCAGAAAATAAGAAATTTCTTATCTCTGTATAATGAAAGCTAAAAGCAGATCTAGCCTTATTGAATATATACTTAAAATGACTATAGCATTTTTCGGCAATACAGTGAACAACTTGAAAGGTGATTTAAATAAAATATTCTAAAGATAAAGTATATTGTTGATTTCACAACTTTGTCCCCATTCTCATTTAGACTCTTGCCGTCCTTGGGAATAACTGAGGAGTAAAGAGAAATGATTTCCAAGTGACAACCAAGTATGGGGACATGGGGAAACTATGGCCACTGAGATCCCATCTTGTAAGAGCTTGAATAGCAGGGAAAGATTCAGAATTGTGTTTATCTTCTCATAGCTGTAAGCAAATATCCAAAAAATCAGCTTGAGGAGGGAAGGGTCTGCTTCACCTTGCAGTTGGAGGAGGCAGGGTTCACTATGGCAGGGAAGGTCTGAGCACAGGGAATGAGGCACACGTGATCAGGAAGCAGAGAGAGGTGCATGTTGGTTACTCTGCTTGCTCGCTCCTTTATTTCAGTCAAGGAGCTAAGGACCCAGGAAACGGTGCTGCCCATATTAGGAGAGGTGTGCCCAGACAGGTGTCTCCTAGATCATTCTAGATCCTTCCAAGTTGTCAATCAGCTCTAAGCACCATGAATGTCATGATTCAAGACAGGGTGAGTTTCATTCTCTTTTGAAAATAAGTAAAGTTTATCACTGTGTTTTGGAAGATATCTAAGAACAAAAACCAAGCAATATTAAAATTAAAAATGTAGTAGATGTCAGCTGGAAAGATGGCTTGGTGGTTAAGAGCATGTACTCCTCTTTCAGAGGACCCAAGTTCAATTCCAAGCACCCACGTCAGGCAGCTCACAACTGCCTATAACTCCAGCTTCACTTCTAGCATCCATTGGCACATGCATTTGTCTACACACACACACACACACACACACACACACACACAGAGGCACACATAATTTAAAATAATAAAAGTAAGTATTTTTAAAGTGAATTACATGTTAAGCTAAGAGACGAGGGATGTAGCTCAGTTGGTAGAGAGCTTGCCTGGCAATCATGAAGCCTTGGGTTTGACTCCTAGAACCTCATACACTGAGCAAATGGCCAACAACTGCAGTCTTAGAGCTTGGGATATAGAAATAAGAAGTTCGAGGATATCTTTGTCTACACAGCAAGTTCAAGGCCAGCCTGGACTACATGAAACACTCCCTCAAAGAAAATCCACTGACATTAGATTCTATGAGCCCCTAGCTATACCAGATGAGACACACATGTGCCATACATGTGGACAAAAATACTCAAACACATAAAACAAAATAAATATTTTTAAGAAATAGTCCAGAGGGTCACCAAGATGGCTCTGCTGGTAAAAGGCACTTACTACCAAGCCTGATAACCAGAGTTCAGTGCCCAAGGATCTGCATGATAAAAGGACACACACACGCACACACACACACACACACACACACACACACACACACACACAGAGTTAAATTTTTAGAAAGGAAAACTGGCCACTGGAAAGAGTGAACCTGAGGCTGTATATGGCCCAAGGCAGGGCTGCAGCTGTCAGACCTGCTCCTCTTGGCACTGTTTGACACCAGGGATGGCTATGTGAATGAACCAGGGAAGATTTGGAGTGCTGAGTTACCAGGGCACAGGTCAGAGGGCAAAACCTACTCTATGCACGGCCGAAGGAGGGCATCTTATCCCTATAACAGCAACATCAGGAGACTCACATGCCCCAGCTCTGTCTTCCACCAGAAAGGATTCCCTCACTGCCTTAACTGGGATGTCTCCTTGCCAAAGAAGCCAAGCCACTCCTGTCCTCTTCAGGGACCCCCATCCCGACTAAAATAATGACCCATCCAGTATTCAGCAAGCACCAACTGGGTGGGAGGCACACTCTTGCCTGCTTGACAGCAGATCACCCTCCTCAGAGGCTGACCATGATGATGGAGCTGAGCTGTCACGGGTGTTTAACAAGAAATAAATACAAATTTAGTAGTCCCTACAAGTGTTACTTTGGAGCTCCTACATATGCTACTTTTATGGACTTTATCAGTCAGCGAACACTTACCACATATGAAGTACTTCATTAATTTCTTATTTTATTCCTCCGACAACTTCATTATCCCTATATCCCTTCCATATTTCAGATGGGGAAACTGAAGCATAGAGCCTAAGACACTCTTCCATGCTTACGAGGGCCCCAGTGACAGTATTCTTTTCAAATTGAATGTATCTGAACCCTGTCACTGGCCTGGTTTGAACCAGATATTCGGCTTGGCTTCTCCTCAGTCTTCCTAAAGATTCAGCTAGCTCTAGGGGAAGGAGCCAGATCATTGTCATGGGAACCACACTCAAAGTCAACGAAGCATGAGCTGGAGAGATGCCTCAGCACTGAGAAGCTCGGCTGCTCTTGCAGAGGACCTAGGTTCAATTTCCTGCACCCACATGACCACTCAAGACCATCAATAGCCCCAATCCCAAGGACCCAATGCCCTCTTCTGGTCTCCGTGAGTAGTAGGTACTAGGCACACATAAATGTCAATTACCCATACCCGTAACTTTAAAGAAAATATTTTTAACAAATGTCAGTGGAGCAAATAGATTAAGGGCATAGTCCCTGGACAAAGTCGCATTCAAGAGAAAGCTAGAGTCTAAGATGTCGTGTTAACTAACCACAACCTCTTGTTCCAGCCTATGCTTCACAGACTCAAGCCAGGCTGTACACACAGCCAAGGACATAACCTTGCCCTGGGCCAGAACACTCGCACTGGCCTCAAGGACGCTGCTCCAACGCTTTGCTTCTCATTTGCCTTCCCCCAGCAGCGGGGTAGTTCCTGCAGATCTTGCGTCTGCGCTCTGGGTACTCGCGCACACTCTTGTGTCTTTCTTGCTCCCAGCAGCCGGGAGCTTCCTCTAACACAGATCCAGGGTAATTCCTCGAAGGAGCTAACATCTCTCTGGCCAACTGGCTGCAAACATCTTATCTCCAACTTTCTGGTTCATTATCCTCTCTTCACACTCCCAAGGTCAAAGCCTTGTCCAGATTCTGTTACCAGCGTTGTGAAGGTCATGTGACGCGAAGGCAAAGCATTGCAGAGTGGCCCAACTGAACAGACTGTTTTTTAAATTGCTAGAAGGAAATGTAAATTAAAGGGAAATTATCTACCATTGCTCTAACTTCAGTAAGGATCCGTAGTTTGTTCTTACACGTGTGCCTTTACCAGATGTCCTGCACAATTAGACATCTGTCCAAAGACAGGAAAAAAATTGTATTTGGATAATTGTATTCCAGGCAGGAAATGGGACACAAGAGTTAAGAGTCCCAATCTAAGAGCTTGGCGGCCCTTGGTTCCAATACCATCTCTGGAAGTTGCTGGCTGATGCTGGAGGAGTCATTCCACCTCCCTGAGCCTCAGTTTTCACATATGAAAGCAGGAATTAAAAGTATCTTCCTGCCGGACAGTGGTGGCACACGCCTTTAATCCCAGCACTTAGGAGGCAGAGGCAGGTGGATTTTTGAGTTCAAGGCCAGCCTGGTCTACAAAGTGAGTTCCAGGACAGCCAGGACTATACAGAGAAACCCTGTCTCGAAAAAAACAAAGACAAAACAAAAACAAAACAAAACAAAAAAAAAAAGTATCTTCCTTGTGTCTACCTGCCAAGGTATGGGGAGGATGTTGGCAAGGAAGTAGAGAAAGGGGGAACCCTGATGCATTGCTGATGGTGTGTGGCGTGTAAAATAATACCATTGCTAAAAAAAAAAATAGTGTGGAAGTACCTCAGAAAAATGAATTACCAAATGACCCAATAATTTCCCTGCTGGCTATCTACCCAAAAGAAATGAAGGCAGGGGCTCAAATCATTCTCTGTACCTTACAGTGCATAGCAATATTTATTCACAGTAACCAAAGGGTGGAAATCCTTTAAAGAGCCAATGAAGAATGAATAGACAAGCAATGAAGGTGCCCCAGCCCTTACAGGGAAGGAGGTTACAACACAAGCAACAATGTGAGTAAGCCGTGGCTCAAAACAATACATAAGTCTCCAAGTCCACAAGCCACAGAGTAGCGACTGCCAGGGCCTGGAGACAGAGGGGAGTGGGCTCACTGGTCAGAGCTTCAGTTTGAGAAGATGACGTTCAGGGTGGTGGTGATGGCTGCACAGTGTAAACTTACCTTATGCCGTGTAGCTGCATCCCTGAAAAGGGAGTAAAATAGAAGTTACATATTTTCCTACAATAAAAAATTATCAATTGAAAAGGATAAATTATTGACATTAGTGAATAATGGTGCTTAGAGAACAACTGGGAGAGGAAGGCCAGATTGTTGGTACCAGCCCAGTGCATCCAGTGGGTACTACCCAGTGCCTCCAGCAGGTAGCACCCCAGTGCCTCCAGCGGGTACCTCCTTAGTTGCCTTCAGTCTTCAGAAGGCTGAACCTGAACACATCCAGGATCTATAAATATATGAACAAGAAGAAAGTAGTCAAGTAGAAAAAAAAAAGGAAGAATGTGGGGGGGGGTAAGAAGACAGAAGTGTAGAGGGAGTACAGGATCTCAAAATGGTCCCAAAGTGCTTCAGAAAGAAAAGAGATCCTGAAAGAGACAGTGTGGGAAAAGGCCAGCCTAAGACTGCAATGAAGGTCAATTTGAGTGGATGGTTAAGCCCGTGGGAGATTAATAAACCAAATCTGGGTCATGAGGGTGTCTCCAGAGAGAAGAAAGTCATGACAGCAAACCCACTCGAACATGGGCCATGGGCACACAACAGTAGCTAACAGAGCCAGGATGAAATCCAAAGCAATAAAAGAGACAGTGAAGATCTCATGTGGGGGAGGGGGTGGTCTTTGTGTCTCCATATGTCTCTATGTGTGTCTGTCTCTGTATGTCTCTGTCTCTTTCTCTCTTTCCTTTTCTCCCTCCCCAGCCACCCATCCATCAACCTTCCACCACCACCCCCACTCCCCATACTCCCATCATCATGATATGGGACTGCTCTGCCACATCCCCACCCACCCACCCACACACACACACACACACACACACACACACACACCTCATGACTGAAACCATTGACCATGTCTCTCTTCAGGTTGGTGCTCTCAGTTATTTGGCCACAGTGACAATAAAACAACTGGCCAAGAAAGAAGGCCAGAGAGGAGTTCCAGGTCAGACACAGGTTGCTCTATTCCATCTGAATGTCAGCTAAATGGAAAAGCTAGCAGCAGAGTATGTCATAAATACCAAACTCTTTGATAGCACAAGGCATACTTGGGCTAGAAATATTTCCTTATTTATCTGAAATTTAAACCAACTGTGTTTTTATTTGCTAAATCTGGCCATCCCAGGTCAGAGGCCTGGCTCGCCCTTCAGTACTGTGTGCTATCTGCAGCTCAGTCACGGATTCTAGGATAACTTGGTATCTGAAGATATAGACAGAGAAGAGCTAAGAGACAGGACAGAGTGCCCGGCTTCACAGGTTGATTCCTTTGCTGTGGGAGGCCTATCAATAGCAACTTAAGTTCTGGCATAGAAATGATAATATAAAGAATAGCATAGGCCACAGGCCCCAAAGCTGAGACTTTTCCAGATTCTGAGAGAAGAGGTGATACCTAAGTCAGGCAGTGGATGGCACTGCCTTTAATTCCAGCACTTGGGGGGAGGCAGAAGTGGAGGGGGTTCTCTGTGAGTTTGAGGCCAGTCTGATCTACAGAGTGAGTTCCAGGACAGCCAGGGGCTACACAGAGAAACCCTGTCTCAAAAACTGAAAAGAAGGAAGAGAAGGAGGAGAAGTAAGAGGAGGAGGAGAAATAGGAAGAGGAGGAGGAGAAGGAAGAAGAGGAGGAGGAAAAGGAAGAGGAGGAGAAGTAAGAGGAGGAGGAAGAGAAATAGGAAGAGGAGGAGGAGAAGGAAGAAGAGGAGGAGGAAAAGGAAGAGGAGGAGAAGTAAGAGGAGGAGGAAGAGAAATAGGAAGAGGAGGAGGAGAAGGAAGAAGAGGAGGAGGAAAAGGAAGAGGAGGAGGAGTAGAAAGAGGAGGAAGAAGAGGAGGAGGAGAAAAAGAAGAGGTATGTGAGCCTGAGTCCACAGCAGAGGAGTCTGGCCAATAGCCATCTGATCTCACCTGTGCCCTTTAAGTCTGTCTCCTGCCCTGGGTCCAGCATCTTGCCCTGCAATGCTGCAGCCACTCTCATAAAGGACTGGCACAAATCTTTCTGAATGCAGAATCCTTGACAATGACTTTATCCACACACAAAACCGGGCACTGTGCTAGGCACACTGTAAGTTCCAACCTGGCCTAAGCTACACAGCAAGACCACCCCGCCCCGCCCCGCCCCCCCCCCCAACTAGAAAATATATAATTCTCCAGAGTCTGCCATAAACTGATTGAAACTGGAGTCATTCATTTTGTTTTGAGAAGTGCCAGGGTTGAGTCCCTGCTTCCCTTTTCACTGATTCCAGCTGCTGAGGCACATCAGAGCACAGGACCACACACCAGCAGCCCAGAGCACAGGGCCTGGCAGAGATTAAACCCCAGGCAGTGGGCGGGGGTGGGGGAGGCCCCCTTCCAGGGAACAGACTGCCCAGGGAAGGCTTGTACAGAAGGGAGAGAGCCATCCATGGGACCCTGACCCTCAGCTTCTCAGGTCCATCGCCGCAATCAGTTGGGGGAGGGGCTACAGACAAAGCCCCATGGGAAAGAGCCCCTCCCCAGCAGCCAGAGATGAAATGTTCCCCCTTTTCAATCTAAACAAATTCATTGACCACACAACAAACCTAATCCCGGAGGAAGTTCTGAGGGAGGGGAAACAGAAAGGAGGGGTACAGTCTAGGTTTTCACCCCAGGCCCACCTGCTAACTAGAAGACTGGGGCAAGCCTAACTTGCTGGCGACTGATTTTTTTTTCCCAGAGGCACTGAGACAAGGCAGCAATGCAGATAAGTTATGTGGCTGGCCACAGCCTTTGCTTTGTTTATCACTATTGGAAAGGAACAGGTTTGTCCTATGTCTGTCTCACTGCCATGTTACTGGGCACCAGAGATCCCATAGCTAGCTTGGGCCAAGTCACCATGAGTTTCCCAGAACTACTGAACTGAGAAGGGTGCACACAGGAGGGCAGGTTTGGCTGAAGATGAGGTGACACACCTTTCTTTGCCTGGCGACCTTCCCCCAGCCCCCAGAATCAGCCTGAATGCCCGGAGCTCTCCAGATACTTTCTTTCACCTCAAGCTTCTATTCAAATAGATGATAGACATGGTACCAGTACTGAGGTCTCTGTTCTCCTATAGGGGTTGGAACCCACTGTCTTCGTGCTGCAGACAGCGGGGCTGGCTTTACTGAGGCAGCAGCGAGGGACCTTCCTACCAAGCGTCCCACGAATGAATAAAACTGGGTTTGCCAAGGTAGAGGTCCATGAAGGAGGCCGGAGCTTCTGGTGTACCCCAGAGGAACGGAATGGGACTGGACCTGTACCACACAGACCATGTGGCAGGGAGGATTTCTGACTCCCGCCCCCCCCACACACACACACTATAACCCTCCCCCACTGCTTTCCCCACCCCTCCACCCCATCCATCTCCTCCTCCATCCCCAATGCTATAATGAAAAATTCATGTTCAAAGCTTCACATGAGATCTGATTTTCAACACTTTAATTGTATTAATAGAAGCAGGGAGTGGCGTGAACCCACAGCCCTCCCTCATACAGTGCCCCTCTCCCGCCCTATCTCTTCCTGCCCTCTCTCCCTGCTCTGCTCCCTTCCCTGGGCTCCCTTGCTAGATCTCTCTCCCGCCCTGCTGTTCCCTGTCTGCCCATTTCTCCCTACTGTTTCTTCCCTCCAGCTCTGGCTTAGCAGAGCCTCTTCCTTGCTCTGGACATAGTCTAGGCTCTAGGGAAAGTTTCTCTTTCTCCTTTAGTTGAAGGAAGAATGATCTGATTGTGCAAAACACTGGTGGATAGGGTATTTTTAGAGAAATTTCATTTTATTTACTTCCTGTTAAGGGGTATACAGAATAGCACCTCCAAAAGTCTTTAATAGATTCAGATTAAGTAGTGTTTGTGTACAGTAATCTGTGATCAGTAAGTTTTGGGTTTTGTTGAATTATTGTTTCTGACATCATTTCTTTCCTTTGTACAGTTTGGTTTTGGAGTACAGGCTGGCCTTGAACTTGAGGTCTTCCAGTAAAAGCCCTCACTCTTCAGATGACTGACACTTAACAGAGGCAAGATGGATGGATGGGCTTGTCAGACAGATACAGCCAACATACAGGGAGCTGGGGGAAACAATACCAACATTGTAAGCCTTTTTTGTGCACTATTGTAATTGCTCTGGGGCAGGAAGGTACTATGTTACTAGTATAAATAAACAAAAATCTCATTCTGCCAAAAATAAAGTCTCCGGGCACATTACATGAAGAATACGTGGGAGCTGCTAAATGATAGGAGGTAGAGATGTGGCTTGGCTGGTAGAGTGCTTTCCCAGCATGCACAAGGTCCTGGGTTCAAGCACTAAATTGGCCAGGTGCAGTGATGCTTTTAACCTCAGCACCTTAGAGGTGGAGGCAGGTCACCCTCACCTTAGCAAGTCTGAACCCAACCTGAGATCATGAAACCCTGGCTGAAAAAAAAAAAAAACCACAAAATTTTATTTGATTAACCATGGAGGCTTCAGTGTCCTCTTGGTAACACTTCAAGGCAAAATACTCACTTTAGAGGAAGACTCACCATTAATGATCCTCACTGCAGTAAATCTGTTCCAGGAAGACTGCAAGATCATTTTGCTGAGCTCAGGAGTACAGTGCCCCGACTTTAAACACAGATAACACACACACATGCACACATAGTCACACTCACACACATACACACCCATCATACATATATACTCACACATATACACACTTAATCACAATCACACATTCTCACGCTCACACACACTAACATTCTCACTCACACAGTCACACATACTCATTAACACTCAGGCATACACACACACACATACTCACAGTATACATATACACATGCACTTACTCATTCACATACAGATGCTCTCACACATACACACACACACACACACACATGCGCGTGCGCACGCACATGCACACACACTCATACACAGTCATCTTTTTGGTTGTTTTCTTTTTCATACCAGGCTGTTGTTTTTGCCTCCAGCCATGGGAAAATGAAAGGTCATGAGAGAAATTAGAAAAATACCAGCTCAACCACTGGTATGATTTGATATTATTTTGCAGTTTCAATATTTATTTTTTTAAAGCCACCTCCCCAAGAACCATGTCAGGCTTTCCAGTTTGTGAGGACAAGCATTAGGTATGCCTAAATAAGATACAACTGCACTGTGACTCACTGCGTCATGCCGAAAGCACAGGTGGGCCGAGGCAAGCCCTCCCGACCCTCGGACTCCCTATTCGCTCACACTGTGCACACTGGGCACTGTCTGATGTATGGACAGCATGAGGAGGTAAGGGCCACTGTGATTAATCACTAAGAAGCACTTTGTCTCTGTTGGTCGATTTCCGATTGACACAGAAGTCCTCCTTCTCTTGTTCCCACAACCCTGAGGACAACCTGGAGGCTGCCCTCTGGTGATCACTCCATGGGGGCCCTTTGTCAATAAAGTTCTTCGTTTCTCCAATATATTCCTAGATGGCATTTTTCTTGACAATTTACCCCACCTCCTGCTGAGACAAGGACAAAAGAACTGCCGTGCACTGTCTGCAAACTGTGAGAACATCTGGGCAAGGAGCAGTTGGTGCCACTGGACATGGTAGGCAGAGCTTTTGGGACCACTGTTTTTGCCCGCCACTGTTCTCTACTGTAGCTCCTCTACACAAATACTCTCCACACCCAGTAGGTCTCTCCCTCATCAAAGAATGTGTCCCTTCCCATGTTCTTTCCCATCAAGGACCAAGCCACCAATTACTATTGATGGAGAGGCAGTCACAAGACGTGGCAATGCCAGAATTTTGAAGTTGTTTAGATCCCTCAAAATCCCACTCTGTTTTCAATTCTCCAAAAGCAAAGAATAACTACCATGGTATCACGTGTCCTCACAAATGCAAATAAACATGTATGCATATCTATACTCATTGATGTTATTAAATACGGTAACCATGCAGACAAATAGCTGTAGTTGGGCAAGACAGACTGACAAGTTTCAGAGAAGTCGGAGGTCCACGCATTGCCTTCCCAGCCTCCAGCCCCTCTGCCTGAAGCCAACTCTTCTTGGTGGTGAAGAGACTGAAGGTGTGTCTGCTCACAGCAATGGAGCAGAACGGAGAACAAGACTCGGGCCTATGTACTTCTGACTCATCTCTTCTGCCTCTAAGAGGACAGTGTTTAGTCTGCCCTTGGAATCTGACTCCTTGTGGAGGTGACAATGACCTAAATGCCATTTGGGGACCCTTCTACACCAGCTGTTCACGCTGCAGGAAGTAAACTTGGTGAAGAATTTGTGGTCCTTCTGTATCTGCATAACTGTGTGACTGGTGACCAAGTGCACGTTTCAAGAGAGCAGAGCAACTCACAAAGTAGGGTCCGCACTCCCAAAGAGAGATGAGCTGGGAGGGCTGGTTCCAAATAGAAGCCTGCTCTCCCTTTTGCCATCTACCTCTTGTTATCAAAGGGCACACTCTTAATTTAGGGTGAATGGAAGGGCCTTGGCATGAAGATAAAATTAGAACAATAAAGATAATAGCAGTAGAACCTATTGTCTTGCTCATAGTGCTGAGGCTTGTTCAAAACACTTGTCCAACATGGTGTCCATTCACCCAGTAGTCCCGTGAAGTCAGTCCACACTGCTCCAGAAGAGCCTAGATTTAATCCCACATCCAGCTGCCTCCAAAGGCCATGGTCTTAACCACTCACTAGTGGCTCTAGAGACCCGGGTTAGAAACTGAGGCAAGGAGGGCCATTCTTCCAACACTTTATATGGAGTAACAGGACACAACCAATTCCAGCACAGGCATTCTCTTCTCGGCAAGGAGACAATGTCACCATCTCTCTGTCTGTTGGTTCTTTCAGTAAGTGCTCATTGAATCTCTGTGTATCAGGCACCATTCTAAGTGTGGTGGGCACAGCAAGGAACAGAAGAAAGAAGTTTCTGTTCTCATAAAGCTCAGGGGCTAATAAGGGACCAATAAGGGAAAGCCTTAGCTTTCTATTGCTGTGATGAAACACCATGGCCAAAAGCAACTTGGGGAGGAGAGTGATTATTGTATCTTACACTTCCACATCACAGTTCACCACAGAAGGACGTTAGAGCAGGAACTCAAAACCGGAATCCAGAGGCAGGAACTGATACAGAGACTGTGAGGAAGTGCTGCTTTTCCTGGCTCGATCCACTCATTTACTCAGTCAACTATACAGTGTCAGGACTCCCTGCCCAGGAATGGCACCACCAACAGTGGGCTGGGTCGATAATTAATCAAGAAAATGCCCCCACAGACATGCCCATGAGCTAATCTGATGGTGGCAATTCCCTCAGTTGAAGTTCTCTCCTCCCAGGTGGCTCTCGTGGGTGTCCAGTTACCAAAACAACAAACCAGAACAGTAGATAACAAAGCAACTCGGATACAATGTATCAGGAGTGCCAAGCACCACCAAGAAAAATAAACTAGGCCAAAAAAATAAATAAATAAATAACAATAGTCCACGGTGGGGAATGGAAGTGGCTATTCCAGGTGGATAGAGTTGTCAAGGAAACCTTCTCTGCTTGGTGACACTTGAACAGAGAGCTGAGAGAGTAAAGGAAAGAGCCAGGATGAATCTGGTAGAATGTTTCAAAGTGCGGGCAGTTGGCAGGACAGTAGTGTACCTATCTTGTCCTGAGGACATCAGAGGCTAAGATCGAGAAGACTGCACTCCACACTGGCCTCAGAGAGAACGCACAGACTGAGCTCTGGTTGTATCAGCGTCAATGAGCTTCCTTTTTTTTTAATTAGAATTTTTTTCATGCAGTATATGTTGATGATATCTACCTCTCCCCCCAACTCCTCCCAGATCCTCCCCAATCTCTCTACCCACCCAACTTTGTGTTCTTTCTCTCTCAAAGGAAAAAAAATGAAAAAAATCAAAACAAATAACAATAAAATGAAAAAAAATACCAAGACAAAATGAAACAAAAAAAACACAAAAATAAATAAATAAATAAATAAATAAATAAATAAATAAATAAATAAATAGGAGAAAATGGATTTTTCCCTTTCCCAAAGGGTATCAGTTGCAGATCGCTTCTTGATTAAGGGTAGAACCCGGTGCCCACTTCCCCCTCTCAATGCTAGGAGCCCATCTGGCCTGGGCCTATACAGATCCTGTGTGGCTCTGGGGTTCCTGTGTATATGTCCTGTGTGTCTGTAAGACGCTGTTTCCTTGGACTCACCATCTCCTCTGACTATTAGAGTCTGTCTGCCTCCTCTTTCACATAGAGCCTTAAGAAGGGAGGGCTTTGATGGAGACACTGATTTAGGACTGAGTACTTCAAAGTCTACCATTGTCTGTAACTTGTCCAGTTGAGGTTCTCTGTGTTAATTCCCATCTACTGCAAGAAGACAACGCTTCTCTCATAACGGTTGAGGCACCGAACTACGGGTATAGAGATATTACATCGCGTCTTAATCCTCACAATGGCTCTGGGAAGTCCACAATTCCCAAATTCTAGCTAGGCCCGGGGATCCAGGCAACCACCAACCTGAGTCCTACTTGATCCAAATAGTATACTTATTAATAAACTCATTACCCTCCTAACCTCCAGAAGAAATTAAACTCCAAGTGGTACCTACCAGAAATCCATCTCTCAAATTCTCCCATATTGGGATAAAACTTATCAGCCCAGTGGATTAACAGGTTCAGGAAGAGCCACCAAATGAGACGTGGGTCTGGGTGGGAGCTGCCAGAGGTTCTGTAGAAGGTGGTTCTGTCCATGCCCCACTCCCTCAACTGAGGAAAACTAAATGAGGGGGTTGGAAATCAGAGAGCAATGGAAGAGCATTAACATTGCAGCTGCAACCTGCCTCTCCCGGTAGGGGCTTCTGCCTCTGTGTCAACAAATATGCAACCAATTAATGTAATTGCAGAGTTATTTACGGTGCCCAGCAAAGGGCAGCTGTACCCTAAAAGACAAAGTCGGAAGCAGCGTCGGGGCAAGGGACAACTCTTAGGGTTTTGGTGTGCAGTTTTGCTAGTTGAGCTTTTCATAAGGTTCCCTCCCCCCACCCCCTCTTCCCGCAGATGTTTCAGTAACTTGTGATGTCCATGTGTCTGGTGGCCAGGGGTCCTCACGGTCAGTTTGCAGGTGTTCCTGCTGGGGGGGTGGGTAGTGAGGGGGAGGCTAAGGGGGGAAGCTAAAGGTCTTCTGACTTCAAACTGTGACCTGACATCCAAGACTTTTTCAAGGTTCCTTACTCTGACTGCGCCCCTGTCTTAATCCTCCTCCGTTGACCCCTTCCCATAATAAACACCACCAAACTCTCGCAGAGAGACGCTTTCCTCCCAGCCCCGAGATGCAATTGTTTAGAGCAGCAGCTGTGCTTCCATTCAGCACCTCCTACAAGACAGGTTTTAATTAGAGTTATTGACGGGTTTGAATTGGCACAATTAGGGCCATCATTAATGGGGTCTCCATGTGTTCTTTTGAACAGTTTGGCCCTATTTTTTTGTCCCAGGGAAGGAGGGGGTTGCAGCTAATGAAGTTGGAGAGTGTGAATTATCTCAGCAAAAGGAGGGCAAATGGAAACCACCCAGAGGAGGGAAGACTCTCAAAGGGAAGAAAGGGAAACAGCCACACATGTTGGACACACACACACATTCTCACACACTTATTTTTGTGACTTCCTTTTGTGAAATGGTCCTTTCAAAAGTCATAACCTCCAAACAATCATTACTGCCCAAGAGGGGCACCCAGAAGCCATGTACCAAACCAACAAGGATGCTACACAGGATAATGGTGGTGGAATAGGAGCCACATAGACACAGGCTTTTATGTATGTGGACGTAGTAGAAGAAAGGAGACTAGTGAAGACAAACTTCAATTATCAAAACTTCTTCTAGGGACAGTGGCAGTAACTCCAGGAGTCATGAGTGGAGGATAGTCACTGGAGGATAGTGACTTTGAGGCCTGTCTGGGTTACATAGTGAAACCTTGGGGTGGGGGAGCATTGTTTTGGGTTTTTTGTTTGTTTGTTTGTTTGTTTGTTGTTTGATTGTTTGTTTTTTAAAAGCCTTAGCCAGGCAGTGGTGGCACACCCCGTTAAGTTTACTCAGGAGGCAAAGGCAGGTGGATCTCTGTGAATTTTAGGCCAGCCTGCTCTACAGAGGGAGTTTCAGGACAGCCAGTGCTACAAAGAGAAACCCTGTCTCCAAACAAAAACAAACAAGAAAAAGCAGAACAGGTAAAAGTTCTAACCAAGGAGTCCGTAGCGTTGTCAAGTCAGCCTGTGACGGCTCTGTGTAGCCTGAGTCATTGACCCTGCTCTAGGATACATCAATGCAGCTGTCCTCAGCCCGTGCGTAGCAACTCCCTTAGCAAACCTCTACCTCCAAAAATATTTACAATTGATAAGTAGCAATTAAAATAGTTTTATGGGGCTGGAGGGATAGCTCAGCGCTGCTCTTCTAGAAGTCCTGAGTTCAATTCCCAGTAATACACAGTGGCTCCTAACCATCTGTAATGGGACCCAATGTCCTCTTCTGACATGAAGATAGAGCACTCATACATTAAATAAATAAATAAACAAACAAACAAACAAATAAATCTTTTTTTAAAAATGTATGTTTGGGGGTCACCACAACACGAGGTGCTGTATGAAAGGCCGCAGCATTTTGAAGGTTAAGAACCTCTTCATGAAAGCATTATTAGCAATGTTGTCATAAAATCATGCCGAGTTCATAAGACTGAGTTAGGAATTGGGTTGGTGGGTTTTGTTATTATTTACAAAAATGAAGAGTGTTGATTAAGAGGCTAAATGTAGTGATACCCTTAATCCCAGCATTTAGGAGGCAGAGGCAGGAGGATCACTGTGAATTCAAGACCAACCTGTTCTACACAGCCAGCTCTGGGCTCTAGGACAGCCAGGGCTACATAAAGAGACATTCTCTCCAAAAGAAAAAAGAAAAAAAAAAGAGGAGGAGGAAGGGGAAGAGGAGGAGAAAGAGGAGGAGGAGGAAAAATAGGAAGAAAGAAAGATCAATATCAGAGGATCGTTTTAAGTAGAACAGAAAACATCTCCACACATCTGAATAAGTGCTGTGCACTTCTTGGCATGAGTACTTTTATCTGTTCTATGACACACACACACACACACACACACACACACACACACACACCCCAGGAAACTCCTAACCTTTTGTGGTAGTTGGAATGTAATTGACCCCCACAGGCCCATAGGGAGTGATACTAGTAGGAGGTGTGGTCCTGTTGGAGGAAGTGTGTCACTGCGGAAGAGGGCTTTGACGTCTTGTATTATGCTCAAGCCACGCCCAGTTCAACAGTCTCTTTTTGTTGCTTATGAATCAAGATATAGAACTCTCAGCTCCTTCTCCAACACCGTGTCTGCCTGCAGCTGCCATGCTTCCTGCCATGATGATAATGGACTGAACCTCTAAAACCATAAGCTTGCCCCAATTAAATGGCTTCCTTTATAAGAGTTGCCGTTGTTGTGGTGTCTCTTCAAAGCAATGAAGCCCTAACTAAGACACGCTTCACCCTCCGAACTGCTGAGACACCTTTCCTAACCCATTTTCCCTTCCTTCCAGGTGTTGTTCTTTTTGAGCCCCTCCAACCCTAAGGGTTAACTCCTTTGAGCACCCCACCCAGACATAAACGCAAAGGGTACAGCCGAGAAGTTTTGAGGACACACCTACAGCCTGGGGATCCCTAACACCTGTTCGTGTGGAAATGAACTCCCCCGGGTGTCTTCAGTGATGACCTTTCTATCAGATCCACAGAGTGGGACTAGGAACGTGAACGAACACATGGGAGCCCAACCTCGTAGGAAAAAATGGAGACCTGAAACAGGTCTCCGGTCTCTGTGGCTCTGGAGCCTGGGACTGGCTTTTGAGTGGCTCGGGTAAGCTTTGGGGCCTGGGAAACAGAAATGATCAGTAGGTTACAGCCACTGAACACCATAGTAGGTTGGGGAATAGAGGTGACTATTTTAGAATCACTCACAAGTTGCAGTCAGAAGTGAAAATCAGGTTATACGGTCTTCCTAGTAATAGTGGACCAGCAACAGGACAGGCTGCCCCACATGAGGTCCCCTCCTTACTTATTTCAGTGCCAGGTTAAGGCTCTATTTTTGCCCTGGCAGTGTCCACTTCCCTCATGCCACCCTTCACCAGGACTTTCTCTGATGTTTTAGGCTCTTCCAGTGCCCAGCGCTGGCTTGAGACAGTCTTAGTAAAGAGAAACGAAGGGGACAGTTGGAGGGACTGTGGCCACTCTTAGCCCATTGGGGCCTGTGAGGATGTGGGCAGACAGACACCCAAGTCAAGTTTCCTTGCACTCTGGGCTCCTTCAGATTCGGTATGAAATTTGGCCTTGTCTAATTCCAATCACCCTTTCCGCCACATGCTCTGCAAACCACAGGACTGATGTTTAAGAATCCAAGAGGAATTCTATTGTTTCGAAAAAGATTAAATTAATGAGCCCAGAGAAGGCTCGCTTGCCAGCACACGCAGCAGGTTAGGAGTGCTTTAAATGGTGGCTCTCCCATTTAAACAAGGGCAGCTCCCCCAAGGGAGGGTGGCTTTTGACTAAATCTGAACTCATGGGGGGATGGGGTCACACCTGAAGGGCAGAGGCCAAGGATGCTGTCAAACATCCAGACACACACAAGACAGCCCTCACAAGAAAGACCCCAGCTAAAATGTCAACAGTGCCAAACACCCAGCTTTAAAGTCATACACACCTGGGTTCAAACTCCAGGTGTACAATTTCAGCAAGCCTGCAGCCTTTCCAGCCTGGATTTGCACATCTGTAAAGATGGGTAAACATTGCATTTGGAGTTAAAGCAGTCCTCTAGTCTGTGCTGGGGTTGGCGAAAACATTCTGATTTTTAAAATGAATAAAAAGAGGTAGGCGGATCGCTAGGAGTTCAAGACCAGCTTGGTCTACCTAGAGAGTTTTAGGACACCCAGGACTACATAGAGAGACCCTGTCTTAATAATTAAATAAATAAATAAGTCTACTTAAAAGGTGTGACAGTTGGGTCATCACACATGAAGTGGCCCAGCCTGGAAACTGTATTTGATACCTAGAGCTGTCACTTGCTTCTTTCCCGGGTGTTTGGAGCTGAAACCCTTAGGAGAACCTTCAGGCCTCTTTGTCTTCCGTAGGGCATCTGAACCTCCTACAGGGCCAGCTGCACCGCGGTTGGGTTGCGTCTAAAGACCCACGATCCGAGTGGAGGACGGCCTCATTTCCGGTGACAGTGGACTTGAGCAGCCTGCCTCTCCTTTGGAACCGCGCAGCGGGTCCAATGCCAATTAGCTGAGCCTGAAAAATGAGTGTGCTCTCCGCTCTCCAGGGGGACGCAGGGTGCCCCCAGCCCGGCCTGGGGTTGCTGCCCCGTTCCCCCTATTGTGCCTTCAACAAGAGCGTTTTATTGAAAAGAGCTGAGTGCATCTAATGCAGTTATCCGTGTCCGCCCCATCGAGCCATGGGCTGGGAGCGAGGCGCGCAGCTGCCGCCGCCTCACACGCTCGCAACAAAGGAGGGCGCCGTGGAGAATTTGCTCCCCTTTGAACGGCTCATCTGGTTTCCATTTCTGAAAGGTTCCCCAATCTTTGCTTCCACCCAGCCCCCACTCCAGTGCTGCTCCCCCACACCTCGCTTCGCTCCAGCTGTGCCCCTGGGGGAGGGTGCCACAAGTTCCTGCGCCATCACTCCCTCGTGCCTGTGGGAGACGTATGCACCCCCTTGCATAGGCTAGGACCAGCTGGGCAAACACACCTGGCTTACTATTGGCCTGAGCCACCTTGCTCATGAGGATCTGAAACTCAGTTTCCCCATCTTTAAAATGCCTTGTTTTGCAAGCCACATCGATGATTTTCAACCCCAAAATGGAGAGGGGCAGTTTCGTGAAACATTTGGCAAGTGCATAACAAAATAATTAAAGCAATTTAAATAGCCTTTAATGTCACAGCCCAAAACAAACCATCAGCTCTACCAAGTATTTTCCCTTAGTTGTCTTCTTTGAGCATAAGAAGTCATGAATAAAATTATCATTGTATAATTAGAGTCATATTGTGTATCTGGTTGTATCTCCTGCCTTTATTTACATCAGGGAGTTTTTGTACGTTCATAGTCTTTGAAAATGTGATATTTTAAAACAGCTGCAAAATACACCATCATGAGCTTTCCCACAACTGATTTAATGTGCTCCCCCCTTTTTTGTTTTTTAAGATTGTTTGCCCCATTTGCTTAGGCGGTGGTAATTGTTTTTTCCCCAACACCACAATTTAGAGGGCTATTTTAAAAAAATCAAATCCTCAAGTGTTTTCCCAAATTGACATCTGGGTCTAAATCTGTCACACACACACACTCCCACACACACACTCCCACACACACCCTCCCACTCCTGCTACAAATCAAAGACATGAGGCAGGCATTTGCATGACTTCCTAAGACTGTGACTGAGGGGAAAGGTCATCCTGGCCTCCTCCCCTGTCTGATACCCCCCAGGCACCTGCAAGATGGAAATTCACATTTGAATCATGGCCCCTGTAAAATTATAGCCTTGGGCAAACTATATAAATCTGAGTCCTCAGGTGCATGGCAGAGTCCATCACACCACGCTCAAAGGGCTATGGAGAACATGGAGAAACTATACACAGGGTGCATAGTGCACACGGTGCCGAGCATGTGGCAGGGTACAAAAGCCTTGCTGCCCCACGTACTGATGCTGTGGCCCTGGTGAACTTTCCGAGGCCCTGTGTGCCTCAGTTCCTCCACTTATAACACAGAGGGTTTACGAGGATAAATTAAGTAATAACAAACCTCCTGATACTTGCCAAGTCCCCAGTAGAAGCAACTGTCCTTTTTGTGAGTCTGCCTGACCACCTTTAGAGAACGATGAACCTCTTTCATCTCTCAGGACCAGCCCCTTCCAATCCCCTTATCCATACATAGTCTTCCTACCTTGCTCATGAGGCAGAGCCCTGGGAAGATGCTGGGTGCCCAGAAACATCCTCCCAGATCTCCACCTGCAGCATGGCCTTTGCTTCTGGTCTCTGCATTCTCTCTGACTTAGAGAAGGGGAACAGTGCAGACGTTAACTCATTATAGTCACCAGACAACAGTAAACACTTAGCCAGCAGATCACATCCCAATGATGTAGTCATCTCTTTTTAAAAATTGGTTATCATGGTATGCATTCATGATGTGTAGGGGGCACACATGCATGGCTGACTTGGTTCTGGAGGTCAGAGGGCAATGTTATGTGGTCACTTTTCTCCTTTCATCTATCCATGCACTCCAGGGATCGAACTCAGGTCACCAGGCTCAAGCAGCAAGTGCCTTGACCTGCTGAGCCATCTTGTCAGCCCATAATGTCACCTCTTTTATAGCTCAGGGGCTAAGTGACTTGCCAAGATCACTGGCTTAAATTTGAGCTGCACATGGCCCCAAGCTTCCTGAAATGGTTGTAGAGCCCAGTAAAATGATCACTACAGCCTGAGAGAGAATCTGCACCTTCCAGTACCTGCCCGACTTTAGAAAAAGGTGAGTGACATGTAGTTTTTCACAAGTAGCACAACCAAAAACCATCTCTCCTCTTAAGATAGGTTAAGAATCTTCTTGCCCAGCAGTGATGGTGCATGCCTTTGATCCCAGTGCTCGGGAGACAGAGACAGGCAGATCTCTGAGTTCCAGGCCAGCCTGGTCTACAGAGCAAGTTCTAGGACAAAGAAACCTTCTGTTGGGGAAAAGAAAATGGAAGAGAAGAGAAGAGAAGAGAAGAGAAGAGAAGAGAAGAGAAGAGAAGGAGAAGGAGAAGGAGAAGGAGAAGGAGAAGGAGAAGGAGAAGGAGAAGGAGAAGGAGAAGGAGAAGGAGAAGGAGAAGGAGAAGGAGAAGGAGAAGGAGAAGGAGAAGAGAAGAGAAGAGAAGAGAAGGAAGAAAAAAAGGAGGAGGAGGAGAAAGAAGAAGAAGAAGAAGAAGAAGAAGAAGAAGAAGAAGAAGAAGAAGAAGAAGAAGAAGAAGAAGAAGAAGAGAAAAGAATCATCTAGTTATAAGTGATAGGACTCTTAGCATAAACTGACAAGAAGAAATTAATTGCTCACATCAGCTGAAAACTCCAGGTGACCATGTTGGTGGAAATACATCACAGACACACTCTCATGGTGGGAACACACCACTGGCACTGTCATGGTGGAAATATGCCACAGGGCACTGTCAAGACCTCCCAATGCCCACAGGTGTCACAGTTTGAGCAACAGAGCAATGTGATATTATGTAGTAACTCAAAGAGTGTGTCTGGGATGTGGCTTTGGTATCGTGCTTGCCTAACATGCACGAAGCCCTGGGCTCTATCTCCAACATCCCGTAAACTGAACGTGGTGCCACCTGTAATCCCGGGAGATGGAGGTAGGAGGACCAGGAGCTTTCGGTCCTCCTTAGCCACACAGGGACTTTGAGGACAGCCTGGGATACATGAGACCCTATCTCAAAAATAAGACATAGGTAGGGGCTAGAGGTTCAGCAGTTAAGAGTGTTGGCTGCTCCTCCAGAGGACCAAGGTTTGATTCCCAGCACCCACATGGTGGTTTACAACCATCTGTAACTCCTGATTCTGAGGATCTGACTCCCTCTTCTGGCCTCTACAGGTATCAAGCACACATATGATGCACAGATATACATGACAGCAAAATACCACAAATACAGAGAAAAAGGAAAAAGAAGCCTAGGAATCTTCACTTACAACTGATGAAATAATATTGCAGAGGAGAAAACTCTCCCACTCAGAAGCCACATAATTAGGGAACTACTGTACCCTCAAGAGGCAGGAACATAACACCCGTTGGTTAAAAACAGGACATTGTGGTTAGGATGGGACGGACACAGTGGCTCCCTTCCAAAGCACAGTATGAAACAGGCTACAGGCAAAGCAACATCACACTGGACAAACCAGACAGATCCTAACAGATCTAACGTGTGGCCAAGGCCAACATCACAAGCAACAGGCCGTGCTGATGTGATGTGGTCAGGGGACACCTTATTTCTCTTGTTATCTTCCCATGATATTCAGCTTCAGTCCTATTGTGAGGGGGAAGCAGGCAAACCCCAACTAAACCCTACAACATTTCTGGCCATTGTTAGGGGACTCACATGGAGACCAAGCTGCACAGCTGCTCCATATGTATAGGGGCCTAGGTCCAGGCCACACATGCTCTTTGGTTGGTGGTTTAAACTCTGTGAGCCCCCATGAGCCTAGGCTAGTTGACTCTGTAGGTCTTTTTTGTGTTGTCCTTGAACCCTCTGGCTCCCTCAATCCTTCCATTGACTCTTTCACAAGACTCCTCAAGCTCCACCTAATGTTTGCCTATGGGCCTCTGCATCTGTTTCCATCAGCTGCTAGACGAAGCCTCTCAGAAGGCACTTAGGCTAGGCTCCTGTCTGCAAGCATAGCAGAGTATCATTAATACTGTCAGGGGTTGGCTCTCTCCCATGGGATGAGTCTCAAGTTGGATCAGTCATTGGTTGGTCATTCCCTCAATCTCAGCTCTATCTTTATTCATGTACATATTGTAGGCAGGACAAATTTTGGGTCAAAGGCTTTGTGGGTGGGTTGGTGTCCCCCTCCCTCCACTGGAAATCCCGCCTGGCCACAGGAGCGAACACTACTTCATTAATTGTGACAATGAACCACAACCAACACAATGTATTGATAACAGGAGAAGCTAGGTGTGAAGCTACATAGAAAATATAATCTTTTTGCTCTGTACATTTAAACTATTCTAAAATCTAAAAACTACAAAAAGAAAGAAAGACAGAAAGATGGAAAGGAAAGGGAAGGAAAGGGAAGGAAAGGGAAGGGAAGGGAAGGGAAGGGAAGGGAAGGGAAGGGAAGGGAAGGGAAGGGAAGGGAAGGGAAGGGAAGGGAAGGGAAGGGAAGGGAAGGGAAGGAAAGGAAAGGAAAGGAAAGGAAAGGAAAGGAAAGGAAAGGAAAGGAAAGGAAAGGAAAGGAAAGGAAAACTAAGAGGCCATATTGCTCTTGCAGAGGATTCAATTTCAGCTCCCAGCGCCCACATCAGGCTCTTCACAACTGCCTGGAAATCCAGCACCTTGGAGGTCAAAGGTCTCTGGCCTCCAGGGGTACCTGCACTCACATGCACGGGAGCAAATGTGCACACATGTGAGCAAATACACACACACACACACACACACACAATTTAAAATGAATAAATACATCTCTTTCTTTATTTTTAAAAGAAGAGAAAAAAAGCTGGGTGTTTTCAGTTAACTCAGAACTCAAGTAATGTTTTCATCTTTCTGACTCTTCCTTTACCCAAGGCTTATTATGACAGAGTATGGTAGCCACATATACCACAGGTACCACCACAAGATCCTCTCTGGTTAGAGATCTGTTGATCAAAGCAGTCATTTCCCCAGAGTCCTTGTGCCTTGCTGAGCACATTTTCAGTCACTGGGCCTCAAGGAATTAAAAGTCCCACCTGGCCTGCATCTGTTTGTTGCAGCTGTGAGATAGAGGCTGATTACGACAGGAACAGGGAGATGTACACAAAACTTGAGGGCTGTTACCTAAAGCTAATACAATGGTCAAAATAACAGATGTCGGATGCCAACTTCAATATTTTGGATTTTTTTGTCTTCTTTATTTTGAGATAAGAGTCACACTGCGTAGCCCTGGCTGGCCTAGAATTCATTATGTAGACCAGGCTGGCTTTAAACTCACAGTGATCTACCTGCCACCACACCTGGCTTGTCACCTAAGTTTCTAACTTTGCATGGATCCTACAGAAGGGGGAAAAAAGAAGTAATCTTCCTGTAAAAGAATAAAATAAAAAGGACCTAGGGAAAGGACTGAATAGGCTAAGCTGAAGAAACACAGATTTATAAGCCATTTAAATGGCGCCTGTGTCTTGGTCAGGAGTTGAGTTTCGTCCCCTTCTGAGCTAGTGTTCAGTGAGCTTGGCCTCACCAGGCAGGAGACCACAGCTGGGACACTCCCCACCACATAGGCTGAAAGCAGACATGGTGACCTGACATGAATTCCATGGCATGCCATGGGCATGCTCTTCCAGGGCATCTCCTGAGTCTGCCAGTAGCCTCTGCACTTTACGGTTCCAACCTTGGGTTCTCGGTCATCGTCAGAAAGGTGTCCATAAGCCAACTCATTATTATCTTCTGTGTGTCTGATTCTCAATCTGTATTCTCTGCTGGGAGTGCAGAGGTGGCTCTCACCATCCAGCCCTCAGAGTTTCCATAGCACCCAACCGTGAGGTCCAAAACCTCTTCCTTACAAGCCACCGCCAGTCACAGGGCAAAACTCCTCCCTCTCCTTGCCTGACTCTCCGAAACTCCTTCAAGCCTTCCTCCATTCTCTGAGCCATGGCCCAGTGACTGATGTCACCCCTCTGAATGTCAATTCCATTAGCAATCAGCCCCATCCTCTACTGCCCTCAACTCCTGCATTTCCTTGGGGCTCAGTTCGCTATAGGTTTGTGAGACGGGACACATTGCCTTTGTCCCCAGAGAGTAACAACAGGACTGAGATGTCAAGAGAAACTAAGAAGCCAACCTAGAGCTTTATGTAAGTGTAGGCTGTGATCCCCGGCACCCACATGACGGCTCATAACCATCCAGTGCCCTCTTCTGGCCTCCCTGGGCACCAGGCATGCAGGTACTACACAGATATGCATGTAAGCAAGATGCCCATACACGAAATAATAAAAAGTAATAATTGTTTAAAAGAAGACAGTAAACAGCATCCACAATCCCTAGGATCTGCAGGAAAAAGCTTTTTACATTCATTATTTTCTATTTCAGTTGAGTAGTACTCTGTGTGAAACCTACACCAAATACGGGGTTCACTTCACTTCCACACATTCTGAGCCTCAGTTTTGATTTATTCATTTCTACGTAGAGAGGGCTTTGAAAAGGAGCTCTGAGCTGCTTATCCTGAAAGATGCTCAAATATCTAGGTTTCTCCAGACTTGTCTCTCGACAACCCTCCAACTCCGCAGCATTGATCTCTCTCCCACATTAAGTTGCAGGGCGCAGGGCTTTCTGCCTTCCTCCAGCATATCCGTGGTCCCTTGAGGAAGAACAGTGGGAAGTCCCTTCAGTTCCCACAATCCGTTGGTTTTTCTTTGCCCACGTGGATAGCATACCCGGCTAGGTCTCCATGCTCTACCTGATAGCTTCATTTGCCTTTAAGTCTACATAGCCTTGACTTTTAGCAACCCCGTGACTTGACACGGGTAAGTCAGACACAGCAGACAACACACACATGCATATAAAATGCCTGGGGGTACAAGGGGGCAAGCAGGTGTGGAGCCGTGGGTGTGGGGGAAAGAGGGAAGTGGAAGAAAACCGTGTCACACCAGAGTTCCGGTGCTCTGGGCAGGCAGACACAGAAGGACTGTCGCACACTTTCCAAGCAGCCCTGGGTGGGTGTCTGGCTGTGTGAAGTCACTGACCCCAGCATGGCGGGCGGGTAGTGGACAAGGGGCAGTCCTAGGCACGGTGGGGCTTGATGAGCAAAGACAGTCTATGGTTTTAGAACTTTATTGTAGAAAGGCAGGGGGGAAAGAGAGAAGGTAGAGAGAGGCCGGCCATAGCCACGTGGAGGAGGGGAGGGAGAGAGAGAGAGAGAGAGAGAGAGAGAGAGAGAGAGAGAGGAGGGCTAGAGAGTAAGAAAGGTGAGAGCTTAAAGAGAGGGAGGAGGGGCCAAGCAGTCCCTTTTATAGTGGGCTGGGCTGTCTAACTGTTGCCAGGTAACTGTGGGGAGGAGCATACCTAGCTATAGTCAGGTAACTGTGGGGGTGGAGTCTAGCCAGAATGCCAGCAGCTTGGAACATTGTGTGACTTATAGTCACAGAATTATGGAGTTGGGGGCTCTGTGGTGTCAGGCACCTGTGTCTGGGAACGTGACTTGCTTTTCCATCCCTTGTAGAGTTCTCTCTACTGGGTCGCCAGAGTAAGCCCCATTCAACCAAACTAGGCTGCCTACCACAGCCCCACAAGCAGGCATGGACCGTGTCCCACAGTCCACCTCCTGGGCCCTCTGGCTCTTCCCCACTGTTTCCAGGAGCCCTCTGCACACCAAGGTCCAACACCTCAATAGCTCCCCGACTGCGCCTCTGTTTCGGTCTGGACCACAGTGGAGTTGAAGCGCACTGGCTCATGTGAAAACAGCCCAGGCTGGCCCCAGCCGCTCACACCTGCACACTCCATTCTTCCCCGTTTACACATTGTCATTCACAATTAATGCTCTCTAAGGAACTGCAGAACTGATTGTCCTGCCACCACACGGGGACCCCCTCGGAGACCTTGTGTCTGCTAAATTGAGCGTGGGGCCCTGTGATTAAATTAAAGTTTGTGGCTCTGCCCCCTTTGCTCACGCTCCATCCCTCTCCGCCCTGATTCTGCCTCCTCCTCTCCCTCTCTTTCCACTTCATGTTTCATTACTGGGCACCTCTGCAGCTTGGTAGTAGGAGGTGGACAAGGGGCAAATGGCCTGGTCCATGGGCCGGTAGGAAGAGAAGACATTCTTTTAAATTGAAAGTGAAAGAAACCGAGGGACTCCATGGTGAGAAGACTGTGCACAAGGGGACAGAGCTGAAACTCTGGCTTAGACAGTGGAAGTGGCACAGGGCCTTGGCTAGTTATGGAGGTATCAATCTCTAAAATCAGCGTGGGACACTGCTTAGGAGTTAAGATGACCATACCAGATACGCCTGAGCTTGATTCCGGCTCTGCCCCTTTCTTACCTCAGGGGTCTTAATGTGTGTTTAACCTTTCTGGGTCTCAGTTTCTCTGAGCCAGGCAGATGACTCGGAACAGGAAGCAAAAGGCCAGGCATCTTCAGGGGACAAGAAGCAGGGGTTGGTCCTTGTAGAGTTCTACGTGGACTTGATAATCTAGTAGCCATGAGTCCATGGGAACTAAGCGTCTGGAGTATATTCAAAACCCAGATGCCCTGGTTCTGAGGCCATCTTAGGTGTGTGCTTTTTAACAGGTTTCTCAGATGGGTCCAATGTACCAGCCTGGAGAACATAGGCCAGGTTTAGATGCCACTCTGAGACTTTCCCAGGAGATCTTGACAGTTGTAGTCTAGAAGGAAAACTGTGGAACTTTGGATTAAAGAAGTGTGAGGGTCCGGAAAACAACAAAATAAAGAGGAGTCAAATACAACCCTTCCAATGTCGGGGACCCGGGTAGACCCAAAGGAAACAGGGAGGGCAGGAAAAGAGGTGGATTTGCATGGTCAGGGTGGTGTCACCAACTGCATATGCAAGAAAGAAACTGGAGAGAGTAGCTGACATGTTCTGTCAGTCTGGGCACCAAAGGTGGCAGCCTTAGAGTTGGGACTAGCAAAGCAGGGAAGGGCAGGGTCTGTTGCAGAGCAGGGATGACAGAAGAAAAGCCTCATCTCTGGCCTGCTAGCTTGAGGCTCCGGGAGGCTTCCAGGAATTGGCTGAATTTAAGCTGTGGAACTCAGCGGGAAGACTGAACATAGCTCTACCAGGGAATCAGGAACAGAGAGGTCCGAGAAACCTGCCTCTGCTCACCGGAAACAGTGTTGAAGGGGGATGCAGAATTAGACCATTGATGGAACAAATTCTAGAGGCACTAAGAGGAACCATCCTCCTGATGATTTGACCTAATGGGAGATTGGCCCGTAGGTGGGGGAGCAAGAAAAAAAGCAGAGGGAGAGGAGAGGGCACTGAGAGTGGGTAAGTAGGTAGGATAGGCGATGCCACTGGGAATTCCAAGGAAGGAAGTTAGAAACTGAGTCCCTGTTGCTCTCCATTTTCTTGGGGAAGTGGGAAGCCATGGCCCTTGCCAAGGATATAGGAAGTGGGGCTGAGCATAAGGCCACAGCGGGGGACAGCCATCACAGAGAACGGGAGCTTGCAAAGACGCACCGAGAGCTTCACCAGCTCTCTGAACAAGAACCAAGTCAAGATGAGCCAAGATTATGACACCCGTTGTTCAAAGAGTGGAAAGACCAGAATACACAGGGAATTCTTGGCTATAAAGTCCAGGCAGGAAGTGAAGCAGAAAAGAAGTGGCACCCAGGGAGAATGGAGAGGTCAGAACGTAAGGAAGAGCTATTCATATGCACAGATCAAAGGAACCCAAGAGCCAACTGAAAGAGCTCCCAACATCCCAACCTGGAACATTGTGAGTGACAAAATAAAGAGGAATTGTATTAACTGAAAATGTAAATAGTCAGGATTCTACACAGGTATGAATAAATGACAAAAATAAAGAATACAAATGAGAAAGGAAACAGAAATTCTCCCATGCAGGAGAATGCAAAATAGATGTCCTATCCTCAAAAGAGAAGAATATATGCCAGCACTGGTGGTACAAGCATATACTCCCAGTTACACGAGGGTCACAAGTTTAAGGCCTGCCTAGCGTGAAAGAGAACATTCAAGGCCAAACTGAGCAACTTTTGACTCTCTATCTCAAAAATTAAAAGTAGAAAAAAGCCAGCACTATAACTCAGTGATAGAGTGGCTGAGTATTTCCCTAGGGTGTACAAAGCCCTGGTTCAATCTCCGGTGTTCACACACACACACACACACACACACACACACACACACGGAGTGGGGGTTGGGTAGTTGGTGTCCTACTTTGCTTTCTATTGTTGTGATAAACATGATGATCAAAAGCAAGCCGCAGAGGAAAGAGTTTATTTCAGTTTACAGTTACATCACACAGTCAGTCGTGGAGGGAAGTCAGGGCAGAAATTAAAATATAGCCCGTAAGGAATGCTACTACCTACTGGCTTGCTCCTACTGGATCATGATCAGCTGGCTTTCCTGTATACACAAGGACCACCTGCCTAGGGATGATGTCACTACAGTGGGCTGGGCCCTCCAAGATTAATCATCAGCCAAGCCAGTTCCTCACAGACATGACTGTGAGCCAATAGGATCAAGGCAATTCTTTGCCTGCAGCTCCCACTTCTCAGATGGCTCTAGGTTATGGCAAGTTGATGACAAAAAAAAAAAAAAAAAAAAAAAAAAAAAAAAAAAAAAAGCCCTAACCAGTGCAACTGGACTTGGACTATCTGAGCAGAAAGACTATAATACTCATAAAAGAAAGAAAATAAGACCTGTTAACGGCAGTGATTTATACCAAAACACACAAGAACGTGTGAGCTATAGATTTTATGCCCCCAGCTAAATTTTACTTCAAGTTGAAAGGCCACAGAGAAACCTTTAATAACACTCAAGAATTCAGAAATGTTTGCTACGATTCCCTTCCTACAGAATATACTAGAAGGCTAGTTTCAGAAAATAAATATAACTGGGAAGATAGCTACATAAATACTGGTAGCAAACATTAAGCAAAATTCAACTATAAACTTTAGAACAAATGATGGCACTGGAGAGATGGCTCAGCGGTTAAGAGCACTGACTACTCTTCTGAAGGTCCTGAGTTCAGTTCCCAGCACTCCCACCGCAGCTCACAACCATCTGTAACTCCAGTTGCAGGTGATCTGACACTCTCTTCTGGCCTCTGAGGGCACTGCAGGCATGTGGTACATATGCAAGCAGGCAAACACTCTTACAAATAAAATAAAAATGAATTTGTTCTCTTTAAAAAAAAAAGACCAAATAATGGTTATAAATAATAGAGAAGGCTGAAGAGATGGCTCTGGGGTTAAGAACACTGGCTGCTCTTGCAGAGGTTATGAGTCCTAGCTCTGTCGACACAAGATGAAGCAATAATCACTCATTCAACAGCAGTGAACTGAGATCTCCAGAATAAGATCTCTAAATACCATTCCCATTAGAAGTAATTCTGAGGCAGGAAATTTTTTAAAAATCTGAAATATTTAGTGGTACTAGATAATAAGGAAACTTTCAAAAACTACTAAGACTGTCCCCAAAAGACTCAGGTGTCAAAACCCACTCACAAGAAACAGACCTTATGCTCCTTCCAATATGCTTGGTATACGGTAGTCAGTCCTGAGAAAGAAGTGTGTGTGTGTGCGCGCGCGCGCGCGTGTAAAGTGGGGGATGAGAGAAAGAGAGAGATGTGTGAGAGAGAGAGAGAGAGAGAGAGAGAGATATCAAAAATAGGCCTAACTATAAGCAGCATAGAAGACAGAGAGGCTTGTCAAGCAATGCAATGAAATCAGCAAAAAGTTGGAGCAGAAATAACCTACTCAAGAACAGAGAGAGAAACAGAGAGACATAAAGTCATGGAACCTATAGCTGAAAGGCTGCTAAAAGCCATGTTGACCAATCACAGGCTATAGCTCTTTCTGAACCTTGATCCAAATAAACCCGGAAAATACTCTAAGATAGTTAACAAGGTGCATGCGCTCAGCACTGATGACAACTGGGAATTATCAATTTACTTGGGTGTAAAATTAGTGTTGGGCACTTTGTTTGCAGGACATATGAGAAACCAACCTGAAAACTTCCTCCCTCTGGAGAGTAAGGTTCCATGAAGGTCGCCAGGAGGGACCTTAGCACTGAAATACCAATTGGCAGACAAGTGTGCCCTCTGGTGCAATAATGGTATAGAGGTTATGGGAGACAAGTGTGCCCTCTGGTGCAATGATGGTATAGAGGTTATGGGAGAGAATGACAAACCACCTTCTTTCTGGATCTGCGGCCTCCTCCACAGAAAGGAAGTCGTGTGTGGTAAATCTGGTTGGGTGCCCACAGGTCAGGACTGCACAGGCAGCAGGGAGAGGTGCTGTTCTTTTGCCTTGTAAATATTTAGGATTGGGCTGAGAGGTGATTCGGAGATTGAAAACACTGGCTACTCTTCTCGAGGATATGGGTTTGATTTCCAGCACCCACATGGTGTCTCAGAAGCCTATGCAATCCTAGTCCCAGGGGATCCACCACCATCTTCTTGCTTCCCCCAGCACAAGGCATGCATATGGGGCACAGACATACATGCAGGCAAAACATTCATACACATAGAAGTAAATTAAAATGTAGTGTGGCGGGGGGGGGGGGGGGTATAGCCTTAGATTAGTGAGAGTCTCAGTATTGGTCAGATAAGCCTCTTCGGCAGTAAGGGGTCGATCCTATAAAGACTCACACCTAGTCAAAGTACTGAGAATGGGTAGATATAAGTGCCCAACCCTATGTGGGGCAGCTAACGCAATACACCCATTGCTCAGGGAAAAAAGGGCAGGAAGAATGCAGAGGCCAAAGGATGGGGAGAAGTGCTGTGACACTCAGTCCTGGATATGGCATGGCTACTGCACTCAGACCCTCACGGAAGCTGCATTTACCTGTGCAAGACCAAGCAGCAAGACCAGCCAGCATGCCAGAAAGCTACAGAACTGTTTACTAAGAATAATTAAAAAAAAAACTTTATAACAGTAGAAGACAGAAAAGTGTGAAGAGCACATGTTGGGAGGAGGGTGTCCAGGGGGAGTGGGAAGGGTGAGTTGGGTGAATATAACCAATGTGTACATGTTATGAAACTGTCACAAATTAATACATACATACATACACACACATAGATAGATACATATATACATACATACACAGATAGATAGATAGATACATACATACATACATACATATATACATATATATATACATACATACACAGATAGATACATACATATGTAGATACATACATATATACATACACAGATACATACATACATACACACAGATAGATACATACATACATACATATGTACATACATACATACATACATACATGAGAGATAGATACACAGATAGATATATAGATACGTAGATAGATGAAAGAGAGAAAGAGCGAGAGAAAGAAAGAAAGAAAGAAAGAAAGAAAGAAAGAAAGAAAGAAAGAAAGAAAGGAAAAAAGAAAGAAAGAAAGAGAGAGAGAGAAAAGGCTGGAGTAGTAGCTACAGATACATACATATATACATACATACATACATACATACATACATACATACATACATACATATGAGATAGATACACAAATAGATACATAGATGAGAGAAAGAAAGAAAGAAAGAAAGAAAGAAAGAAAGAAAGAAAGAAAGAAAGAGAGAGAGAGAGAGAGAGAGAGAGGGAGGGAGGGAGGGAGGGAGGGAGGGAGGGAGGGAGGGAGGGAGGGAGGAAGGAAGGAAGGAAGGAAGGAAGGAAGGAAGGAAGGAAGGAAGGAAGGAAGATAGGGCTGGAGTGGTGGCTCCACATTCAAGAAGACCTAGGTACAGTTCTCAGTACCTACATGGCAGCTTTCGGCCAACTGGAACTGCAGTTCCAGTGGTTCTAACAGCTTCATCTCACCTCCACAGGCGTCGTGCAAGCAAACATAAAATTTTAAAAATAATAATTTTTAAATGGATAGATAAAAGACAAAATTTTTAAATGGTGTTGAGTTTTTCAGGTCTTTAACTTGTAGAGGTGCATAATAGAGTATTTGCAGATAAAATGACAAGACTCCGATTTGCTTGGAAACAAGGGGACCAGAAGGGTTAAGTGGTGTGCAGAGGGAACAAAGCTGAGCATCAGTGGTACCAGAGGCTGAACAGTGGGCAGAGTCTAATAAATCCTTCTCTGACAAAAAGCCCACCGAATGCAGGTAGGAGGAATCCTGGTCTGTGAACGCCTCTGAAGAGCAAGCTTCCACGATCAGGGATATTCCAGTTACAACATGGTGTTCCCGGCGTCTGCTGATGGGCTTGCATGGAGACAGAGTTCTATCTATAACACATCAAGGCAAGGCGTCATGTACACCCAGGAGCTCAAGATCCAGACCCTGGGTTCCACCTTCACCTTTGTAGACTCTCCTTCCCATGTTGCAGATTCTGCTGCTTGCTTTAACGTTAACCCTTGCTTGGTTTCTCTCTCTCTCTCTCTCTCTCTCTCTCTCTCTCTCTCTCTCTCTCTCTCTGTGTGTGTGTGTGTGTGTGTGTGTGTGTGTGTGCTATAAGCACATGTGTGCGTATGCACATGCCCGGTAAGATGCAGAAGATAAAGGAGGGCAGTAAGGTGTCCTCTATCACTCTCAGCATGTTTCTTTGAGGCAGGGTCTCCTCCTGAACCTAGGGTTCATGTTTTCTCAGCTGGGTTGGAAGCCAGCCAGTCCCAGCAATCCTCATGTCCTCCCCTCTTAGGAGCTGGGGTTATAGGTGTTTGTGCGGATATCGGCTTATTACATGGATGCTGGATCTTAATTTTTGTCCTCCAGAGCAAGCACCCTTAACTACTGAGCAGTCTCTCCAGACCTGGTTCTGGTTTCTATGAAATTTTGCTGCTGATGTTTGCATTAACCCACTATAGAATAGGAATTTGCATAAATTGCTGAATACCTAATTTAATTAGCACAATAAGCATCCCTGAAATGTAAATGGTCAATAAAGAAAATACACAGCTCAGTGGCCACACCCCTTTCCAGGACCTTGTACCCTCACTTCCGCCTCTCTGACTTCTCCAAACTCCAGCCTCAGGAGCATCGTGACCAGTGCTGGCAGCCATAGCTCTGTGCCAGCCGTGCGGAAGCACAGATGAGCCTTGGCAGCGAGACCCAGCTTGTGACTGGCCAAATGAGGTCTCAGGGCGGGTTCAGTGTGAATTACTGCAACTATCTCCAAGCAGCTGGGGATGCAGGTAAAGATATGTCTAAGACTTGAAGAAGCCTCGGGCTCGTTTTACTGCCTGCTAACTCCCACCCACCCAACATCCCGAGCTTTCCAAGCAAGTCTCAGGAAATGTATCCTAAAGGGACAGGAAACAAAGAGGAGGGAAACTAGCTTCATTTTGGAAATAGGAAGAGTGTGTACAAGCAAGGAAGGTTACAACACTGGTGAGACCCTAGTGAGATTCCCCGAAATTTAAAAGACAAAGGAATCCATAGCACTGCAGTACTATAGAGCCACTGCAGAGGTTCTCAACCTGGGCCGCTTTGGATCACAGATCCCACACTTACATTATGATTCATAACAGTAACAAAATTACAGTTATGAAGTGGCAGCAAAGTGGTTTTATGGTTGGGGGGTTACCAGAAGTTGAGGAACTATATTAAAGGGTCTCAGCTTTAGGAAGGTTGAGAACCACTGGCCAACAGCATTCACCTTAACAAAGAGTTGTCCGTCCAGACTACTTCTCAAAACCGCCAAGGTTGAGAAATCCTGGGGCTGGTGAGATGGCTCAGCGGTTAAGAGCACTGAAGGCTCTTCCGAGGTTCTGAGTTCAGATCCCAGCAGCCACATGGCGGCTCACAACCACCCATAATGAGATCTGATGTCCTCTTCTGGTGTGTCTGGAGACAGCTACTTATGTATAATAATAAATAAATCTTTGAAAAAAGAAAAAGAGAGGTCCTATGAGAGACAGGTGGACATAGAAGCCAATCAATTGGGGCTTCAAACCAACTCTGCCACTGTCTTGTTCTGGAACCAATTAGATATTGCTCCTCACATCAGTTTTCGTAATTGTAAAATTGGACTAATAGTAATTATTTCACACAGTCGCTGTGAGAAATAAAAAGAACACAATATGTTAAAGTTCCCAGCACACAGTTGGTCCTCAGTAAGTGAAAGGGGGTCCTTAAATGAGAACAGAAGACATCCATATTCTTAAAGGGATGGGTAAAAGAGTCCTGCAGTGCAGAAGAAAATTGAACTATGCAATCAAAAGATGTATGCATTATTTCAGGACTACTCTGGATAATGGGCATAGAGTATAGAAAGGAAACTCTAAAAGTTGTTTAACCACAGTGCATTTACTTGCTAAAGTTGAATTGTACTTATAACAACTATTTTCTGCCAATGTTCTTCCTCTCAAAATATTACCCTGCCCCTTAGCCCCTGAACACCATTTACGACGCCTCGAGAAATCCACCCATGGGGCCATGCCGCCATCTGGTGGCAGAATCGGTAAGTGCAGCTAAGATTTTTATTCATTGGTGTGTGGCATGTGCACCATGCATGTTTAACAGCATCTAAGCTACAGAAAACAAATTCACACTCAGTTTCCCGAAACTGAGGACACCTTGGGCCTTTCTCCGTGGTTCAATACATGTTTAGCTAGAGCACAGAGCTCTCTTATTGTTTAGTCTGGTTTTTTTCTTGGATGTTTCATTGATTTTTTTTTATTAGATAATTTATTTACATTTCAAATGTTATCCCCTTTCCTAGTTTCCCCTCCTAAAATCTCCTATCCCCTCCCCCCATTCCCTGCTCCCCATCCCACCCACTCACATTCCTGGCCCTGGCATTCCCCTATACTGGGGCATAGAACCTTCTTAGGACCTAGGGCCTCTCCTTCCATTGATGACAGACTAGGCCATCCTCTGCTACATATGCAGCTAGAGCCACAAGTCCCACCATGTGTTTTCTTTGATTGGTGGTTTAGTCCCAAGGACCTCTGGGGGTACTGGTTAGTTCATATTGATGTTCCTCCTATGGGGCTGCAAACCCCTTCAGCTTCTTGGGTACTTTCTCTAGCTCCTTTATTGAGGACCCTGTACTATGTCCAATGGATGGCTGTGAGCATCCACTTCTGTATTTGCCAAGCACTGGTAGAGCTTCTCAGGAGACAGCTGTATCAGGCTCCTGTCAGCAAGCTCTTGTTGGCATCTGCAATCGTGTCTGGGTTTGATGGTTGTTTATGATCCCCAAGTGGGGCAGTCTCTGGATGGTCCTTCCTTCAGTCTCTGCTCCGAACTTTGTCTCTGTAACTCCTTCCATGGGGTATTTTGTTCCCCCTTCTAAGAAGGATTCTGAGCTTCTGGGCTAATATCGGTGAGTGCATATCATGTGTATTCTTTTGTGATTGGGTTACCTCACTTAGAATGATATCCTCCCGGTCCATCCATTAGTCTAAGAATTTCATAAATTCATTGTTTTTAATAGCTGTGTAATACTCCATTGTGTAAATGTACCACATTTTCTGTATCCATTCCTCTGTTGAGGGACATCTGGGTTCTTTCCAGCTTCTGGCTATTATAAATAAGGCTGCTATGAACATAGTAGAGTATGTGTCCTTATTACAAGTTGGAGCATATTCTGGGTATATGCCCAGGAGTGGTATTGCTGGATCTTCTGATCAAACTATGTCCAATTTTATGAGGAACCGCCAAACTTATTTCCAGAATGGTTGTACCAGCTTGCAGTCCCACCAGCAATGAAGAAGTATTCCTCTTTCTCCACATCCTCACCAGCATCTGCTGTCACCTGAGTTTTTGATCTTAGCCTTTCTGACTGGTGTGAGGTGGGATCTCAGGGTTGTTTTGATTTGCATTTCCCTGATGATTAAGGATGCTGAACATGCCGGGCATGGTGGTACACGCCTTTAATCCCAGCACTCGGGAGGCAGAGGCAGGCGAATTTCTGAGTTCAAGGCCAGCCTGGTCTACAAAGTGAGCTCCAGGACAGCCAGGGCTACACAGAGAAACCCTGTCTCAAAAAAAACAAAACAAAAAAGGATGTTGAACATTTTTTTAGGTGCTTCTCAGCCATTCAGTATTCCTCAGTTGAGAATTCTTTGTTTAGCTCTGTATCCCATTTTTAATAGGGTTATTTGGTTTTCTGAAGTCCAACTTCTTTCATTCTTTATATATACTGGATATTAGCCCCCTATCAGATTTAGGATTGGTAAAGATCTTTTCCTAATCTGTTGGTTGCTGTTTTGTCTTATTGACCGTGTCCTTTGCCTTACAGAAGATTTTATGAGGTCCCATTTGTCGATTCTCAATCTTACAGCACAAGCCACTGCTGTTCTGTTCAGGAATCTTTCCCCTGTGCCCATATGTTCAAGACTCTTCCCCACTTTCTCCTCTATACGTTTCAGTGTCTCTGCTTTTATGTGGAGTTCCTTGATCCACTTAGACCTGAGCTTTTTACAAGGAGATAAGAATGGATCAATTCGAATTCTTCTACATGCTAACCGCCAGCTGAGCCAACACCATTTGTTGAAGATGCTCCTTTGTCAAAGATCAAGTGGCCATAGGTGTGTGGGTTCATTTCTGGGTCTTCAATTCTGTTCCATTGGTCTACTTGTCTGTCGCTATACCAGTACCATGCAGTTTTTATCACAATTGCTCTGTAGTACAGCTTTAGGTCAGGCATGGTGATTCCACCAGAGGTTTTTGTTTTGTTTTTTTTTATCTTTGAGCAGAGTTTTTGCTATCCTAGGTTTTTTGTTATTCCAGATGAATTTGCAAATTGCCCTTTCTAACTCTGTGAAGAATTGAGTTGGAATTTTGGTGGGGATTGCATTGAATCTGTAGATTGCTTTCGGCAGGATAGCCATTTTGACTATATTAATCCTGCCAATCCATGAGCATGGGAGATCTTTCCATCTTCTGAGATCTTCTTCAATTTCTTTCTTCAGAGACTTGAAGTTCTTCTCATACAGATCTTTCACTTCCTTAATTACAGTCACACCAAGGTATTTTATATTATTTGTGACTATTTTGAAGAATCTTGTTTCCCTAATTATTTTCTCAGCCTGTTTATCCTTTGTGTAGAGAAAGGCCACTGATTTGTTTGAGTTAATTTTATACCCAGCTACTTCACTGAAGTTGTTTATCAGGTTTAGGAGTTCTCTGGTAGAATTTTTGGGGTCGCTTATATATACTATCATGTCATCTGCAAATAGTGATATTTTGTCTTCTTCCTTTCCAATTTGTATCCCCTTGATCTCCTTTTGTTGTCTAATTGCTCTGGCTAGGACTTCAAGTACTATATTGAATTAGTAGGGAGAGAGTGGGCAGCCTTGTCTAGTCCCTGATTTTAATGAGATTGCTTCAAGTTTCTCTCCATTTAGTTTAATGTTGGCTACTGGTTTGCTGTATATTGCTTTTATTATGTTTAGGTATGGGCCTTGAATTCCTGATCTTTCCAAGACTTTTATCATGAAGGGATGTTGGATTTTGTCAAATGCTTTCATCGCACCTAATAAGATGA
The DNA here is from genome assembly GCF_000001635.26 of Mus musculus. NCBI lineage: Eukaryota > Metazoa > Chordata > Mammalia > Rodentia > Muridae > Mus > Mus musculus. Next base: position 80,979,474 of record NC_000078.6, on the reverse strand, counting down.
TCATGTGGTTTTTGTCTTTGAGTTTGTTTATATAGTGGATTACGTTGATGGATTTCTGTATATTGAACCATCCTTGCAACCCTGGGATGAAGCTTACTTGATCATGATGGATGATCGTTTTGATGTGTTCTTAGATTTGGTCTGCGAAATTTTATTGAGTATTTTTGCATTGATATTCATAAGGGAAATTGGTCTAAAGTTCTCTTTCTTAGTTGGGTCTTTGTGTGGTTTAATGAACAGAGTAATTGTGGCTTCATAGAATGAGTTGGGTAGAGTACCTTCTGTTTCTATTTTGTGGAATAGTTTAAGGAGTATTGGAATTAGGTCCTCTTTGAAGGTCTGATAGAACTGCACTAAACCCATTTGGTCCTGGGCTTTTCTGGTTGGGAGACTATTAATGACTGTTTCTATTTCTTTAGGGGATATGGAACTGTTTGGATTGTTAATCTGATCCTGATTTAACTTTGATACCTTGTATCTGTCTAGAAAATTGTCCATTTCATCCAGGTTTTCCAGTTTTGTTGAGTAGAGGCTTTTGTAGTAAGATCTGATGGGTTTTTTGTTTGTTTGTTTTTTTGGTGGGGGGGGGGTTGGGTTTTTTTTTTTTTTTTTTTTTTTTTTTTTGGATTTCCTCAGATTCTGTTGTTATGTCTCCCTTTTCAGTTCTGATTTTGTTAATTAGGATGTCGTCCCTGTGCCCTTTAGTTAGTCTGGCTAAGGGTTTATATATCTTGTTGATATATAAACCCTTCAAAGAACCAGTTCCTAGTTTGGTTGATTCTTTGAATAGTCCTTTTTGTTTCCACTTGGTTGATTTCAGCCCTGAGTTTGATCATTTCCTGTCATCTACTCCTCTTGGGTGAATTTGCTTCCTTTTGTTCTAGAGATTTTAGGTGTGCTGTCAAGTTGCTAGTGTATGCTCTTTCTAGTTTCTTTTTGGAGGCACTCAGAGCTATGAGTTTTCCTTTTAGGAATGCTTTCATTGTGTCCCATAAGTTTGTGTATGTTGTTGGCTTCATTTTCATTAAACTCTAAAAAGTCTTTAATTTCTTTCTATTTCTTCCTTGACCAAGTTATCATTGAGTAGAGTGTTGGTCAGCTTCTATGTATAAATGGACTTTCTATTATTTATTTTGTTATTGAAGATCAGCCTTAGTCCATGGTGATCTGATAGGATGCATGGGATTATTTCAATATTTTTGTATCTGTTGAGGCCTGTTTTGTGACCAATTATATGGTCAATTTTGGAGAAGGTACCATGAGGTGCTGAGAAGAAGGTATATCCTTTTGTTTTAGGATGAAATGTTCTGTAGATATCTGTTAAATCCATTTGTTTCATAACTTCTGCTAGTTTCACTGTGTCTCTGTTTAGTTTCTGTTTCCAGGATTTGTCCATTGATGAGAATGGGGTGTTGAAGTCTCCCACTATTATTGTGTGAGGTGCAATGTGTGCTTTGAGTTTTAGCAAATTTTCTTTAATGAATGTGGATGCCCTTGCATTTGGAGCATAGATGTTCAGAATTGAGAGTTCATCTTGGTAAATTTTACCTTTGATGAGTAAGAAGTGTCGCTCCTGGGGGACTTTTGAGATAGCATTGGAAATGTAATTGAGGAAAATACGTAATAAAAAAATATATAAATCTGAAAAAAAAAACAAAAAAAAAGTGTTGCTCCTTATCTTTTTTGATAACTTTAGGTTGAAAGTTGATTTTATTCGATATTAGAATGGCTGCTCCAGCTTGTTTCTTGGGACCATTTGCTTGGAAAATTGTTTTCCAGCCTTTTACTCTGAGGTAGTGTCTGTCTCTGTCCCTGAGGTGGGTTTCCTGTATGCAGCAAAATGTTGGATCTTGTTTATGTAGCCAGTCTGTTAGTCTATGTCTTTTTATTAGGGAATTGAGTCCATTGATATTAAGAGATATTAAGGAAAAGTCATTGTTGCTTTCTGTTATTTTTGTTGCTAGAGTTGGAATTCTGTTCATGTGGCTATCTTCTTTAGGTTTGTTGAAAGATTACTTTCTTGCTTTTTCTAGAGCATAGTTTCCCTCTTTGTGTTGGAGTTTTCCCTTTATTATCCTTTGAAGGGCTGTATTTGTGGAAAGATATTATGTAAATTTGGTTTTGTCATGGAATACCTTGGTTTCTCCATCTATGGTAATTGAGAGTTTTGCTGGGTATAGTAGCCTGGACTGGCATTGGTGTTCTCTTAGGGTCTGTATGACATCTGCCCAGGATCTTCTGGCTTTCATAGTCTCTGGTGAGAAGTCTGGTGTAATTCTGATAGGTCTGCCTTTATATGTTACTTGACCATTTTCCCTTACTGCTTTTAATAATCTTTCTTTGTTTTGTGCTTTTGGTGTTTTGATTATTATGTGACAGGAGGAATTTCTTTTCTGGTCCAAACTATTTGGAGTTCTGTAGGCTTTTTGTATGTTCATGGGCATCTCTTTCTTTAGGTTGGGGAAGTTTTCTTTCCTGTTCTATTTTGTTTGAGGCAGGGCTTCATTCTCTAATCCAGGCTGGCCTCAATTATTGTGTCGACCAAGCTAGCTTTGAATTTGAGATAATCCTCCTGCCTCTATGCCCTCAACCCAACCCCTTGGCTAAGAAAAGTCTTTTGTGTTGTTTTCTTTGGGGGGGGGGTGGTTTATTGGTTGGTTGTCAGTTGGTTTTTGGTTTTTTCCAGACAGGGTTTCTCTGTATAGCCCTGACTGTCCTGGAACTCACTTTGTAGATCAGGATGTCTTTGAATTCACATAAATATGCCTGCCTCTGCTTCCCATATGCGGAGATTAAAGACATACACCACCACACCTGGTTCATTTTTTATTTTTAAGACAAGGTCTCATGTAGCCCAGACTAGATTGAAGTTACTACGTAGTTTGCACAGAAGAGCATATTCTGAGACTCCAGCCAAGGCCGGGAACTGGGAGGCTCCAGCCTTCTGACCTAGACACATTGGCAGTTGCAAATAAACACCAAAGCACAGCAGGAGCATGCATGACACTGAGGTACATGCGTGCTCTTTGTCTCTACAAAACTGCTGCTCACATCTAGGTCACCTGTGCACCAGTTTACGGTGATTTAAATCCTCTCCACTTTTTTGATTAAATACCAAGTCTCATCTTCAGTATCTCAGAGGCCCTGCAAAGTCCTGATGCTCCTACAAGCCCAAACCAGAACCACCAAACTCAGACAACCTCTGGGTGGCGAGATTTTTGTTTTCCACATCATGCTGTGTTTACCCTCTGCCATCTCTAAAACGAGTCCTTGTAACAACTCACCTCGGTTTATGTTGTAAGCCAGTGGAGAAAAATCAATACTGGAGGAATCAATGTTAGAGGACTTCTGACCCTCTGGGCCTTGATGCTGTCTCACCCACCTCTACGAACTCTGCTCCTGCCATACCACGAAGTGTTTGCTTAAATTTGCAAGAGGGTCAAGGCACGTTAGGGTGAAGCTCTCCTCCATGGCTCCAACCTCAGAACTAGCACCTGAGGACAAACTTGGTACTCCCGGTGCTCCTGCCTCTGCCTCCCAAAAGCTCCACCACCCCAGCTTAGACACAGATCTGAAAGCTCTCTGTTTGGGCCTGATGGTGCACCGTAAGCTCTAGCACTCGACATCTTCCAGGCTGAATGGTGGAGCAGCATGGTGTGGCTATAATCACAACCAGAGTGATTCCAGAATAACTAAAAGAACTTTCTCAGTGAACGCATTAAAACTTTTTTCCAGCCCAGGAGGTGGTGGTGCACACCTTTAACCCCATCACTCAGGAGGCAGAGCTAGGTGGATCTCTGATTTCAAGGCCAGCCTGGTCTACAAAGCAAGTTCCAGGACAGCCAAAGCCAAAAACGTAAATCCTATCTAAAACAAAAACAAAAAGCCCACCCACAAAGTGACCTGCCCCCCAGTGGGCGCCACTACAGTGTACAAGGATGTAGTGGCAAGATGGGAGAGAAAAAAAAGCAAATGGTTTGAAAGCTATGAAGAGAGGCAGAACTAGAGAGTGAGGGTGAAGAGGAATAGCCTGTTGTGAGTAGGCTATCAGGTAACTGTAGGGAGGAGCATATCTGGCTATAGTCAGGTAACTGTGGGAGTGGAATCTAGCCAGAATGCCAGGAGTTTGGGACATTGTCTGCGTGACTGATAGTCACACACCTCTCCTGCGGGGGTTGTGGGGGTGATAACTTCGACAGGAGCCAGGGGTCCAGGAGACAAGATCAAATACCTTCCGTCCCATGTAGGTGGAAATCACCACCCATTGAGTCCCCCAGGATTCAAGACCTATGCTCAACCAGGCTGTCTGTGTGCAGCCAACTGCCCCACATCTCCTGCCGATGGCAGCATTGGATGGCCTAGCTGAAGCCGTGCTAAAGAGCTTACCCTGGTTATTTTCTATGCTTCGTTTGGTGGTGGTGGTGGTGGTGGTGGTGGTGGTAGTGGTGGTGGTGGTGGTAGTGATGGTGTGTGTGTGTGTGTGTGTGTGTGTGTGTGTGTGTGTGTGTGCATGCACGTGTGTTTTATTTGGGGGGAGATTACAATGGCAAAGGGCAGATATTAGGGGATGGGGAGATGAGTGGGATTTGGGACACATGATGTGACTCACAAAGAATCATTAAAAAGTTGAATGAAAGAAAGAAGAAAATCGGGGGGGGGGGAGGAAAGAGACTGAGGAAAACCCCTGACATTAGCCTGTGGCTTCCACATGCATGTGAACATATGTGGACACAAACTTGCACACACAATGTGGCTCTGCTGGGGATAAATTTGGCATTTCCAAAGTCATCTCTGTTAAACCTATTTCAGTCACAACATTTGGCAATTTTATGAAATTTCTAAATGCTGGGATGTGGCTTCCTCCACTCTGCCCAGGTACTCCAATAAAAACCTTGCTCTAGTGAAAGATAATAATAAAATAAAATAAATATGGCACATTATTAATTTTTAAAAAGGAAAACTTGTGAAGTGTTTTGGGAGACAAGCCTTATCCTGTTTCTATAAATATGATGTTCAGAGCCTCTGCATCCAAGCTCATTTTCCCAATGATCTCTCATTGATCAAAGAATTGAATTAAAGTCGACTATCTGTTTGCTTGGCTGGAGCTTCCCTGCATCTCCTATAATTTTAGCTTTGTAAATTCTGCACTTTGTTATTTGATATACAGATGACTGTTTATCCAAATATTGCTAAATGCATTATAAAAAGTGTTCCTTCATCTCCACTTTAGATGATAAAACAATTATGACCAGAGTGGAGGGTCTGGTAGCACAGTACATGCTTAGCACATGAGAAACCCTGTCTTCAATTCTCAGCATCATTAAAAAAAAAAAAAGAGTGGTCCTCGCCTTTAATCCCAGTATGTGGGAAGCAGAGGCAGGTAGATACCTATCTGTGAGTTCAAGACTAGCCTGTACTACATAATGAGTTCCAGACCACCCAGGGCTACATCGTAAGACTCTCTCTCAAAAAAAAAAAAAAGTGGCGGGGGGGGGGGCTGGGCTCACACACACACACACACACACACACACACACACACATATTTATATTTCTTTTTACTCCACTTGTTCTTTTTTTCTCTGTACACATGCATAAGAGTAGGTTTAACTCAGGTGTGCACATATCTATTGCTAAGACAGAAACCTTAGCCTTAATTATGTCACATTAATATCACGTTACTCCTGTTTTTGTAACTTTGAAGCAGCTAATACTATGTGGTCTGTTGTCTTTGCTTCTATAAGTAATTCTCATATTTTAAGAGTTTCTCTGTTTGCTGTTCTTTAGGAGTTTTGGGTTGGTTGGCTGGCTGGTTGCTTGCTTTATGGTACTAGGTGTCTCAGGTACGGTTATTATTGCTGCAATGAAAACGCATGACCAAGTATCAAGTTGGGAAAGAAAGGGTTTATTTGGCTTACACTTCGACATTGTATTCCGTCATTGAAAAAAGTCAAAACAGGAAATCAAGCAGGGCAGGAACCTGGAGGCAGAAACTGAAGCAGAGACCATGGAGGAATACTGCTGACTGGCTTGCTCATCATGGTTCCGCTAAGCCTGATTTCTAATAGAACCCAGGACTACCTGCCCAGGGATGGCACCACCCACAGTGGGCTGGACTTGTCAACCACTCACTGTGAAAATGCCTTACAGTAGCTGGATTTTATGAAGGTCATTTTCTCAGTTGAGGTTCCCTCCTTTCAGATAACTCTAGCTTGTGTCATGTTGACATAAAACTAGACAGCTCATTAGGGGTGACATTGAAAACCTCATGTGCATCAACAAACATCCTTCTATTGAACTGTGCACCTCCAGTTCTTGGAATATTGTAAATTTTGTTCTACTTGCCACTTTACTAATTAAATCAATATCTCTATTTTCCGACAATTGAGCAGCTGTTTGATCCTCACAGTGAACAATGAAAACTCCAGTGCACTTTGTCTTCTCTGTCTCCTTTCCTCCTTCACCCCATGTTAGTCAATACTATCTTCCTCATAGTTAAACGTGCTTATTCTTAGAGTAGCTCCGTGGTAGGGCACATGCATGAGAACTTATGCTCACTTCCTGGAGAATGAGAAGCCCAAAACTTAGACCCTGGCAGATTTGGTATCTGGTGAAGGATGCTCACATCATGAGAGACACAGACCATCCAGTGGGGCTCAGGGGTAAGGCTACAAATCCCATTCATGAAGAAATGACTTTAAAACCTCAAATCTGGGGTGGACTCAGATACTTTTTAAGGGAAGAATTCTTTCTTTTAGCTCACAGTTTTCAAGTTTGTTCTTTCATGACAAGCAGAACCGCTTGCTGAAGATCAGCTTTGGCACCACAGGGTAAACTGAGGCAAGCAGCCAATAGTGGTCAGTACTATGCAGCTGATGGGGGTTGGTACAGATACTGACGGGGCTGCTGCTCATGGCAGCCAGCTGTTGTGGGAAAATTTTAAAAAGAACAGCAAGTTCCCACATTACACCCAGCTACTCTCTGGCCTGGCCATCTTGCCATCTCTGCTTCTAGGCTAGCTCCATGGTGACCTATGGTGGTCTTCCCAAGTCCAGTTCACTTGTTTCATAGCCGCTATGCCTTCTCAGCCATAAACCCCTGTGATTGGCAGTCCCAAATTCCAGTAACCCAATAGATCAAAACTCGAGAAGCTTGTAATTAATCAGTCAGATTTATATATCAATAAATTCTCAATTCACAAGAAGCCCACACAATAATTTCAGAGTCAACCGATGGTACAAGCTGCCCACCTAGATTAGGAAAGTTATCCCACTTATTCTATCCTCTTATTATATTCATCGTTACCTGCGGCTATTTAAAAACCACACTGATTCTGGATCATCTTCCTCCTGCTCCATCTTCCTTCCTTCCCCCATCTGTCTCCTCCATCTCCATCTTTGCAGCCTTTGCTCTGCCTCCCTTCCCCTGCCCAATCACAGGGATCTTGTTGCATTCATATTTAAAGTGATTGAACACGGGAAATTCTGTTACAGCCAGCAATTAGAGAAATTACTCTGAAGACTTTCCTCTGAGGGAACAAAGCTTAATTTACTGTGGCTGGCACTCCCGGTGGCCAGCAAAAAACCTCTGAACCCCTGAACTCTTTTAACCCCTTGGGGGTCAGCAAGAAAAGAGAGAAAATTCATACACACACACACACACGCACACACACACACTGAGGGGATGAAGCAAAAGGCAGACTTCAATAACTTCATACATACAAATACATAAATGCAGACAGACATATACATATTCACACACTGAGCTCTAGCAAGCAGGCTCTAAGCATTTCACACACACACACACACATACACACACACACACACATGGTTGGTGGGCAGAGCAAGCTCCAACACACACCCACACAAGCTTTATACATATACATACATACATACATACATACATACATACATACATACATACATACACACACACATTTATACACACACACAGAGTTACAATGTTCCAATAACTGTACTTTTTCTCCCATGGCTTACATATCCCAGCCAAATCTTTCCAGCAGTACAAAATTACAATGTAATTACTTTCTAGTTTTCTTCTAGTGAATGACTATTAAAAAAAAAACAGTATTTTCCCAAATATCTTCATAAGAAATAACATTATGAAATACAGATACAAAGGGAAAAAACAAATTATTCCCAAGAACCCACAAACATTCATAACTAAGCGGTTATAGATTAACAAAGTACAAGAAGCAAGGTAGTTTTCTCAACCAGTTTCTCTTATTGCCAAGGCAGCAATTTGCAGTTACATAGGAAGGATAAATAAGTATATTGTTAATCTTTAAAAAGAAATCTTATAAGAATCTTAAAAGAATCACAAATCTGAACTTTTACATAAAAATCAGTCATATCTACTTTAAATCCTCAGAATTAATATACTCATCAGTAATTCTTATTATACTTATACTCAGCATGCATATCTACTCATCAGCAATTCTCATTAAATCATATCAGGGAGCTGAGGGCAAAACTGGGTATAAGAAATCAGTCATCACCAGCCAGCCTCAGTGAGACTCACGTCAGCCAGGGCTGCCATTGTTCTTGTTCCCTGGCCATAAAATGTCCCTAGCTTAACTAATAAGAGTGTCCCTTTCTGAACTTCAAATTGCTACCTAAGATTTTCTACATCAGAGCCAGTAGCAAAAACATCTCAACCTAGCTTCACTAATAATTTTATTTTTTCCAAATGTTCTCTAAGGGTGGTGGTCATTGCTGACAATCTGCATCTCTAAATTCTTCTGAAGGATGGTGACTGAATCACTAATCTCCTCCAGCAGCAATGCATAAACGAGATTAAGCACTAATATTGTGAGGGCCAGAGATACTGCCCAGCGAGGGGTAGAGTTGCCCTTAGAGTCTTCACACAGTTCTTAGATTAAGAGTGAAGGGAGGGCAGCAAGCAGAGCAGAAGTCCTCAGGACACGTGGTCCTCAAGGTGGTGCCTCAACAAAGGAGCGCCCATCGTGGCTGAGTTCACACAAACCAGTGGGCCACGGTCCATGTGTTCTAAAGCCATTTGTCATTCTTCCTGCATGGCCCTCGGCAACCACTCAAATCATGGTGGCCAGAAAACAGAGAGAATGTCTGCATGAGTTGGCTTTCTCCAAAGAGAGGAAGCAACCTCCTTCAGGATACCACCCCAATGCTCAGAATGGCTAGCTGTGGGCCTCCCTCTCCTCAGGGGCCATTGGACACAGGCCCATGAGGGCAGAGGGAGCAGAAGCAGCAGGGAGCAGGGTTTGTACAGCCGAGAGAATGATGGAAACACTTCTAGGAGTCAGCTTCAGTGAGACAGTTTGTGGTGGTTTGAACATGCTTGGCCCAGGGAGAGGTGCTATTAGGAGGTGTGGCCTTGTTGGAGGAAGTGTGTCATTGTGGGCATGGGCTTTAAGACCCTCATCCTAGCTGCCTGGAAGCCAGTCTTCTCCTAGTGGCCTTCAGATGAAGAGATAGACAGACCTCTCAGCTCCTTCTGCACCATGCCTGCCTAGATGCTGCCATAATGGACTGACCCTCTGAACCTGTAAGCCAGCCCCAATTAAATACTGTCCTTATAAGAGTTGCCTCGGGGGCTGGAGAGATGGCTCAGCGGTTAAGAGCACTGACTGCTCTTCTGAAGGTCCTGAGTTCAAATCCCAGCAATGACATGGTGGCTCACAACCATCCATAATGAGATCTGGCTCCCTCTTCTAGAGTGTCTGAAGACAGCTACAGTGTATTTATAATAAATTAATAAATAAATAAATAAACGTTTTTTTTAAAAAAAAGATTTGCCTCAGTCTGGCTGGAGAGATGGCTCAGTGGTTAAGCATACTGACTGCGCTTCCAGAGGAGGTCAATTCCCAGCAACCACACGGTGGCTCACAACCATCTATAATGGGTTCCGATGCCCTCTTCTGGTGTGTCTGCAGACAGCTATAGTGTACTCATATACATAAAATAAATAAGAAAATCTTTTTTTAAAAAAAGTGTTCTTTGCCTTGGTCATGGTGGGGAAACTACACCTAACAGACCCGCTCAGTCTCATAGTTGAGGTGAGTCGGGGGAGTTCAGCTCAGGATGGCCATACCTGCCTCTCTAATGCTGCTGATGTTGCATGCCTCCCACCTGGTTTCCATCATGAGACCCACAGGCCCAACATGCAAAATAGAGCCATTGGGAGTGCAGTAAGAAAAGGCCACTCATCTGCAATGCCTAAAATTAACCTGCACACCCCACCTGCCCACAAACCTGGTAACTTCCTAGAATGCTATAAGCTGTCATTCTTGAAAAATAACAATGCCTCTTGGGAAAGTGGTTTATAGATTAGTCTTTGTTTGTTTGTTTGTTTGTTTGTTTTTGGTTTTTTGTTTTGTTTTTTTCGAGACAGGGTTTCTCTGTATAGCCCTGGCTATCCTGGAACTCACTCTGTAGACCAGGCTGGCCTCGAACTCAGAAATCTGCCTGCCTCTTCCTCCCAAGTGCTAGGATTAAAGGCGTGTGGCACCACCGCCTGGCATAGATTAGTCTTTAGAAACCCCCGCTACATGTCTGTCTCAGGGCACTTAGCTGAAACATTTCAGGAACTGGTTCTGACCAAAGTCTACCCCTTGGCTGGTATTTAATATTTAATAGAGCTTGCTTTATATATGGCCAAAAAATAGTGGAATTATTTTTTTTACCTGGTGCATCTCAAGCTTGCTACAACCTCACTTCCTTCTCTGAAGTCTCTCAAGTTATGGATACCTCAGGCACCAGCTAGTTACTCTCCACAGCTGGAGTTTCTCGTGAGCTGGGCTTTGGATAATCTCCAGGCTTCCAAGAGCCCAACGTACCCCAGAAAGTTTTTTCCCCTCTGGAGATAAGTAAGTCTTTCAGGGATTCATGGTGCCACCCCCCAACCAACCCCAACCCCCACAGGACACGTATGGTCTAGATATGGGCACAAAGCAAGGTCTCAGAGGAGGACAGTCATGGACACAGCCTCTCCTGAAGACAGCAACACCACATCGCCCCCCCATCCTGTCCCATGGCCCTCTGGCCTTTGCCACTTAGATGAGGAAGGCAAAGGCAGAAACAGTCTCTTTCTCTCGGGAACAAATGGTGACTCACTGAGGATAGGGAAGGCACCTTTTCCCAGGAAACAACCTGAGGTCTCCGAGACTGAGCTAGAAGCAGGAACTAAAGGGAAAGGTGGACATGTTTTGTTGCAGGTCCTGGATGGGTCTCAGAGACGCTATAGTGAAGCATGCTCAGCAGGGTAAAGAATGAACCCTGTGCTGGGTACGAGCTCCACTCGGCAGGCACAGAGGTCAGAAAACTTAAGCAAAGTAGGGGATCCGGGGAGATGAGGTTATGGGCTGTCTTATAACCACAACCGTGGTTCTGCAGGTTGCATAATCTTTTATTTGCCCACAGCTACATTTTGTCCAGAAACTCTGTCCTGAAAGAGGACTGAAGAAAACATCCAGCCAGCACTGGGCAAGGAAGGGCAGGAGCAGAGAGTGAGGTGGTGTTCACTGGGTCGGAGGATGGAGGCGCACAACGTATCAGCCCCCTTCAATTTCTCCCTGCCGCCTGGCTTTGGCCACCGGGCCACAGACACTGCGCTCAGCGTCATTCTGGTAGTTATGTTGCTGCTCATCATGCTCTCGCTTGGCTGCACCATGGAGTTCAGCAAGATCAAGGCTCACTTCTGGAAGCCCAAAGGGGTGATCATCGCCATAGTGGCCCAGTACGGTATCATGCCCCTCAGTGCTTTCCTTCTGGGCAAGGTCTTTCATCTGACCAGCATTGAGGCTCTGGCCATCCTCATCTGCGGCTGCTCTCCTGGGGGGAACCTGTCTAACCTCTTCACCCTGGCCATGAAGGGGGACATGAACCTCAGGTAGGACCGAGGGTTAAGAGGAAAGGGTGTGGGATGGGGTGCTGCCGAGATGTCATGATCTAGAGAAGATCTAGGCTGGAGCCAGGAGCGGGGAGGGACGTAGGAGCTGGATTAAGTTTGGCATTGATTGTCAAAGGTTTATGCTAAATTGGGGCAGCCTCTGGAATCTCTTTGGTTTAAATCCCAGGGGGAAAAAAAAAACATTAAGCTGGTCCAGAGGTATGTTAGACACCCCTGAACTCCCAGAAGTCTCTACAGGATCACTGTAAAGGAGAATAGATTTCGATGAAAGAGTTCCTCAGAACCACAGTCATCTGACTGGCAGGGTGTCAGCTCTGAGGCTGAAAATCTAGCAAGGGTATAATGGGTCCAGAACATTCCAGGAAGGCCAAGGTGACTTGGAACCAAACGAGCATCTTAAATTTCCTGCAGAGAAGAGACTCCAAAGGCTCTTCTCCAGTATCTGGGCATCCAAGGTATCTGCTAAGACCCTTTACCGAGTTGTCAGATGTGGTGAGATTGCCAACCAAAGAAACTTTATGTAGAATTGAGGCCCCAGCGATTGCCCAGGTTAGGCTGGGCTCCACTCAGTCTAACAAGAAGGGAGAAGGCTAAGACCAGCCTGAGCAGCCAGGTGGTGGTGGTGCATGCCTTTAATCCCAGCACTTGGGAGGCAGAGGCAGGTGGATTTCTGAGTTGAGGCCAGCCTGGTCTACAAAGTGAGTTCCAGGACAGTCAGGACTATACAGTAAAACCCTGTCTCAAAAAACCAAAAAAAAAAAAAAAAAAGACCAGCCTGAGCCTAGAGCATCCTGATCAGGTAGCACTCGTGAAGCGCCAGACTCCTTGGGCTTGGTGGAATATCTGTCCTTCACACAGCTGTGACTGTGGCAGTGAATGTCAAGGAGAGGGGCCCCTCTCAGCCTGCTCGGGCAGTGCACAGCATGGGTGAACTCACTCCAGACACAAAGCCAGTCTCCTCTAGGCCTGATTCTCAGTGGAGTTGTTCAGTGTCAAGTAGAGAAGGGACCGCAAAGGGAGCATACCTTGCCTGTGCCTAAACTTTACAAAGAAAACTTACCTAGAAGCCTCTCCTGGTGAGGCAAAACAGCAGGAGGGCAACTGGAAGGAGGGGCAAGGCATTAGTCATGCTGTCCTGTAAGCAAGGTTGGTCGCACCTTATACGTCCCAAGATGTTAAACCTCAGCTCTGGTGCAGGACTATGTAGTCACATTAGTCAGAAAGGGGGCACGGTGGGGAATCTGGGGATCTGTGGAAGCAGCCGATGGAACTGTGTGACCCAGTCTCTTCCTCCTAAGCAAACTTATCGTTCTCATACACATTAACCATGCCCCGATCCACCTGGCTGAGCGGGAATAATTATCATGTCCAGACAGACTTTGAATCCCTGTTGTCCTGAAAAGTGACTACATGCATTATTACAGCAATGACAGCAAAGCTAAGGACCTTCACTAAACAAACATTCTTTTCAACAAAGTCAATCTTTAAACTTACATTTTTTTTTAAATGTGTACGGGTATTTTGTATGCATGTATGTCTCTGTGTACGACGTGTGTGCCTAGTGCCCAAGGGAGACAGAAGAGGGCACTGGATCCCCCTAGAACTAGAGTTACAGTTCTAGTAAGTTCTGTAAGCAGCTATGTGGGTGCTAGGAATCAAACCCATCTGTCAGAGCAGCTAGTATTCTTCTCTCTCTCTCTTTCTCTCTCTCTCTCTCTCTCTCTCTCTCTCTCTCTCTCTCTCTCTCTCTCTCTCTCTCTCTCTCTTTGGTTTTTCGAGAGAGGTTTCTCTGTATAGCCCTGGCTGTCCTGGAACTCACTTTGTAGACCAGGCTAGCCTTGAACTCAGAAATCCACCTGCCTCTGCTTCCCAAGTGTTGGGATTAAATTCGTGTGCCACCACCACCCAGCAATTTTATTTTCTTAATACTCTTGTTGCCCACTGTATACATCCTGCACTGGTCCTTGTTTCGGCGGCTGACATGAAGGGGTACATACAGAAGGGAGTGCCATAAATGACCACATTCACAGATAAGGAAAGTCCTAGGGCTTAACACTTTCAGCCAGGGGCTGGCTGGCTGGCTTTAGAACTGGTATGTCTGCAGACGTCTTGAGAGCTATCCTGTATATTGACAGAGTGAATGGAGGCTGCCTGCCAGTCTCAAAGGCACTGGCCTCTCTGATCAGACATATGCCTTGTACAGGAGAGAACCTACTGTCATCACAGCTTTCTGCTTTAGCTTTGTTTGTTGGTTGTTGATTTGGTTTGGTTTTTTGAGACAGGGTCTCTCTGTGTAACAGAACCCTGGCTGTGGCCTGGACTCACTTTGTAGACCAGACTGGCTTCAAACTCACAGAGATCCACATGCCTCTGCCTCCCAAGTGCTGGGATTAAAGGCGTGTGCCACCATGCCTAGCTGCTTTTCCTTTTAAAATATATTTATAGGTATGAGTGCTTTGCCTGAATGTATGTAAAGACATGTGTGTGTGTGTCCTGGTGCCCACAGAAACCAGAAGAGGACACTGGATTCTCCTGAAATTGGAGCCATAGATGGCTGTGAGTCACCATGTGGGTCCTGGGAGTTGAACCCTGGTCCCCAGGAACGGCAGCCAGTGCTTTTAGCAGCTGAGCCATCCCTCCAGCCCCAAGATTTCTTCTCTTCAAGAGAAGACTTGAGTCTCCATTTTTAGGTGAAATCTCCAAATTTTCAAACAGCATCAAGTCATACGTATATATCTAAAAGGCTGTGCAAAGCAAGCAGTGTCCAGGAGTCAAGTGTGGCTCCAAGGCCTACTCTGAGGCCTCTCTTTTAAGGCCATTATGTCCCAGAGTTAGAAGTAAATGATGAGACTCTTATTCCATTTTACTCATTAGGAGACAGAGGTCAAAAAACCTACCAAAGATCTCCCAATATCTGAGCAAAAGTTGTGTCCAGAGCCAGCTCAGGACCCTCTCTCATCCTTATTCTGTCTTCCAAATGGATTAAGTCCGAGGTGAGACCACCAGGCAACCAAGCAGGGCAGCCCCGTCCTCAAAGATGCTCAGGCAGGAGAAAATGCCTAGCTGAGGTAAGCATCTTAGGGTACAGCCTGGGTTACTCTTGCCATCCTCAAACTCCCCAGCTCCTTTTAATCTGCTGATCCCATAGCAGAGCCCAGAGCCAGTGGCTAGGGAAGCAAAAGGCCTGGACACCACCCAAGGATCCCTACAAGTTCCCCAGTATCACACAGGAAGCCACTGGGATCCTAACACATTTCCTGCCTCACGGTAGGGACTGGCTGGTCACCTCCCAGTGTCCTCAGCAAGTTGCCTCTGATCTTTCTATTCCTTCTGAGTTTACAGATTCCCTAAAGCAGGGCTTAGGCAATGCACTCAATCTTAAGCAAGGGGCTGGGTGCAGTGGTGTAAGCCTGTCACCCTTGCTACCTGGGGTCTGAGGCAGGAGAATGCTTGAGTCCAACTCAAACTAACTTATAAAGTAAGGCTGGTATAGCAGCACAAGGGTGTAATACCAGCCCCGGAAAAGTAAAGGCAGAGGCATCAGGTGTTCAAGGACACCCTCCACTACACATAAGATTCTGTCTGAAAAAGCAAAAACAAACAAGAACAACATATGTAGAAAAGAAAAAAAAAATCAAAATACAAACACGTCATCCATCCCACCATAACCAGACACCAGGTCCACAGTGTGTGGTGATTCCAGTCTCAGAGGCTGGAACCTGGAGGTCATCTCCCATCCAGGCTCATCAGGGTAAACTGAAGATCACAACAGTCACAGATGCCAGTGGGTTGGGGACGGATACCTTTGACAGCCCTGGGGTACCAGTGATTGCAGAGGAATATTGCTCCATACACCAAAGGGTACAAGATAGAGAGTCTCAGAACAGACTCCAGAACTCCTGACACACCAAGCCAAAGCAAGCATGATTTCTCCGGACATGAAGACAGAGAGACAATTTATAAGTCAGTCTTCCACAGAGAGACCAATAGTCTGCACAGAAGCCTTCAGACTTTGCTTCTGCCTCATTCTGTGACACCTCTAAGAGAATACGTCCCTGGATTTGGCTCCCCCATCTCCAAGGACATTTTAATACATTTCTGTTTTGTTATGTTTTAGGATGTTTGAGACAGGAGTCTCTTGTAGCCCAGGCTAGCTTTGAATTCAACTATGTAACCATAGACAACCTTGAACTTCTAATCTTCCTCCCCACACTTGACTGATGAGATTACAAGCTTCTATCTACCATTCCTGGCTCCTTTTTTTTTTTTTTTTTAAGATTTATTTATTGTGTAGATAACGTTTTGTATGCATGTATGCCTACACATCAGAAGAGGGTGCCAGATCTCATTATAGATGGTTGTAAGCCACCATGTGGTTGCTGGGAATTGAACTCAGGACCTCTGGAAGATCAGTTAGTGCTCTTAACCACTGAGCCATCTCTCCAGCCCCCTCCTTTTAATGTGTGTGTGTGTGTGTGTGTGTGTGTGTGTGTGTGTGTGTGTGTGTGTGTGCCATGTGTTTGTGTCCATATATGTCTGGACCATATGTATGTCTATGTTTGTACCGTGTGTGTGTGTCTATGTGTGGGTCTGGTTTCTTACAACACCCAGTACTGCACCACACACAAGCTGGGCCCTCTCACACCAATCCTCAATCAAGAAAACACCCTACAGACTTGTCAACAAGCCAATTCTATGGAGGCACTTTCTCAATTAAGACTCCTTCTTCCCAGATGACCCTCACTGTGTCAAATTGACACAAAAACTAGCCAGCACAGCTAGAATGTCAATAAACTACCACGTGTACCTGAGCTGCGTGCAGTTTGCGGCACTTACTCATCTGTTGTGTGACAGCCCTGATTTCATGGCCTGCTTCCGTAGGCAGCCCCTTGCTGTAGTAAAAGCAGGAACTGGAGATGATGGGACTCACACATCTTCAGCAAGGAAGCTGGACTTGCTCCACTTCACACTTCAAAGGGGGGAGGGGGAACCTGGTTTTTCTGCATCTTTTTATTTAGAATGGTCAGGCTTTGTCTTTGCTTGCTTGCTTGCTTGCTTGCTTGCTTGCTTGCTTGCTTGCTTGCTTGCTTGCTTGCTTGTTTGCTTGCCTGCTTGCTTTTTGAGACAGTTTCTTTGCATAGCCCTGGCTGTCGAGGAACTTGCTCTGTAGACTAAGCTGGGCTCCAAAGTGAATTGAATATACTGTCTCTTCACAGCATGGGGCTTACTTGCATATTCTTAATGATGCCTTATACAGTGCTTCTAACTTAACTCTACTGGCTTTTGTTTTGGTTTGGTTTTTTTTCGTGACTAGAGGTGGGGGGTTGTTTTTTGTTTTTATTTTGGTTTGGTTTGATTTTTGGTTTTTGGAGATAGGGTTTCTCTGTATAGTCCTGGCTGTCCTGGAACTTACTTTGTAGACCAGGCTGGCCTCAAACTCAGAAATCCGCCTGTCTCTGCCTTCAAAGTGCTGGGATTATAAAGGCGTGCGCCACCACCGCCTGGCTTGACTAGAGGTTTAATAAATCCTCTACTGTCTACAAAGATATTTCCTCTATGTTTTTTAAAAATCTTGAAAATATTTGCCTTTCACATTGAAACCTTAAGTCACCTTAGAACTTATTTTTATGAGTGACCTAGACTTGCATTTTCCATATAAATACATATTAAGCATCATTCACTTCTTTCCTCCAATACCTCTCTTATTAGTGAAATACACTTGAGTTTATGTCTGGACCATCTTATCGCTATGACTTTCTACCTGTACATTTTCTTAATTTCAGTGACTTTACAGGTCGACATATCTTCATGAAAACATTAACAATCTTTACCTTTCTACTTTTGCACTTGAATTTCAGAATCAGCTTTTAAATCAAAAGAATTTTAAACTTTTGCATCGCATTTATACACATTTGTGTTGTAGGGTACATTGTCTACTTGCGTCTGTGAACCATGTGCCTGCCTGATGCCCTCCTTACAGGGAGTCAGATCGCCCCCCCCCGCCCCCCCCCCGACCTGAAGCTACAAATGGTTGTGAGCCGTCACGTGTATATCTGAGTGGCCATGTGGGTGCTGAGACTTGAATCCAGGTCCTCTGGAAGCTGCCGGTGCTAACTGGAGACATCTCTAGCATTTACACAAAAAGTTTGAGACTATTTATTTGGCTTATACTTCCAGAGGGATCAAATCCACCATAAAGGGGAAGACATGGCAATAGGTAGGAAGGCACGGGAAGCTGGATGATCAATTTTATCTGCATTACAAAAATTAGTACAAGCAAACGGGGAGTGGGGTCAGGCTATACGACCTCAAAGGCTGCCGGGCAGTGGTGGTGCTCGCCTTTAATCCCAGCATTCGGGAGGCAGAGGCAGGCGGATTTCTGAGTTCGAGGCCAGCCTGGTCCACAAAGTGAGTTCCAGGACAGCCAGGGCTATACAGAGAAACCCTGTCTCGAAAAACCAAAAGGAAGGAAGGAAGGAAGGAAGGAAGGAAGGAAGGAAGGAAGGAAGGAAGGAAGGAAGGAAGGAGAAAAGATGGCTTTTTTTTTTTTTTTTTTTTGCTTTTTGAGACAGGGTTTCTCTGTGCTAGGATTAAAGGAGTGCGCCACCACGCCCGGCTTAAAGATGGCATTTTTTTGAATCAGATGGCACCTTCTCCAATGATATATGTGGTTTGAAGGAGTTGGAAAGGCTTGTGCTTCTTATATCTTCTATCAGCCACTTACTATGTCCAATCCGGAATAAGTCAACTCTTCTAGTATTCAGTGTTTTTATAAGTGCACGTGTGCGCACGCATGCGCGCACACACACACCAGTATGTTTACTGCCCAAAAAGATATGAAGCATAGTGTCAGGCACATGGAAGGAACTCAAACCTCTAATTGGCTTTTCCTTTGTTTTTCCCTTATTGGCCACTCAGCATTGTGATGACCACCTGCTCCAGCTTCACTGCCTTGGGCATGATGCCTCTCCTCTTATACATCTACAGCAAAGGAATCTACGACGGAGATCTTAAGGACAAGGTGCCCTACAAAGGCATTATGTTATCACTCGTCATGGTTCTCATTCCTTGCGCCATAGGGATCTTCCTGAAGTCCAAAAGGCCACACTATGTACCCTACGTCCTCAAGGTAAGAACTCAGGGCCCTTGATAGAACATGGCAACCGAGCTACCACCACATCGTCTACTTAGGGAAGTTTACTTTGACTAGCTGCCCTAGGGGTTAGAGTTGAATGTTGGGTCATTTGGCAAGGGCAGCTCATCACAGCATGAGCATGTGTTGGGTCGGGTACAAATATACCAAGGCAAGAGTAGAAGAAAGGATAGCACTGGACCCCTGTGCCTTTTCAGTATCGTGTCCCCAATGACCTGAGAACCTTCACATCTAAGGCTCTATATCCTGAAGCCACAGGACTTCCCTGCAGCATCACCCCGGGAACCTGCCTTTGAACCCTGTACACAAACACACACCCTTCATAGAATTAAAATAAAATTAAACTTATGTTTCTTGATGCTTAAAGTCTCTGCCATACACTTGAGGGCTGTCTTCTGAGTTTGTCATCTGAAAAAAGTAAAGTCGCACACAAGAGAAATAAGATCCCAATAGCAGACAATCAAGTCTGACAGTCTTTAAGACGACTACCGAAGACCAGAAAGGTCAGGCTTTTCTGGAGGGGCTGGTGCCAGTCACAAAGGTTGGGACTCATATAAGCCTGGAGGCCAAATAGAAAGCAACAGGGCAAACTTGGTAGATTTCAATAGCTAGAAGAGAATAAACACTCCCAGCATTTCATGGCCAGCGTGAAGGAAGAAAGATCACTGCTTGCCCTAGAAGAACGTGAGACTGTCCATAATCCTCCAAGAGCTCGGCTCTTGTCAGCCTCCTCTACATAGCAGGCTCAGGATGGCCAGCCAGGGCCACATAGTGAGACCGGGTCTCAAAAAAGTGAACATCCCACACAGGAAAAAAAAAGGAAACTTTAAAACCATGTGGGAGCATAATCACTACAAAGTAACATGAGCACTGATTTCCTTTTTTGCTATTTCTTTATTCAAAAGATGAAAAAACAAAGACTTAAATCTACACATTTTTGTCATTTTGGAACATGCTACAAAAGAGCATGAAGTACACTCTGAAAACTCACATCCTCATGTCTCACGACGAAATCGTTAAGCAGTCACTTCAGAAGATGCAACTGGAAAGTTAGTTTTATTCTAAAAACATGCCATTACCCCCCAGTAAATGCTTGTACAGCACTTACCTGGGGGAGGGGCATGATATAATGCTGACACACTTCTAGAATTTTCTCATCTAGTTTCCAGGTCACACAAGCGAGCTGACTTTTTAGGGTTACACATCATTTGGGGTCAAAAATAGGCTACCTGGTTCAACCAACAGCCTTTTGTATCTGCTTTGCTTTAAATGACTCTTGGCAATTTCCAGAAATCCAGTTTACCCTAAAACAGTGGTTCTCAACCTTCCTAATACTGCACTCTTAAATTCAGATCATGTGTTGCAGTGAACCCCAACAATAATTATTTTTATTGCTTTTAGATTTTTTTTCGAGACAGGGTTTCTCTGTGTAGCCCTGGCTGTTCTGGAACTCACTCTCTAGACCAGGCTGGCCTCGAACACTGAAATCCACCTGCCTCTGCCTCCCAAGTGCTGGGATTAAAGGCATATGCCACCACTGCCCGGCTTTTTTTGTTTTTAGTATAGCTACGTCTTAACTAATTTTGCTATGAATTGTAACTAAATATCTGGGTTTTTTTTGTTTTGTTTTTTTGGTTTTTCGAGACAGGATTTCTCTGTATAGCCCTGGCTGTCCTGGACCTCACTTTGTAGACCAGGCTGGCCTGGAACTCAGAAATCCGCCTGCCTCTGCCTCCCACGCCCGGCGAATATCCGTATTTTTTCAGTGATTTGGGGGACAGGGGTTGCTCAACCCCTTTGGTGATTGCTACTCACAAGTTGAGAACTGCTGTTCCATAACATTTCAGTCTCTCCCTGTAATGGAAGCTGAGAAAGTATGACTGGTTCTAACCAGCTCCAAAATATGTGTATGTCATCTTGTGCAAATGTATACACAGACTGAAAATGCTGTATCAGCTTCATAGGACCAGATTCATCCCTTCAAAGTTACACACTTGAGAATTTCACAGCAGTCTGGAGCTATGTCAAAAGCAGCTGGCTGTGCTTGGTTGAGGTTTTAGTCATTAACGTATTAGCCAAATATTTTTATAGCTACTAATAATAAATCCAAAAAGACCCAAGATAAAGGTTTTTTGAATTCCTATTTCCTACCGAGTCTCCCCACTCCTGTGCCCACTCCCAACCTTCTGATGGTCTCTTCTGTCCCCATGTCCAGGCAGGCATGATCATCACTTTCTCCCTCTCTGTGGCTGTCACAGTCCTGTCTGTCATCAATGTGGGCAACAGCATCATGTTCGTCATGACACCACACTTACTGGCTACCTCCTCCCTGATGCCTTTCACTGGCTTCCTGATGGGCTACATTCTCTCTGCTCTCTTCCGACTAAATCCAAGGTAGGTCTTCTAGGTCCCAATGTCCTCAGGGTGTCTCTTAAGTCTTTTTAGAAATAAGGAACCTTGAGATAAGGGCAGAGCATTTCCAAAGCATGTGTTCAAAGGCACCAACTGACCGAGGGCTTTGAGCAATGAGAAATACTTGGGGGGCTGGGGGGGGAGGACTTAGGATGGGAAGGTGGTAAAGGCAAAGTCTGCCCTCTCCCGATGTTAAATCACACCATGGAGTTTGATGTCATTGTAGTAGCTTTAACGCCAATGCTTTTTTTCCTTGCCCACTCTTATTCTAACAAGGCTTGAATCCTTAACAAGGACAATGTCAGATGGAAGCCATGCTAAGCTCAAAGCCTTTAGCTATAGTGCAAGCAAACAAATAAAGCCATCGTAAAGTAACATTCAACCTGAGGGTCTATGGAAACAGAGTCCTTTCCTCCTGTCAGCCTAAATAAATTACATAGGAGTCTAAACATTGGTACAATGGTTCTCAACCTCCCCAATGCTGTGACCCTGTAATGCACTTCATCATACTGTGGTGACCCCACCATAAAATTATTTTGTCACTACTTTGTAACTAATCTTGCTATGAATTTTAAGTAAATATGTGTTTCCCAATGGTCTTAGGCAACCCCTGAAAGGGTCATCCACCCCCCAAGAGCAGTGACCCACAAGTTGAGAGCTGCTGCATTAGTACCATCTCCCCCCTACACTTTAAGAGAAACTCATTTCCAAAATACAAAATCCACTATTACAACCTAGTTGATAACAATTAAATAACTGTGCTTGTATTACACAGGCAAAAGACTGCCCATTACCATAGTACTACAGTCTTACTAGTTCTGGGAGCTACAGATCACAATGGCCATAGCACCAAGGGCCATCACAGTAAGCCTAACATGCTAAATAGGACAAGTAACACACTTGGGAGTTAGAAAGGTGCAATGTATTCAATTAAAACATTCTGCTCTTCAATGCACTAAATGGAAAGCAAAATTAGGGGAGCAGGTTTCAAAGATACATAATGACCAGTTCTAGAATTAAAATTATGTTAAGGGCTGGAGAGATGGCTCAGTGGTTAAGAGCACTGACTACTCTTCCAGAGGTCCTGAGTTCAATTCCCAGCAACCACACGGTGGCTCACAGCCATCCATAAGGAGATCTGATGTCCTCTTCTAGGGTTTCTGAGAATAGCTACAGTGTACTTACATATAATAAATAAAAGTTTTAAAAAAATATGTTAAGCTACAAAGAAACACAGGATGAAGTCCACATTTCAATCTCCCACTGTCTGCTCAAAGTGCAACTATAAGACTAAGGGGGAAAAAAAAAAAAGACTAAGGGCTAGAGAGATGGCTCAGCAGTTAAGAGCACTGACTGCTCTTCCAGAGGTCCTGAGTTCAAATCCCAGCAACCACATGGTGGTTCACAACCATCCATGAGATCTGATGCTCTCTTCTGGGATGTCTGAGGACAGCTACATTGTACTTATATATAGTAAGCAAATACATCTTTTTTTAAAAAAATAAAGAAAAAGACAAGCTAACACTTCCAGTGTCACCTATCTGCCAGTCACTTTCAAATTTTAACTTAGCAATTCTGTAAAAGCAGACAAAATTTCCAAACTATTCAAAGGCCTCCTTAGGGTCAGATGGATGTAGAACACATGCCTAGTATATACAATGCTCATAGTCCCAAGCATACGCATGCATGCAGAGATACAAGCACATACATGTGCATACACATGCATGCACACACACAGCCTTTATAAACTTTGTGCCTTTTTTGTCACTATCTTCTTAGGGTTGGATCCCATCTTCCAATGCTGGATGCTGTAGGTCTAAAGCATCAGAAAGGGGAAGGACAGGCCCCAGAGCTGACCACTGTCTTGTTTCTTCCCACTCACACAGCTGCAGACGCACCATCAGCATGGAAACAGGATTCCAAAACGTCCAACTCTGTTCTACCATCCTCAATGTCACCTTCCCCCCTGAAGTCATTGGACCACTGTTCTTCTTTCCTCTCCTTTATATGATTTTTCAGCTTGCAGAAGGACTTCTCTTCATTATTATCTTCCGGTGCTATTTGAAAATCAAACCTCAGAAGGGTAAGTATTGAACTCATCTCCTATGAGTATTTGCTCTGGACCTGAGCTACCAACAAAAGATTCCAAGTAGGAACTGGAACCAGGTAAAACAGCATGCCAGCGACTTTGAAGAGTAAAGGTCATTTTCACCAGTAACACTACTCCAAGTTAATGCATCTGGCGTTGTTCTCATGGGCCTGACTTTGTAAGACAAGCTTCAATATTACAGAGAACGATCTTGAAACTAAAACATGTCTAGGGTTTCTTTAATTTGGAAAGCTTCAGCATTCTTTAGTGTTCAGCTTTCTGCAAGGTCAGAGCCCAGCTGGTGGCGCACGCCTTTAATCCCAGCACTTGGGAGGCAGAGGCAGGTGGATTTCTGAGTTCGAGGCCAGCTGGTCTACAGAGTGAGTTCCAGGACAGCCAGGGCTATACAGAGACCCTGTCTCAAAAAACAAAAACAAACAAATAAAAAAAAAAAAAAAGGTCAGAGCCCTAGTACCAACATAGGGAAAACTTGAAACAGGCCTAATACAACAGAATCCAAACCATGATTCCACTCTGGTCAGTTAATCTCAGATAACTGGCATGATTTATACTAATTACTAGAATAATCTTCAAATTATTTTACTTTTTTCTTTTAAAAATAATTTATTACTTTAAGTGTTCAGAGCAAATTCATTATCTGCAGAATGCTATTCTCAAAAAAGCCCAGAATCCCTCCCTCAAACTGAGACACATCTCAACCACTAAGGGCACTTGCAGGGGCTGGAGTAGTTAAGAACACCTAGTTGCTCTTCCACAGGACCCTCAAGGCAGCTCAGAAGCCAACAATTCCAGTCCTAAAGGGTAACCTCTTTTCCTCCAGAGACTTCATGCAGAACAAAGACATACATGCAGAGAAACACTCATACACCCCCACCGCCAAAAATACCAGTCCTTAAAGGGCTTTTGTCTTTATGTATACAAACCCATTTAATCAGAGAACTCCAAGGAATCGATGCTCTTTCCATGTGGACTGTTTTAACTTGAGTCATCCAGGCTTAGCAGCAAGAACCTTTACCTGCTGAGTCATCTCACCCAAAGTACTCTTTATAAACCATTTTGGTTTTTTATGGTACAGAGCATTGTTTTCTGTATGTAGCTCAGGCTAGCCTCAAACTGGAGATTCCCCAGCCAACAAGTACTCAAATTCAACATCATGTACCGTGACCAGTCATGTCTTTTTAGTACTAGAAATCAAACCCAGAACCTTGGGCATGCTAAACAAGCATTCAATCAGAGCTATATCCCCAGCATCCTTGTGTCTTTTAAATAAAAATTAATCCGTTTCCTAACCCAGTTTCTTCTACTATGTATTTCCAAAACCAAGGCTGAGGGTTTTGGGTTTTTTGGGTTTTTTTTTTTTTTGTTTTGACCCCAAGAACTTATGATCTGCACCCAAAACAGATTTCTACTGTAGTGCAAGAGCATGGAGGACCCTGACACCCACCTTCAAAGTCCCTCACCACTTCCACATGGGGCGGAGGGACACTCAGACTGAAGAAGGTAGGGGTTGGCAGTTTGAGGCCTGATCAAAGCTTCCTGCTTCTAAGTCCTTCAGAATTTAAGTCATTATTACTCACCTAAACCCACAGTGATGAAAATATCACACAAAGCATCTGTTAGTGCTACCACACCAGGGATCTCAAAAGAAAAGCAAATCTTTCTGAAAGGAGTGATAGTAGATACAAATACAGAGCACACCCCTGAGTTCTTGCATTTGAGTAAGTTTTGTCTGTCTTAGCTAACTCTCTTTTCCCAAGAAAGTCTGTACATGCTACTATTCTACTGCTGAGCTGAGCTTACAATTTCAGAGGGCTAGAGTTCATTATCATCATGAGAGGGAACATGGCAACTGGCAGGCAGGCAAGACACTGGAGCAGTAAATGACCTTACGTACCCTGATCCACAAAATCACAAATAGGCACACAAAGGTTAATTAGGAGTGACATAAAATGCAGGCTTTTGAAACCTCAAAAGCTCACCCTCAATGACACATCTCAACAAGACCATACCTAATCCTTCTCAAGCAACTCCTCCCAGTGAAAAACAAGCATTCAAATAGGGACCCACCCTCATTCAAGCCAGTTTTACTCTCATTCTCTTTTTACTTTACAGACCAAACAAAAATTACCTACAAGGCTGCTGCAACAGAAGATGCTACTCCAGCAGCTCTGGAAAAAGGTACCCACAACGGGAATAATCCTCCTACACAACCTGGCCTTTCCCCTAATGGCCTGAACTCTGGTCAGATGGCAAATTAGAATGTGAAAACTTAGAAGCAACAAGGAAAGTAACACCTAGTGTGCCAGATTGTCTAGCACTTCCAGCAAACCTTCAACAGCAGAATCATGAAGCAATGAACTGAGGCAGAAGGGCATCTATCCAGGAACCATCATCCATCCCCAAAAATCTGCTATTTGTTTAAAAGATAAAAAAGAACTAGGCAAAGTGGTTCCTCCCTATAATTCCAATGCTCAGAGACTCAAGGTCAACCTTGAGTACACAGCAAGACTGTCTCAAGAAACCAAGAACACTTTCAGCAGCTATGAACTCTTATGAAGGCTCTATGAAACAGCTACATCTGATAAACATTATCACTATTTCTAGACTTTCCAATAAGCAGGTGTTTTGCTCATTAAGCATCCACAACCTGCTTCATGTTGTAACTCAAAAGGAAATAAACTACAACTGGTAGTTCTAACTTACCAAACAATCTTAATTCTTTTTCCTTTTCCACACAAGTTGGGTTCAATTATATAAAATCAATACCAAGTAGACAAAAGCAATTAAATAGGACAAAACTGCTACCCACTACCCACAATGAAAGGTACCAGAAATACCAGAAAGCAAAAAAATTCTTAAAAAGCCATAACAAGCCAACATAATTCCACACTCTTATCAGTTTACAGTGGCATCAAGCACTCCAAAACCTTGAAGGAACTGTACAGAAAAATACTCAAACCTTCAGATTTCTTCTATGAAATCTAAACATTTTTTCACCTTTTATTCACACTAAAATAATGGCTGAAAGATGAACAAACTACCCATTGCATACATGGTTAAACATGGTAAACTACTTTTTTGTATTTTCCATCACTGACAGTGTACAACGGAAGCCACATCAGGGCACTTGTTTGGCAAACTTGCAGGACTAACAAGCACTCACAAGAATGACCAAGCATTTGGGTTCACCTTTCTTAAGATGGCAGTGGCAGACACCTTTAAAGCACACACCCTGAAAAGCAGGTGTTTTACCTCAGGTCTGAAGGCAGTCTGTGTTACACAGTACCAGTCTTTGTTTTTAAAGCTACTTCATTTTTTTTTACAAGATTTTATTTACTTAATGTATATGAGAATACTGTCATATGGTTACAGATGGTTGTGAGCCACCATGTGGTTGCTGGAAATTGAACTCAGCTCTGGAAGAGCAGTTTTCACTACCAGCCCCAGCACCAGTCTTTTTTAGGTTTCTAATGTTAGTGCAGTCTCTAACACAAGCAACTTTGGACTGGCCATCAGCTACATTAAGCTGAAAGCCAGCCTAGTTATGTCACAAAAATATTAACTTTTTTACATTTTGGGGCTCATCTGATCAATGACTTCTCTAAACATCCAGATTGCCACCATGTACAAGATGTGATAAACTAATCTAATAACCAATCAGGAAAGGCTGGCCTGGGGCTTCAAACTATCCTTAGAAATAAATGAAACAAAAAACTAGTCCTAAAACATCCTTTTGTAAGTTTTATCAAGGCTGTGGGGGGCACACTTGAAATCACAACCCTCAGGTAGCGACATCAGCAGTGGCAGGTGTAGGAGTTTAAGGTCAGCTTGGTCTATGTAATACATACCACAAGCCAGACCAGCCAGGACCAGAGGACAGTGAAACTCTTGTCTCAAAAGAATCTGTTTCTAACTTCTCAAATCTCAGGTCTTAGTACTCAACCTGACAGTTCGCTTATATACTAAAGAGGATCCCCATTAAAAGGGCAGGTTAAGATGGCTGGTAAAAAGAGAATGCCAGGTTCTGCCAATGTTATATCTAGTCTCCTCAAAAGTAAATAAGCTGAAGAGATGGCTCAGAGGTTAAGAGCACTGACAGCTCTTCTGAAGGTCCTGAGTTCAAATCCCAGCAATCACATGGTGGCTCACAACCACCCGTAGTAATGAGATCTGACCCCCCCCCTCTTTTGGTGTATCTGAAGACAGCTACAGTGTACTTACATATAATAAATAAATAAATCTTTTTAAAAAAAAAAGTGAATAAGCATACCACTACTCCTAGACTTAGCCTTTATCAGGATAAGCTACAGTTCATGATCTATTACCGAAACCTTCTACTGAGTTCTCCCTAGAACACCTCCCAAATGCTAGCTCATTCCCTAACTCCCACTTTGAGGAAGCAAATAAGCCTTTCCTACTTCTACTCACCAATGAGTACGCCTGTTCTAGTCCTGGATCCTTAATTGGTCCTTTGAAAAGCCCCCTACATTTCCTGTAATACAGTTTTGAGGAGGATTTAACTCAACCCCAGCACTCAGATATTAAGATGATCTGCTATCAAATATTCACCAAGTTCGCACCTGGCAACTAGGCTTTCAAGATGAATAACATTTCCTACACTTAGGGCACTGCCCACTCCCACAAGAGTAGGCAGCTAGAGATTGCTCAGCAATTAAGATGACTTCAGAGAACCTGGAGTTTGATTCCTAGCACCCACATGGCAGTTCATAATGGTCTCTAACTCTAGTTCTAGGGAATCCCACACCACCTTCTGGCTTTCTTGCAACTGATGCACATACATACATGCAGCCAAGATACCCATGATAGAAATTTTTTAAATTCCTCTGGTAACACACAAATTAGCCAGATGGTGGTGGCACACACCTTTATCTCAGCAACTGGAAGAAAAAGCCACCCTGTTCTACAAATTGAGTTCCAGGACTCTACACACACACACCTTTAAAAACCTAAATAAAACATATGGTCACGTATCTCAGAACTAAAACCAGCATGTAAAGATCTCTCATGCCTTCAATCATTGAGAAATTACATTTATGACCATCCCAACTGTTACATCTGACAAGAAAACTTGCACTGGATCTTATGTGTTTACCAAACCACTGCCCTTTCTGTTTAGGGTTAGTAACCTGATGGTAATTCAAGTCCAGTGGCAACAGGAAAGAATTGAAGGAATACAAGGAACTGTCACTCAACTTAGCTGTAGTTTTCAATCCATTTGCAGGCTCCTTCACTAGCTTCAAATAGCAAAATAATAAAATACTTTAAAAAGCTTACACTTCAGGGTTCTACATGTGTAGTTTTTAACTTAAAATACACAAATGTGATAGAATAAATAATACAGAACTTGAGAGAAACAGACCAAAAGCAGTTTTATAATACTTAGTATTTTATTATCAATAACAAACAGCTGCTTTACTTTAATGTCTATCTACAGCTGTTAATGGGCAAGACACCCTTGACCCTAACAAGTAAAACTCA
Source organism: Mus musculus (assembly GCF_000001635.26). Classification (NCBI taxonomy): domain Eukaryota; kingdom Metazoa; phylum Chordata; class Mammalia; order Rodentia; family Muridae; genus Mus; species Mus musculus. The sequence goes on along the minus strand of NC_000078.6, from coordinate 80,950,393 downwards.
TATTAAGCCTTTATATACAAGCAAATTTAGAGCTCTTTTAAAGTGTCCAAAACTATTCGTTAGTTTAATTAAACTAATCTTGAGTTAACATATCTGAACAATGAACTAAAATATTCAAAAGTTTTTCTAGTACAAAAAATTAAATGCTTTAGTTATAAAAGAGCTCTATCAATATACACAAACTATATACTTCAGACAGTCACAAAAGTGTGAGCAGAAGGCTTATCAAAAGACATTTAATACAATTAGTTTTCAACAACCCCTTGGTGGTCCACATCTACAAAGAAATCCAGCCCAACCCCCTCCAAATCCCACCCCACAGAAAAGCACATACTTACCAGAACTTTTAGCAAGTATGGTTTGGGAATTTGTTTTGTTTTTTAAAAAAAGGCCCCCAGGGCAAGTTATTTACAGTTTAATTGCCACTGTCAACTGATCTGGACCTGGACCGGGATCGGGACCTCTGGCGATCCACAGATGCTGGAGATTTAGATCTACTCGAAGAACCACGTTTCTGGCTCTTCTCAGGCACAGGAGACCTACTACCAGAACGGGACTTGCTCCGGCTCCGGCTCCTGCTCCTTGATCGGCTGTAAGACTTGCTCCTTCGTGAACGGGATCGGCTACGGGACCTAGAGGAACTTCTGGTCCGAGATCGTGACCTGCTTCTTGACCTGCTATGAAAAATTGGCAAGAAGGAAAGAGAGAAAACACACATTAACCTGTATGACAGGGCTCTAAAAGCCAGCAAGTAAAACCTTTGGCTTAAAAATATAAACGAAAGAGTACCTGTGCCTTTTGCTGCCTTCAATTAATTTGATTTTTCTCCCGTTAATTTCCTTTCCAGAAAGTTTCTCAATAGCATTCTTTAAGTCACCATAAGAGGCAAACTCAACTACCCTAAAATGGAAGGAAAAAAAAATCCCTTTAAAGGTTATAAATCCAATAGCCTTGTAGACCACCTACACAGATCAAGATAAGCATAAGTTTATCCCTGTTGTTATTGCTGTTTTAAGTCATTTCTGATATATACAGCACAATTCTGTGGTGTGCCCCCCTATGTACTGTGGAATGTTGCAGGTGCCTATTATCAACAGTCCCTTGTGATAGTCTTTCTCCCCAAACTTAGCCAAAATCAAGCACATGCAAATTTTAGATCATAGCAATGCCACAATTAAAATTCCCAAGGTAATTAATTAAGACTCACAATCCAGGACATGCTTACCCTTCATTTAGTTTAGGTCGATGTGCATCCGCAAAGGTTACTTCCCCAGCTTGTCTCATGAAATCTTTGAGATCCTTAACACAAGACAATTATGTTAAGGAGAGAAAGGGAAAAGTGGCACACAAACAACCACATGGCATAAACAAGACTACTGGAAGAGAAGGTGTTAGATAAAGTACAAACATGGCATATACCACACTTGTATTCTATCAGAATTCAAAAATTATGCCAGGGCACGAAATAAGCAAATAGCATATTGCTTTTAAGCAAAATGCTAGAGGGCATTCCAATTTTTTAACATTATAGTATTAGTCTAACTGAGCTCAGTACAAAAGGGGGAAAAAACAAAAAACAAAACAAACAACAAAAAAAAACAAAAAGGAACAGTACATCCTTTAAAGACTAGTTTTATATTTAAAAAAAATAAAAAATAAAAAAATAAAACAACATTTACAAAGACACCAGTTATTTTGTGCCCCATATGTCATTAAAAAATTTTACTTTACCTTTATTAACATTTCCCTAGGCTAGTCAAGCAGCAAACCATTAAGCGGTCGGAGAAACCTTCATGACATAGGCCCGACTGGCTCTTCGCCACCCACTTGAAGGATACTACCCAATCGATGGAAGCCTTTAATCGCACAGCCCTCCCTATTAGCAGACTACTGGCGATGCAGACATGTTTTACTCTTGTGCAGTTACCAAGGACCACTTTACTGCGATCAGGATTCCAACGACCAACTAATTTCGTATCTTTCAACTCTTTCGACCAGGACCTCTTATTCGGAAGCGTTACAGGAAGACAGCTCTCAACTTAGGGATCAGATCACGTTATCAACGGTTCTGGGATCGCTGCAACCCGGCACTTCAAGTAAGTGCACCGATTACGTCTAGACCGGCAAACACAGATCTAGAGGTGGCCAACTGATCACTGTAGGAGCTGACTGGCAAAGTCAACCAGGCCCAACCAAGAGTGACCAAGACAACGATTAGGATAACCCACAGGCACTCCTCGTCATAAGGCCAACGACACAGATAGGCTGGCAAATAAAGGGTTTAATATTTGGTTAAAATTGATTTTAAAAAACATGAAAAAATAACCTCAAAACATTTACATTTGATCACTAATATTAAAATCTGAAACATCCCCCAGTTACATTTAACTAAAGTTTAAAATTATAGTTCAATTAAATTAATTTAAGATAAAGCATTTAATAAGATATATATTAATAAAACATTAACTACCCATTAACACTTTTAAATGCCACATTAAAAAATATCTCAAAACTGTATTTCAACAAACCTGCCAGCTGACTCTTGAGGATAAATTCTCAACTATAAGTCGATTTTCTGTTCTTACAGGTGGAGCATTTCTGAAGAAAGAAAAATAAGCATTCAGTGTCAGATGTTATGTCACAATGTCAAATGCTATGTGACAAGTTTAAGCCAAGATAGTGATTCCATCAAGTTTCTGGGTTCTCAGCATGTGGACTAACTAGACTTAACTAGTCTGAGAACCATTTAATGCTAACGGACCCTAACCCAACCGTAACAGCCAAACCCAAACCACATACCGTCTATCATTTCGAGGTCTGCGACTGCTAAAACGGTCGGAGTATCGTCCTCTACCTCTTCCACCTCGAGACCGAGCCCGGGCATGTTCAATCGTCACCCTACAAAGAGGTAAAAAAAGCATTCACACACTACACATGAGAGCACTTACATATGCAAATGTCTACTCTGCTCTACTTCCCTGGGAGAACTACTTATAAACCAATCATGCTTACCTTTCACTGCAAAGTTCCTTCCCATCAAGTTCATAAACAGCATCATCTGCATCCCTTGGGTCCTCAAATTCCTAAAATGTAGCAGTAAGAGTAGAGCTTTTGGACGTGCATGCATTCTACAGCACATTAAGATCATGGAAGCCGAGCGTGGTGGCGCACGCCTTTAATTTAATCCCAGCACTCGGGAGGCAGACAGATTCCTGAGTTCGAGGCCAGCCTGGTCTACAAAGTGAGTTCCAGGACAGCCAGAGCTATACAGAGAAGCCCTGTCTCGAAAAACCAAAAAAATAAAAAATAAATTTAAAAAAAAAATCATGGAAGTGTTAAGATATACCTTACACTCAGATACTATAACCCTAAGCTAGGGATGACTGAGAATCAACTCCAGCCAGCAGTTACTTTAACTTCTTAACAGAAGCCACTGCTTCTTGGCCACTTCTAACATCTTTCTGGGAAAACAATTCACATGGACTCAGAGTCCATGCTCATCACAAGAGCTCTACCCACTTTGTTTTTTTTTTTTTTCTTTTTTTGGAGACAGGGTTTCTCTGTGGATTGGCTTGCCCCTGCCTCCCAAGGGCCAGAGACCAAAGGCATGTGTCACCACCACAAAGTTACCTAACTTCTCGACAGATAATTCAACTCAGTTTCAAGTACTTACCACAAAACCAAAACCTCTTTTCAAGTCAATATCTCGGATCCGTCCGTAACCCTTGAAGAATCTTTCCACATCTTTCTCCCTCGCTGCTGGATTTAGTCTCCCAATGAACACTCGACAGCCACTCATGATGCCCGGCTAGTGTTTCCTGTTAGGCAGTAATTGAATCGAGACAATATCAACGATTGACACCATGGGGGTGGGGGATGTTCAGTCAAGCAGTCAAACACACCCCACGTTTACCAACTCTACTAACAAGGTCGCCATGTACCTTTTAAGTCGTTCACGACCACCACATTCAAATTCCAAGTTAAAACTTAACTCTCCAAAAGACCCCCTTCCCAGGTTCCACACGGCAGCCCACCACAACGCCAGTAGCCACCTTTCTAGACTGCGCAGCCGCACACGCTGTCCCCGGATCCCGGGGTTCCCCTCCCATCTGCCGCAGTTAAGGCCAGGCCGAGAAATGCGGGCGGAGCCGAGCCCGCCCTCTGCCAGGCCTGGTCCAATAGCAGCCGGCCGCGCCCGCGTCGCGGCCTCCCCGCGCGTCACAAGCCGGAATCTCGCGACGCCACCACCGAGCCTGCGCAGTGGGCGACGGGGCGCGTTCGCAGCACAAAATGGCGACGGCCGAAGTATGCGGCGGGGTGTGGGGGGGGGAGGAGCGTAGCGAGCCGAGCTGCGTGCCCCCGAGACACGGGCAAGCCCGGGGCCCAGAGCGCTGCGCCTGCGCCGGCCCACGGGGGGAAACCCTAAGCTGCCCTGGGCCAGGCCGGCTCCCCGGCGTCCGGGCCTCGATGAGAGCCATTAAGGGCGGCAGGGAGGGGCGCGCTGCTTCCCGACACAAACGCCCTCCCCACGCCCGCCCTTCCGCCTCGTGTCCCCCTCACGCAACACCCACAGGGAGACGTGCCCCAGCGCCCACCTCAAATCAACTGCGCTCTCTGAGTCGCCGTCCTCCGCAAAGAGCGAAGCCCCGGCCACTTGCGACCCGAGCGGCCATGAAGAAGCCTCGATCCGAGAAGCCTTGCCCTCAAAGCGTGCCACTCACCTACCGGACAGGGTCTTTGGCGGCTGAGACCCCGGAGAGGTCCGTAGTCTGCGACGGAGCTGTCTGCCTCCCTACACAAACACACACACAACACACATACACACGAACCCAACTCGTCTACAGTCTCTCCACAACTGACGCACTTAGCAGCTCGGACGTTGCACAAAATGGAAGGGACGTCCTGGCGTCACTTCCGGGGCGGTGCCAGAAGCTCGGGGACCGCCCACTTGGAGCTGAGGACAGACGGTTCCTGGGAGCCGGAAGTTCTAGTAGGGCGGGGCTTCCTTACCGCGACCCCTGGCGAGAGCAGTGGGTGGTGGGAGGACTAGAAACGTTCGTTCAGTTGGCAGGATACACCGGGACACTTCTTTGGATACGAAAAGATGTATTTAAACTTTTTCTTAGGTCCCTCGAAGATTACCAAGAAACCCAGGCTTTTCAAAAATCACCTGTTTCTTTTAAAAATTCATTTACATAGTCGGTCTCGCTAAGCAGTCCTGGCTAGCCTTGAGCTCAGCGATCCAGCCGGTCCGCCTTCAGTGTGATAGGATTATTGGCCCGAGCACCAGGTCCAATTCTTTCTTTCTTTCTTTCTTTCTTTCTTTCTTTCTTTCTTTCTTTCTTTCTTTCTTTCTTTCTTTCTTTCTTCCTTCCTTCCTTCCTTCCTTCCTTTCTTTCTTTCTTTCTTTCTTTCTTTCTTTCTTTCTCTCTTTAGCCTCTTCTGCAAATTGTACTTATCAATGTCCTTCAAGAGAGGGTTCTTAGCCGGGCGTGGTGGCACACGCCTTTAATCCTAGCACTTGGGAGGCAGAGGCAGGAGGATTTCTGAGTTCAAGGCCAGCCTGGTCTACAGAGTGAGTTCCAGGACAGCCTGGTCTACACAGAGAAATCCTGCCTCGGAAAAAAGAGAGAGAGAGAGGGTTCTCTGAGGCTCAAGTAAGTGAATTCTTTCAGTGTTGTGGTTTTTGTTCTGATCAGCCTAAGGAACTGAATTGTTTTCTACTAAAGGAGAGATTTCACGTGGTGAAATAATGAAATTGGTACTGTGGGTAAAAAAAAAAAAAACAAAAAACGCTCCTATATATTGAATCCCTAGGGCCAATCTTGGCTCAGCTAGCTGGGAAAGATTTCAAGTTGTTTCTAAATCCAACTGGCCATTGTCCATTCCTTTCTGTCCAGGTCTCAATCTCAATAGTTAGGTGGACGGTGGTAGCTTCAGCCTTTAATCATCTCTGTGAGTTCCAGGCCTACCTTATCTACAAAGTCCAAGACAGCCAGGAAAACCCTGAGTCAAAGAACCAAAAAAAAAAAAAAAAAAAAAAAAGAGTCGAAATCAACAGTTATTGAGAAATAGAGTTTATGCTTCCAGCATGGATGTAATACACAGCAGTCCACATCGGTAACTCTATCCAGCCTTCCCCAGTGAGGTTGGGAGGTCTAGAAACATTGACAATAAAGACTGTTGTTGTTGTGAAAAAGGCTACTTCTCTTTAATATTTTTATCTGTAACCTAAGGCATCATCTAGATTTTGAGATGTACCTAGAATAGAGTCACACAATTTCAGCTAGGGTCACAGGGATGAACTGATAGCTCAAGAAGGAGCAGAGCAACCCTGGGTCTGACCTCATTCACGTGGAATAAGCTTGTCTATTCAGTTAACTATGCAAATAAAAACAGCATCAGTGGACCCATTAAAAAACATGTAGCGGGCAGTGGTGGCGCACTCCTTTAATCCCAGCACTCGGGAGGCAGAGGCAGGCGGATTTCTGAGTTCCAGAACAGCCAGGGCTACACAGAGAAACCCTGTCTCAAAAAAAAAACAAAAAAACACTTGTATTATCCCAGAAATGTCTGGGGGTGGGGGGTACTCTCTTTTGGATAAATATTTTCCCCATGTCATTCTTTAGGGGCAAGGGCATCCTTTCCAAAGACATTCAAACAAATAACATATATGTAGTAGAGGAAAAGAGTTACAGAGATCACAGATTAAGAGAACATTTATTGTCCATCACAGACCTGCTAGCTGCCTTCCTCTCCCCAGAAATCGGGTTACACCCTCCCTGAAGGTGTTAGGAGTTGATAAGAAAGCTTACTGTAGCCAGGCATGATGGATAGGTATGTTTTTAATCCCAGTGTTTAGGAGCAGAGGAAGGAAGTAGCCTACTCTATGTAGTGAGTTCAGAGTTAGCCGGAGCTACACCGTGAAACACTGTCTGAAGAGAGAGAGGGGGAGAGAGAGAGAGAGATTCTGTTTCTGACTCAGATTCACCCTATAAGCCCATCTTTTACTTATTAAATACTGATTTTTTTTAAATGCCTGCATGATGTTTAAAATAGCAATGTCTCTAGAGTCATTCAATACAGACATTTCATTTCTGTCGACTGTAGACCACATCATTTGCTGGTGATCCTCTCTGATTATTGTAAAACTGTTTCCCCCAGATTGGACATCCCCATCTTGAATCAGAGCAGCTGTTGACCAACCACAGAGCCTCTGGAAGTCAGGCCTATCAGCATTCCTGCATGGAAGACTGAGGAAAGCTCCTCCCAGAAGCTGTATCAGCAGTGAATGATGACTGGGAAGAGAGATTGCTGGTACCATAGGCTGCCTTTGACTCGCCCAAGGCCCTGTAAGTAACCCCAGCAAACTCATCGACTCACCAAGCTGGAGCTGAGTGGGTTCTGTCCTCTCCCCTAGGTAACAAGATGTTTCTTTTTCTTGCCCCCAGGAAACATCACACAACAGAGCTGAAATTTCCTATTGCCTAATGACAATGTGGCCGGGACATCATCTCAGCATAATGCATTCCTCACACGTTCGTGGCAATGGTCTCCGGTGTAAACAAGCCTGCCCTTCAGCCGGCCAGAGAGAACACACAGTACTGTACAGTACATAATACTTGATAACTAAATGACTATATATTTACTATTATTGTTTTAGAGTATAGGGGTTTTTTTAAGATATTTTACTGTGTGTCTTAGTTTGCTTTTATAAATGTAATAAAACACTAACCAAAACCAACCTGGGAGAGAAAGGGTTTATTACAGTTCAGAGTCCATCATGAAAAGAAGTCAGGGCTGGAAATGAAGCAGAGACCATTACTCATCCGGGAAAACTTGCGTCTGTAGTTTAAAGTTGTAATCATTCACATACAAGAAATTTGAAAATACTTAGGAGTTTAGAGCATATTTCTCAGTCACAATGGAGGTGGCTTGGAAAATATTCAGAGAATAGTGGAGGAACCCAGTATTGGCCTCCAGTTCTACACTGACTTGCTCTTGAGACCCTGCTCAGTCTCCTTTCTTAAACAACCCAGAACCACCTGTCTGGGGGGTCACTGCCTACAGTGGGGCTAGGCTCTCTCATATCAACTATTAATTAACATATTAATACCCCACAGACTTGCCTAAAGCCCAATATGGTGGCGGAAACATCTTCTCCGTTAAGGTTCCCTCTTCCCAAGTGAATCTAGTTTGTGTCAAGAAGACAAAACCTAACCAGCATGCTGTGTAACTGCATAGCATGCCACCCTGCAGCAGCCCACACATCTGTTCTTCCATCTGGGTTCCTGTAAGAACACTCACTGGTGTTCACACAGTGGCCAAACCACCTGCTGATGTGGTTCTCATATGACATCACTCTTGCTATGCTTACAGCATCCTGCCACCTGGATCCCTACTGGCAGAAATATTGATTTAAATGGTCTGATGAGGAGTACAGTTTGTTAGAAAGGGCTTGTGTGGGAAGCCACATGTGCCGTTGCAGAGTGGCACTGACTACTGCTGGCCACCACACATAAGTTTGGACAAACAACCAATGTGTACATATGCAGTAAAGTTTTTTGCAAAGACACTGCCTGGCCCGGGCATGATAATGAGGCTTTGAGAGTATAACCAATCAGATGTGGGACATGCAAATGAGGTACGATAATGAGGCTCTGTGAGGTACAGAGAGAGAGAGAGAGTAGCCAATCAGATGAGGAACATGCAAATGAGGTATAGTGCATAACCAATCCGGGTGTGAGACACGCCTCTCCTAGGCCTATATAAGCAGCACCAGTTCTGGGCTCGGGGTCTCTTCGCCTCTGCAATCAAGCTCTCCCAATAAACGTGTGCAGAAGGATCCTGTTGCAGCGTCGTTCTTGCTGGTCGAGTCCAGCGTGCGCAAGAGGCTTGGAGAACTGCTGTACTCAAAAAGCATGTAAACTGTGATCTGCCTCACTTTATCTTCTGGCTCTGTCTTGTCTCCTCACACAGATTTGTCTGAGGCCCAGTTAAGACAGTCATAGAGGGGCTAGAGAAATGGCTCAGAGGGTAACACTGACTGCTCTTCCAGAGGTTCAGAGTTCAATTCCCAGCAACCACATGGTAGCTCATAACCATCTGTAATGGGATCTGATGCCCTCTTCTGGTGTGTCTGGTGTACACACCAGTATACTCATACACATAAGATAAATAAATCTTTAAAAAAAAAAAAAAGCCAGGCGTTTTCAGAGGCTGGGCAGTGGTGGCACACGCCTTTCATTCCAGCACTTGGGAGGCAGAGACAGAGGCAGGAGGGAAAAAAAAGACAGTCATAGGGAACAACTTTAACACTGAAAAAAAAATCTGTTCAGGGTGCCTAAGTACTTCTTCCCCAACCCTCCTGATTGGCAGCTGCCAACTCTTAAGCCATTATACAAACGCACCATGCTAAGGACATTACAATCTCAGGACCTCCTGTCTCCCACAGAAGTGTTCTAAGATGTTTGAGAGTAGAAAATAATCTTTCTGCCCAACTATTCCTATTCCTCATTTCCCTGATTTCCTAGGCCCTGTCACAAAAGCAGCAACAGGACACCACATGACCTGTGCACTAAAGGGGCCCTGGGAATCCAAACAGAAACCAGCACTGACAAATTTTCAGTGTCCTTATCAATAAGGCCAGAGAAGTCTGGGTGGTGGCAGAAATTCAAATAAGCAGAGCCTCTTTAAAGGATTGAAACTGAGGAAGAAATACCATATACTCTACAGAGAATGGGAGAACAGAGGTTAGAATTAGGGAGCCTGAAAATACTTTCTTAGCAGACAAGGTGGCGAATGCCTTTAATCCCAGCACTGGGGAGTCAGAGGCAGGTGGATTTCTGAGTTTGAGGCCATCCTATTCTACAGAGAGAGTCCCAAGACAGCCAGGACGACATAGAGAAACCCTGTCTCAGAAAAAAAATTAAATAAACAGAAAATAAGAGATAGATAGATAAACAGACAGACAGACAGACAGACAGGTAAATAAAGAAAAAGAAAAGAAACATCATCTTAAGCAGAGACAGACAGCAGTAATTCCACCTAATTCAGAAATTGTTGACAAAACTCAAATTCTTTGCAGAGCCATACATAGTGTTTGGTGTTAAATTTTGCTATGAATCAAGACCATTTGATTGATTAAGTCATCTCTCCAGTCTGTCCTTGAATTCATAATTCTCTGGCTTCTGCCTCCAGAGTACTGAGTTTACAGGCATAGGTACCCGAGACTTGGTTTATTCCATGCTAGGGATCAGAGCCAGAACTTCCACCTGCTAAGCACATACTCTATCCAATGAGCTACACTACCATCCCAACACCGATTTCAACTCTTGCTTTAGCTTTTCCTTCTGTCCCACATTTGACTCTAATTTAAAAGAGTCATTTCAGGCTGGAGGGATAGCTCAGCAGTTAAGAGCACTGACTGCTCTTCCGGAGGTTCTGAGTTCAAATCCCAGCAATCACATGGTGGCTCACAACCATCTGTAATGGGACTCTTCTGGTGTATCTGAAGACAGCTACAGTGTACTCATATACATAAAATAGAAAAATAATTCTTTTTTTAAAAAGAAAAAAGTCATTTTGACACATACCAAATACAGATTACCTTCCTAGAAGAGCCAGACTCTGGAATCACTAGCTCTTAGGCCTGCAGGGTTAACTGCCACCGTTGGCTGTCAGGACTTCAGTTTACATTGTCCAGTTCACTCCTGGACAGTTCACATCAGTCACTCTACCTATGACTCAGGAAGAACTCAGGAGTGACTCGGGTGGTTCTGGTTTGAAGTGGTCTCACCCAATTTCCCCATTTAGAGTGAAATCTGCTTCCAGGCTCACCCAGAATATGTGAGCACCTCACCTCAGTCCTTGCTGGCCATTCACTGTTGATCACTGCTCTCACGTGGGCCTTTCTGTAAGCAACCTGAGTGTCTCCGCTGTGTCATAGCTGGCTGTCCACAGAGGGTGCCTTCTAGGAGACAGTGCATCTGAGACAGAAGCTGCAGTGACTGTATTCTAATTTCAGGAACAATGTCCTCACGCACTGTGACTTAGTGTATTCCTCTTCCTAGGGCACCAACACTGTGGATTCCAACAACTAACAAGCAGTTCTGGCGGCTACAAGCCAAAACTGAAAGTGTCTGGAGGGTCCTTCCCCTCTGACAGCCCTGGGGAAGGCCTTCCCTTGCCTCTTCCCAGCTGGTGGTATATGTTGACAATCCTCAATGTTCCTGGCTTGTAGATTTCGGCATTCCAAGCAAATGGTTGCTCTTTTCAGTATGGTATTATGTCATCTTCCTTCTCTGCATGTCTATCTTTGTGTCTAAATTTCTTTCCCCTTTAAAAAGGACCACAGCCTTGTCAGAGCAGGGTCCACCCCTGTGGTGCTGGAGGCTAGGATTTCAGCACCTATTTTGTGAGAACATTATTCAAATGCGTGCCACATAGTTTCTACCATATACCAATCACACGGTTCAGCCTCAGTTCAACATTGGAGGGTAAAACACAGGCAGCAAGAACCAGGAAGTGGGGTGATCAGAGGATACCTTGGAAAGCAGCCAGCATGGTGCTTCCGGCTTCGCTGCAAAGAGGGAAATAGGCTGCCCTGCAGATACTTGTTTCTTGCTGCTGCTCAACTGCCTTAAACAGTATGCTATCCTCCCAAGGTGTGAGGGGGTTTGTTTATTTTTTATGTATAGAAAGGATTAATCAAACTTAGTCCTCTGGATTGAGCCTCGACAATGCTGGAATTACAGGTATACACTACTGGACTCAGCTCTTGAGACTTTTCTGTTCTGTTTTATTTTATTGTTGCTTTTAAAAATAATTTTCTTCCTAGCTCTTGGGAGGCAGAGGCAGGCAGTTTTCTGAGTTCGAGGCCAGCCTGGTCTACAGAGTGAGTTCCAGGACAGCCAGGGCTACACAGAAAAACCCTGTCTCGAAAAACCAAAAAAAAAAAAAAAAAGGTAATTTTCTTTTACTTGTTTGGTCTTTCTTTCTTTCTTTCTTTTTCTTTTTCTTTTTTAATTTTGAGTACACTGTAGCTGTCTTCAGACACACCAGAAGAGGGCACCAGATCCCACTACAGGTGGTTATTAGCTACCAAGTGGTTGCTGAGAATTGAACTCAGGACTCCTAGAAGAGCAGTCAGTGCTCTTAACCACTGAGCCATTTCACCAGCCCAGTAATTTTATTTTAGTGTCTGTGTGCTGTGTGTGTGCTGTGTGTATGTGTGTGTAGGGGGGTATATGTGTGAATGTGTGTTTGTGTGTATGTGGTATGATGTTTGTATGTGAATGCTTATGTGGGGGTGGGGAGTAGGGAGTGTGTGTGTCTGTGTGTCTGTGTGTCTGTGTATGTGTGGTGGGGAGTGTGTGTGTGTGTGTGTGTGTGTGTAAGCATACATATGCCATAGCATACATGTGGCAATCAGAGGACACAGAGGACAACTTTTGGAGTCGGTTCTCTTCCTTCCACTGTGCATCCTGGAATCAAACTCAGCTTGTTAGACTTACGTGGCAAGCATTTTCACAAGCTGAGTCATCTCTAGCCTCTTCTTTGAAACAGGCTTTCACAGAACCTAGGCTCCATTCAAACTTGCCCCGTAGTAAAGGATCGCCATGAGCCATGAGCTTCCCAGGGCAGGGACTTGCAGACGTGCACTGGCAAGCTGAACTAAGACTTTGCTTCTTGACACACACCTGACTGCTTTTATCTTCAGTCCTGCCCTGTCCACAACCCCTTTAATCCTGAACTTTCAAACATGCTCAGCTTACATTTTAGAGCTTAGAATGATAAACCTCCTCTTAACCCATGAAGCTGACCCAATACCACTCCTCAGGCACCACGGCAGTTCCTTGGTCCTTACTTGACAGCTCTCAGTCACCTCTGCTACTTCCTCCCCACCTTCCCACGGAAACTGGTCTCAAAGTTCACCTTCAACCTAATTGCAAAATCCAGTGGCCTCTTCACAACCATCATCCTATCTCGTTAAAACTGCCATTCATCTTATTATGGGATGGCATAGAGCTCGGAGTGTCAGATTAATTAGCCTACTTTGGCCTTTCCCCAACTCTCTAACACCAGTTACCACTCTCCCCTTAAAGAAAAGTTGGAACCAGAGCCCAGAGGTGGCGGCACAGGCCCTTAATTCCAGCCTTTGGGAAGCAGAGCCAGAGGAAAATATTGAGTTCTAGGCCAGCCTGATCTACAGAGAGAGTTCCAGGACAGTCGGGGCTACACAGAGAAACCCTGTGTCAAACCACACACCCCACTCCACCTCCCCTCCTTCCCCCTCCATCCCCCCAAAAAAGAAAATGAAGAGTTGAAACCAAAAAGCTCTTGGTCACACAGCTGGCAAGTGCTGGAGCCTTGAATGAAGCCAGCCCTGTGGCTCTGAGACATTTTCTCAAGGACTTACTCCAGGGCTGTCAAAGCCCTACAGCAGGAGCTGGAGGCGTGACTCACTGGTTAAGTGCCCCGACTGGCTGCTCTTGTAGAGGACTAAAGAGCCAGGATCCAAAGACAAATCTTGACACTCACATGGGGCTAACAGTAGGCTGTAACACCTCCTTGGGTACTACATGAATGTGGAACACAGATATTCATGCAGGTAAAACACCCAGACACACAAACTTTAAAAATCTTAAAATAGACAAAACTTTAAAGTGAACTGGACATGCAGGGGCTGAAGGATAATTCCGAAGTTAAGAGTGCTTATTCCTGGGGCTGGAGAGATAGCTCAAGTGGTTAAAGAGCACTGACTGCTCTTCCGAAGTTCAAATCCCAGCAACCACATGGTGGCTCACAACCACTCATAATGAGATCTGATGCCCTCTTCTGGTGCATCTGAAGACAGCTACAATGTACTTAGATATAATAATAATAAATAAATCTTTTTTTTAAAAAAGAGTGCTTATTCCTCTTGAAGAAGATCCTAGTTTGGTTCCCAGCACCCCAGTTGGATGATTCGCACCAGCATGAGGAATCTGGTATCTTCTTTTAGCCTCTACAACACACACACACACACACACACACACACACGGAAAGAGAGAAAGAAAGAGGAGAGCCACATATATTAAAACATTTTTGCTGGGTAGTGGTAGCACATGCCTTTGATTCTAGCACTTGGGAGGCAGAGGCAGGAGGATCTCTGTGAGTTCAGGACCAATCTGGTCTATTGGGTGAGTTCCAGGACAGCCAGGGCTACACAGAGAAGGGGGGAGGGCTGTGCATTAGAGGGATGCATTCGAAGGATCCAACACTCTCAAACAAACACTCATATAAGCCAAACACCAATGTACATAAAAATTAAAATTAAAATAAGATCATTCTTAAAAAGCAAGCTAACAAAAAACTTTACAGCACTTTCAAGATGAGAGCGTTAGGGTTTAAAACTAGGACAAATGGCCAGGGTGCCTATTTAATATATCAAAGCAGACCTGTCCACCAAGTTCTCCCAGCATCTCTCAGTCCCTACCTGTTCCTGGGCCCTCCTGGCAGACATACCCCACCCCCTACCCTAAACTTCTCTAGCCCCGGGGGCTGGGTTGCCCATCTCCCAGCTGCCTTTCCCTATATAATCCAACCTTGTTGGTTACCTGCTTTACTACTCTCCTTTAGGCCTTCTGCCTGAACCTGATTCCTCCTCTCTTCCCTCTCCTCTCCTCACATGGCCCAGGGTCATGTCCACTCTGAACTCTCCAGATGCCCCTGTCTCTGGCTATGTTCTCCCTGAAGATTACATCTAGATTATATCTAGAATAAACTCTCTCCTCCACCATACCTAGGAGCAGTCATGTCTTTTTCCTTTATTTCTTTTCCTATTCATTCAGTGCTGAAATCCAGTCATGTCTTCCCTTTTTTATTTTTCCCATTCAAACATTTTACATCCCTGGTATGTTTACGCACATCTTCGTCTGTGTGTTCTGATAGTTTGGCCTGTAAGGTATAAACGAATTCAGCATTAGTGATCACTAATAAAGATCAGAGCATAGTAAATGGTATAAATACCATTACAGGTGACAGGTGACATCCCTAAGGCAGGTCACACCAGGGAAGTAACTGAGCCAGGTCAGCTAAAAGCAGAAGAAGGGGCCAGATGTGTGAGAGCTGCCGTTTCGGGTACAACCCTTGCTATTGTAAACTCTGACAACATTAAAGAGTGGATCTGAGATTTTAAGAATGTTCTGGACCTTCCTAAGTACTGATTTCTTTGTGTGAAAAGTGGGTTCAATACAGCACTTTATAGCCCTGTTACTAGAACGTGGTGACAGAACACAATGGGCCTGCCACACTCAGCACAATTCAGCCATAATAATTAGCACAGGCGGCCCTGCAGAAAGGACAAAAGTCGGTGGTAGTTAAGCTGCTATAACCAAGAGATATGCAGGGCAGTGTGGCAAAAAGAACTTGGATGCTTCTTTCTTAAGCTCTGACTTCTCTGTAGGTAAAATATAAAAAAACTGAAACTTTCCAAAAGCTGAACCACTCAGGAGATTTTAAAACTATATAAAATGAGAAACAAATCAAAACAGAAATGAAACCCAGATTGAGAAGAGGCAACGACTGAGGCATACAGATGGAGAAAAGGAAACAGACATAAAGCTAGCTGATGGCTCACTTCTGTACTCTGAGCACTTGGGAAATGAAGCAGGACGATGATCAGGAGTTCAAGTTCATTGTCAGCTACATAGCAAGTTCAAGGCCAGCCTGTGATAAGTGAGACCTTGTCTTATAATAAACGGAACAACAACCACAAAACCCTGTAGCTGAGAAGTGATTGCTAATTGATGGCTGATAGGGGAGAAACAGTAAGTTTTCATCAAGGGTGCAGCCCCTGAAGTGGTTCAGACACTCTTGTAGATGGCCTTATGCACAGGTACATGCAGACAGCACTAAGTGGACATAACTGGAGGGGGGAAGCAAGAGGGGGAGAGCAAGATATATCTATCATACTATATATCGAGAGAGAGACCAAGACAGAGACAGAGACCATAAGAAGTTGGGAAGCAAAACTAGTGGGGAGCCGGGCGTGGTGACGCACGCCTTTAATCCCAGCACTCGGGAGGCAGAGGCAGGCGGATTTCTGAGTTCGAGGCCAGCCTGGTCTACAGAGTGAGTTCCAGGACAGCCAGGGCTAAACAGAGAAAACCTGTCTCAAAAAAGAAAACAACAACAACAACAAAACTAGTGGGGTGTCAGAATTGGAGATCGGAGGAGAAGGAATAGGGCGTGAGTTTGATCAAAACGTTTATGCATTATGAAATTCTCAGTAAAAACTGGTACATTTTATTGGGCATAAGTTGCTCCTCACTGAAGTTGATTTATAAATGGAAGTATAATAAAAATATCAAATTACAACTCAAACGCCCATTGCCCTGTGCAGCAGGCAGTACTATAGTTACTGCCCAGGCCCATGTTCCTTTGCAATGTACTCAGTAAACTGTTCTTTCTATTCAAAGAGCTGTCCTCCAGTGACTCCCTCTAAACCTCCTCCACCCACATGCTAATCAAAACCAGGAACTGATTAATTGATGAATTAATCCTATCTTTGATATTGAGAAGGAAGCTTTAAAATATCAGTGTCTTGAACTAATTCCTAGTAGGACCACTGTAGGCAGCCGTGGTGGTTTGAATATGCTTGGCCCAACGAGAGGCACTATTAGAATGTGTGGCCTTGTTGGACTAAGCGCACCTCACTCTCACCTCACTCACTCTCCACTTGTTGCTCTCTCGCCTTTAACTTGCCCCAGTCCTTTTTTTTTTTTTTTTTTTTTTTTTTTTTTTTGAGACAGGGTTTTTCTGTATAGCTCTGGCTGTCCTGGAACTCAGAAATCTGCCTGCCTCTGCCTCCCAAGTGCTGGGATTAAAGGCATGCGCCACCACTGCCCAGCTTTGCCCCAGTCTTTTATTGATACTCCAAAAGTAGGTAGAGAAAAGGACATTGTATAATAATTGCCAAATCAAATTCAAAAGGATAACCACATCCCACAAAGAATCAAGAATTACAATTGAGGCTGGAGAGATGGCTCAGTGGTTAAGAGCACTGACTGTTCTTCCAGAGGTCCTGAGTTCAATTCCCAGCAACCACTTGGTGGTTCACAACCATATGTAATGGGATCTGATGCCCTCTTCTGGTGTATTTGAAGACAGCTACAGTGTACTCTTATAAATAAAATAAATCTTAAAAAAAAAAAAAAAGAATTACAATTGTTCGCCAAAGTTTTAAGCTTCCCCTATTCCCAGGCCTGTGGCCAAATAATAATAATTGCAAACTTGTCATTATTTAAACTTTAACTTTTGGTTTATTATACTTCAGAGCTCAGAGCTCTGAGGTCAGCTACCTGCATTTTCCTGGGAAACTCTAATGATAAATGACATGGGCAAAGCTGCCAGATAGTGGCCAGAGTCAGTTTAACCCTTAACTCAGTAGTTCTGCTAGCTTTCTGCTTCTGCATATTATACACAATGACTCTGCTAAGTGTTTTTACTTAATTTTACTAGTATATAATTTTATGCATTCTATCCTTGTTTATCCAGAAACCACTCTCAAATGTTGTGCAAAACTTAGTTTGTAACTTCAATAACTTTTTCCTTTCTCAGGGTCCCAATGTTGGCTCTATTTCATTTTCTAATAATTTCTTCAAACTTTCTTTGCAAGTCAAACATGAATCCAGAACTACCATTGTGCAACTGTTAAATTGTTTCCAAGATGAGAGCTCATGGTATGTATACCTGGGTCATTAGGACTGTGCTGTGCTGTGCTGTGCTGTGCTGTGCCCCTGTGCCTCAAATTTCTAATTGTTTAAGAATCATTACAGCAGGGCTGGAGAGATGGCTCAGTGGTTAAGAGCATTGACTGCTCTTCCGGAGGTCCTGAGTTCAATTCCCAGCAACCACAAGTGGACCACCCAACTGCTGGGACCAGATGGAAGAGGAAAGGAGCGGGGGGGGGGAAACTCTAGCACTGCCATCTGGATGGAGGTACAGTGCCTCCTACTGTGCCCTTCACACTCCAGACTCCAGCTGCTCAGCCTCTGCCTTTCCACGTGGTGTGCACTGCTGGCCTTCTTGATTCTGAAGCCTCTGGCTTCTTGGACTAAGCCATTCTCTTGCTTTCTCAGGCTCTCCAGCTTGCAGACGGCCTATTGTGGGTCTCTTCAGCCCCTGTGATCATGAAGGCTAATTCCCTTAAAAATCGTCTATTCTAAAGTTTAAAATATATATTTTTAGACGAAGATGGAGTAATACACATTGAATTAAAAAAAAAAAAGAAAAAAGAAAGGAAAGAACATGACTGCTCCTGGGTATGGTGGAGGAGAACGTTTATTATAGATATGTAGGAGAGCACAGCCAAAGGCAGGTACATCTGGGAGAGTCCAGAGTGGTCAGGACCCTGAACCATGTGAGTAGAGGGGGAAGGTAAGGGAGACAGAGGAACCAAGTACAACAGCCAGGAGGTCAAAGGGTCAAAAGAAGCAAGAGAGCAAAAGAGGGCAGGTAACCAAAGTGTCTAGATTATAGAGGGAAGAGCCTGGGGGTTGGGGGGAGGGCAGCCCATCCATACCCTGGAACAGGTAGGGACTGAGGATGCTGAAAGAACCTGGAGGCCAGGTCCCCTTTGATATGTTACAAAGAACCTCAGCCACTGTGTCCCACACAGGAGGTGGATGTGACAGTGGTGACAAGGAGGGAGGAATGGAGAGAGGTTAAGGCCAATTATAACAACTTAGTAATCAACTGGACAAAGTAAATAGACAAGAGATAAGAATCAAATATTATTTCCAGTTTAAGCATGCTATGTCAACAACAGGACCAAGCTGAGCTGAAGCTCCTGGGACAGCCAAGAGTTCTCTGCCAGTTGGTCTGTTGACCCATGCACCAGGTAATCAGGTGACAGGACACTGGGGCCCTTTATATTGCTGTACTAGAGTCACGCCGTGTCTCTTCACTGTGCATGTCACAAGAAGATAGCTTTATGGGGTTCAGGTAAGGGAGTTAACCTTTCTTATGTGTCTGGTGAATTATCTGGCACTCTTGGTTTTCTTGAGATGCTTTTATAATATACCTATACACTTCTACAGTCTCAACTTACCCCAATAAATTTATAAGATGGCACCATCTCTACTCCCAAGACCACATGGGTGGTTGGCTCTCAGGTGCACAGTCATCATCTGTCGTAAGTTTCTTTTCTTTTTGCTGTGATGAAAATGCTTTGACAGAACAGCTTAAGGGAGAAAAAGTTTTATTCTCACAATTCAAAGGTACAACCCATCACAGCAGGGAAGTCAAGGCAGAAGGACTTGAAGTAGCTGGTCACAGCATGTGATGAAGCAGAGAGTGATGAATGGCTGCGTGTTGCTAATCAGCTTCCCTTTCTCCTCCTAGACAATCCAGGATCCCAGCCAAGGAATGGTGACACCCATAGTGGGCAAGTCTTCCCGCCTCAATTAACATTATCCAGATAATCCCTCCGGCTGGAGAGATGGCTCAGCGGGTAAGAGCACTGACTGCTCTTCCAGAGGTCCTGAGTTCAAATCCTCAGCAACCACATGGTGGCTCACAACCATCCGTAATGAGATCTGACGCCCTCTTCTGGAACGTCTGAAGACAGCTACCGTGTACTTACATATAATAAAGAAATAAATCTTTAAAACAAAAAATAAAGATAATCCCTCATGGGCATGTCCAAGGTCCAAATCCTGGTGGTCTCTAGAGCCTGTCAAGTTGACAATCAGTACCATTCATTTCTTCCTCCATCCTTAGAATGGCATGAAAAGTTTATAAAATTCACAGTCCAACAAAACACTGCTTTACATAACATGAAGTAACTTAGGACTGGGCAGACTGATCTCAATAGCTGGCATTATAAGTGTTGAATAAGCGAGAAACTCAACTTCAGTTGGCCTAGATCCATATAGAGCCTAATGTACAACTTGCCATCACTCATTTACCTTCTAGCAGAGTGGTGCAAACCATCCCGCCTACCTAGCAGCATTGAGGCTTTGCATTGGCAGATACGTGAGCCTACTTATCTGCCTGAGTCACGCCGTGTCTCTTCACTGTGCCTGTCACAAGAAGATAGCTTAATAATTACCTATGTACCTTGTAACGTTCAGCAGTAACTCGATGCCAGTTGCATGCCAGATTCTGTCCATTTGATTTCACTGATTTACCTCATCTGATCTTCTCAGGTGTTCTAAGGTGATGAAAGGACAACATAAACTCCACTTACCTCCATTGAAGAACTAGGCCTGATTTTTTTTTTAAAAAAAGGCCATAAGGCACTAGCTCCAGGAACCAAACCTGGATCTGTTGGAAGAGGAACCCGTGCTCTTACCTCCTGAGCCATCTCTCCAGTCCTATATCTGTAATTCTTTATATTAATGACTTAAAGTTCTAGATGTTAACCTAAAATGTGAGAAAAGGTATATATATATATATATATATATATATATATATATATATATATATATATTTTTTTTTTTTTAAGTCTTTCTTCAACTTTTTCTTAAAGAACAGGTAAACAGAAAGAATAAGGCCACCTGCCTGGGCCACTGAGTTAAACTCAGTTACAGGAGAAGAGGAGTGACTGTAATGAGAGTCCCCAGGGAGAGTGGGGGGGGGGCTGTCCTCACACCAATCCTGACCCTGCTTCCTAGTGACACGCTCTAAGCACATGGCCCAAAGGGACAATTTAGTTTTGTCCCTGGGCACGTCTTTTCTGCCAAGATTATAATAAGCCTAAGCAAACACCTTTTTTTTTTTCTTTTCTGAAACAGTTTCATGTATCCCAAGCTAATCTCAGACTCACTGCATCAAGGGACTTTCAACCCCTGATTCTTCTGCCTCTCTATCCCAAGTGCTTACAAGAGTGTAGACAGCATCATGCCCAACTGAGATCACCTTCTAAGTCAATGCTTCTGAAACTCAGAGAAGCAGTCGTTTCAGTCCAGTGGGGAAGTCAACAGTGCAATATCTGGGCCTTCCTTAGCCCATGCCTACAGATTCAAACTGTCCCAAATCCCAACCAGAGTAGAACTCATGGTCTGAATGGGATCTTTGTCTTCCTAGTGGAGGACTTGAACAGTTTTCTGCTAGGCTGGTTTTGTTGTTTTGTTTTGAAACAGAATCTCACTATGTAGCCCAGGTTACCTTTGAACTTGTGATACTTCTATCTCTGGCATTACAGGTACACAACAGTATGGCTAGATTTTAACATATGGCATTGAACAAGCTATAGAAGCCTTTATGGGGAAGCTCCCCTTGCTAGCTGTGATCCTGGGCGAAGCCCAAGGACCTTTAACCAGTCCTGGGAGGCGTCTAGTAATCATTAACTAGACATCCCTCAGATGCTTATTAAAAAGTGTCCCTAGTCTAACGGTGATTATCTAACCCAGCACTGCCTGGTAGAAATAAGAACACAAGACACAGATATAAGATTTCCTAATAATTCTATTCTTAAAAGGTAAAATTTAAACAGGTGGAATTCCATTTAAAATATATTGTAATTGTTGAAGTCTGTTTCTCTAAATTGGTTCCCTGGCATTACTTCTTAGAAATAACTACAGCCATTTTGCTTCAGGTCTGCCTACCCAGCAGAGCTGTAGCCATTTTGTCCATGCCCCCAGCTATTTCATACTATTGATGTAATATGGCTCTCAGTCGATAACACTGAAAGATAACTTGACTCAGAACAGGGTCATGGTGACCACATACCCTATTATGTTCTGAGGTTTGTTAATCTTGAAATTTGACAACATTTCCTGCCCCTGTGTATGGGATCACTGTGAATGTTAGCCTGTATAAGCTGGCCCTGAGAAACGTTCAGGGTTGTAGCCTTAGCTCTTAAGTCTGAGCTACACATTGATTGATCTTTGGGTGTGCCTTCAAAAACCCATCCCTGTCTGATTGAGATCGGTGTTCATGTGGTTTGTGGGGCTATTCCTGGACCCTAACATAATTAAATAAATATATCCAAAATAGTATCACTTCAACATATAAACAGTTCTGTTAGGGTTTAAGGGCAGACTGTGGCCGGACGGTGGTGGCACACGCCTTTAATCCCAGCACTTGGGAGGCAGAGGCAGGTGGATTTCTGAGTTCGAGGCTAGCCTGGTCTACAAAGTGAGTTCCAGGACAACCAAGGCTATACAGAGAAACCCTGTCTCAATGACCCCTCCAAAAAAAAAAGGGCAGACTGCAGAGAACCTTGGTGGGTTACATTTCAGCATACCTTGGCTCAGTCCTACCAAGGTACTCCAACCTTTGCAGCTAAATTCTAACAGGTATGAAATCACTAATGTGCTATTTTACACTTTTGCCTATTCAGTCTTCACCATCCAATATACCTTATACTTTCTCCTTCAAAATGTATCTTCCCATGGGGCTGGAGAAATGACTTGGCAGTTATAAGCACTCTCTAGCCTCAGAATCTTCATCTTAAACATGAGTAAAGTAGCATGCATAATACATCACAGAGTCCAGATGTACCCCATTTAGGTGCATGAAGTCTACTGGAGACAGAACCCTTTCTGTAGGACTCTCAAATTAAATCTGTTTTTCTCCTCTTGAAGAAGGAAGAAGAGGAGAAGGAAGAGGAGGAAAAGGAGGAGAATAAACCGCCACCAGGTGGGCATAGTGGTACATGCCTTTAATTCCAACAGAAACAGGATTCCTGAGTTCTGGGTCAGCCTAGTCTACAGAGCAAGTTCCAGGACAGCCAGCCAGGGCTGCAAAACAATCAATCAAACAAACAGATAAAAACCAACAACAAAACACCCACAACCAACAACAACAAACTGCAAAAAGAAAAAGAGAGAGACAGAGAGAGAGAGAGAGACAGAGAGACAGAGAGAGAGAAAGAGAGAGAGAGAGAGAGAGGGAGGGAGGGAGGGAGGGAGGGAGGGAGGGAGGGAGGGAGGAAGGAAGGAAGGAAGGAAGGAAGGAAGGAAGGAAGGAAGGAAGGAAGGAAGGAAGGAAGGAAGAAGCCAATTGGGGCATCCTCCTGTGGTTTTAACTCCTGTTGTGAGACACTAAGAAGCAAGACCTGAGCTTTTGAGATGCCACCAAGCTTGATGCCCAGAATTCAGATACCTAGACTCACATAGTGGAAAGAGAAAGCAAGTTTCTACAAGTTGTCCTCTGACCTCTACATGTACACACCCGGTACATTTGAGCCCATACACATAGATAAATAAAATTATAATTTTTTAAAAAGAGGTGAGAGCTGAGAACACACAGACAGGAAAATCTATGTGAGTTTGAGGCCAGTCTGCTCTACATAGAGAATTCCAGACTATCCAGGGTAAGACCTTGTCTAAAAAAAGATGAGACATTGAAGTTCTCTAAAATGGATTCATTACATTCCTTTAGAACCAGAACTCAACTCGGGAGGCAGAGGCAGGTGGATCTCTGAATTTGAGGCCAGCCTGGTCCACAGAGTGAGTTCCAGGACAGCCAGGGCTATACAGAGAAACCCTGCCTCAAAAACAAACAAACAAACAAACAAACAAACAAACAACAAAAATAGAGCAAGAACTGTTGAAGCACTTGATGCCCTAGTGGGTTATCTCAAAGATGAGACAATCATAAAACCGCTTTGGCTAGGCCTCTGGAACACTGCCTATCTCTTGCCACGTCATGCTCTGTGCTACCGCAGGACTTTCCACCAAGAAAGAATATTATCAGACAGAGCCCTTTGACCCAGGGCCTGAACCATGAACCTAGTGAATCTCTTGTCTTTGTAAGTTGCCTAGCTTTTGTTGTTGCTATTAGCAACAGAAAATGGACAAGGACCTGTGCTTACAGTCCCGTGAAATTAGTGTTTTTTTTTTTTTTTTGGTTTTGTTTTGTTTTTTTTGTTTTTTTTTTTGGTTTTTCGAGACAGGGTTTCTCTGTATAGTCCTGGCTGTCCTGGAACTCACTTTGTAGACCAGGCTGGCCTCGAACTCAGAAATCCGCCTGCCTTTGCCTCCCTCGTGCTGGGATTAAAGGCGTGCGCCACCACGCCCGGCTTGAAATTAGTGTTATTAACCTGGTGGGAAGGAAATAAGTACACATGGTAAAGGAGGCAGAGCCCATCGTGGGGGATTTACAAGATTAGGGATTCAGGAGACTGGGTCAGGCTGGAACTCCAGGGAGCAAGGACACCTCTTAATGAAGTGTCATTAGGGACAAGGACAGTGTTGTAGTTACGTTTTTTCCAGGAAACCTTACTTAGTTCAGGAGACAGGGGCACGGTGTGCGGCTGGCTGGAAAGGATTACTTTCAAGGGCAAGAGGTTATAAGGCCTTGGCTGCAGTCCAGTTGGAGAACCCAACTATTATGGTCACAGTTCACCATGCCTGAATAGCTCTCCAAACTCCGTGCAAAATGGAGTACTCCCATTCTCAGTAGGGCTTCCCTTTATTTGCCTAATTTTACTTGGAAAGCGTCTCTGAGCACAGGCGCCTGGCCTTATTTGGGCCAAGACTCTGCACAGAGCCTCCTGCAAGCGGGGCCTGATTCTGCACTTAAGTCCTGCTCAGCCCTTCCCTTCTTCTGAAGAACCCTGCTTGGTGCTTCCACTCCCTTAGCCCTGTGTGCTGGTATCCAACAACCCCCCGAGGAAAGGGAGACCCACACAGTCCCTTAAGAACGCTGTTCTAGGTTCTGTTAGAAAGGGCAAGTCTGGGGCTGGAGAGATGGCTCAGTGGTTAAGAGCACTGACTGCTCTTCCAGAGGTCCTGAGTTCAATTCCCAGGAACCACATGGTGGCTCACAACCATCTGTAATAGAATCTGACGCCCTCTTCTGGTGTGTCTGAAGACAGCTACAATGTGCTCATATAAATAAATAAATAAATAAATAGATAAAAACAAAACTTTAAAAAAAAAAAAAAAGAAAGGGTAAGTCTGGAGGTAAAGATGATTGAATCGGCCGGGCGTGGTGGCGCACGCCTTTAATCCCAGCACTTGGGAGGCAGAGGCAGGTGGATTTCTGACTTTGAGGCCAGCCTGGTCTACAAAGTGAGTTCAAGGACAGCCAGGGCTACACAGAGAAACCTGTCTCTCGAAAAAAAAAAAGATGATTGAATCGATACAAGCATTTGCCACCAAACATGACCTGGATTCCATTCCTGGAGCCCATGTGATTGATAGGAGAAAAGTGGCTGGAGAGACGCTAAGCCATCTCTTCAGCCATCCCCTTACCAAAAGGATGGATCTTATTTTAGTCAAATAACAATTGGATCACACAGCATTCAAGAACAGTTAAATAATAAGTTAATCAGATATTAAAGCTGAGCAAGGGTGTCAAACACCTTTAATCTCAGCACTTGGGAGGCTCAGACAGGTTGATCTCTGTGAATTCGAGGCCAATCTGCCTACAGAGTGAGTTCCAGGACAGCCAGTGCTATACAGAATAAGCCTGTCTCAACCCTACCTCCCCTCCAAAAGGAAAGATTGGTCTTTAAACATTAATAACCAATGATGTCACTCTTGACTGTGACCTTTCTAGTATAAAACCACAGTCAGGGACTAGAGAGATGGCTTAGCAGGTAAAAGCATTTCCTTCTCTTTCAGAGGAACAGAGTTCAAGTCCCAGGATTCATGCTGGAAGTCACAACCAGGAGTAACTTCAGCTCCAGGGGACCCAACATCCTTCTGACCTCCTCAGAAACCTGCACACATCTGACGGACTCTCTCTCTCTCTCTCTCTCTCTCTCTCTCTCTCTCTCTGTGTGTGTGTGCGTGTCTGTCTGTCTGTCTCTCTCTCTCTCTCTGTCTGTCTCTCTCTCTCTCCCCTTCCACACAGAGTAAATAAAAATAACACTACTTTAAAAATAAAAACCATATGCATGCTCAGTGGCCACCAATCTATTCAGGCCAGCTTCCGGAACTTTGAGCTGTGTGAAGGAACCACTGTGAACTCTTTGTATTGTTGTCGTCAGCCTCTGTAGAGCTGTGGGGGAATCTCAGCAAGGGTTGGAGAACCAGTTCCACCTTGGCACAGTGCCAAAAGGAAGGCTTTGAGCAAGTCACCAGCACTAGGACCTTCTCATGAGCTTGCAGAGGAGCTGAGCTCTTGGCTAATGGGGGAAGGTCAATCTTGTGAACAGCAGGCTGTGCTGAGTATCAAATCACAAAAATCAGACCACTTGACTCCTAATATGAACAACGGATGGTAGGTCAGGGGCCTGGAGTCATGAACCCAATGACTGGCCCCTGTATTATCTTTAGATTAATATTACTTCTCCAGGCTCCTGGTGAGCATTTCTTCCCTTTTGTTTCCTGGGTTGCAGTCACTTAAAAGCGGGACCGTTTTCTAGGCCACATTGGGTCACTTAAATGAAAGCACTGTGGAGCCTTCTTGATCTAACCGTTTTTATTGTCGGGTTGTCTCTCCTGGTCTCTTCATTGTTTTCCATGGCCAAGCTGTTTAAGCTGCAAGGAGCCAAGCAAATTCTATGTCAAATACTGGACCGTGGCCATTTGCCTCCCCCCACCCCCCTGCCACTTACGCGTACCTCATCCATAAAGCCCCACCCCCACCAGGTTCTGCCTTGGGAGTCCAGGACATGGGGACACCTGCAGCCCCACCCTCCTTTACACCTGAGGAAACAAAGTAGATTTCAATGTCCTCCCTAGACCTGTCTGGCAAGACAAGATTTTTGTCAGGTCCTGCCAGCTCAGGGACTTTCTGATTAGAGAGTTGCCAAGGTGCTTTTCTTGCTTCAAAGGCAATGCAGTGATCCCGAGATTCCCACAACAAACACATAGCTGTTGTGAGCGTTTACTTTGTTTCCATTTATCTGTTACATAGGGACTTCTCAGAGGAAAAGGTGAAGTCAAACAGATCAGCAAGACAGATCCAAACTACCAGACGCTGACATCACCTCTAATGTTCTGCAGTTTTCTCAGACCCCTCTTCTACCTAATACTCACTTATCAAAGTCAACATTAAAACCACCTGATGACAATATTGTGACCCCCATCTCAGTCATTTTTATCGTGATACCTTAAAGGGACCAGCACATTTCTGAATCCAGATGGCTAGTGTTATTGAAGCCTTGCTTACTTTTTTTTTTTTTTTTTTTTTTTTTTGTCTGTAGCGTTTAAACGCCGGAATCACGACACTGAGGCTTAGCTTGGTGGTTCCACCTGTAGTCCTGGCACTCAAAGATCTGAGAGGGATGAGGCAGTATCAAGGCTATTCTGGACTATGGGAGTGAAACCCTGTCTTTGTTAGGTCTCAAAGAAACCCGGGAGAAGGCTCTTGCAGTACCTGTGGCTCCTCCCAGCGCTCTTCACCCCACCCTCTACCCTAAACCTGCCTCCCCCGCCTGCACCTCCCCCATCCCTGCAGCGGCTGATTTTCCGCTTCCCGCTTCCCTTCCTCCAATCCCATCCCTGTATAGCCCATTTTAGCTATGCTGCGCTCTTTCCCTCTTGGTCTGGTTGCCTTTCTTGGTGTGTGGCTCCTCTTCTTGGCATGTCTTCTAGGCTCTGCCCCACAGTTACCTGGCAACAGCCAGGTGTGCCTGACTCACTATATGCTCTTCTTACTATCTTCCTCTCTACCCTCTCTGTCCCTTCTCTTTCTGGTCGCGTCTCCTCCCCCCCCCCCCCTTCCTTCCCTCTCCCTGGCTTTCTCTGTCTTTACTACCCTCTCAACTCCTCTCCCCATGCCCTAAATAAACTCTATTCTATACTATACCTTCCTGTGGCTGGTACCTCAGGGGGAAGGGATGCCTCAGCCTGGGCCCACCGAGACACCACCTTCCCCCACACCTGATACCACACGTGCCTCTACCAACCAGGTCCTGGGCTTCTTTTTCTTCTTCATAAAACACAACACCTCTGTTGTTCTCCCTCCCCCTCTATCCTCATGGTCTTGTTTAGTCTGCCTGCCATGTTCAGGCCACCGCCATGTTCAGCCTGCTTTCTCCCTTATATCTACAATAAAAATCTTCTCCGCACTTCAGTAGTAGCCATGTTCTCCTTTTATTTCCTTTTTTTTTTTTTTCATTTAGTCACAAAAACAAAACCAACAAATCCAAAAGGCATTCTTCACTCTAAGGAACTGCTATGGGGCCCGCAGGGTGTAAGTTTCCTCTTCCATCTGTCCGCAGCAGCTCAGCGCAGTTGTGCACATCCCTCTGCAGGGTCCAGATGCTGGACTAGAGGATTTGGTCAGAAATGCGGGATTTGATTTACACTGCTATAGCTTGGGGGTTTGCTTTAATCCGATAGTTCCTAAATCCTAGTTCTTCATTTTGGAATGAGAAAGTATGTAACTCGTCTTTGATGTTCACAAGAGCTTAGGGTTGGGTAACAGAACTTTTTAAGTGTTGAACTGTTGCTTTTTGAGACAAGTTTTTACTATGTATCCTTGGCTTTCCTGGAACTCACTATGTAGACTTGGCTGGCTTCAGACTCACAAGAGGTTCACCTGCCTCTGCTTCTAGAGTATTGAGATTGAAAGCAACATGTGCCACCATGCCCAGTCTTAAAGTGTTAAAATGTTTAAAGACTGTGGGACTTTTTTTTTTTTTTTTTTCAGAGCTGAGGATGGAACCCAGAGCCTTGCGTTTACATTTACTAGGCAAACACTCTACCACTGAGCTAAATCCCAACTCAGACTGTGGGACTTTTAAAGTTGCATTTTATATTATGGTATTCACATGAGATCATGAGAATAAATAAGAAAGGGAAGGTTACTTTAAAGTGATACTCTTTTGATAAGGGGTGGCGATATGTCGGTCAAAGCTAACATCAGTTGTGGCTTGACACACCCGGAAAGAGGGAAACTCAATAGAGAAATTGTCTCTCTCCGATTGGCCTGAGGGAATGCATCTGAGGCATCTTCTAGATGGCTAATTGTTGCAGTCCAGCCCAGTACACTACTGTGGGTGGTATCCCACCTAGCTGAGTGGAGTAGACTGCATAAGAAAGGTAGCTTGACCTTGAATTTGGGAACAGGTCAGTAAGCAGCAATCCCTTCCATGGTTTCTGTTTTGAGCCTCTTCCCTTGAGTTCATGTCTTGGCTCTCCAGTTTGACAGACTATCATTTGAAAGCAGATGAAATAAACCCTTTTGCTCTTCCCGTAAGTGGCCTGAGGTGACCTGTGAAGATGGTTTGCTATTCTCTTGACCCAGAAGACCCTACAAAATCATGCAAATCAAGACATTCAAATCTTCTTACTTTAAGAACACCCACAAGGGGTTGGAGAGATGGCTCAGTGGGTAAGAGCAACGACTGCTCTTCCAGAGGTCCTGAGTTCAAATCCCAGCAACTACATGGTGGCTCACAACCACCCATAATGAGATCTGACTCCCTCTACTGAAGCAAGCAGGTCCAACTAGAGTGAGCAGAGGTCTTAAATTCAATTCCCAACAACTACATGAAGGCTCACAACCATCTGTACAGCTACAGTGTACTCATATACATAAAATAAATAAATCTTAAGAAAACATACCCATGAAACTGCCCTATCCATCAAGAGTACACATATCTATTGGAAAAGCCCCCAAGTGTCTGAAAGATGTCACTTTAAAGAAGCAGTGTGTGCTACTCTGGCGGTATAGTGATGGAGTCCCTAGATGTACCTGAGCCAAACACTGGAGCTGGACACAGGGCTGGTGTACAAGAAGGGTTGGTGAATTTTTGCTGCATATTAAAAATGTGGAGAATTGGCCGGGCGGTGGTGGCACACGCCTTTAATCCCAGCTCTTGGGAGGCAGAGGCAGGCAGATTTCTGAGTTCGAGGCTAGCCTGGTCTACAAATTGAGTTCCAGGACAGCCAGGGCTATACAGAGAAATCCTGTCTCGAAAAAAAAAAAAATGTGGAGAATTAGCGGGGCAGTGGTGGCACACACTTTTAATCCTAGCACTTGGGAGGCAGAATTTCTGAGTTCGAGGCCAGCCTGGTCTACAGAGTAAGGTTCAGGACAGCCTGGGCTGCACAGAGAGACCCTGTCTCGAAAAACCAAAAAAAAAAAAAAAAAAAGGTGGAGAATTGTGGGTCAGAGTTCTGCCCTGCTGCTGAGATGTGAAAAATGCTCGGGGGGGGGGGGGGAGGGGGGAACACGCAGACACTAGACTGTTCACCCTGTACTGCCATTGTGTTGTCGGATGCTGGGCTCAGGGAGTGGGAAAACGAAGCCTAGGATGTGGGAGGCTGAAACCGGGTTCCCAAGCTCGCAGGCATCCATTCACTGCTAGAAAAATGCAGAGGAACGAAGGGTTGGGGGTCCACGGACCTCAACCAGGCCGGGACCAGGGGCTCCTAAACTCCTGGACGTACAGGCATCGCTGCGTTGTGGGGAGCTGGGAACAGAGTTGGGGGCCAGTGGGCTGAGGACTCCGAAGAGCCCGGGGCTAGGGGAATTGGAACTCTGGCTTAGATCATTAGGGATTGCGAGCACAGAGGGGCCTTCTGTGGGAGGCTTAGACGGCCCAGCTCTGTAGTCGAAGGTCTCCACGTTCTCCATGGCGTTTCTTGATGAAAGAGGCAGTTCTTGGTTCCAACCTGTTTTATTCTCTGGAAAATGGGTGCATACCACCAGGATGGATCAGAGATTAAATACCTTTTGCAGGAAGGAATGTCTGGGAAGGAATGCTTTAGCTTATTGCTAAACCCGCAGGGTCTCTAGATACTTCGTTAGCATGGAGAACTCTGTTCTGGACAACTTGACCAATGTAGGGAGCGTGGTCACGTGTTCCGGGCCAGGACTCTAGTAGAGAAGAGGGAGACACATACCGTCTCAGGTGAGAATCAGGGTGCCAGGGTCTCAGACCCACTCAGCCTTACCAAGTTTCCTGGTACGATCCATTGTCCCACAGAGTGTTGAACATAGGGTTTAGATGTAGGTTCTCTTAGTTGAACAAAGCCCCTAAGATGTGCCAATAAACTTACCGAATTCATGGCCAGATTACCCCACACATGACTTCCTCTGCCACATTGAGATGATCCTCACCTAGAGAGGAACAGATTGTCCCAAAGCCAGAAGAGGAGGTTGTATGGAAGAAAAAGATATCCCAGAAGAAACTAAAGAAACAAAAATTTGTGACAGGAGAGTACATTTACCATGAAGTAAAAGGAAAGAAAGAGAGGGAGGGAGTGAGGGAGAGAGAGGAGAGAGAGAGAGAGAGAGAGAGAGAGAGAGAGAGAGAGAGAGAGAGAGAGAGAGAGAGAGCACATGCCTTTAATCCCAGCACTTGGGAGGCAGAGGCAGGTAGATTTCTGAGTTCAAGGCCAGCCTGGTCTACAGAGTGAGTTCCAGGACAGCCAGGGCTACACAGAGAAACCCTGTCTCGAAAAACCAAAAAAAGAAAAAAGGAACAAAAAGAAAATTGAACCAGCCTAGATGTCAACCAACAGATGAATGGATAAATAAATAAATAAATGGACAAATAAAAATGTGCTACACAATCAAAATATCAATATTATTCAGCTGTAAAAGAATGAAATCTTGGACTGGAGAGATGGCACCGATGTCAAGAGTATATACTGTTTTTCCAAAGGACCTGAATTCAGTTCCCAGCACCCATGCCAAGCAAGCTCAAAGTTGCCTGTAATTCCTGGGGATGAAATGGTCTCTTCTGGCCTCCTCAGGCACTACACTCACAAGCACAAACCCACATATAGACACACATGAAGACACATAATTAAAAGGAAAAATAGTGGGGCTGGAGAGATAGCTCAGTGGTTAAAAACAATGACTGTTCTTCCAGAGGTCCTGAGTTCAATTCCCAGCAACCACATGGTGGCTCACAACCATCTGAAATGGGATCTGATGCCTTCTTCTAGTGTGTATTAAGATAGCTACAGTGTACTCATATTTAAAAAAGAAGGAAAGGAAGAGAGAGAGAGAGAGAGAGAGGGAGAGAGAGAGAGAGAGAGAGAGAGAGAGAGAGAGAGAGAGAGAGAGAGAATACCTGAAAGGGGAAAAGGGGTGTGTGGATTTGGAATGTATAGTATTAAATGAAATCACCCAAACTTAGACAGAAAAAAATATGTTCTCCTTCCTGAGGGACCCTAGCGAGTAATGTATATGTAGTTATATGTAAACAGCTGTAAGGGTGATACTTAGGAAGGATTAAGATCCTTGGTTAAGGAAGGACACAACATAGGCAGACTAAGGAACACAAGACCCCTGAAAGACTATGTAAAGCCAAATGATTGCTTGGATTCAACTGTTATAGTTCTTGTTTGTTTGTGGTTTTGACTTGGTGTGTGTGTGTGTGTGTGTGTGTGTGTGTTGAATATGTCCATAAAAAGATGCGGAACCAGGACAAAGTGTGGTGACACCTTTATGAGTAACTGATACAGAAAGTGTGACGTGCTGAGCAGCGCCCCCTGGCTTCAGAGTGCATCCCAGCAGTCTCGAAGTTCACTGAGACATCTGGAGTTTGAGGCCTGGCAAGGGTTTGAGTGGCTACCTTAATCTAGCTATCTGATGTCTGAAAACACGTGAGTTCATTACAATGAAGTGATTTCTGGAAACTACTTGGACCAATAGGTCAAGGTAATCCTCTGCAAGTCCAACCTGGGACCAAACCTTCTCTTTTAATTTTACCTTTTTTTTTTTTTTTTTTTTTTTTTGATTATTTCGATTTCATAGCTATAACCTCCCGTGGAGTGGCTATTCCTAATTCTAAGGAAAAAAAAAAAGACTTTAATCTAAATTATTAGAACTTACCTGTACATGCTAGTTTGATCTGTTCTAGTATCTTGCTGCTATACTAGATTCTAGTTTAGGAAAGTACATTAAAAGTCACATTACAGGGGCTGGAGAGGTGGCTCAGCGGGTAAGAGCACTGACTGCTCTTCCGAAGGTCCTGAGTTCAATTCCCAGGAACCACATGGTGGCTCACAACCACCCGTGATGAGGTCTGACGCCCTCTTCTGGTGCATCTGAAGACAGCTACGGTGTACTTACATATAATAATAAATAAATAAATCTTTAAAAAAAAGTCACATTACAGAAATAGAGAATATTTCAGTATTACTTTAAGTTTCTTTCTTTCTTTCTTTCTTTCTTTCTTTCTTTCTTTCTTTCTTTCTTTCTTTCTTTCTTTCTTTCTTTCTTTCTTTCTTCCTTCCTTCCTTCCTTCCTTTCTTTCTAGTTTGTGTTTTTTTTTTTTTCAAGGCGGGTTTCCCTGTGTAGTCTTTGCTGTCCTGGAACTCCCTCTGTAGGTCAGGCTGGCCTCAAACTCAGAGACTGGCCTGCTTCTGTCTCCTGAGTGCTGGGATTAAAGGTGTGCGCCACTACTACCCAACTGGCTGGACAGTTTTTATGGCCATAATCAAATGTCAAATTGTAAAATTTATAATCAGAAATAGAAACACAACTCCCACAGCAGTCACTTTTTTTTTGAGGTTTTATTGCCCATTTGTTTTTTAGTGGCGAAATATATTGTTTGATTAATTTCTTTAAAATTCATCATATTTATTTTTCTGTGTACGTGTTGGGTGGGAGGACGCCTGTGGAGGTAAAAGGACAACCTGAGGGGATCAATTCTCTCCCTTTACTTATGGATGCCCCAGGGATAGAACTCAGGCTGTCAGGCTTGGCAGCAAGCACCTTTCCCCTCTGAGGCATCTTATAGGCCCAAGTTCAGTTAATTTTTTTTAATTTAATTTTATTTTTATTAGGTATTTTCCTCGTTTACATTTTCAATGCTATCCCAAAAGTCCGCCATACCCACCCCCCCAATCCACTACCCACCCACTTCCCCGTTTTGGCCCTGGGGTTCCCTTGTACTGGGGCATATACAGTTTGCAAGTCCAATGGGCCTCTCTTTGCAGTGATGGCCGACTAGGCCATCTTTTGATACATATGCAGCTAGAGTCAAAAGCTCCGGGGTATTGGTTAGTTCATAATGTTGTTCCACCTATAGGGTTGCAGTTCCCTTTAGCTCCTTGAGTAATTTCTCTAGCTCCTCCATTGGGGGCCATGTGACCCATCCAATAGCTGACTGTGATCATCCACTTCTGTGTTTGCTAGGCCCCGGCATAGTCTCACAAGAGACAGCTATATCTGGGTCCTTTCAGCAAAATCTTGCTAGTGTATGCAATGGTGTCACCGTTTGGGAGCTGATTATGGGATGGATCCCTGCATATGGCAGTCACTAGATGGTCCATTCTTTCGTCACAGCTCCAAATTTTGTCTCTGTAACTCCTTCCATGGGTGTTTTGTTCCCATTTCTAAGAAGGGGCAAAGTGTCCACACTTTGGTCTTCGTTCTTCTTGAATTTCATGTGTTTAGCAAATTGTATTTTATATCTTGGGTATCCTAAGTTTCTGGGCTAATATCCACTTATCAGTGAGTACATATTGTGCGAGTTCCTTTGTGTTTGGGTTACCTCACTCAGGATGATGCCCTCCAGGTCCATCCATTTGCCTAGGAATTTCATAAATTCATTTTTTTAATAGCTGAGTAGTATTCCATTGTGTAAATGTACCATATTTTCTGTATACATTCCTCTGTTGAGGGGCATCTGGGTTCTTTCCAGCTTCTTGCTATTATAAATAAGGCTGCTATGAACATAGTGGAGCATGTGTCCTTCTTACCAGTTGGGACATCTTCTGGATATATGCCCAGGAGAGGTATTGCGGGATCCTCCGGTAGTACTATGTCCAATTTTCTGAGGAACCGCCAGACTGATTTCCAGAGTGGTTGTACAAGCTTGCAATCCCACCAACAATGGAGGAGTGTTCCTCTTTCTCCACATCCTCATCAGCATCTGCTGTCACCTGAATTTTTGATCTTAGCCATTCTGACTGGAGTGAAGTGGAATCTCAGGGTTGTTTTGTTTTGCATTTCCCTGATGATTAAAGATGTTGAACATTTTTTCAGGTGCTTCTCAGCCATTCGGTATTCCTCAGGTGAGAATTCTTTGTTCAGCTCTGAGCCCCATTTTTTAATGGGGTTATTTGATTTTCTGGAGTCCACCTTCTTGAGTTCTTTATATATATTGGATATTAGTCCCCTATCCGATTTGGGATAGGTAAATATCCTTTCCCAATCTGTTGGTGGCCTTTTTGTCTTATTGACGGTGTCTTTTGCCTTGCAGAAGCTTTGCAATTTTATGAGGTCCCATTTATCGATTCTCGATCTTACAGCACAAGCCATTGCTGTTCTATTCAGGAATTTTTCCCCTGTACCCATATCTTCAAGGCTTTTCCCTACTTTCTCCTCTATAAGTTTCAGTGTCTCTGGTTTTATGTGGAGTTCCTTAATCCACTTAGATTTGACCTTAGTACAAGGAGATAGGAATGGATCAATTCGCATTTTTCTACATGATAACCACCAGTTGTGCCAGCACCATTTGTTGAAAATGCTGTCTTTTTTCCACTAGATGGTTTTAGCTCCCTTGTCAAAGATCAAGTGACCATAGGTGTGTGGGTTCATCTCTGGGTCTTCAGTTCTGTTCCATTGGTCTACTTGTCTGTCTCTATACCAATACCATGCAGTTTTTATCACAATTGCTCTGTAGTACAGCTTTAGGTCCGGCATGGTGATTCCACCAGAGGTTCTTTTATCCTTGAGAAGAGTTTTTGCTATCCTAAGTTTTTTGTTATTCTAGATGAATCTGCTGATTGCCCTTTCTAATTCGTTGAAGAATTGAGTTGGAATTTTGATGGGGATTGCATTGAATCTGTAGATTGCTTTTGGCAAGATAGCCATTTTTACAACGTTGATCCTGCCAATCCATGAGCATGGGAGATCTTTCCATCTTCTGAGATCTTCTTTAATTTCTTTCTTCAGAGACTTGAAGTTCTTATCATACAGATCTTTCACTTCCTTAGTTAGAGTCACGCCAAGGTATTTTATATTATTTGTGACTATTGAGAAGGGTGTTGTTTCCCTAATTTCTTTCTCAGCCTATTTATCCTTTGTGTACAGAAAGGCCATTGACTTGTTTGAGTTAATTTTATATCCAGCTACTTCATTGAAGCTGTTTATCAGGCTTAGGCGTTCTCTGGTGGAATTTTTAGGGTCACTTATATATACTATCATATCATCTGCAAAAAGTGATATTTTGACTTCTTCCTTTCCAATTTGTATCCCCTTGATCTCCTTTTGTTGTCTAATTGCTCTGGCTAGGACTTCAAGTACAATGTTGAATAGGTAGGGCGAGAGTGGACAGCCTTGTCTAGTCCCTGATTTTAGTGGGATTGCTTCCAGCTTCTCACCATTTACTTTGATGTTGGCTACTGGTTTGCTGTAGATTGCTTTTTATCATGTTTAGGTATGGGCCTTGAGTTCCTGATCTTTCTAAGACTTTTATCATGAATGGGTGTTGGATTTTGTCAAATGCTTTCTCAGCATCTAACGAGATGATCATGTGGTTTTTGTCTTTGAGTTTGTTTATACACTGGATTACGTTGATGGATTTCCGTATATTGAACCATCCCTGCATCCCTGGGATGAAACCTACTTGGTCAGGATGGATGATTGTTTTGATGTGTTCTTGGATTCGGTTAGCAAGAATTTTATTGAGGATTTTTGCATCGATATTCATAAGGGAAATTGGTCTGAAGTTCTCTATCTTTGTTGGGTCTTTTTGTGGTTTAGGTATCAGAGTAATTGTGGCTTCATAGAATGAGTTGGGTAGAGTACCTTCCGTTTCTATTTTGTGGAATAGTTTGTGAAGAACTGGAATTAGGTCTTCTTTGAAGGTCTGATAGAACTCTGCACTAAACCCATCTGGTCCTGGGCTTTTTTTGTTTGGGAGACTATTAATGACTGCTTCTATTTCTTTAGGGGATATAGGACTGTTTAGATCATTAACCTGATCTTGATTTAGCTTTGGTACCTGGTATCTGTCTAGAAACTTGTCCATTTCATCCAGGTTTTCCAGTTTTGTTGAGTATAGCCTTTTGTAGAAGGATCTGATGGTGTTTTGGATTTCTTCAGAATCTGTTGTTATGTTTCCCTTTTCATTTCTGATTTTGTTAATTAGGATGCTTTCCCTGTGCCCTCTAGTGAGTCTGGCTAAGGGTTTATCTATCATGTTGATTTTCTCAAAGAACCAGCTCCTTGATTGGTTGATTCTTTGAATAGTTTTTCTTGTTTCCACTTGGTTGATTTCACCCCTGAGTTTATTTCCTGCCTTCTGCTCCTCTTGGGTG
Source organism: Mus musculus (assembly GCF_000001635.26). Taxonomy (NCBI): domain Eukaryota; kingdom Metazoa; phylum Chordata; class Mammalia; order Rodentia; family Muridae; genus Mus; species Mus musculus. The sequence goes on along the minus strand of NC_000078.6, from coordinate 80,913,266 downwards.
AATTTGCTTCCTTTTGTTCTAGAGCTTTTAGGTGTGTTGTCAAGCTGCTAATGTGTGCTGTCTCTAGTTTCTTTTTGCAGGCACTCAGAGCTATGAGTTTTTCTCTCAGGAATGCTTTCATTGTGTCCCATAAGTTTGGGTATGTTGTGGCTTCGTTTTCATTAAACTCCAAAAAGTCCTTAATTTCTTTCTTCATTCCTTCCTTGACCAAGGTATCATTGAGAAGAGTGTTGTTCAGTTTCCACGTGAATGTTGGCTTTCTATTATTTATTTTGTTATTGAAGATCAGCCTTAGTCCATGGTGATCTGATAGGATGCATGGGACAATTTCTATATTTTTGTATCTGTTGAGGCCTGTTTTGTGACCAATTATGTGGTCGATTTTGGAGAAGGTACCATGGGGTGCTGAGAAGAAGGTATATCCTTTTGTTTTAGAATAAAATGTTCTGTAGATATCTGTTAAGTCCATTTGTTTCATCACTTCTGTTAGTTTCACTGTGTCCCTGTTTAGTTTCTGTTTCCATGATCTGTCCATTGGTGAAAGTGGTGTGTTGAAGTCTCCCACTATTATTGTGTGAGGTGCAATGTGTGCTTTGAGCTTTACTAAAGTTTCTTTAATGAATGTGGCTGCCCTTGTATTTGGAGCATAGATATTCAGAATTGAGAGTTCCTCTTGGAGGATTTTGCCTTTGATGAGTATGAAGTGCCCCTCCTTGTCTTTTTTATTATTTTGGGTTGGAAGTCAATTTTGTTAGATATTAGAATGGCTACTCCAGCTTGTTTCTTCACACCATTTGCTTGGAAAATTGTTTTCCAGCCTTTCATTCTGAGGTAGTGTCTATCTTTTTCTCTGAGATGAGTTTCCTGTAAGCAGCAAAATGTTGGGTCTTGTTTGTGTAGCCAGTTTGTAAATCTATGTCTTTTTATTGGAGAGTTGAGTCCATTGATATTAAGAGATATTAAGGAAAAGTAATTGTTGCTTCCTATTATTTTTGTTGTTAAAGTTGGCATTCTGTTCTTGTGGCTGTCTTCTTTTAGGTTTGTTGAGGGATTACCTTCTTGTTTTTTTCTAGGGCATGGTTCCCGTCCTTGTATTGGTTTTTTCCTGTTATTATCCTTTGAAGGGCTGGATTCGTGGAGAGATAATGGGTGAATTTGGTTTTGTCGTGGAATAATTTGGTTTCTCCATCTATGGTAATTGAGAGTTTGGCTGGGTATAGTAGCCTGGGCTGGAATTTGTGTTCTCTTAGTGTCTGTATAACATCTGTCCAGGCTCTTCTGGCTTTCATAGTCTCTGGTGAAAAATCTGGTGTAATTCTGGTAGGCTTGCCTTTATATGTTACTTGACCTTTTTCCCTTACTGCTTTTAGTATTCTATCTTTATTTAGTGCATTTGTTGCTCTGATTATTATGTGTCGGGAGGAATTTCTTTTCTGGTCCAGTCTATTTGGAGTTCTGTAGGCTTCTTTTATGTTCATGGGCATCTCTTTCTTTAGATTTGGGAAGTTTTCTTCAATAATCTTGTTGAAGATGTTTGCTGGTCCTTTGAGTTGAAAATCTTCATTCTCATCCACTCCTATTATCCGTAGGTTCGGTCTTCTCATTGTGTCCTGGATTTTCTGGATGTTTTGAGTTAGGATCTTTTTGCATTTTCCATTTTCTTTGATTGTTGTGCCGATGTTAAAAAATATGGAACGCTTCACAAATTTGCGTGTCATCCTTGCACAGGGGCCATGCTAATCTTCTCTGTATCGTTCCAATTTTAGTATATGTGCTGCCGAAGCGAGCACTCAGTTAATTTTTTAACCCCGGTAAAAGTATACTACAGTACACCTTTAGTGTTTGCTGTCAGAACTTATGGACTAACAATGCATTCACAAGGTAAGTCATATCACTGGCAGGAATTACCAGATAAGCCCTGCTTCTCTTGACACCCATGATCTGAGCTGAACACATAGCTTCTTCCATTCCATCTAGTCACTTAAGAAGCTGAGGCTGAGAGACTGACCACGTGGAAAGACACAAAGGAGTCTGTATCTTATGCTCATTAGTTTTTGCCAACTTGACACTGGCCAGGGTTGTCTGGGAAGAGGGAACTGCAATTAAGGCTCTGCTTCCATAACACTGGTCTGTAGGTAAGTCATGTATGACGTATGTATGTATGATGTATGTATGTATGTAGTCTTGGTTAATGATTGATGTGGGAGATGCTACCCCACGGCACGTGATATAAGAAAACAGGGTGAGTAAGGTCTGGGGAGCAAGCCAGTAGACAGCATTCCTCCTTGGTCGTGCTTTTCAGTTCCTGACTCTAGGTTCCTGACTTGAGTTTCTGCCTCAATTTAAAGGGATTTCAAGGGAGCCTGAGAGGCCAAGGCTGAGACACTGACAGGGGGATCACAATCAATGTGCGGATCAGGAGCTGATACCTCGTGGTCAGAACCTGGAGTTGCAGGAATGATGGTGATGCACGGGCAAGATCAGGATCCCAGGTCTCAGTGACACTGGACAGGCAGATGATAGGGCTACAGCAGGTCTAGTCAGGATCCCAGGTCTCGGTGACCCTGGGCAGGCAGATAGAGCTACAGCAAGTCTAGTTATGGGAGCAGTGGAAATGTTTCTTATTTAAGAACTCTTTTGCCTAAATTATTTTATCCTTCTTTTTTAATCTAAAGGTTCAAAGATAAGCTGTCAACTCAAATACACTGTAAAAGACAAGTTACATTATGAAGTAATAAAACATATTAGGATTCCCTGTAAAACTGAAAACCTCTTTATTTGCCTTTCTGTAGATTAAGCAGGGTTTAAATGACCATTTTCTCTCTAGTTCCAAGTTGTCAAAGCTGACTCTCACCTTGGCTTCGTGACGATAAAGACCTTAGGTGTTGGGGTCCGGGTATGGATAGCTCAGTCAATAATATAGTTATCATGCAAGCTTATGGACCTAAGTTTGATCCCCAGAACCCACATAAATAGCTGCCTGTCTGTCATTCCAGGCCTGGGAAGGTGGAGAAAAGAGATCCCTGCTAGCCAGCCAGTCTAGCCCGTCCAGCTCCAGACTGAGTAAGTGGCTCTGTCTCAAAATGATGATGATGATGACGACGATGTAAAGATTGATTGAGGAAGACACCTGAAGTCAATCTGTGGTCAACACAGACACATAGACCAGACAGGCATGCGTGCATGCATGCAGACACACACACACACACACACACACACACACACACACACACACACACACATACCTTGAATCTTTCATAAAACGGCTTTTATCACTCTAAGAATTGTTATTCCCAACTATCTGGTCTGTTCCTAGCTAGCAACGTGACCTTGCTAAGTCCTGGATGACACACCATGAGCACTGGTCGATGGCTGGCTGGATAGATGGTTGAGCAAACTAAAGTGTTTGTGTTTCGACACTCTAGATCAATATCTTTGCAAAAACAAGCCGCAGGATTCTCCCAGGTCTCACATTCGCTTATCAAGCCCTCAACCCTGAGCCCACAAAATGCGTAGGGTAAGGACCTTTCGTTTCTCATTGGCCTCTTCTCTCCCCACCCCATTCCCAATATTTCTTAATTAGGATGGGTGGATCTAACTCCACACTGATGATGAGGGCACCCCCTGGTGATACTCAATTTCCCTAAGCTGCAGGCTGTGGGCTTCAGGCACAGACCCATGTTAAAGAGCCCTTCAAAGGTTCAGAAACAAGACTTGTTTCTTCATTATCAGGCTCATTTTACTTGTTCACAATCCCTTTATGCATCTTAATTTTTTTCTAACCTTTACCAACATTTTTATTTATTTATTTATTTATTTATTTATTTATTTATTTGGTTTTTCGAGACAGGGTTTCTCTGTATAGCCCTGGCTGTCCTGGAACTCACTTTGTAGACCAGGTTGGCCTTGAACTCAGAAATCCGCCTGCCTCTGCCTCCCGCGTGCTGGGATTAAAGGTGTGCGCCACCATGCCCGGCATTTTTATTTATTTTGTATGCATATTTGCTTGCATGCTTTTATGTGTACCATATGTATATAGGAGCCCGTGGAGGCCAGAAAAGGGCAGTAGCTCCCCTAGAACTGGAGTTCCAAGCAACTGTGAGCCACCGCGAGGCTTCTGGAAACCGCACTCAGGGTCTTTGTAGGTACTCTTTTTCTCTTTTTTTTTTTTTATGGTTTTTTGAGACAGGGTTTATCTTTATAGTCCTGGCTGTCCTGGAACTCACTTTGTAGACCAGGCTGGTCTCAAACTCAGAAATCCGCCTGCCTCTACCTCCCGAGTGCTGGGATTAAAGGAGTGCACCACCAAGCCTGGCTCGTAGGTACTCTTAATTACTGAGCCTTGTCTCTAGCCCGAACTTTTTGCTTTAATTTGAAATTTGGAGAGATGGCTCATCAGACAAGAGCACATGGTATGCTCTTGCAGAGGACTTCAGTTGGTCCCCAGAACCCCCACATCAGGCAGCTGACAACCACCTGTAACTCTGGCTGCTGGGAGACCCAGAGCCTCTGACCTCTATGGGCACTGGACTCACACACATGCCCATAGTTAGAATAACTAACAACTGTGCTCTGGAAAAATTGCCCCACTCCTCTGCGGTCAAGCAGAGATGTTAAAGATCAAATCAATATGATTAGCAAGATTGACATGTGAGTGTTAAGAGGGCTATATATCTAAGAAAAGGAGCATGCATACTTTTTGAGATCTGCAGCTTTGTGTGGGGGCATGGATGTATGTTTGGGGGACAGGGGACAGCTTTGTGTATTACTCCTTCTCTGTAGCCCCTCCCAGGAACTCCATCTTGCCTATACCACCAAATTCCTCAATGCCCTGGCTGCCTGAGGTCACCAAAATCAAAACCCAAATCACCCTGACTACTGTCTAAGACTTGGGTCTATCCAGCACTCACCAGTCCAGGTCCATTCCCTCAGGGAGAATATTCCCAAATCAACCTATGCAGCCCTCTAAAAGAGGATCTTCTCCTGCTTCTGGGACTCTAACTTCTTCTGTATTTGATTCCCAACGGCTCTCTCATAGCTCACCCCCTATGTATGACCTCCATGGAGTTCTTCCTCACTACCACAATTCAGTCTCTCAAACAAGCCTTAGCTCATACCTCTGTACCCCCAATCTACCTAACAAACCCTACTAAACCCTCCTTGTTCATGCTAATCAGGGCCAGATCCTATCCCTCCCAACCCAAAAGGCTGAGATGCTTTTTCTTCTGGGGTATACCTTTCCAAACAACTGGGACTGGTTACTTGAGGCTAGCTTCCTTACCAAAGGTCCTGGCATCTGCTCTTATCCTTATCCTAACAAGATCTGACTCAGTAGCCCCTTCTTTGCATTATACTGGGCAAAAGCTTGAGCATAGGAGGAAACCTCAAAGCCTGCCTACACAGTGATGCACTTCCTCTAACAAGGCCACACCTATTCCAACAAGGCCACATCTCCTAAGAGTGCCACTTCCCATGGGCCAGGCATATTCAAACCACCACATTCCACTCCCTGGCCCCATAGGTTTGTTCAAACACATGAGTCTATGGGGACTACGGTGTTTGAATAGGTTTGGCCCCCATAGACTCATGTGTTTGAATGCTTGGCCCACAAGGAGTGGGGAACTTGTTAGAGTAGGTGTGGCCTTGTTGGAGGAAATGTGTCACTATGGGGGTAGCCTTTGAGGTCCTATGTTCGAGCTCCACACAGTGGGGAAAAGGCCCTCTTCCTAGACACCTTCAAATCAAGATGTGGAACTTTCAGCTCCTCCTCCAGCACCATGCCTGCCTGGAAGCTGCCATGAGTCCTGCCATGATGATAACGAACCGAACCCCTAAAACTGCAAGCCAACCCCAATTAAATGTTTTCCTTATAAGAGTTGCCTAGGTCATGGTGTCTCTTCACAGAAATAAAACCCTAACTAAGACAGGGACCACACCTAGCCATAGCATAATGTAAAATGTGTTTAGTCCAACTTCAAATGTACATAGTTTATCACAGTTTCAACAATGTCTACAAGTTCAAAGTCTTTTCACACAGTCGCTTAACTGAAATCCCCTATAAAATAAAAATTAAAAAGCAATCATGTACTTCCAACATCACAGGATATACATTACCATTTCAAAACATTATTGAGAGGAAATACTAGACAAAAGGAAGACCAAAAACCCAACTGGGCACACTTCAAACTGCATGTCCATGTCTGATGTCCAACTCCTCTCCGCTTTGTTGACTGCAACATAAATATTTCTCTTTCTCTACTCTATATTAGTACTTTTCCTTGGTAGGCATTCCATGGCTCTGGCATCTCTAATGTCTTGGGGTCTCCAAGGCAGCTTCAACTTCACAGCTTCTTGTTCTAGTGTCTGAGATCCATACATGATCTTCTGAGCTACTCCAAAGGGCTCTGGTTAACTCCACTCCACTGCTGCTGATGTTCTTGGTGATCATCCCATGGCATTGGCATCTTCAATACTCTGAGGTCTTCCACTGTGACTAGGCTTCACCAATACCCTCTCATAGGCTCTCTTCATGGTGCCAACTCTCAACTTCTTTGCATAACTCCTTCAGTCTTGGGCCATCAACTGCAACTGAGGCTGCTCCTTTACCTATAGCCTTTGTAGGCTTATTAAAAAAAAAACCTACTTTAAATGCTTTAACTTCCCTTCTAGCCCACCACCCACCAGAGGGAGTGGAAAGGAAAGGTTAATAGGGCAAAGGAGAATGTGGACCTGTTTAGAAATACTTCTTTGAAGTGAATCCAGTCTGCGTTTCAGGATATCAGTAGTTCAGTTCACATGAATCAGCAGCAGTAGCTCAATCCACTCACAAACAACATTCACAAATCAGCAATGGCAGTTTGATCCAGAAGAAACCACAAGTCCAATTGGCCCGAGTCCACGGAAGCAGCAAGAAGCCGCTGGAACAGCACAGGAAGTTCTTTGGTGTGTTTCTTGCAACAAAGTCACAACAAACAATGACCAGCAAAGAGTGGCAAGGCGAATCAATATTACACTGTCTATTGGGTTATATTTATACCCTTTGCAGACACCACATGTTATCTCAAGCATCTGCTCTTGCAAAACATTATATACCCTTTCCTAGACTGCTTCCAGAAAAGCACCATGTGTCTGTTCTCAGCAACACATCCTCAACATGTCTGCTTCAGCAAAATATCCTCTCATAAGACACTTTACAGAAAAACATCACATGACACAATTGAGTCTCCAAAGAAACCAGAAATTTCCACGTTAAGCCTTTCCTGGCCTCTTTCAGTGCTAAGTCTCAACTGTACTCTGTGACCCCTTCATGCCTTCCAAACCAGTACCTCCTGGGTGACTCTTACACATTACCAAATCCAGCTGCAGCACAAGGTACAACCTTGGTTATCTCTGAAACAGTTTCTTTGTGCTCTCAGAAAACACTTTCCAGAAGATTTCACCTCAGTGATGCTGGTCTCTTCTTAATCACCACTAGTTTCTCTTAGCTCCAGATAACCAGCATCAATTGTCCCAGTAGTCCCTTCTACTCTTGACTCTAAAGCCAGAGCTATATGGCTGAAGCTGCCAAGTTCTGCTGCTTTCAGGAGCTGGAACATGGGCCCCTCATTCTACTACACCTTTCACTGCCTAGGCTTGGCTGTCCTGGAACTTGCCCTGATCTTAAACTCAGACATCTGCATGCCTCTGTCTCCTGAGTACTAGGACTAAAGGCATGTACCACCACGCCTGAACTTAAGCTTGTTGTAACCACTATGCTCAAAAAGCCTATGTATTCCAGCCTCAAGATATGGATCACAGGTGTGCCCTACATTTCTGGATTTTAGTTTATTCCATATATAGTCAAGTTAACAATCTAGAATAGCCATCACAATTTATCCCTTCTCAATTTGATACACAATCATATCTCCTTATGTTCAACTGAAAATAGCAACCAGGTCATAATAATGCCTACATATAACTATCCCTTGTTCAACTGCCAACACATAAACAATAAGCTTAGCCAGCTGGGACCTTGCCCTGAGGCTACCACATCCTTAATCTGTTTATCTCCTTGAACACAGGATCAGCTCCATTCTACTTCCTGGTGCCACTTTGTTACTTGAACTGTACATTTTGTATTTTTCCTTCCTAAGCTTGCTTTGTTTGATCAAAACAATCCTTGTAAGAGTGAACCACAGGACAGAGTCTAAACTAGGTTTTGAGAGTTCCTTTGCCAATGTAATTAATTTAAATATCTTCACCTTAGCCTCAGGCAAACTCTTTGGACAAGGGCAAAAGGCAGTCACATTCCTCACCAAAATATCCCAAGAATGATCACTAGAAAACATATTAAAACTCTTCTCCTCTGCAATCTCTTGAGCCAAGTCCCTAGTGTTCAAATCACCCTCAGCACCATTGTCTTCCATATTCCTACTGGAATGGCATTAATTAAGCTTTACTTAAAGCATTTCACTGCTTCCCAAATCCAAAGTCTTCAAATCCACATTCCTCCAAACAAAATCCTAGTCAGGCCTAGCACATCAATACCCCACTTCTGATACCTTCGGTCTTAGTTAGGGTGTCATTGATGTAAAGAGACAATATGACCAAAGCCACTCTTATAAAGGACAATATTTAACTGGTGCTGGCTTACAGTTTTAGAGGTTCAGTCCATTATCCTCATGGTGAGAAGCATGGCAGTGTCCAAGCAGACACTGTGCTGGAAGAGCTGAGAGTTCTACATTTGATCTAAAGGCATCAGCAGGAGAAGACTCACTTGTGCAGGACACCAGGAAGCTTTCTCTTTAGCAATGAGGGTAGTTTGAGCATAGGAAGAAACATCAAAGCCTGCCTACACAGAGACATACTTCCTCCACCAAGACCACACCTCCTAATAGTGCCACTTCCCATGGGCCAAGCATATTCAAACCACCACAGTATGAAAATCAACCAATATCCCAAGAGCCTCCCCCAATACCTCTAGCTCCTTTACAGCAGGCATAGGCTGTTGTATGATTTTGTCAACAACATTGTCAGGTAGCATATACATCTTACCAGACCATAATACCCTCAAGAATTTTGCAGCTGTTCTTTGTTCTTGCACTGTATGCAGACTGATCTCCCATTGTTGTTCCTTTAAATGCACCTGTATGTCCTTCTGGTGGCTTTTCAGATCTGCAAAAATCTTGGAGGTTATCATAATGTCATCTACATTAGAAAACTTTCTCCAGAGGATGGTAGGGTAAGGTAATATGCTAAACTACCACCCAAAGGTGCTTGACCTAGGTGAGGCACCCTGAAAGTTCATTGTCACCTGTTCTGAGCAAGTGCCAGGTGATCTCAGAAGTTGATAACTAAGGGGATGCTAAAGTCAAATATAGGCAAGTGCTAAGACAGCACAGAAAGGTCCCATCCACTTGTGTTAGTTGCTTCCTCTGCACCAAGGTTGGGTACAAAAGTGTGGATAGGATTTAGTTATGTGCTCTCTTTGGCCCTTTCTTCATCTCTGACCGTTATGCTGACATATCCTGGAGCCCTTCCAGCGCTACCCATGGAGGCTCCCTTCATTTCTCTTCTCCTGATGACTTTAATGGGCCTGATGTAATTTGCTTAGACCTATCCATGGCTCTGCTCTCCCCTGCTGAAGCTGCTGGCTCCCTGGGTCAGAGGGGCCCTGGGTTAGCTCTGTAGCTGTACCCACGACTGTTGCTTCTCCAGTCACTACACTGCTGAGCAAACCAAACCCTCTCAACCTCTAGCATAATCTTTTGCTAGAAAGAAATGTACCCTTCTTAGTCTGGGAGTTAAGCATCACCCCTGGGACCGGCTTGATCTTCTTCACTTGTATTGCTCCACAGTACACTTGTATTGTTCTAAAACATACGCCTTCTATGACCTGAAGCTCCTCAGCACATAGTTTGGCTTTCTATCAATCTATTCCATAGAAACTCTGTCTTGACATTCATCCAGCCACATTTGTCTTTGAGGAACCTAGACAGACCTTCCCTCTCTGCTTTGCCTTTTTATTATCTCCTCTAAGTTGCTCTTTTATGTCATGGACACTCTTTACATGTTGGTCTAAATTGCTGAGATATTCCAAAGCCTTCCCTACTTTATAAAATAAATCTCTTCCCATCAAAGACTCAGCAAAGCTGTTGTGGTGGTTTGAATAAAAATGGCTGCCACAGGCTCAAATGTTTACTTGCATACTTAGTCCCCAGTTGAACTGTTTGGAAAGGATTAGCAGGTATAAACCTGTTGGAAAAGGCATCCTACTGGGAGTGGCTTCAATCGCCCATATAAGGCCCAGTCTTTCTGTGTCTGTTTCTCTCTGTCACTGTCTCTCTCTGTCACTGTCTCTCTCTGTCTCCATCTGTCTGTCTCTCTGTCTCTGTATCTGTCTGTCTGTCTGTCTGTCTCTCTCTCTCTGCCTGTTGTCTATGGAACAAGACATAAAGGTACTGCTCCAGTACTTTCCTATCCTGTCACCGTGTTCTCTATCATGATGTAATGGGCCAACCCTCTAAAACTGTAAGCCAGGCCCAACCAAATGCTTTCTCTTATAAGAGCTGGCTTTGGTCATGGTGTCTCTTCACCACAATAGAAGAGTAACTAAGCTGCTAAAGATCCATATAAGTCCCTGCTGGGTTGACTTTTTCTTTTTTTTTTTTTTTTTAGTCCTTTGTAAACAGTTCTATCTGGCCCCTTGAACTGGAGCGCAAACACCACTCTTCTTATTTCTAGTTCCCTAAGTCACACCTGTCCCTCCTCTATGGTCCTCTAGGCCCTAATATTTATGGGAGTTTCAGATGGAAACAACCAAGTATCCCTAATGGCTCAGATAAACCAACCAATAGGTGACTTCCCTCACACTGTCTAGGTCATGCAGCCTCTGCCATAAGGAGAGAAGTATAATTAGGTAGTTAGTTATGTTGCCCAGTTCTGTCTCTGCAGCAGTGGGACGTACTCCATATACTCCCATGATCTACATCCTCACAAACCAGACTGTGACAGATTCACTTTAATTGCCTATTTAAAAGTCCCCACTCCCCCAGAGGCTGAGTGGGGGTGGTGCATGCACACCTTTAATCCCAGCTCTTGGGAGGCAGATGCAGGCAGATCTCTGAGTTTAAGGCCAGCCTGGTCTACAGACTGAGCTCCAGGACAATCAGGACTACACAGAGAAACCTGGTTCCAAAATTCCAAACAAATGAACAAACAAACAAATAAACAAATAATAAAATAAAAGTTTTCCCCAATCCCAGCACTCAAGGGGGGTTTCTTGCTCATCCTGCATCCTTGTACTGGATCATCCTTGTACTGGATCATCCTTGTACTGGATCATCCTTGTACTGGATCACTGCTGAGGCCCCATTGGATCACAGATTTTTTTCCCTCCTTTTTCACTAGAGGTTGGCCCTGAGAAGTATCTCTCTCATGTTCTCATTTATCTAATTTACTTGCCAAATCAGAGGCTAAGGTGGAAAAGGCTAGCCACAATCTCCCTATCTTTTTACAAGAAGGGAGTTTGCTTGGCCTCTATCTCAGCCTCAGGGGCATTTCTAACTGCCCAAACAGTGACCAGGTGACAGAAGCCATCTAGGAAAGGCTATGACAAGCAAATGAGTTTCCTGGAGATGGCCCACTATTTTTCATGGCTACAGTGGGTGCACTCTGGAGAGGCACAGCCCAAAAGACTTCATCCCATGATTGCTCCTTGAGACTGATATGCCTTTCCTGCCACTATTGCATAGCCTAATGGTTCCTGGGCATCAGCCCACCCTACTGAGCAAATTTCCTGCAGATCAACATGAAGATGAACTTTCATGCATTAATGCTTTTAGACAAATTAGCAACTTTATATCATTCCTGATTTGATTAAAGTAATTTTAGGAAGAAAGTTTGAGGAGATGGTTTTAGTTGTTCTGCCAAAAAGATATAATAAAGTTAGAATCAGAATAAAATGTGCCTCCTCCTCATAGAATAGTAATCAAAGGCTGCATAATAGGGAATACAATGAGCTTTCATAAATTACACTAAGGAGAGAAATAGGCTAAGGACAGATTTGGGATCAAGGAAAAACAATCATTCTAGGTTGGAGCCAAGGATGAAGCCACAGGTGTGCACTATGATAAAGCAAGGCCATGTAGAACTATGGCTCTGAACTTATAATGAGCTTATAGAATGAAACACTACTTTGAACTTACTATCAACATCCTTCTGTAACTCCTCTTTTGTGAAACATTTTATCTATTAGGTAATTTTATAAAGAACCTTTATCTAGGAAGGTATAAAAAGGCTGAGAGAAAAAATACAGTGTGGCTGTTGGGGCTCTGTTCTGTCTACCAAATGTGTATCTGTCTGTCTGTCTATATGTATGCACACTTACGAGTTAAAAGAGTTCAGAGTTCCTCACTGAGCATCCTTGCCAGCCCCAGATAATTAAGTTTTGCTCCATCAGTAGTACTGACCCCGAAAATCACCTGTGGCTGTCAGTAGACCCTCCCTAGTTGCCGACGCCATATCTGCTTTTGCTGCCTGCCTTGGTTTACCCTGGGATGTCAAATCTGGCTTCTGACAGCCAGGCGACCTCCACTGTTTCTTGGTGACAATCTTGACCCTTGTGTACTAAAAGACTGCAAAATTTCTCTAAACAGTTAAGCATTTTCAGTGTATCTCCATGTTCATGTGGTGAACCCCACTTGTCAAACAAGCATGCCATCCCACACAACAAAGATGTAGGCTACTGTCCTAAGATTCCTTCCACAGTCACTCCTAATCCTGATAGCTTGACCTTAGTTGCGTGCCTCACTGTTGTGGGAATCTCTTTGGAATGAGCACTCTAACATCAATGAGGGTGAAAGAGGAGATATTTATTCACTGGTGGGCTAAAGCTCCTGAAAGACTTCAGCCCCCAAGTTCTGTCTACATTGTAACTTTATACTCTAAAACCTTGAGGTGGGGTGACACAGGCAACCAGGACTTTCCAGCAGTTAGCTTGGGACTTCTGTTTTTAAAGGCATATGTTACAATGGACAGCTTTTGCAGGCAGGTTGCTAGAGGCAATGAATGGCCTATTTTCTTTCACCTATTTTTCTCCTTTCTAATCACCTTGGGAAGGAAACTTTTTGATTACCTTAGGGCTTTGTTCAGGTCATTCTGTTTCGGATAGCAAGGTGAAGTCGTGTTTTGCAATAACAGTGTTGTTGTAATTAAATCACTAAACAAATCAGTATCTAAATATTGTCTTTTCTATCTTATCCCCCTTCATCACTACCCATAGCAAGAATCATGCCACTGCTGTCATAGCAGAGAGGAACACTAACATAGTTCATAGAGGAAAAGACAGCTATACATTTCCCCACGGATGCCCTCCTGTCAGGCTGCTCATATCCAGGACCACACACTCACTCCTCTACACCTTGTCTTTAGTTCCACTGGGTTCCTATTTGGGCCTCAATTATGTTGCATGACAAGACTTTTTTTTTTTTCTGGAAAGACACAACACACATGTCTACTTACCCCAAATAGGGAGTCTATGATTGACCAAAGTATAGATACTACCAAAGTCCAATTTGGGGAACCAAATGAATTATATTGGGGTTACTTATGGAAGCAGAAATGACTCAAAGACATTTGCATCACCAAAGTCCACTCCAGCATGGGTGACATTTGCAAAACCTGAGAACCTGAAACACACTGTACAAGCTACAGGTACCGAAGTGGGTTAGAGATTCCCTTCCAGGTGACTCAGCTGGTCTGAACTGTAGGGGGCATGGAGGTCTAAGTGTTCACAGATAAGCTCTCAGGGGACCTGGAATGTTAAGAACAGAGTTGTTTTTTTCAAGGGAAGGAATACAAGGCCTGTTATCTGCTCAGAATGCTGGGAACTGATGTATTTTCCACCCTGGTGACCTTTGTACTGTCTATGTGACCTGAGATGGCACCCCCAAACCTTATCATAATCTTGTTTTTCTCTGTCAATAGAACCCATCTTTATGGGAAGTGTCATAAAGAGTTTCTTCCTTTCTTCCTCTCTCTCTCTCTCTCTCTCTCTCTCTCTCTCTCTCTCTTTCTTTCTTAAATAATTTATTTATTATTATACATAAGTACACTGTAGCTGACTTCAGACACACCCAGAAGAGGGCATCAGATCTTATTGCAGGTGGTTGTGAGCCACCATGTGGTCGCTGGGATTTGAACTCAGGGCCTTCGGAAGAGCAGTCAGTGCTCTTACCTGCTGAGCCATCTCACCAGCCCAAGAGTTTCAAAGTAGTCATATCTGACCTTTATTTAGCTTACTTTGTTTCTCAAAGAGACTTATGTATATTTTGTTGTATATGTGGGATTGAGCTGATTATCACAAGAAAGTTTTCAAATTTTGCTTAAATATACCTAAAACAAACCACTCCAGAAGTTTGAACCAACATCATCTACAAAGCTATACTGCACTAAACTGCTTTCTTGCCTCCAGCATATTTCTTCTCTGCAGGGCATGAAGGTCATAGAGACACCCACCACCACCCACCATCTACCCTGACTCTAAACCTCTTTCAGACATTTTGACTGGTCTCTGCTTCTTATTTGTAGCTTAGCTCATCTGAGAGTCTTTGCAGCTGGGCTCGTCTTTATTGTTAACTCTCAGGAGAGAATGGCCCTGGTGAATCTGAGGGAGAGAGAGAAGAAGAGAGAAGGGAAGGAAGGAAGGAAGGAAGGAAGGAAGGAAGGAAGGAAGGAAGGAAGAAAGAAAGGAAGGAAGGAAGGAAGGAAGGAAGGAAGGAAGGAAGAAAGAAACGAGAGTTATACAAACAACCTCAAGAATATAGAAATATAAAAAGTGACATGATTATACAGAGTAAAAATTTTAAAATCTAAACAGTACCTTGGACCATTTTATACAAATTTGAATTTTCTAAACATACTAAGGGCCCAGCAAGATGGCTCAGCAGGTGTCTTAGTTAGGGTTTTATTGCTGTGAAGAGACACCGTGACCAGAGCAAGTCTTATAAAAGAAAACATTTAATTGTAGCTGGCTTACAGTTTCAGAGGCTTAGTTCATTAACATGGCAAGAACCATGGCGGCATGCAAGCACACATGGTGTTGGAGAAGGAGCCGAGAGCTCTACATCTTGATCCACAGGCGGCAAAAGGAGACTGTGTGCCACACTGGGTATAGCTTGAGCATAGGAGACCTCAAAGCCTGCCTCCACAGTGATACACTTCCTGCAACAAGGCCACACTCACTCCAACAAGGCCATACCTCCTAATAGTACCACTCCCTATGGGCCAAACATTCACACACAAGTCTATGGGGGCCATGCCTATTCAAACCATCACAGCAGGTCAAAGTACTTACTGTGTAAGCCCAACAACTTGAGTTTGATCCCTGGAATCTGTGCAAAGGTAGAAGGAAAATACTAACTCCACAAAGTTGTCCTCTGACCTCCACATGTGTTCTGTGGTATACACAAACACAGATCTCCAAAACACATTTTATGAACACAATAACGAATGACAATTTTAAAACTGGTACATTAAAATAGATTTTCGGGAGTCAGATCTCGTTACGGATGGTTGTGAACCACCATGTGGTTGCTGGGATTTGAACTCCGGACCTTCGGAAGAGCAGTCGGGTGCTCTTACCCACTGAGCCATCTCACCAGCCCCAAAATAGATTTTTTTAATTGACAAAATCATCTCAATAAAATAAGAAGTCTAAGTTGATAATCAGCTAAGACATGGAACTCAGAGAAGCTCAGTGGAGCACACCTTTGATCCCAGCACTAGGGAGGCAGAGGGAGGAGGTTCTCTCTGAGTTCAAGGCCAGCCTGATCTCCATATCATGTTCCAGGACACCCAGGGCTACACAGAAAGACACTGTCTCAAAACAAAAAGACACTGGATTCATAATCAAAGGTCTCTCATCAAAAGTCAACAGGCCCAGATGCACACAGCTATAATTCCAGCACTAGAGTAGCTAAGGTAGGAGGATCTCAAGTTCAAAGCCAGCCTGGGCTACAGAGCAAATAACTGCTTCAGAAAACTAGAAATGGGAGCCCCTCCCTCACTTCATTTTCTGAGGCTATTACTTGGAGGTCAAGCAAGGACAGGAACAAGAAAATCACAGGTATTTTCACTTACCAACATAGAGGGATAACTAAGACACAGCACTGTATTTTAGAATGCACATCTAGGTGTGAGTTATCACAGCCAAGCAGATTTAGCAGGACTCTAAGGGATGGTTTCACAGCAAGAAACTCTATTGGAATACAAAACGGGGCTTTACATTAACATATTAAAGAAAACACATTTTAACCATTGCAGAAAAAAAGCATTTGATAATTGAAATACCGTTCATCATTAAGAATTTTCAGAAATCTAGAGACGAAAAGAAACATCCTTCACTCTATAGATGCCCACAGTCAGGCATGCAGGTTGGGTGTCTAAGGACTTTTTGCCCCAGGAGGATTGCCACTTCAGCCAGAGGATGCTATAAGGCAATTATAAACTTGGTTGTGCTAAGGGTCTGGGTGGAGTGTATAGAGATGTGGTTTTATTCTGGACTAATGCTGTCAGCAAGTTAGCAGTTCTGGGACTGGGTATTTTTTATTTTGTAAAGATTTATCTATTTTACTTTATGTGCACGGTGTTTGCCTGTATGAATGCTTGTGCACCACATGTGCACCTGGTGCCCTCAGAGGTCAGAAGAGGGCGTCAGGATTCACTGGAACTGCACTTACAGATGGTTGTGAGTCAGAGCACCAAAGCACTGGCAGGGATTCATGTTTGCTGGACACAGAAGAAGGCATTTGGGAGCGAGTGGAGCTCCCTGGCCTTCTCCAGAGGTGCACCTGCCGGGAGCCTCCAGGTGACCTGGAAGCTCTAGATATGTTAATAACTTTAATCTAGGATGTAGACCTTGGTTTCAAAGTTCTCTGCCTGACCCCTGGTAATTATGGCACCTAGAGGATGCAATAAAGCCTTGTGTGGTAGTCTCCTACTTACTTAGTCTCCAAGGTCCATGCAGCCTGGCCTTCATCTTCCTCTTCATCCCCATCCTGGTTTACCCTTCTGCCCAACTATTCCGCACCCCTTCCTGTGTTCTCTGCCTTTTCTTTGTCCTCACAACCTTCATTACTCTCTCTTGCCCTCCCTGCTGCCTTTCATCCACAGCCAATGAAATACCCACAGTCCCTGGGACCCTGTCAGGCCCAGAAGAGACAAGGGTAGCAGAGGAAGACACAGGTCACAAGATGCACACTTGAGAACCAAGAATGTACAAAGTGGTCCGGTGTGCCTAGCC
This sequence comes from Mus musculus, assembly GCF_000001635.26. Taxonomy (NCBI): domain Eukaryota; kingdom Metazoa; phylum Chordata; class Mammalia; order Rodentia; family Muridae; genus Mus; species Mus musculus. The sequence continues at coordinate 80,895,985 of NC_000078.6, read as the reverse complement.
CTCACCCCGCCCTGGCCTTTAGCCGATGTTGGAGGAATATCTGTTGAAACAACTGTATCTGTGATAGATGGACTATGTTCGAATACCTCCTCAACCCTGGTCCCTGTGAATGTGGCTTTAATTTGAAGTAGGGTCTCTGCAGATGTTAGCAAGCCACAGTGAGAATGTATCAGCTCAGGGGGACCCTGGTATGGCACTTGGAGACCTTACAAGAAGAGCATCGCACTGTGAGAAGATCGGGGAGGAACTGGAGTGGAGCAGGTATGAGAACAGCAAGGCCAAGAATCACCAGAATCTAAAAAGAAGGAAGAACAGATTTTTGAGCCTTCAAGACACATCAGGAACTTTTTCAACACCTTGATTTTGGGCATCTGTCTTTCAGAACCGAGACAATACAATCCTGTAATATTAAATTGTCCCCTGTACTGATGAGTTCTAAGGCCGCTCTAGAAAACTATTTATCTAGGACTCCTAACTCTCGTTTCCATTCTCAGGCTACAGCTGCCTAAAGTTCAGGATAGATCTCGTCCTCTCAGACCTGGAGGAGGCCGTCTCCTTCGCCGACGCTAGAAGGCGCTAGAAGGCTGTGCCAGCGCCACCTCTTGGGCTGGCTAAAGGTTTGGTTTCTGGTGCAGTGCAGTGTGACTTGCTGGGATCCTAAATCCAAGCTGGTGATTGGATACTCGTTTCTGTAAGCTCTTTTCAGAGAAAAGGGTGTTTGTCCTGTCGGGGAGCCGAAAGTGGTTTCTCTCCTTTCAAAACTGCCCTGTCAACCCGGGCTCCCGCTTTACAACTGTACAGCCTCAGCTCTTAAGAGAGACCTATGTTCAGGGACCTATGGCCTCCCAGGCTGGCGAAAGGTTGCCTGCCGTGCAAGGAGGCGGCGGGCCACAAGGCCTGAGGATGCAGAGGATGCAGAAATGCTTTGCCAGGGGAGTTTAGGCAGAACTTAGTATTTTCAAATGCCACCTTGACAGCATCCTTTGGCTGAGTCACAAGCCGAAATCCAGGTGGGAATTCTTAGTCCTTCTGTCCTCTCAGTCTCAGAGAATTTACTCCAGAGTTGTGGATCTTTTTAAAAACATATTCTTTTTACATTTAGTGTGTGTGTGTGTGTGTGTGCATGTGTGTGTGTGTGTCTTGTTTTCATGTACCTCTGTGTACCACGAGCCTGCTTACGCTACAGAGGCCAGAAAAGGGCATCTGGTGTCCTTGGAACTGGAGTTACAGGTAATTGTGAGCCGCCATATGTGTGCTGGGAATTGAACCTGGGTTCTTTGGAAGAGCAGCTTGTACTCTCCCACAAAAAAAATATTTCTTTTAAAAACTATTGTGCACGTGCCCACATGTGTGGAGGTCAGACATCTCACAAAAGTCATTTCTCTTCTTCCACTATGTGGGTTCTGGGGTCAGGTCTAGAGAGTGAGTTCCAGGACAGCCAGGGCCACACAGAGAAACCCTGTCTCAGAAAACAAACATGCAAATAAATAAATAAATAAATAAATAAATAAATGAAATTATACACTTACAGAAAGCTTCCTGCCCCCCTCCAGATATTGTTACACGCTTCTTAAAAGTGAACACGTAGTCTGGAGAGATGGCTCAGCTGTTCAGAGCACTGAGTGCTCTTCCAGGGGTCCTGAGTTCAATTCCCAGCAATCACATGGAGGCTCACAACCATTTGTAATGTGATCTGGCGCCCTCTTCTGGTGTGTCTGAAAACAGCTACAGTGTGTTCATACACATTAAATTTTTTTTTTAAGTGAAGACATTCTTCTGTGTGGTCATGACGCACTCATCGACTCTAGAGCTCACCAGTAGCACACGATCATCCAGCCTGCACACCCTGCTCCGCGTTCTCCTCATCTAGTTCATGCCTGTAAAACCGTCATCCCCTCAAGGACTGAGTGGGCTGACCACCCAGTTCTCAAGCCCCGGCTGTGTGGCTCTCGTTCCCTTCTGGTGTCTTCACGCCCCACAGAGTTTGCGCAGAGCATGTGCTCTCTATTCTCTTGGTAATAACATATCTGGTAATTACCGTGCGTCAGAGATGGCCCAAGGAGGACCCAAGTGTGTGTGTGTTTCCAGGAATATCGTGACTCTCCATCCCAGGAATGTAAATATGTAGTAAGCTTGCATCAGACCTCGTAAAATGCTGGGTTCCATGGGGAGAGACAGAGGAGGTGGGTTCTGCCCCTGTTCCGCCCTCACAAGCAGATTGTCCCTGACCCTCTGAATTCCTTACACCCTCCCTGTACAAAGCCAATCACCTCTATGTCACCTGAAAACAAGCTTTTGTCATCTACTAGGAACGAATGTAGTGAGCCTTTTTCTGAGCCCTGGTCACAGCCTGAGCCCCTCACGCTCTGGCCCTCTGCACGGACCTCAGAATGAATGCTTAGTTCACTGCCAAGCTGTATCTGCTGTTTCCTCTTGCCTTGGAGATGGAATCCTTTTGGCCCTTTCATCCGTGTGTCTTTGTCTCCTCATATAGTCATCCAGGAATCTCGAGCCTGATAGATAGATACATATATCAGGAGATCCAAGTTCAGCTCCCTGCACCCACACCAGGTAGCTCACAACTGCCAATAACTCCAGCTCCAGGATGTCTGTCTGCTGTCTCTAGCCTCTTTGGGCACCTGCACTCAAGTGCACATACCCACACCCAGACCCGTAATTTAAAAAAAAAAAAAAAAAAAAACAATTTTAAAGGGTCCAGATTAGAAGACGGTTCTCCTCCCGTATGGTTCTCCTCCCGTATCACTCCATCAGCCTCCAGCACTGGTCCTCAGAGGAGCTCAGTGCTCCTCGCATTGTAAATACAGGTACATTTGCCTCTAGGAGTTCTCTGTATACAGAAAAACACGCATACTGATACATTCTTGCTCTTTTTTTCTTTTTCTTTACTCACTTTACATCCCAATTGCTGTCCCCTCTACAGGTCCCCCCTCCCAAAGTCCCTTCCCCCAGTACATTCCCCCCCCTCCCTCCCTCTCTCTCTTTTCAATTTTATTCTTTAATCTTTTTTCACAGTCCAGACTTCATCCCCTTCCCGGTCTGTGCCCCAACCGCTCCCCTTCTCATAACCCTCCCCCTCCTCCCACCCTCCCTACACCATCTCCAAGAGAATGTCCCCATGACCCACCCCCACCCACCCCCAGGCCTCCCCACTCCCTGGGGCCTCAAGTCTCTTGAGGGTTAGGTGCAGCTCTCACTGAGGCCAGAACGGGCAGTGCTCTGCTGTATCTGTGTTGGGGGCCTCATATCAGCTGTTGTATGTTACCTGTTGGTGGCTCAGTGTCTGAGAGATCTCCAGGGTCCAGGTCAGTTGAGACTGCTGGTCTTCCCAGGGGGCCCCCTCCTCCATTGCCATGTGCTCCATTAGGCACCTGGTCTTTCTCAGACCACAATATGTTCTGTAGATTGCCCCTTAAGTAATTTTAGTTTTGAGGGTTTTTTGTTGTTGTTTTTGTTTTGTTTTGTTTTGTTTTCCAGTATTCATTGTCTATTTGGATATATTAGATGTATTTAACTAGCCAGGCTGATAACTCCTGGCGTTGTGTTCACATTTTTACTTTATTAAATAGTTGTAATACATAATGTAGATAAAAATGAGCAAGGACATCTGCAGAAAAAGATCTCCGAAGTGGAAGATTGAGTATGTCCCTCCAAAAGTCATATGTTGGAACGTAACCCTAAGGTGGAGATAAAAAGTGGGGCCTGTGGGGAGTGAACAGGTCATGGGCTAGTGCTAATGTCCTTGTAAAAAAGGGTGGGGGTGAACTAGCTAGGAACCTGTGGGCCCTTCCATCTCTCCTGCTATTGAGGATTTGTTTATCTCTTTTATAATGTCTATGAGAAAGAACCAAGTGGTATAGAGACCAGGATTCCAGCAGACATTGAAAAGGCAGGACCTTGATCCTTCCATTCTCCAGACATTGAGAAGTAACGGTCTATGGTTTGTAAACCACCCAGTGTAACAAACTACGTTAGAGCAACACAGATGGATTACGCCCAGCATCGAACTTCCAAGTTAAATGGTATGTGGTAGTTGTTTCCTTCTGCTTAAAACATTTTATTTATTTAGTAAATTAATATGATGTGTACCACATGTGTGTCTGGTGCTTCGGGGGGGCGGGGGGAGTCAGGAAAAGGCATTAGAATGCCCTGGAACTGGAGTTACAGATGGTGGTGAGCCAGCATGTGGGTCCTGGGAACCAAACCTGGGTCCTCTGAAAGAGCAGCAAGTGTTCTTTAACCACTGAGCCATGTCTCTAGCCTCACAGTGATCATTTTCTTTCTTTTTGTTTTGTTTTGTTTTGTTTTGTTTTGTTTTTCGAGACAGGGTTTCTCTGTCCTGGAACTCACTCTGTAGACCAGGCTGGCCTCGAACTCAGAAATCCGCCTGTCTCTGCCTCCCAAGTGCTGGGATTAAAGGCGTGCATGCACCCACCACTGGTATCCCCACTGCCCAGCTTAATCATTTTCAATTGAAGTAAATACTTTTATTTAGAAACAGCCACACAAGTACAGAAAGCTTCCTGAACCATATGCCCAACCCCCTCCAATAATGTAATGTGTTTTCCTACCTATAGGCTAGAATGCAAAAACAAACTAAAGCACACACACACACACACACACACACACACACACACACACACACACCAGTGGCACAGCATTATCATCTAACCTTTGTCCCCATTCAACTTTTAACCAGATAACAGTTGGCTTTTATGTAAATAGATACTCAGTTGAGTCAAGGCTACACTCTGCTGTGTCTCTCTGAGCTTCCTCAGTGTGGACCGGCTCCTCAGTCTCATCTTTATGACCTTGACATTTTGGAGACGATGGGCCAGTTAGTTTGTAAAATATCACTTAATTTGAGGTTCTGCCTCATTTTTTAAAAAGGATTTATTTATTTTATGTATATGTTTTGTCCCGTTGATCAAAGTGAAGTCTGGGACTGGTGGGATGGCTCAGCGGTTAAGAGCATTGGCTGCTCTTCCAGAGGCCCTGAGTACAATTCCCAGCGACCACATGGTGGCTCACAGCCATCTATAGGGGGATCTGATGCTCTCTTCAGGCAGGCAGATGTATATGCAGTGGAGCACTCATACATTAAATAAATAAAAAAATTTAAAAACAAAAACAAAAAACAAACAAACAAAAAAGTGAACATTTTCTATGTGGTGTTGTCATATCATTCCCAGGGGGCACAGAAAAAGTGTCCATTTGCGGCAGTTGCAGCACTGATAACGGAACAAAGGAAAGATGGTGTCCAGGTTGGGGAAACTGACGAATTTCCCAGTGTTACTTAATGAGCATGCGTGATTCAGAAGTGGCTGCATCACCAAGAAGTCCTCCCACCCCAGCATGGGTTGCTGGAGTTGCTCTTCCGTCAAGGAGTCCCCTCCCTTCAACAACTGTTTACTGATCCATAACTGATGGGAAGGGCCAGTGAGCTTCCTGGTCTTGTTAGTTTCCTGTGAGTTTCATGTGTAGTAGGAATGTGTCAATCCAGAGGGAATGGTTATATAATGTATGGTCACCATGTGTGTGTGTGTGTGTGTGTGTGTGTGTGTGTGTGTGTGTGTGTGTGTGTGTATGTGTGTGTGTATGTGTCTGTCTGTGTGTGTGTGTCTCTGTGTGTGTCTGTATGTGTGTGTGTCTGTGTGTGTGTGTTTAAATCATTGTTAGCATTATTTTGATGATCTAATTGTCTCTAACTTGGCTGTTAGAAGTCACGAGAAAGTACTGGAAAGGTGGCTCAGTAATTAAGAGCATTTGATCCTCTTCCAGAGGATCTAGGTTTGGTTCCTAGCACCCACATGGCAGTTCCCAACCATCTTTAACTCCAGTTTTAGGAGATCTGACACCCTTTTCTAGCCTTCACAAACATCAGGGACCTGTGTAATACACATACATGCATGTAGGCAAACACTCAGACACATAAAATAAGTCTTTAAAAAGGTCACTTTCAGTGAGAGTCCTTTGGGTATATATCCATAATTCTTTGAAAATTTTTTTTTAATGTTTGACATAAACAGTCCAGGTTCCTTTATAGGCTTCCTCTAGAACCATCCATTTCTCCCCAAGGAGCTCTGGTATCTTTGAGTGGAAATAGTATTTATTATATTTATGTGTATGTGTGTGTCTACACAAATTTCTGGGCACCAAATGCATGCAGGAACCCAAGAGATCCAGAAGAGAGTTCCTATCTTCTGGAATTGCAGTTAGAGATAGTTGTGAGCCAACATGTGTGTGTGTGCTGGGAACCGAACCCAGGCCCTCGGCAGAGCAGCAAGTGCTCTTAACCACTTTGCATCTCTCCATCCCTGGAAATAGTTTTTTTTTTAAAAAGTAAACTGAGGCTAGAGAGATGGTTCAGTGGTTAAGAGTTCTGGCTGCTCGTCCAAAAGGACCCATTTGTGATTTCAAGGTGATTTCATGCCCTCTTCTGGCCACTGATGGTACTGCACACACATAGAGCACAGGCATACATAGAGGCAAAACACTCTTACACCTAAAAATAAATGAATTGAAAGAAATAAAAGCAATGATCTCAATATCAGTCCCTTTCTCACTGTCCTTGGGTTGCCACTGCTCCCAAACCCTCTGAGAAGAACTGAGAAATATCTGTGTGTACATTAAGTGTGTATATACATATTCACATTATTTCTGCATTGTTTATCAATCAATGGGGGCTATGTCAATTTTTGTATATTAAAAATCTGAGCCTATCTGGGTGTAGTGGTACATACCTCTAATCCCAGCACTGAGCAGACAGAGGCAGTCAGATCTATGTGATTTAGAGGCCAGCCTGGTCTAAATAAAGAGATCCAGGCAGCCAGGGATACTCTGCTAAAAAGAATGAATGAAAGAAATGAAAAGAAGAGAAGAGAAGAGAAGAGAAGAGAAGAGAAGAGAAGAGAAGAGAAGAGAAAAGAAAGACATGGTGGTGGTGGCGCATGCCTTTATTCCCAGCACTTGGGAGGCAGAGGCAGGCGGATTTCTGAGTTCGAGGCCAGCCTGGTCTACAAAGTGAGTTCCAGGACACCCAGGGCTATACAGAAAAACCAAAAAAAAAAAAAAAAAAGGAAAGAGAGCCATGAATTCACCTTGTCTACCCCATTGCAGTCTGGCACTGTAAGGCTCCTGCCATTTTCTTCTTTTCTTCTTGTTGTTTTGTTTTGTTTTTTGTTTTTAAAAAGATTTATTTATTTATTTTATGTATATGAGTACACTATAGATGTATAGATGGTTGTGAGCCACCATGTGGTTGCTGGGATTTGAACTCAGGACTTTTGGAAGAGCAGTCAGCGCTCTTAACCACTGAGCCATCTCCAGCGCCGTTTTTGTTTTGTTTTTGTTTTTTGTTTGTTTTTTCCTAAAGGGATCTTCCTAAATACCCAGCTAGGTGATTCTCCTCAGCGCATGATGCTTCCTTTTGTTTGAGACTTGGTAGCCAAGGCTGACCTTGATTTGCTATGCACCAGAGAATGACCCTCAATTATTTTTTTTTTTTTTTTTTTTTAGACAGGGTCTTGCCTGGAACTCACATTTAGACCAGACTGGCTTGGAACTCATAGAGGTCGATCTGCCTCTGGCTCCAGAATGCTGGGGTTAAAGCCATGAACCATCAAAGCCAGCACCATTCAGGAGCTTTCTATGCACGCATGTGCACCACCTGCATGCGTGATGCCCAGTGGAGATCAGACAAAGGCATTAGATTCTGCGGAACTGGAGTTATGGTGGGCTGTGAGTCACCATGAGTGATGGGAGCTGAATCCGGGTCTTCTGCAAGAGCAACAAATACTTTTAACTGCTAGTGCTCTCTCCAACCCAAGATTTTTTTTTTTAAATTGTGTCTGTGGAGGAAAAAAAAGGGGGGGGGCGGTGAGGACGAGTGTGTGTAAAGACCAGAAGATCCTGTGCATCTGCAAGCACAGGGGGTTTGTGAGCCGAGCCAGCTGATGTAGGTATTGGGATCAGCACTTGGGTCCTAATGGAATACCAAGTACTGTTAACCCCTGAGCCATCTCTCTGTTCCTGGCCGCACATCTTTAGGAATGAATTGTTGAGAGAAGGAGCGAGGATAAGGATCTATGTTGTAATTTTAATGGCTGTCGTCAAATTACTTTCCACAAGGAATATTTCCAATTTTACTCTTGTTTTCCTTGTGTCTTCCATCAACCTAGCAGGCCAGAGATATAACTCCTGATGCTTTCATGGCCACTATTATTAAATAGCTTGACCGTTTCTGGATGCCTCCAATGAAAAATAGAAATGGACAAGAAGAACGTTGTGACTGGGTGGAAGTACTGTCCCCAGTGGGGTTCAGTGTTGTCCCTCCAGGTTCACTATCACCCCTTTTGGCTCAGCACTGGTGTTTGAACCTGGGGCCTCGTGCATGGAAGGCATCAATCACTCTGCCGCTGAGCTATGTTTCTACAGGGTTTTGGTAAGTTAGCCGTGTTGGGTTAAAACCGAGTTGGGAGCTCAGGCAGGCCTTGAGTTTCCAATCCTCCTGCCTCCGCTTTCTGAGTAGATAGGATTACAGACCTGGGGCCACAGGGCTTGATTCCCGCCCCCTCATTTCTGGAAATCACTAAGAAAAACGGTAAACAGTTTAATTTTTAACTTTGAGTAGCTAGCTGCCTGGTTGTTGCTGACAGGAAGTCACTCTCAGGCAGTGCATGCACCCTGTGTTGTCCCAGCCAAAGAGAAAGCAGGGCCTGTACTGGACACCTCAAATGCCTCCATCTGCAGAGAGAGAAGCCAGTTGGTCCCTAGGAAGTTCTGCTCAGCTGTTAGTAAGCCACAGACTTCAGGAGGGAAGGCTCTGCACTTGTCTGTGGGTATCCTGTTGCTGTGTCTTTGGTTGAAAATCAATGAAGTCTCCAGGCAGAAGTGGTGCATGTCTTTACTAGCACTTGGGAGGCAGAGGTAGGAGGACTTAAGAGTTCAAGGCCAAATCCGGCAGTAGTGGGTGCACACCTTTAATCCCAGCACTTGGGAGGCAGAGGCAGGCAGATTTCTGAGTTCGAGGTCAGCCTAGTTTATAAAGTGAGTTCCAGAACAGCCAGGGTCACACAGAGAAACCCTGTCTCCAAAAACCAAAAAAAAAAAAAAAAAAAAAAAAAAAAAAAGAGTTCAAGGTCAGTCTGGTCTACAGAGTTCTAGGACAGCCAGGAGGGAATATTGAAGTCTATCCTTGAAGAGAAAGGTACTCTTTTTGTTTGTTTGTTTGTTTTTCGAGACAGGGTTTCTCTTTATAGCCCTGGCTGTCCTGGAACTCACTTTGTAGACCAGGCTGGCCTCGAACTCAGAAATCCGCCTGCCTCTGCCTCTCAAGTGCTGGGATTAAAGGAGTGCGCCACCACGCCCGGCTGAGAAAGGTACTCTTAATCTGAGCTGATTTAAAGATTATCATAGGTTTGATTTGCCTCATATCAGACCTTATTTTTTTAAATCTCCAAAGAGGAGGGAGGAGGGGGAGGAGGGGGAAGAGGGGGAAGAGGAGGAGGAGGAGGAAGAGAGAGAGAGAGAGAGAGAGAGAGAGAGAGAGAGAGAGAGAGAGAGAGAAAGAGAGAGAAAGAGAGAGAAAGAGAGAGAAAGAGAGAGAGAAAAGGAGGAGGAACAATAATTTTTTTATGTTCCTCACTTTAGAATTTGCTACTTATTTACTCACTTCTTATTCCTGTGGATGTCTATAACCTGAAAGACCCTCCTCTTCCCATTTTGCTCAATAGCCCCTTGCTCACTTCTCCGTGAAAAGTATTAAACCATAATTTATTCTCTAAGACACAAAGCAAGAGGCATCTTCTTTCATGGGGGACACTATGCTCCTCCCCCACAGCACCGACCCACCTCTTCACTCCGCAGCCACTCTGCCAATTGGTCTTTACAGCTTTCCATCCTTACCGTGGTCTTCTTTGTAAAGCCCTCTTCCCCACTGTACACATGCTTTGAGGGGTAAACTGAGTCTCACTCACCACTGCCTTCTGAGAAGCTAGTATCAGACTTTGTGTGATGCCAGATAATAGTTTACTGAACACATTCAAAACGGAATGAGCTCTGAAATGACTGGAGCAGAGGTAGGAAGCGGCCATCCGCTAGAGTGGCGGTGGCGTAAAGTCCCACCTAGTCTCTGAGAACAGCCACTCAAGGGCTTCAGGAAACCAGTGCCCCACCCCCATCCCCACCCCGAAATGAGGCAGCATATGCCTGATGTGTTTGTGCTGAACCAAAGAACTTGTTTCACATGCCCCCTCCCCTTCCCCCGACTCTCCAGATGTTGAGCTCAGCTGGCAGGCTTCATCTACAAACAAGCTGTCTTCACTGGAGGTCACACTGTTATTCCCCAAGGGAAGTTCCTCTGGGGAGATGTCCACACTTGCCAGACCTTCTGCCTTGCAGGACTAAGTTGAGAAGCCTAGACCCAACCGCTATCTCAGACTTATAAAGTCTAAGCTGCCCCCGCAGACTGCTGGGGCCACATCCAAGTTGCGAAATTTCCTTTTCCCAGGACACAGGGGTGTCAGGGGAAGTCCAGAAAACCAGGCAGCTGTTCCCCTCCAGGGCATGGGATGGGACTTTCTTGTGGTTTTATAATGTTCGCAAACAACTTGCAGGAGAACCAAGCCCAGCTCAGGAATGTGTACCATCCCAAAACAAGCTCACAGTCAAATAGTATCTCATTTAACAATGAAAGGGAAAACCCTGGAAATGCCCCAGCACTATTTCCTGAAGAAAAGCTGCAAGACACAATTCCTCTGGGCCAGGGGCAGACAGGAGTTGCAGGGTGGCTCATTGTGCCAACTGCTCGGGCAAAGCCACACCAGGGATGGGGGGGGGGGTGGGAGGGAGACCGGGGGCTCAGCTTTACATGGGATGGCCTCGGGAACTCTTGGGAGGAAATTTTGGCCAGGATAATACTTAGACTAGGGCCAGGTGCTGGGGGAGGTATTCCCAGAAAGTAATGACCAAAGCAGTGGGATGTAGAGGTGACTAGTAGTCCCCATGGGGCTCAATCCAGGAGCCTGGATTCAAATCCTAGCTCAGTGGGAGACTGGCTACTTAAGGTGGCCTTGGGCTGCACTTGGATCCGCCTGAGTTACTTTTTTCTTTTCTTTTCTTTTCTTTTCTTTTCTTTTCTTTTCTTTTTTTTTTTTTTTTCACTTATGAAATGGGTAAATGGCCTGTGCCTTGTAAAAGTGGCTTTCTCACAGGCCAATGTCCCTGTTGGCATTTTGTCTAGGCTCTGCCCCACAATTACCTGGCAACAGCCAGGTACGCCTGACTCACTATAAAAGGGGCTGCTTCTCTCTCTCTCTCTCTCTCTCTCTCTCTCTCTCTCTCTCTCTCCTTCCCTCCCCATGCCCTGAATAAACTATTCTATACTATACCATCATGTGGCTGGTCCCTCAGGGGGAAGGGATGCCTCAGCATGGGTCCACAGAGGCACCCCCTTCTCCCACACCATACCTTACCTCCACCCAACATATTCCTGTTTTTTTTTTTTTTTTCCTTTTCTTTTTATAAAACACAGCAGTCCCTGGTGGGATTCACTTCTTCACTGCATGGGTGGGACCTGGCGATTATGTTTTTCTTCTCTGGGCTAGTTGAGAAGGCAGGCCACCAACTCCACAGTGGGGTGGGCTGTTCATATTCCCCTTTGGCTGCTTATTCTATGTCCAAGGTTTTTGGGAACAAAGAGAACAGGGGCTGCAGGATGGCTCCCAGCTCACTTGGCTCTCCTAGGACCAGGAACCATATTGACTGCTGGGGCAAAGCCAAGCCCTTCCCAAAGCCACTTTGATAAAGTGAAAACCTTTGGAGCACTCAATCCTAAGTGGGATGACGGCATCACTGCTCCCCCCAGCACCGCCCTCTCCCACTCAGGGATCTATGCATTAGAGGAGGCAGAAAGATCTTAAGTGTTGTGTTTGATAAACGGCAGTGGTGTCATGCGGGAGGAGGGAGCACCTCAGAGAGCAGGGCAAGGTGATTCCCTCAGAGGAATCAGTCATATGACAGGCCTAGTGGAAGGACGATTTTTTTTGGCAGGAAGGGAAGAGGATCTGGGGAAGGGGGTAGAGGAGAGAGGAAGAGGCTGGCTGGCCCAGGACACATGGGAAATGGATCGAGGGAGAAAGAGGGAGGAAAGGGGAGGGAGGGGGAGGGGGAGGGAGAAGGAGGGAAAGAGAGCGAGCAAGAGAGAACTTAAAGTTGGGTGGGTAGAGAAACTAGGATCTGGGAGGAGTAGGGTGGACATGATAAAAATACATTGTATCCAAGTTTTTTTCTCAATTAAAAAAAAGTTAGCCTGGCGCGGTGGCACATGCCTTTAATCCCAGCACTGGGGAGGCAGAGGCAGGCTAGCCTCAAACAGAGTGAGTTCCAGGACAGCCAGGGCTTCACAGAGAAACCCTGTCTCGAAAAACCAAAAAACCAAAAAAAAAAAAAAAAAAAAAAACCAAGCAGAAATGCAGACTTACTGAGGGTGTGGGACAGAAACATACTCTAGCACTCAGCTCCATTCCTGCTCTGCTACCAGGTGGCCAGAAGACACATTAGCAGGACAGCTCTGTATCTTCAACTGCAGAACTGAGAAGCAAATGGCCACTGTACCATCTGTGCTTTGTCTTCCCTTGGACACTAAGTTCCAGGGGGCTGGGGAAACAACCTTCAAGCTCTCTTGGTAGAGCTAGTTTGAATGGTTTTCTGTTCTTGCATCCTGAGGTAACTTGGGGTTATAGGCAGAGCTCCCTGGGGCATATATTAAGAATGAAGGCTGGAAGACAGATTTGAATTCTAGTTTCTACCATTTCATAGCAGTGTGACTTTATAATAACGCACTTTTTGATTGCTATTAACCATTATTGTAGTACTGGGGACAGAACCTAAGATTCTGTGCTTCCTAGACCAATCACCCTGATTTGGGGTTTTGTTGTTTTAGACAGTCTCTTGCTATACAGCCCAACCTAGCCTTGAACCTATGATCCCACTACCCCAGCATTTACACTCTTAAGCCCATTTCTTTATTTATAAAGCTCACGTTCACCATCATGCCACTACTCCTACCCCTGCCTCAGTCCAGTAAGTTGCTAGGGACTAGGGAAGTGCAGACTGAGCCCAGAATGCACTCCATAGAAACTCTGTTGCTGTATTTTGAGTTTGACTCTTTCAAACACATCTCCACCACACCTAAGTTCCTGTCTTCTTTGTCTTGTGATCTGTTCTCCATTATCACTTAATCAATCAGTCTATCTACTTATCTACCATCATTAGTATTTTTTTTTTCTTTCCGAGACAGGGTTTCTCTGTGTAGCCCTGGCTGTCCTGGAACTCACTCTGTAGACCAGGGTGGCCTCAAACCCAGAAATCCACCTGCCTCTGCCTTGGCCTCCCAAGTGTTAGGATTAAAGGTGTGCGCCACAACTGCCCCGCTTGTCATTAGTATTTCACTATGCATCCCCGGCTGGCCTGGAATTTGCTATGTAGGTCAGAGATCTGTGTGCACCACCACTCCCAATTGTTTTTAATTCAGTCCTCACTGCCTTCTTCCTTAAATACATCTTTCCTTGTGGTGCTAGGGTTCAAACTTCTGAGGCCTTTGATGATGCCAGGGAAGTGCTGTTCCATTGACCTACATACCTCTCCCCCCTTTTAATGGCAGGGTCTCACTGTAGTCATGGCTGGCCTTGAACCCCCAATCTTGCTTCTGCTTCTGAAGGGTGACATTAAAGGCATACAACACACTCCTGGTCTTCCTACAGTTCTGTCTAGCTTTCCTCTGTACTGCTGGCAGTGATCTGTGTACCCCTGAGATGTGTTTCCCCCTGCATCCAGTCACCTAACAGCTCTGTGTTAAAAGTACTGACTGAATTTACCAACTTCTATCCCAACAGCCATCTTCCTAGAGATCCTATTGTCATCCACCCAGCTCACTAGGGTCTTATATCCCTACATCCATCCTTTAGATGCAGTCAGAGTCCATCCCCTAACCCCTTCAATTTTAGTTAATGCTATGGCATTAACTGAGACCTGCCAAGGTGATGTCCATGCCCATAGGGTGTGCAAACATCCCTAGTGGGCTGTGGAGACTCCCCATTCTCCATATTACCTCCTTGTGGTCCAAGTCACTGTCTCCTCAAATTCAGGAGCAAGTTCTTTCTCTCTCCTTTTTCCTTTTTCCACTGCCTAGTATGCAACTTTCTATACTGCATGTACCATACACACGCGCTGTCCTTTGTGCCCAGACACAGACTGCACCATGCTCAGCCTGTCTAGGCTCATGGTACCGGTCCTTCACACACCTAGCTGTGTTTCATCTGAAGGCTTGGAATGCCCCATCCCATCTTCTTCTAGGTTCCAGATTATATCAATCATGATGCACTTGTTAATTGTCTCCCCTCCTGGCCCAACTGACATTCTACATTAGCCCAACCATATTAGGATCAGATGCTCAAGTGTTTGGCACCCCGAGAGGAAAGCAGTTGATCAAGAGACAATGGTTTTCTACTGGTGATAGTTGGTAGTCCTTCTCCCAGGTCACCCTCCCTCTGCACTGCCCTCAATGATCTGTGCACCCCCAAGATGGCCCCTGATCCAATCAATCACCCAACTGTCGGTTCTATGTTCTTAATGAGCACTTTCTGAATCTGTCCCGTCTCCATACCTGCCAAGCAGCCTCTTCAGACCTAGAGCATCCTCTAGTCATGAGCTCTTGCCTGCTTCCACTCTTTGTGTGTGTACAGTGTATGTGTGTGGATACACAAGCAGAGGCCAAAGGATGGCACTCTATTGCTGTCCAACTTTATCTTTTCCTGAATAAGGACTATGAACCTGGAGCTAATTATGGAGGCTGGCTGGCCAGCAAATTCCTGAGTCTGTCCTCATTTCAGGAACATACCACCACACCCAGCGATTTGTGTGAGTTCTGGGGATACGAACTCAGGTCCTCACGCTTGCAAACACTCTACCAACTGAGCCGCCTCTCTCCTCCTCTTCCTTCTGTGGTGCTGGAGACTGAACCTAGGGTCTCACACATGCCAAGCTAGCACATATAGCCTTAACCCCAACACCTACTCTCTTCAATCATCTAGAGTTCTGAAAAACTATTTTTGGGAAGGACTACATCTCACATCTGCCTTCATAAGAATTTTTATTATTATTTAGAAATGCAGTTATATACATAGAACAATTAAAATTAAATTAAACTTTGTACAAATATTAAAATACTATCTTCATACCCACTGCAATGTACAGGATACCAAAAAATATATATATAAAATAAAATAAAGCAAACCCAGATTGATTGACATCCTGCACAGTCAATTAAGCATGTGTTGTTTAAACCATTTTATGAGTACCATTCTGCAAAGGATCCCATAGTGGTGCACAGCCTTAAGAAGCCAGGCCAGTGTGGATACAGCCATGCAACCCTCAACTACTTCCTCTCCCTACTTGGCAATCCAAGTGCTCTACTCTGCACCCTCATGGTGAGCTCTGCTGCTGGGTGAAGGACGGGTGGGGTGGGGTGCGCTTTGTTCAAACTCTACTAGGTTTTCAACTGCCTAGTAAAATGCCAAGTAAAATATTCTCTAAGGCTGCAGGAGACCCAGCAGGCCCCACAGAGAAGGCTCTAGCTGTACTGTCAGGCGCAAGCATACCTGGAATGAAGCTGTGTGGTAGGCATGCTGTGTGTCCCTTCTTTGTTCTTTAAGGAGGGGGAAGGGAGGAAGGATCTAGAAATGTTTGCAGCATATTCCATTTTCTATGCTAGAATGTTCCTCAGAACAGAGGAGATATTGTTATGCAGGAAGCCAAGTGACTCAAGAGCTCTGATAGGACTGGGAGGAAAAAGGCCAACTGCCATCTATCCCAACTTGGCCACTCTCAAAGCAGGAAAAATATACCTTTGTCTGTCTTGTAGCCTGGCTTCTTTACAGAACTGTAAAGCTGGGGGTGCAAGGAGGGCAGGATGAATGGGGAAGACAGTATGACTTTAAGTTCTCTTTGCAAATGGAGTGCTTGAAGAATGTACATTGAAATGCCTTATAAAACCAAACGAACCCACAAAGTGGTCAGGACTCCGCCCATTTCACAGTTCTCACACAAAACACAGAACTGGGCAGGTAGAGCTCACCTGTTAAACTAAGGCATGGAAGGACGGAATTTTCTATTTATTTATTTCATCATTCTGGCCCTTGAAAACTGATAGAATGTGACAGCAAGTCACCAGGATATAAAACCTGCATTGAGTCAGTGTAAGTATGAAAAAGCAAAAACATCTCCCAAACCAAAAAACCCTGTGTAAAAGTCCTTTGGTGCTGACTGCCTCTTTTGGACAAGTCTCAGGATGTCCCTGGAGGTGAGCCCAGTAAAGTAGGCTGCTTAGTTTCTTCCCACTTGCTCGAAGCTTCTTCCTGCCCATCCGCCTGCCACCTGCCACTGACCCTGTTTCTAGCAGGCTCCACTTCAAGGCAATTAAGTCCCCAGTCCGTCTGTAATGGACAAAGCCCAGATGCCCCAGAAACCACAGCACATGGCTAATGGTTAAGAAATTGCTGTAGAAGAAAACAATGCAGGAAGAAGCCACAGATGCCAGCAACAGGTGTGAGACCTCAAGAACAGACCTTCTAAAAGCCTGTGACAAGAGGATGGGGAACACGGGTGCCCTTTATCCTTCAGTTAGGCAAGCCTGGGCCTGTGATTTCCCCACAGCAGGCTAATGAATGCTGAGAGAAAACGAGGCACCAGGAGGTTCTTTTTCCCAAGGCCAAAGCCAGGCACCTACAAGGCTAAATAATAAGCCAAAGAAGTGCAATCTGTAAGGGGCAAAAGCCCAGGGTAACGACACAGAACTAAAACAGAACTCAGATTTTAGAAGAGCAGTAAGCAAAAGAGGCAGGCCCATTCAGAAGACTCGTGTTCCTTGCCCAGTTCTCCCTTGAGGGGGGTGGACACCACTGAAGCTGAAGAAGCGCCATGGTGAGGTGGCTTGGGGCCTTGGAACCCACCCCCAGGTAAGCCTATGGCAGCACCTGCTAGGGGTGTTCTAGTCGTCTAGTCTAAGCACCTTTTCCAGCTCATTCCTCAGCCAACCATACTTGTCTGGACACTGGGCACACTGGACTGGCCTCCTGGGTTAGTGTGGGAGTGGCCAGCAGGGACAGCAGACACTGCCCTTACCCTGAGAGGAGATGAGGGTGTCAGGAAGCCAGGCATGACAGGGACTAAAGTGCATTGTGAATGGAGGCAGTTGGCTAGGAGAAGTTATTCCCCTATTTTTGAGGCCACAGATGCCTGGAGCTAACCCTGTTGTGTCAGGAACTATAAATATACTGGGCTTTTATTATTTTTACCACCCCAGAGAGGCTCATCACAGGTTCAGTCCAGGACTGGCTCTGAAGAGTTTCCCAGCCCCAAGGCTTGAGGAGGAGAAAGAAGAAGAAGAAGAAGAGGAAGAAAAGGAAGAAAGGAAGAAAGATGAGAAGAAAAAAAAAAAACACACACATTCCTTGATACCACATCTGTCTTCTCAAGATGGTAGAAGCCTGGTGGGGCTCAGTTACCCAGACTTGTCAGCATTCAGTACAGGGCAATAGGAGGCTGGAAATGGCTGGAGCATTTCTTCTAGGCTAGTACGTTCCCACTCCCAGGACCTGTATCTCAGGTTTCTGGGTGCCCACCATCTCTATCAGCTGGCAGGGAAAATAAGGAGTGGCTTTTCAACGATGACGTGTGGAAAGGCAGGGAGGAGAGAACAGAGTGGGAGCAGTGGCACAGCAGGCCACTTCCTGGGCACAGTTACTAAGGCACATGACCGTGGTGAGGAGGATCCTCAGGACCTGCCGGAGCTGCCTGCAGCCACCGGGGACTTGGTCTGTACCTATCAGCCTCCCCTCCATCACCACAAACCTAAAAAGGGGCAACTTGCCCAGACTGCCAAAAGCCAGATGAGCTTTTGTTGGCATCTCAGCAAATCTCAGGATTCTGTGGGCTGCAAGGAAGCCAGAGCTACCTAGGACAAAGTCCAGGAAACAGCATGCAACTTCCCCTTATCCAGGAACAGAAACCAAGGCCAAGGCAGCCAGTGCTGGAAGCAGGAAGTGAGAACTTGAGTATTAGGAAGACAATCATTATCTGACACCTTTCCTCCTTCCCACAGGTCTTCTGGGTGCTTCTTAGAAACTCTCAAAAGAGCCAGGAACCTGCACGAGAGCTGGTCAGCGAGTGCTGGGTGGCTTTGGCATGACTTCCCAAACCTCTGTCCTCAGTTAAGGAAGATGCCGCCATCAGTGTCAACACACAGGGCAAGCTCAGGGACCCACATTCTGGACCCAGCATGAGCTATTCCTGCTTTGAGTGCCTTACTACTCTTCAATCTGTTTCTGCAGCCTCAGGCCTGGCCCCCGGGTACAGGTGGCAGTAGCCACTAAGGCCTGTGGATAGCAACCCACCTGCACAACAGGGAACCTGGACAGGGTGGGGAAGGCACAAGTAAACACAGCAGTGCTCAGGCCCTCATGGCTGCGGGGCTGCCACCAAGAGCTGGCTGGAAGGGACCCAGAGGCTGAGGGGAAGGGGAGGTTCAATCCAGCGCATTCAGACACATCCCTGACAGACAGATGGGAAGGCTGGGCCAGGCAAAGGGCCAGGTCCTCCAGCTGTCCAGTGGGCAGATGGTGAGAATCTTTCTTGAGTATCCATCGAGGTGGCCTGCAGGCTCTCAGGTACACAGAGATACACAGGTGGCAGTTCAGGCATCCAGGTGGGGCAGCTAGAGAGGACATGGTACTCAAACCCACAGGAAGAGAGAGGACGGGCAGAGAGGACAGAGGCCAGCGGCAGCCCTCATGCTTCTTTCAATAGTGGGATATCTGTAGAGACAGGGAGGGAAGTACAGCAGTTACCTAAGGGTGTCTCTCAGTATCTCTTCCAACTCCACCCTAGAGAGTCCCAAACAGCGCTCATTTAAAGAAATAAAACGTTCTGCTGTACATGTCTAAGCTAGTCAAATTTTCCTGCTTTCTATTTCTGGCCTTTCTGCTTCTATTCTCCCACTGCCTGTACGATAAAATCCCAATGCTAAGCCTGGTATCCAAACACCTTCTGGTCCCACCAACATAACCCTGATTCTGTTCTCTGCTGGTCTAGTAACTTTTGATTCTTTTCTAACCTTGCTCTAAGAAGTTTCAAAGTTCTCTTTAAGTTCTACCTTTTTAAAAAAGCTACCTGTCATCTGTGTGAACCTGGACAAATCATTTTGGACCAAACCAGTGGGTTTTGGTCTTCTCATGTCACCAGAGGGGAGAAGTGCTAGACCCATGCTTTAAGATCTGGAATCTGTCTTAACAACACTGGTGTCCTCATCATGGCATGAGTTCAATTTCTTTTCATTATTGTACTTTTAAAAACTTCATTATATATTTATCATTCCTTTTAACATGTGTACATCCACACACTACAGGAACTACTTGATGACGTGCATCTATACCTGCAGGTCAGAGAACAACTTCTGGGAGTCAGCTCTCCCATTCTACCATGTGGGGACTGGGGACCAAATTCAGATCATCAGGCTTGGTAGCAAGCGCCTCTCTCTGCTGAGTCATCTTGCTGGCCTTATTTCTGTATTTGAGAGCCGGGGTCTGTGCAGTCCAAACTACCCTTGACTGTGGTCCTTGTCTTAACCTCTGAAATGCTGACTGCAGGCCTGAGGCACCATATCTGGCTAGCACCACAATTATTGATTCCATTATTTCTCTAGTGCAGGCCTCACTGACTTTCCTACTGATACTCCTTGCAACAGAGAGAGTACTTCCTATTTGCATCAGATCTGAAACCTCATCCAGCACCAAACACAAGATATGGCTTTCAAAAAGTTTTGCTCAGACCAGGTGTAATGGAACATACTTTTAATTCCAGCAGAATACTTTTAATTAGAGGCAGAAGCAGAGCAATCTCTGGGAGTTTTGAGACCAGTTCTCATTTACACAGTGAGTTTCAGATAGCCAAGGTTACACAGTAACACCTGCAATCAGCCACTTGTGGCTAGGGTAACAGGATAGTAGTCTCTGAGCCAGCCTGGGCTATGCAGGAGCCCTGACTCTGAAAACATCAACATCATCAACAACTACAACAACAGCTCCCAAACCAAAAACTTGTTTACTAAACAAATAAGTAGCCATCAAGAAAGAGCTGGGAACCTATGTGCCCTTAGCCAGATTTCATAAAATACATGCCTAACGGTCCAGAGGTAACTGAATGCCGCATCCAAACTGGGTCAGTTACTTACAGCATCCTTGTCATCTCTCTCCAAGAAAGAGAAAAGGCGGCAAGCTACTGACAGACACATTTCAAAGTGTTAGACATGGCCTCCATCCTCTGGGCTCCTTCAGAAAGGCATTATGAAGGCAGAGTGTTACAGTCAACATGAAGCTTCTAGGTTTTGTCTGAATCAGGAACTACACTGGGATTTCACCTACAGATATTCTTTAAAGTGACTGCTTCAAATTATAGTTACACTCTCCATGCTCTGGCAAAGGAAGACTGCCAATAAGTAACCACTGTACTCCATGGTCACTTTGACACAAAAGGAACTAGTTATCTAGGAGTCAATATGGCACTGTAAGGTTAAGAATGCTGGTTTAGAGCCACAGTCATTTAGTTTTAAATCTCACCTGTCAATTACCAGTGGAGAAAAGACAAGTGAAACTAGGTCCCATATTTTCCATCTGTAAAATGGGGACAGTCATAAATTTCTACCACTCACTTAACTGCCAGCTTGACTGCAATGGACAACACAAGGAAACCAGCAGTATACTTCTGTGTAGAATGAAGCAGCTGTCTTCTCTATAAGATAAGCAGACTACTGTTTTCTCTGCAGTACCACCAAGGTCTCCTATTTTCTGCCTTTCTTTCTTTTGTTTTTTTTTTGTTTTGTTTTTGTTTTTTGTTTTTGAGACAGGGTTTCTCTGTGTAGCCCTGGCTGTCCTGGAACTCACTCTGTAGACCAGGCTGGCCTCGAACTCAGAAATCTCCGTCTCTGCCTCCCAAGTGCTGGGATTAAAGGCGTGCGCCACCACACCAGGCTCTTATTTTCTGCCTTTCATGAACATAAAACTTTTTAACAGTCCTATACCCTGAACCCCATCCAGTTGGTTTAGCAGAGCCTATGGCTATGAATAGTCTGACAGCCATCAGAAGTCACAGATAACAATGAAAAGAGCCCAAAGCTCTACCTGGCATTCTGAGGACCAAGTCCTACTTTGTAGGCTAACACTCTATTAGCTCTCACTTCCTGAAAATACACCAAATTGTTAGAGTGGCCCACAGAGCTTCCTCACTCCCAGTAAGGATTCTAACAGCTAGTAATTTGTATTTAGCAAAGACCACTTACCATCTGTGTACTCCTCTGATGTGAGGGATAAAAGGCTTTGTATGTCACTGTTTTCTGAATCTGCAGTGTCTTTGTGTGTCGGCCGGCTGCTCCCTGAGCCGGCCACCCAGGAAGATGTGGTTGCCTGATGCACCATCACAGTCTCTGAGCCCTGGGAACCCCAGGCTTCACACAGCCCAGAATGGCCCGGGGCCTCGTCCTCTCCACCTGCAGAAGAGCAGGCCTCCTGGCCTTGCAGCTGCTGTTCCCTTGGCATGTTCCTCCCACTAGGTGCAGACCCTTCCGACAGAACAATCTGTACTCTGGGATCAGCTGGTGGCATGCAGTGACCAGAACTTCCATACACAGCTTCCTCATATGAAGGTAGTGCAACCTGGACACCATCCACCATAATGGAGACTTGATCCCCAGAAACCCCCTGTTCACGCCTGGATCAGAAAAGAAAAGAACAAAAGAAGAACCTGAGTAACACAGAGTTGAATAAATGATGTTGTATCAACAAAACTCATCATTTCCCAGCACTTATTATATGCCAGTAAGTACAAGGTACTTTAAACACTAAGTACACTGGACCCTCACCTGAACCCTTCCACCTAGGGTTTCACCAAAAACACAGGCTTGGCTCAGAGGAGTTAAGGAACTGCTCAACTGTCACAAAGCTGGTCAGGAGTGGACTTGGGATTGATTCCAGTTTTACATACTTCAAAAGACTGTGTTCTTGGGGTTGGAAGGGATGGAAAGCGGTGGTTGAGAGTGCTGGCTGCTCTTCTAAAGGACTCGCGGTTTGATTCCCAGTATCCACACAGCAGTGCTCAACCACCTGTAACTCCAATTCTAAAGAATCCCATATGCTCTTCTAGTCTCAGTACGTACAGGCACATATATCATGCACAGACATACATGTAGGCAAAACACCCATATACATAAGTAAAACAGAACACGCTGCTGGGCCTTGTGACACATGCTTTTAATCCCAGCACTTGGGAGGCAGATATAGGAGTTTTGGGACAATCTGGTCTACATAAGAAGAATCTGTCCTTTAAAAAAGAATTTTAACACAAATGCAGGAAAGAACATGTGGCCAAGTCTACATAAAGCCCCCTGCATAGTCTAGCGGTGACACTGGTGTATATACTCCTGCTGAGGTCAAAACTGTAGCCTAGATACTGCACATCCATCCCATAATTTGTATTAGCCTCAGGACTTCTTTTCCCATGCAGCTATAACACTGTATTCCAGAAACTTAACAATGGTGTGTTAATACAGACTTCCCAAACTGTCTGCAAACTTATCCACTGTGGCTCTGTTGTTTTTATCCAGAATCAAACAAACAATGCTGACTAATTTTATGTCAACTTAACACAGGCTAGAGGCATAGGAGAAAAGGGATCCCCACTTGAAAAAAATGCCTCCATAGACTGGGTAGTTAGGAAGCGGGTAATTAGTGATTGATGAGGGAAGGTCTAGCCCGTTGTGTGTGGGGTCATCCCTAGGCTGATGGTGCTGGGTTTTACTTATAAGAAAGTAGGTTAAGCTAGCCATTAAGCAGCAATCTTCCATCTGCATCAGCTCCTGTTTCCAGGTTCCTGCCCTGTTTGAAATCCTCTCCGGACCTCCTTCAGTGATGAACTATGGATGTTATGGTTTGAATATACTTGACTCAGAGAGTGGCACATTAGGAGGTATGGCCTTATTAAATATGACCTTTGTTGAAGGAAGTGTGTCACTGTGGGGGTGGGCTTTGAGACCCTCCTCCTAGCTGCTTAGAACCCAGTCACTCCTGGGTGCTTATGAATCAAGATACAGAGCTCTCAGCTCCTTCTCCAGCACCACATTTGCCTGAATGCATGGCATGCTTTCTGCCTTGATGATAATGGACTAAACCTCTGAAACTGTAAATTAGCCCCAATTAAATGCTGTCCTTTATAAGAGTTGCCTTGGTCATGGTGTCTCTTCATAGCAACGGAACCCTAAGACAGATGGGGAAGTGTAAACCCTTCTCCAACTTGCTTTTGGTCATGGTGTTTCATCACAGCAAGTAACCCAAACTATGACACATACACTCTATGCCTAGTTGTCCTGTCCCTTTCATTTCCATTAATTTAGAATTACTTAGAATATTCACTAGTTTTATTTTATACACAGACATTTTAAAAAATTAAAAATATCTTGTGCATGGCTGTTCTATATGCCACATGGGTGCAACACCCCCAGGGGCCAGAATAAGGTGTTAGGTATCTTGGAACTGGAGTTAGAGATGTCTGTAAGCCATCATGTGGATGTTAGGAATCGAACCCAGCACCTCTAGAAGAGTAGTCAGTGCTCTCAACTGCTGAGTTATCTCTCCAGCCTTGACCCTGACAGTTTTGAAATGTCCATGCCAGCTTTCTAATAGGATGACCCACCAACTTAGATATGTGTATTTATATATTCTTATATATAACTAAATTTAGGTTAAATTTCATAAAGAGCTCTACATAGATGAGGATGTGTTCTTTCATCTATCTATCACTCTGAGAGGCACAGTGTCAGATGTCAGCTTATACTACCACTGCTCAGTGGGTAACTTTCTTTTCCTGTACTTGGCAGACACAATCTATATTGCCCAACTCAAATAATATATGTAATAAAGAAAATTAGCATCCCTAAAATAACCAGAGATTTTTGGATGGGAAAGAAATTTCAAGGCTGGCCTTGAACTCAAAGATTTACCTGCCTCTGCCTCCTGAGTGCTGGGATTGAAAGTGTGTGCCACCACTGCCCGGATGGTATATTTTTTTAAAGTAGTGCTTGTAACATGCATTTGGTACTCAGACAAACCCAATCAATTTTATACTTAAGCAAAAAAGAATCAACTGGTTACTTTTTTTTTTTTTTTGGTTTTTCGAGACAGGGTTTCTCTGTATAGCTCCGGCTGTCCTGGAACTCACTTTGTAGACCAGGCTGGCCTCGAACTCAGAAATCCACCTGCCTCTGCCTCCCGAGTGCTGGGATTAAAGGCGTGCACCACCACGCCCGGCTCAACTGGTTACTTTTAACAGATTCACTGGTTACAGAGAAAATTAAACTGCCTAGCCTAGATGGGAAAACAGATTAGAATAGTGTGACTTGCCATGGAAATAGCTCACTGTTTTCAAATAAATAGTTCCCTTCAAAATATCACTTTCAAAACAATTGTTACTGGGCTGGAGAGATGGCTCAGTAGTTAAGAACATCGTTTATTCTTCCAGAGGTCCTTAGTTCAATTCCCAGCAACCACATAGTGGCTCATAACTATCTATACTGGGATCTAATGCCCTCTTCTGGTGTGTAGGTGTAAATGCAGATAGAGCACTCACAAAATTAACAAATATATCTTTTAAAAAAAAATTGTTACTCCTCCTTCCTTCCAAACAAAAAAGGAGAAAGGAAAAATCTCCTTCCTGTATAGAAATTCACTTCAGGGTAGTCTACGTCTATAAGTTTCACATCTGGAGCATTTTACAGAATGTGGTTTAGTCTGGACAGCTGTTCCTGAGAGCTAAGACAATGACTGATGTAGGGCTATGAATGAATATAAACGATCTATATTCTTCAAAGGCATGAAGTACCCATAATGGTTAAGCAACTACAGAAGCCAAGGCAGGTCAGGAAAAAAGTCTCTTATCAGAGATATACTCAGGGTCACTCCCACCAGGGGCCCACCATCTGCCACCCCCATCTCCCAAGGCTGGGATGATAAACAACAGACAATGTACTATAAGAGAAAAAGGAGAATATGTAGACAAGAAAACCCACTCCTTCTAATTTCACAATGGTATCATGTCCTGGATTCTCACTGCACATCATAACTATCTGAGAAGCTTTCTAAAAAATGATAAGACCAGGATCCTACTTCAAACCAAATACATGAGGATAGGAGGGAAGCTGAGGTGCACTAAGGATTAGAAGCCAGGAGCAAGAAGAGGTAGCTTACAAACACAAGCATGTATCAGCACCACGCAGAGGGCTGTACTTTCTATTACTGTGTCTAAGCTCCAAAGCATCTCAGGAGTGGTGCCGATGCTGCTGGAAACACCAGAGACAGGGATGAGACAGAAAAGCCACGTCTTTGAGATTGAACAGATGTGTAGGTTCAAATCTCAATTCTGCAGTCATTCTGAGATATTATTTGAATGTCTCAGTTTCTTTGCCTGTAATGTTCCCAAAAGAATCAAAGTAAAGAATGTGCACCCTAAAAGGGCAGTGCCAGTCACATGCATGAGTTTAACACACAACTGGACCCTCCTCTCTACTTCCCAAAGATACAGACTAGCAGAAGCTATAAACTAGTAGCTTCTTATAACTGGTCCCAGGTTGACATCATGGGGATGCTTGACTAACTCACCTGCTATGATGGAAAGACTTCAGCTTTGGCTGCAGCAGTACAAACAGCACCACGAGGAGGAGAATGAGTGCCACAGAGCTGGCAGTGGAAGCCACTATGGACAGCGCAGGGACCCCAAGTGCATGGGTTTCTTTGTCTAAGAAAACAAGCCATCATAAGCACATCATAAACACAAAACATGAACTCTACAAATGAAATAGTTAATTATCCCCTGCATTTATTTGACAGCTGGGCCTTTTTAGGGAAATCTTATAAAGTGGCCTTATGCATGTATGGTGTTTTAGAAACATTTCCTTTTCCTGAATAAAAGACCCCTCCTCATTCTAGCCTTTGAAGTCCATCTGGTATCTAAACTCACTAGCTAGCTGGTGAATTTCAACCATCAAAAGGGCCACATTTTTCTACCACCTTGAGTTCCACCATATTCTGAAGCAGACACGTGGTGTCTTTCTGTAGGCAGCCCAGAAAAAGGGCATTATGGTATTTTGCTAGAGCAGATGGTTGAAAGAAGACGTGATGTTTGACAGTGGATGGTGCTCTATGGTTTGGTGGCCTTGCCACTCTTTGCTGGTCGACACTGGCTTTCACTGACAACTCTGGGTGGTATTGGTACCTGATCATTCTTTATTGGTCATCATTTGTCATGACTTCATAGAGAGAAACACACCAAAAAACTTCTGGTGGTATTTCCGTGGCTTCTTCCCATTTCAGAGGACTTGGGCCAACTGATAGAGACTTGTGCTTTCTTCTAGATTGGCATGCTGTAGCTAGTTCATAAATGATGTTTATGAGTCCTGCTGTTGCTGATTTGTAAATGGTGTTTGCAAATGGATTGAGTTGCTACTAATTTGTGTGAACTTTACTGTTGATCTCCTGACAACACAAGATTAGATTTGCTCCAAAGAAGTATTTTTAAAAAGGTCCATATCCTCCTTTGCTCTATTAACCTTTCTTTCCACTACCTCAGGTGGGCGATGGGCTAGAAGGGACATTAAAACATTTAAAAACCCTTATTAAAAATAGATTTAAAAAATCTAGGCCTACAGTTCCCACGGCCTCCGAGGTCTCACTGGTTAAGCGTGTTCTGGTCTTGAAGCCCAACTGTGAATGAAGCACAGAGATGGCTCTGCGACACACACTTCCCTTTAGGAACCTGCATTTTCCTGTCATGTAAGACAAGAGGAGGCAGGAAGGAAAAAGGACTCTTTAAGGGAAAAAATGAAATGGAAGAGACACCGGAAAATGTGTTCGTGCTATGCTCACTGCTCTCTGCGCTAGCAGAGCCCAGCCTAAGGGTATCAGCACCTGATTAGTCAAACAGAAATCCTGACCTCAGAGGAGTTTTACACAGTCAAGCAGATGCCTCAATAAAGAAACAGAGCCCCTCAATGGTTCAGAGTAAATGCAACATGGCATGCGCCAGCAAACCCAAGGACTTCCACAAGACATGGAATTACCACAGAGGCTGAGAGGCCAAATGGCTTTTAACACAGCCTAAGAGAGCTCTCGAGAAAGCATGTGCTACTCCCCAGGAGCCAGGGAAAAAGCAGAACCCAGGCAGCACCCGTTTTTATCTGCAGACTGACCTTCAATGAGATGACAGCTAACCTCCATGGCTGGCGTCCACTCGCCATTTTTGCAGGTCAGGTATTTGTAGTCACCCTTCAACATGTAGCCTTCTGCACACAGGTACTCGATGACACTGCCTGCTGTCAAGGGGTCTTTACAAGGCCGGGGGTGGCAAATGTAGCCACCATTCTCTGGCTCTGGGGGCAGAGGACACACTGCAAAGACAGAGGGAGATGGTACTACAATGAGACTTTCAAATGGGTATCTTGTCTTAGTAGCATGGCCCCAAATCACAAAGGGACATAGACCCGTCCTTGGGAAAGCCTACTGAACTAGTGTGGAATTCCAGTTGTCACTGACGGTGAGGGAAATGTACCAGCAATTGGTCAGTCTGGTTGCCCACAGTATTTCTCTCCCTACCAATGGCCAGCAGACTCCAGAAAAGTTCTGTACCTGCTGTAATTTGCACTTGATTCTAACAGCATCCACTAACAGTGAGTCAGACTGTGGGATAAAGTACGGGCAACTCACTAGGCTAAGTTTTAGGCTGTTTACAACATCAATTCCAGGAAAGACTCCCTGGATGAGTTTGGCTTCTGTGAAGATCTCAGAGAGCTTTCCTGGGAGGCTTCCAAAGTCCTGTGCATCTTCTTTTGTCTGCTAGGCGTCACTTGCCTTTATCCCACATTTTCCCTCTAGGTATGACAATCTAGTTTTAAAGTCATCATCATCTTTTAGGATTCTGTGAGATAGTTATCATCTCTTCCCTCTAATGATGAGGATACTAAGTCCTGCAAAAGTGAAGCAACTTTTAGCCAAGATTGGGGCAGGCAGGGGGCAGTCAACCTGGGACCAGAGTCAGGCCCTTTGATTCTAACCCCAGCTCTTCTTCCCCTGAGTCCTAATCCCTATCCCATGAGCTGATCGGTTTATAAATTTATGTATACCAAGATCACTTCCTTTCACCACCTCAAATTGGTTAACTAAAGAGATGGCAAACAGGTGTGGTAGGATGTTGGTTTAGAAAGGGTGTCACAGGAGCTGGAAGGACCAAGCAGCTCTTAGGAGATGGAAAACTATTTCTATTTCAGACAGATTATAGAACTGAATCCCAAGCCAGGCAATACAAGGTGGTGTGTCTAGCTACCCTTGCCTAGTCAATGGGGGCACTAAGGAGTCACTAAAGTCTAGCCTGGCGAAGGCAACATGATCAGGCACTCATTACCTCCAACTTTCCAAATCTTTTATAATCACAAGATACAACAAAGCTTTTTCCAAAGGAAATTCATCTTGCTGACTCCTTGCCAGCCTGTCCCTCGTATCACAGAGACATCATCCATCTATGTGGGATCAGAATGGCCATTTCCTCTTCTCACTTCCTCTAACAGCTCCAAGTGACTGGGAATCACACAGGCGTGTCTGACTAGCAGGAAAAGGCCCTGGCTTCTTCCCATGTGAACATCCCATGGACCACATTCTGTAGCTGTGCCCTTGCAGCCTCCCACCTGACCCAGATGCTATTATGCAGTTAATATCAAGTCTGGCTGGGGGAAAGTGTCAGATGGAAAACAATCCTGCCCTCAGGTTGCACATCCCTAGAGGTAGGTAGAAAATATGCCATTTTCTTTTGTTTCATCATTTAAGTGCGGTTATAACTGTTTTTGGGCAGGTGTTTGGGACTGAATTAGGGACTTATCCATGCTGGCTAGACAGCATGCCA
Source organism: Mus musculus (assembly GCF_000001635.26). Taxonomy (NCBI): domain Eukaryota; kingdom Metazoa; phylum Chordata; class Mammalia; order Rodentia; family Muridae; genus Mus; species Mus musculus. Next base: position 80,866,921 of record NC_000078.6, on the reverse strand, counting down.
TCAGAGACAATTTCATTCACTTTCCTTTTTTTTTTTTTTTTTTTTTTTGGTTTGGTTTTTCGAGACAGGGTTTCTCTGTATAGTCCTGGCTGTCCTGGAACTTACTTTGTAGACCAGACTGGCCTCGAACTCAGAAATCCGCCTGCCTCTGCCTCTGCCTCCCAAGTGCTGGGATTAAAAGCATGCGCTACCACACCCGGCTCCTTTTTTTTTTAATAAATATTTTTTTTATTTACTTTTATTAGGTATTTTCTTCATTTACATTTCCAATGCTATCCCAAATGCCCCCCTCACTTTCCCTTTATTTGATCCTTCGGCAGTACTGCAGATCAACCCCAGGACCTCACACATAGTAGTATACATTCCCCGCTGAGCTACTGTTTCAGCTCAGCAATTTTTTAAAAGTTGCCAAAGGATCTAAAAGTCCAGCAGAAACTATGACACCAGAAGATGAATGCAAGTATGAGTCCTTGTCCCCTTAAAGGATACACCTCTGACATCCCTGCCACCCACCTGGCTCAAAGTCCTAAACAGGAGAGAAGTGAGTGAAAATATTGCTGTAGTTCCCTAAGTGGTGGCCAAATCATTCAGACAGCTGGCAAGCAAACAGTTGCTTTACTATTTCATTTTTCATTTTCCGTCCATTGAGTAGTAAGTCCCTCAGACCTTCTGACTGACTCTTGGCGCTCTATAGACTGTGTCTAACTGGTTCATTTCCTTGGCATAATTAATACTGAACAGTCTGGCCAGCTCCTGAAAGCAGGCAGGACCCACACAGAAGCAGGCCAGTACACATGGAAGAGGATCTCAGAGAAAGGGCTAGAATTCTAGAGCCAAGCCTACTCTGCTACACATTTTCTTCCCTTGTAAACCCCATAAATACATAGGATATCAGTATATATGTGGTATAGAGCTAAAAATAACATGTACAATGAAAAGACAGATGTCTTATTCTGCTCTGGTCACTCAGCTCCCTCCAAAGATACCCAACTCTTTCAAAACAAGTATAAGTTATAGAAAATAGGGGTATACAGGCTCCAGTCTCTAAGGGATTGGAGGTTTGTAGGCAGGCATATATTTAAATATCTAGTATACTTTCAAAAGACTTAACAAAAGAGGTTTCTGGCTAACAGCTACAAAGAAAAGACCACACTGTCAAAGACAGGAGCTGCAGGGTTCAAAACACATATACAGATGCAAAACACTCATATAAATAATATAAATACATAAGTAAATATCAATCTTTAAAAAAAAAATGTGTTTAATGAAGGTGCTGACAAGATGGCCAGAGAGAAACTCTCCTAAGGACTGAGAGTAGGGGAGGGGAGAAAAAGAGGGTCCCAGGCCCAAGCATCAGTTCTAGAGAGGTGGTCACTGGAGCGGAGCTGAAATAGTACTGTAATTGTCCTACCTGGCTATAATTCCAGCAAACAATTAGAGCGAGTCCTTTCCACATGTCTTTAAGGAGGGCTATAAAGATCACACTAAGGCAGAGCATGACACTGAATAGAGCCTACAGTCCTAATTCCTTGGCCTGTTCACAGTATGTCCTCTTTCCTCCCCTTCCCTCACTCTACTCCCATCTGTCCTTTACTTGGCTAACTCTAGGTAAAGCCAGCTCTGTGTCATCATGTGTTCTACCATGATGTTCTGCTTTGCTACGGGCTCAAGTGACTGGGCGGAAAAGGTAGCCAAAATAAACTCCTTTCCTCTTTTTAAAGTTGCTTTTCTTGGTTATTTTTTTTTTCTTCACAATAACAGAAAGCTAAATAACATAGGGCTAGTAAAGGCTACTGTTAATGGTCAGCAGTCTTTGTGAAGAGTTCTTGGAAGTATTGGAAGATAGGTTTGTGGATCCAAAAACAGAAAGATCTACATGATAGAGCATGAGACATAACTAGGTGTGGTACCTCACTCCTATAATTCTAGCATCAGGAGGATTCTGGGTTCAAGAACAGTCTAGGCTACACAGTAAGGCTTTGTCCAAAAAAAAAAAAAAAAGAAAAAAAGAAAGAAAGAAGGAAGGCAGGCAGGCAGGCAGGCAGGTAAAAACCCCACCATTTAGCAGAGGACCCTTTAAGGTTATTTAGAAGAGGGACATTTACTCACTGTAAAACTCTTTCTTGATAAAAAGGTTCAATTTCTAGTTCCAGTTTGTTAACAACAGAGCCAGAGAAAAGACAAGGGGATTACAGAAAGTAAACTTGTTCACGTGGTTTTTTTGTATGTAGGTAGTGTACACAGCTCCTAGATGCACCACTTTCCTGAGTTCCTTCTACATGAACCATTTCACATTAGGACAAGGAGGCTCGTTCATTTGAGTTGAGTGATTTTCTCCAAGGTGGACCTGTCCATACCTTGTTCAAAGAGAAGGTGAAAAGTATCCCAAACAAGTTAGAATTAGAGCATTACAAATATAAAGGGAGGGAGGGAGAGAGGGAGGGAGGGAGGGAGGGAAGGAGGGAGGGAGGGAGGGAGGGAGGGAGGGAGGGAGGGAGGGAGGAGAGACAGAGAGATTGGGGGTGGGTAACCATCTGGTGGTGGTCAAAGGCTTCTTTGAAGACTCTCCTTCAAAAGCAGAGTCTTAACAGTTCATGCTTACTGATATATGCCAAGCACTACTCTAAGCAGTTTACAGTTTACATGTGGAACTCCCTATGTTTCCCAATATATACATTTCCCCCTCCCCCCTCTCAATATACTCTCCAAACACAATAGAGATACAGACGAGCAAATTAAGAAAGAGAGGTTAAGATACTTAGAGGTTCAATGCTACCCAGAAGGCAAGGGTGGTGCAACATATCAGAGGGTCTCAGAGCCTAGCTTCTCTTCCAAACCTCACCAGGTCATAGGTGTCTCAGTGAGTCCAGCAACAAGGACAACCTGGATACTGTAAGCAAACACTTATGTCATCACTAAACTAAAATACATCTGAAGTCACTCTGAAAAATCTGTCTGAAGTCAAATGTGTATGTGGCTAGCCTCAACAGCTTTTTGAGAGGTTCACTTTTGAAAATCCTACAGCTATGTGGTTTTAAACTGACCTCAGAGTATGAAAGGCTGACAGCAATCTTGTGTCCGTGCAGGAAAGAGCTCCTTCAATGGACAGCAATATTATTACTTAGAAGACACCAGGGCTGCTTCTGAATGGGTCTCCTGGCCTTTTGCATTACCAGTCACCACTTGAGTAGTCAAAAGTCTAAAACAGGCTGCATGGGAGAGAATCAAGATGATGTCTCATGCCATTTGCAACCTTCTCATAGGAAACAAACCTTCCCAGCAGCAGACAGGAAGGCCATTGTCCAGCCAGAATCTCTTTTCTTAGAAGAACTTCCCACGCGCTGGGGGTAGGGCCAGTCTGCCATAGCTCAAGTCTTTCTCAGGGTGTGGTACTGTGCTGGGATGGGAGAGCAGAGAGAGGAACCACACAGGCCTAGGCTGTTTCCCTGCAGCACACATCATCTTCCCCAGAAAGGCCTAACCCAAGCCCAGTTCTAGGACATCAGCAACTGGCAGATAGGTCTCTCTGGGAGACTGTCCTTGTTTTAGAGCTGGACTCCTCTGCCTCCTGTCTTCTCATAACCAGTAGCCTCTGATGGAGAAGGAAATGCATTTTCTTTTATTGCACTGAACATGGCAATCCTTGTTACCTGGAGAGAACCACAAAACCCCCTTAGTCGTTAAGAATAAAGTGTTCTTATCTTTGGCCAAGGATCCTGACCTTAAAGCACACAAACCCAGCTGAAACTCCTACCTCTGCACTTCAGAATCATAAGGCTATAGCTTCTGAGCATCTCTCCAGCCACTGCCAGAGATCAGGAGTTTGCCTGTGTGGGCTCGGAATTAGATGCCTAGCTTGTTTGTTGCCTTTAAAAGTTACCTGTTACATAGTCTTATGAAGATTTATTCCCCAGTTTCCTAAAACAAGGGGACACAAAGGTATCTACCTGAAAAAGTTACTGTGAAGATTAATATCAATATATAGGACAAGTACCCAGTACAGGGTCTGTTATATACTGTTTAGTAAGTAGTAGCTTTATTATTTTTCTTCTGTATTCCCGTAACAACTTCATCTCTCTTGAGAAACTACTATCATACTGGTTTTGCATTTATTTTTCCACAGGGTCACTCTTCCTCCATTTCCCCACTCGGTGTCCACACTATAGGATAGGAATTTGTTCTGCTCATGTTTGGTCCCCAGTGCTTCATGAATTTGAAGTGATAGTAAATACTTAGTAGAAAATCTCTAATTCTCCAAACCAGTATCCAGCTAATCATGAAAAGACACTACTTGCCTAACAGGATCAGGCCAGAAGGGAATCAGAGCATGGTCTTAAGTGTGGAACAAATGAATCTAAGTTTGACCTAAGGGTCTACTCTGTCCTGTCAACTGCCCTGACTCCTTTGAGCCTTACTCGACAGCAGCATTTAGTTCTACGAGTGTGACAAGTCAACTGGTAAAAGCATTCATGAAAGCACCTGCATCATGCTGCACATACAATAGGCATGAAGACATTCCCCACTTACTTTCACAGAGCAAATCAAACCCCTTTATTTTTGACCTTTGAATGGGGAAGGAAGGGCAAAGACTTTACAAAAAGAAAAGACTGTTTCAGAACTTCCCTGATGCTTAGAGGGGATGGGTAGAAATGAAGCACTATGGGAGCTCCTTCTTTGCTTGCTCTTTGCACCCTTTTCCATTTCCTTTTTTAGCTGTAGAGCTCTGGCTACACTTGGCTGACAAATGGCCTCCATATGGTCTGCTACCCTTTTATCTCTCCTTGTTTTCACAGCTAAGAAGGAGGGGAGAACAGGCTGGCAGCTAGACTCTGTCCTTCCCCCCTCCTACCGTTATGACTGCTAAAAGAAGGGGCAGGCAGGAGAGGATTCTCCTTCATCCTGCTACTCCAGGTTTAGGCCTGGCTCATGCAGTGCTAGCAACCAGTCTCCCAGTTCAGTGAGCTACAGAGCACAGCTCATAGCTCTCCTCTATGCCCAGGATGGAAGAGTAACCACAAATCTAAAGAATCAGGATATTCTGGGTATGATAATATATAACTGTGCCACTTTGGGGTGGTAGAGAAAGGTGAAGAGAAACCCAAGGCATTTACTTTTTCCTCATTAGCAATGGCTACTCAATCCCATCTCTTAGACCCTACCTCCTAAGTAAGCTGTCTAATGGTATGCTGTAGCCTTCAGAATTCCACCTGCAGGAGGAAGCCCTAGACAACTGCTCTCTGTCCATCCTACCTCAGAGGGTAACTATGATAACAAACTGAGGGCTTCCACAGTTTAAAATAGAGTTAGAGGCCTGGGTATAAAGGTCAAAGTTGTAGGTTCATTTTCTCTAGCATCTAAATGTAAAGTCTAGACATATCCATTTAGGAAGCACACATTTAAATGTAAAGCAAACTTAATCTCTGTTGTTCCACAGTGTAAAAATGAGAAAAAGAATTAACATTTATCAACAGGCGCTACACTGAACTTATTCAATTCTCCCACATTACAAGGATGGCTTAATGATAATTTAGTCAGACTAAGAAACTAAAGCTCTGCTACATTCAGTAATGGCTTGATATCCTGTGGCTACTAAACTGTGGAATCTGGATTCAAACTCTGATTTGCCCTTAAGTGCTACATGGAACCTCCCTGATTACAAATAGCACAAGAAAATTTCCTCCCAACTGTAATGTATTACATGGGGTAAGAGACACAGATACAAGCTGTTGTCTGGAGAATAAAGGTTTGGGTATCTGCTTGTACATAGAAGCCTCCTACGTTCATACATCAGACAGGCAACATTTCCCCATTGAAGTGGAATGCTCAGAACCAAACCTGGGTCATCTGCAAGAACAGTGTTCTTAACTACTGACCCATGTCTTCAACCCACTTAAGTTTCTTTCTTTTCTTTTTTTTTTAAAAGACATCTCTTGGGCTGGAGAGATGACTCAGCGGTTAAGAACACTGACTCTTTTTTCAGAGGTCCTGAGTTCAATTCCCAGCAACCACATGGTGGCTCACACTATCTGTAGTAGGATCCGATGCCCTCTTCTGGTGTGTCTGAAGACAGCTACAGCATATTCATATATCTATTAAATAAATAAATAAATAAATAAATAAATCTTAAGGGGGAGGGGAAAAAAAAAGGACAGGGTCTCATCATGTAGCCTTGGCTGCCTGAAACTTGCTGTGATGACTAGGCTAGCTGTGAACTATAGCCATTTAAGTTCATACAAAGTCCAAAGCAAGTGCCTGATCTTTACTGAAAGGTCTAGGATTTGCTTATAATCAGTCTAGCTCTGCTACGTCTCAGTTCCTTGACCATCACATACAGCAACTTCACAACAACAATTTGTGAGCCTAGCCTCGTAGCATATATCTGTAATTTCAGTACTTGAGGAGGCTGATAGAAATTTCAAAGTTGGCCTGAGCTACAGAGTAAGACCTTGTCTCCAAACAAAACATATATACATACACACATACACACACACACTTACACAGTATATCAAACAATCACCTATGCCCGTCTGCAACTGATCTATGAAACTTTGAACCTGACAAATTATAATAGTTTCAATTCAGTGTTTTATTTATTAATACGGTTTTGAATCAGGGTCTCTCTATGTCTCCTTGGCTATCCTAAAACACATTATGTACACAAGGCTGGCACTGAACTCACAGAGATCTGCCTGCCTCTGCTTCCTGAGAGCTGGAATTAAAGGTATGCACCATTACACCTGTCTTACTTAGTATTTTTGAGACAGGGTCTTACCGTGTATCCCTGGCTGGCTTGGAGCTCTCTATGTAGACCAGGTTGGTTTCTGCCTCCTAAATGCTGGGATTAAAGCCATTCATCATTATGCCCAGCTAGCTTTGTTTTGTTTTAAATCAGGCTGAAGACCATGACCCTGTTCCCTTCTGTGGCAACTCTTAAGTCCTGGAAAAGTTTTTGTTGTGGTTTTACGATGAGGCCTGGCTATACAGTCAACCTTGAGATTCCTCCTGCCTCAACCTGCCAAGTAGCTAGGATTATAGTGTGTGTGTGTGTGTATGTATGTATGTATGTTATTATATATATACACACATACATAGAGTATGTGTGTATCCATGTACCCAGCTTCTAGAGAGACGTTTTTTTGTTTTTGGACTGGCCAGTTTAACAGTCTTGGTTTAGAGATATTATCTGATGGAGCCCCTACTCTCCATGTGTGTACAAATAAACAAATGCTACATTTAATAAACAAAAATCCTTTAATCTAGATTTAATAACCTTTATCTAGAAAACAATGAAAAAAATTAAGTCTTCATCTTGTTACTGGAATTCTTTCATTGACTTAGAAATCATCTGTTGAGTACTATGCTCCAAGGCAGCCCTAGGTTTTTAAGAGTAAATAAGACAGCATCTATCCTTGAAGAGAATCCAGTCTCTCCAGGGTTACAAATAAAGAGTCTCAAGTCGGTTTAAGCTTTAGAGTTCATGTAAGGATTGCATTTATCCATCTACTCCCTTGAAAGTTTTACTAAGTACCAAGGCCTGTGCTAGGCAATGGAGGAAGGCAGGGAGAGCGATGAAAACCACAGTGGCCTGACTCTCTTGGGGGCTTTTATCTAGTAAGTGACAATGGCAAAAATCAATATGGGATACAAGAGGTTTTGAATAAGGATTAATCCAATGAAGAAGAGGTGGAAGAAATTAGAGTTCCAATTTGAGGGTTAGTAGAACCTGTGACCATAGGAAAAGGGGTTGTGACAAGAATAAGCAGAGTAAGAGGAACACACTGTGGATGGACATAAGGGCAAAGGCAGAGACGCAAAAAAAAAAAAAAAAAAAAAAAGGGTGGTTTGTGTATGGAAAGTAACAAATGTGTCCAGTACCAGCAAAAGATAGAGATTTAGAAAATCAGACTGGTAAACTGGGTGTTGCAGCTTATACCTCTAATCTCAGCACTTAGAAGCCTCAACCAGGCTACAAATTCAAGCCAAGATAGGCCTACTCTGAGGGAAAACAGTAGGAGAAAGGTCAGGCTGGTGTTTGATTCAGAAAATTAGGGAAGGCCCTAAATGCAAGACTAAAAATGTGAACTCTTAGGTTCTTCTTCCAAGAAATGAGTTCTACAAATCCGTCCAGCCCTAAAGTATAAAAGTGAAAAATGAAAGTCTGCTTTATGGTGCTAATTCTCCTGAAGAATCCAGGGGTATACACCCTTGAAACAAGTGCTTCCCAGTGGAATTGGATGTGCAGTGTCGTGGAATGAGGAAGAGGGAGAGAACAGGAAAATCATGGAAGTTTTCCAGTACAATCATCTTGCTTCTCAGGTTTGCAGAGCAGCACAGAAGGAACCGGAAGGAACTGGTGAGTAAAATACAGAGATGAGTTGGGGTCAAGGTCTTTCCCAGGACCTGGACCATGGCAGCAGATGGAGGGCATCCCTAGAGGACTAGATCCCAGAAAGCAGCTGCTCCCAGGGCCCAGCTCTAACAGCTGGGGTGACAGGCCCTTTTTGCATAAGCTCAATGCCAGAGATCAATTGCTCCTATTGTGCCTGCATGTCAAATTCTCCTATCCCAGGCTTATACTCTACATCTACTTGAAACAGAACTGGGGGAAAAAAATCAACTTACTTTAAAAGACTGCATTTGTAAATTAATAGAAGATAAGAGTATTATAAAATCTAATTTTACATAAATTACCTGGAATTTGCTAGGAAAATGAGATGTTAATCATTTCAGATAAAAGGACAAGACCATAAAGTAGAGAGACAAAAGGACAGAGCATAACCAGAGGAAAATCACTAAATGCCTCTGGTCCTCCTTTTCTTGCCCAATGCATGTTTGCCTCCAACCAAAGAGCAGGCTAGACAGTTCAGTATTAGAAAAGGAATTAAAGAATCCATTTAAAAAAATGTGTGTGTAAAGAAATATAACTGTGTGATTACATAATTAGGCATATTAAAGTATTTATACTGCCGAAACTAAAAGCCCCTTCTCAAAGACATTCTACCAGAGTTGAAAGGGGAAAAAGGAGATATAATATACAGCATCTAATTACGATCTTCCACAATGCCAGACACATCCCCAGCTGGTGCCACAGCTGAATTCTCTTAATTAAAATGTTGTAACAGCAAGTATAAAAGACATTGCATGCTTATCAACTTACTCAGTGACCAGCCAGCCACTGAAAAGGCTGGAAATACTATTGTAATTAGAGAGATAATGGTAATCTAGTGTGGGATGTTAATTCGTTTTCCCTAAAAACCTTATTATTTTAAGTACATTCTTTTTTTTAAGATTTATTTATTTATTTATTGTATATGAGTACACTGTAGCTGTACTGATGGTTGTGAGCCATCATGTGGTTGCTGTGAATGAAGGTTGCTCACTCTGAACTTATTTTAAAAGACTGCATTTGTAAATTAATAGAAGATAAGAGTATTATAAAATCTAATTTCACATAAATTGCCTGGAATTTGCTAGGAAAATGAGATGTTTGGTCCCACTCACTCCGGCCTAAAGATTTATTCATTATTATATCTAAGTAGACTGTAGCTGTCTTCAGACACACCAGAGGAAGGTGTCAGATCTCATTACAGATGGTTGTGAGCCACCATGTGGTTGCTGGGATCTAAACTCAGGGCCTTCAGAAGAGCAGTCAGTACTCTTAACCGCTGAGCCATCTTTCCAGCCCGAGTACATTCATATTCATTCATATTCTCTCTCTCTCCCCTTTTTTTTTCCTTTTTTTCTCTTTTGGTTTTTCAAGACAGGGTTTCTCTTTGTAGTCCTAGCAGTCCTGGAACTCACTCTGGAGACCAGGCTGGCCTTGAACTCAGAAATCTGCCTGCCTTTGCCTCCCAAGTGCTGGGATTAAAGGCGTGCTCCACCACCACCCAGCCCCAAGTACATTCTTAACAACTCTATACTCACAAAGTTAGGAACAGGGCTAGGAAAAAAAAGTTCACAGTTTAGAAGTTGGTTTCCAGTTTGGTGGTTCTCTTCCAAACTTGAGACTTTGCAAGTTAGAGAAAGCTAACAACAATGTTTGAAGAGGGTAGCTTTTATTTAACAGACTTAAAGTAACATATTAAATATATATCTAAGTGGAATAAAGAATGATAGAAATGAACATATATGAATGAGTACAGTGTGCAGCCATTAATACATGAAGAGGCTAGGTACTCTCCCAATATATTTCAGAAAATACTCTCACAGTTCTGGAAGGGTCTTTTATATTTGCAAAGAAGTTTTATTTCTATATGACTCTTAAAGTTATAGTAGAACCTGCCCTATTTCCTGAATGGTCCAACAAAGTAAAAAATGGGCTTACATATTATAAGGAAGTCACAGCCAGGAAAAAGACACTAAAATGCCTAATTATATTCTGCCTCCTGATTATAACCCTGGACAGTGCAATCTGGGTATTTCAAACAATAGTTTGTAGCTGTACATGTGCTTTCTTCTTATCTGAGCAGGACTGCTGACTTACACTCAAGTAAATAAACTGCACACACTGACACCTCCCCTAGCCAACCCCTGGCACATTTACTGACTAAATTCTACACTATTTTCCAAGCATGTCAACTTTATAAGACCTACTCTTCTTATAACTAGAAACCCAGCAATTTCATTTTCCATTTTCAAGTTTAATCTTACAAAATAAAGGTTCAATTCTAAAAGTTCCTGCTACAACACAGATGGCCACATAGCTTTCACAGTATGCTCAGCTGATGTACAACTGTCCAAATTTATTTATTACTCAGAAGCATTGGGTGTTGATTTACGACAGACCAAAAAGCAGGTTGTTCCTAAATGTCCAGAAGCACACGGTTCAATTTTGCTCTGGAGGCCCTCACTCCCAAGGGCTCAGAGTTATTGTAATAAAACTATAGAAAACATATTCTTGGGTACCCTCATCTGCAAACAAGGAATGTGGCTATGACCAAGGGCACAAGGAAAGTCAAATTTATCAGTAACTGCACAAATGACAGCTCATCCTGAACTTCTCCAGTCCCTACACTTTGTTGAAAAAGTCCTGTCAGCCCTGCAGATAGGGCCCTGAAGAGTTCACAGACGCTTCAAGCCAGATCTCCCAATGGAATGATAATAGCAGCACAATAGCTTCTTCTCCAGCTGAGAGCAGCTCAGCCTATGGTAAACAGAATCAATATGCTCACTTCTCCATACAAGTAGACAATGTCCTCTAAAGTCAGTCCTTTGTCTGCAAAACCAAACAAAACCATTCAGCTGAAAAGGGCATAGATACTGTAGGACTAATTCTGAACTCTAGGTCTGATGCTTTCTCCTACAGCCCTTCCTGAGCTCCCCCAATCTTCTCATTGCTGAACAAAAAAAGGATAAACCACTCTACTGGAACTCTGGCAGACGACGGCTGTTTTAGGGAAACTGTTACTCAACTATGAGATACTTCACATCGCAACCCCAATGGGTAGCTTTCAAGACAAGGGGAAGAAGATTTTGATCTTTAATTAAGGGCAGTAAACAGGGTGCTTGTTCAAAACTCAGGGAAGGTTTCCCCAAACTCCTTGGTGGAGAACACCAAGGCTTCTCTGAGGTGTTCTGAGCCTCAGCCAGATCTTGTAACAGATTGGCCTGATTCACTTTTCAGAGCTACAGGCCACGCCATGATCTCTGCCAACACCTGAGCCAGGTCTATGGGGAGTGGCAGCTCCTCCCCAGACCAGCAGATGGAAGGGAAATGTACTCACCTTCATTTTACCTTCACCAAGTCTATGAGGAATTAAAGGATTTTAAGATGAGTGTGTTTATGCTTATTCATTCCCACAGAATCTCCCAGTAATTATTAATTTTTTCTATTTCCATTTCTTACCAAGAGCAAGATTCGCCATTTAAAACACCCTTTGACTTATCTCTTTTATTTTAGTAAAAATCGAAAGCTTCCCAAGTTTCTTATTGAAAATTTGTAACGGGGTAGATACAGAGGAAGGCTATTTCACTCAATATTGACTAGGGTTTTCAGAAGCAACACTCTTTCACTGCAAACTAAATATGATGCAACAGATGTCCCCATGGCCTGTGCAGCAATCTTTAGTCAGTCTTATCCTAAAATGATATGTCATGCTGAACTCTACTGGGGTCACTTAGGAACTTCACCTCCACCTGGTTAAAAGATTTACTCTGGCGGCACCCAACAACTGATCATTCTCAGGCATGACAACCTAGGCTTCAGCTGCTAGGTCCCACTGGAGAAGCTGGTACCACCACTACATGATCACCCAAGCCAAGGTAAAAGCAGCAGCCTGTCTGCCACCCCTTTCTTGATGCCTACTTCATGATTTCCTTCTCAACTCTGGACAGTTGGGGTCTTTCTTGCTCCTACCTGGAGTCATACTCCACTTTACTCTCATAGGCAACCCTTCTCTAAACACACTTTTCCTCACGATGTTTCCAGAATCTTCCAAATTCCGCCAATTTCTTTCTAAAAGTCTCATGATTTCTGCCAAATATGTGCCTCTCCACAGTTCAACTCAAACCCAAACCAAATACTAGCTGTGTGTTTAGAAAGTTCCTTCTCTGAACTCGTCTCCAACACCAGCAATCAAACATAATCCTACAATATTATGCTCACTATTTTAAAATAATCCAGCAGCCATGTGCTACTTATGACAGAAAACCTACATTCACCACATTTAAATCACTGGGCAACAACCAGATAGAACCTGTGTTCAGAAGGCTGGTACCTCTTCACAGATAAGCCAAAGGTTCAAAAACACCCAAGGTTCTTGCTTCCCAGGGAGTCTCTCCTTTCTACAGGCCATTGCTGTAGAACGTTGAGACTTCTGCACTCAGTCCACATTCCAACTTGCATCAAGCACCAAACAAAAGATCTCACATCACCCCACCCCTGCTGCAGGCTCTAAAGCTCTTGAAAGGCACCCTGTTTAAACAAGAGGTGCTGTACATTTTTGGGAAATGATGAAGCAACTTACCATAAGAGAAAGGGGAAAAAAATCCCCATTGCAAAAATGGCTTCTTGGAAACCACAACAGTTCCCCTGCCAAGGCAGAGAGAAAGGATTTGACATCCAGGCCCTTTACTCTTGGCAAAGCTGCTATACAGGAACAGAAGACATGGGGCTTGTCGGGGGAAAAACAGGAACTCAGTGTCATTTCCAGAACACTAACACTGTCAGGCGATTCATCTGATCCTACGTGATCCCTGAAGTCCAGCCTCTTCTTTTCCTCCTCTTTACATATCTGAACAATGGACATGGTCCAAAAACTTGGATGCAAATGCAGACATATGCTAGATACATCATAGCACTTATTACTTAAAAACAACTGGACAATGACTGTTTTGGAGGGTGAAAAAATACTTTTGTTATAGTCACACTTTTTTTTTTTTTTAAAGACAAAAAAAGGCATGGTACATTTTGCATTTCACACACTTCGTTAGACTATACGGTAAATTTCTCTTCTAAATTTCTTCTCTGTTTGTTTGTTTGTTTATTATACATGCATTGGTGTTTCGCCTGCATGTACTCTGTGTGAGCTGCCATGAGGGTGCTAGGAATTGAACCCAGATCTCTGAAAAGAGCAGCCAGTGCTCCTAACTGCTTTAGCCCCAGTTTCTCACTTAGATCAGAGCAGCTGGCTTCAGGAGAGGGACATGTATGAACTAGGAAAGACAGAAAATTCCTGTCAAACTGCTTGGTAATCAAGGCTTATCAATTTCCCACATTTCACTTTTAAAATAACTACATTACTATAATAATGGAAGTACTCTTCAAAGAAAGAAAAAAGAAAACCATCATCCACAAAGGAGACTTCCTCAGGTTCCTCTCTGCAAACAAAACCTGATGTCTTGACAACATTTAGTACATTCATATAGCATGTGTGAGAGCTCCGACACACTTCTTTGGCATAAATCTTAACTAAACCTGAGAATTCATCCCATCTAGCCTGTTTGCCTGGGCTGAAAGGTAGCCTGCCATCCAACAACCCCAAGTGTCTTCCTGGTGGCTGGAACATGTCACCCTCCCTCCCCTTCACTGTCCTACTCACTGCATTTCTACATTAGCTACTCTTAACAATAATGAAAAGGCCATAAACGAGCTGCTAATAAACCCCAACTCTACTGGACATTTAAAAAAAAAAATCCCATAAGTATCCCCCCTCCTCCTCTCCTTTCCTCTACTGCAGCCATTTGGGCCCTGCACCATAAAGCAGGACTTTCCTTTCTTGGTACTATATGGATTCCTGCTACAAAGCAATTTCAGAAATCAAAAGTTAATCTGCCTTAATTTTACTGTCTGAGTTTATTAAATTTTACTTTGAACACTGCTATACCATCCAGAATCCTTTCTCTGATTTGAGCCTTCCTTCAGGCAGCCAGGCATTTTAACAGACACAACTCATATCTCACTTTTATACCAGATAGCTATTTATTACTTTTTTAAAAATGAGCTAGTGGGGAAAGGGCTTAAGTATTTTTGAGTCTGTTCAGTGGGTCCCCTCCATGAAGGCTAGTTTGTTGAAAGGCACCACAATTAATTAGGGTGCCTCCATCAGCTGCTTAAACCACAAGTTAAGAAATCCTCTTTTCTTGCAGCTACTACAAAAAAAGAAAAAAAAAATCAGGCTGCAAAACAGCAGGGGCCAACCCAATATACAGAATTTATGGGGAAGGAACTTAGGGAAGGGCTAGAGACATATCTTTCTTCCTCTAACAAAGCCACAACTATAGCAAAGACAGAAGTTAACTTGAAGGAGTCAGGGATTTAGTTCAGTGGTAGAGTGTTTGCTTAGCAAGCACAAACACTCTGCCCCACCCCCTGTATTGGGTACTAACTTCGAAACCTTCTTTTTAATTGGAATGGTTGAGTTAACAGAGAGGCTAAGGGAATCATCTTCTCAGGATGAGAGCTAGTTTTGTGGGGTCTGAGAGACAAATGGAGAGTGACTTTGAGTTAGATAGAGAAAACAGCATAAGCAAGGTACTGGAGGCATAGGCCATCATATATGACGGGGACAACTCCATGCCTGGGAAACTGTAAGTTCTGGAACAAAAGTTGGAAGGAAAGATGGGGGTTCTGATGCTATGGAATGTGGATCTTACCATAGGCTTACTGAAACTATTTTGTGTGTAATGACTCCAAGTCTGAGATTCTGTTTTGTTTTCTGTCCTTGTTTTTCAATACAGGGGTTCTCTGTGTAGCCCTGTCTTTCCTAGAACTCACTCTGTAGACCAGGCTGGCCTTGAACAGAGATATGCCTGCCTCTGCCTTCCCAGTGGTAGGATTAAAGGTTTGTGCCGTCGCCACTCAGCTCCAAGTGTGAGATTTTAAGAGTTATTTTAGCAGCAAAATAGAAGGGAGATTTGTGGAGAGAGGAAGAGAGAAGATACTGGAGACAGGAAAACCATTATAAGATATAAGACCTTGAATATCTTTACATATGATCTTCCCAGACCCCTTCCCTTTCCAATTCCCTTTCCTACCCAGTTTTCTCCTTCCATTGACATCTGATATCTATTTTATTTCTAATTCTGAGAAAGATTCAACCATCCTCCCTTGGGTTCTCCTTGTTATTTAGCTTCTTTGGGTCTGTTGATTATAGTGTGGTTATCCTATACTTTATGGCTAATATCCACATATAATTGAGTACATACCATGCATGTCCTTTTGGGTCTGGGTTACCTCACTCAGGATATTTTCTAGTTCCATCCATTTACCTGAAAAATTCATAACATTAGGAGAGCAAGGGAGAGAGAAGGGAGATCGGTGGTGAGCAAGGAGGGGAGTGATTCCCAGAGAGGGACTTCCTTTTCTCTTGGAAGGGGAAGGTGGGATGGGGGGAGGACTTGCAATGAGACAGTACTGGGAGGAAAGAAAGGGCTGTTATTGGGTTGTAAAGTGAATAAGTAAATAAATTTATTTTATTTTATTTTTTTAAAAAGTCCTTGAATATCAGCTATTGTTTTTGCTTGGAGAAGGCTGTCATTTGTACCCTTGACTACAGTTAACTGCCTGGCTGTATCCTACCTATCCACCCTCGCAGATACAACAGGAATAAGAACACCCTTGCCTCTGGAAAGTGGATGCTTCTAGAATCTCTGTCACTGGTAGATTCTGGTCTCTGGACAGCAAGCTACAAAACCAGGGATCCAAAGTGATAATGTACCACTTCTGGGAGTCACTTAGCAATCTGCAAAATGCTAGATGTCTCCCTTAAACAACAAAGACAGTCTGGAGAAAGTGGCAGAATCTCTGCCTACCCTCCTCCCATTCCCTACCCATAAAGAAATTATAGAAAATGTTATATTCAACCTGGGTATTTTGGGGAAAACATAAAATTAAATATTATCTTTAGTAGTTAAAGTCCTAAAAAATAGAAGGTGCCCATCATAAAATATACTCTAAAACTTCTAGAAGAAAATATAAGAGGCTATTTTTATAAAACTAGAATAAGAGAATATGCTTTCTACATTGAAAAATGGTTATTAGTGTGTGTTTATACATGTTATATGTGTGAAACAGTACAAAGAAAGCATATACCAAAGGGAAAAATACTAGTAAAATAATAGTTAAAACAGCATTGGTTCTTAAACTCTTTATTCTCAGGTTCCTTTACCATTACTAAAGGCATTAGCAGTAGGGGGAAAAGTACTATGCATGCATGTGTAGGCCAGATATCGTGGCATGTGCATGTAGTCCTTGCTACACAGAAGCTAAAGTAGCTAGGTAAGTCACTTGATCCTAGGAATTTGGGGCCAGTCTGAACAACATAGTGAATGAATGCCTCTTAAATAGAAAATAATAAAATAATTATGAAGGACCCTGAGCCACTAAAGCAGAATCTGTTCCTATTACCATATTTGGAGAAAAAAGCTTATTTATTTATTTATTTATTTATTTATAAATTCTTTTAAAAATAACAGGAAATAGATATTAACACTAGTGAGATCATGAAGAGACATCATGTTGCCTCTGCAAATTATGCTTCATACATGCTGAGTACAAAAAGGGCAAATAACATCTGTGTTAATAAGAAAACAGTTCCAACCTTGTCAGGCCCCTCCAAGAACCTCAGCCATAGAAAATTAAAAATGTTTAAATGATTTATAAACTAGGAGATGATAAAGGAAATAAAAAACTTAAAAGTCACATCACGATTTCATTTCTTGTTCATTAGGTGGACAACACTCAGTATTTATCAACTATAACAAGCATGCTGAGATATTGTTGAGAAAAAGGGATTTTCTTTTCTTTCAGCAGGAGCATAAACTGGCACAAGTATTTAGTAGAAGTACTTGACAAGACGCACAGTGTTGGAGTCACACACTTTCCACACTTCAACAGCCCTGCTGCTAGAGGTATATGCTAGGAAGGCCTGTATACATAGCTTTAAAAAAAAAAAAATGGATCTTACTATGTAATTTTGGCTGGCCTACATCTTATTATGTAGTCCATGCTGGCCTCAAACACACAAATCCACCTGCTTCTGTCTCCCAAGTGCAAGAATTAAAGGTGTTTACTACCAAGCCCAGACCTATATATAAATACATCTAATAACATATGTACAAGTATGTTCTTTGTGGCATTGTTTAAACAGTAGGAAAAATGCCTACCGATCAACCAATGACAATATTTTTATTTTATTAACACAATTACATATTACTATTAAAATTTAGTTGTTAATGGTAGTTACAAATAAGTCAAATGCTACAACTGTTGTATTAATGCAGCAGAATACATGTAAATCTAAATCTAAAAAAAGTGAAAAAGTTATAAACGCTTATTATACTTTAAAACACATACAGAGGGCTGAAAAGATGACTCAGCAATCAAGAAAACTTGTTGCTCTTGCTGTCGACCTAGGTTTGATTCCCAACATCCATAACTCCAGTTCTAGGAGATCTGATACCCTCTTCTGACCTCTCCACACACCAAAAATGCATGTGGTACACATATATACATACAGGCAAAACAATCATACATAAAATACATGAATAAATCTGACAAAAATTTAAACACACATACACTCTATATTGCGTAAGAATATATGTTTAAGTACACAATAGCCTACAACCCAAGTATTATCAAATTGGTTTGTTATTGTTGTTTTATTTTTGAGATCATATCTCTTACTTCTGGACTTAAGCAATTCTCTCAGCTCATTTCCCACGTTGAGACTCCAAGAAAAAAAAAATATATATATACACACATTGCTTATTCAATGTTTACAGATTTTTGGAGAAATGGTAACAGATTTAAAGTGGCTAGGATCTCAAAGATACTACATATAAATAAGTGTTCTTCCTTCTACTACATTTTTTTTGTGTGTTTTGTTTTGTTTTTTGTTTTTCGAGACAGGGTTTCTCTGTGTAGCCCTAGCTGTCCCTCACTCTGTAGACCAGGCTGGCCTTGAACTCAGAAATCCACCTGCCTCTGCCTCCCAAGTGCTGGGATTAAAGGCGTGCACCACCACGCCCGGCTACTAGAATATTTTTGACCAATAATTTCTTATATTTTCAGGCAATGTTGCCACAACTCTGTGAAGTTCTTCCAAGAACCAAGTCCAGGTAAGGTGAGGCCAGGGTTGGGCCCCTTCAAGGGATTAACAACTGCTTCAGCTGTTGCCTCAGGCTACCAGAGGTGACCTGAACATTCTTTATAGGCAGTATTTTGCAATGTCCCCAAGCTAAGGCATATCATTTCTCATCACCTTCTTTTTTTTCCTTTAAAGATTTATTATATGTAAGTACACTGTAGCTGTCTTCAGACACCCTAGAAGAGGGTATCAGATCTCATTACGGCTCATATGGTTGTGAGCCACCATGTGGGTGCTGGGATTTGAACTCAGGACCTTCGGAAGAGCATTCAGTCTCTTAACCACTGAACCATCTCTCCAGCCCTGAAAACTTTCTAATCTTCAGTACTCTAAGGTTCCATTTGGTCTCCAAGTACAGACAGAAATCCTAAGAACTCACTTAAACTGACAAGTCCCATGGTAGACCTGTTTCCATTAATGACGAAACTAACCTTGCCCTTCTTCAAAACACTCTCATAGGAAAGCTAAGACCCCAAATGGGATCAGATCTGTAAAGGAACTCTTACCAGTCAGAGTAGCAAGAGTAACTAGAAGCAGGCCAGAACTTAATGGCCTACCACCTGCCTTTCAAGTGAGGCTAGCAACTGACTCAGCTACTGTAGTCAACTTAGTGAACATCCTTTCTCACCCACTCCCCTCACATTCATTCTTCCCCTGACTTCAATTAGGCCTAGATGATGGCAAGCTTTATGACGTCAAAACCCAGATCCCTGATTCATGATGCTTTCTGAAACCACAGAAGGCACCAGAATGCTCTTGTATTAGTGTTTTTGTGCAGTCCACCCTCACCAACTGCCACAGAATGATGGGGACAAGGGAGTAAAGTTTCTACTGCCTCTTCTGTGAGGAGTACTGGGGATCTAAGGAATTGTTTCACATTTTTAATTATTTTTTTTTTAAGGATGTGGGTTGCTGGTCTGTTCTTCAGGTTTTATACAGGGATGGGAATCTGGTTTTGAAAGCACAGCAAATGAAAAGAGGCACTGGGGTAGATGGAAAGGACCCACCACTCCCTGGGGCACCAGGCAAGTGTTAAAGTCATTGTTAGTATTAACAGTAAGTTCTTTGAGTTCTTATTAAAAGCATTCCTATAAATAAGCAAAGATTGTGTGGTGGGGGTAGGATGATGCAATTTGACAACCCAATTAGCAGCTGTTAAACTCTCTTTCTGCCCTGACTTCCTTAAAAAAAAAAAAACTGTCAGTCAAATAGCCAGCCCAACTACCTCATACCAGCTCCCACCATCTACAATGCTCCAGCCTTGAGAAAACTGCAACTAAATGCTTGGCTCCTAAAGGCAGAGCCTCAGCAAGGGCTGTTTAAAACAGTTTCACCAGACTGTTTCCACAGCCCTAGTGAACTCTAGATGACCTTGATATCCTAGGCCAAAAAGGAAGTACTTCTGGTGACCTAGCAGAGACTACTGATGCTAAGGAGGCACAGCTGATTAGTGCGACATACAAGCCTCAATGGTTGTGATTAGTCCAAATATCCATCCCTTGCTTGGCTATATAAGCAGGGTGAGCCAGCTGGAATACCTTTCCTATGCTGCCTCCTCTTAATTTTGCTGCACCAGGGCTAATAAGTTTATCAAGTGGTCTTTTCTTGCCTCCTTTTAGTAGTGCAGGCTGAGAAACAGTTGTAGACTAGCTCTGAAAACAGCAAGTCCACCGGCTAACAGCTGAGGACAAAACAGCCTAACAGTTCAAGAGGAACCAGGGCAAGAGGAAAGGAGACAGAAGGAGAGAGATGACAAGTGAGGACAGACAGATGAGGCTGAACGATTAAGCTGTAAGGAGCCAAAAGGGAGAAACTGCACACTCAAGTTGCCAGAAGAGTTCAGAGAGCTGTCAAAAGGCTAAAGGTCTTAGACCTTAGAACAAGAACTGTTAACCTAGGTCAGTGTTACGGGCTAAGGCATCCCAATTCCCAGACTAGAGAAGTGCTGTAGTATTGGCTGCTGCTAAGTGGTATGGAATCCTGATACCATGGCCTTCCTGGAAGCTGCAATGCCAGCCACAGCTAAGAACTGTGTGGCCATACTGTATGTACATCCACATGGTGAACATACATACATGCAGACAAAACACTTTCACAGGTGAGATAATATGGATTCAAATACCAGTTTCCCATCTTCCTAGGACCACACAAAATAACACTTGTAGAGTTAACAGTCCAAACGTCACAGCCCTGCAACAATACAAAGTGCCACTTGCTACTACCACCTGCCTGGTACCACAGCTTGCTGGCAGAGACCAACATTTCTTTACCCACAATTTCTATTCAGGTAGAGCAAAAGGACCCCCACAAATCTCAGCATCTTGTCTATACCCCAGAGTGCCAAGTACTCAACTAATAACCAACTCCCCCCTTCTTCAAAATCCTCTGATTTGGATCCTGTCTACCAGGCCCAGTTAAAGTTTCAGCTCTTCTTTTGCTAGACAGAAGCCATTCAGTGTGTGAACTACAAGAAAAACTAAGATTTCCTCTATCTCATCCTTTCTTCAATTAGACTGTAGGACCCTTCTTCCCATGAGAGGACCCAGTATATACACAAATGGCTTTTACTAGTCAAGTTAGCTAGAGGTAGGAGTGCATTGCTTCAGTCCTATCATTTAAGAGGCTGGAACAAGTTTGAGACCAACCTGTGTCTCAAAATAGCAAACTATTTTAAGTCATTAAAACAGTACTAGACAGCTGGGCATGGTGGCGCACGTCTTTAATCCCAGCACTTGGGAGGCAGAGGCAGGCGAATTTATGAGTTTGAGGACAGCCTGGTCTACAAAGTGAGTTCCAGGACAGCCAGGGCTACACAGAGAAACCCTGTCTCGAAAAACCAAAAAAAAAAAAAAAAAAAAACCACACACACAAAAAACAAAACCAAAAAAAACAACAACAACAAAAACAGTATCGGACAATGGCATGGGAGGTCAGTGTTCAAAACAAAATAGACAAAATTATACAGCATAAAAATATTTGAGGGGCTTGGTGGTTAAGAACACTTGCTGCTCTTGCAGAAAACTAAGGCTGGGCCCCTATTACTCACATGTCAACATCCTCTGTGGCTTCCATAGGTACCAGGAATGCATATGGGGCATATCTACACACTCAGGCAAAACAATCATATAACTAAAATAAAAATAAATAAATTTTTTAGAAAGTATTCGATTTACAATGAGAGGATGTAGGTTCAAATTTCAGTTTCATCCTGTATGAACTGTGCCATGCTTCTTACAAGGATAACAATAAGATAAGATAATATACACAAATCTGATTTACATCATAGCTGTAGCTACAAATATCTGTTACTTCTCTGGCCTCCTGAAGTGGTTTGTATCATTTATTTTTCTTTAGAGTCAAGAATAGAAAAGCACAAAAACTAGAACTACATCTATGAAAGTGTTTGTAGGTGTTACCACAGGCCGGCTGCAATCTGATGCTGAAGCTTGTGCATTCCTACCTGGGCCACGAGGGTCTGGAAACATCCTCATATACTTCCTAAGACCAAGGAGAGCCCTCTGTGGTAGGACCCTTCCCCACCCGTCCCACCCAGACTCCAGGTGAATATGAACTTCATCACAGCAACAGTCTCAGCTTTTGGAAATCCAGCCAAAGCCAGTCATTAAAATCATCTTCAAACCATACTTGCAGCAGATGAAAAGGCAGTGTGCAGTATCCAGCTGCCTAGATTAAAGCAGTGTGGTAAAGGAAATGAGAAACAGTCGTGATTTCCAATTACTGCTAACAAGAGCATGTTTAGAAGGGAGGAAATTAATGGAATCATCAAAAGACTGGTGATTTTACTTAAAATGAATCAAACCAACCTCAGTCTTTCCCTGTTTCAACAGAGTTCTTGGGCTAGTCAGTGCTTGAGTTCCCTGAAAACTGCCCAGGCTGGATCAGAGAGGCTAACAATTAACAAGGGCTGGGAAATCTTCTTTGGCTCCCTAGCCACAGGGTAGAAAGACAGGGCCAGACAATGGTTCTGAGGCAGTATGTTAATTCCTTTTAAGTCAGAAGTCCTTTAGCTTGCCAATATAAACACCACCAGGCTCCAGCAGGAAAGAAAGGCAGAAAACAGGGTCAAATTCAACTTGCACAACAGCAAACTCCCTTAGGACAAAACATTCTGGAACTCACAGCTACTTTGAATAACATAACATGGACAAAAAGAAAAGGGGACTGAGAGCCCTGAAGGGACATGTCATACAGTTATACATGGTCTCTGATGATCAACATGTGTATACTAACACACTCAACACACATATGCAGCTCTGACAGAATGGAAGGCATTATGGAGTTTGTTGGGTAAGGAGGGAAGGATGGAAGTGAGCAGGGCAGAGGAAGACAACCAAGGCTTATTAAGGGAGAAACTACAGTAAAGAAAAGGGACATAGATATAATTTCCTGCAGCTGCAATCCATCACAACACAAGCCACACTGTGCCGGACAGTGGAGAATGTTGACTAGCAATGCTGTGCACCCTGGAAATGAGAACAGGGCAGCAGCCCATGAAACTCCGCAGTGCAGTGTGGTGACCTTGAGTACAGGGGTGGGGTATGACCAGTGTGAGGAGTCACTCCTCTCTGGAAGCAGGTGCTAGGAAAGCAACACACAATTTTTTCACTTTCACCATTCCGATTCAGTGCCGCTTATCAAAAGTCCCTCCTCACAGAACAAAATCAAAGCAAGTTAAACAATCATGCTTACGTTTCTGACAGAGAAAGAGATCTATCTTAGCATTAGAGGCATCATTCCCCTTGGGAAAGAAAGTGTCCTTGGAAATGGGATTGATGGCCAGTACCCCAGTTCATGTTCTTGTTCCTTCATACCACAGAGTGCAAGCTCAGGAAAGGTTCCCTGAAACGCTGCCTTTTACAACTCAGTCTGCCAGAAAGGGCAGAATAGTAGTGGGATGAGATGGTCAAGGTAACCCAGCCTGGGGATTTACCAAGTCCCACCCCTTTCTGTTGGATAGTTTCCAAGAACCAACAAATCTGGAGGAGACAAAGCAAAGGCCTGCCAGATCCTCCTTTAATATTTAGATTTTTCTAGTTTTAAAATT
This sequence comes from Mus musculus, assembly GCF_000001635.26. NCBI lineage: Eukaryota > Metazoa > Chordata > Mammalia > Rodentia > Muridae > Mus > Mus musculus. The sequence goes on along the minus strand of NC_000078.6, from coordinate 80,843,269 downwards.
AAGTTGGTGTTGGGCAGTGGTAATTCATACCTTTAGTCCCAGCACCTGGAAGGCAGAAGCAGGCAGATCTCTGTTGAGTTCACCTGGTCTACAGATGGAGTTCCAGGACAGCCAGGGCTACACAGAGAAACCTTGTCTCAAAACAAACAAACAAACAAACAAACAACCTAAACCAACCTACCTACGAAATAAATAAAAGATAAAATTAAGTTGGTAAGTGGATTCAGGACCTTTACACCCTCCTCTGCTCACTTGACCAAAACTTGCTCTGAAAGGGGTAAGATAGGTTCATTCACTCTCCAGAATGACTAGAGATTTAACATGAAGCCATTCTGTCCATATCCTATCTGTAGTGGCTAAGGATTTGTTTTTCAGCAAAAGTGGGGTAGGACATATACTGATAAAGAGTACTACTCCTACCTATAAGGGGTGTTTCATCATGGGAAACACTGTGGGCCCTCTGACACATTTTGGCACACACTAGTGGAAGGAGTGGGTTTCTATTGGTATATGCCAGGAAGTCAGTATTGTGATACACAATTCAGCATCTCAGACACTGTCAACCATAGTCTAAACTCTGTTGGTACCTCTGTTCTCTGTCCTTCGCTCCATACATTCTCTTCTTGGACTCTTGTTTCTCTAGTCTATAACAGGACTCATTCTCAATAGAAAAAACAGATGTCAGATTCACAGTCATGACTACAATACCTTTGTCTGATATGGCCACTGTCTGTGGAAAAATTATTTGGGGAGCTAAAGAGATGAGATGGATGAGCAGTTAAGGGCATATATTACTCTTATAGAGTACCTGAGATTAGTTCACAGCACCAAACCTAACAACTCATAATATAGCCTGTCACTCCAGTTCCAGGAGAATCTTATCCTCTGGCCTCTGCAGGCACCTGTATACACACACACACACACACACACACACACACACACACACACACACACACACTCCAGATCTCCTTATACAACGACCTTAGCTATTCCTACACTTACCTGGAACCAACCTGTTTTTTAACATTAAACATTATAAACTGATTTTAATAACCTTTAAGTAAAACATACAACTTTAAAAATGATTACCAGTGAAAGTCATTATGATCTAGGACATAAAAAGTCAACACTATATTTTTAAAAATTGCCTAATAACCAATCTTCTCAATGCAAGGAGAAGGGCTAATTGAACCACAAAGCCTCTGAACTTCCTAACAAGATGCTAAGAATAATATATGAACTAATGGGTTCCTTTACTGAAAGCCATTCTAAAGAAACCTGAGATATATCTCTGTTAAGATAGTTCTCTGAAACCTAGAATACAGCAAATAGAGCAGTCCCCACCCTATTTCCACAATTACTCCAGTAGAGCAGATCTCAAATGATGAATCCACATGGGCCAGATGGCACTTTCACTATTCTCCCTTCCCTAATCAAGTAAGAACCTCTCACATCCTTTGGCCTCCCCAAGAAATCCATGACACTAGCCAAGATCCACAGGGGACCATGAATCAGAGAAATAAGAAACTTCTGTCAGACATGTCTCCATAGGCTAGCTGAGCTGTGGTAGGACAGAATGGAGAAGGGGGACCTATTTGCACTCTTCTCCATAAGCAGGCTGCACAGATGAACCTGTCGATTAGATGAGCCTGTCGATTCCTGTCTCAAAGGGAAATAGAAGACCAACTACCAATTTTATCATCCTCAATCTTCTCCCACAACTTGTACTTAAATTTATCTTCCTCTAGCCCCCCTACCTCCCTGCTTAGAATCAATCCCTTAGTATTTGTTTTTTTGCATGTTTTAATCCTTCAGACCCTACAGGAGAGTTTGTTCCTCCTCTTTTTTACTTCTGACACTCACTGGGAGTCTATCTCTACAGCAGCATCCTGCCTCTCTACAGGACACTAAACTTTTCTTTTGGTGCTGTGTGGTCTAAACTCATTAATACTTTAGACTATGGTTAGGCATCAGTTTTCTTTTTGGAAACTTCAGTTTCTGAACATATTCTACCAAAGTGAAGGTGATCAAACATTCACCGTCCACAGTAATGGGTGTACCAGTTTAGGGAATCCAGTATCTTTGATTCCAGCTGGGGTTTTGTTTTGTTTTTCTGAATATTAGTTTTAACAGAAGTGAAATGGAGTGCTGAGGAGGTAAAGTCATTGGTATACAATCAGAGTCTGAGTTCAGATTGCAGTACCCAATCAAAAACTCAGATGTGGTAATGTGCCTATAAACCCATTGCTGAGGAAACAGAAACAGGTAAATCCCTGGACTTCACTGGCCAGCCAGTCTAGTTGATTTATGAAATTCCAGCTTCAATGAAAGACCCCATCTCAAAAAAGACAAGTCAATAACAATAAAAGAAGACACTCAGAGTTACCCAACCGTCTGGCCTCCACAAGCATATGTGCACACAAACACATGCACCATTCTACACCCCAAAGCAACCTGACAAGCTCTGACAAAGGACACACAGCAGATGTTACACTACTTTCTATCCTTCCAAGGTCCCCACCACCTGGCTGTGGTCTGCCACCCTAAGGTTCCATACTGTAACAGTGATGACATCTGCAACATTTAATCTGTCACCACCCTACCTGGTGTGTATAGTACCATTCCAATATTATAGACTCAACCACTGGGGACAGAGTTTGAAAATCTAGCTCAAAATAACACTCCATGTTCATGACTGAACTATGATTTATTTATACAAGCCAGCCTGACTGAAAAGGCATGTTAAACCTCCCTATGCCTTCCTGCCTTTTCTGCCTACTAACTCCTGTTTGCCTCCAGGTCTCTCCCCCAAAAAAAGTCTCACACTGACTATCCCAATCTTTTCAGAAGACCTTTTTATGTGTATTCCAGTGTAGGGCTTGAGTCCTTCACCAGAGCAGATGTCACATGGAACTACCATAGTTCAGAGTAGTGCCAAAGCCTAGCCATGTACTCGTTACATTCTTGTAATCAGAGTGCTATACCACAGCCCCACCTGAATCTCAGGGCAGGTACTGTTCCTGGTACCATTGATGATCTCATACGCTGCCAAGTGACAGCTTCCATCACAAACCAGCTCAGTATCTGGCTCCCAGAAAGCCCTCCATGCCATTACTCTTGCTGCATCCCTTCCTGCTTACCTTCTGTCAACACAAACTTGCTAAATAATGGACTTGATGCTGATTATGAAAATACTAAACCCAACTGTTTCACAGCAAAAACCCTGGAAAGTCTGGGTCTCTACTAGTCATTTGTTGCCATGACAGAATATCTAACAAAGGCAACATAAAGAAACGATTTCTTTGGGTTCACACACTGAGGGAAGAGTCCACTGTGGCTGTTGGCAAGAATGTGAAGCTGCTTATACTGCATCTAGGCAGTTGCAGAAACAGTCACATCAGGCAGCTAGTCAGAAGCAGAGAGCCGTGAGCCATGCTGCTCAGTTAGTTTCCTTTCTCCTTTTTTTTTTTTTTTTTCAGTTTGGGGAACCTCAGCCTTACAAAATGGTGCTACTCTCATTTAGGTCAAGTCTTCCCACCTCAACTAACCCAATGTAGAAAACCCCTCATAAATACATCCAGGTAATTCCATGGTGATTCTAAATCCTACCAAGTAACTAATCATCACATGGTCATTAGAGTTTGGAGCACGTTTTTTAGGATTTTAATACAATGCATTATAATCTTCAAAACAAAGAGTTCCAGTTTTCCAAGGCCACAATCTGGATGACTTTTTCAAATCAAAGACAGCCAGGCAATAGACTTCTATTCCTGGGGAAAATGCTGACATTCCCCTAAGGAAAAGGACCAGGACTAAAGACTCTTGTTAATTCCACTTATGTACATACAACAAAGCCTATTTTCCTTCCTTAAAAATTAATAGATTGTTTTTCTACTGTTGAGATAAATACCATGAACATAAACAATGCATGGAAGAGTTATGCATGGAAGAGCTTATGGTTCCAGAGGGAAGGTACTAAGTAGCAGGCATGGCAGAAGGAGTAGGAAGCTGAGAGATCACATGGTTTATCACAAGCACATAGCAGAGAAAAGGCAAACTGGAAGAATGGTGAGGAAGAACTCTCATAGCATGTACCACCGCAGTAATGTACTTCCTCTAGCAAGACTGCACCACTTAAACCTCCTTTAACCAAGTAGGAACTAAGTGTTCAAATACCCAAGTCTATGTGTAACATTCCTCATTCAAACCCATAACTGGTAAGGGTCGGATGGATCCTCTAAAGAGGTGACTGAACTGGATCTTGCATGATAAAGGGAAGTGTGGGAGGGTGAGAAAGCAGGTGGGATTCTAGCCACAGGAAGAATAAAATGAGAATAGGCTTGAAGATGCTAATCTTCAAGCAAAAAGGAATAAAGATGGCCTTTAGCCTTGACCTTTAGGGACAAAGGCTAGGTGGCCAGAAGAAGAGGAGGCTATGGATAAAGTATAAAGTCAAACCCATTCAAACAACACTACTCCAGCCTAAGGGAGAGTTTAGAAATGCCATGGTTTTCATTTACATTCTTCTACTGATCTCTCCCCTCCACTCTAGTCTTCCTTCTCCCTGTTCATTTTCCTTTTTCTCCTCTCTCCTCCCCTCCTTCCCTTTACTCCAAATCTAAAGGGTCCCACTTTGGGCCACCAGATCCCTGCCCAGGCTGGAAATCAGCCCATTCTACAATGGATTCTGGGATCTGACTAGGTCCTCTCTTTTCCTCTCCACCCACATTCCTGCAGTCTGAAAATACTTTCATATGCTTCTTAACTTCCTCACCATAAAGATGGGGACAAAGATCTCACCAGAAACTATAAATCAGCAGGGAGGTCCCCATGCTGCTACTACTTATGGGCCTTAGAATTAGTTCTGTCAGTCCTCCTACAGAGGACAACCCACAATGAAGTACCACCCAAATGGACTTTCCCCAGGACACCCTTAGGGTTATTATTGGCCTAGGTAAGCAAAGGAACAACATATAATTTTGTCCCTGCCTTCAATGAGATTAAGGGCAAATGCATATACAACCAAAAGAAAAAAGAACTAAAGACTGAGAAACTTAAGTATAAACAACCTCAAAAAGCCAGAAAGCTCAGAAAAAAAGTCTCCTTTTAAGGATACAAAGCAGAGATCTACACTGCCTAAGAAAGTCTCTAGCTAACTTCTCAGTCCAGGAATTGGCAAGTTTGAGTAACTGTGCATAGCTGTCAATAAGTCTAAGTATATATACTTACTCAAAACATTACTACTGTAACCCAGCAGTAATGTGAACAACTTTAAAGGGAAGAGAGGCTTTTTCCCTATGACCCTAAATCTCTCTGCACCTATCCCCAAGCTTAGGAAATGTGGACAGGCTGCCATCAGAACCACTCAAAGTCGTCTGCAGGCAATAATCTCAGCTACAGTCTTGTGCTCTCAGCCATTCCTAAGTCAACAAGGCTGAACTGTCAGAACTCAAGCCAGTGACAACATATGTCCCACCCGCTCTGGAGGAGACGTGTGTCTGCTACACCTGAAGAACTGACCTCACCCTCTACATTTCATAAAGTGTTCCTTGTTAGTCAGAATAATTAATGCTATAGCAGATTTTGTAACCCTGCTTGCTGTACTTAGTCTTAACCTCCTGAAACCCACTTATGCCCCACCCCCCATAAGAATTGCAATATCAAAAATACTTTCTACCCTCAAAAAAGCTTTGCGGAAAAGAAAACTTGTACCTATCTTCCTTGTATTGCTGCTTAGAAATTTAACAATTATATGTTAATATGTAGCTATTAGCAAAGCTAACAAGTTAATAAGTCAAACAAGGAGAAATCTCCATCTCTGGAGATGTCAAAGAATCTAGGTAGAAAAGGCTTTTAAAATTAGGAATTCTGCATCAAAAAAATGTCTTAGTGGTTAAAGGGTTTGTTGTTTACATGTGAGGACTGGAATTTGGATCTTTTGAATCCTTGTTAATTCTGAATGAGCATGAAGGCCTACCTAACTCTAGAATTGGGAGGGTAGAAATGGAGGATGCCCCCTCCCCCCAGCAAGCTGGCTAGCTGCTAGACCTGTCAGAATTGCAACACAATTTTTTTTTTTTTTTTTTTTTTTTTTGGTTTTTCGAGACAGGGTTTCTCTGTATAGCCCTGGCTGTCCTGGAACTCACTCTGTAGACCAGGATGGCCTCAAACTCAGAAATCCGCCTGCCTCTGCCTCTGCCTCCTGAGTGCTGGGATTAAAGGTGTGTGCCACCATGCCCGGCTTGCAACACAACTCTTTACAGAGCTTAAAAGAGCAATTCTAAACTTCATGTGGAAAAACAAACAAAAAAAGCCAGGATAGCTAAAACAATCGTGAACAATAAAAGAACTTCTGGGGGTATCACCGTCCTTGATTTCAAGCTGTACTCCAGAGTAATAGTAATAAAAACTACATGGTATTGGTATAGAAACAGACTGATCAATAGAAATCAAGTTGAAGACACAGAAATAAATTCACATACCTATGAACACTTGATTTTTGACAAGGAAGCCAAAACCATACAACGGAAAAGGGAGAGCATCTCAACAAATGGTGCTGGTCTAACTGGATGTCAGCATGTAGAAGAATACAAATAAATCTGCATTTATCACCCTGCACAAAACTTAAGTCCAAATGGACCAAAGACCTCAAATTAAAACCAGACATACTAAATATAATAGAATAGAGAGTCGGGAATAGCCTTGAACTTGTCAGTACAGAAGACAACTGCCTGAACAGAACACCAATAGCTTAGGCACTAAGGTCAACAATTAATAAATGGGACCTCATGAAACTGAAAAGCTACTGTAAGGTAAAGGACACTACTAATAGGACAAAACAATAGCCTACAGATTGGGAAAAGATCTTCACCAACCTTATCTCTGACAGGGGGCTAATATTCAAAATACATAAAGAACTCAAGAAGCTAGACACCAACAAACCAAATAACCCAATTAAAAAATGGGATACAGAGCTACAGAGAATTCTTAACACAGCAATCTTGAATGGCCAAGAAGCACCCAAAGAAATGTTCAACATCCTTAGTCACCAGGGAAATGTAAGTAAAAATGACTCTGAGAATGCCTAAGATCAAAACTCAAGGGACAGCACAAGCTGGCGTGGTTTTGGAGAAAGGAGAATACTCTACTGCTGATGGGAGTGCAAACTTGTATAACCACTCTGAAAATCAATTTGGTGGTTTCTCAAAAAATTGGGAATACATCTATCTTAAGACCCAGCTATACCACTCCTGGCCATATACCCAAAAGATGTTCTAATATCCCACAAGGACACTTGATCAACTATGCTCAACTTGTTCATAGCAGCCTTATTCATAATATCCAGAAACTGGAAACAACTCAGATATCCCTCAGTTGAAGAATGGACAAAGAAAATGTGGTTCATTGTACACAATTGAATACTATTCAGTCATTAAAAACAAGGACATCGTGAATTTCACAGGCAAATGGATAGAGCTAGAAAATATTATCCTGAATGAGGTAAACCAGAACCAAAAGAGCATGCATGGTATATACTCACTTATAAGTGGATATTAGCCATAAAGTATGGATAACCACACAATAATCAACGGACTCAAAGAAGACAAATAACAAGGAGGGCCCAAGAGAAGATGGTTGAATCTTTCTCAGGAAGGGAAACAAAATAGATATCAGATGCTGATAGAAGGAGGGAATTGGGGGTGGGAAAATCAGAAGTAGGGAGAGCAGGGAAGAGAGAATGCAAATTGGCCGGGGGCCGGGGGCCGGGGGCCAGGGGGGGGGGGACGGGGGGCGGGGGAGAGGGGAGGAGGCAATTTCTAGGACATACAAGAGACCCGGTAGAGGCCCCAGGGGATATATTGGGTGATCCTAGCAATGGGGGATGTGGATCCGGAAGTGGCCACTTCCTCTAGCCAGGCAGGACTCCCAGTTGAGGAATAAGGACAGTAACCTACCCATAAACCTTTGACCCAAAATGTGTCTTGTCTAAGTACAGGGACAAAGATAGAGCAGAGATGGAGGAAAAGGCCAACCAATGACTGCCCCAAATTGAGACCCATCCCATGGGCAAGAACCAATTCCTAATGCTATTAATGATACAGTTATGCTTGCAGACAGAAACTTAGCCTCAGTGGGGGAGGATGCAGTTAGTCCCACAGCAACTTAACTTGTGAGGCTTGGGTAATGGGGGGGGGGGGGGCGCTAACACACTAAAGGAACTTCCTCTTTGCAAAGGGGAAGGTGGAATGAGGGAAGAATCTGCATGAGGGGGTACTGGAAGGTGAGGGGATCTGATATTGGGATGTAGAGTGAAGAAATAAATTTAGTTTGAAAAAAGGAAAAAGGGGGGGTAAATAGAAGATCCCTAGAACAAGCTGGCTAGCTAGACCGGTCAGACTGGTAAGCTATGGTTCAAGTGAGAAGAGATCCTTGGCTCAATGAATAAAGTGGACAGTGATCAAGGAAGACTCCAAAGGTCAACTTCAGGCTTCCATGTACATATGACCCCACATACATGCATGCTACACACACAAACACAAGGTGGGAGGTGAACCAAACGGCAGCTACATATAATAAATACAAAGCTACACTACTGACCTCAGTGGCTCTATGACAGTCACTACTGAAGGTACACATGAACTGAATCTATCTGACCCATTCACACTTCTATACAAATAAATTGTAAGAATTTAATATTAACCTTATCCTCTCATGAATTCAGATATCCTTGTATTTAATTTGCTCAAGTGAGTTGGAAGAGCTAAGCTATCAATGAAGTCTTATTCACATGGAACCATGGAAAGGCTGTCTTTTAAACACTGCTGTCTCTCTGGCCTCCAAAGGTAAACACCGGGCAGGCCAAAGTCATGCCTACCTTACCACAGTCCTGGCACCCAGCCACAGCAGCATAAGCCACCTAGAGTGGGAAGCTGCTCACACCCTTCAAAGGTTTATACTCCAAGTGACAAAGAAGAATGGAATCTTCCAGTGGGTAGGAGGTAATACAAAGAGTTCATCTATAAACCTACCCACAATCATTAGAGACTCTGAATACCAACTCATTTTCTTTCTTTTTTTCTCTTTGTTTTTAGTATGTTGTCATCTTCTTTTGATGAAAAGATGGACAGATTTAAAACAAAACAAAACAAAACACCTTCCAAGTTAACAAGTTAGACCACAGTAAAGGGATACCCACTGCTGAACAGATATAAGTTTCTGTTTAATGAGGATTTTAAACTAAGATTCAGGCAGGTAATCAGTTTGGTGGGCTCAGGTCTTATTTATTAGAAAGACATGTACCTGTTCTAAACATGGCACAATTAGTCTGCAGAGAATAATTTCTCAATGTCTTTTCATGATACCAGGGTTCAACAAACCCAGCAATTGACCTATCCAGCTCCTACCACAATCCTCAAGTCTTTTTATAGTCACAGGTAATTACCCCACGGAGAGATTACATCACTTCTGTCAGTAGGGTTTGCAGCTGACAGGAAGATGCTTTGCGGATGTTTTGGGAACTACATCCTCATTTAGAAACACATTGCTATGGCCCCCATTGTTCCTTTCTAAGAATAGAACTGCCTTGGCAAGCCCTGTGCCTAAACTGGAACCAAACAACCAAGAGCCACTGTGGGTAAGAACACAACTTCAGAAGAAAACATGGTAACCTAGAGATGACTCCTGTATCCTTTTGATACAGGAAAGAACACAGATAGGGTCTTTATTCATTATCAGAACAAGTCTCTGAGAGCTGGCCTTCACCCTTCAATCAGGAAACTTAAGAAATGGGTCCAAGGACACCTCCCATTCAGTACAGGTAGGCCAATGCCAGCAAAGTCATGAACAGAGTCAGATGAACATAAATATCAGCCAGTTCCAGCACTTGCAATTATGTGCCCAGGTAAGCTACCCAACATCCACCTAAGTTCCTCTCTCCATTAGGCACAGAAATGGTGTCCTTTATGTACATTTCCTATCTATCTGCTGTCCTACCACCCCCAGCTTGGTATACATTATCTAACTCAGGTCCTCCTGAGATGGTGAGGCGAGCCAAAGAAGTCTGACAAAATCTCTCTGCTACAGTAGTGCTTAGGGCCAAAGCTACATCCTATCATAAAGAATCTGGTTCTCAACAATTGTTTTTAATTTATTAATTTATTTATTTATTAATTTATTATATATAAGTACACTGTAGCTGTCTTCAGACACTCCAGAAGAGGGTGTCAGATCTTGTTACAGATGGTTGTGAGCCACCATGTGGTTGCTGGGATTTGAACTCCGGACCTTTGGAAGAGCAGTCAGGTGCTCTTACCCACTGAGCCATCTCACCAGCCCCAACAATTTTTATCTTTTAAAAACTAAGTACTTTACTTTCTCACTCTGCTGTATAGAGATACAGATGGCTGCTTTTCCCACTATCTCAAAATTGCATTGTGTGAACTGTGATGCTTAACATGGTATTATGCATCATGGCAACATGGGGAGAGGGTATCAGAAACAAAGAACACTGAGTTGTCAGTATCTTCTGAACTGAGAACGCAAAGCATTTGATCTAAGTCAGCAGGCCACCTCAATTGAGATCATCAAAATATGCAAAAATGAGCTTTGTGGAAAACATCAGGGATTCCTCAAGTAAGCAATCCTTCATCAGTCAGATTTAACACCTGCTCCAAATCTCTTAACCTGGACAAACAGTGACTCAGGGTATTCAGTTCATGTTTTCATGAGAGCAAAGGTGTTGTCTTCACAAAGTCCACTGTGCAGTGTGACTCAACAGTAGGTCACATAACAACTCTGTTGTTATTTAGAAGTTACATCACACCTTATATGTCATGTGCTGTCCAATCATTTTTATTAGTCTATACAACACACCAACCTGACATTCTTAAAGATTGTTGTTCCTCTTTAATAGCAGCATGAAAGAGGTCAAGTGAGGTCATAACTCAAGTTTCTTCGGATCAAGCAGACAGAGCTGGAAGAGACTTCCCACAGTGGGGTCCTAGTTCCTCTAGTCCAAGAAAGGTAGTGTGAGTAGCACACACACACAGTTTGTTTTTAATCCTGATCTTCCCATGAAGATCACGAATTGTGCTTCTGCACAACAAGATATGCTTCCTCTGTCACACCTAAAATGGAGCCTCCAATAAATAAATCTCTGTTTATAGAAAAGACCAAAGGAAAATCTGGCCTTTGGTTAATGCTTCTCTAATACTTTTGTTAGTATAATTCCAAATCTTGAGCTATAGATGGGAGAGACAACATCTAGGTGTGAAAACACACATCTGTAATCCTAGCACTTGAGAGGTTGAGACAGAAAGATCACTAGTACAAGGTCAGCCTGGCTACATAGTTGATATTCCTTCAAAAAACAACCAAAACAAACAAACAATCCTGAAGGATGAGGAAGAGAAGATGGAAGAAAGGGCAGGCAGGCAGGCAAGATGACTATGGAAATCAAACCCCAAACAATGTCATTTAACCCTAGAACTCTCAAGTGACCCTTTACACATGATTCTTCTTTGTTTAACCTGAGATTATAGTCAAGGCTCTGTGTAATTTTATAATCAGAGGCTATGATCACATAATGCCTCTAGGGAACGCATTGTCTATGGTCCAATGGGATTCTCATAACCATAAATGTGCCTGACATGTGAGCATGTCTATTGTCTACTAGAGTCCAATGGTGGCAAGGCTATATATTTTACAAACACTCATTTTAAGATATCTCTGAAATGGGTATTCAGGTGCAGCTACAAAAACACGTAAGAAATTGAGATTTAGGGTCTGGAAGAGATGGCTTAGTAGGTTAAGATCACTTGCTATTCAAGTTTGAGGACCTGAGGACTGAAGTTAGAATCCCTAGCATCCACATTAAAGCCTATAAAACATGTATCTATATTGTGGGGTGGAGATAAGGAGCTCCTGAGAGCTCACTAGCTGGCCAGGTAGCCAAAACAACGCTTCTAGTTCAGTGAGAGGCCCTGTCTCAAGGCAGTTAAGATAATAGAAGACACCAGATGTCTTACTCTGGCCTCCGCATGCATATGTTTAGGTACAGGAACTCACATTCACATTCATGCACGCCCCTAATACATACACACACACACACACACACACACACACACACACTCTCTCTCTCTCTCTCTCTCTCACACTCACACTCAAATTCACAAGGGGGAAGCAGGGGCTCTTCCTGAAAGGAACTGCCTTTCTTTAGCTTGACTGTTTATCTGAGAGTTTTGGTTTCCTGGTGAGCATACTTGGCACAGTGCTCATGGCAATCACAGCCATGCAGGTGTGCTCTGAGTTTTCAGGCCAAAGGGGTGGGTATCGTCTTCTCCTAGAAGCCACTTCACAGAGGGAAAACATTGGCAGCAATGTTGGCACACTGGACTTTAGTGATGGTGAAGCCCCTTCTCCCTGTATGCACTCTGCTCCCAGATAGTACATATGTTGTGAGGAATAAAAATGACTTGAATGTTAGGGTGGTAGGAAAGATTCTTTGCAGTGGGGAAGGGAAAGAAAACAGCTTCAACTTTTCCATTCTAGTCTGGGCCCACATTATAAACAGATAGTTTTTCCACAGTAAAGAATAATAATCCCTTTATCTAGCCAGTATGAAACTTTGGGTAGAAAGTTGGGGAGGTGTCTGGTAGGTGGAAAATGGAAGGAAGAAAGCATAGAACAATAAAAAGGAAGGTGGAGAGGATGAGATGGCTTAATGAAACTAAAGGGGCTAAAGACTTCCAATTCTCTGCTAGCAACAATGCAGCTTAACATGCTAGGGCAGCTTCCCAGGAAAAATCCGGGGAGATGCAGTTTGCAGTGGTTCCTAGGCACTAGTCCAGGTTCTGTTCCTGGACCTACCATTAGCTATTAAGACCTCGGGCAAATGGATAACTTCTGAAATCTGGCTGAGGAGTTCACCCCTAATCTAGTGCTGACAGTTGTCTCATTCAAGCACATACCTACTAAGCAGCATTTGTTCTAGGCTAACTGTGGGGAATGAGAACAGAGGAATACAAAACTTCTATGAAGAACCAAATCTTTTGTCTGTCTGATCCAGGGTCTCATTCTGCAGCCCAGGCTGGCCTTAAACTCATAATCCTCCTGCCTCAATTTCCTAAATGCTGGGATTATAGACAAAGAGCCAAACACTTTAGCCACTGGTTTTTACCATACTTATTTAACTTTTTGCCATTACAGAACAAAAGTAACCAGAGACAATATATATTCAAGAATGAGCACACCACGTTCCACTCAAATCCAACTTATAGGAATTGAAATTTGAATTTCATATTATTCTTACATGTAACAAAATATTACTTTTCTGCTTTTTTTTTTAGCATGTTAAAAATACAGTTAGCATTCAGGTCATACAAAAGCAGGCAGAAGCCAGGAATGGTGGTACACATTTATAATCCCAGCACTAAAGAGTTAGAGGAAGGAGGTCCTCAAGCTCAAGGCCAACCTGTGTTACAGCATTAGATCAAGTTCTCCAGACTAGCTCTCGCTACATAGAGGGAGGTTAGCGTGGAGCAACTTGCTAGCTTCTGCTCTACAGTTAAGAGCAGTGAGCATGACAACTTTTACACTGTGTTTCTGTACCTATCACTTCTGGAGACCTTGTATAGGCCAGTCTTGTTTTCCTTTTCATACAAGCATGACCCCATACTATGGAGTCCCAATCATCAATGGTACCAGAGGTTGAACTGGGGTTCCTTCCTCATGGCTAGGAAGGAAAGGGCAGAAGGAGAAGAATCAGAAAAGGAAGTATGTACACAATAGGGAAGGCTATAATGAAACAACCGAATCAATAACCGTTTCTCTCAACAGTTCAGAATAATGCTACAAGTAGACGAACCTGCCCTCCTATCAGTATGTATGGGTAAGAGGATAATAGAAATGATAAGCAATAGAAGAGAAAGCACTGAATTATGAAAAGTCCACAGCCATATATAATGTGCCTTATTACCACTAAAGCCCCATTCCAGGATAACTGCAATCTCTCTCCAGGGAACAAATCCAAAAAAATTGCCATCCTGGTTGTTTTAAAGAACTCTGGCAAGGATTCCATTATTGTCAAACACCAATGTTCACACCAGGACTCAGATACACAGATGCTTCTGGCATGCCATCCAATGGCCTGCTCAGTACATCCAAGTATGTGTTTTTTTTGGAAAGGATGCCAGGTCTGGATTGCACAAAATGAAGCGATTAGGGACTTTAGAGTACTGTTAACGCATCAAGAATCAACAAATTCAAAATGGCTCACTCCTGCATTCTCAGCCTCTCTTAGGAACATTCCATCTTATCATCCTCAATAAAAAAAAGCTCTCAGAATCATGAAAGAACAGACTGAGGAGCTAGAAATGACAGTCAACTTCTTCATTGAACACATGAAGAAACTGAGCAACAGGACAGTTGGGTGGCTTTGCTCTAATTACAATGCCAGTTACCAGGCCCTATTTTCACTAAGATACAGTATCTCAACTATATACCTAGTCTGAGAAGAGGCACAGAAAAACAAGGAAAAAAATGAACAAACAACAACAAGAGAGTGAACATCATTAAGTAGTGTTTTACTATGCAATAATAATAATACCTTTACAACCCTCAGAGAGGTAGGTACTGTCATTAACCTACTCTGCAGCTGAGGAAGCCAGAAATTCACAGTAACAGTGATTTGCTCAGGGTCATAGGTAGTAATAGGAATGGGCTCTAAACCCAGGTAGTCTAACTCAGCTCATTTCCTTCCCTGAATATCATGCCCTGCATCCTAAGTTTTCCTCTTGCTAAAGATGCCAACAGCTGGAGGGAAGGGAGATACTGAAATCACCAGCAGGCTTCCCGTCTCACTCTATTAGGCTTCAAAGAACTGGCTTTGTGCTGTACATACCAGATTATAAAATAAAACAAAACAAACAAACAAACAAACAGCTCTTCCTGAACTGTCTGAGGTTCCAGGAAGAAATCCTGGTATAAAGTCTTCCCCTCCCAAACACAAAAGGCAGATGTGAACTTACCAGAGGCTAATCCATCTCCCAGCAGAGCGCAAAGGATCACCAGTTGAAGAAACACTCCATGCCCCACAGAAGTCACAACAAACTCTGAGCTGCTCTTTGGTGCTATCTTGCCATGGCACATCTTTTATCCGTCGGAGGTTTTTATTTATTTATTTATTTTTAAAAAGAACGACTTTAAAATCCAGAAGAATCCTAAAGCCAGCCAGGAGTAGCTTCACCTATAACAAACAAACAAAAAAGAACTTAAGTAATGTGAAAAGTTCAGCTATAAGTTGGTTAGATGAAAGCAATCTGTCAGGAAGCCACAATCACACACAAAGTTGGAAGAATTCTAGCAACTGAATCCTTACTGCCAAGAAGAGACAAGCACAGAAGCTCCTCCTGGAGAGCTTCCAAAGTTCGCCGCCAGCTGTAGTCAAAATCTGATCTAGGAGGCAGACCCTTTCAAAAAGGGACAGAGGACAGATCCAGCTCACCTGTGCATTACCTGCCCAGCCAGCCAGGTCAGAGTCCCTTTCAGAAATTGCCTGCTCTGTCAGGACCACTGGCTTATGGGCTCCAGCAGAAAGCAGCTGTTGACACAGAGCTGCTCCGCCTATGTCACTTGGCCTCAAAGCAACTTCAGCTAACCAAAAGGAAAAACAGAGTGAGCACATGTCTTAAAGGAATAACTACACCGCCTAGAGAAGGAATGCAGCAGCAGGAGCCAAGGGCACAGAGGCCTTGCTTATCAGAGGCTAAGAAGCCTCCCTCTGAGGATCTCTTTCAACAGCACCGAATCTCAAACCATTCAAGGCTCAACCCACACGCCTGTGACCAGAGGGGTGACATTCTATTAACTAGCCTTTAAAATGATGAGGATGTGGAAGACAGGCTGTAGTTGCTAAATGGCCCCACCACCCATTCTGGTTCAGGCTGACTTATGAAGAATAGTAAGAAGTACCATTTAAAGAAAAAAATAAAAATCAAGCCCAGTGTGGTGGCACACACCTTTAAACTCAGTTTTCTGGAGGAAGAGGCAGGGAGGTCTCTGTGAGTTCAAGGCCAACCTAGTCTATATGGGGAGTTCCAGGTCAACCAAGACTATACAGTGAGACCCTGTCTCAAACAATCAAAACCAAGTAGTAGTCAAGAATTTAAGGATTATTTTCTAAATGTCTTTAGAGAAGATGCTGGGTTGATAAAACATAAAATAGGCCTATTTTATTCAGTTATTTATCAGCTACTCAAATACTCTAGTTTATAGGAGGTATTCAAAATAACATAATTTATTTTTTAAATATCTCCATACATTCAATGTAAAGCTCTAAAAGCACAGATCAGAGGGCCTCCCATTTATAACCCTTATAAAGGACTCCCTGAGTCTTGGCCAAAGATAACCAGACTCAACTTTAATATATGTCTGAAGTCAACTCATGTTTCCCCCCAAGAGAAGACAACTGCAAGAAGTAACATGAGTTTTCTCAGTATAAAATAGAGCAGTTATGAGACTCTTCAGTAAACAGTAGGCAGGGATCAAGAACAGAGCTAGCCAATAACTGATCTTGACTTCTTTTCCTCTGACAATTGTGACAAAAGCCTCTTTGATTCTTGGCTTTTACCCAGACTCTAAATTGAGCCTTTACAGCTGTAGACAGAGTGGCTCACAGAGAAGTCTGTATGTCTATGCATATGTAGATGGGTTCACATTTATATAGCTACAAACGGGAGACTGGGAATGCCTATATTGAAATATTTGTTCCTTGTAGCTCTTAGCCCAGTTTCCTCTCTGTGAAAGGTTTTGACTCAAGCAAAGTGCCCAACCTATTTAAGTCCTCAGTAACCTTATTGTCATTGCTGCTACAGCCAAGCAGCTTTTCTATAAGATGTAAAAAGAGGTGGTGGTGTTTAAAGTCAAAGAGGTTAAAGATGTTAAAGGATATGACCAGAGCTCTAGGTGGCTAATAAAAGATTAACAATGAGCCTTGTGGTGCTACCATTTCAGTATATCCACAGTAGATAGCCCTATGAGGAATTCTTCAGTCATCTCTTTAAGGCAACAACTGGGAACCATCAAGAATGCCATCTGCATGTGCCATATCACTGCACATGTGCAATACATATTTAAGTGGTGAGTGCATTCATGTAAGGTAGTGCCTTAGGTGTTCTGCACATGATTATCAGGAGTTAAAAAATACCACCCAGAGGAGCTTGATGCTAGTCTGAGTCCTAAATGATGTATTGGAGGACAGGGGGCTGTAGAGGAAGCAGGAAGGTTTTACCACATACAGGTGAATCAAGACTACTCCTGACAAAGGTTCAGAAGAAGGCTAAACCAAGGAGTTGAATGTGTACTTGAAAAATAAGTAAAACTGACAAGGATATTAAGTATGGAAGTTACAAGAGCAAAATTTTTAAAAATTTTATTGTTTTAAATTATGTATATATATATTTTTTTCTGTGTATAGGTATGCACATATTGAATGTGGAGGTTGGAGGAGGGGTGTTAAATCCTCTGGAACTGGAGGAACACAGTTGTGAGCTACTTGATAGGCACTCTTAACCACTAAGCCATCTCTTTAGTCTCAGGACACCAATTTTATTTTTTAAGATCACTCTCACTTTTTAAAGAATTGGTCAAGACAGAAGATAATGTCAACATTTTTATGTTATATATAATGCTTTTTTGGAAGGCAACTTAATAACACAGGTCCCAAAAAGAACATATTCTCTGACTTATTGATTCTAATTCCAGATCTATCATCAGAAATCACAAGTGTGCAAATAGCATAGACATATATAGGACACCCAAGAACATTGTTTAGAAAAGGAAAATACTGGGACAATCTGAAAGTTAAGAAGGAGGTTGGCTAAATTAGTTATAGTACATTTAAAAATACTGTTTGGTTACTTAAAAATGGGGCATCTAAACCTTGCTAATATAAAATGCCTTCTTAGATTAATGTCTGAAAAAAATGGATGTATACTTGTTTTTTTGTTTGTTTGTTTGTTTGTTTTTTCTTTTATTGGATATTTTCCTTATTGTTATCCCCTTTCCAGGTCTTCCTTCTGGAAACCCCCTATCCCTTCCCTCCCCCCCCACCCCCTGCCTCTATGAGGGTGTTCCCCTACACTTGTAGTTTTTTAATTTATTAATTTATGTTAGCTTTGTAAGATATAATCTCTGTAGCTCAGATTGGTATTGACCTTGCTAGGCAGCCCAGGCTGCTTTAAACTCTTCATCCTCTTGCCTCAGCCTCCCAAGTGCTAGGGTTAGGTGTGTGCCATTATACCCAGCCCATGCTTGGATTTTTAAAGGATCTATGTTACACACACACTTATATACACCAAAAATCACTCAGGAATAATGCACAACAAACATTGCTGTTAGGAAGAGGAACTAAATGGTTAAAAATCAAGAGGCAAAAAAACCAACAATTACTATATGCACTTTCTCAATATTCTTGAGCACTGTACTTTGTACTCATATTAACTTTTCAGAGAGATAAAATACAAATCAATTTCATGTAACATGACCTTTTTGTCTATTTCCTCAACAAACTTCTAGGAATAGTCACTTTAAGGGGTCAGTCTGATGCGTATCTCCAGAAAGAGTCCCTTTCCTGACACTTCCTACCGTGCCTATTCCCAGGAGAACTGGCTCCTTGGAACCCTTTACTACTTCAGCTTGAACTGGCTAGTGTATCTATTTGTTTATCTGCCTCACCTTAGTGGATTGAAAGTTCCTTGAAGGCAGAGATAGTAAATCACTCATTTTGGAATCTTTAAGAGAAAAGCATAGGCCCTTGCATTTGACAGGAGATTGCTAATGTTTGCCAAACTGTGGGAGGAGACAGAAAGTGGGGAGAAGGTGGAGGAGTACACGCTCCTGATTTATTCTGTCTCACCAACTGCTGGCTTCTCTCTTATTGCTTAGGCAGCTACTTGAACCAAGAGACCAATAAAACCTAGTACTTGATCAAGTACAATGCAGAGAGTGGTATGTGGACTTTACAAAACAGGGAAAACATAAACAGAGTGTCATCAATGGAGTATTTATGTAAAGGATGGTCTAAGGTTACTACTTCAAAATAACAGAGGAAAGTCAACTTGCAAGACCCCAGAGTATCACCAGCTACAAGAAAACTCTGCTAATTTGGACAAAAAGTCATACAGTAAATTAGATCTAAATAAGGAATTATCTGCTTTAACATAGAATGTTAAAAGTCTTCAGTTGGGTATGGTTCTATACACCTATAATCTCAGAACTCAAAACAGTGAGACAGAAATGCTAGCCTGGGCTACAGTATAAGACCCTGTTTCAAACAACACCAAATTGGGAGAGGGGTATCACTTTCTTTAGTAGTATAGTCACTAAAAAGTCACCTGCATTCATTGTTCTGGTTTAGTTTCTTGGAAACATAGCTGTTGTCCTCAAAGTGGGCAGTATCAATAAGCCCCACGAGCTATAGATTATAGATGGTCAGCCCCACAAGGACAAGATGCTAGCCTTTCATATTCATGAACCAATGACATTAAAACCTAGGGGACTGCATCCTGCTCAGTGTGACAAGCACTCATTTCTGCCCCTAACTTTCATGTTGTCCCTAAGCTACAACTCTAACTCTAGGGAGTCACTCACCTCACCTCTGCTTGTTTCTTCCTCTGTACGGGGGGGGGGGGGGGGGGGGGGGGGCATTATTGACTTTACTATCTTACTAGGCTCTGATGAAGCTCAGCTGGTCCAAAAAGAAAACTGAGAATAAATTCTGTTAACTAGACCTAGGGCTTCTGTATAGTCTTGGCCAGAACCTGCAACTTGAGCCCAATGTTTATAAGGTTTGTTTGCTTACTGTTACCATTAATGCTTCCAGGTTAATGATACAACCTGCTAAGAAGGTGCCCAAGAGTTACCTTCAAAAGTATCTCAATGCTTCAGAAAGTAGCAACAGGTGGGACAACATGAAACAGCAGGCACCCTATTCACTAGGCAGATCGGGCACACATCATCTTAGTCCACTTGACCAGATGCCTCCACTCCTGCGGAGAATGCCAGTCTTGCTGAAGTTTCGGGGTCATGTCACACCGAGCTTTACTCTCCTGATTCAAAAGGGCCTGACTCAGAAGGCCTGGATTCCCAGGCATTGGAATGTTAACTTCAGTTCACATATATTATTTAGGACGAATTATTATTATTATTATTATTATTATTATTATTATTATTATTATTATTATTATTGTTTTTTTCGAGACAGGGTTTCTCTGTGTAGCCCTGGCTGTCCTGGAACTCACTCTGTAGACCAGGCTGGCCTTGAACTCAGAAATCCACCTGCCTCTGCCTCCCGAGTGCTGGGATTAAAGGCGTGCGCCACCACACCCGGCTAGGACGAATTATTAAATAAGCCACGAATCATGTATCCATTAATCAGGAAGGAAAGGGAACTGGGAAGAAAAAAACAATTTGAAACCTTTTCTTATCTCAGACTAATACAGAAGGTGGGGGAGAGTAAGAGTGTAGAACAAGATAGTGTATTCCTTTGACTATCTACACCAACCCTCTCACTGCTAAGGGAAAGGACAAAGACCATTTCCTAAAGTATGAACAGAATGTAAGCACCTGATTACATTTCATAATGTAATTACAAGAAGTCCAAAGTCTCCAGAGGAGAATATCAAAAAGTGACTATCCAGGCCCTTCGCTAACTCTTACCATCTTTGAAGGAATTGCAGAATTTTCCCCTCTCATTCACCTTCAAACCCTTAGGACCTCCTACCATCCCCTATAAACAATATGAGGTTTTGTAGATGCACTCTATTTCTTTCTCCTATGGATATTTCCAGTCACCAACTTCTATTTCCTCTGAGCCACTAACATTTATTTCAGTGCTTCAACAGCCACAATTTCTTCTATTGGGATTTAAGGAACATTTGACAGAACATTACCTTACCCATTTCACTGCAGGCCAGAGCAGGGAAGCAGAAGGGAGATGAAGGGAAGGGAGAGAGAAGGGGAGGGCTAGGTAATCCAGGCTGCCCTTGAATTTGCAACCAACCTCTCAAATGCTGAGATTATAGCTATGCTCCACCACTCCTAGGTAAAAATAACTTTTGTTGAAATTTAACCTGCTCCTAATTATAAAAATCACCCTCAGCTTTCCTCTTAAGCCACCTAAAAGTTACTGGAATGTGCCAGGGATTTTCTTGAATTGCTTTGCTACTCCTTACAACCTGTGCTGCTCCAGAAGAACTGCTGTTGATATACTCAGGGCATCATACTTTCTCCCAAGATCCAGGCAAGCAGGAATACCAACCAGTGACACACTACCATATCCTCGTTCAGTCTTCTCAGTCCTCTAGGACCGCAGCAGTCTTGGCTATAGCAGGGAGCTGATAGTAGACAGCTAGGTCCAGCTTCAGCATTAGGCAGTGGTTCTGTCCTCGGGCAAGCCACCCAGTCTTCCCAGTGCTTAGGGATGGACCTGGATGGCTCCCAAGGCCCTTTCAGGGCTAAGGAATTCAAAGCCTTCTAGAAGTGACCCGAAAGTATTTCCTCTGAAAAAGTCTTCAAATGTTCTATTCTAACCAAAAGAAAGAAGTGTTAAATCTATCCTAGCAGCCCTTCTGCCTTCATCTTCTAAGACCAAACTCTATCTATCTCCCTCTGCAATGCAGTAAACTTAAGAGAGTCTACTTTCCATTTAGAGCTTAATCAATCCATCAGCACATTTGTACCCATCATCTAGCACACAGTGTTCCTAATGCACTTTCCAAAAATAACAAACATCTAACAAAGGAGAGGGAAAAAAAATCAAAAAGCCAACCACCCCAGGAGTCAACACACCAGGAACACTGTAGCACTGTAGTAGCCTAGGAAGAGAGAAAAAAATGTAGGAGAAATGAGGAAAAAAGGAGAACAAAGCAAAAATGACTGTGACAGGAAAACAAGAGAAAGCAAGGAACTCAGCCATAAATGTCTAATCTGTAGCCAGGAAGCCACTTTTTTAAGGCAGAGCTTTACCATGGACTGTTAGGCCAAACTACAACAGAAACTTCACGTCCTTTGCTTCTGTTTCCTTGCCAGTGGACAGAAAATGGTTCAGCTAAGTATCTCTCAAGAACAGCATTGCAGACCAGGGCAGATCTCTGGTCCACTTGGATAGTATTTTTTATTATTATTATTTTTAATCGGCTGGTCTAGGGAAAGTATTTTCAGTTCCCATCTGCAAACTGGATGACACCAATCTTCCGGGACTATGTGAGGTAGAAAACAGCAAGCATGAGCTGTAGACTATATCGGAAACTGACTTCAGTTCATGATGGTGAGGGTTCTTTCTTCCATCAGGCTGTGGCTGATACCCACTGGATTCCCTAAGGGCAGTCTTTGAATGTGGTTTAGAAACATCCCGAAATCAGGCTCAAAGCATGAGGTCAGTTCAGATTAAAAAAAAGCAAAATCCCAAAACAACCAATGAGTTAATTAAACAAGTGAACCTTCCTTTCTCAACGTTAAACAAAGCTCTTTCCAAATTCCAAAATATTTTAAAGGCACTTAACTAAGCATATATGAAAAATTAAATACCCATTTGCCTGCTTGAAAAGAGTAACCTGCTCTTTTGTTTGGGGGGGGGGGCCACTCTATGTAACCCTGGCTGGCCTGGATCTCTGTGTATACCAAGTGATCCTTGAACTCAGAGATTAATTAACCTGTCCCTGCCTCCTGAGGCAATTCTAGCTTGAGATAACCAAGTATATCCCCCTCCTTGAAGCCCATACAGAGACAGGTTTCTTCCACATGCTGCATCTACCACAGGTAGTGACTGTTTCACCAATTCTACTTCTCTCCACCACTCAGAGTGCTCCAAAAATGCTTGTTGAACTCAGGGGAAGAAGGAGATAAAAACCTCCAACAGTTTGTGCAGAACAGAAAAGAGGGCAAAGCAGCAACAGACATAAAGCAGGAGGGAAGGGGGTGTACTGAGTTCAAGTTTGAGGCAGATAGCAAATGCTTGACAGAAACAGCAGCGGTTAGTTTCTAGGCCCCAGAGATAGATCTTATATGTCATTATACCTTCTACATGATTCACAGCAGAGCTGAAAGGAACAGGCTCCAATACTCATTTTGCAAATAGAAATTCAAGAAAATGATTTGCTCAATCTGAACCCTCACAACTCTATGTTTCCAGGAACCAACTCTACTGCAGTTCAGCAAATATGTACTAGCTGTCTTCTATACAAGGTTTGGGTAATCACAGAGATCAAATGTGATATCTTGCTCTCAAAGAATTTACAATATGCTGGTGAAGTACATCCTTATCTACATCATTCAAATTGTTACAAGGACCTAAAAGAAAAAAAATATTTTATAGTGCTAAGAGGAAACAAAGAAATGAACACAAGTGCAGCAGCCTTTTCCTTTGGGTTTGCTATTTCTGACATGGAGGAGGTGTTTCCTGCACAGCTATAACTACTCTGAACACTAAAATCTGGTTCCTAAATATCCTCTCCAGTGACATATATAGATATGTATTTATTTCTTGTTACCAGACAGAAACATTCTGTGATTTTAAGCAGACACAATGAATTGTTCCCCTCTTTATCCTAAAAAGTGATGAAGAACTAAGTTAAGAACAAAGACTTATAATTATGTCCGGGTTGGGTATGTATGAGCTGTACCCTGAACTCAAGTACAAACTGGTGATCACACTTCTAAGAGAATCTTTTGCAGGCAGAAATTACTTATTTGCAGTGATAAAACAAAAACAACAAAACAAACAAACGAACAAAAACTCAGAATACCAAGTCACCTTTTAGGACGAAGAGGGGAGCAATTCATTGTATCTGCCTAGAATCACAGAATGTTTCTGTCTGGTAACAAGAAATAAATACATATCTATATATGTCACTGGAGAGGATATTTAGGAACCAGATTTTAGTGTTCAGAGTAGTTATAGCTGTGCAGGAAACACCTCCTCCATGTCAGAAATAGAAAACGCAAAGAAAAGGCTGCTGCCCTTGTGTTTACTTTTTAGCATCTACGTGGATGGCTTTCCAAAGGCCCTCAAGTGGGATGATATAAACAGGTCTGTGTCACTTCCTGGTTCTCAGGCCTTCTGCTACATTCCCAGTCTGTCTGGGAAGACTGCCTATTTAAAAATAAACCTTTAAAGCTCACCAAAAACTCCAAACTTAAACCATCCTTTCCTTTATTTCATTCAGTTTCACTGAAATTAAATGGGGTAAGAGAGCAATAAAGGAGAGAAAATAATCAGAGAAGGAATCTTTGAGTTCAAAACAAAACAAAAACTGTGCTCAATGAAAGTCAAAGTCGGGCTGGAGAGCTGGCTCAGCAGTTAAGTGCACTGACTGCTCTTCCAGAGGTCCTGAGTTCAATTCCCAGCAACCACATGGTGGCTCACAACCATCTGTAATAGAATCTGATGCCCTCTTCTAGTGTGTGTCTGAAAACAGCTACAGTGTACTCATATAAATATAATAAATAAGTCTTAAAAAAGAAAGTCAAAGTCAAGAGAAGTGGGCTCTACTTATGTATCACCACTAACTGGAAAAACTGACCTTGAGCAAGCAAAGATAATTCATCGCTGCACAAGACGGGCTTCCAGTCATAATCCCAGCATAACTATCCAACCTGCCTGAACCTCCGGTTCCTCTTCTGCTTACTTATTTCACCTACATGGCTTTTCTGCACTATATAAGGAAAGGAACACAAAACACTTAGCATAATGCTGGCATGAGTCATCAAAAATGATAGTTACTATTATTAATACAGGGCTGGAGAGATGGCTCAGCAGTTAAGAGCATGACTATTATCACTAATACCTATCCTTATTATTGTTATCATCATTTGAAATAGAGGGTTGGGACAGGTGAGCTCTATTTGGAGAGCATCTCTGTTCTAAATTCTGTGATTCTTAGTTACTTTCTCTTCTTTTTCTCCCATTTTTCTTTTTAAGAGTATTAGACAAGAGAAGAGAGATAAATTAGGCAAAGTCTGAGTTAAACAGCCTCAGCATCTATGTTAGAAACAGTAGGAAATGAGCAACCCAGAAGGAAATCCACAAGTAAGTTAAAATGAAATAATGGTATGTATCACTCTCCAAAATGAAAAGACTTGTATATTTTTCTTTTATTATACTCATAGCATTGTGACATATTCACCCACAATGCACTATCATGAATGCCAAGGACAACATTCCCCTGCCAGCAGACTTCAGCCACTTTATCTTTCACTACATAAAGGTCCCCAGCAGCCCTTTAAGGAAGTCCTAAAAGATAGATAGCACAGTAGCCAATCCCACTCATTTCTACTGGTTAATCCTACCACTGAGGTTTTGTTGTGGTGGTTGTTTAAAAGTTCTCTTTCTCTCTCTCTCTCTCTCTCTCTCTCTCTCTCTCTCTCTCTCTCTCACACACACACACACACACACACACACACACACACACACAGAGAGAGAGAGAGAGAGAGACAGAGACAGAGACAGAGACAGAGACAGACTGAGAGAGAGAGAAAGAGATAGATGCATACTCCTCTTCTTGGGGTGGGGGATGTAGCTCACTCATTTAGTATAGGGCTCCCTAACACTGCCTAAAATATGGTCTGACGGAGCATACATACCAGTAATCTCAGCACTTAGGAGGAGGTGAGGTCATCCTCACCTATATATCAAGTCCTAGGCCAACCTGAAACGCATGGGACCCTATCTTTAAAAAAATTAAAATTAAAATTCCCATACTATCCCTACCTCTTAGTAGTTTTCATTCATAATTTTATGCCAGCTGAGAGCCTCCAAACTCAGAAGTTACTAAGAATGATGAGGGCACATTACTTTCTTCTTGCATTTTTTCCTTCTCTGTACAAAGCTGAAGAAATGCAAGCTTGACCCACAACCTTCCAAGTAAGTAATTCAGTCCATACATGTTGTTTGAAGATGTCTCAGGAGGAAAAATGGAAAACAGGGTGATGAACCTAAAGTTACAAGATGATAGATAGAGGCTCATCATTTACATCTGAAAGAGACCCAAAGGTTCATTTCTAAAGGTTTTTATTTCCCTGGTTTTTCTTTCTGCAGTGCTATTTATATTACATGAAGATTATTCTCAAGGACCAGGGCTAAAGGACAAAGCACTCACAAAGTAAACAAAAACTCAGCAAAGGCTCTCTAGTAGAGTAGTTAGAAGGCAGCATCTAGAACAAAACTAAGACCTGGATAAAATGAGACATAACATGCATTACACAGAAGTCAGAGTTGGGGAGGCAGCCCTAGACTCATCCATATAATTAGTCCCTTAAAAAATAGGCTGCTGCTCACCCACACTGATTCACAACCGCTTCCCTTGCTCAGGTCACTCACAGGCAGCAGATGGCCCTAGCCCTAGGCAGATGGCTGAATATGAACAGGACAAAACTAAGGCCCATCCCTGATTACAAAAGTGCCTGGGGGTTGGCACAGCTCAAAATCAGCAGCAGCATCCAAGGTTCTCCAGCACCCACAGAGCTCATAAAGAGACTGGGTAAAGAGTTTAGTTAGGGAAAGACCCAGTACAACTCTCAAACTGGCCCAGGAGTGGTCATACACACCACAATCTAAGCAGTGTACCAGCAACTAGGGAAACAGTGATGACAGAGGTGGGGACAAAAGGAAGTTTGTCACAGTGACAAAGGTGGTGCTCTCAGGAAGTTCTCTAAAATGTAAGGGCAAACAAGTAAACAGATGGCAGTACAGTGGGGAAGTGCTGAGTCCAGGGCAAAAACAGTAAGGTAGGCCAGAGACACCCAGAATGCAGTGATCCAAACAGACCCTGGCTTTATAGATGTTACCTAAACAGACATGAAAGAGGTAGAGAAAAACATAAGGATCATTCCAAAAAGAAACAACTTAAGAGGCAAAAGAGAATTGGGAATCACTCCCACCTTTGCTGCTAGCATGAGACCCTAACCATTACTACCTAAAATGAACTATAAGGCCATCTTATCATGTCCTATCTATTCAATTTAATAGAAACTATAACCTCAGCATGAGCTGCAACTTGCCTAGGGACACAGGCCTGAGTGCCTAAACCAGAGCCCAGTTCTCTCACTCAACAGTTTTCTCAGGTGTTTCCCAATCAGAATGTGACTGCTAACTAAATCTTCAAGGACACATATCAGCCACAGGTCTGCTCTCCCTGGGTTAGGTATATTCTAAACACTCCTGGAAGGGCACTTGCTGAGGCCGCTCTACCAGATAAGGAACTCATTAGGAGCGCCAGTGTGGCACGAAGAGCTCATGAGAAAATAGTAACAGGTACCTACCTTCTCTTCTGGAAAGAAAGCAGCAAGCATTTGCAACAGAACATGAGATAGACTGTCTCTGTCTGTACAGATGCATCACACACACACACACACACACACACACACACACACACACACACAATTTAAAAAATGGGACCCTTAGAAATGTAAGACTGAGGGAAATCTGTTAGTACATAACAGGATATGTGCAGGCAGGCTTAATTAAGACTCCACAGCCTGTTTCCCAGGAGCCTACCTCCTTGTCTAGCTAGTCATATTAACTTAGCTATGAGAAGCAGTCACTATAGAGAAGTTACCCTTGGGGGTGGGCCATCAGTCTAGCAGACAAGTCTTTAATGTCAGCGCCCAACTGCCCTGTCACCTCAACCTCTACTTTCAACAGCAATTACTCTGTGACCCCAGCTCTCAACCAGGCTGCCTACTTTGGATCAGAGTATATGTAAGGTAAGGTGGAAAAGAGTATCTCTCTCTCTCTCTCTCTCTCTCTCTCACACACACACACACACACACACACACACACACACACACACACACATCTAAACAGACAGGAAGTACAGTTGTTCAACTGCCAAAGCACAGTTTCTGTTCTGATTATAACAAAACAAAATTACATGTCAATATCTGTGCAGAGAGGGGACTGGCAACAAGGCTCAGTTGATAAAAAGAGCAAGCATGCTACTAAGCTTGACAACCTAAGTTTGATTCCTCAGACCTACATCACTATTTAGAAAGAACCTACTCAAAGTTGTCTTCTGACCTCCATTCACCCTACCCCATGCACATAAAATACTTTTTTTTTAATGTGCAGAAAGAGGCCAATAAAGATCAAATCTATTTACTATCCCATTCTGGCTGGTGATCCTATACTCCAAGACCTTGAAGCAAAGGTATGATGAAAACATCTTAATGATCAGAAATCTTTGCAGCCTCCCTTGCTTATAACATTTTAAATTATTAAGAAAAATAATTTTTACAAAGTAGTAGTCTAATTCACAACTTAATCAGTGTACCTGATACTATATATAATCATCACTACTACTAAAGAACTAAACTTCATCACAAAATGCTGCAACATTTAGGTAAATGCAAGTCACTCTCTTTTTAGGCAGAATAGTACAGGAAGAGGCAGCAGCATTTTTCAAAGACACGGGATTCTGATAATCATTCACTAGCTTATCTACGTAACAGTAGGAGAGCTGCTACCCAAGAGTGCACTTGCAAAAATAAAGGATCTGCAAAGGTAAAGAAAGAGTTGAAGAAAGTCTTGTGAGGAAAAAAATTGACACTAGTTTTATTTCCATGTAAACGACAACTCCCTGAGTTCTGTCTATGCAACTACACTTTCTACCTAAATTCAGCAAACTTAAAGGTACCCAAGGAATTTATCTGGCTGAAGTTGGTCCTTGCTCACAGTTGTTACAAATGTTCCACAGTCATAGCCAGTTCAGATAAGAGAAATGGGGTTTGGGAGTAGGGATGGGTCAACATGATGCTTAAAACTCTACTCCCAAGTCAGAAGTAGAAGGTACTACTTTTATTTTATTTTATTTATTTTTATTTTTTTTTTATTTTATTTTTTTTTTTTTTTTTGGTTTTTCGAGACAGGGTTTCTCTGTGTAGCCCTGGCTGTCCTCGAACTCAGAAATCAGTCTTTCTCTGCCTCCCGAGTGCTGGGATTAAAGGCGTTTGCCACCACGCCCGGCCTACTTTTAATTTTATGCAAGATTCTATTAGTTGTTAAAAACCTAGCATAGGCCTTTGTATAACAAGTTCAAATCTCCAAGCTACCCAGATAAATGCAATTCAATGTCAATAATACAAATACGTAAATCCTTACTTAGTCTGACAGCTCTGCTTATTGGTACTCCTATCTAGTTCCTTGAACTATAAACTTCCCTGTGACTAAGCATTTTTTCACACCTTCTATTGGGGTGATTCACCACAAAAAGGAACTAGAGCAAATAGAGGCCCCTGCTAAGAGCTCCTAGCAATCTAAAATAAATGTATTTTCTACCCAAACCTTTCAGCTTCTAGAAAAATCTCAAGGTAGGACAAACTTGTAATACTGTGCCTGTTCTTGCCAGTTTCTCTTAGGTGTTGGTCCCCAATATCCTAAAAACTCCAAATGGCACCCAGTCTCCCGATCCTTGCTCTACCCTCTGAGAACACCTGAAATTCTGTTAAGACCCATGTTTGCTGTTTTATCATTTCCTAACAGTCTTCTCTAGATAGTTTGTAAAATACATAGAAGGCACAGACCTCAAACTCATCAGAACTTTCAACAGAGTTAAGGTGACTGCAGATTCAGATAGCAAACAACCAAAGCAGGCATATCTATCTTAATACTCTATGTGGGTGCAATAATGTTGAACTGTAAAGTATGAAAACGAGGAATGAGCAACAACTACTTATGAGTTATGAACAAAATAATGAAAAACAAAAAGAGAAAAAAGAAATTACTCTGAACCAAGATAATCAAAGAGGGCCTTCTAAAGGAAAGTCAGGAAGCTGGACATAAAAGCTTTGATGGCTGGGAAAATGCAACAATGGTATATAGCTGTAATCCAGCTCTCAGGAGGCTGAGACAGGAGGATCACATATTTGAGGCCAGCCTGAGCTACATAATGATGCCATATCTTAAAAACAGTAATAAAAAAGTATTAAGAAACAAAGACAGGATCCAGCAATACCTCTCCTGGGCATATATCCAGAAGATGTCCCAACCGGTAAGAAGGACACATGCTTCACTATGTTCATAGCAGCCTTATTTATAATAGCCAGAAGCTGGAAAGAACCCAGATGCCCCTCAACAGAGGAATGGATACAGAAAATGTGGTACATTTACACAATGGAGTACTACTCAGCTATTAAAAAGAATGAATTTATGAAATTCCTAGGCAAATGGATGGACCTGGGGGGCATCATCCTGAGTGAGGTAACCCAATCACAAAGGAACTCTCACAATATGTACTCACTGATAAGTGATATTAGCCCGGAAACTTAGGATACCCAAGATATAAGATACACAAAATAAATTGCACTCTAAAATCCTCAGATTAAGGCACAATTCTTACTGATTTCCACAGTTTCTGCCACCTGGCAAGTTCTGGTTATTTTACAAAGTATTTAGCATTCAATTGACTCTTCAGGTAAGGCCAGCTTGGAAACTTCTCCTTGGGTCAGCAGGCAGTGGGAAACAACTGTTCTTGAGCAAGAAACCTGACCTAATCTAATTCCACAGCATCAGCTAGAGGCCCTCCAGGAACACAGGAAGGAAAGAATAGGGGTGTCACACCCTGACAACAGCTTTTATTCTTTTACCTAATCCCCAGAGATGATAAGCACCATGAAAGGGAGCTAACTGACTCCGGCCAGAACAACTACAGCAAGATGCAAAGCCAGTCAGAACAACTACAAAAAGGCCTAGCAAGGAAAATGGTGACAGAAACCTGCAGACGATGGCACAAGGAGGGTTGTGAAGGAGGAGGAGTACTGAGCAGAGCTGGAAGATAAGGTTTCCATTCCCAGATGGTGCCATTATCTTCAGACCTCAATGCTTTGACTCTGCTGACAGATGCCAAATGCTAAGGTCAGTCAGCTCGGCACTCTGCTTGTTTCTGGGAATGGGGGTTACACATTCCATCCTTCCCATCTGTCTGCGGTTTTATATGCTAGCTGTGATTTCCTGTAATTCCTGTGTATAGGGATCGATGAGAAGATAAGGACAAGCTCAGGCAACTCCTCTGTCCATCACACTGTGACAAACACATCTCAAGAGTCCTGCACAACCGTTTTACTGGTAACTCCGATTATGGGAAGAAGAGAAAGGAGAAGGAAGCATCTTAATTTGAAAGCTATAATAAGGGAAATGCCCTTCTTACACAATCAATTTCCCCTTTTGGCAGAGCCTTCCCAGAATGCATTTAGTGAGAACAAGGGAGAAAACCCAACATTTTCCAACCCTGAGTCCTGACTGATTCCTGCAAAGATGAGGAACCCAAAATTCCTTACAGCCTTGCTGTGTGAAAAATGAGCACAAACCAAGGAACCAAGAGTCAACATATAAGACCAAAAAATGCTTCCAAAACTGAATGACAGCCTTTCACAGTGGTGACTCTGAGGGAGCCAGGACATAAGTAAGACAGGAAGAATGAATGTTCATGGCCAGAGTAGGCCACAGCAAGACCTTGTCTGAAACAAGCCTTACCTATAGGGCTTTTTTTCTCTTATGCTCTTTGAGGTATATATTTCAGATTTCATGTATTTAACTGAAAATGACCTTGAATTATTTTTCCTTTCCTTTTTTTTTTTTGTAGGGAAGACAGGGTCTCTCTATGTAACGATGACTGTCCTGGAATTAGCTACATAAACCAGGCTGGCCTCAAACTCAAAGAGACCCACCTGCATCTGCTTCCCAAGTGCTAGGCTTAAAGGAACCCATGACCAGGCCAGGCTTTATGTGGTGCTGGGGATCAAACCCCATGTTTTCATGCGTGTTAATTTAAGCAAGTACTTTACTAACAAAGCTAGCCCTCCGTCTGTGATTTTTAAAAGATTTTCAAGATCTGGGAAAAACAAGTTTCAGATGTGCATGTTCACATAGGAAAAGTACATTTCAGTGCTTTTCTAACTATTAAATAAACATAAGGGGGAAAGAGAGCAGATTGAATGAAGAACAAAGTGTTGGTTATAACTTGGTGACATTTTCTAAACAAGAACTTGCCTCCCACCAGTGACAGATTCAAGCACTCCAGAACAATCACACTGTATTCTTCCACACAAGGGCCTCAGAAAACTTAATCTAGGAGGTGACCCAAGAATATCTCTTACTATATGACTTTTCCAGGATCAGGCCTCCTAGAGATGGCAATCTGTCCTTTATAAAATCATGGTTCCAATAGAGAAAGGGACATTTTGTCCTTTTCTATAACTGAGGTGATCGTAATTCCATCCTAGTATTATGAGCCCTCCAGCTAATAACACCATCATTATTATAACTAGCATCTGACTGCTTATTCGTTGGGTACGAAACTAAGCACTTCACACTTACTATCTGACCTAAGTGCTATTATTATCTCTGGTTATAGGCAGGGAAACCTAGCAGTGGGGGTTGAAAGAGGTGGGGGTGAGACTTCAAACTAAGCAGTCTGACCCCAAAGCATGCAATTTTGGTAGAGGTATAAATTTGTTTCATGTAATTGATTTTAAATGTTAACATTATTTCTGGGCTGAATAGATGGCTCAGGGGTTAGGAGCACTTGCTGTTGTTCTAGAGGACCTGAGCTCAGTTCACAGCACTGATGTAAAACAACTCACAAGATACTTAACTCCAGTTCCAGGGGAGCCCAACACCCTCTTCTGGCAATCTCAGGCAACCACATACATATATGTTCATATACACACAGATACACATTTAAAGAGTAAATCTAAAATAAATATACAGATAGATTATCAGGGGGAACCTTCATAAGAAGACAAACAGGAAGTTATAGCAATGGTTCAGACTGCTGTATACAGCTGTGCAGCCTCCTGAGGTGCCAGACACTTCTGAATGAGCAAAGGAAATCTTGAACATATGGATGACAGGGACCTACTTATCATGAGGGACTGGAAAGGCTAGAGTCTATGGTTATATCTTCCTGCAGTTCTGTTTTAGTATTTATTAAATGGGTTTCATTATGGCATTCTCATGTACTATTATATCTTGCATCACCACCCTCCCCTCCCCCCATTTCCTCCTCTGACTTGGCACATTTCCTCTCCCAAAATAATCCCCCTTTTCTAGTGGCCTGTGCGGCCTCAGCCTTGTCCTCCACCCACTTACCCATTCCTCTGAAACATTAACGACATCCCTGTCCTAGCATGTAACTGGTCACTCCTGGAAGAGACTCAACCTCCAACAGCTCAAATCCTCAATGCCTTGGGTTGAGAGGACAAGGAAGGGTTGTGGCCCACCAGCCCAGTTCAAATCCCATACCACCATTCCTTGCTATGGTCTGTGCTTTTGAACAGTGTTAAATTATGGAAGCTCCCAAGGCCTTCCTTGTTTTTGAACCTCTTATTTATACTAAAGTTCCTTGTTTGCACAGACTACCACCACCACCCAGACAATTTCCTTTCTATGTTCATGTTATCATATGGGCAGGTGATTTTAAAGCACACCTCAGATGACAAGGGCTCTGAAGCCTTTTTAAGACTTGGGAATATTAGTCACTAGATGAGTAATTCCCTGAACTGCAAATGAGATGGACAGTAACTTTAAGTCATAGATAGTACATTTATTAAAGGCACTGACACATGAAGGGGATGTAATGAAAAATCATAGATACTAATAGCTCTTAACAGATATGCCTCTATCAGCATTTGCCTTTTCTAATGAGCCTGATTTCTCTAGAAATTAGCTGCCAAAGACAGATACACTGCATAGTTATGATCCAATTCAGATATTCTTAATAAGAACTTGTATAGAAATGGCTAAGAGGGAAGAAGTTTTGTAGTTTTGTTTTGGAGTGGTGTTTTCTTTAAAAGTCTAAACATAAAGCATGTTGCTGGGGTCTCTTCACTTGTTTGTAACCTGAGTAAAAATGCACTCACTTCAAGGCTATGCCTCTCTGTGCCAGCAAATAGTAAATCTCCACCACGTGTGAGCTCACTGGATTATTACAGGGGCTACAGCATGTGGCCAAGAGTTCACAGTCTGACTCTGATACAAGCTATGCCAGTACAGGCAAGATTTTTAAGTCCTCTTTTAAGCCAGGTTTGGGACACAGGCCTATTATAGTAGCTACCTGGGAGCCTGAGGAAGTTCAAAGCCCTGCCTGGGCTGTAAGAATGAATCAAGGTCAATCTAGGCTACTTAGTGAGACTCTTTGTCAAAATAAAAAGTCAAAAGAGAACTGGAGGTTTAGGGATGTAGCTCAGTTGGTAGAGCATTTCAGCACATACAAAACTCTGATTTTAATACTCCACACTACATAAGCAGGGCATGATGGTCTAAACCTGTAATCCCAGCACTTGGCAGGGAAGAAGCAGGAGAATCAGAAGTTTAAAGCTATCCTTGGTTATATAGTAAGTTTATAGCTACCCTCATATGCAGTGTTAGTGGCAAAAAGTTTTTTCATAGATGTATAAGTTGATCATAATGGAAGTGGGGATATGATGCTCAAATTCATAAGAATGTTGATGATAACAGTAGAGTTTCTGTTATGAAATTAGTTGAATAAAATTCTGGTAAATTAATGTAGTGTAGTGGTCCTAAGAAGATAATAGTTGGTAGAGCATTTATTAGGATAATGTTAGTATATTCAGCTATAAAGAATAATGCAAATGGGCCTCTCTGTCTCAGAGATGTAACACAGTGGTAGAGCATTTGCCTAGCATACAGAAGACTCTGGGCTCAACAACCAATACTAACAAAAAAAAAATCTTTAAACTGTAAAATAGATACCAAATGGTTACAATTTCAAAGTTGCTAGGAAGATAAGTTAATATGTACAAAACAGTAAAAACAATGTTTGACACAAAGGAAGCTTTCAATAGTATGATGGCACATACCTGCAGAATTCAGTAGAGTGAAACAAAAGGATAAGGAACTTAAAACCAGTCTTGATGGTACTGCAAGTTTGAAGCCACTTTGGGCAACATGTCAAAATGTGGACTCAAAACAAAACAAAAGCACTGTTCTATACATGCTAAGCCTTTTGTATCATCTTACCTTATAGTATTAATTTAGTTCTGTATAAATTTGGGACTTCACCCTTTTGAATGTGTCTTAGTCCACTATATCTATTAATTCAAACCTCATAATAACCATGTTAAATTAGATCCTGCTAAAAGGAAAAACCACTAGCCAAAGGATAGGAACTGAATACACAGCAATCCCCCTCCTTAGGTCAGGGACCTGTCTCCACCATCTGTGAATATCCTCCCACCTCCACTCCCACCCCCACTAGCAGAAACTCAATAAATCCATGTTAAATCAGACTGACTACACAGCTGTCAGGCTATGAACAGAACAACTCCAGCCCTGTAGCCAGAGGATGGGCAACAAACAGGAATCAACATTCCTGGGCATTCCTAACTTGAGAACAGACAAGAGGGGTACTATTCCCAAGCCAGACTCCAACTCATTCCTGAAAGGGAAGGGAGCAGCCAGAGGTCACTCAGAGGGAAATGTCAGTATTGCCCCCTGCACAAATGACCTCTGAAGCAGTAGGGAGCCAGGCTAATGTAATGAGACATTATACAGGCCCTCCCATCAGGCCAAATGGGGATCCATAGATGTTTCAGATGCATATAATGCTGCCTTGCTAATTGAAATGGGAGTTGCCTTTTACAGAGCTTAGGCCAGTCAATAAATAACAGGAACCAAAAGGCTTTCGGTAGGGGCTTAACTGCCCTTCCCTATCTGGTCCTTTATGCCTCAAGCAAACCCTAGGGAACATCCCTCAGACGAGAACTATCCTCCAATAGTACACATTCACCCCAAGAAATACACCCCAACTTCTCTTTTTCTACTTTAGTCTGGTTTTGTTGGTCTTTCCTTCCCATTCACTTCATCTAAATCCAATTCCAAACACCCTTATTTGATCCTACCTCTACCCTCTCCGCCCCCCCCCAGATAATTGTCTCCCTCTCCAGCTCATCCCGCACTTCAATATTCCTATCCCACAGACTCTGTCTACCATGAAAGAAACACCAGCTCTGAAATCACTGCAAATCTGGTTCTAGCTCCAGCACAGTCAATTACAGTATTCCATATTGCTAAGGCTTCTATCCTGATCTATAAAGTGAAACAAGCTTGCCTAAATAAAACACCCAGCACAGTGCCACCCAACACACCCTGCCCTGTCCTACTCCCCAGGGGACTTCCCTTCCTCCTTTACTCCACTACTTAGATATAATCACTCAAGGTATTATACCTTTGAAAATCCCAAAGTCAGCCTAAAAGAGTGACTTCACTCTGTAACGTTATCTCTGTACTCCTAAAGCAACCTTCTGGTCACTTTGCACCTGCCTCCCACAAATGACCTATTTGGGAAAAGATAGTAATTAGAAGGGATAGAAATGAAGAGTCATTAAGCCTCTATATGATAAGAACAGATCTGTCACATATGACCAAAGCTCCACGCACAAGAGAGTCCCACAATCCCACATTTACAGACTAATTTTATCAGTCATTTTTGTTAGAAAAACAATCTGGTTCATTTCTTTAAAAAAAAAAAAGTTTTAATGTTTATTTATTTATTTATTTATTTATTTGTAAGAGGGGACATGAATGTGGATATCCAAGGACAATCAATGTGACTCAGTTCCCTCTTTCCACCTTTAAGAGGGTTCCAGGGATTGCACTCAGGTGGCAAGCACCTTACTTACAAACCATCTTACTGGTCCCCACTTAGTTAATTCTGATAAGACCCAGACATGAGTTTTCAGAGATCAAGGACTGCCTATAATTTGATTCCCAAAAGGTGGCATCCTTGATGACAGCTCCAAAACAGCATGTCAGGTCTCTTCCTAGTGCCCTGATGCTGCTCTGCAAACCCATGATTGCCCTTGAAATAAACCCACAACCTAGTTCTTTTATAAGAACTTTGTCCAAAATTTTTAGTCATCACCCTTAAAAACAAACTATCTTCAAAACCCGGATCAATACTAGAGAAAAATTAATACAAATCCTAAGCAGCTTATGCTTTAAAGGGACTTTCAACAAAGAGGTAAGAGGGTGCTTCTCCACAGACAATTCTTATTTTGAAATTAGCTACCAGTTAAGAGGTTCTCCTTCATGAGGTTTTAACATCCTCCTAGATCCAAGACAAAAGGATACTTGTCTAAAGAGGTACAGAAACCTGGATAGCCTCGAGTATGAAAAAGTGGGTACCTCAAGGGTAGCCCCTTAAAACTTTACAGTCCCCAACAATATACAGATAATCACGGGATTCAAAGAAAGGTCTTCCACTAGAGAAGC
This sequence comes from Mus musculus, assembly GCF_000001635.26. Taxonomy (NCBI): domain Eukaryota; kingdom Metazoa; phylum Chordata; class Mammalia; order Rodentia; family Muridae; genus Mus; species Mus musculus. The sequence continues at coordinate 80,805,987 of NC_000078.6, read as the reverse complement.
TCAACCTGTCCTATGCAGGCCTGTTGGAACAAAGAAAAAAATGAATGTAAGCACAAGTCAGTAGTGTGGCCTGCAGCAGCAAGAACAACTTCAGCGAAGGATAAACTGGAATGTTCTGAACTTGACAGGTCAGAAACTTGAGCTACAAACAAAGACAATGATAGCCTGATATGTACCAAATAAAGTAGATGTGGAAATGAGGAGAGGGAAACAAGCCCTACCCTTCTGTAATTCTGTGGCCCATCTGCCACAGAAAGTGGGGGAAAAAAATAGGATCCAAAATTGACCAAACTTGAGTCATGTTAACTCCTCAGGACAGACCAATGGTGCTCTGCTATGGCACTGTCCACAGTCCTGGCCACTACTGAGCAGACACCTCCCGTTTGCTAGAGGCTACACTGATAGAGCAGGTGTTTTCAGACACCAATCACATAGGTATCAATGCTATTTCTGCTGTAACCCAAGCCCCCTTAGCATGATGCTAGGTGTGGTGGCTATGTAACAAGGTCCTAGCATAAAAGAAAAGGAAAGGGGGGGGTAGAGAAAAAAGAAAAGAGGAGGAGGAAAAATAGAGAGGGAGAATGTGAAGAAGGGAGGCAGTCACCTATTCATTCTGTGTCTCACTTCAGTAACTTTAAAGTGTAATTCCCACCTTGCTTTAACCCATAAGCATGAGAATAAGAGCTGGCAACACCAACATTATTAGCTGAAAACTTCCCACGTGCTAGATACCGGTCTAGGCACTTTACATTTCTCACTTCATATAACCCTCAAAACCCACAGCCTACAGTACATGCAATTGTTAACTTCTACTTTCAGTTGAAGAAGCTGAGGCTTAGCAAAAAGACTTACCCATAGCTATGTACTCAGAAAACTAACACTAAGACAGCAAGGGCCCGTTACTTTTATCATATCTTTCCCAAACTGCTATTCGAATATCTTTTAGTTATCAGGACTGTGCCTTCTGCTTTAAATATGTCCTTTTGATTCTCATATCAATTTTATTAAATGTGGTTTTAATACGTTATTCAAGTTATACATACCACTAGTATAAAATCCAAGTAACACAGAAAAGTAGTTTAAGAAGTTAGTTTCCAGGGCAGTGGTGGCGCATGCCTTTAATCCCAGCATTTGGGAGGCAGAGGCAGGCAGATTGCTGAGTTCGAGGCCAGCCTGGTCTACAGAGTGAGTTCTAGGACAGCCAGGGCTACACAGAGAAACCCTGTCTCAAAAAACAAAAACAAACAAAAAAAGTTATAGTTTAGCCAAGAATGGTGGTACATGCTTTTAATCCCATCCCTCTGGAGGTAAAGGCAAGCTTTGTGAGTTTGAGGCCAGCCTCATCTATACAGCAAATTCTAAGAGTGTCAGAGTTACACACAGAGAGACTTGTCTCAAAAAGAGAGAGAAAAAAGGAAGATTAAATTATTGTTTCTCTTATCTTTATGACCTAGAGTTCTCTCCCTAGGTAATCATTAATATGTTAATAAGGTACCTTTCTAGAGATCACATTAACATTGGTTTTATTTCAAAACTAACCACAAAACTGAAGGATCAGCTAGGCATAGGGATGAATGCCTATAACCTCAGAATTAGGAAAGCTAAGGCAGGAAGAATGCCAAGAGTTTGAGACTAGCCTGGGCGGGCTACTACATAGTGAGACCTCATCTAAACAAATGTTAAAAACCCTGAAAATCAAAGTTCAATTTGTTCCAGGTCATATAGCTGGGAAGCAGAAAAGCTGAGACTGAAGCAAGGTTGCTCTAAGCCTACTAGCTTCTCTGCTGCCTCCTCCTAAGGACTCTCTTCTAAAACAACTGTCATTCTCAAAGGACAGAGGAATAGGGAAAATGCGCCTGGCCCATGGCCAGTTTTACTCCTCCACTTTCCCAACTAAATGGAAAAAGCAGGCAGGCTGCCCAATTACATCTCTGGTCCAAGAACGCTGGCACTCCATATTCTTTTCTATTCTAGGCTGCCACGACCTAGAATATTATTCTTCTATAATGTCCTTGCACAGTCTCATCTCTGGAAACAATAGGACAATAGTTTATCATCAGAGACCAAGCTGATTTCCTTCTGGTAACATCAAAGGGAAGGAAGTATCTTCAAAAGCCCTCAAGCTTGGAAACACCACCAGGCTGAGGAGTCAATCAGATGACTGCAAAGGGACAGTTAGAACCAAGGGATCAACATACCTAATTGGGGTGAGCTTGCTGAGCCACTCAAAAAGTGTTTGGAACCAATAAGCTCAGAATTTCTGCTTTGTTTTATTCCTATTTGATCTGTCAACCACATAGATTTTGAGACAGTATTTCTGTCTCTGGGGACTTTCCTCCTCCTCCAAAAAAATAAAAATAAAAATAAAACCTTTATATTATATGGAAACACTCTTCCTAAGGATATTACAGCTGCTTTTTCAAACTATACACATATTCACAATTTTAAATTTTATTTTCACCATTTTTAGTGTTTATCTGTGTGCTGTGTTTGTGTTGGGGATGGGGCACAGGTATGTACATGCCTGAGTATCAGTGCTAGATCACCCTAGAGCTGAAATTACAAGCAGTTTTGAACTGTCCAACATGTTGGGCCACCTCCCAGTCCTCATATTTGAATTTTTGTCCCATCAGTATAAAAAACATACTGAGTTTAGGACTTCTGTGCTGAGCAAGGGGAACAACAAAGGAGATACTGCTATTACACGGCTGTTACTCAGCAAGTAAGTGTTATGGATCTAAAATCCCTGGAAGTTTCCATTTCCCAGCATGAGCTCAGTACAGTAGCTGCGGAATGCCTTCAGGGAAGGGGGTGGGGTGGAGAGATGGTCAAGGGTTATGAATACTGCTGCTCTTACAGAAGATGACCTAGGTTTGATTCCCAGGAACCACATGGCAGCTTACAACCATCTTTAATTTCCCTCCAGTTCCAGGGGAATCCAATGCCCTCTTTATATCTCTGAGGGCCCAACACATACATGTGACACATATATATACACATGTAGGTAAAATACTCATACACATAAAATATTTTTAAAAAATGTCAACTCATTGTCAAAGGTTTTACTTTTCCCATTTGTATACCAGAACTAAAATTTAAGTACAGCTATTCCTTGGTAGTCAAAGATTATTGGTTCCAAGACACCCGTGGATACCAAAATCTGAGGATATTCAAGTACCTTATTTAAAAACAGCACAGTAGTTACTTACAAATACCTTCTTATATACATTAAATCATCTCTAGATTACTTGTAAGTCCTAATGCTGTGCAAATAATTGTCAGGCTGTATTGTTTAGAGTTACAAGAAAAAAGTCTACATGTTGGCCAATGCAGATACATTTTTTTCCCTCCCTCCAAACTGTCAGTGCAAGGTTACCTGAATCCACAGACGAAGAACCCCCAAGATTAGGGAGGGCACATATATTTTATATGAAATGTCTTATGTGAGAACCTGTAAAATGCAGAAATTTTTGCCTGTTTTGCTGCTATATATGTTAATATAGATGTCTAGCACATACTGTAAAGAGGAGAAATTTAAAGCACATTGAAGGGGTTTGAAATGTGTAAGAAAAGACTAACTAGAACACTAGCGAACAACTCAAATAATGCATCTTTAAGTGTTAAAATGTGCTGCAAAGAATCTGGGAGAGGGCACTTAATAAATTCTTGTATAATTAACACATGAGTTTAAACACATTACTTAAAAAATTCCTTGTCACCTTTGCACCACCCTCTCTATATCATCCCTAAAGCTGCCACCAATGGCTCTGACATCTGCTCATGCTACCACTCTCTACCTATATTCCTAAAAATAAACATGTACTTTTAGACAAGCATTCATGGGATAATGAGAAGCACCAACAAAATTATTCATTTCTAAAGAACAAAGAAACAAGTCACCCCGTATTAGCTATTTCCTTATCTACAACTGAATTCACACTCTATGCTGGATATATTTATTCCTCCAAGCTGCAAAAACAAATGTATACATTAGTTTTAGGGCAGGATTGATAGTTTTAGTCCCATGATTGTATGTGCCTGGTGCCCGCAGAGGTTAGAAGAGGATTTTAGACCCATCGGACTGGAGTTACAGATGGTTATGAGCCACCAGGTAGGTGCTGTGAATCTAACTCAGGTCCTCTGGAAGATCAGCCAGTACGCTTAACTGATAAGCCATCTCTCCAGCCCCCTAAAGTTTGTTTTGATTGCCCTTGCTGAATGAGCTATATAGTGAGACCCTGTCTCAAAAATAAAAACAAAACAAAACAAAACAAAACAACAACAAAGAAAAAAAAGCAATCAAAGCCAGGCAGTGGTGGCATTTGCCTTCAATTCCAGCACTGGTCTACAGAGGGAGTTCCAGGACAGGCAAGGTTACACAGAGAAACCCTGTCTCAAAAAACAAAACAAAACAACAAAAACAAAAAAGAAAGAAAACAGAAACAAGCCAGGCATAGTGGAGTATATTTTTAACCCCAGCACTTTGGAGGCAGAGGCTGGAGGGTCTCTGTGAGTTTAAGGCCAGCTTGGTCTACACAGTGAACTCCAGAATGGCCAGGGCTACATAGTAGCTACACAGTGAGACCCTGTCTCAAAACAAATAAACAAAATGTATATAATGTATCCAACCATGTATTCACTACATGCCAAATAAATACCAAGATTTACTTCTTGGTTTCTGCAGTAACTATACCTGCCTCTTACCAGTCCCAAGCTGATTATCCATTCATAAATTATCCTAACTTGAGGGTACACGTAAACAGGAAAAAAGATGAGTCAATGAATTTTTATGAAACCCGGAGCCTGTTTTTCTTGCTATACTGCTGTGTAACAAGCAAAATCCCCCATAGGAGTAAACAAGGAGGAAGGTGGCCTTCCTACAGCAGATGGCATACCTAAAGGAGGATGAGAAATAACCAGCCAGCATATCATTCACTAATGGTCTAAAAATGCTGTCAGAACACCAACCAAAACAACAGCACCCACCAAATACAAAACATTGTTCACTAGCTTTCAGGGATAGGGAAAAATGAAAATATATGAGCTGTTTCTTTCCTAACTGACTAGAGACATACAGTTTCAGATGTGTGTTCACATTGCCTTTAAGTGGATGACTGACTGCATATACAGTAAGCCCAAGGAAGTCAAACCCACAGCTATGAAGGGGTTGTCAGATAACAGGAGGAAGGGATTAGGGTGGGGAGACAAAACAGGTAATAAAGAGGAGAGGGTATAGGATTCATCAGATGACTACTGTCTCCCAGTCTTCAAGTAATTCCACCATATCTAGGATGCTAACAGCACCTGCCACTGTCTCACCTGGATGACCTAAGGAAAATAAAACAACAGGAGACAATCCAGTAGCCTGGAGTCAAGAGACATTTTTGAATCATAGGGAAAAAAAAAAAGAAAAAAGAAAAAAGAAAGAAAGAAAGAAAGAAAGAAAGAAAGAAAGAAAGAAAGAAAGGAAGGAAGGAAGGAAGGAAGGAAGGAAGAAGGCACAGCACAGAGGGGGAAAAAAGTTAAGAAGCCTAGTTGTCATGCAACTCTACCCATTTTAAGAAAAGTATTCCCTAGGGCTGGAGAGATGACTCAGGAGTTAAGAGTGTGTACTGCTCTTGCAGAGCACCAGAGAATGATCCCCAGCAACCACATTGGATGGCTCACAACCACCTGTAATCCAGGGCCAGAGATTCCAACATCCCTTTCTGGCCTCTATGGGTGCCTGCACTCAAGTAAGCACGCTACATGTGTGCACACGCACTCATGCACGCAAGCATGCACAAATAAATAAATAAAAATTGTCTTTTTTAAAGTATTCCTCACACAGATAAAAATGTTCTCTTTTTTAAAGTATTCCTTCAAACACTGTAAAGACACATCCCCCTTTGTTGCTCACTACTGCAGATGCTAGGGTAGTTCAGATGATAGAATGTTTGTCGGCATTCATGAAGCCCTGGGTTTTATCCCTAGTACCATAAGCATATCCTGTCTCAAAACAACAACATACCATGGAAAAACATAAGTTTATTCAGGACAAAACAAAATAATGAATCAGAAACCTGGCTGAGAACCCAATATACTTTGTAAACAGGGGCCCAAGGAGAGCAAGAACAAAGAGACAAGGTGATCTTACTGAGGTGGGAACTTGGCTTCTTTACTGATCCTTAAGCCTCCAGTTCTCATTTCTCTTTTCTATAAGAGGTAAAGAGGATCTCAGAATTCAAAGTCCAAGTCTTTCAACTTTAATGAACCTACAGTTTCTCTTCATATACTTGTTTGTTGCACAAGAATCAGATGGAATCCAGAAACCTATCTACAGACAAAAATTGTATGCCGGTGTGGTGGCACACACCTTTAATCCCAACAGTGCAGGTAGATTAAAAAGGCAGGTGGGAGGCCAGGCATGGTGATGCACATCTTTAATCCCAGCACTCGGGAGGCCCATGCAGGGGCATTTCTGTGAGTTCAAGACCAACCTGGTCTACAAAGCCAATTCCAGGACAGCCAGAGCTGTTACACAGAGAAACCCTGTTTGGAACAACAACAAACCAAACAAGAAGGAAGGAAGGAAGGAAGGAAGGAAGGAAGGAGGGAGGGAGGGAGGGAGGGAGGGAGGGAGGGAGGGAGGGAGGGAGGGAGGGAGGGAAGGAAGGAAGGAAGGAAGGAAGGAAGGAAGGAAGGAAGGAGAGAGAGAGAAAAAGAAAGATAGGCGGGGGCTGAAGAGATGGCTCAGAGATTTAAGTGCTTTGGTTGCTCTTCCAGAGGTTCCTAACCTCAATTCCCAGCAACCACATAATGGCTCACAACCATCTATAACAGAATCTGATTCCCACTGTTGATGTTCATGAAAATAGAGCACTCATATACATAAAATAAATAAATAAATCTTTAAAAAAATAGACAAGTGAATCTCTGAGAATTCTAGGCCAGCCTAATTTACATAGTGAGTTCCCGACAGCTAGAAATAAATACTTTGTCTCAAAAAAAAAAAATCAAATTAAAAATAATTTGACTCCTCATTGGGCCTCTTGAAACTCTAGAATTTGGAAATAGAATTTGTATTAACAATAGGACCTACTTCAAATCCCAACATTTTAGTCAATGAACTCTACCAGGTAAGTTATAGATAGCTATAGTCATAAATATTTATACACACACATCTAAAGAACTTTCCAGGACTCACTTTGGCTTGGTTCCAGATACAGGAACCAAGAGATGGCTAACTGAAGTACCCCATTTTGTCTTCCCTCTGTTTCTCTAGAAAGAAACTGTCTTGACACTCTGATAAAACAACAAGGTGACCTGTAAGTGTGCAGTTTCAAGAGCTTTTTATAATGATCTAGAAACAAGAAGAGCAAAACCTGCTGTTGATAATGAAGGCTAGTTCCAATTAGGACAAGGGTGAAAGGAGAGAGAAGCCATTACATTATTCCAGTAAGGTGGCTGGTTTGATGTAAATGCTCAGATTAAATCCCATAGAGGAAATGACACTCTCAGCAGCACCATCTGCTCCTTCTGGTGTCTAGCCTGAACTCAGCTGTAGCCAGTCCACCTGTCTGAGGGCAGTGAAAGCTGCTCTAAAGAGCTCAGTTCCTCAGATTTGTACATTCTCTCATAGCCATCTTCCCCTATCTTGAGGTTTTTCTCCCCAGCAGGTACACAGAACTGCAGGACAATTTTTACAAGGAAAGGAAAAACTTCTGAGAACTACAGATCACATTTAATAATGAAAAGCCCCAAGAAATGAAAACACACATCCACACAAAAACTTACACAAAAATGTTTTTAGTTGACTGTGGTGTCACATGGCTATAATCCCAGCACTTGGGAGGTTGAAGCAGGACCACCTCAAAGCCAGACTAGAATACATGACTGTATTTAAAACAAACAAAACAAAAACAAAGAAACAAACAATGTTCTTGGCAACATTGTTCAAAACCCAAAAGGAAAGCAATGCAAATATCTATCAGCTGATAAGTAAGGTATAAAGGAAATAAATAAACTGGGACTGAAGCCAGCAAATGCTCCAAAAGCAATAAATCTTAACAATAGTAAATGGGGCTGGAGAGACAGCTCAGCAGTTAAGAACATCAGTTGTTCTTCCAGAGGACTCTAGTTCTATTCCCATCACCCACAAGGTAGCCCACAATTGATTGTAACTCCAGCCCCAGGAGATATAACACCATCTTCTGGCCTCTGGGAGTACTGTATGAACACAGTACACAGGCAAAAACACCCACACACATTAAAAAGAAAAAAAAAAGTAACTGGAAGTGAAAGAAGCCAGTTACTAAAGACTACATATACATATCACAATTACAATACCACGAAATGTCTGAGTAGGTAAGCATACAAACAAAGTAGGTGAGAATAGTCTAAAATTGGATTGGTGTGATCTTATTCAACCCCGCAAATATACTAAAAACAGCTGCATTGTTTATGCAAATATCTATCAATTAATGTATAGACTGGGTATGGTGGCATACACCTTTAATCCCAGCACTCAGGAAGCAGAGGCAGATAGAGCTCTGTGAATTCAAGGCCAGCCTGGTCTATATACTGATTTCCAGGACAGCCTGAGCTACATAGTGGGCCCTTGTCTCAAAAAATAAGAAAAAATTTAAAAATGGTACATCTATACAAAGAAATATTATTCAGTAATAAACAGAATAAAGCACAGATACATGCTCAAACCTCAAAAGCATGCTAAGTAAAAGAAACCACATAGGTGAATTTTTATGATATACAAATTATAAGCCAACAAAACTATTTCTTTAAAAAGGCATTATTGACAAAGTAAAATGCTAAATGCCAAAAAAAATCTCCCTGAGTAAACTTATATATATATATGTGTGTGTGTGTGTGTGTGTGTGTGTGTGTGTGTGTGTGTGTATATACATATATATATATATATTACCATATGAAGCCATTTGATCTATTAAGGATGAGTCATAGGAAAATGCTTATGGAATAATGCTGGGAAAAAAAAAACAAAATTCAAAACAAGATGTTTAGGGTATACCAGAAAAGACGGAAGAAACAGAATATACAGAATACACAGAAAAGATAAGTTAGGTTACACAATATTTATTTATTTATTTATTTATTTATTTATTGAATGTATATGGGTACACTGTAACTGAACGCATGGTTGTGAGCCTTCATGTGGTTGTTGGGGATTGAATTTTTAGGACCTCTGCTTACTCTGGTTGCCCTACTTGCTCCAGACGCACCAGAAGAGGGCATCAGATCTCATTATGGGTGGTTGTGAACCACCATGTGGTTGCTGGAATTTGAACTCAGGACCTTCAGAAAAGCAGTCAGTGCTCTTACCCACTGAGCCATCTCACCAGCCCCACAATAATTATTTTATTTTGACTTGTATATTCTAATCTGTCTGCAATCTTCTCTCACTTTAATGGCAATTAAAGAAAAAATACCCCTCAATCTTCCCTCAAGCAGTCTGCAGAGACAATTACAATTTAAGATGAAAATAAGCAACCCACTTTCTTGGTTCCCTTTTTCAGAATTCCATCCACTAAGTTCTCAGAGATCTTCAGAGAGCAGCCCAGAGAAGAACTGGACTAACGGAATGCCCAGAAGGCACTCTCATTCATAGCCTAATCAAAAGTCAAAACCTAGCTCAGCCAAAGAGAACTTCAGCAAAGTCTAGAGGAAACTCTGCCAGGCAGTGGTGGTGCACGCCTTTAATCCCAGCACTTGGGAGGCAGAGGCAGGCGAATTTCTGAGTTTGAGGCCAGCCTGGTCTACAGCAGAGTGAGTTCCAGGACAGCCAGGGCTACACAGAGGAAAACCTGTCTCGAAAAACAAAAACAAAAAAAAAGATAACTCCACTCTAATCTTAAACTTCTGTGGATACACAGGCATGTCACTGCTGGTGGTAATTTGGATTTGGGCAGATGAGATACATGTCCCTCCTGGAGAAAAGTTGGTAGGAAAAGGAAGTTTGGAAGAGTCCCTATTCAAATCTCTTCTCTTGAGGTTTTGCTCCTACTCTCCAACTAGAGGAAAAAAGAATCCTCAACTATTTTCTTTTCAACATAAAAGAGCCAAGTAATAAAGAACTGTCCGTCTGCACAAGCACTGACTCTGCTGCTGTCATGAAGAATCCCAGGCTAATTTCCCAAGTCACAAAAAGTAAAAACAAAACACTTGTACCAACTGCTACTCTGGAGGGGGTGTATCAGGGCACACAGCTACCAGGTAATTTTAGAGCTCTCTCAACACTGGTCACATTAACAAGCAAGTGTATCTGTTTCTGCTTGAGAATGCTTCACTAAGATCCTGTTTTGGAAGTACTTCATGAATTTTTGGCAAGGGAGACACATCATAGATAACACAAGAGTCTGAAACCCCACTCAGTTCTCACTGCAACTGCTGTACTCCCTGCTACTCTTAAACCCAGTACCTTCACAGACTCAACTGTCCCTCCACCTTGGGAGTAGCAGCTAGCCTTTCAGAGCAACAGCAACCCAGCTCAACACTACTTCCAGATCTATCAGATTCTGGAGACCTCTAGACTCAGCTGAGAACCAGAAGACAAAAGAGCAAAGGTTTCCAGCTGGTTTCCAGCTCCCACCCCCAAGATTAAAGGGGGCAGACAAGCACAGATACGAGGCTGGAAGATGACAGGTGCCTGCCAGACTCCTTTCTCACATAAAAGACTTTTTACAGGGTAACACTCCAGAGCATACATCAACCAAAGAAACAATTTCTACTTACTTGAATCTTAGCCATGATGTAGAAAATAGATTTTCATATCCAAGGTCTGCCACCTCAAGTTTTGCCTGACTGCTTCCTGGGTCTCAAGATCCTAATCTGCATTCTTCCTTCCCATCAGCAAGCTACCGCCTCCCACATAAACCACAGTATTTGTCACTGCTTTAACTTTTTTAAGCATCCTACAATGTGCTCATATACCTATGAGCATGAATTTTCTAAAAACCATTCAACTAGGTGAAGACTCAATGTTATTACATATGTAGATATTCTGGCTTTGATTGGCTTTTTGTTTGTTTTGGAAACAAGGACTCACTAAGTAGCACAAGCAAACCTTGAATTTAAGGTCCTCCTTCCTCTTCACTCCATGGTTTGAACCTGTCCTAAAAGTCCAGGTATTAGAAAATCCTCAAATTCATGTATTCATATTCTATTTGGAGGTAGGACTAGAAGGTGGATGGATACATTAGCAGTTGCCAAGATTTTACCATGTGATACCCTGTGCCATGTTATGATGTAAGACACTGGTGCCAAGCTCTTCAACTTGCTGTGAGCCAAATAAGCTTCCCTTCTTTTTTTTTTTTTTCGAGACAGGTTTTCCTCTGTGTAGCCTTGGCTGTCCTGGAACTCAATCTGCTGTAGACCAGGCTGGCCTCGAACTCAGAAATCTGCCTGCCTCTGCCTCCCAAGTGCTGGGATTAAAGGCATGCGCCACCGCCCAGCTAAGCTTCCCTTCTTAATGATTTACCACATCTCAGGTTTTTTTGTTACAATAACAGAAAATGGACTGAGACTGAGAGTGATCTCGGCATAGATAGAATCTTCAAAGAAACCAAAAGAATTTCTTGTCACATATTTTGTTTCAATGTTTGCCCTTAACCCAAATATCATAATCTTCACATTCAACTCTGCAACACAGCAATTCTTGCTTTTAAAGTGTGTGTGTGTGTTTCCTTTATCACTTTTTTCCTCCATTCTCCTACTACTTGAGAGAATGTTCCCAGCAGGAATCCCATGAGTTCAAGGCAGATAGAGGAAGGAAAATGAATTTTGTTCATCAGCTCCAACTAGATCACATGCCAATCCAAGAGCTCAGTAAAATGTTTTATGTGTGGCAGACAGTGGGCTATCTGGACCACCACTTCCTCTCATGAACTATCACTTGGTAAAGGGGAAAGCAAGGTAAAACACAAGCAAGCACCCACCGTGTTCTTTGGCTTTCCTTCACTGCCAGCAGAGGTTCTACTTTATTCTCCCAAATCACCTGGTTGGTACTGAAATGAGGAAAATCATGTTCCCCGGTGAATCTTTAACTTTTCTCTTGGTTTTTACACAAGGTCTCACTTTTTAGTACTGGCTGTCCTAGAACTCACTATGTTCAAACTGGCCTTGAACTCTGCCTCTGCCTCCCAATGCTGGAATAAAGGCATCTGCCACCATGCCCAGTCTCAACAAATATTTTAAGATTTTAATGATTATGCACAGGTGTCTGTGTGCATTCAGCCCAGAAAAGGGCATCAAGTACCCTAAAACTGTGAAGTTATGAATGGCTGTGAACTGGCTGGGTGCTAAAAAACAAATTCCAGTCCTCGGAATTTGGACATTGAACAGCAAGCACTCAATCACTAAGCCATCTCCACAGCTCCCTAACTGAAATTTTAAGATACTTTATTGTTTCTCTAAGCCTACAGAGGATACCAGTAGTGAGCAGGTGTCAAGAGAGCTAAAAATACAGAAAAAAAGCACAGGAGAAATATGAGAGTAAAGGATGTTTTGGTGGTCAAGGGTGTCTTTTGGTTGTTGGGGGTTTTTTGGTTTCTTTGTTTTTGGTTTTTTTGTCATCTGATTTTGGCACAGGGTTTCACTGTATGTGTACCCAGGCTGGCTGGAAGTCATGACCCTACCTCAGGTCTCCCCAATACTGATTACAGACATGCACAACCAAAAGCAAGTTTTAATGTGAGAAATGGACAAACATAATGTGTGTAAAATAATGCTTACTAGTAATAATAAACTTGTAAAAAGTCTTACTTTTAGAAGCCAAGTGAATTAGTACCTTTGGAGGGCACGTGTTCTCGTGTGTGTGTGTGTGTGTGTGTGTGTGTGTGTGTGTGTGTGTGTAGGAAGCAGTGAAGCAGGAACCGAGGCCCCAGACACAGTAGAGGAGGAAATCCCCTGTCAGAAGATGCATCATTACATAAGTGCTCCAGTTCAATCGCCACACCATGGAGACCGGGCAGGAAACCACAGAGTGCTGAGGTCTTGCCACCTACCAGGCTGCAGGACCTTTTTACCTGGCTTTCTCTTTTCAGTGAGCTTGAATGCTGGCTCTGGAGAAGCTGGACTCAACAAGTCAAACTGACACCTGGTGGGCTTGCTCTCAGGACTGCATACCCTGAGCCTTTTCTATAGCAGAAGGTGAGGATTTTTTTCCTCTCTCATTCCTACTACAATATCCAGAGTCCCTCTGTAGACAGGAATCCCATCTACAGGGTCAGTCTCGAACTGATAACTGTTCTTCCTTTTAAACTTAATGGGTACAAAGTTCCTTAAGCAGCAAACAGTGAGCCAGGCATGGTGGCTCACACCTTTAATCTCAGCACTCGGGAGGCAGAGGTAGGCGGATTTCTGAGTTTGAGGCCAGCCTGGTCTACAAAGTGAGTTCCAGGACAGCCAGGGCTATACAGAGAAACCCTGTTTCGAAAAAACAAAAAACAAACAAAAAGCAGCAAACAGTAATGAAAACTAACACCATAAATCAAAATAAACTAAATTAAAAGTTGAGCACCATGAAAATCTGTCTGGTTTCAGTTTTAATCATCCCAGTATCTATAAAACCAGGTAACGACTGGCATATGCTGTGTATGATATGAAATTTAAAAAAAAAAGTGAACTAGTATTGTGCAACCTACCATTACTGGGCTTCCAGGAGCAAGTTAGGGATGCTTATCATCAGAGAAAGAGCCTCAAACAGTGGTGTTTTGAGAAGAATCTAGACACTCCAGAACTTACATTTGTGGCTTACATTATTTAACATGTGTAACTTTCATCTCAACTGAAAAAATAAGGATAATATCGGCCCTACCTCAAATATTATTACATGAGATCAAAAGTGAAACTTGGGCCAGTGTGATAGCTCAGAGTGGAGAAGCACCAGACGTGATCACCAGAGTTCAATTGCTGGGAGGTAGAAAACTGGCTCCTGCAGTTTGTTCTTTGACCTCCACACCAGCACAAGTTCACACACTCAAACTCACACACGCTAAATGAATTTAGCTTGGGACACAATAAACCCTCAACAAGTTTTCCACAGTATCACCACCTTATGAAGTGATTCCTTTATTGAAATACAGGAATCCACTCCCACCCCCAACTCAAGACAGTTCTCATTTCTACTTGAATGTGCATCTAATGAAAAATGCAAAGCTCAGAAAACTAAGAAGTCAAAGCCAAGGGCATGTCTCTACTAGTCTCCACTAGATGGTGACAGCCTGGGTGTAGAATTCCCAGAGCACAAAAGTGTGTGTGTGTGTGTGTGTGTGTGTGTGTGTGTGTGTGTATGTGTGATTTTATTATTATTATTATTAACCAAAGGGATTCTAACACCAAAAACCGATTGACCAGTGAAAAGTGGAAAGTCACTGCGGATCTTGCAGATCTAGAAAGGACTAAATACCCATGGCTTAACTGAAAAGGATAATGTCCCCGCACCTCTCTTCGAACCCCAACCAACAAGAGCAACAAAGGGCAGCACACTACCTTGTCACCAAAGAAGTGTGTGGCAACAACATTGGGCCTCTGCTGAACTAATGTAAAGTTCCCAATGAACTTAATGCCTCTTTGGGATCCCCGGCCTTGCTGCCCTCCCAATTCCGTTACAGGTAAGTTTTTCCACCATGGTGGCTGTCCCGGGAGGGACCATCAGTCTCACAAGTAAGAAAGTCTATATGTAGTTACAGTAAAACCGAAACAAAACAGGAAATGGGTTCGGCAAGTTTCAGCCCACATAATAAGAAAAGTTTTTGCGACTGAAGAGGCGACCAGGCGCTGGGGCTCCAGAACGCTCCCGCGCACAGGCGAGCGGCTGCAAGGTTTCCTCAGGAAACCCACCTCGGCCAAGCCGGTCCCGCCGTGCGGAACCGCGGCTTCGCTGGACTGGAGGGCCTCCGCCTTGCAGCGCGCTCCACCGAGCCCGATCTGCTCTCCGCTCTCGGGCACCGGCACAACCACGCCGCCGCCCTCGGAGCGGCCCGACCCGGCTACTCCCGCGCGGCTCGCAGTGCTGACACCGGCCGGCGCGGTAGCAGGCGGCCGCGCAGAAGGCCCGCGTCCCTGAGGAAGTGCTTGCCCGCCAGTGCCCTGACAACCGGCCCCGCGCGCCGCTGACACAAAGCCGGCCCCTCCAGCCCGGGCGGCGGTGACAACTCACCCGGGAGCGGCGCCGAGACCTCCGGGAAAGGGGGCGCTAGCAGCTCCCGCGTCGCCGAACCCGCTCCGCCGCTGAGCGCGCCCGCCTGCCTGCACTCCCTGTCGGGTCCCCCGCGACGCCTCGCGTGCCCTGGTCTGGCTCACGCGGCCGGGCGCTGACGAAGGAGGAGGACGAGGACGAGGACGCGAGCGGTGGCCGGCTCCTGAGGATGGAACGCGGCGGCGGTGGCGACGGCTGCGCCAGCGTCACTGGCCCAGCTGTACGACGCGGGCGGGGGAGGCCCCGCAGAGGGGGCAGGGCAGGGACGAGGCCTGGGCGGGGTCAGGCACGCACGCAACAAGCGCAGGCGTCGCGCCGCTGCGACCGCCCCGAGGAGTCACGCGCACGCGCCTCTGACCTTGTCTGACACGCCCCTGGCGGCGGGGGGAGGGAACCTTAAAGAGACAGTCACTCGAACTGCTCTGGCTGTAATACTCTAGTTAAGCCACCTTCCTAGAGGGCCCTCCGGTTCTTTTACTGTTATTGTTTGGTTATTATTTGGATGTTTTAATTACTGTCATTTGCAAGGAAGTATACTGTTGTTTAAGAGCCTCTTCTACACACGTCGCCCATTTAGGTCTTGAATCGCTTGCCTGACCTATCTTCAAAGCAGGTTATTATCTCCCTATTAAGCTGTACTCTAGGTTAGGGTGTGTAACTTAACTATCTCAAAAGTGTCCCGAGGGGGTTAGGTGGGGGTGGAAATGTAGATCAGGCCATTCTGATTCTATAACGCTGGGGTGGGCTTCAGGAATCTTTTTAATGGGTGTCCCTGAGTGCTATTTCTGCGCACTCAAAAACACCTGGCAGATCTTAAATGGAGGAAACTGACATTCCAGCGAGGCCTGGGGAACCTAGAGCTGCAGGCTTGGCCCCTAGCTTTTTGCTCTGCTTCTGAGCCTCCTTGAATTGCTTTCAAGCGCGTCTTAGGTGAGCAAATTGAGCACTGGTCAGCTGCATCCATTTAACAGTGACTCTCACTACAGAGGGGTGGCCATATGACAGTAGGAACTATCTCTTTGTGCCTAGGTACTTGGTACTAGGTACTTGGCCTGTCTTAGAGGTGCTCAATAAATGTTGAAGCACTCCTTGAAAATCAGTGACTCATAAATTAAGAAGGCCTGTTAGCCTTTTCTTTTTTTTTTCTTTCTTTCTTTTTATTTCTATTTATTTATTTATTTATTTATTTATTTATTTATTTCGAGACAGGGTTTCTCTGTGTAGCCTTGGTTGTCCTGGAACTCACTCTGTAGACCAGGCTGACCTCGAACTCAGAGATCCGACTGCCTCTGCCTCCCAAGTGCTGGGATTAAAGGTGTGCCCCACCATGCCCAGCCTTTTCTTTTATCTGTGCAAGTGCCCTACCTAGGATCTACTGGAGTTTTTTGTTTCTTCTTCTTCTTCTTTTTCTTCTTCTTCTTCTTCTTCTTCTTCTTCTTCTTCTTCTTCTTCGTTCTCCTCCTCCTCCTCTTCTTCTTCTTCCTCTTCCTCTTCTTTCTTCTTCTTCTTCTCAGTTCTCCTCCTCCTCCTCTTCTTCTTCCTCTTCCTCCTCTTCTTTCTTCTTCTTCTTCTTCTTCTTCTTCTTCTTCTTCTCAGTTCTCCTCCTCCTCCTCCTCTTCTTCTTCTTCCTCTTCCTCCTCTTCTTTCTTCTTCTTCTTCTTCTTCTTCTTCTTCTCAGTTCTCCTCCTCCTCCTCCTCTTCTTCTTCTTCCTCTTCCTCCTCTTCTTTCTTCTTCTTCTTCTTTTTCTTCTTCTTCTTCTTCTTCTTCTTCTTCTTCTTCTCAGTTCTCCTCTTCCTCCTCCTCCTCCTCTTCTTCCTCTTCCTCCTCTTCTTTCTTCTTCTTCTTCTTCTTCTTCTTCTTCTTCTTCTTCTTCTTCTTCTTCTTCTTCTCAGTTCCCCTCTTCCTCCTCCTCCTCCTCCTCCTCCTCTTCTTCTTTTTCTTCTTCTTCTTCTTCTTCCTTTTCTGCCAGATACCCTTTGAACAAAGTTACACCTCAGGGCCTTTCACCTAGAAAGCTTCCAATAAAGGTGCTGTGAATTACTGCCACAACAACACACCCATCCCTTAGAGCAGTGGTTCTCTCAGCCTTAATGCTGTGATCCCCTTAATACAGTTCCTCATGTTATGACAAAACTCCCAACCATAAAACTATTTTTTGTTGCTACTTCATAACTATAATTGTGGTAGTATTATGAATCGTAATGTAAACATCTGTATTTTTTGATGTCTTAGGTGCCCCCTGTGAAAGAAAGGGTCCGGTTCAACCCCTTTCAGGGTCCCAAATCACAGGCAGAGGACCACTTTAGAAAGCTCCCCCCTCTCCCTGTGGGCCTAGGAGAAACCCCTGATGTATTCCCTTCTTTTTCCTTTCTTCCTCTGAAAAATAGACACCTGGCATCCTGCCTACTTACCCAGTCTGAGGGAGCTGCACCTGCCCAGACCATTAAGGGGGTTGAAAAACATCAGCCTGGCAGGATCTGGACAGCCTGTAATTCCGGCATTAGGGAAAGAGGTTGAGGCAGGAGGATTCCAAATACAAGGCTAGCTTCAGCTACAAAGCAAGATCCTGTCTCAGCAAAAGAAAAGATGAGAAATACTGCAGGACCGTAGCATAGCTTACTAAAACTTGTGGTCCTGGCAGGAAGACCCAAGAGACAAGAGAAAAGAAACAGGGAAAGGGTAAAGAAGAGCCCGAGCCCCACCAAACAGAAGGATGGGTGAAAAAAAAGAAAGCAAAGGAAGAAAGTGGGTATACAGACAGATCATGTCTTCTGAAAGGACAGCTGAGTCTCCAGCCGTGCGTGGCAGTTTGGCCACTAACAGGGAACTTCATGGAACACTTGCCGCATCTCACGATGTCAACCCATATCATTACTCACCACCTACCAGAGTTCAGCAACTGGGAACAAAGTCCTCCAGCCCGGACTGTGTCCGGGGCTCTCCAGCAGTCTGGCAGGAATCCAATCACATCACCCCGCTGAAAAACCGACACCTAAGCCTCCCCACCCTGCTGGCACATCTCTAACAAGCTACCACCTGCCACACCTCTGAGACCTCACCATCTGCTCCCCTACCTGGAGTGTCCTTTCCCATCCACCCTTCCTCACTGGCTGTGCCTCTCGCGTCCCTCTGGAAGGCTCTGCTTTATCTTTACGTCCTCACTTTTTTCCCTTTGCTTTTATATTGCCAGGATGGGGATCAGGTCTAGCCCTCTTCTCTCTGGCCAGTACGGGCTCTCCAACCTTTTCCTTCCCTCTTACCCCTCCTAGCATACTTCCAATACTCCCTATAGATCTTATATCCTGCCTTGCTCTGCTCTCCTGCCAAATGAGGATGGTTCTCCCTGGCTTAGAGTAAGTGCTTGTTGTGGTTTGGTTTGGGTTTGGGTTTTTGTGGATATCCCAAGATGGAGGTTAAGAATGATCTTATGTCCCCACCCGCTCACACAAGCAACCCCGGTTAAATGAAATAGGACCCCCAAGATAGTCATGAAAGTAGGAGAGAGACTTGATGATAAGAAGAAAGGGTTTGGTGGCTGGGGATAAGAGGATGATGGAGCTGGGAAACATGATCAAAGTATAATATATATATATATATATATATGTATGTATATATATACATACATATATATATATAATTGCAAAGGAATAATTAAGAATAATTTGGGTTTACAAGAGTCGTAAATGCATGAGAAACATTTATTTTAAAAAGAGCCTTTTTATTTTTTTATAGCTCTAGGAAATCAAACCTAGGCTTTTCGGGGGGGGGGGGTTGTTGTTGTTGTTGTTTTCTTTCTCCCCCTAAGATAGAGTTTCTCTGTGTAGCCTGGCTGTCCTGGAACTCACTCTGTAGACCAGGGTGGCCTTGAACACACACACACACATATCTGTCTGACCTGTCTGTCTCCACCCCTCCCCCCAGAGTCTGCTCCACTACTGCCTGACTCCAAACCCAGGTCTTTCTGCATGCTGGCAAGCAATTCACCTCTGAGCCATATCCTTGGTCTCCTGCATTGGTTTTGGTTTTGGTTTGAAGCAGAGTCTATGTAGTCCAGGCTAGCCTTGAACTGAAAATCTTCACAACTACTTCCTGAGAGATAGGACTAATATGTTATCCTATCCTGTCAGTTTTACAGATCGTCCAGGAAAGGTACTGGCTATCAAGCCTGATGACCTGAGTTTGGTCTTCTGGACACATATGGAGGAAGAAGAAAACACTTTCTCAAAATTTTCTCTGACTTCCACCTGTGTATGGTGGTAGAGATACACACACACACACACACACACACACACACACACTAAATAAACAGATATATAAATATCCATTTTAAAATCTTAAAATATATTTTAATGTAGCAACTTTATTTTGCTAGACAACTCATCAGCCCATTCACAACTTAAATGTCCATTTAACATATACAATTAGATCTTCTTAAAATATATTTACAGTATAGTATAACCACTACCAACAGTCAATTTTAGAGCATTTTTTTGGACCCCCCAAAAGACACTTCGGTAAGGATGGAAGCCAGGGCTCATAAGCATGCTAAGACATGCTGACTACCTCTGAGCTACACCCGTGGTCTCCAAAGCAAATTGTAATCCTCCACTATCTAGGCAACCTATTATCTCTGCCAGAGAGGCTGGGCTAACCCCAGAGAGAGGTGGAAAAGTCAACCATTGCTGTTGTCAGTGGTGAAGGGGATTCCTGTCAGGTGGTACTCCCAGCCCTGTAGTTAGGGCACTCTTGAGCAAAGCAGGTGAATTGTTCAGTTCCTCAGAAAAAAGCCCAGAGGCCAGGTATTTCTTTCTTTCCTGAGAACCCAGCCATGAGTGTGTGGGCCTTAACACCTTGCAGGCAGCCACAGCGAAGCTTAGCTCTTTGGGAGAGGGGGAAGTGGGGCTCAGAATAAGTGTGTAGCATCATTGTTGCTATGGTTCTGACATCTAACAGCTGTAATGATAGCCACTATTTATAGGGCACCTACTATGTGCCAGGTACTTACTTGGTAGGAAGTTTATCCCTGTGACTTCTAATTCCGGTAACAATCTTCCAAGTCAATGTCATCAACATCACGGAGAGGTTTCAACCTAACAAAAACCACGTAGCAGGTATGTAGGTATGTTGCAAAACCAGAATTTGTTCTTGTTTCTCTGTTCCAAAGGTTGTTCTTTAAAAAAAAAAAAAAAAAAAAAAAAAAGCATGTAGCCTCTGGTACCCCTAGCAAAGGATGGTCCTTGTGTATCTGCTCATCTCCCTCAAAAGGCTTCTTTACACAGCAGCTCTCTATATCCATGCAGCATTCCCATAAAATGAAGAGTCATGACCTAGGAAGCTAAGGAAAGGGGCAGATAACTGGCTCATTTCATTCGCACAGGCCTTAGGTTCTGTTTCATGTTTCATCTCAAAATGCCTAGGGTAGCCTTCACAGTCCAAGAAAAGAAACCTACTCGAGGCCAAGGGAATCGGATGTATTCAGTAGCTAAAGAAAGCAGAAGTGCCTATGGGTGGGCCGTGTGGCTCCACCAGCCTGAGCTGAAGGACAAGATCCCAACCAAAGGAGGAAGCTTTGGGTATGGGGGTGGGAGTGCTAAGCTGGATGGGAACCTGTGAGAATCAGACATGGTATCGAATCTCTGCAGACACCAGTCAGATAGGGCTTTGAAGAGTTCACGGTTCAAGTCACAGACCCTAGAGCAATGCCCTGTGCATCCCTACCCTGCCCCTAGCCTTAGAATATGTGCACTGGTTGGGCATGGTGGCCCATACCTCTAATCCCAGCACCCAGGAGGAAGAGGCAGGTGGATCTTTTTTTAGTTTGAAGCCAGCCTGGTCTATACAGGAAGTTCCAGGACAGATGGGACTACAAAGAGAAACTCTGTCTCAATCAATCAATAACATTAAAATGTTAAAAAGAGAGAAAATGTGCACCTGAGTCTGCCTGGCCATTTGGTGTGGACCACGCCCACCCCTAATTTTTTGAGGCACTAAAACTCGTAACCACTTTTTTTTTATTTCCAACACAGATCTGGTAATCTAGGTAAAGGTGTTGGACCCATTTTTTCAAGCAAGAGAAAGTCAAGATAGAAAGCATCCATCATGGGGCTGGAGAGAGGGCTCAGTGGTTAAGAGCACCCACCGCTCTCCCAGAGGTCCTGAGTTCAATTCCCAGTGACCACATGGTAGCTCACAATCATCTGTAACTATCTGATGCCCTCTTCTGGTGTGCTGGTGTGTCTGATAACAGCTACAGTGTATTCATATATATATATATATATATATATATATATATATATATAGAGAGAGAGAGAGAGAGAGAGAGAGAGAGAGAGAGAGAGAGAGAAGGGAGGGAGGGAGGGAGGGAGGGAGGGAGGGAGGGAGGGAGGGAGGGAGGGAGGGAAGGAAGGGAGGAAGGAAGGTAGGAAGGAAGGAAGGAAGGAAGGAAGGAAGGAAGGAAGGAAGGAAGGAAGGAAGGAGGCATCCACCAGCCTGGGCTGCACAATGAGACCATGTAAGAGAGAGAGGAGAGAGCCAGGTAGGAAAGGGCAACAAGGATTCAAAGATGAGAGGCCATCTGCTATGTCCCCAGGTGGCCCAGGTGGGAGAAAAATGCCAGTTCCTGTCACAGGCACACACCCAGGCTGGCCAACCAGATTGCCCAGCCCAAGAGCTGGGCAGGAACTCTGGGAGATAGCCAGCCTGGAAGGAGGAGGGGACAGGGGGTAGCTGCTTGCCTGAGCTATAGCCATCCCACAGACCTCACCCACACTGCTCTCGGTCTTATGACACAACTGTCCTGGGTGACTCTTCCTCCTCCAGGTTTCCTGATGGTTCATTTTCCTGTGACTTAATGAAAAGAAGAGAGGGCTGTAGGATTGGTTCAGCAGGTTTTGAGGTGCCAGTGAATGAAGGAATGGAATAGTCTCCTCCTTCAGATTGTCAGGGTTGGGAGACTCTGACAGCTGCCTCGCAGAGGGATCGCATGCGCAGTGTCCTATGTGTGATCTCCCAAAGTGAAAAAATAAAAATATAAAAAAATCAAATTTCAAGTTTTTTTGTTAAACAAAATTAACTCTATACAGAAAGTTTAATAAAATGTGATGTTGGTGTGATACTCAAAATATCACTTTTTAATCACACTGTACTTTTTCTCTCTGCTTTATCTACCTTTGCTCTATCTGTGTGTTGGGAACGCTAATACAGTACTATTATGGCATCTCATGCCAAGCCCACATACAACAAGTGTCACACTGACAGCTTCAAATTAGGGTGGAAGTATTTACAGGGGAAACTGGCAAAACCTATTATTCAGCTCGGCATGCATTGTGAAACATCTCCATCTGAAACATCAAATATATACACCCAACAAGACAAGATATTCAATGGTTTCCAATACTTGTATCCACAGATGTGAATGAACAGAGATGGATGGCGGAGGAGGTGGACCCAGCACAGGTGGCCCAGGATTAGCCAAACTCACCAGCTATGCCAATAGAGTGAATGGGGTGGGGAGCAGGTGGATTACCCAAGGAGAAGTCAGCCAGACCTTCAACACCTTACATATAACTGGAAAGGCGGGTCCACAGACCGGGCAGGAGATGTTTGATGTTGGGTCTATTGGCCTCTGTCTCCCAATAAAGTTAGATCCTAAATTAACATGGAAGATGAGGAGACCTCTAGTGGTAATGAAAATACTGGCCACAGCCTACCAGCCTCCTGACAGAATTCTCAAACCCTCTCCTTAAACAGAGTATACCCATAGACTCCAGCACCCAGACCAGGACAGCAGGAACGATTCTTATGGCACAGACAAACAAACCATGAACACAAGCACTTCTTCAAACCAGAGGGCCTCAAGCACTACTCCAGAAGCTATAACTCTTAGGATAGCAAGAATCTAACGATGCCCTTACTATTGTGGGCTGAAGATTATAGCAGCATCTGCCTACAGTGCATTATTGCAAGAAATAAAGAAATGAATGCACGCATTCTCTAAGAGACATGTTCAAGAATGATTAAAGCACCATTGTTCATAATAGAAAAAACAAAACACAAAAGGACAACCCCAACGTCCACCAGTGGCGGGGTGAATCAATGGGTCGTAGCATGTCCAGCAGATAGAAACAAACAAGTTATGAATAAATCTCACAAATAGAATCAAAACTGAAAAGAGCCAGATATGAAAATGGATACACTGTGGGTTTTGTTGTAAATCAAAAAATCATAAACAAGACTAAGATAAAAGGAAAGGGTTTTCTTTGGGTACAGAATAGATTTGCAAATCTGTAACGTGGGTTCAGTTCAGAAGCCAGGTGAAGTTCCAGGTAAGATAAGCAGGTTTGCACAACATAAAAAGCATTCTTCAAGGGTGATAAGGAGGACTGAGATAAGTTCTGTGCTGGGAATCAGGGTGGTTAAGTCCTTCGGAATGTCCAGGTCAAGAGGCAGACCAGCTCACCCGGTGTCCACACAATACTGTCAGATTCCAGAAAAATTCTTCCCACCAATTCAGTTCCCAGCATGAGTCTTTATGACAGTTTATTTCTGCCATAAAAATCTCTTTAATTTAGATTGGGATTTTTTTTTTTTTTTTACTGTTCTGGAGTCATTGTGACTAAATGGTATTTATACCAAGTGTGGAGACAGGCAAAAAATCATTTATAGTGTTAGAATTTAGTATGATAGTTGCCTTCAGGGGATGTTTTGATTAGATTTCAGGAGGATGAGAATATTGATACATGATCTCACTATGTAGCTCAGGCTGGCTTAGAACTTTTTCCTCGGCTTCCCACACGCTGGCATTATATGTTGTGCCACCACTCCAGCCTTTTCTTTTCTTTTCTTTTTCTTTTCTTTTTCTTTTCTTTTTTTTTTTTTTTTTTTTTTTTTTTTACCCTTAGAATCAAGTTAAAGGCCATGAACATGCTAAGTGTGTGGCCTACCATTGAGCTACAATCTCAGCCCTGTCTTGCCTCTCCATCTGGGTGCTAATTACACAGGCATGCTCATTTTGGGGAAGTCCATAAAAATGCTCGTTTAAGATCAGTATGCTTAGTGGGGTGATGGTGGTTCACACCTTCAATCCCGGCACTCAGGAGGCAGAGGCAGGTAAATCTCTGAGTTTGATCTCAGCCTAAGCTACACAGTGTATTAGTTCCAAGACAGCCAGGGCTACACAGAGAAACCCTGTCCGAAGAAACAAAAAAAAAAAAAAAAAAAAAAAAGCAATCCCTTATACTTTTGAACCAAGTATTTTTGAATACTTATAATATCAGCAACTCAGGAGGCTGAGGCAGCAGGATTTTGCCAAGAGTTTGAGGCCAGCCCAAGCTACATATAAGCCCCTTCCTCAATCCCTCCAGCCCCCCCCCAAAGGTCACTGCTCTAACTAATAAATGAGAAGAGAAAGATAAAGCTGATTGAATTATGGCCATAGCAATCACTGATACAGGGTGGCTATGTGGTTTTGTGACATACATACTTTGGGCATTGTCACCACTGGCTTCCTTGACTTTTGAAATGGTGAGCTCTTTAGTCTGGTGCTTAAACATGCAACATGCTCTTTGGGTATTTCACATGTGTGAAACAAAACAGTGTTAAGTCATAGTTTGGACCAAGTGTCTTCACTGGTAAAAATCAAAATGGAGCCACTTGGGCTAAAGTCCCAAGTCATTAATCCAAGACTAAACTATTTGTTTAACATTTCAAGAAAACAAGATTAAAGGGTTAGCCAAATTTCACAAACAGGCCCGTTTCAGTCAGCATAACAATGTTCCCTCTGCCTCAAACTGTGCACATAGAAACAGGTATCCTCAAGGAACTCAACATTAAATAGTGATTTTTTAACTCCTCCATCTCCTGGTCTCTGACATGAAAGGATTTTTAAATGGTGGGTCTGCCTTTTGTTGTTCCTGCTTCCTTTAGGTGGTCCCTGTCTCTAAAACCAGCTTATTCTGCTGAACTCCACACAGCACTTACTCTATTTTATGGAATGAAGTGTACCCCAGTTGTAAAACTAAAAACACAGTCTGTTAAGATCTACAAGTGAAAATTTTGTGATTTTGTTGTTTGATACATGATGGCTATATTTATAATTAAACAGATTTTTTTTTTTTTTGCTTATGAAAAGGCTGGCTGCATATCTATAATTCCAGTATTTGGGTAGAGGCAGGTGGACTATGAAAAGGGTCAACTTGGGCTACATAACAATACCCTGTTTGATCACACTGTGAACCCCGAGAGTGTGTTATTTACTGGGGGGAAAAACTGTGTCTAGGTCTTAGCGTCATCTTCTTTGACTCCTGCGCCATGAGTGGCAGAAGAAGAGAATGCGCAGGCTGAAGCGCAAGAGAAGAAAGATGAGGCAGAGGTCCAAGTAAGCCAGTGGTGCACCCACGACGCCTGCAGGAGCAGAAGTGAGGGATGCTGAGGGCCGGGACAAGCTATCAGACTGTGTGCTGCCATCAGTAATGAGTTTCAGTAGACCTGGAACGTCACCTCGTCGCGATCGCCTGGAGAAATGACCGCCTTTCTTACAACCAAAACAGTCCCGCTGGCCCTCTGCCCTGGACCCCTGGCACTTTGGACTAGCTCTGTTCTCTTGTGGCCAAGTGTAGCTCGTGTACAATAAACCCTCTTGCGGTCAGCTGAAACAAACAAACAAACAAACAAACAAACAAACTGTGTCTAGCTGTGATGTGGCCCAGCCCTTAGTACACACCTTTAATCCCAAACAATGAAGGTAAAGTTAGTTGTTGAAGGGAGCACACATGTGTGAAAGTGATGTCTAATTGAGTAGCAGACAAAGTGATGAATCAGCAAAAGATTTGACAGACTAGGATGTGCCCAACTCTCACAAGGACAGGAAAGAGGTTATTTAAGAAAGAACAGAGGGAGAAAAGAGGAGGCAGTTTTACTAGGAGAGTTTTACAGAAACAGGTTGAAAAGCGAACAAGCTAGACACAGGTGAAGACAGAATGAGCCAGAGAATGAGAAGGAGCCAGACGATTAGAACAGATTGACAAAGTTAGTACAAGGCCAAGCAGAGCAATTCAGGAGAGGCAGGGAGAGAGAAGCCAAGAATGAATCAGTCAGCTTGGGGAGGAGTTTGAGCCAGAAGAGCTGAGTTGAATCAGCCAGCCAGAGTTCAGAAAGAATAAGAAAGAGTGAACTTATTCAGCAACAAATCTCAGAGGCTAAAAACGTTCTAGGCCCAGATGAGATTGCACGGAGCCTAGAAAGTTCTAGGACTAGGCCTAGAGCAAATGGAGGTTTATTCCCTCTGAGACGACAATTGCAAGAGGAGAGTGAAAGTCACTTTAACAATACCCTATCTTGGGCTGGTGAGATGGCTCAGTGGGTTAGAGCATCCGACTGCTCTTCCGAAGGTCCAGAGTTCAAATCCCAGCAACCACATGGTCGCTCACAACTATCCGTAATGAGATCTGACTCCCTCTTCTGGATTATCTGAGGACAGCTACAGTGTACTTACATATAATAAATAAATAAATCTTTAAAAAACAATACCCTGTCTCAATAAAATACAGTAAGAATGAAATGAGGGCATGCCTACAGGGATCCATGCAACACTGGCTATCCCTGTACAGTGCAGGGATAGCCTGTCTACTGCAGACTGACCCAGGCTCTCTCATCTGAAGTAGAGTTGGCTGCAGAATATACTGGGTATGGCTGAATGGAGACTAAATGATTTCATTTCATTAAAGCTAAAACCAGAGCCTGGCCGGCACACAGTACACAAAATATAAGTGCTTGATATTATTTGTTTTGCCCTGGACCCTACCTGCTAAAAACCACTATTATCCTCATCGACAACCTAAAACACTCCCCTTGGGTGTCCAAACAGCCTACTGTGGTATATCAGGTATAAATATACCAGGTGGCTAGAACAGCAAGGAGCAGCACCTTGCATACATAAAGAATATTGGGGTGTGCTGGTACCAGGCCTAGTGCTCAAGGCACTGAGTAAGACAACAGCTAAATACCAGGACAGATGTCAACATAGCCCAGCATAACAGATTGTGTCTCATGCCCCAACTTCCCACAGAAGGGTTGGATATGCTTCGTGGTTTGCTGTTTGTTTAGGCTCATGCTTAGTTGCACTGAGAGAAAACCGAAAGGTTTCACCTTTTTAGAGTCTAGTTTTTCTACCTCTCACTTAGAAGGGGTGGTGGTGATGGTAAAGTTTGAATTCTGTGATCAGGAGCCGGCCCTTGTCACCACCCCTATCTGATTTTCATCTGTACTCTGACGTTTGAAGCCAATGTCACAGGTCTATCTGATGACAGCGCTGGGACATTGAGGAAAACCCAAAGCTTCTGCACGGAGCTGATAAGCGAGCCTTGAGTGCCACACAGGCGTCAGATAAAGTGGGCGCATGCTCAGAGACCCGCGCTAGGGAGTCAGGCGCATGCCCAGAGTCTAATCCCTCACCGCCAGCCTGCCGCAGCATGGGCAGCCTACCCCCAAGCGACTGTGAGACAGAGCCTGGATGTTTGCAGGTGGCTCTAGCCCTCTCTGCTTCTCTGCATGCTTGCTTGACAGCAACGCACATTTAAAATCCAAATAGCAGGACTAAGACGCTATGAGACATGGCTCACGGTGTCCTTGCGTCTGGGCTTGCCTACTTCATCCCTGGGAGCCCCTTAGGAGATGCCGAGGAACGTGGCTCCTCAAACTTTGGTGTACACACAGATCACCCAGGGATCATGTTAAAATGCAGATTCTGAGAGGAGTTGGGATGGCACCCTCAGGTCCCTGTCTCAAACTACTCACCATGCAGGCTGCGCTGTGTGGTACCCTAGAGCAGGGTTCTCAAATACAACAACTACAGCATTTTGGATGTGGTGAGCCACCCCCAGTGGGAGTAAATTTAATTCTTCATACAGATGGGTTTCATGGCGGCCCGACTGTGAGACGCTTAGTCTCATTCTCATACTTGGCTGTTACTTGAGCTGGCTTGGAACCTACTCTGTAGCTCAGGCTGACCTTGATCGTCCTGGGGGCTGGGGTCACTGATCACCGGACTGCTCCCCACCATGCCCTGTGTGCATTTGTTTGCTCAAATGTTTTGTTTTGTTTTTTCAAGACAGGGTCCCTAGCCCAGGCTGGCCTCAAACTGAGAGATCTGCTTGTCTCTGCCTCCCAACTGCTAGGATTAAGGGCCTATGCCACCCCTACCTATGTGTGGAATCCTTAAAATCTAAACATTGGCTTCCCTGGGATAGAGATTTCAAAGTCTGAGGCAGAGCTGACTACATAATTTGCAAGACATAATGCAAAATAAAAACAGGACAAGGAAGCCGGGGTGGTAGCACACACCTTTAATCCCAGCACTTGGGAGGCTGAGGCAGGTGGATTTCTGAGTTCCAGGACAGCCTGGTCTACAAAGTGAGTTCCAGGACAGCCAGGGCTACACAGAGACCCTGTCTCAAAAAAACAAAACAAAACAAAACATACAAACAAAAAAAAAACAGGACAAGGGTGTACTTGTTCAAAGAACAAGAAATAGATGCTACTGCCTGTACTGGATTACAAAATTTGGCCTTTAAAATTCTTTACTCCTTATGAAATAGTATAGTTCTGCAGGTCCGGATCACTGTACTGGCTGAATTCAACCATAGATGTAAGCTTACACGATGACATTTGAAAGTTTCTTCTCACAGTTTCTGTTGCCTGTAAAAGTCACACAAGAAACGAAAAGTAGCTTCAACATTGATGTATAATTTAAAACATCCATTTATGCGTTCCCACTGTGGCTTCAGTTATAAGAAAAAATTAATTTTAAAATTGTCTTGTTAATGACTGGTTTAATGAGAGCTTCCGTGAAATTCCATCCATTGCATGCAATGACATTTACATTTAATTTCGCCTGAACCTGATGTATTTACACAGCCAGGGACAGAGAAGCAGACTTCCCACTGGGGACCCCAACACCTTCCTCTTGAGTAGCTTCTTCTCTATCCTGTGGCTGCTGCTGTTGGCCTTACATGTGCCACCAGTAGTTCTAAAGACTGTCTTGGACATAGAGGGCATGGTGGCACGTACCTGTGACCCTAGCACTGAGGAAACCAGGCAAAGAGGATTGCTGCAAACCCAAGGCCATTCAGCTCTCCCTGTACAGTGAGTTCCAGGACAGCCCAGGGTACATAGTGAGACTTTGTTTCAAATAAACAAGCAGAGACTGTCTCAAACATAGAAGTGCCTAAAGGGCCACCAGGCTCTGAGTCTCTCTGACTTATATATGCAGTCACCAGGAGTCTTAGCACTGCTCACCGTCAGGCTGCTGGGACTTCCTGCTTTTCTCAGATCAAACACAAATTCAAAGATAATAATTGTTAAGAGTTGAAGCCTGTTGGGTGTGGTGGCACATGCCTTTACTCCCAGAACTCTAGAGGGAGAGACAGGCAGATGTCTGTGACTTCAAGACCAGCCTGTTCTAGATATATAGTGAGTTTCGGGCCGGCCAGGGCTACGCAAGTGAAACCCTATCTAAAAATAGATAAAGAGTTATTTCTGGCTGAATAAAGATGGTTCAAGGGTTAAGGGCACTTGCTGTTTTTTCCAAAGAACCTGAGACTGGTTCTTGGCACCCACACAGGCAGCTCATAAACATGTATAACCCTAGTTCTAGGAGACCCAATGTCTTCTTTTGGTCTCCTTCTTTTGATAATTACACACACATAGTATGTACACACACACACATCTTTTAAAACATAAATAATTGAATCATGCATAGCAGAGTGTAATCCCAACACTCAGAAGGCAGAGGTGGGAAGAATGGAAACTGGAGGCCAGCCTGGGCTATGCAGTGAGACCATGTCTCCAAAAAGGAAAATATTGAGAATTTCAAGGTGAATTCTTTCAAGGTGAACTTCAAGGAGAGAATTAAAGCTAAACAGAGCTCTTCCAAGCATGAACTACTACTGTGTAGGATGCATGCCCAAGTACTAGCCATTCCCAGTAATGACAACAGTACATGACACAGGATTCAGTGAGAGACATCAACGCAAGAGTCTGTAAGAGGTGACGGGAGGCATAGAGAAAGGTGGGTAGGGAAACAGTAAGGGCCAGTCAGGGTGGGTTTCCAGATCAATACAGGTGTCCCCCATGCAGACCCATGGAGACTGGATCCTGTGCATTCTGACAAGGACAGAAAGTCCTGCCATTGCCAAGAGTCTGTCTTTAGGAATTACTGTTTCCTGCGATTACAAGTGCAGTGACCCACTAACTCTATTCACCTGGTCATCGGTTTTGTATTCTTTCTGTACAGTTTGGAAGGACTCCCTGGGATACCCATCTCTTAGGGAACTGCATGGGCTTTCCCAGAAGCACCTTTCCTCTCTCCCTCTGTATAATGTCTTCAGTCTTTGTTCTGTGGTCCCTGGAGCCATCCAAGGCCAACAGTCCATGGTGGCCGCCCACCCAGCAACATCTGCTCCAGCAGATGAAGCTGGCATTTAAAAAGCTCCCCTCCAAACTGTCCAGCCTGGCATTCCTCCCAGCCCCAATAGCAAAGGGCCACAATGGCTTAACCGGCAATGGCTTTGTACGGTCTATGGAGCAGCTTTGATCTCTGCGGTGCTGGGGAGGGATAAGAATGAAGAAAGAGGTGCAGAATTAAAAGGCAGGCCTGCACGTACATGCTCTGGATCCAGCCTTTCTACCCCGCACCTGATGGTTCTATGCAGCCCAAGGAGCCAACAGGCGTGATTTACACATCTAACACTCAACTTTGATACTGACCCTCAGGCAGAATTCCTCGTGAGTTCCAAGCAGTATACTGTGGAATTTGGAGTTCAAGAGGGTGTCTCTAGAATGTACTTGATGTCTTTGGGAATGAGGGAGTGTCTAGGAATTTATCTTTCCACGTAGTTTATGGTGCATTTAACTATTTGGGGATCAGATTAACAAAGACAGAATTTCCGCCTGGGTTTCTTTGTGGGTTATTGTACAGTATGACTCTATAATATACCTATGAGCCCAAGGCTTTTGTGGCCAGCCACAGCATGGATAGTATACTCAACACCAAGTGATTTGTCTAGGGATATGGCTCTGTGGTAGAACACTTGCCTAGTATATGCAAGACTCTGAGTTTAATCCTAAGTGCCCAAACAAAACCAAAAAAAATTAAATAGATAATTTGAGGGCCAGCAAGATGGGCAAAGATACTGGCCACCAAGACTGGTGACCTTAGTTTGGACCCCCAAACCCACACGTCAGAAGATGGGGACTGATTTTACAAGATGTTCTCTGCATATAGGAGGTCATGTGCATGCATAGCTATAGTCTGGTGTGTGTGTGTGTGTGTGTGTGTGTGTGTGTGTGCGCGTGTGTGTGTGTATACACGTTTCCCCATCCCACTCACAAAGGACAGCCAGCCATCACAGATCTTGTCTGTGATCGATAACCATTCTCTGATCTAATGAAGATAAGGAAATGAAAACAGCCTAGCTCAGTCCCAGGTGACTTCTTCCTGCTTTTTTGAGGTTCACAGACTATTTATTGGCCTTGGCCACACCCAGAATTGATCTCAGGTTTATCCTTCATGCTTGGCTAATAATGGCCAAGGAATGGAACACCTCTGTGCCCTCATTCTATAGGACGGTTACACCTGAGCAGGAAAGTCAGAGCTCCGACTGAGGAGTGTCACAACATGCAGAGGAAAGACACCACCCCACATAAGGGCTAGGCATGTAGCTTGGTGGTAAAGCATTCATCTGGCATGTACATGGCCCCGAGTTCAATTCCTACCAAGAAACAAATGAAGCACTGGAGAGATGGCTAAGCAGTTAAGAGCACTTGCTGCTCTTGCAGAGGACCTAGGTTCAATTTCCAGGACCCAGAAGATTCAATGTCCTCTCATGACTTCCATGAGCACCAGGCATGCATGCAGGACATACACAAAGGCAAAACAGCTGTGTACACAATTAAAACAAATGGAGTTGGCTTAGTCAAGTGTGTGGCACAAATCAGTGATCCATGCTGCCTTGTACATGCTTGACCCAGGGCGTGTGTGGCACCAGTAGAAGGTATGGCCTTGTAGTGGGTGTGGCTTTGTTGGAACAGGTGTGTCACCATGGGCATGGGCTTTAAGACTCTCATCCCAGCTGCCTGGAAGGAAATCTTCTCCTGTTTGCCTTTGAAACAAGGTGTACAACTCTCAGCTCTTCCTACACCATGTTTGCCTGGATGCTGCCATGCTCCTGCCTTGATGATAATGGACTGAACCTCTGAACATGTAAGCCAGCCCCAATTAAATGTTCTTCTGAAAGTTGCCTCGGTTATGATGTCTCTTCACCGCAGTAAAACCCTAACTAAGACACCTGTATTAGGAGGCAGAGCCTGAAAGATTACAAGTCTAAGGAAGCCTGGGCAACACAAAACACTGTCCAAAAAGTATCTGAGATTCTCCGTATTCTCACTCTGTTCTTTAGAGACAGCTTGTCTGTGCATACCTGGATGGACACACTTCTCTGATGTCATCTTTAAGGAGAGTCTTGCCTGCATCCATTTGAGAAGCTGGCCAGAGGGCGTGGGCTAGGAGATTTGGAAGGACGTGCGGCTTGGGTAGAACTTCATGGCTGTTTCTGGCATAAGCACTAGCTCCCCACAAACTGATGGGAAAATAGGAAACAGAGAGATGCTAGGTGTGGTGCTTTGAATGAGAATGCTTCTTGCCCCACCCTAGACATCATAGTACTTCGAATACTTGGATATCAGGGAGCGGCACTATTTGAAAAGTTAAGGTGCAGCCATGTTGGAGTAGGTGTGTTTAGTAGGTTGGCCTAATGCTACTTGCATTTTAATGCTAATATTGGGCCTCCCCAAGACTGGTTGCCTCAGAGACAAGAGATTCTGCATGTAAGACTCGAGGGACCCTGCCCCCAAGTTATTTGTGATTGGTAAATAAAGATGCCAACAGCCAATAGCTAGACATGGATGAGGATTAGGTTATGAGGGCTGGGGGTCAGAGGAGAACCACAAGGAGAAGAATAGTGCAGGAGGAGGAAGGAAGAAGCCACCACGGATTAGGAGTCCAGAGAACATGGCCTGGAGGGCTGCCCAAGTAGTTAAGAGCAGTCCAGATGAAACATAGAAAGTAATAACTTGAGTTGTCAAAAGGAACACAGAGAGCAGTGTTAAGGCTTATTGTAAATATCAAGGTTGTGTGTGTGCCTTTTATCCAGAAACTTAAATAGCTAAGGCGGGGTAGAAACCTAGGGCCAGGATTAAATACTTTCTACGATGGGTGTGGCCTTGTTAGAAGAAGTGTGTCACTAGGGTTGGCTTCAAGGTTTCAAAAAGCCCATTCCAAGCCTGTGGATCCAGATGTAGAACTCTCAACTACTCCAGCATCATATCTACCTGCATGCTGCCATGCTGTCGTCTGCCATGATGATAATGGACTAAACTTCTGAAACTGTAAGCCAGCCCCTATTACATCCTTTTCTGAATTGGCCTGGTCACGGTGCCTCTTCACAGCACTAGGACACCAACCAAAACAGAAGTGTTCTCTTCTTCTCACACTAACTAGCTAACTCCATAGCTATCTCAGGTTCATAAAGCCTCCAGTGCCCACATTGGGCTAGGTCCTCCTGTCCTTCCCTCGCATAACCCACACTCTTCCTGTACAGTTAGGTCTGCCTCTCCCTTCACCCTCAGCCACAAATCACCCCCAGCTCTGTGACTAAGCCTGTCTGTTCATCACCGAGTCCGAAGACTGACCTTAAGCCTGTACTCAGGCACAAAATACATTTTCCTCCCCAAAGACAAAATCATTTTCCCCTAAATCAAATAAAACCTATGTGAAGAAAATTAGCATTTACTGCATACCTGCCATACACCAAATGACTGGCTATTTAATATGATTTTCAGAGCCACTCTGTAAAACGGATGTAACTCCTGTTTTTAAGACAACGTAACTTCAAGATGGCAAGATATTAAGTAGCTTGCCACATTCATGAGAGAGAAGAAGGACGGAAGGAAGGGTAGAAAAAGAGGAGGCAGGGGTAAGGTGGTATGGACCAATAATCGTAGTACTTGGTGGGTAAGACAGAAGAATCATAAATTCCAGGCCATACTGGACTACATGACAAGACTCTCAAAACACATAGACACATTACACACATAAAACACACACACGTGGTGGTGCACGCCTTTAATCCCAGCACTTGGGAGGCAGAGGCCAGCCTGGTCTACAAAGTGAGTTTCAGGACAGCCCAGGCTACAGAGAAACCCTGTCACAAAAAAACCAAAACAAAAAACAAAAAAACAAAAAACAAAAAAAACCAACAACAACAAAAACAAAAAAAACCCACACACAACACATATTACACATGTAGAACATACACAAGATACATACAACATACACTACATACACAACACACAAAAAGCACACAATACACACATTATACACAACATCACACACATAAAACACATACAACATACATACACACATAACAGAGCAAACACAACATAGAGCATAGCACAACACACACAAAACACACTTAATACACTCACACTATAGACACAACACACACATGCACACACACAGCCGTATGTGCAGTCCTAAGGCATGCTGTGTCTAACTCTTCAGCTTTGGTGGAGGAGGGTGTCTTGACAACCTCTCCCCAGTCCTCAGTGCTGGTGGGAATGTCAGTGACCACTTCCCTATTCACCTGTCTGAGAAAAGGAGGGAGGCAAGAAATGGGACCAAGTTATTAGCAATTATTTGCTTTATAAACCTTTACTGAATATGTCAAACATAAGACCTGGGAAAAGGGGGCTGGCAAGATGGCTCAGCCAGGAAAAGCACCGACTGCTCTTCCGAAGGTCCTGAGTTCAAATCCCAACAACCACATGGTGGCTCACAACCATCTATAATGAGATCTGACGCCCTCTTCTGGTGTGTCTGAGGACAGCTACCGTTACATAGAGTAATAAATAAATCTTTGGGCCGGAGAGAGTGGGGCCAGAGTGAGCAGAGGTTCTGAGTTCAAATCCCAGCAACCACATGATGGCTCACAACCATTTGTATAACTACAGTGTACTTACATACATTAAATAAATAAATAAATAAATAAATAAATAAATAAATAAATAGACCTGGGAACAAAAGGACATAAAACACAGGGCCTCCCCTCTCAAAGGCCATTTTCCAGTTCTTGAATTAGATTTAAAAAAAAAAATAGCTACAGCAAAACCAACATTATGGAAGTGTAGATGGATTCTCATTCGTGTATGTGTGTGTGTGTGTGTGTGTGTATTTTTCTCTAATAAAACATTAAGCCTATAAGCTCAGTAATTTGGGTGACAACAGCTGGAAGATTATAAGACCAAGACAGCTGGGGTTACATGGAAAGTTCCAGTCCAATTTGTGTTATTCAGAAAGACTCTCTCTCAAAAAAGAAAGGAAGAAAGAAAGAAAGAAAGAAAGAAAGAAAGGAGAGAGAGAGAGAAAGAGAGAAAGAGAGAAAGAGAGAAAGAGAGAAAGAGAGAAAGAGAGAAAGAAAGAAAGAAAGAAAGAAAGAAAGAAAGAAAGAAAGAGGGAGGGAGGGAAAGAAAAAAAGAAAAGAAGAGAAGAAAAAGGAAAGAAAAGAAGAGAAGAGAAGAGAAAAGAAGAGAAAAGAAAAGAAAAGAAAAGAAAAGAAAAGAAAAGAAAAGAAAAGAAAAGGTTAAATTTTATATATTGCGGCTCACCCAAACACTGCGTGCCCAGCCCAAACTGACCCAGTCAATGAGTGCCTCACCAGGAGATGTAACTGAGGTGAGTTGTGAGTACAGTCAATTCCGCAGTTGGAAGGAACAGGTATTGTCATCAAGCCCTCTTAAGAAACTGACTTTTGGGTACAACCCGCACCCCTGGATTGAAGGATAGGGTCTGGTGTTACGCCTGGAATGTCGCTTTGGAGGATTCAGAACCTCACTATGACTGAACTCACAGAGGACTGGCGCCACCTGGCGGTAGGAGTGCAGGGCGCACACTGCGGTCCTAGTCTTCCATTAGTCCTGGGTCGTTACCCCAGCTGCCATTCCACTCTGTCCAGACAAATCCTCTCATTTCCAGCAGCAACTAGAAAAATAAAAAGCAACGTTTCCAAACGGAGCAGAGAAACTGAGAGTCTAGTTAGAGGCATGATTTATAAGTACAAAGAAACTCACCATAAGAAAGTTGGAAAGTTTGGATTTGATCATCATTTAGTTAATTTAGTTAATAGTAATAATTGTCTTTCATTATTTTGTCAACACACGGTATTTTGTATTATGTGCAGAACATATTTCATCTCACTTAATTCTCAGTAACAACCATGTGAGATACATTATAGCCTTCTTCACCTTTTTAAAAGGTGGGCAATCAAGTGCTGGGGAGATGGCTCAGTGGCCATCCAAAGGACCAGGGGTTCAAAGCCCAGCATCAACATAGCATCTCTCAGTTGTGTGTAACTCCAGTCCCATACACTAGCTTCTGACCTACTCAAGCACCAGGCATGCATGCGGTGCACAGACATAACCTCAGGCAAAACCATCCATACACATATCAAAACAAAACTATTAAAGGGTAAGCAAAGTTTATTGACAAAATAAAAAGACAGGTTCCCTATTACAGCCATTCTGTGTTGATCAAATGGCTATTCAGAGAGGCTAAGGAATTTCCTTGAGGTTAAAGAGTCAAGACATAGACAAACTGGGATTTCAACTTGGTTGTAGACTCTGATACATTTATCCTTAAGTGACCTGATAGGTATGGCCACTCAGCACACTGAAAGTGGAACTCACCGACCTTGCCTTTCATCCTTCATTTCCAATCTGAATAAATGGCCCTACCTCCTCTCCACCCCAACTCAGTCTCCGATGTATAGTCCAGAAACCTGGGGAGTTTTAAGCGCCCCCAGAGTCACTTACCAACCGTGTGTGTTGTCTCTCATATATGCTTTTTTGTTTTCATTACTGAAGACTGGATCCAGGACCTCATACACAGTAGGCAAGTTCTCTACCACTGAGCTATATCCCCAACCTCTCACATCTACTTTAGATGTTCCCCTCTGTCCTCACTGCCACAGCCTCGACTCAGGCCTGCCCAGAGCTTACCTGATTAGATGCTCACTGAGCAGTATGGTTGATTTATAGTACATTCTCCCACTTCAGTCTCCATGGTAATGGGCTCTGCCACTGCTGTCCCAGTGGTTGGCACCCAGGAGACACTCAAATCTGAGCGGCTCAAGGTAGCCAGAAGTCATTTTTTTCCACTTTACTAACGTTCTATTGAGTTCATATTTAGTATTATGTAACATTCATATTTACTAAATCCCTAGACCCCTATGCCTTTGTGTATGACTGAAGTCAGAGCGTTTCGAAAGTCTGGGTGTTACAATGGAATCGTGAGTGTGGCTCTACTTCCACATGACTGGTCTTCGGCTAAGTAAGGATGGGGGGTAAATCAGTAAAGTGCTTGCCGTGGTAAGCATTAAGGACCTGAGTTTGGTCCTCAGAACCCATAGTTTACAAGCTGGGTGTGGTGATAAATTCAGAGCTAAGGAAGTGGAAACAAGGAAACCTGGGGCTTGCAGGCCAGCGAGATCACCTGCAGCCAACAACAACACTGGATTCATAGTAATGTTCCCTCCAGGTGTCCTTGCTGACAGCTCTATGATGTAGGTGTTTTGTTTTTTTTTTTAACTGCATGTGGTGTGTTTGATACGTGTGAACATGTATGTAGGTGCAGGTGCAAGCACAGCACACATGTGGAATTCAGAAGACAACCTCAGGCATCAGCCTTGGCCCTGTGGGTTTTTTAAATTATTTATTCATTTAATGTATTTAAATATGCATACCAGAAGAGGGTATCCGATCTCATTACAGATGGTTGAGAGCCACCATGTGGTTGCTGGGAATTGAACTCAGGACCTCTGGAAGAACAGCAGTGCTCTTAACCACTGAGCCATCTCTCCAGCCCCGGCCCTGTGTTTTGAGGGCATGTTTGGGATGTAGTTTCCTGCTGTTTGAACCATGCTAGCCGATTTAGACGCTTCCAGTGACTGCCTCCCACCTCACTATAGGAGTGCTGGGATCACAGACACATGCCTCTGTGTCCGGCTTTATTGCTGCTTCTGAAGATGTGAACTCAGATCTTCATGCTTGCTTGCAAGTCTTTTACCTGCTCAGCCATGTTCCAGCCCAGGCATGCTGGTTTCTGATCCCCCATAGGATAGAAACAGTACCTGCTTCATACCTTTAATGCTTGAAGCAGATTAATAGCTCAAAATATTCTGATGCAGCTAGTTGTACAACACATATAACAGGCAGAGTAGCACTACTCAGACTCCATTTCTTCTCAACGATACATAGCAGAAAGTTACTAAACAGTCTTGACCCAAAACAGAGGAGGCCCTGTCTACCTTGCAGGGCAGCTTGGAAGTCCTTGCCATTGCCGTAGCACGCTGGCACAGTGCTGGCCTTTGAGTGATTCTTTTTCTATTGGTAAGCCTTCCCAATTTCTGCATTGATTAGCAATGTTCCCTCAGGTCTCCTTGCTGACAGCTCCATACGGTAGGCATTTTAAAATGCATGTGGTGTGTTTGAGATGTGTGTACATGTATGTAGGTGCAGGAGCAGGCATGGCATGGCACACATGTGGAATTCAGAAGACAACCTCAGGAGTTGGCCTTTGCCCTTCATATTGCTTGAGTCGGAGTTTCTTGCTGTTTGCTGCTGTTTGAAAGATGCTAGCTAAAGAATAGAAGTTGATGCTATTTTGATTAGCATAGCCCTTACTAAAGTATAAAATACGTTCTTTTGCCAAATATTTCCTTTACCTGCTGGTTTATATCTGAAATTTCTTAACGATTTAATCTCAAAAAATTAGGAATGATGATACTTTAATCATACTTGTCTAGATCCACTTGGGAGGCAGAAAGCCACAGTAATTTAAACAGGGGAAGCTTAATTTAAAGAAAAGGATTGAAGCTAAGAAAAGAAATGAGTGCACACGTACATAGAGGTCTAAAACTTGCCTCAGCTTTAGGTGCTCAGGGAAGGACACCGGAGGGAAGAACCTGCCTCGAGATCGCAGTTCAGGCCTTCTCGGAGGAGGTGAGGTTGCAATCTAGGGCAGGCAGGGTCTACCTAAGGCGGGCAAAGGAAGGTGGCCCTCAAACCCAGGCATCATTAAAGGACTGTTCTGGGGCGTCAGCTGAAGGGCAGTGCCACAGGAAGTCCCAGGCTTCTGTATCGCAAACCGGGTAGCTAGAATAGGAAAGAGCCAGGAAGAACCAGGGGAGGTCCCTCTGCCCACCTCCCCGCCCCCGTCCCTAACCCCAGCACCTCCCTCTCCTGGTGAACCTCCACGCGAGGCTCATTGTCTAGTGGGAAGTACTTAGTCTGTTTCGCCAGGACAGGTACTGCAAGGTGGATTTGGAGAGGTCAGCTGATGAGTGACACAAGCTGTTCTCAGCCATTAGAACAGGGGCTGGGAAGCAGTTCCACGGGAGCCTGATACTAAGCAGTTAAAGCTTTGAGTCACGTTGTCTCTGTCAAAACTATTGATGTTGGCCACTGTTGTACAAAAGCAGAGCAGACAATATGTGAGCAACTGAGCGTGGCGGTGCTCCAGTGAAACCTGATTTCCCAAAACTGGAGTAGGCAAGGGATCAGCCAGTTCCTGATGTGGGACCTCCAAGTGCAGAAAAATACAAGACTAAAACCTATTCTCGGGCTGGAGCGATGGCTCAGTGGTTAAGAGCACTGACTGATCTTCCAGAGGTCCTGAGTTCAAATCCCAGCAACCACACGGTGGCTCACAACCATTCGTAATGGGATCTGATGCCCTCTTCTGGTGGGTGGGTCTGAAGGGAGCGACCTGGTACTTATGTGTATTAAGTAAATAAATCTTAACAACAACAACAACAACAACCTCTTCTCTGCAAAGAGGGGTGGATTTCAAGGGTGTACAGAGCAGAGCAGAAGAGGGAGGCTCCAAAAAGAAGAACTTAGGGGTTTTGTTGGTTGCTTGCTTTTAAGATAGGATCTTACAGCTTCGGATCCTTAAGCCTCCTGCCTCAACCTCCTGAGTTTTGGGATTATGGCAGCAAAAGAAATTCAAATACATTTAAATAAAGATAATAATGTTCACACTGCATGGTGGCTTGCTTATTTATTTATTTATTTATTTATTTATTTATTTATTTATTTATTTATTGCTTTAGTCTAAATTAATGAGCTACTGCATTAAAAGGCTTAAGAACCCAATAAATTATCTTTAAGGACTGGCATATGGCAAAATAAATCTGTATTTCATAAGATAAAACCCAGAGAAGTTTAAAAAAATAATAAAACCTTGTCAGAGACCTAGAGGGACGGCTGGGGTTCAGGAGCCCTTTCTGCTTTTCCTGAGAACTCCCCACCCATGTGCACAGGGTGGGGTGGGGACCACAACTGTCTGTAACTTCAGCTTCAGGGGGTCTAATGCTCTCCTCTGACCTCTGTAGGTACACACCATGCACTCACACACCGTATGTTCACACACATAACATAAATAAAAAAAAATTTTTTAAAAAAAAGATTTATTTATTATATGTAAGTACACTGTAGCTGTCTTCAGACACACCAGAAGAGGGCATCAGATCTCATTACGGATGGTTGTGAGCCACCATGTGGTTGCTGGGATTTGAACTCAGGACCTTTGTAAGAGCAGTCAGTGCTCTTAACCACTGAGCCATCTCTACACACACACACCCTTTTTAATAAAAAGGATTTTTAAAAAATTGTCTAAAATAATATAGTCTTACCACGGTGGAAAGGTGGGTGTTGCTTTCTCTGTGTGTCACAATGAAATTGGATGTGACATTCTGATCTTTGGGAAGTGGGGAATCTCCTTGTGATAGACTTTAGCCTTTCACCTCTGTGTAATTCCAGCACTTGGAAGGTAGAGTCAGGAGGATGAGGAGTTCTAGGGTAATTCTCAGCAAGTTCATGGCTAATTTGGGAGATACATACATACATACATACATACATACATGTGTGTGCAAGTTCATGGCTAATTTGGGAGATACATACATACATACATACATACATACATGTGTGTGTGTGTGTGTGTGCGCGTGTGTGTGTCCATATCTAAATGGTTTATCAAAATAAAATAAATGACATTCACCACTGCTCACTGAAAATATTTGCTTTTATACTTTGCATATAGTCTTTCTGGTTCTGTGAGATAATTTAAGGGACTTCTCTGTAGAGGAAAACCCGGGTATGGATTGGTTAATTTGCCCGCTCCACTCATCACTTCCTGGATCCACATCTCTGAGATACAGAGATTAAAGTGAAAGTACAAATCATGGTGTTCGGGATTAGACAGAGCCTGGTCCAAATCCCAGCCCTACCTCTTCCTAGCCATGTGACCATCTGTTTCTCTATTTTCTGCTGCACATCCCACAAAGCCTTTGGTGGACTTTGGTTTACGGATGTTTGTTGAGCAAACATCCTTGAACACTAGAGACAGTGGCTCCCTCCAAGTCAGAGGGAGGATTTCTCTGCCAGTCAGGATAACTAAAACAATGCCTCCCTTGGGACACAAGAGAACCAGGTTCACTCTTAGCTCTCCTGTTAGTAACTCTTCACCCTGCTATGGCCAAATATCTGATACAAGCCACTGAAGGGAAAATGTTTATTTTGATTCCTGGTTTAAAAGGGGTATGGTTCATCGTGATGGATGGCATGGTGACTGGTCATATTGTGTCCATAGTAAGGAAGCAGAGAATAGAAACAAAGGGTGTTGGTGCTTAGCCCATATTCCCTTTTCCTCTTTCTTTTTGAGACAGCAGGGCCTTTGTAATTCAGCATAGGCTTGCCTCCAAGTCAATATGCAGCTAAGGCTAATCTTGAATTTTCTGATTTTTTTGCTTCTGCGTCTTGAGTGCTGGGGTTACAGGTATGCACTGCCATGCAGGGCTTTATATGGTGATGAAAATCAAGCCCACAGCTTTGTAGATGCCAGGTAAATATTTTAACAATGGAGCCACACCCCTGCCACTCATTCCCTTCTTTCATTCAGTCCAGGACCCCAGACCATGGGATGATGCTCTCATATGCAGACTGGGCCTTCCCTCCCCAGCTAAACCTAGAAATGACTTTACAGATACACCTAGAGGTAGATCTCTAGGTGATTCTAAATCCAATCAAGTTGGTGATGTAAATTAAGCTCCCTTTAAAAGTGCCTCACCTGGGGCTGGTGAGACGGCTCAGGGGTTAAGTGCACTGACTGCTCTTCCGGAGGTCATGAGTTCATAAACATCCGTAATGAGAAACAAAAAACAAAAAAACTATGGACCAGAGTGAGTGGGGCTGGAACAAGAGGGAGAAGGGAGGTGGGGGGAGGGGGGGAAGTGTCTCACCTGTAACATAAGCCCATTTAATGTGTACTGTCCACCTGGTCCCACTGTGATCAAAAAGACAAACCCCATGTTCTTTCTTTCTGTAGATGAGAAACAGGTCCTCTATCAGCATCTATGCACCACAGGGGCTAACTTGCTAGCTTGTGAGGTTCAAGCCTTACAACTCCTAACATCATTGCCTAAGAGTTGCATCAATACCTCCTACTTCCTCGATCACCATTGCACTTTGGCATCTGCTCCCCGTACAACGTGGTGGGATGTTTGCCAGTGTCACTCAGTCTGATGACTGTTACTTTGGATATTTGATTCCAGAAGAAACCCATTTGGACTTCTGTAGCCTTTAGTACTTGAATCACGTTCTTCTGAGCGCTCTCCTCACATAGCAAGCACACTCTCCTTCCGTTCCTTATTGGTCTCATCCATGGGTCTGCTTTTTCTTTGAAATCCTATCACTGATATCCTGTTATCAACCCATCTTTCCTATCTTCGTGGTCTCACACATATTATTCATTCTAAGACCTGTCTTAGTTGGGGTTTCCATTGCTGTGATGGAATACCATGACTAAAAGCAATTTGGGGTGGAAAGATTTTATTTCTGCTTACAGTCATATTTTTATCATCAAAGGAAGTCAGGGGCTGGAGAGATGGCTCAGTGGTTAAGAGCACTGACTGCTTTTCCGAAGGTCCTGAGTTCAAATTCCAGCAACCACGTGGTGGCTCACAACCATCCATAATGAGATCTGACGCCCTCTTCTGGTGCATCTGAAATCTGAAGACAGCT
Source organism: Mus musculus (assembly GCF_000001635.26). Lineage (NCBI taxonomy): Eukaryota > Metazoa > Chordata > Mammalia > Rodentia > Muridae > Mus > Mus musculus. The sequence goes on along the minus strand of NC_000078.6, from coordinate 80,762,587 downwards.
ACAGTGTACTTATAATAATAAATAAATTTTTTTTTTTTTTTGGTTTTTCGAGACAGGGTTTCTCTGTATAGCCCTGGCTGTCCTGGAACTCACTTTGTAGACCAGGCTGGCCTCGAACTCAGAAATCTGCCTGCCTCTACCTCCCCAGTGCTGGGATTAAAGGCGTGCGCTACCACACCTGGCTAATAAATAAATCTTGAAAGAAAGAAAGGAAGAAAGAAAGAAAGGAAGAAAGAGAGAGAGAGAAAGCGGAAGTCAGGGCAGGAACTCAAGGTAAGAAGACGAGAGGCTGCTGCTTACTGGCTTGCTCCTGAACGCTTACTCAGCCTGCTTTCTTACACACTCCAGAATCACCAGAGGTGAAACCACCCACAATGGGCAGGCACCCCCTCATCAATCGCTAATTAAGAAAATGCAAGTCTTGCCTTCAGAGTAGTCTGGGGGTGCATTTTCTCAGTTGAGGTCACCTCTTCTTAAATGACTCTAGCATGTGTCAAGTGGACAGAAAACTAGCCATCACAGGGACCTTACATAGATGGTGACATCCTCGATCTAGTTCCAGTCCAGACCTCTAGTATGACTTAACCAGCCACCTGTTGGATGGTCCTACTCTAATGACGGAGAGGGGCAACTGCCCATAACTGGCATTCCATACCAGCTAATCTTCCCTCCTGGATCCACGCTTTCCGTGTCTGTCTGTCTGTCTGTCTGTCTGTCTGTCTGTCTCAGCATCCCACTGCTCCAGGCAGCCATCCTTGATCCCTCACTTCACACACTAGAGCCAAGCTTTGAGTGTGGTTCCTTCCACTGTATTTACAAACCCCCACCTTCCTCCTTTCCTACCACCGCTCCCTTTCTGGTTCCAACATTCCCTGTGCTGGGTACCTGCAGTGCCTCCCCAACTGCTTCCTTAGTCTCTTGGGCCTTGCCCTGTTGTTGCTAGAGTTATGTTCCTAAAAAGTCTATCTGCGGCATTATTTCCTTGTTCAAAACCTTCCCTTTCCAAAACAAAACAAAACAAAACAAAACAAAACAAAACAAAAACTTTACTTTCCCCTCATGGTTTCCTTTGTTTGCTTGTTTAGTTTCTCTGTGTAGCCCTGGCTGTCCTGGAACTCTGTAGCTCAGGCTGGTCTTGAACTCACAGAGCTCCACCTGCCTCTGCCTCCTGAGTGCTGGGATCAAAGGCGGGCATCACCACCAACCAGCCCTTCGGATTCTTTAGCATCATAGTTCACCACACTCTCTAATGCTACACCTCCCCCCCCCCCCCATTCCTTGGAGGATTCTAATCTGGGATGTCTTTGGCCACTACCACTCACGATGGAAGGGTAGGATGAGGTGTCATCAAAAAGCACTCATTACATGGCATCGATCAGGATCAGTCTCATCGTATGAAACTAGCGACTCGGAAGCAGCATCCGCTGGTCACTTGTGTTCTGCCGCCTGAACCCGTGTGTTTTTGTCGACTGTTTTTAGTTATTTAGGTGAGCAAACAAGGTAATGGCAATTTCATAATGTGGCATCATTCTTTGTTCTCATTCGTTCTCCCATCTTAGCTTTCCTTAAATAAATAAAAATCACTATTTGGACCAGGTGCCCTCTTTCTACCCAATTACTTGCTGACTTGTTGGTCTGCTTAAGATCCCTTTGAGAAATATACTGATTCCTTCATTGTACCCGCCTAAGGTGCCCAAAGACTAGATTTCTGGTGATAACTGCTATGTCCACATCTCTCTGTATTACGTATGTATGCATGCATTCATTTATATGCATACATGTGTAGTTACTGTATTTTTAATTGCTTTGTCGTCCTCTAAGCAAAGAAATGAATACCCTTAAGTGGCCACCAGGAGGCGCCAGGAGCAGCGAGAGACCTGCGGTACCTTGGCGGTAGAGGTGGAGATGGATGCAGAGGCGAGGGAAGAACCCAGCTTCCTTTTTTAAGAATCAGTTGTGAGCAAGGGAGCAGAGCTACGTTATTTTAGGGAGACTTTGTCGCACTCCCCCTCCCCCGGGTAGGTAGCGTCTGGGATGTGTGCTCCCAGTTCGTAGTCTCCCATGGAGAGACGCTGGCTGCTGCAGCCGGCAGTAACCCGACCCCGCCGGCGCAGGGACTGAAGAGGCGCCGGGGAGAGCAGCGAGAGGCGAACAAAAGCCCTCGGCAAGGGGGCCGGAGCCCGGACCTGGGGTAAGTGAACCCGCTCGGAGACCTAGCAGCTCCCAGAATGGAGCGGCAGGGTTTACGGCGCTCTAAGAGCCCACTCCCCTGAGATGCGGTGCGGAAACTGGTGAGCATCAGCGGCTGATGTCTGAGTCCACCATACTGGGGTTGATGGTACCTTTAACTACACATTCGGCCTTGGAGATCGGGTGCATCTGGGAGGATTCAGGTGCCTTGTGCATCTTGAGCAAACACCGGGTGGGGGCTGGAGGAAGAGGAAGGCAGAGAGCTCCCAGCAAGCCCCGCTGGAGAGGCTGGAGAAAGAATCCATCACTCCACTCGGAGAAGCCTTTGGAGACTCTTTTCAGCCCTTCCATCTCCCGGGGGCCCTGCGCTCCGGGTCCTTTTGGTAGAGAGAAATCAACCATAAACTTCTTCCTAGGCAACTGGGGCCCTCGCAGCAATGCACTTTGGCATGCACAGGCCCCTTCCCCTTTTGTGTTCTTGCAAAGCTGCATCCCAGCAGCCCGCCTAAGCTACAAACAAATAGCTAATCCTCCGGGGAATCCTCCAGCGCCTCCCTCGCTGGCTGCAGCCTTCCTTGCACTTCAATCTTTGCAGGAAGGGGATGCAGCTAGTGGGCCTCACGCCAATGTGGTCTCCTGAAAGGCCCTGCATTCTAGGTCTGAGGGAGACTGAGGCTGCTGTCTAAGGCCCAGCGTCCCCCCACCGCAACTGCCCAGCCTGAGTTTTTGGGGCATCAGTTTTAGGATTTACGTTCCATCAGGCCCCTGAGCCTAATCTGAAATCGGATTAAGTTGGGAGGGGTAAATATGGCTGAGGAGGGAGGAACAGCTCACAGATCCTCTATGTCCCCCCGCCCCTCTGTCATCTCAGGGACTCCAACAAAGAACGAGGTTCAGCTATGGTGGACCCGGTGCCAGAAGAGGAGAAAGAGGGAGCGGAGCCCGGTGGCTCTGAAGGGGATGAGGCCACAGCGTCCGAGCCCCCCGATGCCCAGGGAGCCCAGCAGCCGGCTGCCTCCTCGGCCTCCGCCTCCGCGGCGGCGCCCCGTAAGGCTGAAGTCCCCTGCGGGGCAGAAGGTGGACGTCGGGAGCAGTCTCCGTTGCTGCACCTCGATCTCTTCAATTTCGCCTGCCCCGAGGCAGAGGGCAGCCGCTACGTCCTGACCAGCCCCCGCTCTCTGGAGGCCTGCGCCCGATGCGCGGTCAAGCCCGTGGAGCTGCTGCCTCGGGCCCTGGCCGACCTGGTGCGCGAGGCCCCGGGCCGCTCCATGCGCGTGGCCACCGGCCTGTACGAGGCCTACGAGGCGGAGCGCCTGGCCAAACTGCAGCAGTGCCGCGCCGAGCGCGAGCGCATCATGCGCGAGGAGAAGCGGCGCCTGTTCACACCGAAGGGTCCGGCGGCAGCCCCGGCCTCGGCCTCAGCCTCAGCCTCAGCCTCGGCCCTGAGCGGGGGCAGCAGCAGCAGCTGCAGCAGCAGCAGCAGCCTCCCGGCCTCGCCCGCCTCGCGAGTTGCTCGAAGGACTTCTCCCAGTCCCCCCGCCAGGAGCCGGCCTCCGCCCGCCGGTTCTCGGACAGGTAGAAAGAGCCACTCGCTGGACTCGCTCTCCCGCCGGAGGGACGGTGCCCTGAGCTCCGAGTCCGGGGCCTCGTCGTCGTCCTACAGCGGGGAGAGCCTTCGGGAGCTTCGCTGGCCACCTCGAGCTTCCGCCAGGAACAGCTGCCCCGCGGGCTCGGCGTCGTCTGCACCTAACCCACTGGGCCGCCCTTCGGCCCTTGCTCTGGTTCCGCTCACGGCCCGCAGCTTCAGCCTCGGAGACCTGAGCCACTCGCCGCAGACAGCCCAGCATGTGGAGCGCATCGTCCGCCAAGTGCGCGCCGAGCGAGGCCTGCGCGGGGTACCCGAGCGCGACCGCAAGATCGCCGCCCTCATGCTGGCCCGGCACCAGGAAGAGCGCCTGTTGCTGGAGCAGCGCGCCGCGGCCCACGGCCAGTGGGAGCAGCAGCGCGTGCGCGCCGAACAGCGGCGGGAGCGCGAGGAGCGAGAGAAGCAGCGCGCGCTGGAGCGGGGCCGGCGGGCCTGGGCGGCGCAGGTGGAGGAGCGGCGCGGTCGCCGGGGCCGGGAGGAGCGCGAGGCCGCGCGGAGGCGGCAGCAGCAGTGCGAGCGCAGCGAGGAGCGGCGGCGGGAGCTGGCGGAGCGTCAGGGACTGCTGCGGCGGGAGCGGGTGGAACGCGCCGCGCGGGACGACCGGCTGCGCAAGCTGCAGCAGGAGCAGAACCTGAAGCAGAGGGAGGAGGGCCGGCAAGAGGGGCGGGAGCGCGCGGAGCTGGTCCGCCGGGAGCGCGCCCAGCGGGCGGCGCGCGCCCGAGAGCGGCAAGAGGGCCAACTGCAGCGCGAGAAGCGCGAGCTGAGCCGGGCCGAGCGGGCGCGCCACGAGGCGCTGCTTAGAGGCCGAGTCCGGCAGCAGCAGGAGGAGCGGGAGGGCCTGCGGAGCTCCCTGGAGGCCAGCTTGGGCCGCGCGCAAGAGAACTACGAGCAGCTGCAGGAACAGCGCGCCCGGGAGCTGCGGGAGCGCGCGCGGAGAGAGGAGCTCCAGGGTCGGCGGGCGAAGGAAGCGGCCGAGCGCAAAGAGCGGGAGCATCAGGCGCACTTGGAGGCGCTGGCGCGGGCGGGAGAACGACGGCTGCAGCACGCGGCGCAGGTGGCCGAAGAGGCTGTGCAGCAGAAGGCCCGGCGCGTGGTTCAGACCCGCCTGGAAAAGGAGAGGGCCCAGCGTGCCAACAAGGAGAAGGTAGAGAGAGACGAAGACTGCCGCCGCCGCGAGCTGCTGCAGGCCATTGGGCGCAAGCTGGAGCGCAGTGAGCAGCTCTCTCGAGAACGGCGAAGCGCGCTGGAGAGCGCTCGCTCCACGGCCCGGGCCTCCTTCCATGTGCGGGAGAAGGTGCGGGAGGAGACCAACACGCGCTCTTTTGACCGCATGGTGCGAGAGGCCCAGCTACATGCCAGCCTGGACCGCAAATGACAGCCGCCCTGGACAGACCGTGCTGCTGGATATGGCCAGGTGTGGCCTCTCTCTTAGTCACCTTGACCAAACTCCAGGCTTCTCCAGTCCAGTTGCCACACTATGAACTCTCCAGACTAATGAACCATTAATGAGGCACTGAGAAGGCAGACATGGTATTTTTCCATCTGTCACCATTGTTTTACAGACTTACTCCATTTGGAAACGACATGGCACAATCTACCCACATCCACTGGTGTCTTTGGGTTGGAATAGAAAGTAGCTGGGAGGAGGAAGGTCCCTGTAGGAGAGAGCACAGAGGCCAACGTGGGGCTCTCTGCCACAGCTGCCTTGGGCATCTTTCTAACAATTGTGTTCAAGACGATTTAAGTAGCAGCAGCGGAGGGAATATCTCCCAGACTTACCTCTCTATCTTTGAAAATACAAGTTGCACAGGACTTGAAAGTTTCCCAAGAAAGCACAGCTCGTCTAAGATGTTAGTTCATGCACAAGCGACTACAAAAGCTATCGCTAGACTGTGAATTGGACACGTGAACAAATTATCCTGTTCCCAAAATATTTTCAGTTGAGTCCCTTGGCTTTCTAGTTAGACAATCATCTACAGATAATAATCCCTTATTCTCCCAAGTGGTGTAGGGAAGGGGCTGGATCGGTGAGGCTGCTTAGCTTTAATGGAAGCCCTCCAACCTCCAGACCCCTGGAGGTGATGGTTTCCTTAGGCAGCAGTGTTCCACCCCATGAGGCTTCCATGGAAGGTGAATACGTAAGTGGAGGCAGTGTCTGATGCCCACTTCCCTGTGTGGGGCCAGCTCCTGCAGACAGAAGCCGCTGCCTTACGAAGTAGAGCTACCTTCTGTGCCTGCCCAGGCCACTCTTGCTTAAAGCTCCAGCCTTGAATGCAGTCTGGAGGGCGAGCCCTGGAGTGTGTAGGATCCCCTCTGTGACTTAGTTCAGCGTTCTGAAGACAATTTAGGATCCTTGGCTGCTTGCCTGTGGTGGCTGAAGGGCTAGAATTGCCTGTGTGGAGCTGTGCTATTGTTGGTAGGGGTATCACTCTTCCTTGGGGGCACTGGGAAAAGGAGTCTTCCCTCTTTAAATTCCTGGTACCCTCTCACTTATACCTGAAGTATTCAATCAGTCTCTTGGTGCCTCACCTTTCCCATCTTCTAGATGGGGCCATCAACTCTTCTGGTACCTCAAGGTCTCTTGGATCCAAAGCATCACTTCAGTGTTATTTGTTGGTCTCCTTTGTGCCTTTCTTGACCTGGAGTTGGGAGGCAGGAGGACAGCTGTTAGCCTAGTTTGTTTCTGGTGACATGGATTGCTGGCATTAGACAGGGCAGTGCATCACAGACAAATGGTCATTTAGCATCCAAGGTGTGTGTGGGGCGGGGAGGGGTACTTGGTACTTGCAATACCAAGCCGCTCCCTGGTCAGAAGGTTCAGTTATCACTCAGCAATTTTAACCGGTAGAGCGCTCTTTCCCCCACTCAGATCCACCCGTCAGCTTTGTCTTCACCAGGGAAGGTGGAAAGTCAACCGTCTCCTTTTACATTACATCAAGGTCAGGAAGTAAAAAGAAAAAAAAAAACTTACCAAAAAGAAAGGAATCAGGGTAGAGACGTACTGCATTAGACGTGTTAGTGTGTCTTTTCTGCTGGCAGAACCATCCCTAAAGTGACTGGCTGTTGCCCACACCCCTCTTCAACCCTATCCCATCACACGCTAAGGGGAGTCTTGTGTAGAAGAAAGCTGTGTTTAGGTGTCACGTGTGAGATAATGTGGTACCAGGAAAGGAGCTATGTACTGAGGCTTGTTTCTTGAGTGGGTGGGTTCTCCCTTAATTTCCTTGTCAGTGAGCTGTGATAACTGGTGTTGTCTCTAAGACAGGAGCATTTAACTAAAAAAAAAAAAAAATTAATGTGATTATGGTCCTTTGATCTTGTGGTCCCTGGGTTGCTTCTGAAACCTCCATGGAAAGTTCTACCCTTGAAAGTACTTACTTCAAAGCATGAGCATTGCTTGAGGAGGCAATCGGGTGTTCTGAACCAAGCACTGGGAAGCACGCGAGCGATCTCACCCGGCCTCTTACCCAGGCTGCTCCCCACCTTACTGAGCGACTTCAGGTTGGTCACCTTTCTTAGTCCTCACCGACGTAGAACTGAGATCATGGTTCCTGAGCTCTAGTTTGTGCAAACGAGAATGACGGTGATATTTCCTGTTTCTGTCACCTTGGAACTGAAGGTGCAGTTGCCGTACACGGAGCTCCATGGCTCCTGCGCCGTACTGTACAGTGTAATGTACCATCAGGATTTGGTGCAGAAGGAACAGTCTTGAGAAGCTCATTCAGATCCAGAGTCACATGTGACGTAAAGGCCCAGGCCAGAATGTTGACAAATTAGACACTGAGAGAACCACTATGTAAAGATACAAGCAGTTTATAGATTTTTACCAAAAAGTCCTTATAGCCAAGTATTATTAAAACAAAAACAGAATTCAGACCTAGTGACAGTAAGAAATGGTACCTTCAAGTTCCAGACCATATACTAGGATACTCTACTGAAGTTGGACATGGTGGCTCACATCTCTATACCTAACCCTGAGGATGCTGAAGTAGATGGATAATTATATTGAGTCAGCCCATACCAGATAGCAAGACACTGTCAAAACAAACAAACAAACAAACAAAAATGCAAGGAGAATCACCTGTATATTCTAAAGAAATGTTCATGTTTCTTTCTAAAGATAATGAATGCCTAAAGTCTCTTTTGGGCCCTTAATTTAAATTTCCACAGAGGAGAAGTTTTATTTTACTGTGACATGCAGCAAGAGGACATTGGGCCAGAGCAGAGATGATGGATGGAAAATTGCCTCCAAACAGCATTCTAGCAGGTGTCCAGGACTGAGCATGCTGGGAATTTCTTGCCATCTAGGAGACCCCAACCTCGAAATGGCCACAGCCTCACTCTTTTGGAACATTTGCTACTTCAAGAAAGAGAGAGTGTAAAATAATATGAGAGGATGGGAAGGGTTGGGAAAGCTTTAATTCAGTTGATATCCAAGAAAACAAGCCAAAACCATTCCAGAAGAAATTATTGATGAAGCTAGTCCAACATCGTGCTGTGGCAGGGACCAGAGTCTATACTCATCTCGACAGATAATGGAAGTTTCCTTTTGGAAGCACGAAGGCTGGGTTTTGATGGAACGGTAACAAGGATTTGCCAAGGGCAAAAGGTCTGCAGGGTAGTGAAGACAGGAATGTCTTGGTCTATTTTATGTTGCTCTAACATAATACCCAAGGCTAAGTTAAAAATAAAAGAGATTTGTTGCTGACAGTTCTGGAGGTCTAAGAACATGTTGCCAGCATCTGCTTGCCTTCTGATAAGGACTTCAGGGGGACATCACATTTCAGAGGCTCCTGGGGAAGGCTTTACACATAAGATGGGAAGCAAGAGACAGGAGAAGCCAGAGGCACTTGTGTGTCAACCCAACCTTAAAAGGAACTCAGCCACTCCCACAAGACTCTGCCCAGTTCTGCAAGACTAGCATTACATCCATAATGTAATTACCTTTCATTAGGCCCCACCTCTTAAAGGTCCCACCACCTCAATACTATCACCATGGCAACCAAGACCCCAGCATATAAACTGTCTGAGAGGCAAACTACATCCAAGGTACAACAATGAAAATATAGTCTGAATTCTGGATATTATGTAGTCTTTAACAGTCTCCCTCCATTACACAGTCTGTTGAGACAGATGCAGCTCTGTAGAGGGACTACATCTTATTTAACATCAAATCCCATGTAGCCCATGATATAGAATCTCACCTAGATAAGTACATAAATATTGGGCAGAGAGGAAGCTGGGAGTATGGATGAATGGTGACCAGAGAAAATCGGTATAGAACAGTTTATGCAGGCCTCCATTCAGTCAACAAATCTTCACTAAGCACATTACTACATGACAAATACTATTGTTTGATTGTTTGGTTTTTTTTTTTGAGACAGGGTCTCTCTGTGTAGTCCTGTCTGTCCTGAAACTCAAACTGTAGACCAGGACTCTGGGATCCATTGCCTCTGCCTCCTAAGTGCTGGGATTAAAGGAGTACACCACAACTTCTGGCCCCAAATACTACTCATGATGTTGGTGAAATTGAATCCCTCCATACTGACCTTAGGGGTGATTTGTGCTACAACGTCATAAGCATGTCTCTTTTCCGCCCCATTGGGCTTGCCTACCTTCCCACCTAGGCATACACATTCTCAGGTAGCCCTCATTGTCCCACAAGACACTTTAGTCTCCTAGAGACAAGCTGTCTGCCAATCAGCCACCGTGGAGTCAGTGCTGCTATTTTTCCTTCACAAAAGGCCTGATTAATTGGGTCAAATTATAATGCTGTATCCTTAAAATAATGAGGCATGGGAGATGGAAAGATTGAGAATATCACTTCCAGGGTGTTAGAGGTCATTTTAGAGAGGAGGCATAAACAGTCATCATGGATCCAGAAGACCAAGCCTCAGGCCTTACAGAGTCCTGTTCACCAAATGGGGTGTCTGCTTCATCATTCAGCTGTTCGTGCTAAGACAGCCAACATTTCAGAAATATCTCCAATGTAAAAGTCCCCCCAAGCCGGGCGTGGTGGTGCACACCTTTAATCCCAGCACTCTGGAGGCTGAAGAAGATGGATCTCTGTGAGTTCAAGACCAGCCTGGTCACAAGAGAAACCCTGCCTCAAAGAAACAAACAAATAAAACCCCACATTACCCACAGGTTGCTAGGTAGACTTGCCTTTTCCCACTGTGTAACTACAGCTGTATCTTTATATCTTAGAGAAGCTTGGCAAGAGCATAAAGAAATATGTGTTGGTAAATGTGGTTTTGCTTTTTAGATAAGAGTCTTGGTGTGGCCCAGGCTAGTCCTCATTTTGCTGTCCTTCTCACCAAGCATCCAAGACCCAGGATTACAGACATGCATCATCGTTGCCCAGTTGACACAGCTTGGAAAGGGAGCTCTTGGGGACCAGCAGCAGACATCTCTAGGTTCTAGAATGCTTAGGTGTTCTATGTGGTGCCCGACTTTGAGTGTCTGGTATAGCACTTGTATTACAACTGGTCCTGGCCTGCTTATGAGTGTCTTTACAGAAGGACACCTCATTGGCTCAAAACTCAGAGCTCTCGGGCATTCTCTCTACACGCACATCCTCCTGCTTAATGTGCCCTTCACACACACCAGTTTGCCCCCACTCCTGCACAACTACCCCTGATGCTGCTTGGCTTCTAACAGGTCAAGGCTAGTACAGGTTAGAGGAACTAGGCTGTTAGGGCAAGGGGGACGTAGGACATCTTCTTCTGAAGATCGCTGACAGCACAGTTATTTGCAGTTATTGCTCCCCAATTCATCGTGTGCAGTCATGGCCTGGAGATGACAAAAGCCCTTCCCGTTCATCACGTGCACTCACACCCCTCATGAGCAGGAATACCAGTCCCATGTGATTTTCCAATCATCTGTTACTTTGAGCTGCTGTATCTTTCTTCCTCTCCACTGGCACAGTACTGATAGCATGTTTTTTGTCTCTGAATCTTTCACAATTCACAAGACTGTCAGAAAGATGACTCACATCACATCTACTGCATTCAGCGCGCATGAGTCGGTACACCAACACTAACAATCCTAGTTGGAGTTCTGAAGCAGGAGGTAACTCATGGCTCTCATGTTCTCCCAGAGAGCAGTAAGTTATTTCTCAGGGAACCAACCTATTCTTTGGTGGGGGGCTGTTGCTTCCATCTTCTCCTAGTGGGCTAACGGATTCCATCATAAGACTATTCCTCTGGTCTATTAAGTGGTATCTGCATTTTCCAGGTCTTCTATTGAGCTTCCTGGATGACTAGGACATTTCAGGTCGTACTAAGCCCTACCTCCCCAGTGTGTTCCTTCACTTATGTGAGCGAGATTGAGTAGGAGATGGAATTTAGGTGTCCTACGGTTGACATTTGAGACCATCTGAGAGTGACAGAATGAATGGCGTTCACAAAGCTGTGAAAATCCACTCCACATGATTACCACACTTTCAGAGCAAGGGATTTGCCAAAGGAGCAAGTGTCTTGGCTCATTCAGACCAATCCAGCACTCTCCCACCTGCCTGTATTATGTGTTAAATGGAGACATAGATCCTACTTGGCAGGACGTTGTTAAAATGGTTCTTGCTTTAAAAGCCATGGAAAACAGTGCTCAATTAGTGGACAGTTTTGGCTGGTCTTGGGGGTGGTAAGGGAAGGAATTTGAGTGGTTGAGTTTAAGCCAGACACAGAGTTGGGGGTACCAGATTTGGATGGCATCTCTTCTGGGGTTGCCTGTATCAATCACTGTGTAACAAGACCCCAAATCTCAAAGGAAGGGGAATAATGATTCCCCTGGGGCTATGCATTACTCTCAGGTTGGCTGAGGGTGGGAGGGGGTATGGTTTTTTGTTTTTGTTTTTGTTTGTTTTTTTGTTTGTTTGTTTGTTTTTTAAATACCAAACTATCCTGTTAGGCAGTAAAGTTGACATGGACAGTGATTTTGAAATTTGTGCTTTATGGATGTACATTGATCCACAGAGATGCTAAGGCAGATGGGCTGTGCATTGGATGTGAAGATGAAGAACACAGCAAGCGGCTTTGTCACTTTTCATCTGTCCTTGGATATCCTAAGAAGGAAGCCCCACGGGATCTTAGAAGTCTCCTGAGCCCTCAGCAAAATATGAGTGTAGGCAGAATGTTCCTCCCAGGAATAGCTGCTTGTTTGCAAAGTACTCACAGGATGAACAGAGTGCACAGCAGAGGGGGGAGATTTGCTAAGCTCGAGGTGGGATTACAAGAATGATAATAGCCAATGCATTTGAAGCCCTTACGCCGTGCAGGTGGACATTTAAATTTATTGCTATCCTTTTGATTTTTATGTCTGTGAACATTTTGTTTGCATGCATGTGTGTCTGCACTCCAGGTGTGTGCCTGGTCCCCTGTCCCAAGAGGCCAGAAGAGGGTATAGGATTCCCTGGTACTGAAGTTGCAGATAGTTGTGAGTTGCCATATTGATGCTGGGAGTCAAACCTGCGTTCTCGGGAAGAGCAGCTAGTGCTCTTAACGACAAAACCATCTTTCTGTCTCCAAGGGTCACATTTTAAAGCACTTAATCCTCACAGTGAGATAAGCAGTATTAGTCTATAAGTGATAAAAGTGAGCCACTAAGCAGTTTTTCCAGTTATCCAGCAAATGCTGTGCAGTTAGCATGGCTGGACAATACACTTATTTATCCAGTGTGGTTTTTTGCTTCCTATAATCAGTGGGAATGGTATTTTATAAATGTAAAAAGGCTTCTTTAGGGTGCCCTGATCACAGCTCTTTGTAACCCATCAGCAAACCTGTTGACAATGAGGTGGAATGAAACTCTCTGCCAAGAGACAAGGGGCCGATTTACTGATGCTAAACCTTACCACATCTGGGGTGGTGCCCCTTCTCTAGCAGAAGTACTCAAAGGGTGGTCCCTGGACCAGTAGCCCAGCATCAGACATAAGGGGTAGGACCCTCAGTTTGGGTTTCAGCTACCTCTGGATGATTCTGACACACACTCAAGCTTGATGCCACTGCTGTAGATCTATCCTTCCCAACTGAGCAATCATTAGAGTCTGGGTCTCCTTAAATTTAAGCTAACTACATGTAAATAAAGCTGAAAATTCAGCTCCATACATGGCAAGTGGTCAGCAGCCATGTGTTGGAGAGGCTGTGATTTCCAATAGCACAAATCTAGAGCACCACAGAAACTTCTACTGCAATGGTTGTCAACCTGCAGTCTTGACCCCTTTGGGGAGTTCAATGGTTCTTTCACAGGGGTCACCTACAATCATTGGAAAACACAGCTATTTACATTACATTTGTAACAGTAGAAAAATTAGAGTTATGGAGTAGCAACAAAATCATTTTATGGTTGGGGGGTCACCACAACATGCGGAACTGTATTAAAGGGTTGCAGTGTTAGGAAGGTTGAGATCCACTGTTACTGGGGAGCACTACTGCTGGAGAGCACTACTGCTGGAGAGCACTACTGCTGGGGAGCACTACTGCTGGAGAGCACTACTGCTGGGGAGCACTACTGCTGGAGAGCACTACTGCTGGAGAGCACTGCTGCTGGAGAGCACTGCTCCAGCATCTTCTACCCTAAGACATCCACAGACCACAACATGGTATCACTTGGGAGTTACTTAGACATAAATAACTTGGGCTCCTTCTACATCAGAGTCTGGCTTTTGTTTTTCCCTCCAAGATCCCCACGTGGTTCACATTACATATTCAAGTTGAACTATCCCTGTTGTAGAAGACAAGCCCAGATCATGTTCCATTTGCCTCTGTGGTGAGCTCCCACTGGTATGTTCTCCCTGCCTCCTAGTATTAGCTACTTTTTGCGCCTCTGTGACAGGTCACGACTTAATGGAGGAGAAAAAAAAAACCCATCTCAGTACAGTTTCATAGGTTTCTGTCTGTTGTCCTTGCTCTACTGACTCTGGGACATTGTGCTGGATCAAAATATTATGGCTACAGGGGCACGTGGATGCGACTGTTCACCTCATGGTGAACAGGAAGCAGAAAGCCAAACAGGGATCAGGGACAGACATAACCTTCAAAGCCAAGGTTCTTATAACCCACTCACTTCCTCAAGCTATGCCCCACCTCAAAGATCCTACATTCACCCAGACTAGCTCCGCCAACTGGGACCCAGTCTTCACCACTTGAGAGACATTTCACATTTATACCATCCTCTACCTCAGTGCTCCTTTGTAACTCTTCTCTGGCTGTCGAATTGTGTTCTCCAGAGCTTGGTTTCTATTTTCTGGGCTTCTAGATGAAAATTTTCAAGTTCACAGGGAAGCTGGCACCATCTATCCATCCATCCATCTACCCACTAGAGTGCTAGAAGCAACCCTCTCCGCAGCCAGATGTGCCTGTGTAGGGAATTCCCACTCCAGACACTCCATGCATTGTGATGTATGGGCTGGCTGCAAGGATCCAGAACTCAGATTCCAAGTATCTCCAGGTTTTCTGGAAGACTTTGTCCTACTGATAAAACAAATCAATTAATTGAAAAAAATTAAAGTGGTTAGAGTACTAGAGTAATAAAAAGAAACTCCACCTCTTTGGTCTCAATATTTTGAGGCCTGCCATTATTCCATTGTTTTTTTTCTGGGTGCCATCAGTATTGCCAGCTATGATAAGCTACTCCTTCAGACACAGGTAAGCACTTGTTTCCACTATTATGTGAAGCCTGCTTCCTTCCTGAAGTGGGGGTTCCTCTGAACTCGTCTGCACCTCACTTGAAACACGTGTGGCTTTAGCCAAAGAAGCCCTTCCTGCTTCTTGACTAAGATTCACAGCAGAAAGGGATGGGGAATGAAGCAGTTTTCATCTCCTTAATGTGGGTGTAGCAAAGCCCTGGGTTACGAAGTCAGACTCTGTTGCCACAGGTAAAGGGAGAGAAGGAGGAAGTGAATAAAACTTCTCTAGCAAGATAAGGGCTAGCTATGGAAGGTTATTAAAACAAGTAAAAGGAAGGTTAGGGAGAAGGAAGAAAGGAGAAAGGAAGAAAGGGGGGAAAAAAAGAAAAGGAGGGCTAGAGTAATGGCCCAGAGGTTAAAAGCACTGGCTGCTCGTCCAGCGGACCTGGCCTCCATCCTCAGCACCCATAGGGCAGCCCCTAACCCTCTGTAACCCCAGCCACAGGCCCAGTCATGGGAGTTCTGATGCTCTCTTTTGGTCTCTGATGACACTACATGCAGGTGGAACACTGCATGTAGGCAAAGCACCCAGACACTTAAAATGAGAGAGAGACAGAGAGAGAGAGAGAGAGAGAGAGAGAGAGAGGAGTATGTGAACATTTTGTGGTAGTGCAGAAATTCCAGGGCATCCTGTTTTACATAGCAAGATCCTGCCTCAAAAAAAAAAAAAAAAAAAAAAGTGTGGAGGGACATAGCTCAATCGGTAAATCGCTTAATGTGCAGCAAGCATGAGGACCTGAACTCAGTGCCCCAGAGTCTTTGTAGGAAAGCCAGGCATGGCGGCATGTACTTGCAATCCCAGCCCTGGGAATGGTCACAGGAAGTTCCCTGATGCATGCTGGCCAGCCAGCCTTGCCAAATGTCAAGCCCCAAGCTAATGAGAGATCCTGTCTCAAAAAAAAGATAAAACGGCTCCCAAAAATGACACCTGGGGTTATCTGATTTCCACATGCACACTCACAAGTGTACCTGCTTGCACATGCAAACACACACACACACACACAAATATGAGTAATGAGAATGTATAATTTCTTGTGCTTATAATCAAACCAGTTAAGAAGTCTGTGGAATCTTTTGAGATTCTTTTCTCTATCTGGGCACTGGGATGGATCTCATGATTAGCTCAAGCAGCAGAGAAATCCTCCAGAGGTAAAGGCAGCCGGCTCTGTAACTCTGAGTCATGATCTCCACTGTGTACATCAGCTTGGCATACATGCCAAGTGCCAGAATTTAGGAATGACTTAGAGGGCAATCGATTGCACTTACCGAGCAAGAGAAAAATCTATTGCTAATTTTATTTAATGTTACTATCTAATCTTGATGTAATAAAGGTGTCAAGAGTCCCTAGAAATAAGGTTCAGCTGTTCCTGGCCTACAATGCAACAGGCAGAAAGTCATCAGGTGCTTCAAATGGGCTATCCCTGTAGTAACTCAGTGTGGAGCAGTACATGGGGTGTCATGCCGTAGAACACCCAGGTCCCGTGAGAACCTGGCACTGCCAGCCTCATGGAATGCTTGGGTGATGGATGCTGTTTGCGTGCTGCATAGATTTTTTTGTTGGTGTCTAGAGTCCATTTTGCCTGATCCCCCTGATTGGGTTGCACAGAAACCTATTTCCCTAGAATCTGCAAACTTTTTATGCAGTCTGTGCCCTTCTGTCTTAGACAAGCCCCAGGAATCCTGCAGGAACCGAGATGATTAGCAGGAGGCTGCCTGCCTGGAATGTCAAGTAGCACACAGCAGTGCAGGCTCACATCCCTGCACACAGCCGGCTTCCTTGGCATCCACAAGCTCTTCCTCTCCCTCCATGGTGGTTTTCTACAAACCCACTTGTTTCCAGGTGGCAGAAATATGCTTGCCATGTTTCTAAACCTTCTCCATGACAACTCAGTGTGAGCTCGCCAAGAGAGGCCCTTGGGGCAGACAATATGCAGAGGCCTAGGAAATGCTGAAATTCTGCATTGAGAGCAAGTGGGTCTGGAGGATAACACAGTGAAGTGGAGATTGAACAGAGCAAGGAAAACTGGCGTGAGGATGTCCAATAAGATAAGCCAGAAGTCGGAGAGAGAACACAGGGAAATGGAGACTCTTTCCTTTAGAAAGCTATTGTGTGGTTGAAAGCAGAAATGGGCTGGAGATATGGATCAGCAGTTAAGAGTGCTTGCTACTCTCACAGAAGACAGGGATTCAGCTCATAACACCCACATCAGCTCACAACTCCCTGTAACTCCAGTGCCTGGGGATCCAATACTCTCCTCTGTTTCTCTGGGCACCAGGCATGCACATGGTACACATACATACTTGTAGACACTCACAAAAATACTTAAAACAAAAGAAATATTTTGAGAGAGAGAGAGAGAAACAAAAAGAGCAGGGTGGGCAGGGCCAGCTTGGTCTACAGAGAGAGTCCCAGGACAGCCAGGGCTACACAGAGAAACCCTGTCAAAAAAAGAAAGAAAGAAAGAAAGAAAGAAAGAAAGAAAGAAAGAAAGAAAGAGGGAGGGAGGAAGGAAGGAAGGAAGGAAGGAAAGAAGGAAAAAAGGAAAGAAGGAAGAGAGAAAGAAAAAGAAAAAAAGAAAAGAGGAAATGAGAGATCAGTAAGAAGAGGTTTCTAGGGGCTGGAGAGATGGCTCAGCAGTTAAGAGCACTGACTGCTCTTCTGAAAGTTCTGAGTTCAAATCCCAGCAACCACATGGTAGCTCACAACCATCTGTAATGAGATCTGATGCCCTCTTCTGGTGTGTCTGAAAACAGCTACAGTGTACCTACATATAATAAATAAATACATCTTTTAAAGAATTACCAGAGGTATATGAAAACATATTTAAAAGAAGAAGAAGAAGAAGAAGAAGAAGAAGAAGAAGAAGAAGAAGAAGAAGAAGAAGAAGAAGAAGAAAGAAGAAAGAAGGAGAAGAAGAAGAAGAAGAAGAAGAAGAAGAAGAAGAAGAAGAAGAAGAAGAAGAAGAAGAAGAAGAAGAGGTTTCTAAACAGGTTGCCGGTGCCTTGAGATTATAGATGTGTGCCTGCCCATACACACTCGAGTGTGTCTGTATGTGTATGTGAGTGTGTCTGTATGTGTATGTGAGTGTGTGTGAATGTGTGTGTATGTATGAGTGTGTGTGTGTGCACGCATGCATGCACATTTCTGGGGATTAAACCAGGCTCTCACACAGCCCTGGATAAATTTTTTATAAATCTAAAGTGCTGTCCAGATGGTATGTCTCAGATGTTGCCCCCCTGCACTCTGCACACCCAGTGGCAGCTGATCTCACAGTGGCTAGAGTCCCTCTTCTCCCTCCCCCCACTATTTCATAACAGCATGAATCCTCAGAACAGGATGTCAGCATGCAGAGATTACTGTTCAACACACAGCATCTACAGAGAAGTATCTTGAAGGCTACTAGTTGATAAGGTTTTGGGGGGTTAAAGGTTTGGGGGTTCACTAAGAAAAATTATTAACAAGTTAGAACACCAAGGGAATCAGGTTGGAGTGTATCTGCAAGCTGGAGAAGGAGGTAGACACACAAGAAAGACCCATTCTGCTTCAAAGCATCACTCTTTAGTGAGGTTTTCATGCCCAACCCACACTGCAAAGGCAGGGGTCCAGATCTCTGTACAGCCCTCATGGGTGCCAGCTGCTCTTTGTGGCTGCTTTCTCCACTTGGGTTTCTAGACAGGACTAGGACTCTCCATCTCTGTGGTTGAGACAGAAATGTTTTAGTCACTGTTCTAATGCTGTGAAGAGACACCATGATAATGACAACTTTTATAAAAGGAAGCATTTAATTGGGTGCTTGCTTACAATTTCATTAGGTCAGTTTATTATCATCATGGCAGAGAGCTTGGTGGTAAGCAGGCAGATGCTGGAGCAGTAGCTGAGAAGTACATCTTGATCCACAGGCAGAAAGGGAGGGAGAGACTGGGTCTGATGTTTGCTTTTCAAATCTCAAAGCCCACCTCCCCAGTGACACACTTCTTCCTCCAAGGCCACACCTCCTAATCCTCCTCAAATAATACCTCTCCCTGATGCCTAAGCATTCAAACGTACGAGCTTGCGGTACCATTCTCATTGAAATCACCACAAGAGGTAATCACAGCTGAACTATTTCTCTTAGCATTATGTTTAAAAGGGGGTGGATGCTGAGAGGCTGGCTGGGGTGTCCATGCTAAATGCAGATCACAGATCCTAACAGTCCATTAGAGACACATCATTCATTTTCCACTGAGCTCATGCATTGACCTCTACAAGTTGAATGAAGGCACTTTTCTTCCCAAATTGTAGACAAGATAAAATAACTATAAATTATATTAGTTTTCTCCAATTAAGAAAAAAGACTTTGGTGCATAGTTCTAGATATCTATTACAAATAATGAGTGTTTTAAAGTCTCATCATACCAATTTATGAGGTAGAGGGCTCAATTGCATGGATAGTTATGAAGAGGGTGACGGTGGACAGTGGTCGTGCATGAACACTAGCTAATGTTCATAAATGAGACTGAGCAGAGGGCATTTGTGGCCCAAGAGGACACCCCCTGCTTTACCTCTGGCCATGATTTGATTGTGTGTGTTAGTCAGCTTTCCAATGCTGTAACAAAGAACCAGAGTAGGGGAATCTATTGATGAGGAGAAATTTAATTTGTCCCACGGGTTTCATTTCACTGACTTGGCTCTGTTTGTATGGAGCCTGTATGAGAGTGCCACATACCAGTGGTGGTGCACGCTTTTAATCCCAACACTTGGGAGGCAGAAGCAGGCAGATCTCTGTGAGTTCTAGGCCAGGTCTACATTTCAAGTTCTAGGACAGCCAGGACGACATGGAACCTGGTGGGGGGGAAAAAGGAAGGATGAGAGGGAGAGGAAGAAAGAGAGAGAGAACCACAGGGAACATTTGCTGGAACAAAGCTACCCACTCACATCATGGAAACACAGAAATGGACAAGAGAGGTGGGCTCCCAAGAACCCCTTCAAAGGTGTGCTCCCAGCCCTCTAACTTCCTTCCACCAGGGCCCAACTCCTGAGGGTTCCAAACCTCACAGTAGCATCATAAGCTGGCATCCAAGCCTTCAGCATGTGGAGCTTGAAGGACATTCTAGATCCAAACTATACCCCTATGTTCTCCAGAATTTGTATGTTGAAATATTCGCCCCCGAGGTACAGTATTGAGGGTTGCTGAGGTCATAGAGAACTAGTGTATGGCTAACAGGAATGAGTTCTCTCGCTCAGGACCGGATTGGTTACCTCAAGAGTGGGTTGTTATGAAGTAGGTCTGCCCTTTTTGGACATGCCCACTTCCTTCTACTTCCTACCAGGGTTTAAAGCAGCATAAGACTCTCACTGGCACCATGCTCTTGGGATTCCCATTGTCCAGAACCATGAACTAAATAACCTCCTTTCCTACACTAACTCCTTAGCCTCGGGTACTCTGTTGTAGCCTAAGAAAACAAAGACACTGGGCTATAAGGATAGACTTCTATCTCTCCTCCTCCTGGGTTCCACCAGATCTGAGATAACAATCAAGGACAGGGGGACAAAGAAGAGAGAGGAGAGAAGAGGAGAGGGGGAGGGGGAGGAAGAGGAAGAGGAAGAGGAAGAGGAAGAGGAAGAGGAAGAGGAAGAGGAAGAGGAAGGGAAGGGAAGGGAAGGGAAGGGAAGGGAAGAGAAGAGAAGAGAAGAGAAGAGAAGAGAAGAGAAGAGAAGGAAGAGAAGGAAGAGAAGGAAGAGAAGGAAGAGAAGGAGAAGAGACACAAATGTGTGGGATTCTGGTCCTAATACATAAGACAGTCAAAGCTGCATAATCCAAAGGCTACCACAGAGGGTTGCCTTGGTTCCTAGCCCTCCTGAGCAGTGAGGTGACAGCTGCATTTGGAGGTCAGTTTAGGAATGTGGACCATGCCCTGCTTTGAATCTCTACAGCAGAGGCTGCTGGACAGTGTGGCAGACAGACTGCTCTTCTGACCTCACAGCTACAATGAGATTTGCTGCATGAGAAGGATGCCAAGGAAGGATCTGGCCAAGACAAGGAAGCCATAATAAAAAGCATAGCCACTAACGGCTGCCAAGGCCAATGTCTTGAGTAGTGTCTTCAAAGAAAGGCTGGCAGGAGACCAGAGCCTGGAGCTGCTAACACCTCTGGTCTTGGAGGGTATACAGCTCCTGCTACAGCAACCAGAGAAACCCACCACAGACAACTGCCCCAGATTTTAAATAGACCCCACAGTTCTGTACAGTAGAAACAAGTTAAGTGTGCACGTGTCTCTTCCAGTTAAATTTGACATACATAGTCCCCCTTCTCTTCTGCCAAAATAAGTTGATTTTTGCCTAAGTTTTGAATCTAATGAGGGAAATTTGAATTCCTGCTACTCACAAGACCCTACCTGTCTTCCCACTGGGGCAGAGTGAACATACTAATTTGAGACAGGGTCATATGTAGCCTAGGTTATCCTCAAACTTGCTATGTCGTAAAGGGTGATCTTGATCTTCCTTCTTCTACATTCCAAGGGCAGGAAATCCAGGCAACCATGCCTGTTTTGTGCAGAGCTAGGACTGAACCTAGAGCTTTGTGTGTGCTAAGCAAGCACCCAACCAACTGAGCCATAGCCCTAACCTGGAGCTCCCCCTTCCCAGGCTCTTTTGTGACCGGTCACACAAGGGAGGAAGGAAGAGGAAAATGGCGGTTGTTCTTTAGTGTTTGCATGTATGAGCTTGCAAAAGTGCTAGTTCCTCTAGGAAAAAATGAAGGCAGTTTGTATGCATTTCTACTGGCTTATTCTGCATCTTTTAAAGTGCCTACTGTGTTCTTGATCCCGAGAAACGAGGGCAGGTGGGATTGCAGTCCCTGACTCACGGTGCTCCCAGCCTTGTGGGATTTGTAGACCAGTGGTGGCATCTTTGTAGGATACTGTGATGGATACTCCTTGGAGGATGGGGTGAGCATTCTCAGGAAGTCTTGGTCAAAGGCTGTCACACAGACCAAGCCCTGCAGGAAGACCAGAAGGCTGGGATGAATAGGAGTGCTTCCTCTTACTTGAGTCTACAAGTGCTCCAGGCTGGGTAAAGAGCTCTGGCTGGTCAAGGCTCAGCTCCCTTATAGCTCCCTTTGCGATCTTCAGGGATGCCTTCCAACTCACCAGCATCACCTGCTCTTCCTAGGAGAAAGGATGAATATGCAGGGGCAACCATTTCGTCTGGTAGACGGTTGACAAACCACCGTTGCTTACATCCTATTAGCCAGAACCTTGTCATAGGACAACTCTAGGCTACAAGTAAAGAGGAGAAAGAATGTAAAGCCAAATAACCAAGCATCAAAGTACTTACCACAGAGCTTAGTGTCTAGCTCATCCTCCCCAAGTCTGTTGTTCTGTCCTGTCTCTTGCCCTTTTGCAGACATTCTGTTTCACAGATATTCTCTCCCTCCCATGGCCTTGGCTTCTAATTGTCTGCTAGCAACCACCCCCTCTGCAGGGAGATGTCTCTGGTTCCCTAGGGCTCTTCTGAATGGTTCGGCAAGGGAGAACATGTCCCCATGGGTATAGTGGTTTGATGAAGCCCAGATGTCTGCCCATGTGTTAAAACCACTAAATCCACAGACTAGGGACTCTGGGGAGCTCAAGGGGTCCCACTCAAGGCCAAGCAGTGAGAATCAGCCCAGCTTCTTCAATGCTGTCCTTGTCCCAGAGCT
Source organism: Mus musculus (assembly GCF_000001635.26). Lineage (NCBI taxonomy): Eukaryota > Metazoa > Chordata > Mammalia > Rodentia > Muridae > Mus > Mus musculus. Next base: position 80,740,392 of record NC_000078.6, on the reverse strand, counting down.
GCAGCGGAACTGGGCCTCTGGGCTGTGGTATCAGGCAGCATGGCTTACCTCTGTGGGTGCCAGGTGTACTCGTCACTCCTTTGCCTATCCCTCACAGCTATAACCTTGAGGGAAAAATCACTCTGATTGCAGTATGTTAGGCCTATGAATAATTCAGCAGTGCTCCTGACTGGGAGGAAGGATTCCGTTTCTGACGCTTCTTAACCGACGGAAACAGTAGATAGCATGCTGCAGTGTGGCGTCTGCTCAGATTGGAGACAGTGGATGGAGGAAGCAGGGAGGAAGAGAAGATGCAAGTGGGAGCAGGAAGGTAAGATAGGGAATAAACAAAGAATACCAGCTGTGCGGTGGTGGTGCACACCTTTAATCCCAGCACTTGGGAGGCAGAGACAGGTGGATTTCTGAGTTCGAGGACAGCCTGGTCTACAGAATGAGTTCCAGGACAGCCAGGGCTATACAGAAAAACCCTGTCTCAAAACAAAACAAAACAAAACAAACAAACAAAAAAAAAGAATCAGGGTTTTGGACTGACCCCTCAAAATGGTCCTTTCTTGTGCTACAGTGAATCAATCCTTTGGGCATCACGGGTACAAGACTCTTGTGTTCACACAATGCAGACTGTTAGCATGTGAAATAATTACCATGTAACTCAGTAACTACCTGTGCTCTACCTGTGCTGAGAGCCAAGCGAATACCCGGGAAAGCGCTCCTGGCGCCCCCTGGAGGGCACAGACGGCACTACACATTTGTCAATGTGGGTTTAAGCGGCCTTTCCACATTAACAGTTCTTCCAGAGGCCGCCCCTGCAGTCCACCACACTCACCAGGCCAGGAAGCCTAGAATGTCATTAGTGACCCTGTCCCTTTCCAGAGAGTCCATGGAGCATTCCCATGATTACTTTTCCCTCGAAGGTCCCCAAGGCCTTGTCTGTCTGAGATTGAGACACAAGCGTTGGGCACATCTTCGTGAGGTGGGAAAGAGTCAAGTCCATTTCCTGTCCCCTCGAATCACTTTAAGCCCTAATCCCTCAGTGTGAGAGTGTTTAGGCATGACTCTTCATCATCTACTAAGATGAAGGGAGGTTACGACCACTAGGGCTCACATCCTTTAGGAGAGCGAACCCGGTGATCTCTCTCAGGTTTGCAAGAACAAAGGAGGTCATGGGAGCACCCAGCAAAGTGTCAGCCACCTACAAGGTGAGAAAAAGGTTCCAGAATAAAACCTGCCTTACTGGCACCGGTAGTTCAAACTCCAGTCTCCAGACCTGTGGCCCTCGGTTTCTGCTGTACACGCAGCCAGACAGCGATATTTGACAGCAGCTCTGGCCGACCGACTCAAAGCGGATCCTGCTTGCCTGCAGTCTATTGCCACGGCTCACCCTCCCTTCCCAGAGCTCCTAGACGCCCTTACTCTGTCTACGTTTTTCTATTTGTCATAGCTTTCTGTGTCTTTTAATAGACTACATAATCACTTTTTTTTTCTTACTCCTGTCCCCCTCCACCCCCACAGGAAGATAAGCTCAATGAAAGCCTAAGGTGTTAGCATTTTGTCTAAGCTCCGCCCCACAGTTACCTGGCAATGGCCAGGTATTCGGGGACTCACTATTGCCCCCTCCTCTCTCTCTTGCTCTTGCCTTCTGCTCCCTTGCTGTCCTCTCAGCCCTTCCTCCTATCTCCTCATTCCCTTCCCCTTCCCTCTCCATGTGCTCTTGCCCGGCCTCTACTTCTCTATTCGCCGCCGCCTCCTCCTCCTCCTCCTCCTCCTCCTCCTCCTCCTCCTCCTCCTCCTCCTCCTCCTTCTCTCTCTCTCTCTCCCTCTCTCCCTCTCTCTCTTTCTCTCTCTCTCTGGCTCTATTACCCTCTCCATTCCCCTCCCCATGCCCTGAATAAACTGTTGTATACTATACCATCCTGTGACTGGTCCTCAGGGGGGAAGGGATAGCTCAGCATGAGCCCTTGGAGACACCCCCTCCCCCCATACCTGACTACACCTCCACCAAAACATATTCCCTCTCTCTTTATCTTTTTATAAAGCACAACATAAGGTATTTGTTTTGGTTTTGTTGCTGTGACTGCTACTGCTGCTGCTTCTGGGGTTTGTTTGTTTTGTTTTGTCTGAACAGGGTTTAAGGAGCCAGGGTGGCTTTGAACTTGAAATCCTCAGCCTTTCAAGTACTGGGATTACAGGGCTAAGACATAACTCCCATTGTTGGTTTGAATGAGAATGGTCTGAATTGATTCATAGATTTGAATGCTTGGTCCTTGTTGGTGGAACTATTTGGGAAGAATTAGGAGGTGAGTCCTTGTTCGAAGAAGTGTCACTGAAGGTTTCAAAAGACCATTCCACCATCCAGTCCCCCTCTCTCAGTTTCCCACTTGTGGATTAAGAGGCAAGCTCTCAACTGTTCCTGTTGCTTTGACATTATGAACTTGAACCTTTTGGAACCATAAACCGTCTTCTTTTATAAACCGCATACTGTCTTATCACAGCAATAAAAAAGTAATTAAGACACCCACCTTAGGACAGAAGTTTTACTTGATTCACTGTATGTCTAAATACTTGGTACATCAAGGGCTTTCATTAGATGAAAGAGATAACTCACCCTCCAAACCAGAGCTTATCTCTAAAATGGAAGCAGGCTAGCCTGGCAGGGGTGGGCAGGGGGCTGGGCACACGTGGGCCTGGCTGCAGGCAATCAGAGGGGAAAGTGACTTGGGGATGGCTCAGGGCAGAGTGCTGTGGTTGGTATTCTCCTCATCTGAGAGTCCCTCCCACTACTGGAGAGGTCACACATTGAGCCTGAAGAAGACACAGCATTGCTTCAGGGGAGATAGGAAGATGTCGTCAACACACAGCGCTTGTAAAGATCCAGCGGGAGAAGCTTCCCTGAAACACAGGCTATCAAGGAGGGCATGTAAGTGAAGGAGAAGGGTGGACAGCCAAGCAGAGAGGCCAGAAAAGATGAGATCATGTGACCAAAATGGCCAGGCTCGGCATTTGCCTGAGCTTTCTTCTGCTGGGAATCTGGAGTCCTGAGGGATCGCAGCAAGAAAGCAAGGTGAGGAGGTTCACTCATTAGCAAGATGGCTTTGGGCAGCAGCTAAAGGAGCTTGTAGGGGCAGGAAAGCCCCTTAGGGGGAGATAATACACAAGCCTGGCACACCCATGTGCTCTGTGGCTCTGTGCTCTTCCTCTTGGCACCCTGTGAGACCAGTTACGTATGGAACACATCTTTGTTAACCCCTGAGACTTGAGCACAAGCTGAGTGTGGGTGCTCTCCTGTAGCCTTCGGGAAAAGAAAGCCAAACGCAACACTCTATCACTGCCAACTCTTCTCAAGAGCTGCGATGGCCTAAGGAGTGGTGTCATCCTTTGTCTCGGCAAGAGAAAGACGGGTGTCCTTAGGCAGATATCCTTCAAAACACTCTCACCCCAGTCTTTTTCTTGAGACCTTCCTCCGGCAGGCTGTTGCTATGACAACCGTGGTTGGCCCAGCCTTCAGGAAGCAGCAGCTGCAGTCCAGAAAAGCTGTGGTCCTGCTGCTGCTCCAAATTACCCAGCTTGTGATGCAATCGTGGCAGGTTGCAGATCACATCACACACACACACACACACACACACACACACACACACACACACCTTCTGCACCTATCCTTTGCACATATTTTATTTTCTGGTAATACCCCACCCACAGCAGTATTGGCGGATTGCCTGAGCAGTTATAGCAGCTCATTCTCCCCACCCGCAACAGTGATTTAATCAAGTGGTAAGTGAGCACAGGACCCGAGGAACAGGGACAATTCATTCCCCAGGACCGAAGACCTCAAAACTGAAGCTTCCTTCCTCCCAGTGGGTGCCAGACAGGGGCTTCCCATAGCTATGCCTTCACTCCAGATATCTGCAGTGTTAGAGAGCAAGGACATCACACAAAGACACAGAGGCAAACAGAAGCAGCATTTTCATGGCAGCCAGACCCTGCTTCTGAATCCTGAGCCCCAGCTCCTGTGGCTGACTCTTGGGGTCTGCTCTGCCTCCGCCATTGTGCTCTGTGATCAAAAGCCCAAGTCTCAGTTAACTCCCTTCAGCATCCTCTGAGGAGTATCACATCCCTTCTGCATGTCTTACCTTCCACAGCCCCCCGGCAATGGTTAAAATGCATTTTCGTCCCAACTGTTTCCACTCTAGATGGGGTGAGGAAGCGAGAGCAGGTGGTGGAAGGCTGCAGGTCAGCAGCAGGCCAGGGGAGTCTGGAACGATGGTCCCATTAATGAGCAAGAGAGGAGCAGAAAGGACCTTTCCAGAGAGCTGCCCTGAGGCCAAGAAGCCAAAACTGTGTTGCCACATCTGGAAAGGGGGCACCTCCTGAAACTGACAGGCTACTGTCAACAAAGAATGCACACAGAGCTGGCACACTGGCGAGGATGTCCCCAAGCCAGCATTCCTCCTTCCCAGAGAAGTTGGTGCTTATAGCAAGCAGGTCTTTGTTATTGAGCTCTGATTCACATTTTATCCCATTTTATGCACAAAAGATCAGCCCCATCATACGTGTGTGTATGTATGCATGTATGTCTGCATGTGTGTATATGCATGTGTGTATGTATGCACATGTATATGTATCCATGTCCATGTGTACAAACACATGAAGGGGCTCAGAAGGAGGGGGAACAAGTTTTAAACAAGCAGCTTATGGGCCAGGCAAGTCTTTGGGTGACAGAGGCAACTGGAATTCTGTGAGTTCCAGGCCAGCAGGGGCTATATAGTCAGACCCTGTCTAAAACAAAACAAAACAAAAATAGATGAAACATGGTAAACCTGAACAAAGACGAGGTCACTGTCATTCATTCAGGGAGTATTCACTGACTGGTGACAATACTTGTAATCGAAACACTGGGGAGGGTGGGGCAGTTCAGTGTGATTTATCCTGTGCACCTAGCCCTTTGAAGGATCCCCAGTTGCTAGTCAACTGGCCTTTAAATTTTTTCTTAGGTGTTAGAACTACTTGACCCTATGACCCTCAGTGTTGGTTTCCTCTTGGATTGCTGGGAACAGGACAGGGTATAACAAAGCCAACTGAGGCTAAGAAAGGGGACTGGGCTAACACAGAGAGAGAAGAGGCAGTTGGTACAGAAAACATTGTTAAGGACAGATAAGAAGCTGATCGGAGCTGAGCAGATAGGCTGGAGTGTTAGAGTTTGGAGCTGCTAGTCTTGGGAAAACTGGGAGAAGGGACTGTCTCAGTGGACTATTGGCAGGACCACTCTGTTCTCCATGCTGGGGCAGGCCGACTAAAACAACACTGCACTGAACAAACAACGGGCATCTCTCACAAGCCCCTCTGAGCCAGCAGAGTGGGTGGAGCCAGCTGGTTAGGACCCAGCTTCCGCTGCACTTCTGAAAACCCTCTTCCACCCAAAGATGTCCCCAGAAGCGATTCCTGGTTTATGATAAGCATTGTCAGCCACCTAGAGCCAGTTTTGTGAGCCTCAAGCATCTCATTCAGGACACGAACCCCCAAAGAGACCAACAAGATAAACAGGTTGAGGTTTTCTCGCCTCTGGACCATTCCGGGCTGTTGGGACGGTTCCGCTCCGAGGAGTTGCTTACGACGTGCATCACAGCTGTCACTTGCATCCATCAGTGTCCCTCAGCCAGACTACATTTCCCAAACTCCCCTGCAAAAAAAGATGTGGGAGAGCTTCAACCAATGAAATGAGAACAGCAGTGCTCTGGGCCACTTCCAGGCACAACAAACAGGAACAATCCTTATGAGCAACTGGAGATGTAGACCCCAGCAGTAACCCTGGAAACCTAAGGTTGATCATTGAAAAGTGACTGTTGCACAGGTCTCTGGATGCCATGTAAAGGGCTCTGTACAGTTAACTTGGGCGTGGCCTCATTTACGCATGGCTAACTCCGGCACTGTAACAGTGTTCAGCCTATAGAACATATATGTACCATCCAGCCCAAGACACCAGAGAGGACACGACATACTGTTTTGATGTACCCATAAGAAATCAAAGTACTGGCAATTAAATTATAACATAAAATCTTCACTTAGAACTGTCTTTTCTTCCTTTGTTTCTTTCTTCCTTTTTGTTTGTTTCTTTGTATATTTTTTTTCAAGACAGGGTTTCTTTGTGTAGCCCTGGCTGACCTGCAACTGGCTCTGTAGACCAGGATGGCCTCAAACTCAGATCTGTGCCTGCCACTGTCTCCCCAGTTCTGGGATTAAAGACACCTGGCATATGACTATTATTAAAACAGCCATGACTCTGGAGAAGCCTACATTGGGTGTAGTTTTCTTTTCCCCAAGAGTCTTTTTCTATTAATGTTCAAGGTTAAACACTTAAATCTCTTCTCATTACACTCCAATTCTAGGGCTTAAAGAGATGGTTCAGAGATTAAGGCATTTGCTGCTCCAGAGGACCTGAGCTCAGTTCCCAGCACCCATGTTGAGTGTCTCAAAGGAGATTCCAATTTTAGAGACTGAATTGCAGGGGAAATGGGCCAGAACTCTCAAAAATATGCTTTTGATCCTCAATGAATATTCATTGAAGGAATGAGTGGATGTCTCGTTTCTAATCTGTGGTTGAAAAATGCTTTTTGACTATTTTAGGGCCAGAGCCCTTAGATGTGGGAACGACATCAGTAACTCAGCAATTCTGGGGGGAGGGGGACCAAGGCTCCACCCCTGTTTGGCTGTCCTGCATGCACTGTCATGGTCCTCAGGTCACTTTTCTTCATGGACCCAAGTGTGATAGGTAGATAGGGCAGAGTCAGTGGAGGGAAGGGACTGTAGCTTTCCTATGGCTTGCTTTCCCAGGAGTCCTCTGGCAGACTTGGTTCTTTGGCATCCTCGTCGCCATGTGCCTCCCCCCAAAGCACTATCTCCAGCAGAGAAGAATAATTTCCATGATTACATTGGCTCAATTAGGATGTGTCATTGAGCTGGAATCGAGTTCACCTTCCTCTAGGGGTGAATGCTTGGAAGTCAACCAAGATTCTATCCCTGTGAGAGAAGCAACCAAGTGGTGAGTGGTACCCATGAGTAGTCACCAAACATTTGACTGCAAAATAGCTTTAGTACCACTCCTAAACAAGGCCTGCCGGGCCTGTAGAGTGAATTGCAGGATAGCCGGGGCTACAGTAAAACCCTTTCTCAAAAACAAAAACAAAAGAATAAAAACAAAACAACAAGAGAATGTTCCTCACATGATTCTTGTTTTTCTGTTCTGAGACAAGGTCTTACTATATAGCTCCAGCTGGGCTAGCACTCTCTAAGAAACCCAGGCTAGCCTTAAACTTACAGAAATCCTCCTGCTTCACCCTCCCAGTGCTGGGATTGCAAGTATGTGCCACCACACTTGGCTCCTTCAAAGGATTTTGATTTTAAAAGAGTGTCGAGGGCTGGTAAGATGGCTCAGCAGTTAAGAACACTGACTGCTCTTCCAAAGGTCATGAGTTCAAATCCCAGCAACCATATGGTGGCTCACAACCATCCGTAACGAGATCTGATGCCCTTTTCTGGAGTCTCTGAAGTCAGCTACAGTGTACTTACATATAATAAATAAATAAACCTTTAAAAAAAAGTGGCGAGAGGCTAGTTCGGTGGCTCAGTGGCTCAGGATGCTCGCTGCTTCTACAGAGGAGCAGAGTCATGTCCCCAGCGCCCACGCTGGGTGGCTCAGAGCTGCCTGTAACTCCAACTCCGAGGAAGCCAATGCCTTCTTCTGACATTGCAGGCACCCACATGAGATGGCATTCACACACACACACACACACACACACACACACACTCACACACACACACACACACTCACACACACACACTCACACACACACTCACACACACACACTCACACACACACACACACTCACACACACACACTCACACACACACACTCACACACACACACTCACACACACACACTCACACACACACTCACACACACACACACTCACACACACACACACACTCACACACACACACACACACACACACACACTCACACACACACACACCCCTACCTGACAGATAAAATAAAAATATTAAATCTTCAAAGAAGGAGATGACAGGAATTGACAGGTGGCTATAAAAGGCAGAGAATGGCCATCAAACAACAATGGGTTTGTGTAGAATGCTAATTGAACAATATGGACAATATTTTTGTTGGTTTAGATCATGAAATACAGGACTGAATGTATGATTTCAGTATATATTTGGAAAGCTGCAGCGCACAAATCTATAAGAAGAGCAATGGCCACCTTCCTAAGGGTTTCTTTTACCTCCATACTTACTTTGTTATTGCTTGTTTTATGAACAAGTTCTCGGGTTTGTTCCAGGCCAGCCTCGATCTTGTCAGGCAGCTGAGGGTGGCCTCGGGTTTCTGGTTCTCCTGCTTCTACTTTCTGAGTGAGATAGCAGCCACACACACCCACTTCTGGTTTATACCATACTGGGGATTTGAACTCGGGGCTGTGGGCATGCTAGGCAAGCCCCCTACCAGCTGAGCCACAACCTCAGCCCTCACAGCCACACTCTAAAGCAACTATCTCATAAAAGGTCTCTTTAAAATTGAACCCAAATGTTCCCTCTTTGCATAGATAATCATTCATCAGAAGCAAACTCTAGGCAAAGCCGGAGGCCACAATGGAATTTCCAAATGAGAAATGTGGTAATTATTTTCTTCTGTTAATGAAAGGAAAAAGTGGGTTTTATTGTGCCAGCCTTCAACCATCAATTCATTCAATTCATTACCAAATGCTTAGTAGAAGGTAGCATCCTGGGTCTTCACCCTGGATGGCAGGCCCAGGACCACTTAGCCACTTTGTTGAGGGGCTCATTACTTTGAATTTGAAGGTATTTCTCCTTCAATTATATCATATGCCTGACAAATTCACAATACTTACCGTCTTAACACTCTGTGCCCACAACAAATGGTAAGTAGACTTCTGCCCTACGCCCTCTTGCCTCGAGCACCCCCAACACAATTAGGACAAACGCCTCCCCCCCACCACCGTGGCGGGGTGAATGTGGCTGCTCTCTCTCTCTCTCTCTCTCTCTCTCTCTCTCTCTCTCTCAAGACAGGGTTTCTCTGTGTAGCTCTGGCTGTCCTGGAACTCATTTTGTAGGCCAGGCTGGCCTTGAACTCAGAAATCCACCTGCCTCTGCCTCCCAAGTGCTGGGATTAAAGGCATGCGCCACTGTTTGTTTCCTGAGAAGCATCTCCAGGGATGGGAAGCTCCAATCTAGACCAGAACTGGGGGTGAGTTGAAAAGAGCATCCACAGTCACGCGTGTCATAATGATGTTCCAATACATGTTATATTTTCCAGGATGTGCTACAAAGAACACTGGCCTTGAGCGCAAGGGCCTGAACTTCCATTTCCAAGTCATGTGATCTCGGGCAAGTTCTTAGCCACTATGGACCTTATTATATAAACCCAGGAAAGGGATGTTGTGAGACCACAAACTAGAAACCAGTGTGAAAGGGTCCGGTTTATAATGTGCTAGGTATACGACGGTCAAAGCAGAGCCTTTGTTTTCTATCCTAAAGGAAGGAATGACCTACAGATCAGCCCAGGCCAATCACGCAGCGCTGTGCAGTCACAAAGCCCGCCCTCCCCCTGCTGCCGGAGCCCCAGCTCACTTTCCCACCAGAATCTGCAGCATGTTGCCATCTGCTGGGAAGAAGACGGTAGTGGACATCCAAGCATCCCTACCTAAACTGCAGGAAGCCAGAGTGAAGGAAATCCTAAAGAAAAGAAGGGTAGGAACTGGGCAGCGAACCTTTGACCTGTGAGACAGACAGGGCCCCCTCCATTGGCCAACAACTCGTCAGAATAATATTTCAATTCGCTTTTATTTTTTTAAAGTGATAGGATATTATTTAAGGAAAGAAATCCTGACACACCGTTGAACCTCGAGGATGCTATCTATGCTAATGAAGTAAGCTAGTGGGGAAAAAAATCTGGTTAAGAACATTGGGTGCTCTTGCAAAAGACCCTGGCTTAGTTCCCAATGCCCACATGGTAGCTCTCAACCATCTGTAACTCAAGTTCCAGGAGATCCAATGCCTTCTCCTGGCACCTTTCAGACACCACGCATGCGCATACTGTACGCACATACGTGCAGGCAAAGCAGCCGCACACACAAAATAAAATAAATCTTTAACAAGACAAACAAACAAAAATTGGCTCACAAGACAGCTCATCAGTGGGAGCAAACACAGAGATCGACAAAGATTTGTGTTTAATCCCAGAAACCCACATGGTGGAGGACAGAACTGGTTCCAACAAGTTAACCTCTGACCTCCACATGTGTGCTGTACAGCACTCAATAAATAAACAAACATGTAAAGAGAATGACAAATACTGCCTTGTTCCACTTCCTGGGTCTGTGTCTAAAGTTGCCGTAGACACAGGAAGTAGAATGGAGTTTGCCAGCACAGGGAGTGGGGCCAGGGATCATCTCTTAACGGGTTCTGAGGTTTGCCAAATGAAGCATTCTGGAAACGGATTGCGCAACAATGTAAATATATTTAACATCACTAAGTCACATGTGTAGAAATGGTTCAAATGCCCAAGAGACAGAGGAGGGCAGATCTCTGAGTTTGAGACCAGCCTGATCTACTACAGGGCAAGTTCAAGGACAACCAGGGCTACACAGAGAAACCCTGTCTTGAAAGACCAAAAAGACAAGACAAGACAAGACAAGACAAGACAAGACAAGAGAAAAAAAGAAAAGAAAAAGAAGAAAGCAAAAATAAAGAAAAGGGGTTCAAATAAGACAGGGTTTCTCTGTGTAGCCCTGGTTGTCCTGGAACTCACTCTGTAGGCCAGGCTGGCTTCGAACTCAGAAATCAGCCTGCCTCTGCCTCCTGAGTGCTGGGATTAAAGGCATGCATGAATGACCATTGCCCGGCTCAAGTGATAAATTTTGATCGCATATTTTACCTCAATAAAAAGCCCAATAAAAGACAATGGAGGTGTGCAACTCCACGCCAGAGAATCACAATAAATGCTGACTGAATAAAGATAGGCACACAGCCTCAGACATGGGGTGAAGGCAGCAATGGGCATTTCCATTGATTATTTTTTCCTTGTCTTTCCTGTTCTCATCTCAAGGCCAAAATTAATTAACTAAATAATTGATTTGAAACAGTGTTTCACTGTGTAGCCCTAGCTGTTCTGAAACTCACTCTGTAGACCAGGCTGGCCTCAAACTCACAGAGATCCACCTGCTTCTGCCTGCCCAGTGCTAAGACTAAAGGCGTGTGCCACCACACCTGGCTCAAACTTTTCAGATAAGTTAGAGGACAGTGTGGCACTTAGTTCAACTAACCAGAGCATCCTCCTAGAGGGCCTGGCTCTCCTGACCTCTAGTGGCAGTCACAGGCTACAGAGCAGAAAAATCCTGGATTATGGGAGTCTCCATAGTCATCTACGTGACCTTATGAGAGTAAAGAGACTTCTCTCCTGCAATTATAAACATACATAGATACAGAAATCATTATAAAGAGTGGCTCTCCAATGCCACATGGCCAGCAAGTGACCAGCAGAGGCTTTGCCTTCTCTATCAGGGCCACCTCTCCACAGAAGTAGGGAGAGAGGCAAGGTCCTCCTGAGGTCTTGTCAGCTCAACTGCTGCTTGGCAAAGGACAAAGTCTCCTTTAAGACACCCCAAGCCAGTGCCAGGCGTGGTGGCACACGCCTTTAATCCCAGCACTCGGGAGGCAGAGGCAGGCAGATTTCTGAGTTCGAGGCCAGCCTGGTCTACAGAGTGAGTTCCAGGACAGCCAGAGCTATAAAGAGAAACCCTGTCTCAAAAAAACCAAAAAAAAAAAAAAAAAAAAAAAAAAGACACCCCAAGCCCACCAGCCATGGCTGGGACAGGGTAACAGGCATGGGTTGAATGCTCAGAGCAGGATTAGCAGGTGTCAGGTCCCCTAGGACCATGATTCCAAACTGTAGTTCTCTCTTTGTCTCCTGGGTGGTGCCCTGGAGCCCGAGATGGCTTCTGTCTCTGAGTAGCCAAGTCACCTTGGCTTCCCCTTGATCAGCCCCTAAGCAAAGCCACAGAGACACAGAACAGGTTGCATTTCCAACTGTGGGGGGATACAGGGACAGCCACCAAGGACTTTGCTTTATTAAGCTCTATCTCAGAATTCCTGGGCTTGGTGTGTGCCCTAAACTTTTGAAGGACCTTCGTTCAACCCCACTGGATGGAGTGGCTTTCTCTTTCTACCAGGCTGAATCATCCTCTTGATCCTCCCTCAAAGGCTTACTGCTCTACCCCTTCACAAGAAGTGGGGTGAGAGAAGCCATTATCTCTTTCCTGAGTCAGAGCTGTGGGGCTTCTGACTTTGAGGAGACTCTGCAGATGGTTGAAGATCTGAGGAGCTTTCCTCTGGCAGGGGCACAGGGCTCCCTGACCAACTGCTTTGCCTAGTAGTTTACCAGCTGCTGTCTGGTTAGATCACACCTGACACCCTAGGCTGTTCCTGAGACTGGGGCATGTATTTGTCCTCCAAACAGACTGCCCAAGTCAGGCTAAACTGTGATTAATGGTTTGAGAGTATTGCCTCTTTCCAGAAATTGAGACAGGTTCCTCGGCTGGAACATTTGTGCTTTCCAAAGTCTCTTGCTTTCTTTAACATGTCTTTGGGAGGTATGTTGGTTTATCTTGTCAACTTGCTGGGATTTAGAATCCCCATGGAAACAAACCTCTGATGGTGTCTGTTTGAGATGATCTATATTAATTCATGGAGGTTGGAAGATCCACCTGAAATGTGGGTGGGGCCGTTCTAGAGGCTGGAGTCTGGACCTGAATGTATAGAGCCAAACTACAGCGATATGAATAGTAAGGTCTTTGTGTCTGGCTGTGAAATGTTTCAGCAAACCCTTTGCAATGTTTGGGTCAATCAGTAGAGACTGAGAAATTGGAGAGGGTTTGAACCTTGAAGAAATGTCTCTCTGGCGTATCTGCACTTGCTGCCATGTGGGAACTTGCAGCTGCGCCAGTCTTGGTCCTAAGGCACTCCTGGTAAACCTTGAGTTCTTACTTTTGATTATGGCTAGCCATGGACAAAAGGGACTGAGATCTGTGTGGGTTATCGGTTCTCACGGGAAGCAAGAGCAAGATAACCTTGGTAGCTGGAACCTTTCTCAGTCCAGATTAACTTTTTGTATAATGTTTGAATAAAGTAACTGGAGTGAGCTAGCTGGGTGTCAGCCTTTTCCAAGAAGGCTGACCCCTCTGGTCCTTTGGAAAAATGATGGCTTAGCATCTTGGTGAGTTTCTCTATCTCTATTCCACCATAGGACCAACATCAATCAATACTAAACAGTAGCATCCTTGGCTCCCTGCTTCCTGCTGCTACAAAGGCAGTGGGACAGCTGTGGGAACAGCTTCCTCTGAAAACACTCTCTATTTTTTGTTTGTTTGTTTGTTTTGTTTTGTTTGTTTTTTTGTTTTTTGAGACAGGGTTTCTCTGTGTAGCCCTGGCTGTCCTGGAACACACTCTGTAGACCAGGCTGGCCTCGAACTCAGAAATCCGCCTGCCTCTGCCTCTACCTCTGCCTCCCAAGTGCTGGAATTAAAGGCGTGGGCCAGCGCTGCCCAGCCTCTGAAAACACTCTTGTCTTCAGAGACTGAACTTTTGCTGCCCTTGTAACCAAGTTAATAATAAGACCACATAAAGCTATGCACTCAACCTGTTTCACACTGTGTATTCAGCCTGTTCATCCTGCTCTAAGAAGCCAGTGTAGCCCTCTTAAGGCTGTGGACTTGCCCTATAACCCTAACCCACTTTTACAAGCTAAACTGAATGCATGGCTTTGCTCTCGGACCACATTCCTTCCCTCTCCTGTTTGACTTGTCCTGACCCAGAACAATGTGGGTGTGTATGAGAGACAGAGAGAGAGAGAGACAGAGAGAGAGAGAGACAGAGAGAGAGAGAGACAGAGACAGACAGAGAGACAGAGAGAGAGAGAGAGACAGAGAGACAGAGACACTAGTTAAATCAGATAAAAAGCGGCAGCACCAGAAACAATTATTTAGTTGTCCAACATAAATGTTGGGAACAACATGTGGATATAGGTTGGTGACATCTGTTTGCAGTTTTGAGTGCTATTCTGGGTCATTGGGGTTCAATAAACTAAATTCTTCCCTTGTAAACTCTAGCTTAAAAAAAATACAAGTCGTGGCTCAGCACTTAAGAGCACTGACTGCTCTTCCTGAGGTTCTGAGTTCAATTCCCAGCAACCACATGGTGGCTCACAACCATCTGTAATGAGTTCTGATGCCCTTTTCTGGTGTGTCTGAAGACAGCTACATTGTACTCATATACAGAAAATAAATAAAATCTTAGCCGGGCGGTGGTGACACACTCCTTTAATCCCAGCACTTGGGAGGCAGAGGCAGGCAAATTTCGAGGCCAGCCTGATCTACAAAGGGAGTTCCAGGACAGCCAGGGCTACACAGAGAAACCCTGTCTCAAAAAGAAAAAAGAAAAAAGAAAAAAGAAAGGAAGAAAGGAAGGAAGGAACGGAGGGAGGGAGGGAGGGAGGGAGGGAGGGAGGGAGGGAGGAAGGAAGGAAGTCAAAAGTTCCCTCAGTCCTTCCTATACCATGTTTCTGTGCTTTTCAATAAACATAGAGAAAAGCCCTTATGGACGGACTATAGACACAGGGAAAGAAGTGGAGAATTCCAATTGTGATTGTCCTGGGCAAAGATCGCCCCAAGAGGAAGACTCTCATTTGAGGTGACACCATCACAACCAGACGTCTCAAGCTTCCGTTGCCATGGCATCCCCACCATAAGGGTCTCGCACAGCAAGCCAAAATAATCCGTTTCTTGTTCCATACCTGGTAATTGGTCACAGAAACAAGAAAAGCATTAAACTGTGGGAAGGCATTAGAGGCAAGCGGCCCTTCCTCACGGGGACATTCATGATAGGCAAATACATGGGGAGCCTCTGGGTATTCTGGGAAATGGTAAACACCAGGGCAGCCTGCACGACACACCTCCTCAGCCGGGAAACTAACTGAATAACAGTAACTCACTTCTGCAGGAAACTATCCGAACAGCAGAAATCCAGTAACTCATTTCTGCCTCTCCTGATTATGAAACAGAGCTGGGAAGACCGTCCAGTCCTGGTGTGAGTGTTGAAGCTAACAGGCACATTGTCTCTTTCAGGCTGTGCCTTTGTTCTATACTCAAGTCAGAGGAAAACCCTGATGGTTTTATAACATGGAGGCATCCAGGACCTCACAGTGGAAACACATAGTTTTCAGTTAATTATTAAGAAGTCAGTCACAGGAGGTAAGCTGTGGGGTTTTCAGCTGGAACATGCAGGACAGGATGATACAATTCCATGGGTGGCCTGCAGGGGGCAGCACATCTCTAGGAATGACTCCACTGCCTGTTTCGAAAGCACTGCCAGGAAGTAACACAATTAATTGGCCAATAATTAAGAGTTACCTTTAGAACGTATTATATAATATTAATGTTATATATCACGTCAATTTGTTTCCAGTAAGTAATTCCAGGCTTCCATATTTTCATACAAGGATGCTGGCTGGTGTGCACGCACGTTTGTGTGTGTATCTGCTGTTAGATATGATTAGAGGTAACCTAGGCTTGCCTGAAACATAGAAAGTACAGGGTGAGAAGAAGAGAAAATGAACTAGGGAATTGGTGCTTGTCCTCAGAAAGTACTGCTGAGATGTGAGTCTGTCTACTCTCAGATTCGTGTTAAAATGTAATTACAGTGGTAGCACATACTTTTAATCCCAGCACTCTGCAGGTAGATCTCTGTGTTCCAGGACAGCCAGGGCTACATAGAAAAGCCCTGCCTTAGAAAATCAAAACCCAAACCAACTCAATTGTCATTGAGAGCGGGAACCTATCCCGTGATGGTGGTCACAGCAGCAGCACAGGCCCTTAATCCCCACACTCAGGAGCCAGAGGCAGGCAGACCTGGTCTACAAAGGGAGTTTCCATCCTTCATAATTCACTGGGCTTGGTATGTACTAGTTCTGTTGGTAGAGTATTGCCTTGTTTGCTTGAAGCCCAGGCCTCAGGTTAATAGTTTGACCAGGAACACCAAATGCATTTGAAATTTCCTCCTAGAGCAAGCCATTATTAATTCTTTAAAAACAAAGGAAACCAGTAATCTAGTTTTATGCCTCTTCATTTCAAAGTCCATTCCACATTCATATTTTGCAGACAAGCTCTGGGTTTATGCAGGTTTATACACATTTATAGCTTTATATTTACATTCGGACACACTGATTCCAAAACACCCTACCTAAGACCACCCTCACCAAGAAGGGACCACGGAGAAGAGGGCAGCTCAGATCTTGACAAGGGTTCTTCCACGGGGCTACTTCCGTCCCTTCCTCAAGATGCTTCAGTCTTCTGGACAGAAAATGGATGCCTTTGATCTAGCACTGTCTTAGCACCCTGCCCCCTTTTAAAGGGTCTTTAAAAAAAAAAAAGATGTAAGTGTATGGATGTTTTGTCTGCATGTATGTACATGTACCATGTGAGTGCCCGGTGCCTGTGAAGGTCAGGAGAAGGTGTTGGATCTCCTGGCAAATGAAGTCACATATGGTTGGTTTTGAGCTACCATGTGGGTGCTGGGAACCAAGTCTGGGTGCCCCGAAAGAGAGAAACAAGTGCTCTTAACCACTGTCCACATCTCCGCCCCCTCCCCAAGTCTTGTTTGTCGAGACTGATAGACTCAGGCAGCTTCTGAGGGATGGGCCCCAAAAGACTGTCACAGATAAGGAGCACACGCCTCAGTCCTTGGCCTCCTGAAGGGTAGTGGTCTTCCATAAAACCCGCAGGCTGGTGTTACAGTGTCACTCTGACAATGCTCTACCAAACAATGGCTACTAGTTCCCCACAGGCCCATGTTCCCATGTGGTGGGTTCCTGGCTGCATTGGTCCACTGAGTGAGTCTGCTGCAGGGAGAGGAGGCAGCAAGGTGAGCCAGCTGGGAGAGAGACAGACCTCTGCGCTCTCAGGGCAGCAGGGTCACAACAGGCCTGACTGTGGGTAACACCGGAGCTTCTTCCAGATCTGGCTGTGCGGACTTTGGGAAACCCTGGGGTCAAGGACTCTCAATCGGGGCTGGAAAAGAACAAAGTGGGATCCCACACTTCTCCTGCACCCTCCAGCAGGTTGCTGGAGCTATATATGGAGAAACCCATTTGTGAATAGGAGGCCTGGGTGGCCTTACAGCCAGGACAGCCCCCAGGAATACTGCAGAGAGGGTGTGGGGTGCTGTGAACCTGGGGTTATATCTTAGAGCCTCCTTTTCCCTCTCCAAGAACATGGAATAAGTGCAGGGCATGGACAAATGTTGTACTGGAGGATCAGGAACGAAGAGAGAGTTAGGGGGTGTTATGTGACCAGGGTCAGCACAGTAGAGTCACCGAGGGGTATGGTAGGTACCAGAGGAACTATTCAGTCCTCATGGAACAGACAATTTATCTTCTTGACCAACAGATATACCACACAGAGCCAGGCCTCATCATGGCAACTAGGTAGCACCCAGTGTGGACCCACCTCACCTAGGGTAGACCCAAAGTCAGGGCTCGGGCATGGAGAGATGGCTCAGTGGTTAAGAGCACTTGTTGCTCTTCCAGGAGACCCAGGTTTGATTTCCAGCACCCACACGGTAGCTTACAACCATCCACGACTCCAGTTGTAGGGAACCCAATATTCTCTTCTGACCTCCAAGGTCAGGGCTCTGGGTGAGGCAGAGGGGGTATCGCCTCCTTCGAGAATGAGGGTGCCCCCTCACACCCAGCAGTGCTCTGGTGGAGAAGACCCAGGGGCGTCAGACCTCCCTGCTGCCCCACCAAGGAAAGATAGGAGGCCGGAGTAGGAGTTCCCATTACTTTCCTCCCCGGGGAAGTGCAGAGGCCCCAGGCTGGGTAGCCATGATGTGATAGATGGATTCCCGGAAGCGCTGGTCTCTGCTTAGCCGCTTGGCTACCTCCTTCAGCTCCTCTATGTTGTTGGCTTCTAGCTGGGAGGTCATGAAGGACTGGGATGGCTTCACTGTAGAGATGAGAACCCGTTGCCCATGAATAGCATCCCCCCCATGCTGAGCCCACCCTTCCTCCCTCATCCCAGTCCTACATGCTGCTGAGTTTCTCTTGGTCCTTCCTGCCCCCAGGCTGGTTGAGCCACGTTCAAGGACATACTGTCCAGCCTTGTCTACTTGTTCTCTAACTTGCCCGCTTCCTGCCTTGTCTCCCACCGGGGGACAGGGGGTGCTCACTGTCATTCCAGGAAGTACTGGACCGGCGGCGGTGGAATCGGCAGCTTTTGATGCGGCGAGTGGCTGCCTTATGGATGTACACGGAGTTCTTCATGATGACCGGCATCTTGGCCTCCAGCTCTGCATTCCGGATGCACTCCTCGAAGAACCCTGGTGGCAGGAAGGAGCAGTTGACTGTCCTTCTCCTCCTAAGTACTGGCTTGGTCTGGTGGAAGATACGTTGCTCTATCCTTTATAGAACATAGTTTGTGCCTCAAACCACAACCTGTAGCTATCACAGGGAAGAACAGAGCTCTGAGCTTTTTAAAAGGAAGAGGACAAAACTCCAGGCTCAATTCCCACAGAGAGGCGTTGCCAAAGGTACTCCTACAGGAAGGTGTATGAGAAGAAACAGGAAGGACCGCCTCACGCGTGCTAGGCCTCTTCCAGGCTCTGCTGGGCCTGGCCTTAGGGGGGCGCTGAGCTCTGGGATTAGAGTTGAGCCCTGGAGGGAGGGTCTTACTTTTCAGGTGGCTCACGTCCGCCCGCATCCGTTCTTCCTTCTCCTTGTTCCGAACCTTGGAATTGAGGCCTTGTTCCAGGCTCCGCAAGGCCGCCTCTGCCTCCCGAAGCCGCCTCTCAAGGTCCATGCGTACTTTCACTTCAGCCTACACAGAGTGATGAGCAAGAGGGAAGAAAAGTACAGGGATGGGCAGGAGTCACCCAGCAGTATGGAGGGCCCGGAGCACAAAGCCCATACAGGTGGCGCACCTTGAGTTCCCGCTCCGCCTGCTGCTTCTCTGCAGTGAGCTCCTGCAGCGAGTTCTGCAGGGCTTGGGACTGGCTTGAGTAGAATTCCCGTTCCTCCTCCAGAGCCCGAGAGCGTTCCTCATTCTCCTTCATCCTGCGGGCAGGAGAGATGCTTACCCGAGGCTCACCTACCAAGGGGGTTGAACCTGCTACAGACATGCCTAGAGAGAGAAAGGCTGAGTCCTCTCTGGGTCGGGTCAGCTAGGTGATGAGAGGGGTGGTATGGAGTGCTGGGGGCCCAAGGCGTAGATGCTTGGGGATTGCTACTTTTCTGACCTCAGAGAAGTACCCCCCCCCCCCAACCCCAGTGAGGCTGCTTCTTCATGGGTCGGATGGGTCTATGCTACGGGAAGCGGCTGGCTGTTTTGATGGTGCTCTGTATGGTTGGTCAAGTCAGCTGTGGGAAAGCCAGGTCACCGGCAGAAAGGAAGTAACTGACCCGTGTCGTGAATGACAGCTAGAACTCAAGCCCAGCTATCTAACTCGAAGGCAGACACAGCCCCTCAGATGCTTAAGGGCCGGACCGTCCCTGCAGGTGCCTCACCGCTTCTCAGCCAGAAGCTTCTCCGCCAATAGCTCCTGCATCCGCTCTTCGATCTGCCTGAGGTTGCTATGGAGACCATCACTGGCCGGTGGCTGCTCACTCTGGTTGGTCAAGGGCTGTGGCTGGTTCTTATCTTCCTCCAGCATCTCTAGGGTTTTCTTCTTCTCTATGGAGAGTTCCTGGCACAAAGGCAGGAAGAATGAGAAGGAGCAGGGGTTAGCGCTCCAGCATGGCTGCCCTGGTCTTCTTACAATTCCAGGAAGTAAACTACTCCTCTTTCAATGCTCCATGAAGGACATTTTACATGTCTCATTCCAAGATCTCCTTTCTTAGAACACGGCCAGGCTACTCTTCATCAAGACAGACAGTCTAATGTGACTTCCAATAGAGATGGCACCTATCAGAGCTAGGTGTCAAGGTCTAAGGGCAGCATGACCTTTGAAGCCCTTGTTCCTCAAGGATTAAAAAAAAAATGTATTGGGCTCATGTGAAAATGCCCAGAAGGAACAGTCCATGAAAACATTCAGACATTCTCTGCATTTACCAACTAGGATCTTAACACTATGAAGAAATTATGCTATTGAAAATATCCATGGTGGGCTGGAGAGATGGCTCGGTGGTTAAAAACACTGACTGCTCTTCCAGAGGTCCTGAGTTCAACTCCCAGCAACCACATGGTGGCTCACAAACAAAATGGGATCTGATGCCCTCTTCTGGTGTATCTGAAGACAGTTACAGTGTACTCATATACATAAAATAAATAAATCTTAAGAAAGAAAGAAAGAAAGAAAGAAAGAAAGAGAGAGAGAGAGAAAGAAAGAAAGAAAAAAGAAAATGCCCATGCTAACCACTCCCCATGACAGGAAAAGTGAAACAAACCGAGGGTCCAGTTACTAGGGAGACTAAAACTCTTGCAGCCTTCATGACAACTCATGGATTCAACTAAGATGTATGGTCCCATGCTCACTTCAGATGCTGGACTTTGGAGTGCTGTTAAGTTATGGTCAAGTGAAGTCCACAGTTTTGGAAATACAACCCAGAGTGTTAATCCTGTAGCCAATGTGCAAAACCCAAGAAGACACAGAACAAATGGCTACCTAGAAGAATCAAGGAAGCTTTGACTAAAGAGAGTCTGAAGACAAATGCTTTTCCAGAAAAAGAGGAGATGACAAGGCTATGTGGCAGTGGGGGCTGAGGTGTGGGGGCTCGGAAATCTTATTTTCCTTGGGAATATGAGCTCAGTGACTGGAGCAGGGAGTGGAGGGACAGCAGAGAGGCTGTGTGTGTGTGTGGGGGGGGGGGGGGTTGCATGCTATGCTAAAAAGTTTGTTCTCTGTCCTTGACATAGGCTGCTTGCCCCTCCCCCCCTCTCAGTCTCTTGTATCAGATGACAGTGACCTGGAAGTTGATTTCCCTTCATGCTCAATTTCACCCAAGAGCAGCTAAGTTAGGAACCACAAAAGGATGTGGTGGGTGACACTAATCGATCCTGCCTCTGATATAAAAATACCAGCACTACGGAAAGCCTGTTTCCTGTGGCCATGGTCAACACAAGGGCAAGCTAGAATTTCTGTTCTGGGTCTGGGAAGAACCAGTCTATGCTTTGGGTCTCAGGTGCCCACTAGCGTTCCCAGCCAAGCAGAGAGACGGTCCTTTGGGTAAGCTCGCTTCATGCTCATTCTCCTGTTGGTACCTTCCCTGGGACTACACGAGAACCCAGTGTTAAACAGCCCAGCCAGCTAGCTGGCCTCCTTACCTCCAGCGTATGCTGTAAGGACTCTGTGAGGTGTCTCAGCTCCTTCTTCTCTTGTTCCACGCCCTTGAGGCATCTTGCAGTGAGTTCTAGCTCCCTGTGGGGACAGAGAGCTGGATTGGCAGTGGGCACGCTTCCCAACCTCTGCATCCAGACACGTTTCTGCCGTACGTGATGGGGCTCAGTAGGACTCTTGGATGGTCAGTGCTCTGCAACACTGGGTACTGAAAACAGCCGCAGGGTCGGGGCTGCAAGGGTGCCTCAGCCAAGTGAGGAGGATTCACTTACGAGATAGTGAGGTCCTGAAGCTTACTCAGTGTCTAACGAATGTCTGGCTTTTTATTTAAGTAGCTTCTCTTATTTGTATGCTAAGTTTAAAAATTAGGAAAAAAAAAAAAAAAAAAAAACAACCAGTCTCTCTGTATTCCATCCTCTTCCCCAATCCATATCTAAATGATTCCCTTTAGTAAGGTCTTCACTGGTAAGTTTCTCTGAGCTATCACTGATGGTCCATGGTGTTGGAGGAGATGATGATGATGGAGGTGGTGAGTGTGATGATGAGGATATGACACTGAGCACCGTCAACCTCAGCAATAGTTTCCGAATTCTGTATAGACTACACCTGAGTCACCTGGGTTGGGGATATATAAATGCCCTACCTCCATGAGATTATAATTCAATTAATGCTTATAATGGGCAACTAGATCTGTCCATAATACATCAGACTGAAGATCCTAATGTGTCATTAACTAAAATGTGAAAGGACTCCAGGAGAGATGACGAGTGTTGGGAATTTTGCAGGCAGCAGTGCTAGATCAGGGCAGCTTGTTGCCAGTAACCTGGGTAAAGGACTTTCACAAAGACCAGAGGGGCTTGCTCCATGGAAGAGGCTGGCCCATGTCTCACAATCTTGCTCACACCATTGCCAGAGACCATTATCACTGAGCAGAAATGACCCACTGGTGAGGCCCAATATTCTTCTGGGTATACTCAAGGCCCGGAGCATTGGGAAGAGCAGGCCATAAGTGGTTTCCTGGTAAAAGCCTATCTGTATGAACATCAGTCTGCCAAGGTCGGGGCCGGGACATTCTCTCTGTTTCCCCTCCCAGAACCAGGGCACCCCCACACCCTGTTGCCCCTCCCAGGGCCAGGACATCTCTCTGTTGCTCAGCTCAGAACCAGGGTATTTCCCCACTCCATTGCCTCTCCCAGGGCCAGGGCATCCCCCTATTATTCCTCCCAGGACCAGTGCACCCCAACACCCCTTCCAGGACCAGGACACCCCCCATTGCTCCTCCCAGAACCAGGGTATTTCCCCACTCCATTGCCTCTCCCAGGGCCAGGGCATCCCCCTATTATTCCTCCCAGGACCAGTGCACCCCAACACCCCTCCCAGGACCAGGACACCCCCCCATTGCTCCTCCCAGAACCAGGGTATTTCCCCACTTAGTTGCCTCTCCCAGGGCCAGGGCATCCCCCATATTGTCCCTCCCAGGACCAGGGCCTCCCCCCATTGCCCCTCCCAGGGCCAGGACATCCCCCCATTGCCCCTCTCAGGGCCAGGGCATCCTCCCATTACCCCTCCCAGGGCCAGGGTATCCCCCCATTACTCCTCCCAGGACCAGAGCATCCCCCCATTGCCCCTCTCAGGGCCAGGGCATCCCCCCATTACCCCTCCCAGGATCTTTCATCACCTTTTGATCTGCTCCTGCTCCACTCTCAGCTCTTGCACCACCTCCTCAAACTGCTGTTTCTCGGCCTCCAGCACTTGGTTCAGGCGCTCAAGCTCCTGAAGAGAAAGGGAAAAGAGGAAAGTCACAGCAGGCACAGAGCCCTAGGCTCCCTTCACTAGTCCAGGGCATCCTCAGTCTGGATTTGGCTCAGTCTGGGGCATAAAGCCAAACTATGAGAACTGAAGAGTCCAGGCTCCACTCGGTGGCATGTGGCCTCAACTAGCCCAAGAATGTGATGGACCTGGCCCATGAAAACCATTAGCCAGAGGGAGAACAGGGTTAGACACGATCCCAATAAGGGTCCTCTGGCAGGGATGACCAATTCTGGATGTTGTTCTTCTGGGCAACTCTAGGGACTAACACCTAAAGGTGAGGTGGTTATGCCTCAAGAATGGAACACAGACAGGCAGACAGATGCTGATAACAAAAACGTGGAGTCTATATTTCCAGGACACTGAGTGGCATCAGGTAAACTGTCTAAGACAAGCTATTTCCAACCCAAGAGTCAGAGTTAAGGTATTCTTTATCTCAAGGCTGATGCGAGTCAGGTCTACAGCTTCCCTCTCCTCAGTGGGAGTGGAAATGTCACGTGGCCCAGGACAGGTCCCAAGGGGCCAAACCAGTCCCTTTAGGGAAGCCAGGCCACCTGCATGTTCCCCCACAGCAGGTTGGAGCCTCTGGGCTAGGGGTCCTATTTTCCCTGGGTCAGTAGAAGTGGGATTAGGGATCAGCTTCCTGAAGTTTGGCTCAGTGTTTTTATGTCAACTACTTTGTTTCTGTGCATTTTATGTTGTGGTAACATTGTTTTTGCGTCTGCTTTTCACTTTCCAGTTCCTGGTGACTCCCTAATCACCTGGGGGCTTTGTTCTCAAGCATAATGGAGTCCTTGCACGGGGAGTGGCCCTGCCTATGGACAGTGGTTGCCGCTGGCTTTGAAGAGATACAAAGAGGTATAAATTATAGAGAGAAGAGTCTGGTTTCAATTCCCACTCCTAGGTTTCCTACCCAAAAAAGTTACTTCTCATCTAATCAGTGAAGATTAGATCAGTAACGGCACAAACTGCTTCTGTTTGTTAAAGGTGCTCAGAGCCTCTGCTGCTCCCTGGAGTTCTGATGCGCCTGAGCACATGCGCGGCTACAGTACACTAAATATAGGAGGCTGAGCTCATGACAGTGGCTGAAGCTGATAGAAAATGAGCAGATATCTTTTGAAAAGACAATGTGTGACGGGCTCTGGTCCCTTATCCCTGGCATAGGTATGGGTCCCTGGGTCTCCAGGAATGAGGACACATGAGCCAGAGCTCCAGCCAGCCGAAGAGCAGTGTGGGAAAACACATTTGTGCTGTTAAAAGCCATGGGCATGTGGGGGCTTTGGGTTACTGCAAAAGCCATGACCTAGCCTATATCATCTATATTTGATGTGTCTTATATAGACAGAATATAAATAAGATCAAATTTGTATTCTTGCACACACACCCCTCTTTACAACTGAAGAAGAACAACAACAACAACAAAAACAGGAATATGAAGCTCTGCTTTAATACGCATGGTGCTGACAGCCTCTCTGGCCCCAGAGTCAACAAACTTGAGAGGATCTCCTCTGGCAGTGTTTGTCTGCTATCAGTTTGTCAGTAAGAGCTGTTGAAAGGCCCATAAAGCTTACTAGCCACAAGGACCCGAGCCCCAGGATGGCTTTCACAGGTCCCATGCTCACCCAGGACTCCTCGGAGGACTCCACCCACAGCCCTGCTTCACCTCCCTGCAAAGCTCCCCAGCACTGCAGCTCGCAGCCCAGCCGCTCCCCGCTCACTTCCCTTGCCCTGGAATAACCACACTGGAATAGCTTTGGTTGAACTGTCAGTCAGTGTCTGAAACTCAGGCCTTCCCTCCCTGCAACTCAAGCACCAGTAGATGCTAGGCTGTGCCTCCAAAAACCCAAAAGAGAAAGTAACCCCCGGGCGTGGTGGCACACGCCTTTAATCCCATCACTTGGGAGGCAGAGGCAGGTGGATTTCTGAGTTTGAGGCCAGCCTGGTCTACAGAGTGAGTTCCAGGACAGCCAGGGCTACACAGAGAAACCCTGTCTGGGGGTGGGGAGGGGGAAGTAACCTTGAACACAGCAGGTCAATTAAAAAGAGCCCAGCCATTTGACATCTTCTCCACTCGGTGGTCCTAAACATATGTGATAAGATGTTTCTACTTGTGTCAATGAGTAGCTGTGCCCAAGGAAGCATTTGCTGCTGCCTCAAAGGGGCCAGGAGACTGGGTGTGACGAACCAGAGCCCTCCAGGGCCAAAGCAACTCTAAAGGAAGTTCAGTCTCCACCGGATGCTTAAATCCCCTAATGGTTTTCTGCGAGCAGGTGACCAAGCTCAGCTTAAGTGACTCTCAGGGTAGAAAAGTCAGAAAGTCTGTTTCCGCTTTGAAAAACCAACAAAAAGCACCCCGCCCCCTCCACACCCACCCCAGCACCAGCTCTGGGTCTCAGTCTCTGAGAGACACAGACACAGGAGCATTGGCGAGTGATGGAGAGATTTTGTGGGACTCTTCACACACAGATCTGACCATTCATGCAATAAGTCTCTGCTCCTATCCCGGTGCCTCAGGTCACCTCTGAGGGATCCCTCTCTTCACTCCTGATCTTTATCACGCTTTCTTCCAGGGTCTAAGTCTCTGAGACCTGTGGATCCCAGACCACATAATAAGAGCTAGCAGGTGGCGCCGAGGCAAGCAGAAGACTGGCGGGGCCAAGGCCAGCGGGCAGCACCTGGACATTCCAGGCTATTCTTCGTGTTCTTGGAGAAGCAAGCAACCCATGTGGCCCACCAGTTCTATTTCAGGCCAAATCTGCCTCCCTGCCAACTTCCCTCACCAAATCCAACTTCTCCCTGGGCCATCAAACAAGGCTAATTTCTTTCCCTTCAAGTATTTAAGTGAAATTAAAAAAAAAAAAAGTCTCTTCCCAAGTTTCTTGTCCTCTAAGCTAAACACAACTTGCTTGCCATGCTTCACAGGTCATGATTTCTTGTCCTCAATAAAACTAATTATACTCATAAAAGGAATGCAGCAGAGAGGGGAAGACTTAGCACAGAGAGGATTCTTTGCAAGCCATTTACAGGCTCAATGCAATTCCAGGAAATGGCCCGGTGAGAGGTTTTTTTTTTTCTTATAGTTCTATTCATTCACGCTACATCTATTTACCAAGTGCATAGTATGTTCCAAGCACCTGCTGGGCTCTGCATGGAGGATCTGGAGCTGTTCTCACAGAGCCTATGGTCTATAGTGTAGCTACTAAAAAAAAAACCCAGACCAGGCTTTTACATCAAATGCAGGAATCAAGTATCGTAAAACCATCAGGTATTATCAGAGAGCAGTACAGAACAAGAGACATGTCCTGCAGGACAGGGACCCAGTTCCGGGTCAAGCTGTCCTGGGTGGGGGGTCAAATTCTCCTGGGTGGAAGTAGAGAACTCTGCGGAGGTGGGAAGGGTGGCAATCAGTTGGCTACTGAGCTGGGAGACAAAGGAAGACAGGTACATGGATTGGAGATTTATTTCGGTGGCTTGCCTTGTAAGTACAAGGCCCCGGGTTAAGTTCTCAGCACCGAAAACCAGCAAGCAACCAAAAATAAATAAATGGAAGAAAGAGGAAAGAACACTGCAGGTGGAAGGAGCAGTACCTACAAAGCCCCCGTGGAAACCTGTCGCCTGGAAGAACCAAGGCATGCTCGTAGGACATAGGAGAGCAACCATGACAGGTAAGAGGCTGGGGTCAGAGAAGCAGAAAGGCTGAGAAAGGAGGCACCATCCCCCACGGAAGGCCTCTGGCTTAGGTGAGGATCTTGTGGATTTTCTTTTCCCTGAACAAGAAGCAAAGAACATGTGTCGGTTGGTTAGTGTTTGGTGTCTCACACCATGTCACCGTCCCAGCCCAGCCTCAAATTCAGCCTTCCAGCCTCTGCCCGCTGAACGCTGGGATTGTAGCTTCAACAACACAGGCAGCAAAAGATCTGAGAGCAGAAGGTCGCTGGCAGCCAACATGATCTGTTTTCCCTGTAAACAACTGAGTTAGCTGCAGTGTGGAGGAGAAAACAGAGGGGCAGAAAGAGTTTAAGGACCCCAGGAAGGAAGACACAGCACCTTGGGTAAGACCTGGTAGGAGCGGGACTTGGGAGTGGGGTGGGAAGGAGAGGAAGGAGGAAGGACAGGGTAAAGCAAGCCCCCTAAGTTTCTGACCTACACAAGCCTTGGGTGGTATATCCCCCGAGATGGCTATGTGAGAAGACCACCAGCCCTTCTAGAAAGGGTAAAGGCAAGACATAGTGACCTAGGACAAAACGTGCTCTCAGTATCTTTGGATGTCTGGGTGGGGGTGTGAAGTCAATCACTGAGTATCAGAGGATAGGGAGGCAACAGAAAGAAGGGACTAGAGGTGTCACCCTGGGAATCGTTGGCACATAAATAGCAAACTGAAGTTAGGGATTGTAGTCTAGAGAGTAAGATCTAGAGCAGAGAGAAGAGAAGGAGGTTCAAGTGCTACCTGAAATGAGACAGTACTATTTTGTAAGACTTCGTTCACACAGACTGCTTGTAGTGTAATATGTGCTTACCAAGCACCTCCCGGGCCGGGTGTGGTGGTGGTACACGCTTTTAACCTTAGCCCTCAGAAGACAGAGGCAAGGAGATCTCTGAGTTTGAGGCCAGCCTCCTCTATATAGTGAGTTTCAGGCCAGCCAAGGCTACATAGACAGACCCTGTCTCAGACCAAGGTGTAATACATACTTTGAAGAGATCATCAGAACCAGAGTCAGATGGTGGCCCTGTTAAAAATGATCAGACCAGGAATTAAAAACAAACAAACAAAAAAAAAACAAACAAAAAAACTCAACTGTGGGTTAGATGCTAAAGGTGACACCTCTAGTCCCTTTTTAATGGAAAAATAAATACGTAAAAATAGATGACTAATATAATTGGGGAGATGTGAATTACACACAAACACACACACACATAAACATACACACACACACACACACACACACACACCCAAATGCAAGATTAAAACACAAGACAACTGGGCAATGGCCAAGTGAGACGGTGTGCTCTTGTAGTCCCAAGGAGACAAGGAGAACCAGGAGTTCAAGGCTGGTTAAAACAACACACCACCCTGCTTCACAAAGCAAACAAGCAAAACCAACCAACCAACAAAACCAAGCAGAACAACAAAGGCACGCTATGAAAGGATACAGAATGTCTTTGCTAAGAGACACTTCCAAATCCACCAGAGAGCTTGCCCTTCACCTCTTCCTATGTGTGGAGACAAAGGGTACACAGTGATATGGCAGCTGTCTGCCCACCAATGGAAGAGACCTCAGAATACAGCATGCCTTTCTGACAGCTTCATCTTGAATATTCTACTCTCCAGAACACTGAGAAATCAATTGCTCTTGTTGAAGGCACTTGGCCTGATTTTGTCATGGTAGATCAAACTGACTGGGATCTATAACCCACACCACCCAACCCAACGATGACATATTCCACATTATTCACAAACTTGACTAGAACATTCACCAGTATAGGCTGGACTCTGCAGGAGGAGACACACCTTCACAGGTTTAGAAGATGAGAAATCATAGAACATTTGCTTTTAGTAATGAAATATACCATAAACTAATAACAAAACAATAGCAAGAAAATCCACACAGAGATTGGATATTTAAAAATACATTTATGGCTGGAGAGATGGCTCAGCAGTTAAGAGTATTGACTGCTCTTCCAGAGGTCCTGAGTTCAATTCCCAGCAACCACATGGTGGCTCACAACCATCTGTAATGGGGTCTGATGCCCTCTTCTGGTGTGTCTGAAGGCAGCAACAGTATATTCACAGTATACTCACATATATGACATAAATAAATAAATTTTAAAAATACATTTATGGATCTGGAGAGATGACTCAGTGGTTAAGAGCACTGACTGCTTTTCCAGAGGTCCTGAGTTCAATTCCCAGCAACCACATGCTGCTGGCCACAACCATCTGTAATGGGATCCGATGCCTTCTTCTAGTGTGTCTGAAAACAGCTACAGTGTACTCATATACATAAAATAAATAAATCTTTTTTAAAAAAATACATTTCTGACTAACATGGGCCAAAGAAGTGAGTTCAAGTCTTAAATAAATAAATAAATAAATAAATAACTTTCCTTGTTATTTGTTCAAGTGAACAGACAGTATCTATCCACACCAAAGAATTTATCTATGGATATATATAGTAACTTCATTCATAACTGCCAAAACTTGGAACAATCCAGGGGTCCTTGAGTGGGAAAATAGATAAACTGAGGTTTATACCCAGATAACGAATTTATTCAGCTATGAAAAGAAACTGGTATTCAAACTGTACAACAAACAGTGCAGTGGACGTTTAGATGCACAATGTAAGACATTGATCTGAAAAGTGTATGTGGTATATGATTTCAACTCCATGACATTCTGGGAAATGCAAAACTTCGGAGATGGTAAAAAGGTCGGTGGTTGTGGTTGCTGCGTTAGTCGGTTGGTAGGAGAGATGATACGTGAAACACAAGATTTTTAAGGCAGTGAAATTATTCTTTGTGATATCACAATGGTGAATTAGTGGCATTTTACAATTGTCAAACCCTACGGCATGTGCTACACTAAGAGCGAAGGCAGATGGCCCCGGCAGATGTGCCCAGGTAGCTCCCTCTGCATTCTCAACCCATATGCTCAGAGCCCAGGCTCTTCCTGACACATGGAAGATGCCATTGGTCCACCATCACACGATGCATTTCCCTGAATTCTAGTCCATTCAGCAGCCCAGAAGAAGGCAGAGCGGCTGCTGCTTTCACCGAGCATTAGAGGTGAGGAATTTGAAGTCTATGGGAATCAAATGACATCCACATCATCAGGGCTGAAGCTGAGATTCCACCAGGGGCCCTGGCTGCAGATTCTGAGGTTCCTTATGGGTCAAGGCTGTCCCCCAGAAACCGTACAGGTCATTATAAGAATCACCTTGTCTCTGGGATACAGTATTTGTTCTATGTGGCGCCAAGCCCCGCTGCCAATCTCTGATCTAGAATAGGACAGGGAAGGCATTGGAGATAAGCATGCCTACCCTATGGGTGAGGAAACGAAGGGAGAAAACCACTTAAGCAGAGTGACTCCGTGTGGTCATCCCAGGAGCAGGACTGGGACTCTGTTTCTGGTCAAATCACTGACAGGCGGCTCGAACCTGGTGTGGTTCTCTTCCTGCTGATGCTCCAAGCAGCCTCTGCCACATTAACAGCTGGGCTTGCAGCTTATTTGGACTCCATAGCTGCCAGTGTCCCACTTCAGTAGGTGGCATTAAGCGAGGCCTGAGTGCCCTGGGTCTCCACTGCCCTAATTTCCAAACTAAGACCTAGATAGTGTGTCTAAATTTTCCTCGAGCCAATTGCTGCCCCAGATTCAACCTCTGTTGGCTAAACCTCCTCTCCCTGTTGGGGGCTGTGTCTCCCACTCCAACCCATGCTGAGCCTCCCAGATCATTTGTCTTTAAGGTTTCTGACAACATACCAAAGTCTTGCTCTAAATGCACAGGATGCTGTGGAGAAAAGGCCAAAACTCTGATGGGATCTAGATGCAAGGAGTGTGGAGACTTTAGACCTCAGACTCAGGGGTAAGAGAGGCGCAGCAGCATCATGAGGCTTCTGTTATGAATCGTAATGTAAACCTCTGAACTGCAGGCTAGCTGATACCCACAGGTTGAGAACTGCTGCTGTTTATAAACTGGCACAGGAAGGGAGATTTTTGGAAGAGAAACAAAAGCAGATTATCCTAATGGTTTGAAATTAAGCCATAGTGTAAGTTGCAAGAATGAAGTCAGCTCAGCCTTGATTTCTCCCACAGTTACCATCTCTCATCTTAAGCTGGGTGCCATGCCGGGTTGTAGAGGGTTTGAGTTCCACAGGAGAGGTGTGTTTCCTGACTTTGGGGCATGTTTTAGAGCCCCATGGGGGGGGGATGGGGAAGGTGCTGAGTTCCTGAACTGAGTTACAGTAGGGCACTGGGCTACAGTGGATGACCTCTGCCCTGTGGCGGTCCTGAGGAACAATGAAAGTGACAAAGCTAAAGGACATGGATTGGGTCAGTCTCCTATCTGCAGGCCCCTCTGAGCACCACTCAGCAAAGCCAGACCTCACCCATGCAGGCACGGCCAATAATTAATAATAGCATGAGCACAGTGCTAAGAGAAGCAGCTAGTCGCTAAGCACCCAATGTGCACATGGTGTTCACCCAGCGTGTCAAATGCTTTCAATGTAGTGTCTCTCTTGATCTCTATAATTTCCCTTAAAGGGATGGGCCCTTATTATTTTCCTCACTTTTTGGGGGTGAAAATACTGACATTCCGAGAGGTTAGGTAACTTGTCGGGGGATCATATATTTAGAAGAGCTAAGCTCAAATATAAGCAAGGGCAGTCTCCCTCCAGGTTTCTTTCCCTCTGCTCACAACCTGCCCTGCCCTGCTCTGCCCTTCAGGTGTGGGAACGAAGCAGATTCCAAAGGCTCAAATGAGACAAGAGTCCCCTTGGCCTTCAGGCTGGTTTAAGCCTGTGCTGAGCCTCCACAGGGCTTGTATTGTTGATGCCAAAAGGGATAGATCTCTGAGGTCATCAAACTCCATCACCCTTATGGACCAGAAGTGTTCCCCCCCATTCCCCTATGTCCCCTACCACCCCCCCCATGGATAAAATGAGGTCATTGCAACCTCTGTGGATATCAGCAAGCCGCTTATGAAATGTTTGTCTCTAAGATGTGTTTCCTAAGGTTTCACAGGAAAAAAAAAAAACAAAAAAAAAACAAACACTTCCCACCGAGATGCTACAACAATGTGCAGACACTGTCACCTTAGTGCCCTCATTGCTCCATCCTTCTGAAGTCTCTTGGGTAAGTTTCTGGATGCCCAGTGCCCACCCCCCAGATCCCTTAATGCTAGCTGTGTCTGGGGGGCAGGGCTGAGTCTTTCTGCACAGCCACGCATGCGCTTACCTCTCTCTGTTCCCTCTGAAGGCACAGTTCTTCTGTCTCCTCCATCAGCTTGTCTGTCAAAGCAAACACACACATACACACACTGAAAACTGCTCAGAGGTTTGAGGGCAGATGTCTTAGGTGGCCTCTGTCACCTGTGCCATCTCCTTGGAAGAGCCACACCTAGCCTGGGGTTGGGTTCTACTCTGCTGAACTGAAGCTGTCTCACCGGTCCAAACTGCCTTTCAAGCCATCTTCCTTGTTCTGTGCTTTTAAGGATCCACAGAGGAGTTGCAGCCTCTGCCTCTGCAGTCTCCTACTACAGAGCTAGTGCCTGGTTAATCTGGGAGAGCATATTCCTGCCAAGGGAGAGAGGTGCCTAGAGCAGGCAGAGAGGAGCCAGAGTCTCAGATGTCTCAGCAGGCGCCCAGGAAGGGGGTCAGCCCATTCTCTCCCAACTAGAGGGCATTCAGCAGACCATTAGGGCACGGGATCTGGATCCTTGTAGCTAGGTCCAAAGTGGGTCTGGTGAGGAGAGGAGAGGAGAGGCAGGTGCAGGACCTGGAGCTCAGGCAGGGTAATATTATTTTTTTTTCCATTTCTAGATCTTTCAACTGAAGACCTGACACAGGCATACACCCAGGCATTTTCCCTTTAAGCTGATCTCTACCCCACCTCTAACACCTGAGGTCATGTTGGTCTCTTCTTTAAGGAGAAGGAAATCGAGGCTTACAGAGACTTGAGTGGCTGATTCATCCACACAACAAACAGGTAGATGACAGGGCTAAAGCCCAGGTTTTGGCCACTAGTGTGTCCTGCTTCTAGCTCCGTGGCCAAAAGGGCATTTATCACACCATTAAGTTCTCTAGAGGCCAGGCTCCCTTCCAAGTCCCAGAGAGAACTCCCACACCACTCTCACCAGGTCCCTCTCTGGCTGTCACTCAGGTCCCCAAGTGCCACCATCAAGAAACGTCAGATTCCAGTTCACCAACCTAAATATTCCTGCTTTTCCTTAGCCAGCTGTAGCCCCTGTGCCTCCAGGCTTTTGATCATAGCTTCCCCTAGCTGGGCATTTTTCCAGGTCCTGGGGAGGAAAAGCAGATGGGAGAGAGGAAATGAGGAGAAATACAAACAGTTAAACCAGAAGGAAGGCCCGGGGAGAAGGAGAGTGTACATTTTCTGTGCTAGCCCCGCCTCTTGCTCTACAGAATCTCAGCTTAGTCTGGCACCCAGGGCTCTGGGCACACTACCAGCATTGATCAGTTACAGTAACTGGAAGCTGAGGTTGCAAAGTGGGCCACCAGGACAGAGCCAAGAGCACTCACGGAAGAGGACTGCTTCCCTAGGGTCCTTCTACATCACTGCATGCATGCCTATCCCCTGGTGCGAGGCTGGGTACTCGGTGATACTGGTTAGGTTAGAAGTATGGGCTGGCTTGAATGGGCACAGGCTGTGTTGGTCAGGTGGTGTCTGGGACCTGCGCTATGATGTGTAAACACCGTCTCTGGACCTTGCCAGGGTTCAGTACGGTCTGGGAAGGGGAGATGGATGTACTGAGGTGCTGACTAATAAGGAACGATGCTGGACACCTTCCCAAGAGTTGGAAGTAAATGGTGTCCACATCTGCCACCTGTCATTGAGGACACCTTCCCAAACTCACCACATAGGGGACCCTCACAAATGCTCTTCAGCCCAAGTTGTCTCCTCCCACACATCCTGGGCAGCTCCCACGACCCTCCCTGTCTCCGGATCCCAGCAGAGAGGCAGGTGGGCAGGGCCAGCCTTGTGCAGCCGGCCCCTCCGATGCCCTGCTGGCAGACACTTACACCTTCCCAGACTCCTGCAACATCTCCAGCCATTGTGTCTGCTCAAACTCAGACTCCGCAGCCAACAAGACATTCCCCTGCCAGAGAAGGAGCCAGAGTGGGAGGTATCAGAGGGAGAGGGAGAGTGAGGGGGAGGGAGAAGGGGAAGAGGAAGGGGAGGGGGAGGGGAGGGGGAAGGGGACAGGGAGGGAGAGAGGTGATTTCTTCTCTTCCCACCCCATCTTCCACAGGCCCTGACAACTCTCTCAGGCTAGATGCAGAGGGCTGCTCCCAGGGGATCAAGAAGCTGCTTCTTTGTCCTGTGGAGCCTGAGCTATGGGAGGGTCCCCACTCACATGGAAGTCCTGGTGTGAGATCTTCATGGCATAGGGCATACTGGGCTCTTCTCTGGCCTCCACCAGGCAGCCACCCAGTGGAATGACACCCTGAAGAACAAAGCAGAGGAGGTAGCTCCCACCCCTACCCGGCTCACATCACTTAAGAGTCCCAGGAACCTCCTGGAGAAAGCCCAGGGCTTCACCAAGGGCCTCAGGCTGGACCGCATCTCAGGAGTATGCCATGAAAGCTAGGACTGGCTTCCAGAAAGAAAAAAGCTGTGATAGACTCGGCGACTCAGGAAGTATGTGTGGAGGGAAGGACCCAGCCCAGAGGCTGGAGGGGGGAGGGGTGTCTTGAGTCCCGAGAGAATTTGTTCTCCAGATTCTAAACTAAATCAAGACAACAGAGAGTTCTCTACAATCCCCCAAATGTCCCCAGTGGGCCCCCCCTCAGCCTGGAAAGGTACCTCCTCACCTTAGGATGAATATTGAAGTACTTATTGGTTTCAAAGCTCTTTCTCTCACTCTCAGAGTAGTAAAGCAGAAAGCTTTCTTTGATGATGAAAAACCTACAGGAAGGCATGAGAAAACCGAAAGAACTTGAGAGTCCACAGCAGGCCCCACACTCTTCCATGGAAGGTGACAGGCTGCTGTGGCTCTGTGCTGGTCTCATCCCTGCCCTCACCCTTGGAGGTCCTGGACTCACATTAGGAGCCCATATGAGGTCTCAGATGGCCTGCTGGACAGGCCATGAAGGAGGAAACTCATCACTGGCTTCCCAGACTGCCCTCTTCAGCACAGCAGAAACCTGTTGTCCTTCATCCTCCGAACTATCAGCTCCAGTCATGTGGGAACTCCTCCAGGTCTGGATGGAGGATTCGACAGATTGATTCTAGATGGGTGTTATGGTGTAATCAAATGGGATTGCTGTCAACTGCTGAGGTCTGCAGTCCTGGTCTGCCAAGGTGATATATCTGTTTTGGAGTACTCACATCCTTTCTGGGACTCAAGTCTAAGCCATGATACTTTCTGGTTACTGGGGAGGCAAATCCTCAATGCCACCAGGTCCTTGGCTTACCTTGAGGACTCTTACAGAACTAACAGCAGAAGCTTTAAGAAACCAAGTGTGCTCCAAGGGGAGCCCCAATTAGGCTTCAACGCTCCTGAGGCTCAAAGACACTAGAGTTGTCTCTCCTCCAGGGACAGTGCTGAAATGTGACCTGAAAAGGAGCTGGAGGGATCCTGAATTGGTGTGTGTGTGTGTGTGTGTGTGTGTGTGTGTGTGTGTGTACGTGTACATACAAGGGTAAGTTCAGAGCAACAACATGTTGGAACCTTCTAGGATAGACTCACAGTGGCCAACAGTGGGACTTTCTTACCTGCTTACCATTCTGTGAAATGACACAGGCAACTTGATACAGGCCATGGCAGGTGCATTTGCGCCAGGAAAATTAAATACTGCAGAACCACCCCCAAGAACCTGTTTACAAACCATCCACCGGACCTTCTTGTGAGGAGCTTGAAAAAAAGTGTAAGTAGCATTACATGATCATCCCTACTACCATAGCTGCTCTGGGGTAGAGAGGAGGAGAAACCTGGATGGCTGCAGCCTCTGCTCCTAATCCAGAGGGACCTGAAGCTCAGCTTTGTAGTTTGGTATGAGTCCCATGATTTTTGTCTCCCCTACTCTTTTTTTTTTGGGGGGGGTGTCTTGATATGTTGCCCTGGCTGGTCTTGAACTCATAGACTTGAACCTTGAACTCATAGACTTGAACAGTCTCACTCATCTCAATTTCCTCAGCATCTAACACTACACAGCTGTACCACCATGACCACCTTCAACTCATTTTCTGTATCCGTGCCAACCCTCCACTAGCCACAGAACAAATGCAGCCCTCGTGGACCCTGTGTTTGGGTTCTTGCACTTAGCACTCAATACCCATTGCCGCAATGTGTGCTTCTTTATCCAGAGGGGGCCACTGGGTTCCTGAAGGGTGGGGCCGTGCCACATCAATCCCTGGGGAAAGGCAGATGTCTCCTGACAGTTCCAAAAGAACATCACAGGGTGGGTAAGAGCTCAGACCTCCCATTTCCCAGCGTGGGGATGGGGAGTTTAGGTAAGGACACTCAGCTCCCCGAGCCTTAGTCTCTGTAGCCCAGAAGTGATGGCCCTGACTTTAGGAGGTAGCCTTGTGGACTGAATGAGGCTGTAGTTATAACCTAGCCTGTGTGTGAAGAACCCAGGGTGAGGTGGAATGTCCTATAGTCTGGTAAGCAGGAAAGAAAGGCAAACAGAACAGAGTTGACTCCCCACCCCCACAGTAGTGCCTCATGAATCCCTTAATATCTGGACACTGGATTCTTAGGAGATAACAATGGTTCAGTGAGGTAATAATTAGACAGGACCGTGATCTAATGGAGCTGTGGTTTTCTAATCCTGGACTGGGGTTGGGGGTGTCGTTATTGGTGAATGCTTGACTAGCATGCACAGAGTAATCTGTAGTATGACATAAAGCAGGTATTGTAGCACATACCCATAACTCCAAATATTCAGGAAGCAGAAACAAGTTCAAGGTCAGTGTGATGGTTTATATATGCTTGGCCCAGGGAGTGGTAGTATTAGGAGGTGTGGCCTTGTTGGAGTAGGTGTGTCACTGTGGCCGTGGGCTTAAGACCCTCATTTTAGCTGCCTGGAAGTCAGTCTTCCACTAGCAGCCTTCAGATGAAGATGTAGAACTCTCAGCTTCTCCTGCACCATGCCTGCCTAGATGCTGCCATGCTCCCACCTTGATGATAATGGACTGAACCTCTGAACCAGTAAGCCAGCCCCAGTTAAATGTTGTCTTTCATAAGACTTGCCTTGGTCATGGTGTCTGTTCACAGCAGTAAAACCCTAAGACAGTCATCCTCAGCTATGTAGTCAAAGCTAGTCCAGCCATGAGCCTCACTAGTAGCACATGGCTTTATAATCTCAGCATCTGAGGGGCTGAGATACAAAGGCTACAGGTCTGAAGTCATCATGAGCTACACAGAGGAGAAAGAATAACACTAATTCAAAAGAATAAGAGGAGGTAATCTTTAAAGAGAGGGCAGGTACCTCACACACAGAGTCCACCGGTACTAAGGTCCTGGGTTGAGAATGTAGTCAGTTCTAAAAGGAACCAGAAGGCTGAAGCAAGACTCTGATCCCTGGATCCAGACTGCACAGGCCTCCATGGCTTCTGTCATAGCAATGATGGCAGCAATTACATTCTCTGAGCCCTTACTACCCCAACCAACTGGACTTGCTTCTGTTAATACATTTAACACTCACAGTCACCCTGCCGGGCAGGTGCTCCTGAACTTTCCGTGTAAGGAAATGGAAGCAAGAGACAGCACGAGGAGCTGGGACTCCTTGGCAGCAGCTGGCTTTCTCTCAGAGTAAGATGGCCTTGGGAGGGCTTTGAGTGGGACCGACAAGGAGAGGAGGAGGAGAGGAGGAGGAGAGGAGGAGGAGAGGAGGAGGAGAGGAGGAGGAGAGGAGGAGGAGGGTAACTTGGGCTGCTGCATGGGCAACAGAGTGTCCTGGCATAGGCAGGGGATCTACTAAAAGCCATCGCCACCTATCAGTGGGGGCAAGAGATACACAGGATGTCCCTCAAGGCCAATCCCTTCTTAAAGCCAGCACAGGAAGACAGAGGAGACACTCCAGATAGCCTCTGCTCCATGGTGGCCACACGTCTGCAGGCTGAGAGTCACCATGGACTGGCACATGAGCCATACCTGGCACAGACCTGGAGGCGGAGGGCAAGCTCCTAGCCGCCACAGTTCATCTGACAAGATCTTTGATTATCAAACTGTGTTGGTGATGACCACTCTGGCTGACAACTTTTAGCTTCTGCTCTGCAGCTGGGGCCCTTGAACGTCTATGCCAGATTGCAAAGAGGGGCATTCCTCTTCCTATACCGTCCCCCAGAGTCCCCATGTTCTGGACCCCCTCGTTCAGTATGCAAGGCTGGAACAACCTCCTTTGAACCGTGCAAAGCTGGACTGTCAGTGCAGGAGTTGGTCACAGGCGCCATTTTCCCGTGTTAGCGTCTGTGAGGTGAGTTATGTGAGGATCGGAGGACCTGCTCCTCAGAACAACACTGAGGGCGGGGCCTTTCACTCCCATTTCTCAGAAGAGGAAAGAAAGGCTTAGATGTGAAGTAACTGTGGAAGGAAGATTGGAACCCAGGACCACCAGGCCCTCTTCCTGCTCCCTATATAGCTCACAGAGTTTCTGTCCTGACCCGGGACAGAGGCTTAGGTGGCCAAGCTGCAATAGCCTAGGTGGGAGACTCACCACTTACTAGCAGTGTTGGGGTGAGGCATCTAGTCTTCTTAGGCCTCGGGTCCCTCGTGTGGAACTTGAGGATGATCACAATGCCTATCTCTCATGCCTGAGCCCTCCCAGGAGTCTGATCTCGTGAAGACTTAGCTCATAGCACTCAGGAAAGGGTCGTGACTATTCTGATCACTCCTTATCGTTCAGTTCAGCATCCATGCAGTCATCCTGCCCTCTGCCCATTTGTACTCACACAGCAGCTGCTGAGAACATGGCTGCCGCCCAGTTGGCTGGCTGCCTGCTTTCCAAATATGTATACAGCCCTGTCCTCCGATGCAGAAGAAGTTTTAATATTAGCTACCATTAGCTTTTGCTTTTAGGCCACCCTGGGTTATGGGAAGCCTGGAATATGTGCACGGTAAAGTTTTCATTCAGTCCTGGCTGACTCCTTTCTACTACGACTACTGATACTACTATTAATTTACCTATTTTAGACAGTGCCTCAGGTGGCCTAGGCTGATCTCAAACTCCCTATGTAGCTGAGGATGACCTTGAACCTCTGATCTTCCTGCCTTCACCTCCTGAGTGCTGTGATTACAGGCATGAGTCACCATGCTTAGTTTACGGAGTGCTAAGAATTGAACCCAGGCCTTTAAGCATGCTAGAGAAGCAGTGGACCATATCCTCAGCCTTTGCTCTGGTATGTCTACCTCCACATGAAAGAACATTTAGAAGGCAGCAAAGTATGCCCTTTGTTACACATAATTTCTTTCTTTGTCTCTTCCTTTCTTTCTTTCTTTCTTTCTTTCTTTCTTTCTTTCTTTCTTTCTTTCTTCCTTCCTTCCTTCCTTCCTTCCTTCCTTCCTTTCTTCTTTTCTTCTTTTCTTCCTTCCTTCCTTTCTTCCTTCCTCTCTTTCTTCCTATTGGGTTTTTTTTGTTATGTTTGTTTGTTTGTTTGTTTGTTGAGACAGCGTTTCTCTGCATAGCCCTGGCTGTCCTAGAACTCATTTTGTAGACCAGGTTGGTCTCAAACTCACAAAGATCTGCCTTCTGAGTGCTGGGATCAAAGGCATGCGCCACCATGCCCAGCTATACTTTATTGGCATTTTCTTATTTAAATGACCCTAAGTGATGGATGGGTTTTTCTGTTTGTCTCATTCTTTCTCTTTTTTCTAGCACAGTAGTAAGGAAACGGAACCACATGGAGATTAAGCAGTTAGTAAGTGGTAAAGCCAGAGCTCTGCTGACAAGGCCCAGGTTCTCAGCTGCCTGTATGTACACTGTGTGCCTAGCACGATCACTACCAATCCCCTGATGCTTGTCTCCCTTGAGCTGGTCACTGTGGAATGGCTGTGGGTGAGAGAGCTGCTAAGGAGGTAGTTTGCTTGGCCTAGGCAGGTACCGTGCTGGACCCTACCAGCTTGGTTAGCCCCTGCCCTCAAGGAACTTATGAGAGCACGGGGAAAGAAAGACGTTTTAAAAATCAAGCTCCTGCCAGGCGTGGTGGCTCACGCCTTTAATCCTAGCACTTGGGAGGCAGAGGCAGACGGATTTCTGAGTTCGAGGCCAGCCTGGTCTACAAAGTGAGTTCCAGGACAGCCAGGGCTATACAGAGAGACCCTGTCTTGAAAAACAAACAAACAAACAAACAAACAAACAAACAAACAATCAAGCTCCTTCTTTGCAGCAGGCCCTGTTTGAGTCGCAGCAGTTGGTGTAGTAATACATTCGGTGCTTAACCGAGGTAGATGAGGAAGCTGGCCTGCAGAGAAATGAATAACATGCCCTGGATCACACAGTGGGTGGTAAATCGGGGAGCTAGAAGTGCACAGCATTAGGATATAGGGTGACACTGTCACCCAAGAGGGTACACAGCAACACAGGGAGCACCAGGAGGACGCTGTGGCCCAGTGAAGCACTGGGATACCTTCCTGTGACATTATAACCCAGCGGGGTGCATTACAATGCCACACAGTGCCCAGAGGGTGCACAGCCACTACAAAGCCCCAGGGCACATAGCAATGAGGGACATTTGTATGAAGAAGAGAAGTTTGGCCCACAAGGGGACAAATGGCTTAAGGTCTGACCAAGGTCTGAGAGGAGGTTCTAAGTGAACAGGGTCTTTTTGTTTGTTTGTTTGTTTTTAAGATTTATTTCTTTATTATATACATTGTAGCTGTAGACACACCAGAAGAGGACATCAGATCTCATTACAGATGGTTGTGAGCTACCATGTGATTGCTGGAATTTGAACTCAGGACCTCTGAAAGAGCAGTCAGTGCTCTTAACTTCGAGCCACCTCTCTAGCCTCAGGGTTTTTAAAGAATAAGAAATGTCTTAAGAAGTTGGGAGGTGGTAGAAGAGGAAGAGATGTTTTCTAGATGGAGAAGGACATACACAGAGAACAGTGTGCTCAAGGTTATCAAAATATGCCTGGTGTTATCCACAGATAAGTTATGTGTTAAAGGGATGGCCAGGGTATGGGGGAAGGGCAGGAGAGAGCACAGGTTTGTGAGCAGAGCCTGGGAGCAGGCAGCCCACCCCACACCTCCCTGACACCTTGCAGAGGTGTCAAACAGGCACTGGGAGGTACTAGAATTAGAGAGGTGGCCTTGAAGAGGTCACAGCCGGACAAAGGGTGAACCAGAGTCATCAGAAGGTAAATATCAGCAGAGCATGCTGAATAGTTAGACCAGGGCAGGGCGGCCTAAGTGTCACGACACCGTGGCCAGGGTTTTAGCTTGAGTGACAAAATGGACACAGTTGTCACCTAACATGGTAGTGTAGCTTCCCTGCACCCCGTGCTCTGAGTATGATAAGGACCCAGCCAGAGCTTAGCAGTTAACACTGGTCTCATGAGATAGCTAATAGGGGCAGAGGAAAATGTTGTTCAGAGTACAGATGCAGTGTAACACTAAGCAGGTCTTCTTAAAGAAGGGTCAGCCAGGGCCTGGGAAGATGGCTCAGTGGTTAGGGGTGATGGCTCCTCTTCCAGAGGATGGGGTTCAGTTCCCAGCACCTACATAACAGCTCATAACCATCTGTAATTCCAGTTCTAGGAGATGCAATTCCCACTGTGGCCTCCGTGAGCACTGCATGTATATGATGTACAGGCAGAAGACCAATATACATAAAATAAAAATAAGAGCTAACACCACCACCACCAGTTGTCTGGTCTACTGAGATCTTCAATGTTTGTGGATGTAGGTGGTTGGGGTAGGGGTGGGCATAGGGGTGGGAGTGGGGAGAAATTGGAAGTTGGGGACATCCTGGAGGACAGAAAGGAGGAGGTATAACAGGTGAGTGCTGAGAGAGGTCTCAGGAACATGCATGAGTTTGGGCCAAAAGTGGCATTGCACACACATAGTGTGATGGTTTGTTACAAGTGGCCCAGTAAGTGACACTATTAGGAGGTCTTCTTGGAGTAGGTACCCTTACCCTAGCTGCCTGGAAGCTAGTATTCTGCTAGCAGCCTTCAGATGAAGATGTAGAACTCTCAGCTCTGCCTGAACCATGCCTGCCTGGATGCTGCCATGTTCCCACCTTGATGATAATGGACTGAACCTCTGAAAGTGTAAGCCAGCCCCAATTAAATGTTGTCCTTATAAGACTTGCCTTGGTCATGGTGTCTTTTTGCAGCAGTAAAACTCTAGCTAAGACAGAAGTTGGTACAGGAACTGGGGTCTTGCTGTGATAAGCCTGACCATGCTTTTTTTTGGGGGGGGGGGAGAATGTAGATTTGGGGACTTTGGATTTGGAAAGCCATGGGATGTTTTTAAGTGGGGC
This sequence comes from Mus musculus, assembly GCF_000001635.26. NCBI lineage: Eukaryota > Metazoa > Chordata > Mammalia > Rodentia > Muridae > Mus > Mus musculus. The sequence goes on along the minus strand of NC_000078.6, from coordinate 80,698,020 downwards.
TTAATGGGCTATTCTAGAAGGAATATGGAAGACTTTGCCGCTGTGAGTGATTTGAACTTTGCTGACCTAGCCCAAGAGGTTTCAGTGGAGAAGAATTTCAGTATTTGGCCTAGAGACTGTTTTTGTGGTATTTTGGTGAAGAATGTGGCTAATTTTTGCCCTTGTCTGAAGGGTCTGCCTGAGGCTAAGGTGAAGAGACTCAGATTAATTGCACTGACAAAGGAAGTCTCAGAAACACCCATTATAGACTTTTTTCTCTGGTTAAGTCGAATGAAGAGCATTTTAAACAAGCATAGAAAGCCAAGAAAGGGAAAATATAAAATATATGGTTCAAGCATTAAAGGGGCGCCAGGAAGTGAAATGGAGCTGAATCCTGTGTTCAAGGATAGTACATTGAAGTAAGGGAGTGGTGACCTGGGGTGAAGATCCCCCCAAGCTAAGTTTAGGTCCTGGCATGGTAGTCCTTAATCCCAAGAGGCAAAGGCAAGCAGATCTTCGAGTTCAAGGACAGCCTAGAGCATTTTCTAGGTGAAGAAAAACTTAAATCCAGGCTTGGTGGAACACATCTTTAATTGCAGTGCTTAGGAGATAGCCATTCAGATCTCTAAATTCAAAGTCAGTCTACATAGCAAGTTCCAGGACAGCTAAGCTTAGGCACTGAAGGAGTTGGGAAACAGAAAGCTGGTAATAATGAAATGGAACAAGAGGGCTGTGTTCTAGCCCCAGAAAACAGCAAAGCTTGGCAGTTTTGGCCACGTGACTCTGGCTTTCCAGAATAGAAGGAACTACTGGGACAAATGATGCTGTTTAGCTGGAGCTAAGAAAGTAGTGGTGGTTAAGAAGAGACCAGTATCACTGAGGTGAAATCCTCTGGGAAGTGTTTTTTGAGAGCACAAAGAAGCTGTGTTCCAGGAATAGCCAAGGTTGTACCTCTTGCAGCAGCTGTACTTGGTAATGTGTAAGAGTCACCCAGGTGGTGCTGGTTTTGAAGGCCTGAAGGAGTGGTGGAGAACAGCTGGGGCTCCGCACTGTGAGAGGCCATGGAAGGCCATTGGTGAAAGTGCAGCCTCAGTTGTGATTGATGCCCCAGGACTGAAGGGGTCATGCAAAATAAGTTCAGGCTTGGCACCATGAAGAGAGCCGATGAGAGGCTATTGGTGAAGCTTAGCTACAGGGGAAGACCACAGCGTACTGGAGATGCCAGTACCAGTACTGTGTGATGATCACCAAGAATAGCAGCTGCAGTAGAGTGGATCAACCTGAGCTTAGAGTGCTACAGAGGGCAGAGTTGGAGAAGTGACGCCAGCCCTTTGGAGGAGCCCAGAAGATCATGTGTGGATCCCAGACATTGAAACAATAAGCCTTGGAGACCCCACGATTTTCGAAATGCCAGAGCCATGGGTTATCTCCTGAGAAAAGCTGCTAACAGGGAGTGGAACCAGCCTCGGGGAAAGAAGTTTGTTCCAGTCAACAAAGATGAAAAAGGAGCTGGAGATCTGAAATCTGCTTTTATATCAGACATGGAGATGCAGAGTTTAGAGTTTGCTCAGCTGATTTCCTGTCTTGCTTTGGGGATTACAGTTAAGTGATCTCAGAAGAGGCTTTGAACTTTGGACTTCAATATTGTGGAGACTGCTTTAGACTACGGGGACGCTGGAAGTTGGAATAAATGTACTTTATTATTATGCTATGGCTAGGTATGGTCCCCATAGACTCATATGTTTGAATAGCCTATGGGGGCTAGGGAGTGGAATGCTTGGCACAGTAAGTGGCACTATTTGGAGGTATGGCTTTTTTGGAGTAGGTACCCTTGTCCTAGTTGCTTGGAAGCCAGTATTCTGCTAGCAGCCTTCTGATGAAGATGTAGAACTCTCAGCTCCTCCTGCGCCATGCCTGCCTAGATGCTGCCATGCTCCCACCTTAATGTAATGGACTGAACCTCTGAACGTGTAAGCCAGCCCCAATTAAATGTTGTCCTTTATAAGACTTGGTTTAGTCATGCTGTCTCTTCACAGCAGTAAAACCCTAACTAAGACGCATGATATCCGTAGAAACAAGCATAGATGCAAATTACAAAAAAAAAAATAAATAGACAAAATCTAAAATCATACACAAAAACTGAAAAAAAAAAAGTGTCAAATAAAACAGGCTCCTGAAACAGAGCTCGCCCTCCCATGATGCCCCTCAGTCTCCGAGTTGTCACCTTTCCCTTACGTGTGGCTTGCTCTGCCCGCAAAGACCACGTGTGAGAGATTGGAGTTTTTTGTGGCAGTAGAGAAGGCTGGGCTGGGGTCAGAGAGACTGAGGAATGGGCCAACTTCTGCCTAAATTATAGATCACCCAACAGCAGGATACCTCCTGGGGATTAGTGAGGACAAGATGCAGGATTTAAACTTCTGGGGGGTTTGATCTTGGAGCCAAAGTTACCTCACCCTCAAGAGGCCAGCGGGAACCTACCCATGGATGGATGGGTGTGTAGGGTATGGATTCCCAGCAAGGAGAGTGAGCTGAGCCTCAGAGGGCATCCCATCTACCTCTTGCCGACCCAGGCTGAAGCCAAGGCCACCCCCCATCCACTCCTCCTGTTCAGAGGGCTCAGGTCTTTGCGTTTATGCTCCCCTGAGAAGAAGAAAAGGTCAATTTGGCCAATTTACCCTCACTCTTAATGAACACTCTTGAGTCCCTTCCCTCCCTTTGCCCACAGGAAAGTAAGCTAACAATGAGAGCATCCTCCTACTGCTGTTTGAGAAAGGTGAGGGTAGAGGTGGTGGGGTACTGGGAGCTCCGGCTAAGACAGACCCGAGGAGGAGAGTTTGAAAGAAGTCAGCCAGCCGCAGCCAGTTCCATCCTGCCCAGTGGTTATTTATGCAGCATGGAGCCCTTCCAGGCCTCTTCCCCTCAGCTGCCCACTAGGGCATTGATTTCTCTAATGGCAAGCTTCTGCAGTGGAGGGCATTGGCTGCTCTGTCCCAAGCCTTCCTGTGGTCACTAATTATCTGAGGTCCAGAGACTGCACTTCACAAATGGGAAAGTGGAGCCCAGAGGCCCTACTGGGCAGCAAGAGGAGGCTGGCTGTGCATCACTCCTCTGTACCCAGACTTTCTGACTGGCTGTTACTGACTCAAGGGGAAATGGAGGATGGGGAGGTGATCCTCCCAGAGGAGGGGCCGTGAACAAAGACCTAGAGCTGGCAGGTAGGAGGTTTTCTGAGACCCAGAGGAGAGAGAGTCTGCACAGGAAGCTCTTGAGACAGAGGTGACAGCCTCTTTCAGAGGACACAGAACTAACTTGGTCCTGCAGTTACTGTTTTGACTTAGACTGACTGGTTTGGTTTGGGCCGCTGTGGGAACTGCTGTTGGAAACTTGGGGCCCCAACTCCAAGTGCCCTGGGCTATCAGCCTCAAATTAACTGTTTATGCAGGAGCCAGGCTCACCCGCCCCCAACCCCATACAGGGAGCCAGGACACTCAGCCTGGCACCTACCACATACCGGATGCAATCGGGTGAAGATGCCTGGCAGGGTAGTCTTAAATTAAATGAGGACTCAGAAGAGTACCTGGGATAGTCAGACCCAATGGAGAGAGATGGCTGCCTACAGTAGTGCTCAGGATATTCTGCTGGGAGTCAACAATAACCCCTCCCGTCCCCTCCCCTCCCCTACCTCTGCACTCACCACACACACACACACACACACACACACACACACACACACACACACAAGTGGCAGAGACAGAATGTTCTTGGCCCTCAGTGGCTGCCATCAGACAGTTCAGCCCTGTGAGTCTCTCATATAATCTTCACTCTGCACAGAGCCTTCACTTAAAACATCAGAGGAAAACTCAACTTGGGAGGCACTCAAGGGGGTCTGTAATCCATTAAGTCCCCAAGAGAAATCAGGCAGAAGTAATAAAAGTGTATGAAACCAGCTCTGTAAAACATGAAATCCCATCCACACCTCCATTTGTCCTGAGGTCTTACAGGAATATTAAATTATTCATCAAAATTGATCAGAACTAACCACTACCACACACACGTGATCTGCAGCCCTGAAAACATCAGAGGCCTTCAGACTCAAGGTGTGGGAGGGAGAGGGGGCTGTGCTTCCAAGAATGTTCATACCCTCCAGGGAGGGACCAGGACGAAGTCTGAGTCTTCTAGACACTGCAGGAAATCTGTGTTGACTTAATGATAAAAGCTGTGTAGAAAATGGCCTAGTGCACATGCAGTCAGCTTTGTGAGGTTCCTGCAAGCCCAGGTCTGGGAGTGCCCCTTCTCCCAACACTTGTCATGGCCATAGAAAGCCCTATTGGCATCTGGGCTTTCCTTTGGAGTTGGGGCAGAGAGCCTCGTGCTGATAATAGGGCAAGGATTGCCCAACACCCCCTCCCAACCAGTCCTTTGGACAGGACCAATATATCCTCTCTCCCACTCTAACTTCAGTGATGTCAGGGCACAGTTTCCAACACAACTCCTTAGAGAAGGTTTGTGATTCTCCTTTCTCCCGAGTACTTCAGAGTGGCAGTGGTCGGGCTTGCTCAAATACCATGTAAGGTTGAGGATGCGTGAAAGGATAGAGGAGAGAGACGCCCATTTCCCAGCCCACTTAAAGCCTCGGCCAAGGGATGGAATTGGCTGTGGAGGTCTCTGGAGAATCTGGTTGGGATGGGATTTCTCCTTCTGCAGACTGGCCCGACCTAACCTCAATCTCTAGCCCACATGCAGCCTCGCCACTTGGGACTCGCGACTTAGTTCATTCCACAGAGAATTCCCGGCATCTACCGGCCATTCTAGCTCTAGCGACCAATTAAAGTCGCATCTTCCAGGTGGGGGACAGCATAGAGAGAAACTGGCTGGGCAGGTCAAGGTCACAGCGGAAGGCTGAGGCAGGGCGGTGACTAGATGAGTGGGAGGGGTCCTGAAGCTCGGGGCTCCCTCCCGGGGTAGGGAGGGGTGGGGAAGGGAGGTCTCCCAGGACGCGGGGGACACAACTCACCGCCGGGACCACTTGGCCGAGGATCTCCCGAACGGCCGTTTCCACAGAACCCCGTAGAGCTGCACTTTGGTGCTGATGTCCAGCGCGTCCGCGTCCGCCTGCTCCAGGGACGGCGATGGCGACACGGAGTTGGACTTGGATGTGAACATCGTATCTCGAAGACTGTGCCCTGGCCGGGCCCACTCCCTTCGTGGGACTGGAAGGGACAGGGAGGACAGTGGGAAGCAGTGGGCACGGCGAGTGCAGGCAGCTGGGAACGCCGTCGGGGCGCGTATCCCGACGAGCGGAGCGGAGAGCGGAGGGGCGCGGGAAGCTTAGCCAGCGGCTGGGGCGAAGCTCCAGAGCGCTGTTGGCCGGGAGGGAACTCCGCGGGGAGGGCAGCTCCGCCGCAGGCTCGCAGCATCACCCCCCTCCTCCCCTCCCGTGCCTGCAGCCTCAATTCTGGTAGCCTGGATTGGCTGGGAGTGGCAGGTGAGCGGCTCAGGCCGGCAGCGAGCGCCAATCAGGGTTGGCGCCTACTGCAGGAACTAGCTCAGTGAGTCTGCAGGGTCCTGGTCGGTCACTCAGCCCGGGATTTGGCCACTACACCTCCCCACCCCCACTCAGGCGCCCAACGCTCCCCCAGTTCCTTGTGGTCCGTCCTGCCTTCATCAAAACGCTGGCCAGGTATGGTCAGTGATGAGCAGGAGTCACTCCGCTGCCACCTGCTCGCCTCTGGGCGTGGGAGTGGTGTTAGGGAACTGCGCTTGCCATTCCAAACTCCGGCTTTAAACGTCTCGACTAGCCGTTGGATCGTGTTTTTCTCACCTGTAAAGCGGAGACTCTCCTACCTCTTAGGGGGTAGGCTGGTGGTCAGCTAAGACTTCGGTAAGTGCCCAAGGACCAGCCTCGAAAAGAGGTCCCAGTAAGATTCATGGCCCTTCCCTGTCCCCGCCAAGTCTGCCTGGACCAGATCGGATTTCTTTTCCTGACACTTGGCAGTCTGTGTTGGCATTTGGCACTCAGTGTCAATCTCAAACTGTCAATGCAGTTTGTATTCATGATTTATCTGCGCGCCGCCTGTGCTCCCCAGGGCTACCTGTCTACTTCCGCTCTCGGTGTAGTGTAGGCATTTGTTGACCGCGTCACTTTATAGCCAGGCCTTGGGGACTACCTCACCTCCTACTCTGCAAGTGGAAAGACACTCCAAAGGCTGAAGGGTTTGTTTGCATTCTGGGGCCGCTCCCCTCCCTCTCCTCCTTCTGGACTCTTCAAGGTTGGAAAGCCACTGGCCCTCAGTGATTGACCTGTGCCCTTAGCGAAACCACTTTCCTCCCTCGGGATCTGTGATTCCTCTGTGTGAAACCGAGAAGTAAAAAATGCAACAGAACTCGCAAACAAATGGGTAATCTGAGAGCCAAATCGGTTTGCTCAGACTTTATGAATTTGCTCTTCACAAGCAACACTGAGGTATACTTAGTATGTTGGCTCTCGAGGACTAATTTGATAAATGCTTGCACCATGAGACCACCAACCAACACAAGAGAAAGCTCTTTCCAGCCCCTGTACCCTTCTCCAGTCAACCCATAATCACTTTTCTCAGTTTTCACCATTTGCTTAATGTCTTGAAATATTTGACCTGTGTTGTGGTAAATATTACTTGGGGGTTTCTACCCCACCTTAGATCATTAAGTTCCCAAATAAAAGGCACAAAACCTTTATATTTATAAGCCTTAAAGCAATAGAGCTGGGCAGATACCACCCCTCTATGTTATTTTATCTACTTACCTGTCGATAATCTCTAGATATCATTTGTCTTGTTCCTCTGCCTGGGCCACTCTCTAGCTGGCCAGCCCTTAGGGCCATGCACTCATGACCCACAGCCCCCATGGCACTTTCTTCTTCCTCTCTCTCTCCCCAGTGGTTTCTGCCTCAGATCCCAAGTCCTGGTTTCACCAACTTCTTTTCTGCTCAGTTACAGGCTGTGGGCACCTTTATTAACCAATGATGGATAAGTTGGAGGGCAAGGTTTATACAACAAAAGCTGGTATGTGTGAGGACCTTGTCTTGAGGCAATAAGACCTTGGGATACAGAATTTAGCATTTGAGTACAAGCAGCATCAGACTCACCCACCCACTATAGATCTGAATGCCCTAATGGGCATCCTCAGAAGACCTCAGCATCATAGAAAAGTGTTATCTTACCTGCCCAGCTTTTCTTTTCTATAGTCTACAAGACTATATACAAGTCTTACAAGCATTGAACCTGGGGCTTTGTGAATGCCAAGCATGTGCTCTACCATTGAATTACACCTCTGGTCCCTTGCAGGTCCTCAAGTTTATAATCTTGATGCCCAGACACTTTTCATACTTTAGGAATCCCGTTCTTTTTAGATACAAAAACAAAACAAACAAAACTTGCATCAAGAGCCTGTGTTCCCTGGAGTGGGCCATAAACACAAGGAAGCAGAAGGCTCAGGCAGGCACAGGCGCTTTTTCAGGGAAGGAGATGGCCAAGGTACCTGACTTACTTTGAATAGTTATGTGGCTTCTGGGCTGCCTTCCTGGTGCAGCAGTAGCAAGGATGCCAGCCGCAGTGGTAGTCAGACCTGGCTACATGAGACAGCAGCACGTAGTGCTCTGTGGCACTGAGCAGGGTTTGAGGTCTGGCCTTCCTGGTATCCTTTTAGCAAATTCATTCTCTCCTGAATCAGGTCAGTAGCAGCTCTGGCCTCGTAGTAAAGACCAGTGATGAGCTTGTGAACTGTGGCATGAATAGAACCATTCATGAGAAAATCTTCAAGGGGAGGGGCTGAGCAAGCCTGCGGGGGGGGGGGGGGGGTCCTGGAAAATGCTTTGCAATGGAAGACATGGAGCTAGGTTTCTTCCATGACAGAGAGAAAAAAAAAAAACAGTCTGTGCTCGTTTCATCTGCATGCAGCACATCTGGACAGTCCTCAGCCAACAGCACTTAATGGTGGGTAGAAAAACTGTAAGAGGCAAGCAATGAGATAATTTGGTGGTTCTTGTGCCCTTGTCAAACAGCCTTGATGATGCCGGGTCAGGCCCTGGCAGAGCTTTTCCATCCCTCTGTGTTCTCTGGGAGACTTAATGCACACTGAGAGTTCTGTGGAAGACAAAACAAACCAGGGCTGCAGGCCAAGGTCAGGCAGGGCTTCCTAAGCATTATTCTTTCTCTCCCCCTCCCCCACAGGATCTTGCTATGTAGTCCAGCCGACCTCAAATTTGTCATCCTCCTGCCTCCACTTCTAGAGCGCTGCATTTACAGGCCTGTACTACCATGTTTGGCTAGGATTGCGCAGTCGTAGCAATCAGATGAGGCTTGGGTGGAAACCCAGGCTTCCTAAAGGTGTCCCTCCCCCAGGTTTCTGGTTAGATGTAAGCTGTTTTTCCTAATGTGCTGCTTGCCGCTCACCTAATTCAGCTAATTGTGATGAGAAACTAAGGGGGAACATCTTTATTCTTAATTGCATGAATGAGAAAACTCAAGATTAAAGACATTTTCTAGCTCCTAATTTGAATTTGATGAATCATATGTCCCCAGGAATTTATCCATTTCTTCTAGATTTTCCCAAAATTTGGAACACAGGTTTCAAAATATTCCCTAGCGGTCCTGGATGCCAATGTTACCCACTGGAGCAGCACCACACTCCTACCCCAGGCCTTTCATCTTTAACCTTGGTTTTGGAGACAGTGTCTCACTATGTCTGATCCTTGTTGCGATTCTCCCGCCTCAGGCTCCTGAATACTAAGATTCCAGAAGCGTTTTTCTCCTGCATGCTAGGTAAATGAAAAAATGAAAAACAACTGAACAGTGCACTTCAGGGTCTTAGAAAATAGAAGCAAGCCAAACTCCAAACCAGAAGACAGAAAGCAATGAAATAGAAACTAAAAAGATACAAAAACTGAAACAGACTAAAAAGATACAAAAACTGAAACAGTTCTTTTTAATATTTTTAAAGATTATTTACATGTGTGAATGTTTTGCCTGCATGAATGTATGTGTACCACATGTGTGCCTGATGCCCATGGAGGCTAAAAGCGGGCACTGGGCTCCCTGGAACTGAAGTTACAGGTGCTTGTGAGTTACCATGTGGGTGCTGGGAACTGAATTCTTGTCCTCTGCAAGATAGCAACAAACACTCCTAACCACTGGGCCATCTTCCCTGCCCCAGGAGTCAGTTCTTTGAAAGGACAAACAGGATTGACAACTTTTAGCCAAACTCAAAAAAGAAAAGAAAAAAGAAAAAAGAAAAAGAAAAAGAAAAAGAGAAGACTAGGGCTGGAGAGATGGCTCAGTATTTAAGAGCACTGCTCTTCCAAAGGGCCCAGGTTCAATCCCAACACCCACATGGCAGCTCATAACTGTCTGTAACTCCAGTTCCAGGGGATCTGATACCCTCACACAGACACACATGCAGGCAAAACACCAATGAAAATAAATAAATCATTAAAAAGGAAGGAAGGAAGGAAAAAGAAAAGAAAGGAAGGAAGGAAGGAAGGAAGGAAGGAAGAAAGAAAGAAAGAAAGAAAGAAAGAAAGAAAGAAAGAAAGAAAGAAAGAAAGAAAGAAAGAAAGAAAGGCAGTGGTGGCACACGCCTTTAATCCCAGCACTCGGGAGGCAGAGGCAGGCGGATTTCTGAGTTTGAGGCCAGCCTGGTCTACAGAGTGAGTTCCAGGACAGCCAGGACTACACAGAGAAACCCTGTCTCAGAGAAAAAAAAAAAAAAAAAGAAAGGAAGGAAGGAAGAAAGAAAGGGAAAAAAAGAAAGGAAAATTAGAACGGCATATACTGTCAATCCCAGCAGGAGTTACACAGCTAGGCTTTTCCTGAAACATGGTGGACCTATGCGAGCAGAGTGAGGACAAGCAGCCAACTGGCTCTTTGCCCATGCTTGTGCTCCAGCATGCTGTCTGCTCGGTTTGGAGATTCTTTCCTGCGTCTGCAGCTCTTCTGGGTATGAGCTACTTCAGGGGAGGGACAGAGCACGGAGGCACTTGGCAAATGCACACTGCGTTGATGCATCTTTGCTCAGTTCCTGGTCAGGTGCTGTGGTTTTCTGCTTTGGTTGGCCAACCAAATGGAGACCAATGTCTCGGGCGCTTGGCTTCCCCTCCTCTCTAAAACAGAATTGGCAGAGTGCCTGAGAATGGCTGTGGAAGCCACCGTTCAAGGCCAGGCTTGGAGTGTCTGCCAGAGCATCGGAACTTTGCCTAGACATTAGCTGTGAGAACCGAGGTTAAACCCTGGGCTTCTGAGGGCCTTTCTTACCCTCCAGTCCCAGCTAGACACATGCATTTTCCACTTGAACTCTCTTCCACACATTAGGGTCCTCCAGAGTCCAGGCTTACTGGCTGTCCCTCATCTGATCTCCATGCCCAAAGTCAACCATATGTGTTAGCATCATATCCTCTGCTGATCACCACTGCTTTGACCTGGTTCCCAACTCCTGACCTTCTACTGTAATACCTCCCACAGTCTGCCCCCGCCACACACCACACCCCCATCGGGTCTCACCCTAACCCTACCCCAACACTCTAGCCACACCAGTTCTGATGTTCTGCAGGCTGTCGTATCTGTTTGTATCTTTTCTCCATTTGCCCTTCCCTCGTCTAGAAGGCTGTCCTTCTTCCTTCTTTGTCCTCTTAGACTCAGGTCAAATGACTCTGGTCATACCTTTCCCGTGTCACTTCCTTGGAGTGTTCTATTCCTTCTGTGGTTGGACTTTCTGCAAAGAGGGATTGTTGTTCAGGGTGTGGCTGCCTCCAGGGTAACCTTGGAGAGAAACTGTGTTCTAGTTTCTTTCCTGTTGCCATGATAAAATACTCTGACAAAAAGCAACATAAGGGGAGAAGGGTTTATTTCTCTTATAATTCCAAATTATGGTTCATTTTGGGTAAGTCAAGGCAGGAACTCAAGGAGCCAATCATGTCACGTCCCTGACCAAGAGCAGAGAGCATCGTTGCTTGTTGGCTTGCTTGCTTGCTTAATACTCTGCTAGCTTTTTTGATTCACACAGGCCAGAGCCCAGCCCATGGAATGACAGTACCATCCACCAGTTAACAGTCAGGCCAACCTTCCACAGGAATGCCTCCAGTGGGCCAACCTGATCTGGATAAGTCCTCACTGAGACTTTCTTCCAGATGGTTCTAGCTTGTGTCTGGTTGACGGTTAGAACTAAGCATTGCTGGAGGTAAAATGGGGTCCATAGACCACAGGACAGCACCAAGCCTGCAAGCTGAAGGCAGAGGAGGCAAACAAGAGCATCACATGGATATGGAAGATGGCTGCCTTGACTGGATGAGGAGGATCCCCCACAGGCCCTGCAGGAAGGCTTGCCTGCCCAGGGGAAGCTCAGCTGAAGCCACCCTGCTACCCTGTGAGAGCGCTCCCTGCCTTGGCTCCCTTGGCAGATTCGTCTGTTCTCATCATCAGGTGATCTGTTGCCCTAACTACCCACAGGTGCTCACACCCAAGGATGCCAGCGTGGATGTTTCTGGGGGTAGCTGCACCACTGGCCTGCCACCCTCTAACACTAATATGGGCTTTTGGAACCCCAAGGCATCACTGGAGCAGCAGACCTCTCAGAAATGCTTATGATGCTGTCCCTTGAGGGTACTATGTGGATTAAAATACACATTTTAATTTAGCTTCAAAGAACATGGATATTTTATTTTGGGTTTGGGCAGGTATGTTGAGATATGTTGGCTAGTAAACCTATAAGCCATTTATTGTTATAATCTCACACATTCCCAAAACATCCCTGAGTGAGAGCCAGGGGGTTGGTCCCTCATGTAGAACTGAATAAAGAATTTATCAGGCCGAATAGCAGAGATTAGGCACCGGCATTAGCTCCATCTTCTCTCAATAGAAAGGCTGACAGTAAATACTGAAACCCTCTAGATTCATCTATCAAAAGGGAGCCCTGTAGCAGGGTGTGGTGGAACATACCTGCAGTCCCAAAAACTGGAAGCCTAAAGCAGGTGGACCATGAATTCAAGGTAAGACCCTGCCTTAAGTGGGGAGAGGGCCTTCCAATACTCAACACTGTATTAGCTTGGAGTGTTGTACAAATCCCAAGGAAAGTTAACTTCTGGTTCTCAAAGTATTACATAAATTTTTGTCTATGAGCCGGGTGTGGTGGCGCACGCCTTTAATCCCAGCACTCAGGAGGCAGAGGCAGGTGGATTTCTGGGTTCGAGACCCTGGTCTACAAAGTGAGTTCCAGGACAGTCAGGGTTACACAGAGAAACCCTGCCTGGGGTGGGGGTTGGGGGGAAGATCTGAACTCCAAGACCTAAGCATGGACAACAACTTTAGGAACAGGTCTCCAAGGCTCCATGAAATGAGAGTTTAAGAACCAGCAAATGGGACTACATCAGACTGAAAAGCTGCTGAATGCAAAGGAAACAAAGATCAGAATACAGAGACAGCAAACAGGTTAAACAACCTCTTGTTGGTTCTTCATCCGCCAGATGGTTAATATCCAGAATATATAAATAACTGGATAGAAGTATCTAAAGGACAAACAATGTAACCAATAATTGAACAAGGGAACTGGACAGACACATCTTAAAAGGCATGCAAATTGACAACAAATGCGTGAAAAAATATTTGATGTGAAAATCCGATGTCTCTGGCCATCAGGAAAATAAGTCTAAACACCAAGATTTCACCTCACTCAGATGACCATCCTCCAAAACAACAGCTGACTCTGGCAAAGATGGACCAAAGCAAAGCCTACATTATTGGTAGGAACACAAACTGTTAAACCACCATGTCACCATGGAGGTTCGTCAAAAATACTTACCAGATGATCTGGCAAGTCCTGAGTATACAAAGGAAGGAATTAAACTTAACATACAGAAGACATACCTACACACCCATATTTACTATGGACAGCACCATGCACAACAGCCAAGTTATGGAATCAGTTTAGCTACTTATCAACAGATGGTTAAGGAAAATGTGTGTGGAGCTGGCAGTGGTGGCTCATGCCTTTAATCCCAGCACTGCACTTGGGAGGCAGAGGCAGGAGGATCTGTGAGTTTGAGACCAGCCTGGTCTAGAGTGAGTTCCAGAACAGCCAGGACTACACAGAGAAACCCTGTCTCAAACAAACAAACAAACAAACACCCAGTAAATAAATAGATAGATGAGGAGAGGGGGAGGAGGAGGGAGGGAGGGAGATGAAAAGGGAGGGAGGGGGAGAGAGAGAGAGAAAGAATAAGAATGTGTTATCTGGTCATAGAAATTTGCAGGAAAATGGGTGGAACTGGAGATCATGGTGCTATGCACAATAAGCTAGACTTAAAGGCAAATACTACATCCTAACCCAGCTCTGACCTCAATTTTTAAAAACATCACCCACCCCACCACCCGAGTCCCTTGTGGGGCACACGCCTTTAATACCGGGACCAGGAGAAACATTGAATCTGCAGCCTGGCTTTCATAGTGAGTTCCAAGTAAATTAGGACCATACAATGAGATCCTGTCAAAAAGAGTAAAATCTAACAAAGAAACCATGCATGCAGAAGGCAGATTATTTGAGGAGGCAGGAGAAAGGGGGAGGAGGGACAACAGAAGGTAATATAGGGTGAATATAATTAACATACATTGTGTATGCATGCATACAAACATAATGAAATCCATTCTCTCATGCAATTAATATCACTAATATTTTTTGAGTTGGGGTCTCATGCAAACCAGGCTGTCCTTGAACGAGGTGAAGGATGACCTTGAACTTGTGATTCTCCTGCCTCCATCTCCTGAGTGCTAGATTACAGGCCCCAGCTACCAATTTTGTTTTCAGAGACTTGAGTTTCACTCCATAGTCCACCTTGAACTCATGGCAGTCTATCTGCTTCTGCCTCAAGAGTGCTAAGTCATGAACATGCCATGAAAAATAAATACAATAAATATATGCCATTAATAAATACAATTTAAAAAAATAAAGAACTCCACATACTCTGATGACTCAGTGGGTAAAAGTGCTTGTGGCTTGTCAAACAGGCCTGGCAGTCCAAGTTTGAGCCAACCCAGGGTAGCAGAGACTTCTGAGAGTCATTCTCTGACCTCCACACTGAGGCATATATCTCTGCTTGCCCCCTGTGACCCCCTCAGGCCTAATTCAAAAGCCAGCACTTCTATTTAAGTATCTCTTTGCAGACACAACTGATCATAGCAGTTACACTCACACAGCACCCTGCCCTTGAAAAGGGTGGATGATCCACTTGCCTGCTTCTCTCTTCCGGCATAGCTACGCTCATAAATTATATCTGCTATGAGCAGCAAGAGGGGTGGTGGTTATCACTGAATTTGTCTTTTGGAGCAGATGGCATTCTGGGTTCCTCATGTCTCCTCCCTCTCCCCTCCTCTGCCTATAGGATACCTTTCTTCTGTCCTTTACAACTTTCCATTACCTCAAAATGTTTACATTTCATTTTTATTTTGTTTGGAGGGGGCACGCACACATACTATGGTACACACGTGGAGGTCATAAGTCAACTCATGAGTGTTGATTCTCTCCTTCCACCAAGTGGATCTCAGGGACTCAACTCAGCCATTAGACTTGGCAGCAGGTGCCTTTACCAGCTAAGATATCCTGATGGCCACCATTTTTGTGCATCAAGTGTGGTTGCCAAACACAAACGCTGCCGATGTGTAAGTAAAGAGCCACTCACATAAGGTATGCGCTAATAAAAATTTAATATCATAAAACAAATCAGAAAACAGCGATTTTAAACCATTCACAATTAAAGTGGAAAGACACAAAATTATAAGGCAGCCATCCATGGAATGAGTTTATGTGTACAAAGGATCCAGAAAAGGGGACATTTTAAAAAAATCACTGTTTAGGCCACCAAACCAGGGGAATCGTGGTGTTACCATCCCATTAGAGTCCCAGTTTACAGGAAGACACACGAGACAGAGAGCAAAGCCAGTCTCTGTGCTTAGCTACTGTGGGGGACTGAACACATGTAAAGAAGTCCTACATGTCTGCTGGTCCTTTCCCACCAGTCCCCATCTTCAGGTCTCCTGAGCTGAACTTCAATGTCTCAAGTAGAAAAGGGTTGCAGTTGTATAATATTTCGACCAGTGTTCTTCAGGGGTGAGTCCCACTCTGCAATGAACAGAAGTCTGCCGCAAGGACCCTCTTGCCGAATGACTGTGATGCAATGGTCTGGGGCTCTGACCCAAAAAAGACAGGAGGGTCTTAGAGGCTTGTGCTATTGACATACAGTCCCATGTTCAGAACTTCACTAGCATGAGGAGCAGGGCAAACAACACTGTCACTGCTCTGTCCCTCCTATCTCTAATCCTTGAAAACAGAACCAGCCAGTTCTATTTCCCTTTCTATAAGAACAGACCCTCCTTTTCTTCTAATGATCCAACCCCCAGGTCAGTAGAACTGGCTCTTCTGAACTGAGAATCTGAGGACTGAGGTGAAGCAGGGGAGAGGACACTGTCTCAGTGGGTAGTACCGTTCCAACTGCTGACATGTCCAGGCCGGGAAGTCTGCTTGTAAGGATGCAAGCTGGCGACAGTGCACACAGAAAGCAGAGTCAAATGGGACATCACTGCCCTGCTGACTTAGAGACTGGCAACACTGGGAACTGGGGAGGGGAGGGTGCTCCGAATCTGAAGACCATCTAGATTCTGGGAGAAAGGGACTCCAAGCCCAATTAAGACTGCTTTGGTCATGAGGAAGGAGGGCCCATGCTTTTCATCAGTTGCTTCTTTGGTAGCCCATAATTCCACTTGTAATTGTGGCAGCAGCTTAAGTATCACCAATGTGTTCAAATGTGTTTGCGCATTAAGGCATCCACACCTCCAGAGGGAGTCTTAAGGAGGAAGAAAATGGAACTGAAATGTGTTGTAAAGTGACCAAGGTGGCTGCTCTGGGGGCACTGCCTGCCACATGAGCAACCTCCCCCCACTAACAGAGGCCTCTGCATGGTTCCTGCTGCCTCTAATGCATTTGAGCCCTATTTAGAGTCACATGGCTATCTGAGCCTGCTGGGCAGGGAAGGGATGCACTGTCCACAGGCAATAAATAGTTCCAGGCCTGGAAAGGCCCCAGCTTTGGAAAGTTCACTATGACTGAGGCCCGGAGGGGAAGGCAGATTTGGAAGTTTGATGGTTCAGTCCTTGCCAGAGTCCAAGGCCCTACCCAACATGATATTCTGGCCAAACTTAGAGTGAGATGGCAAGGCACTGCTGAACGAAAGAGGCTCTGGCCAGGACAACATCTCTGACCACTGCATGGAGCGAGATGACAGAAGCTACATCTACCCAAATCAAACCAGACACAGGGAACTTCTAGAGAGATCAAGACATCTGTACTTTGGAAGGACTAGATGAGCCCAAACCTTTCCGAGTCACCTGTTTGTGCCTAATCAAGAGAGTCACCCACACCCCACACTGCACACATTAACACTTTAGCATGGGATGCAATGGGCACCAGCTCCACACAGAACTGCATCCCATTTCTGCTTTCTTCACTGCAGCCAGCAGAGGGCACACATGTTTAATCCCATAACTGCTGGCTGACCTAGTGACAATTTAGGAGAGAAAGAAAGAAAACTACAGGCATGCTGGCATAGGTGTCATAGAAAAATACAAATGACTGCACTCACTGATCTGAAGAAACTAGTCTTGGCTCCCTCTTTATGTAAAGTGTTTTTGAAATGGTACAGAAAATATAAATACAGTATTATACACTTATCTGACTAGGATTTATTCAGATTTTGGCAAACATGGAAGAATTACCTCTGTTGGATACTTTTGCTGTCTCAATTGCTTAAATTATCAGAGTACTAGTGACTGTGTCAACTCCCACCAGGAGGTGACATTTTTGAGGGTGTAATAAGGTTGTACTTGACACAAAGGTAACTTAGTTACAGGAAATGAAGAATAGACAGTGCTGTCTTCATCATCATGGTTCAAGTAGTGAGAATCCACCTCACACAGGACTGACATCACCAGGAGCAGTAGTACTACACAATGGGGGCAGGGAGAGCGCAGGGAAGAGTGGGATGCAGACATGATTGCAAGGAGATTGAGACCAGCCAGCAGCGGATACTCCCCTCTGATACAGCCCTACCGTCTCCTGCACAGGAGCTAGGGAGAAGGAAGAAATGCTCTCCACCCTGGGCAAGGGCTCAGTCAGAGGGACTGCTGACTGCTAAAAGAAATACTTAGAACAGCAGTTCTCAACCTGTGAGTCACGACACCCAAAGGGGTGGCATATCGATATCCTGTTATCAGACATTTACATTATGATTCATAACAGTAGCAAAATTACAGTTATGAAGTAGCAACAAAATAATTTCATGGCTGGGAGGGCACCAGAACATGAGAAACTGTATTAAAGGAATGCAGCCTTCAGAGGGTTGAGAACCACCAACCACCGACTTAGAAGAAAAGGACAACATACTTTGTAATAGTGTTACTTTTTAAAAAGGTTACTACAAGATGTCAGTAACTATCCAAATTCCCAGAAAAATTAACACCCCTTAATTTCATTGTGAACATACTGTTCTTGATGGAAACCCTGGGCCTGAACAGAATCTGGCTACTAAGAGTGTGCTGTAGACAAGTATTCTGCAAAGGACACTTTAAAAAAAAAAATGCTATATGATAACAGACCCCTCTTCCAAAGCCAGCCCCTTAGAAGGAAGGGCAGGCTTTGTTTAGGGAGGCACGTGCAAAGGAGTTGTTGAAGACTCTAAACACCCCTTTTGATGGATGTTTCTTTTTTGGGTTCAGTTCAGCTTATGTCTCCTGCCCTTATTTTCCTTATTCTAACCTCAAATTAGTTGCCATCGTCTTTAGCATCTAAGGGATGTGTGTTCCCACCTTCTCTCATGGCATGTGGCACAGATGCTAAAGCACCAGTCTTACATGGTGAGAACCATGTTAAAAACCAATGGGTAAAGTGGCAGAGCCTCTAAACTAAGGGGAAAAACTTTAGCTTTACAGAACACTGCAGTTTCATAATTACTATTTCACTGTATGAAGTTCTCCACTTTTCTTTAAAACTAAATTCCATCTTCCCTGAGAATAGGGTTAAGAGAAACATCAAAACTCAATATATCAAAGTCCCTTTAAAAGACAACACAAAGTCTTTGTCTAATTCTGATGTTCCTGCTGTACGCTGTTCCACTTCTCCACGATTGACTCTCATCTCCCTCGGACTCTAGGAACACGGGTGGAGATGGGCGAGGCGAGACAAGACACTGAGGAAGTGAGGAGCGTCACACACTTGCTCTTCTTCCCAGATGGCAATGGCCGTGGACTGAGGCTGGAACCTGAATGGTTAATGCTGGTGTCCTATTGATAGGATGAGCGGGATGAGGCAACCCAGAACCAGGGCTGCCACCTCAAGGCGGCTGAGGCCTCTCCCTCCAGTGGTATCAGGTTTGTGGCTGTGCCCCATTCCACCCACTTCAGGGAGGACATGGACGGTGGCAACATAAAGAAATGTCCCAGCAGAGAAAAGCATGGCCACTCCAGTGGCATTGACCTCTGAAAGGGCTTCTTTACTGCTCTGTGAATTAGAAGAGATTAGAATTAGAATTAAAACAAGCCACCTCAAAGTTAGAGACAGGAAGATGTCCCAACTAAATCTGAATATTAATACCTTGTGCTGCTTGGTACATGGATACGTCTTGAGATTGGAAATTCTGTCATTTATGGGGAGGTCTTAAATAAAGGTTTAAGAACACCAGTGACACATACAATCACAACTTAAAAATTTATTTGAAATTCACAATGTTTATTATACAGATACTATGATTTGAGAAAATAATGAAATAATAAAATCAAGCTAATTAACATATTTACTACTTCAAATGTTCATGATTTGCAAGGAGAACATTTAGCCTTAGATTTTGAAATGAAAGCTTTATTCCCTAGATTGCTTTTCAAAGCGCTTTCAAGCACTGCCTAGGAGGCCTCACTTGCATCTCTAAGATGGAATCTTAGAATTTTAGGCATTTGTTCTATTATTTAGCCAGTGTCCTCTGTGTTACCAAGCCAGGCGCTTAAGACACAGACTGCCCAAGATGCAATAGAGGCAGCCGTCTCTTAATTTGAGGCCAGCCTGGTCTACATTGTGAATTCTGGGACAGTCAGAGCTACACAGACTTTCCCAGACGCAGCATATCACTCCATGCTTCCAGAATTATCAGGAGTTTTCTTCATGAGAGTCAGTGAAGTGCTGGTGTCGTGTGGTTTTTAAAGGGACCATCGGGTGGGGAGGTGACAGAGTATTTGCCCAGCATATGCAAGACCCTGGGCTTAATTAATCCTTAGCATCAAAAGCAGGTGTGTGTGTGGGGATAGCCTATAAAGAACTATCCATTGCTCTTAAGGCAAAAGGCCCTGTGTAAGACTCATTTGTTAGACTCAACAACCAACAGACCCTGAGTAACAGAATCGAACCACTCGTTAACCATTTCATTATCTACGTATAATGTCTTAAATCTTTCCCTTTCCTTCCTTTTTATTTTTTTAAATGTGAAAAGAACAGAAAGGAAAAAGGCAAAGAAAGAAAAAGTGGTCTGGGGATATAGCTCAGTGGTAGAGTGCTTCGCAGGGATGTGGGAGGCCGTGGGTTCATTCCCACCAACCAGCCAACCAACAGAAAACCAGAAGAGTCAGTATTCCTTTTAACACATTTATTGTCTTATATGATGATGAATCAGTGACCTTCTGAGGAAGCATGGGGGAAAGCAGTTCCTTCCATGCAGTCCTGGCTAGGCTGATACTAAGATTTCCCCGTAGATTCTACTCACTGACTCTAGGGAAACTAGGAAGGGTGGTTGATGTGGAGAGAATTATAAGGTGTGGAAATGGGAGCATGTGAGCTCTAAGCTGAAGACTGACATCTCAATTCTGAAGCTATGCTCAGGTGTAAAGAACTAAGAGAAATGGAATCACAGCTGCCTACAGCCATCTTTGCTCCAGCTCTGGAGGCCCCTGACTGGATTGTCTTGCATGCTTCCTATGTCTGCACTAAATGTTGGGTGGTGGGCAGGAGAGAGCTCAGGGGTTAAAGCACCAACTACTCTTCAGAGGACCTGGGTTCAATTCCCAGCAGCTGCATGGAAGCTCACAGCTGTCTGCAGCTCCAGTTCCAGGGGACCTGGCACCCTCACACAGACACACATGCAGGCAAAACACCAATGCACATGAAATAAAAATAAATTAAAAATTTTGGATGATTCTAACAGACTGTTGCGGCAGACCTGACTCGACCGGAGTGCGTGGCAGACTGTTATCTGCCAAACAAAATAAGCATGACTGGTTAAATGATACGATCTTAAACACTGAACTGCTACTATATATTTATGCAGATATTCTTAGAACTGGTATTCAATTTATATGAATATTAAAGTCATAAAAAAGACTAACTTGAAATTAAGACACTTATTTTCTACAGATTTTTACTTTCAATTTTTGTCATGAGTTGAGAAAATACTGTCCATGAAAAATTCACCCTAAGATACCCTACCAGATTTGTTGAGCCTTTTGATATTGTGACAGAATGTTGTGGCATACATAGACAAGACAAATGAGTTGCCAATAAAATAACATAAGAAATAAAAAATTGTGTCCTGTTTCAGTAAGTTTATGATTTTGTGTTGGGTCACATTCCTAGCTCTCAGTCCCACGCAGCTCCCAGGCTGCAGGCGGAGCCTATGAGAGAACCAGACACACCCGGGACTGCACAGTGAGGGAGGCTCACACTTACCTTACTTAATCCTAAGTATGTCAGCATGGACATGGCTGGTGCTGCCAATGCAAAGACCAGCAAGTGCTTTCTGATTCGATTCCGCTCCAGACCAGCATGCATCAGGAAGGAAACCAGCCCAAATGCTGCTGGAGCCTGGAAATGACAAAGTAGCCCCTGTATCACTTGACAAGCAGGGCTTGCTTTCACGTCAAGAAATGCAGGTGATGCTATCTGAATATGAGAGACCCAGGCATCCCATCAAGAGCAAGTTTGCCTTTTAAGAACCAATGTTCTCACAAGAAAACCCTACATGTGTCTGTAGATATCTTTCTTGTTAGTATTGTACACAAGATTATTTTGAATTTTTTTTTTTTTTGGTGTTTTTGAGACAGGGTTTCTCTGTGTAGTCCTGGCTGTCCTGGAACTCACTTTGTAGACCAGGCTGGCCTCGAAATCAGAAATCCGCCTGCCTCTGCCTCCCGAGTGCTGGGATTAAAGGCGTGCGCCACCACGCCCGGCTTTTGAATTTTTAATTTTTACTTACTATACTTGTGTGTGTGAATGTAGCCACCTGTGTGCCACCGTGTGTGTGTGGTGGTCAGAAGACAACTTTTGGGAACTGGGTTGTCAAACTTGTTTAGCAAGTAGTTTTACCCATGGAGCCGTCTAGTCAGCTATGTGAACACAACTGTACGAAAAGCAGAAATTGGGGGCTGAGATTTGGTGGTCAGCGGCTAGGAGGACTGGCTGCTTGCTCTTCCAGAGGCCCTGAGTTCAATTCCCAGCAACCACATGGTGGCTCACAACCAACCATCTGTAATGAGACTCTGTCCCCTCTTCTGGCATGCAGGAGGACATGAGGACAGAGCATTTATAGATATAAAAAAGGGGGTGGTGGTGGCTATCAGAATCTGCAATGGGTCAAGGTGTTTGCTCTGCAAGACCTGGGACCCGAGTTCAAACCCCAGGACTCAGATAAAGGTAAAAGAAGGGAATCAATTTCACACAGCTGTTCTCTGAGTTTTATCATGCTAACAGTGGCATGTGTGTGCTCATGTGCACACACATATAATAAATACAATTTTTTTGTGGGGTTTTGTTTTTTTTTTTTGGAGACAGGGTTTCTCTGTGTAGCCCTGGCTGTCCTGGAACTCACTCTGTAGACCAGGCTGGCCTCGAACTCAGAAATCCGTTTGTCTCTGACTCCCAAGTGCTGGGATTAAAGGCAGGTGCCACCACCGCCAGCTATAAATATACTTTTAAAGCTAAAAAGATACCACATTTCAGAAATGCATCAAAGTCAAGAAAATTTTTAATTACAAATTTGTTCAATATCCAATCTTGGCTTACCTTGTGTAGCATTATTGCCACGAACACAATTAACTGGACACTAGTTTGTGAAGTAGAGGCTGCTGCTCCCAAAGCTACACCATCAGCTAAATTGGGAGACAAGGAAACAAGATGCTATGAAGGGAGGCAATGCCGGGCTGATAAATGGGCTTCAAAGCTAGGCACAGCTGGACTTGGATCTCGGCAAGCTATTCGATCTCAATGAACTTCACAACCACCTTCAGGGTGGGGTCAATAAGCTGGGTGGTGATGGACACACCTTTAATTCTAGCACTCGGGAAGCAGAGGCAGGCAGATCTCTAGTTTGACGCCAGCCTGGTCTACAGAGTGAGTTACAGAATAGCTAGAGGGCTACACAGGGAAATCCTGTCTGGAAAAGCCAAGGGGGGGTGGAGGGGGGAAGATGTGGACAATTAAATGTGTAGTCTTAGGGGTTCGTGAGTGCTAAAAGTAAAAGAATAAGAATAAATGCATCTGGCCCCAAGTCACCCATAAGTTAGCTGTCTTTATTGCTAAAAAAAAAATATGAAATACAAACAACCATTGATGAGCCAAGCTGAAATAAGAATGTGCTAACGAAGAATTTCAAAGCTCATATTTTTCTGTCTTCAAGGCTTGAAGCTTCAATACAGATGACTCACACATGATGGGGACTCTCTTAGTTTCGGTTACTATGCTGTGAGAAAAACACTGTGACCAAAGCAAGTTGGGGAGGAAAGGGTTTGTCCAGCTTACACTTCCATGTCACTGTTCATCACTGAAGGAAGTGAGGACAGGAACTCAAACAAAGCAGGAGCCGACGCAGAGGTCATAGAGGAGTGCTGCTTATTGGCTTGTTCCTCCAGGCTTGCTCAGCCTGCTTTCTTCTAAAACCCAGGACCAACCCAGGGATGGCACCACCCACAAGGGGCTGGGCCCTCCCACATCAGTCGCTCATTAAGAAAATGTCCTACAGCTGTATCCTTTACAGGTATTTTCTCCATTGAGGTTTCCTTCTTTCAGATAACTCTAGCTTGTATTTAAGTTGACATAAAAAGGTCAAGAGAGGGGCTGGTGAGATGGCTCAGCAGGTAAGAGCACTGACTGCTCTTCCAAAGGTCCTGAGGTCAAATCCCAGCAACCACATGGTGGTTCACAACTATCCATAATGAGATCTGACGCCCTCTTCTGGTGTGTCTGAAGACAGCAACAGTGTACTAGTAAGTACAAGTATAAGTATATAATAAATAAATCTTTGGGCCTGAGCGAACGGGCTAACTGAAGTGAGCAGAGGTCCTAAATTTAAGTCCCAACAATAACCATCTTACAGCTATACTCTTCTCATATACATAAAATAAATAATAAATAAATCTTAAAAAAAAAAAAAGGTCAAGGGAGGGACTTTGGATGAATGGGTATGTTGGAACAGTCTAGAAATGGAGCCTGTGAGGAGAATTCTGACTGCTCATGAGAACACTCCAAGAAAACAAGTCTTGTAACCCCAGTTTCTTCAAAACACAGACTTGCTCGCAGAATGTGTTTTATTGCTCATCCCAGGTGTAGTGGATAGGAGTGAGTTTACTTCAGAGAACTCATTATTGTATGCTGATGTTATTCAATTAAATATTTTCCTTCACATATCTTTATGGACATGTTTTTGCCATGTGTGGCTTGTCCTTGTGATTGTATACAGCCTGAACTCATGAGATCTCAGGTGACCTTTCTTAACTCTCGAGTATAAATCATCTGGGGCTCTGAATAAAGTTGGCTATTGCGTGACACTTCAGTCCACCTCATTTATTGGCTCCCTTCTCCCAGGTCCCACAGCCTCTAGTGCAGTGATAGAGGTGATTTTGTTAGAAAGCAGAAACCAGGAGGTTAGGAGTGAGCTACTTTTCACATACCTTTATTTGGACCTGACAGAATCCTATCTCCCATCAGGTCTAGGTTTGGGTTATGGTGCTAAAGCCAAGTCCCATCTGCCACACTGAGTCTTCCGCTTACTGCCTTAGGCTACACTGGCAGCTGAGCTGTTTGGTGCTGATATGTGCAGCCTCTTTTCCAGACAGATCTTAGGGTAGAGGTCAGCAATCTCCTTAAAGCCCAGACAGGAAATATTTGAGCTTTGTAAGTTACTTGGTCTCTTGTAACTACACAACTTGGTCACTACTGTACAAAACAAGCCACAGGTGATATAGAACATGTGGGCATAGCTATCTTCAGAACAACACTATCACTCCATACCATAGTTTCCCAGTGACATGAAAGATCTTTCTGTTTGGCAGTGCTGAGAATTGAACACAGGCCTTTCACACACTCAACAGATGTTTAGTCATTGAGCTACAGCCCCAGACTCTTTTGGACAGGGTCTAGATATGTAGCTCAGGCTAAAATTAAGTAGTCAAGTTGGCCTTGAACTCTGGATCCTACTGCCTCTACCTCCTGAGTGCTTGGAGTACATATATATGCTACCATGCCTAGCTTATACTCTGTGTTTAGGTATTTAAAATATAGAACACACTCTTAGCTTGTAAGCTCGATGCAGAATATGCCAGGGCTAATGCTACCGCTAGAGGGCTCTGTTCAGCAACCCTTGCCCAAGAGCATTCAGTGTAGAGTCTCTGTGAGGTTAGGAGCAGTCTCACTGCAATGCTGACTTACCTGCAGCATGGACGACTAGCCCCAGGGTGGTGGTGATTTTGGAACTGCTGGGCCTTGCTGTTTCTGGATCTACAGAGAATGAGAAGGTATCACTAAGTAGTATGACATAAAAGGAAAAGAAACACCTGTCTGAAGATGGTCCATTTCTTATGATCATTGTTATTTTAGAGCTGGAGTCTCACTGGGCACCCCTGGCTGGCCTTGATCTCCAAATCCACATCTCAGCTTCCCAAGCGCTGGGATTAAGGCTGTATAACACCGCATCCAGCTATCTACAGATTCTGAAAGCTCAGACTTTGAACTGCTTTCCTCACTGCTCTCTTCTCTTCAATGCTCTCCTTGTACTAAAGAAGTGGGTGTGAGGGAACTCTTGCCCGGGCTTCCCTGCATAGCTCTGAAATGCATAAGCCCAGCTGCCTGGACTCCTCAGTCTGCAGAAAGTGCTCTACAGGCTCTGGTTACTTCTAACTCCTGCGACTGTTTTCATGCAACCTCGGTCATATTTTTCTTTCTATACTATGCAGCTATTTTCACCAATTTAAACCCAAGTTACAACAGTTTCCTACTGCTTTGCTCACTTTCCCCAAATCACTCAGCTGGAAGTGTCACAGACATCTTTAAAAGGCACCACCCTTCTGCTGTCTCTTTTAAAGAGCTCTGATCTTTATCCTATGCTATTGGGTAGGTTTTCTCCTTTGGCGTTGAGGATTGAACTTGGGACTTGTCCATGCATTTGAGCACTCACTCTCCACTGGGTTATAATGCCCAGCCTCAAGGGTCAGACTGGCCTTGAACTTACTCTAAAGACCACACAGGCCTTGCATTTGTGGCTTCCCTGCCTCAGCCGGAGTAGCTGGGATTACAGGCCACATCACCATACCTGGCTTGAGGACGGTTCTTAAACTATGTATTAGCTGTCTCCAAGTATTTCTCAGTTTCTAGACCAGTTAACATAGTTTCTCTAGCACTTTCTAACCATTCTTGCCCTCCTTTCCCCCAAGAACTTGTAGTTCTTGGCAAGCTTACCCAGATTATCAACCCAAAACCTAGACACTGTTCCAAGTCAAATCCTAGGACCACATCAATCAAGAAAGGATCAGAAAATAATCTCAGCTCAAAACAATTGCCCCCTGGCTCAACCAAGATTCTGTGTAGGGGAGACCAATGTGCCACTTCTGTATCACTGTCCTCCATCCCTAGATTGGCTGTAACCAATTCCCCGTATTTCTTTCTCTTCCTTTTTACAGTCTCATAGAATATGGTGCAGCACTAGGCACCCCCCATGTTGCTTTATAAGCTCTCTCCATGAATATATTACTGTCTTTATAGGAAACAAGTAGGGGTTGGGGCAGGGCACGAAGGTCCACCCCTAGCTAAGGAGCTATCAGCCTTTGGTAGTTCCTGGGAGAGGAAGGGTCAGTTTTCTTTAAGGGTGTTACTCCTAGTAGGTGAACTACTCCCCAAAGCAGCCTCTACAGCCCACACCCAGAGTACTGAGCATCACAAACCAGGCTCCTGGAGGAGCGAGGGGTGAGAAAGAATACACAAGATCTTGGAGAAGCTGAAGGGGTGAATATAATCAAAATACATTATATACATTTATCAAAGAATTAATAAAAATATTTTTAATACGTTAGGGATTTAAACATAGTGCTTTTGGAGCCAGAGGTGGATCAGCAGTTAAGAGCACCCATTGCTCTTGCAGAGGAGCCAATAAAGTTCTATTCCCAGCACCAACATCTGATGGTTCACAACAACCTATGGCCAGCTCCAGGGGATCCAATGCCTCTGGCCTGTGTGGGCACCCGTGTGTGTGTGTGTGTGTGTGTGTGTGTGTGTGTGTGTGTGTGTGTGTACTTCTTTTTTTTTTTTTTTAAATCAAGCAAGAAAACCCAATAGTTGTGATAAATCTACAGGAAGAAATTGCAGTTCAGCATAATTTTGATAAGTGTATTAACTTTTCCTGACACTTGGTAATACATAAACCCAGAGCTATGTGTGCCACCATAACAAGAGTAATCGTAGCACTTGGCAACAAAGGCAGAAGGAATGTGTGCTTGAGACCAGCTTGAGCTACACAGGGAGACTCTGTCTCCAAAAAAACTTAACTAAAACTAAAAAACTGAAAATCGAAGATACACACACAGAAGGCAGCAAAAACAGCACCCCTCCGGAGAAAAGAGAAAGAAGAATAAACACATTACATTTAACTCTGGGTACATGATTACAGGGCACTAAAAATTCTTTTTGGGAGGAGGGGGAGTTATGGGAAGAAGGTTCAGCAGTTCGAGCACTGGCCACTCTTCCTGAGGACTTGCGTTCAATTCTGAGCATCCACAGAGATGCTAACAAATGTCTGTAACTCAAGGTCCAGAGCAGCGGACATTTTCTGATCCGCTCTCTCTGCCTCTGTGGGCACTATATAAATGTGGTGCACTAGTCTACCAGCAGACAAAACACAACACACATAACATAAAAAGAAGTAAAAGTGACTTTTAAAGTTCTCTTTGTTCAGTGTTGAGGATCAAGTCTAGTTCTTACATGTGCCAGGCAAGTACTCTGTCAATGAACCCGATCTCTCATGGCCTACTTGAAAAATTTTAACTCTAGCTGGGCGTGGTTAATCCCAGCACAGAGGCAGAGGCAGGTGGATTTCTGAGTTCGAGGCCAGCCTGGTCTACAAAATGAGTTCCAGGACAGCCAAGGCTATACAGAGAAACCCTGTCTCAAAAAAACAAAACAAAACAAAACAAAAAACAAAAAACAAAAAAATTAACTCTTTACTTCCCAAATATTACAGCATAGACTCATGATTATCTCTGGTCAAACTTAAGACATATTAAGTCATGGAGAACTCTTGGTGCTAGGAATTTGGCAAGAATTTGACAAGGGCTAGGACAAGGAAGTAGGGTGAGATAAGATTTTGACATTGACAAGACTCAAGATGAATATCCGAGGAATGTATTGTACACATGGGACTTGGTTTAATGCCCTGTTTGTTCCTTGACTATTTTGTCTTTGATCTAGAATTGATCCTAGTCGGGCGTGGTGGCGGGGGGGGGGGGGGGGGCAGAGGCAGGCAGATTTCTGAGTTCGAGGCCAGCCTGGTCTACAAAGTGAGTTCCAGGACAGCCAGGGCTATACAGAGAAACCCTGTCTCGAAAAACTAAAGAAAAAAAAAAAAAAAAAGAATTGATCCTATTCTTTGCACGCACCTAGAATGGTGTAAGAGCAGACTGGAAAAAAAAATAACCCTTCTTCAGCTTCAGCACTGGCTGGAGTCATGTTATAATATTGTCTAAATGTCTTTTCTTTTTAATCCTCACTCCCTACCTTGAGACCCTATTGACTGATTGAGCTGGGTTGGTTATTAATTATCCCAAGGAAACCCAGGCAGTGGTGGCACATGCCTTTAATCCCAGCACTTGGGTGGCAGAGGCAGGCGGATTTCTGAGTTCAAGGCCAGCCTGGTCTACAGAGTGAGTTCCAGGACAACCAGGGCTACACAGAGAAACCCTGTCTAGAAAAACCGAAAAACCAAAAAAGGAAAAAAGGAAAAAAAAAAAAAGTATCCCAAGGAAGTCTATGTTGGGGTCTTTCTTCAATCATTCTCTACATTGCTTTGTTTTGTTCTTGTTTTGTTTTGTTGAGACAAGGTCTTCAACTGACTCTTTCATCAATTCATCTAGGCTGGCTGGCTAACAATACCCTTTAGGGATCTTCCTTACTTCCTACCCCCAGCTCTGAGTTTACCATGCCCGACTTTTTACTTGGGTACTAGGGATCCATCTCCCAAGCCCTAGCAAAACCAAATCAAATCAAAGTGTTGGGTTTTGTTTATTTGTTTAAAATCGAGTCTTCTATGTAGTCCTGGTTGGTCTAGAACTCACTATGAAGACCAGAGTAGCCCTGAACTCACAGAGATCAGGCTGCCCTGTCTCCCAAGTGCTGGGGTGAAAGGTGTGCTGCACAAGGATGGGGAGACATTTCTTTAAAGGTGCAGTATGGCCTCAGCGGCACATTCAGCACTTGAGAGGTGGTAGAAGAAGAAGAATCGGAACTAAAGGTCATCAATGGTTACATAAAGGGTTTGAGACTGACCTGGTATATATGAGACTTTATCTCAAAGTAAGCACCTTTTAAAAAAGATACAATAAATACAAGGAAATGGAGAACCTTTGTTGACACCCAGAGTTTTGTTTCTGACAGTATGTCAAGTGTTACTATGTAGCCAATGCTGGTCTCTACTGAACTTACAAGCTCCAGCCTGTGCCTCGTGGGAACCCTGATCGTATCACATGCCACCAACCATACCTGCCTATTCAACCTGCTTTTGGTTTTGTACCATATTTTTTTCTTCTTAAGGCTTGGGATTAAAGCCTTGCCTGCCAAGCCACACCATCTTCAGGCACAGAGCTACATCAAAAGCTTTGCTCATTTATTCAGTCCACGATTAAAAAAAAAATAACTTTTATTTGGAAATAATTTTTAATCTTGAAAAAGGCTACAACAATAGTTTAAGAAAAGAATCGTATGTTCCTGACCAACTATCTAAACATTTGGAACCATCTGCTCCAAGTTTGCATTCATACTTCCCATACACAAATCTTTACCACAGAAGAGTAAGTTGTACTCATCATAACTGCTTATCTTTAGAAACTTCAGTGTGTATTTCCTGAGGGAAACAATATAATCATAAAGGATATCAACCTCAGCAAATTTAGCATTATTTCTGATTCCTGTTACACATTCAACTTGTGTCAGCTTTCTGATAATGTTCCTCAGAGCACTTCCTTTCTAGGAAGAGTCAATTCTAAGGTCACATATTGCATTCAAGTGGAGAATACATTTACTTCCTTGTATCCACGGGTTTTTTTGTTTGCTTGTTTTCCTCTTTCTTTCTTTCCTTCCTTTTTTTTTTTTTTTTTTAAAGAATAATCCTCCCTTTTAGAAAACTGTACCTCTGCTGACCACGGGTGCTTTTCATGTTGGATCACATACCAGACATTGTTAGTAGTACTACCTCATGAATAATCTAGGTTCTGTTACATTTTTCTACAGAATTCATGTTAGTTTGTTTCAAACTGTAACCTGTTTTTTGGACAGCTAGGTTTAATTATTTTAGCTTAATTGCTTGGAGTCTGCCCAAATGAGCCTGGCTTGGGAGTCAGCAAGAGACCTGAACAGCTTACTCACAGACACTGGGGCTGAGTTCTAGTGTAACAGGTCCCCAGATCTTAGCACAAGTGACGCCATGATGGAAGTACCCATTCAGGCCTTGGAACCCAGCACACAGGCAGCAACACTTGCCAAAAGATGAACAAAGTCCTAATCCATTAAAGTCCATAGTTCTGGGGAAGTCCCTAAATATACTTTGCTTTTGGATTCTACAGTTCTGTTTTTGGCTAATTGTTCTTGCTAGCTGAAGAGTGTGAACCCAGGGTGTGGTTTTGTGCTAAAAGAGAAAGGCTCAGGGCTATCTATACTGAAATCCCAAAAACCCAGTGTAGTCACCTGCTAATAAAGACTTTCTATTGGCTTAAACTCATGTCTGAGTAGTATTCTCTGGTGGATACCCCACAATACTAGGATCCTCCCTTTTTCGGGCTCTGGTTGTTCAGAGTTCTGTCTCACAAACAGTGAGGACTTTCTGAGACAAGGTCTCAAGTAGTTCAGGCTGACTTCAAACTTGCTATGTAGTGGAGACGAGTCTGGATCCTCCTGACCACACCTCCCAAGTCCTAGGATTACAGATGCAGCAATGCTAGGGAAGATGGAGGAGTTTCTATCACAAGGATGCTGTTAATATCCTATAAAAATTGGCGTCTCTGTTCCGATACTGATGCTCTGTAAAACGTGCTTGCTCTTAATGATTCTCTGCTCTTTAGCTGGTAGTTTTAAAACTTTTATCCAGGGTTTAGAGTTATCCCAAAGGAGAATGGTCTGATGGCTTCCTGAGCTACAGCAAAGCAGAATGCTGGTGACCCTGATGTGATCACCTGGCCAAAGCACCACTGGACTTCTTGTTTATTTACGTCTTTCCTCCTTGTGTCTAATAAGCAGATCAGAATTTACTCACTATCAAGTTTTTTGCTTGCTTGTTTGGTTGGTTGGTTGGGCTGAGTTTTTCTGTTTGGTGGTTGGCTAGCTTTTCGATAGTATCTCATTGTGGAACTCTATATGGAGACCAAGCTAGCCTCAATTTCTTGTAGCCTTATGTACTAAGTGTATATATTTAAAGAGCAACATTCCAGTAATTGGGCTATAGGCTTTAGGCTGCCTAAGGGCTCCACAGCACAAAACAGGTTAGGGGCTTCTGCCCTGGACTCTCACTCAAATGTGACTGCTTTAAGCCCAGCAGGGTTGATATGTCAATAAACAGTTGCATCACACCACAAATCACTAGCTCCCACAGTTGAATAAAATACCTGAGAATACCTAAGGAGAACAGGAGTTTAGCATCTAAGTAAGCTCATTGGCGTAGACCGAATCATTCAATTTATAAATTTTCAAATTACAAAAGTGCCTGCACAGCCCAGAATGCCTGAGAGCTACTCACCATCACTGGAATGCACATGGGAGCTGCCAATCTGGTCCACTAGCAACATGAAAACGAAGCCCAATACAAGGGACACACCGATGTAGGCATGTAGCTGTGTGTGGTCATGGCTGTGCTCATGTTCATGAACAGATGATATTTCTGCTGCTTTGTCTGAGGCAATCCCATTCTGCTTCATTTCACTGGTTTGGTGGTGTTTCCCTAGAGCAAAACAAACCACAAAATGTGACAACTTCCATTTGTATTTTAAGGGCCACTGCATCTACTGTTAAGGACACCTTGTTCCTATACTGTAACCTAGGCAACCATAACCCCCTTCAGTTTAAAAGGTTGTAATAAAAACAGTCCCAAGATAAAAACATTTTTCTGCTTTTGGCATACAGACCTTCTGACTGCCTATCAACTTAAATTCTTGGACACAGAAGCAAAGCACCATGCAAGAATGCAGTGACATCTCAAAGGACCCCAAATCTAAATCCTGCTTTTCCCCCCCAAGATAGCACACGAAACCAGGTAAAGAAAGAATAGTGGTAGTAAAAGCAACGGTAGTACAAAGTCACTACTGTCACACCTAGGTTGACACAAAATTTAAAGCAAACAGAATGGTAACCAGTCAGCTTTTATAAAATATCAGCCAGCAAACACACGAGCACACAAACACATTCACACGCACGGAAAAATTTTATACACTATATCTTGATTAAATTCTCTCCCCTCTGTACCTCCTCCCAGATCCTCTCCACTTCACCCAACTCCATATTCTTTCTCTCTAAATAAAACAAAAACAAAGACAAAAAAATTAAAACTAAAAGAAAAAAATCAAGATAAAAGATAAAGAGATACTGAAGCAAAACAAACAAACACACACACACAAAATAAGATATATTTTATGTTATTAACTCCTGGGGATGGGACCTACCCTGGAGTGTGTTGACCCAGTTTCTATTGGAGAAAATGGATTTTCCCTCTCCCAGAAGGTTTCAGTTGCAAATAGTCTCTCACTTAGGGCTATTTTGTGTCCTGTCTCCTCCTCACTGCTGGGATTTTGCCAGGTCTGAACCTGTGCGGGTCCTGTGTGTGCCTCCCTCCCAGCCTCCGTGAGTCCAAACGAGCACCAGCCCTGCTGTGTCTGGAGACACTGCTTCCTTGGAGTCATCACCTCCTCGGACTCTTACACTCTTTAGGCCTCCTCTTCTGTAAAGATCCTTGAGCCGTGAGGGGAGGGCTTTGATAATGGCCTCCCATTTAGGGCTGAGTGCTTCAAAGTCGCTTTATTAGCTACTATTTACTTCACCAAGTAGCTTTGCCAATGAGGGTTAAGCCACACTCTCCACCGAGGTTAGAGCGATATAGAACTACAAATTGTTCTGTTTACTATGTTCCTTAATCAGAAGAATAGCAGTGGGCTCTCCCCTAGGCCCATGACTTACCTAGTCTCAGGGTCTTGGCCACTCTAGCAGTGTCAATTATAGGTTCCATCTCATGCAGTAGGTCTTAAATCTAATCAAAAAGACTGGCTAACCCCATAAATAAGGCTGAAAATCTTTGTACGTCTGTGCATGTGTTATGCATGTATGTGTTCAACTGTACATATGCACATAGAAGTCAGAGATCAACACCAGACATTTTCCTCTATGGCTTTCCACTGTATTTTCTCATTTATTTATTTGTATGGAGGGGGTGTTAATGCACGTGTGCAATGGTGTACTCGTGGAGGTCAGAAGATAACCTGGGGAGGGGGGAGTCAGTTTTCTCCTTCTACCATGTGGGTCCTGGTGATGGAA
This sequence comes from Mus musculus, assembly GCF_000001635.26. Classification (NCBI taxonomy): domain Eukaryota; kingdom Metazoa; phylum Chordata; class Mammalia; order Rodentia; family Muridae; genus Mus; species Mus musculus. The sequence goes on along the minus strand of NC_000078.6, from coordinate 80,664,951 downwards.
CTCAGGAGACTGTCAGGCTGGACAGCAAGTACCCTTATCTGCTGATCTACCTTGATGGCCTGTCATCTTATTTTTGGGTCTCTCACTGAGCTAGAAGTTTACCTTTTTTGCCTCCAAGGGCTGGCTAGCAAGCCCTCCAACATCCCTCCTAGCCCAGGGGTTACTTACAGACACATACAACCATGGCTGGCTCTAATTTTTTAATATTTATTTTATTTGATCAAGGTTTGCACCAAAGTCCCAGAAACCCTCTAAGGCCAAGCAACATGTGACAGGACCCAGTTCCCGGAGTGGGCTGGGCATGAAGCTGAGGGGAAGGCAGAGTTGCTACAGGATGTTGTTACAGGTGCTGGAACACAAGCCATCTCCTGAGGGAAGGTACAGCACAGAAGTGGAGGCCACTGGAAGACAGGCCAGAAATGCCACAGGGGACAGAGTTGTGGAGCAGGGCTACCCAAGTCCACTGGAGCACATGAAATCCTACCATGACTAGTCAGTCGCTAGACACGAACTGCAGGCTTTGGTGTTTAGGATTCCAGTTTGCTTTGAGATGATCTTTCTGAAGTATGGAAAGTGATTCTCAACCTTCCTAACGCTGCGACCCTTTAGTGCAGTTTCTTACACTGTGGTGACCCTCAACCATAAAATTGATTGTTGCTACTTCATAACTGTAATTTTCCTAGTGATGAACTGTGATGTAAATACCTGACATGCAGGAAATCTGATGTGTGACCCCCGTGAAAAGGTCATGTGAACCCCAGGTTGTGAGCTGCCGTTCCATACTGACTTCCAAATGTTTACTCTGCCACTGTATACTTTGGGGGAAGTAACTTGTGTGTGACTTTGCAGGAGCTCACTGTTAAGAGACTGCCTTGAATTTCAGAGGAAACTTTGGCTTTGTAAACAGTTTTGAAACTGCAAGACTATGGGGACCTTTGAAGTCAGATAAAAACATTTTGTATTATGAGAAGACTGTGAACCTATGGGGTCAGGGGTAGAAAGTGATGGTTGGAAGTAACAGTTTGTTCCCTATAGGCTCAAGTGTTTGGAGACTTGGTTCTCAACCCTGGTGTTATTTTAGAACCAGTTATGGGACTTTTAAGAGGTAGGTCTTGGGGCTGGAGAGATAGCTCAGCAGTTAAGAGCACTGACTGCTCTTCTTGAGTTCAATTCCCAGCAACCACATGGTGGCTCACAACCATCTGTAATGGGGATCCAATAGCTTCTTCTGGTGTGTCTGAAAACAGCAACAATGTACTCACATATATGAAATATATAAACCTTAAAAAAAAAAAAAGAGGTAGGTCTTTACTGAAAAATAGATAACCAGGCTTGCTGGTTCAGGCCTTAAGGGTTAGATCTACCTCTGCCTGAGTCTCTCACTTCCTAACTACCAATACAAGTTACCAACCATCCCACATGCCTGCCACCATAGCCTTGAGCCACTCCTGCACCCAGGCTTTCTCTGCCACTATGGACATGACCCCTTTAAACTGTGAGCCGAAATATCTCTCTTCCCTTAGTTGGTTTTCCTCAGGAATTTGGTTAGAGTAATGAGAAAAATTACTAATACAAACACCACAGAAGGCACCTGCCCAAATGATAAATTTGCCAGTAAATTCTAGCAAACGCTTAAAGAAAAAAATATTAGTTCAGTATCTGCTTCCAGAGTAATTTTCAACTCTCTGAGTTTCATCCCAAGTACTTATGTAAAAAGCCAGGCGAGGTAGTGTGTGCCCCTTTCCCAGCACTGAGGAGCTGAGGCAGGAGGATCCCTGCAGCTCTCTGGTCACCCAGTCTTGCCAAATTGGTGAATTCCAGATTTTGTCAGGGACCTTGTCTCAAAGAATAAGGTTGAGTATATCGGCCGAAAGGCTAAACATAAATGCAACCAAGCCCGGTTCAATCCCAAGGACCACATGGTAGAAGAGGAGAAGTGACTCCCACAAACTGTCCTTTGACCTCTGCACATGCAGCATGGCATGTGTGCACCACCCTCATACAAAACCGTAAACACAACAGGAAGAAGAAAAGGGGCGGAGAACTAGAGCAAGAGACCGGATATCAATCCGGCTTCCATACTCATGTGCACACATAGTAACATGTACTCACACTCACACACATATATGTGCATGCATCACACACTCACAACAACTGTTACACTTAAAAAGACTGAAATTACTCATTAATGTAAGCAAATATTAGGTAGTGTTCACAAGCTATGGCATTCACAAAACTGCTAAGGATGTGCACAATATCTAAGATGTCCAAAGGCATCTCTTAAGCACGCTCTCAGGACAAACATAAGCTATATCTAGGAGAAATTCCATAAATTCTTCTGCCAACACGTCTCAAGTGAGGCTTGTCTCTCACCCTCCAGAACCTCTTCATAAAGTGCGTGCACTCCTTCCGGGACGATGACCGCCAGTGCAGTTCCACAGAGAAGACCAGCACCCAGCACCGTCACCAGCTTCAGCCGCTCCTAGAAAAACAACAGAAGAAACCATTAGAAAGGCCGACTGATGATAAGGGAACATTTTCTATTCATGAAACCAACAGCTGCAATGGCTAGTAAGCATGAAAAATGGTTGGCTTCGTAAGTAATGCCAGTAAAGACAGAAGCTGGGTACAGGCTTCTGAGGAGGCTGGCACAGGAAGACTGCTTGGGCCCAGAGGTTTGAGGGATCCTGGGCAGCACAAGATCATGACTCTTTGCTTCTTCATTTGGAGGCAGGGTTTTGTGTAGCGTAGGCTGGCCTCAGAGTTGACAGCAATTAGGAATGACCTTGCATTTCCTCCTGCCCCTCTCCTGAGTGCTGAGATTACAGACATGAGATCCACACCTGGCTTTATGCAGTGCTGGGGACCAACCTGAAGGCTTCCCACATTCTATCAGCTGAACTACATCCCAGTCCACTTGTTTGTTTTATAAATAGCTAATTTTTAAGAAAGATTTATTTATTTAATATATGTAAGTACACTACTGTAGCTGTCTTCAGACACACCAGAAGAGGGCGTCAGATCTCATTTCCGATGGTTGTGAGCCACCATGTGGTTGCTAGGATTTGAATTCAGGACCTCTGGAAGAGCAGTCAGTGCTCTTAACCTCTGAGCCATCTCTCCAGCCCATAAATAGCTAAATTTTATTAGTTGAAAAACTTGCATATAAAGTAATGAGTCTCACATGACACTAAAGCACTGCTCCAGCATAGAATTTAAATGTGTAGCCCAGGTTGGCCTTGAACTCGTGACCCTCCTGCCTCTGCCTCATTCAGTAAATCCTACCAGAGTGTGCCACCACAACCAGCTCCAGCAAGGAATTGAATGTAATCTGAACAATTGTCCCTCCCCCATTTCAGTCCCACCGTCTCCTTTCCTCTTCCCAACCAGCCACCCTGCCACTTCCATGTCTTTTTAAATGATCCAGTGGGTTTGTTAGGGAAGCTTAGAGCAGATGGGTGAGGGCTTGCTTACAGAGCATGAGCATCTTACCAACGGCTACACCACGGAAAAACATGTCTCAGGCTAGAGAGATGCTCAGCGGTTAAGAGCACTCTTCAGAGGACCTAGTTCCTTTCCCAGTATTCACACGGCAGCTCACAACTGTCTGTAACTTCAGTTACAGGGGATCCGGCTCACTCTTCTGGCTTCAGCCAGCACTATACACATGTGATGCACAGACATATATGCAAGCAAAACACCCATACACATAAAATACAAAATAACAAATTAAAAAAGAAAAGAGAATGTCTCTTCCTCCCTCATGGAACATTCACTTCCTCTGGGGACTGACTGGTAAGTCTTGCCTCCCACTGACTTGGCCAGGAACTACCAGCTTAAGCAGGCTTTAAGGCCACAACAATCCTACCTCAGTCTCCCAACTGCTGGGATTACCAATATCAACTGCCAGGGAGACCACAACCCTTAAAGTAAAATGAGAAACTTGGTAATGACATAGGAAAAGAGTTATTATTCATGAACAGGAGCAATGAGTGCATTTCCCTAAACCTGGCATGAATGTGAACTGCTACAACTTATTTGGACCACAATTTGACAATTTAGGCTTAAAGTCTCAAACACGTGAATTCTTGTAAGAAACTTGCTGCACAACTATTTGGGACTTGGGTTCAAATCCCAGCAACCATGTAAAAAGCTGGGCATGGCTATGTGCCTGCCTGTCACCTGATGCTGTGGGGAGTTAGAGAAGGATCACTGGGGTTTGCTGGCAGCAAGCCTAACTCCATGTTCAGTGAGAGACCCAGTCTCAAAGGAGTAAGGCAGAGAGTGAGAAAACAGGACAACTGTCTCTTCCTCTAGCACCCACAAGTATACATATAGCATTCTCACATGCATGTACATACAGCAGACAGACATACAACATTGTCTCTCTCTCTGTCTGTCTCTGTCTGTCTCTCTCTCTCTCTCTCTCTCTCGCACGCACGCACACACACACACACACACACACACACACACACACACACAGAGTTAGACAGTGTTAGCATGGAGCTTGATAACTCTCCATGAGCCAGTTGATGGTGACCAACATTACAGAGGCAACACTGCTGAAAGGACAGCCAAACGACATAAGCACCACTGACAACAGCTGCAGTGACAATTTTTATTAGGAAAAGAACCTGGAGGCAGGAGCTGATGCAGAGGCCATGGAGGGTGCTGTTTGCTGGCTTGGCCAGCCTTCTTTCTTTTTTATTTTATTTTATTTATTTATTTATTTAATTTTTGTTTTGTTTTTGTTTTTGTTTTTTTTTTTTTTTGAGACAGGGTTTCTCTGTGTAGCCCTGGCTGTCCTGGAACTCACTGTGTAGACCAGGCAGGCCTCTAACTCAGAAATCCGCCTACCTCTGCCTCCCGAGTGCTGGGATTAAAGGTGTACGCCACCACGCCCGGCCAGCCTTCTTTCTTATAGAACCCAGAGCCACCTGTCCAGAGGTCACAGCACCCACAATGGCTGGATGCTCACACAAACATTAAGAAAATGTCTTACAGGTTTGCCTACAGCCCAGTCTCATGGAGGCATTTTCTCAGTTGAGGTTCCCTCCTCTCTGATGACTGTAGCTTGTGTCAAGTTGATTAAAACTAGCCAGCATACCACCAGAACCATTTTAGATGCAACATAATTTATTTCAAGCCTAGAAATAATGGCTCCATGGTGTCTATATGCCTATATTCTCTCATATAACTTTACAACCAGGGATTCACTCTCAAATTATGTGTTTATCAAAGTTAACAAAGTGCTGGCAGCTTCTCTCCTTTGCCTGTGGCAAATCACTAAAAGAGTGTATTTAAATGAAGAACTACAAATTCCAGGTATATTTCAAGATGGGAAGAGCGCTCCCCAAGCAACAGTTTCTGTCAGAGAAATGAACTATTTTCTCAAGAGAGGCATGAACTGTGCAGTGCCATTGGCCTTGCTGCCTCATTTTAAAACTTCACAGTTGTAGCTGACTGGGCTGAAGAATCAGCCAGCTGTATTAATTAAAACAACAGCTTGCATTCAATGTCATTAACTATCAATGCAAAGCTTTGAAGTCTGTTTAATTTTCTTGGCAGACAGCAAGAAAATTAAATAGTTTTTATTTTCCTGCTCATAAAAACAGTCAACAAATTATTCTGTTCAACCAAATATAAGCCATCGCTTTTAGAAGCTTTTGATACTAAAAATTCCTGTCTCAATCTTTGTATCCAAGCCCACTTTTGTACTCAAAGCATCAAAGTGTCCTAAAGAAAAAAAAAAAGTAAATTTGCTAGAGCAAAACTGATTTCATCCAAGCACTGAAGAGCTACCAAGGGATCGGAATAATTCTTGTTCAAACAACAAAGCTTTTCTCCGTACTCTACAAAGATGCTTCAAAGAGATGTTTCTTAATATTAATTTAGCCACTACATGATCTGCCATTAATATGAGTAACTCAGATCTAAATTTTGTTCAGGTTCTTCTGTTTGACATAAGGCGCCCCAAAGCTCCCGGGCTCTATGTGGCAGCTTTATGAACCTCCCCACGCTTCCGTGTCCTCTGTAAGCAAACACTGCTCCTATCACTGCACAGAAACAGGGAGCTGGCACACTCCGCAGAGACTCTGCTAGCTCATATCTTCAACATCATCTGCTTCATGCACAGAAAGCTTCTAGTAGTAGGGAAATGCCTGAAGCAGCTTAAATGAACAATGGCCAGGGCCATCTAAGACTTCTCTTCCCTAATTCATTTAGCATAAAGACCAACGAAGTCTTCCAGGAAGTAATACTGAACATGCACTTCATTAAAGCCACTTTCCCCAATCTTGAAATAAAAGACTAATCTGTTTTCCTTTCTAAACTTTTATGTTTACATATGCCAGTCGGCAGTGGTGGCATATAATATGCTCAGGAGCAGAGGCAGTCAGGTCTCTGAGCTTGAGACCAGCCAGACCAGCCAGGGCTACACAGAGAAACCATGTCTTGAAATACAAAACAAAACAAAACAAAACAAAAATTGAACATAGATAAAAATCCTATGTAGATTTTTCCAGGAGACCATAAAAGCAAAAGCAGAAAGCCACTAGCAAAGAAGTTGGGAAAAAATAGGCAATAGATGTAGCAGTAATCTAGAGAGTCCACTGAACAGACTAAAACAATAAAAATATCTCTTCCTTATCAAAGATATTTTAAAAACAAACAACAAATACTATGGAAATAAAGTATCATTTGCATTTGTTGGACAAATATATTCTTAAAACATTAAGAAACTTTTTAGAGACATTTATGCCCTCTGACCCATCATCCTACTTTTTCTTTTTTCTTTTTCTCTTTTTCTTTTTGTTTTTTGTTTGGAGACAGGGTCTCTCCACTATGCAGCCCTTCTGTCTTGAACTCAGTGTACACCAAGCTAGTCCCCAACTCACAGAGATTCACCTGCATCTGCCTCCAAGGGGTGTGCCAGGCCACAACACCTGGCTCCATTATTCCACTGTTTTTTTGAGACAGGGTTTCTTTGGTGTTGTCCTCACTGTCCTGGAACTCCCTCTGTAGACCAGAGGCTGTCCTGGAACTCACAGCGATCTGCCTGCCTCTGCCTCCCAGTGCTGAGATTAGAGGCGTGGGCCACCACCTCCCACCTTTATTATTCTATTCTTAAAACTTGAAATATGGCCACAGTTTTAGACATAAAAAAATTCACTCAATCTATCACATCAAGAACAAATGAATACACAAGAATTTCAGCATTAATAAATGACTGAATCTAGTGAAGACATTTGAAAATGGCTATATTAAATTTGAACAATAAAGGGAAATGATAAGGAAATAATTCCCAAACAAAAAGGAAAATATAAAATTATACATATATCACCTACTCAACCATGTTAAAAATTAAAACAGAAGGCCAAGCAGTGGTGGCAAATACTTTAACACCAATACTCAGGAGACAGAGGCAGGTGGATCTCTAAATTCGAGGCCAGCCTGGTCTACACAACTGAATTCCAGGACAGAGCGGCACAGAGAAACCCTATTTTGAAAAGTCACCACTGCTGCCACCACCACCACCATCACCACTACCACCAATAAGGACAAGAAATGGACATAAACTGTGTGGTGATTTGATGGGGATGAACCCATAGACTCATGTGTTTGGATGCTTGGTCCATAGAGAGTGGCACTATTAGGAGGTGTGGCCTTGTTGGAAGAAGTGTGTCACTATATATGCTTAAGTTAAGTCTAATGAGAGTCTCCTTCTGCTGCCTGTGGATAAAGATGTAGAACTCTCAGCTCCTTCTCCAGCAGCACATCTGCCTGCCATATTTCCCACCATGATGATAATGGACTAAACCTCTGAAACTGTAAGCCAGATCCAATTAAATGTTTTCCTTTATTAAGAGTTGCCTTGGTCATGGTGTCTCTTCACACTTAAGCAATGCAACCCTAAGACAAAATGTCACTAGTGTTCTACTAGGCTGTAGGAAAACATTATTTTCTTTTCCTTCTACACATTATATTAAATTTCCCACAAACTATCTGTAAGTTACTATAAACAGGCCTTTCCCCGCTCTAAAATGCTGGAAACAGAAGATGACTTAGCAGTTAAGAGTTCTGTTTGCTCTTCCAGAGGACCACCTAGGTTTGAGTCCCAAAACCCACATGGCTGCTCGGAACTAATTGTAATTCCAGTTCCAGAGTATCAGCCACTTTCTTAGACATGAATGCAGACAAAACACCCATACACATAAATTATTCTTAATTGCAAACTATGGGCTGGGAATGTAGCTAGGATTCATGGCTGGCAAGCATAAAGCATGGGGTTCCATATCCAACATCACATACAATTAAGCACGGTGGCACACATCCCCAATCCCACCATTAAAGTGGAGGCAGGGTTTCAAAATCCAAGGTCATCCTTAGCTACTTAGCAAGTTCCAGGTCACTCTAGGTTAGTATCAGATTCTGTCTCAAGGGAGGAAAACCCCAGGAAACAGAGGACAAGTGAGTCTCTGACAGTTCCAGGCCAGCCAGCATTACATGTAAAATCTTGTCTCAACAACAACAAAAGTTCCTGGGAGCCAGACAGAGCTCAGCAGTTAAGAGTACTTGCTGGTTTGGGAAGTGGTGGCACACGCCTTTAATCCCAGTACTCAGGAGGCAGAGGCAGGCGGATTTCTGAGTTTGAGGCCAGCCTGGTCTATAAAGTGAGTTCCAGGACAGCCAGGGATACACAGAGAAATCCTGTCTCAGGAAAAAAAAAAAAAAAAAAAAAAAAGAGTACTTGTTGCTCTGCCTGGGAAGGTTTGAATCCCAGCACCTACATGAGAAACTTAGGAACACGTCCAACTACACCTCCACGGGATCCAGTAACTTCCTTCTACTCTTGTGGGCACCTACACACACACTTTTTCAATTGCTAAGTTAACTAGAGACTCTATAAACAGGCCTTGCACTTACTAACCCCTGAAGCTCAGCTTCCTCCTCCTCAAGGTTACTACTGAACTCAACACAGAGCTGCCATGTAATTCAGTATAAGCCATTACAATTATTGTGCTCTGGCTGAATCAGAGGGTGCAATGCCCCGAATGTCATCATTAAGATGGCCTCTCCAGATGAGGGTGGATCCAGGGAGGAGTTAGGGGTAAATGTGATCAAAATCCATTGAATGAAATTCTCAAAGGATCAAAATGTTTTACAGATTAAATTTAAATTTAATTTAAATGTTTTAAAATGTTTTAAAGATTTTAAACTTTGGAGCTGGAGAGAGAGCTCAGCAGTTAAGAGCACTGACTATTCTTCCAGAGGTCCTAAGTTCAATTCCCAGCAACCACATGGTGGCTCACAACCATCTGTAATGGGGTCTGACACCCTCTTCTAGTGTGTCTGAAGACAGCTGCAGTGTACTTACATATAACAAATAAATAAAAATTTAAAAATATTTTAAACTTTGTTTTATCCATATGAATGCTTTCCCTGCATGTATGTATGTACACCAGGTGCATGCCTGGTACCTGTGGAGGCCAGAAGGCAGCATAATCCCCCAGGACTGGAGTTAGGGATGGCTGTGAACCACCATGTGGTTGCTGGGCACCAAACATCTGCAAGAACCCATGCTGCAAGAACACTGTGATGTCTTGCAAACCCCTAAAATCTATTTTTTAAAAGATATGTTCTCTTTGCTGAATGGTTTTAAACACTGCACTTTGAGGTTCTGTAGTTCTCTGGAATGCTTTCCGGTTTCTTGCTCTCTGTTATGTGCATTTCTCTCCTCTCTAGTCTCTGCCTTCTGTCTGTAGACAGCTGAGGAAACCGTGGGGACCTCCAGAGGCTCCCTCAACTCAAGTATGGGTTGATGATGTGTAACTCTAAAGTCACAAAACAACATTTGGAAGATTTCATACAAAAATCCAGATTTCCAGTTCTGGAAAAATAGAAAGCTCCAGCAGTATCTGGCACCATTTATCAAATAATGGGTGGCTTTCTGTCCCTCCCAGCTCTCATTACTACCTAACAATTCCACAGCAGACACTGAAGGTCAGCTGCCAGGCATTATAGCGCTGGACTGACTCTTAAGACATGGATCTTGCTATGTTGCTCCAGCTGGCCTTTCTAGGCTCACGTAATCCTCTTGCTTCAGCCTCCAGCACTGTTGGAGCTACAGGAGCACACCCCTTTGCCCCAGTTACACTGTTGGATCTTATGCCAGATGAGAGTGACTGCTTAGCCTTGGTGATGTTTGATTTTATGAACAATTACCGAGCTGTATCAGTTAGAGTTTAACCAAGATAGAGAAACCATAAAGTCATTTGAACAGGCAAACTTGAATATAAAGAACTTTAACAGGGAGCTAAAATAATTGGCTAATTAGAAAGAACTTTAAAGAATATACAAGTTACAAATAAAAGGAGTGGCCACCACCTAAGGACAGAGATAAGAGTATCTCAAAAATAAATAAATAAGAAGACTGAGGTCCACACCCTGCTCAAGAGGGCATAGCTGGAGTTCGATGAACATCGGAAGTTTCCGAGTTACCATGCTGGTAGAACTCACTGGAAACAAGCACTCCAGGGTGTTGGGAAAGCTGATCATGGGTGTCTCACTGGGGACTGTTCCATAAAACACCCAGGAGGGGTGCCGATGGAACTGATGCCTGCTGCGTGCCCCAAGAGCCTAGACTGAACAGCTGGCTGCATGTAAGAGCTGGATGCAGAGAAGCCTACCCAGAGGGGTTAAGACTCCAGGCACACTGCAGGCCCTGCCAGGAATAGACATTGTGCGGGGAGGCTGGCATGCTAAAGAAATCAGTGCCAGAGAAACTGCCCAGGAACCTGCTCGGCCAGCATGCCAGAGCCAGAAGGGTAACACCTCCCTCTTATACTTTCTCTCCAGCCTCCTCTATTGACAAGGAGTTAACATCCTGCCAGCTGGCAAACAAACTATTTAAAGGTCCAGGTACATGTTTTTGCAGAGAAGATGATGAAGATTGAATCTGGAACAAAAGGCACTCAACTGGTATCTGGCCCAATAGTTTATGAGAAAAAGCAGGAGCTACATGAGAACCGAGGGCGACACAGAGCAAACCAGAGGCTTACTCTCAGGTCTAACAAATCAGACCGGCTGGTTCTTTGGATTAACTAGGTTTCTGGACAGCCAAGTTCTAGACAGGAAAGGTGTCACCAATACTCTTCGCCCATCACTGTATAACCAGCAGTTGTCAAGTACTCAGTAATCTACACCTTCTACTACAATCCCTTTACATGTCTCAGCTCAGTTGATCCTGGCAACAATCCTATGAGGTAGGTACTTCTATTATCCCCACTGTACAGCTGGAGAAACCGAGACCTAGAAAGTAATTTGCCTAGCCTCATATAGCCGGTAAGTGGCAGAACAATGACTTGAACCTATGAAATCTAACCCTAGAGTTTACACTCTTTTTTTTTTTTTTTTTTTTTTTTTTTTTTTAAAGATTTATTTATTTATTATATGTAAGTACACTGTAGCTGTCTTCAGACACTCCAGAAGAGGGTGTCAGATCTCGTTACGGATGGTTGTGAGCCACCATGTGGTTGCTGGGATTTGAACTTCGGACCTCCGGAAGAGCAGTCGGGTGCTCTTACCCACTGAGCCATCTCACCAGCCCCTAGAGTTTACACTCTTAATCACCATGCTAAACTGCCTGTCAGCAAAACTTATTTTATTGTTTGACAGTTTTCTTGCTTTTAGCAAGTGTTCTCCCATTTGCCTGATAACTGCATAAAGAAATGAAGCTGAGTGTATAGCTCGATGGAGAGCCCAGGATTAGCTAGTTTCTAATAAATGCATAGGATAAAGGCAGCAAGGAGAACCTTCCCTGATGAATGTAATCATCTAGACCTTGTTACTTCACAGCCCATGTAACTGAGACAGGATTTCTAACCCAATAACCCAGCTACTTCTGGCTCAGGAAACTGGAAATCAAACACTAGTACTCAAGGGTAAATGAGGAGCTTTCTGCTTTTCTTTTCCCATTCTCTTCTTCCTTTTTTTTTTTCTGTGTAGCCCTAGCTAGCCTGTAACTCACTCTGTAGATCAGGTCAAGCTTGAACTCATAAAATCCACCTACCTTTGCCCACCATGTGCTGGGACTAAAGGCTTGGGCTACCATGCCTGGCATTCTTTTCTTTTGAAAGAGAGTTCCTAATATGTACACCTGAATGGCTTTGAACTCAAACTTGCCTTTGAACACCCATCTCACCTGGGATGAAAGGGATGCAGTACCTCACCTTGCAGAGGCTTCTGAAATTCCACCACAGGGTCTAAGTACCACACTCACATTTACACCATTCGTTATTACCTGGAATTTCAAACAGAGCCCTAGTGGATATGAAATCTCATCATTCAGAAAAGCCTCATTTCTAAGTTCGTCAATTATGGGGTTGGGGATATGGCCCAGGGTTTGGTAAAATGTAGATCTGAGTTCAGATCCTTATCCTTATGTAAAAATTAGGGAGTGATGGTGCGTGTCTGTAGCACCAGCTCTTGGGGCAGAGACAGGTCACTGACAGGGAGGGAGCCTCGATGGCCAGGAAGTCTAGCTGAAGAAGGCAAGCTCCATGTTCTGTGAAAGACTCTGCCCCCAAAAGGAGAAGAAGCAACTAAGGAATACAGACACAGACACAGACACACACACACACACACAGACACAGACACACACACACACACTTTTCAATTAGAAACATTCTAAATAGGTTTTTCTCTTCTTCCTTTTAAAAAGATATCACTTTTAGCACCATAAAAATGAAATATGATTACACAGTGAAGATATCAAGTTGAAACTGATATTAGTTCAAAATGTAACTACTTCAGATTCCAATTGGGCAGATATTATAGGAATCTGGGTCTTGCACACATACAAATGTTAACTAGGGGTCTGAAGTCTTACTACCCCAACTAAGACCATGGCAGGAGGGAAACTGGGAAGGTTCTCTGTTCTCGGTGCTGAGATGCTCCCGATTTAGGAGGTGGAAAGAACCAACTTAAACAGATCCTATTCTCATGCCATCTCTACAGTGCTCATCAGGAAAGTGGTGTCATTCAGTGGACAAACACTCTGACACTGTGAGTCAAAGTCTTTTGCCACCAAAGTGTGTGGCTTCTCCTGCCGAATTAGTTATTTGTAAAGCTACATTAACACTATCTCCGGATCTTGTCCAGAGGCTTAGATAAGACAATGCATACAGTGCCTGATGTATAGGACACAGCAGGGTAGTGGCGAATACCCTTGATTCTATCATTCAGGAAGCAGATACAGGTCTCTGAGTTCCAGGCCAACCAGATATAGTGAAGACCTTTTCCTTTCTTTCCTTTCCTTTCCTTTTCTTTTCTTTCTTTTTTTTTTTTTTCTTGTTTTGGTTTTTTATGATAGGGTTTCTCTGTGTAGCCCTGACTGTCCTGGAACTCACTTTGTAGACCAGGCTGGCCTCGAACTCAGAAATCTACCTGCCTCTGCCTCCCGAGTGCTGGGATTAAAGACGTGAGTGTGCCATCACTGCCCGGCCATGAATACCCTTTCTTAAGAAAAGAAAAGAGGAAAAAAGGCTATTTTTATTATGCAAGTAATTTTAATTATGCATATCCATATAGCATCTTAGAGAAAATAAGTTTTTCATAAAAACATTGGATCTGATTATATCCTAATTTTATCTCACTTAAACCTAGTTTATCAGCCACAGAGCCTAACAAATAATCATCTGTAATTCTGCTCTGAGGAAAGACATGCTATGGCCGCTTTCCAGATAAGGGTAAATCTACTGAGGTACTTTAAAGTCTTATTTGGAAATGAAGTTCAAAAGAGGGGCAAAAGCTATTGCATTCTCACGAACGAATAAAAGCGTTAAGTCCCCAGACAATGCAAAAAGTCCTTGAAATGCCACTTGGTCAAACCTACCTCAAAGGGGACCAATTGCCAAAGAAAATGCAAACTGAACAAACTTGTTCTTTAAACACATAGCCTTTTATTTGGTGATAAGTCAAAATAGCCAGAGACATCTATTTTGAATGAATCACTTATTATAATCAGACACAAAAGAAAACTCCAAAATGTGAAAGGACAAAAACAAAGCTTAACACCATTTAAGTAAAGAAAGAGAAAGAAGGTTACAGACCAAGAACACTGCCACAAGGTAGGAAAGCTACAGGGCAAAGCCTGGCTTCTCCAAGGGAAACATGAGCTCTGAAAGCTAAGGCCAGCCATCATCACAAGCCTCTGTAGTACAAACAAAGGCTGAAGCGGTCCCGTGAGTGTGAAGGAGATGAGAGGGGAAGCTCCCTCATCATCAGAAGTTTGTTGCCACAACAACAAGTCATCAGAAGGGTCAGGGGAATGGGAGGAAGAAGTGTAGAGGAAAGATCAACCAAAACTAAGCATATATGAAAAGCCAGAAGGAAACCAAATTAATGACAAGCTAATAAAAAATAAATAGTTTAAATTGAAGTCACTTATGAGGATAAATAAAGTTTTTTTCAGAAATCATAGGTTATTAAATACCAATACCAGGGTTACCAACACCCTAAATAGTTTTATGTCAACCCGACACAAGCTGGAGTTATCAGAGAGGAGGGAGCCTCCATAAATTGAGAAAATGCCTCCATAAGACTCAGCTGCAGGCAGGTCTTTAGGATATCTTCTTAAGTAGTGATTGATGTGGGAGGACCCAGCCATTGTATGTGGTGCTACCACTGGACAGGATGACCCTGGATTCAATAAGAAAGCAGGTGAGATGGTCCAGATGGTGGCTGGAGAGATGGTTCAGTGGTTAGGAGCACATGACTGCTCTTCCAGAGGTCTTGAATTCAATTCTCAGCAACCATATGGTGGCTCACAAATATCTGTATGTCTTACTTAGGGTTTTACTGCTGTGAATAGACACCATGACCAAGGCAACACTTATAAGAACAACGTTTAATTGGGGCTGGCCTACAGGTTCAGAGGTTCAGTTCATTATCATCAAGGCAGGAACATGGCAGCATCCAGGCAGGCCTGGTGCAGGAGGACCTGAGAGTTCTACATCTTCATCTTCAGCCATCTAAGAGAAGACTCACTTCCAGGCAGCTAGGGTGAGAGTCTTAAGTCCAAGCCCACAGTGACACACCTACTACAAGAGGGCCACACCTCCCAATAGTGCCACTCCCTGGATCAAGCATATAGAAATCATCACACTGTAATAAGATATGATACCCTCTTCTGGTGCATGATATACATAAATGATATATGATATATTTTATGTAATTTTTGATATACATAAAATATGTGAATAAATAAACCTTAAAAAAGAAAGGAAGAAAGAAAGAAAGAAAGAAAGAAAGAAAGAAAGAAAGAAAGAAAGAAAGAAAGAAAGAAAGCAGGCTGAGCAAGCCAGTAAACAGCACACCACAGCCCCATGGCCTCTGCATCTGCTCCTGCTTCCAGGTTCCTGCTGTTCCATTGCTGACTTCCTTCCCTTCAATAACAAACAGTGACATGGAGGTGTAAACCAAATAAACCCCTTCCTCCCCAAGTTGCTTTGGTCATGGTGTGTCATCAGCAATAATAACCCAAACTAAGACAGGTGGGATTCCTCTCTATTAATGGTTGGTCAAGGAGGTCTCTGAAGATCCCCAAACAATATAAGCATTTGTTGTGGCTGTTGGTTGACCACAAGAACTAGGTGACAGCATATACTTTGGTTGTAGGAACATATAAATCAAGCTTGACCAATCAAGATTGTCAGCAATGCTTCCTGCACCACCGATGGCTTAGCTCTCTGGCCAGTGTCATCCACGACAACTTTGGCATTGTAGAGGGATTCATGACATCACTGCTAGCCAGAAGACTTGTCAATGGAAAGCTATGGCATGATGACTGTGGGGCTACCCAGAGCATCATCCTTGCAGCCATTTGCCAAGGCTGTGGGCAAGGTCATCCCAGAGCTGAGCAGGAAGCTCAGTGATATTGCCTTCTGTGTTCCTACACGCAATGTGTCCACCATGGATCTGACATGCTGCCTGGAGAAAGTTTCCAAGTATGACGACAACACTAAAGGACATCCTGGGCTACAGTAAGGACCAGGTTGTCTCCTGTGACTTTAACCTTGATGCCCACTCTTCCAGCTTTAATGCTGGGCTGGCATTGCTCTCAATGACAACTCTGTAAAGCTCATTTCCTGATATGACAATGAATATGGCTATAGCAACATGGTGGTGGACCTCATGGCCTACATGAGTAAGAAACAAGAAGCTTTGGACCACACAACCAGCAAGAATGGGAGAAGAAGAGAGAGGTTCTCTGATGCTGAGGAGTCTCTGTCCCAACTCAGCACCCAACACTGAGCATCTCCCTTCTTGAGTTTCATTCCAGAACCCCAGAAGGGAAGGACTCAGAGAACCCTACTCTCCTGAAGACCACCAATAAAGTTCCCTGTACCCCACACCACCTCCCCCCAAAAATTATAAATCAAATGAAGATCTTACAAGGTTTTTATAAGCAGTACTGAAAATCCTCCCCAACATTTTCAAATGTCCTTATGTCCTGGGCCTAGGTTAAGCTTATCATATCCCATCTTTACAGCAGCTGGTAAGACCAGCACAGACAGGATCTAAGTGTGGAACAGCTGGTTCAAACAACACTGATGTGGGGTTTTTGTTATTGTCTTGAGACTATAATACAGTTACAACATTTCTCTCTTCCCTTTCTTCCCTCCAAGTCCTTCCATATATCCCTCCTTGCTCTCTTCAAACTCATGTCTTTTTTTCATTAATTGTCATTGGATGTACATATGTATAACCATGTATATTCCCAAATATAACCTGCTCACTGTATAATATTGCTTGTATGTATGTTTTCAGTATTAATCCTATGGTTTTGAATAACCAAGTAGTGTGTATTCTTTCTTGTTTTGCTTTTTGAAACATGGTGCTTCTAGCTCAGGCTTAATAGAAACTCACTATGCAGCAGAGGCTGGGCCTCAAACTGTAATCTTCCTGCCTCAGTTTCTGAGGGTTGGGATTACAAGGTAGCCCTTATGATACCCAGTGAACTGGTGTCTCCATCCCTCTGAGACTGGTGGTTAATCAAACTAGGCTCTAACCTCATCCCTACAGCAGCACTATCCTCGTTTGCCTACTACAGACTCACAGTCTACAGATGAAAGCTCAAACTGCTCTCTCACAACACAAAAGTTCGCAAGCTGAAAGTCTTCAGAAACTTGTATTTAGAAACAATATTACTATAATTTCAGGAAGAATTCTGTGTCTGCTGGCTCTAAAAACAACACCAGTGGGGCTTTATTTGCTATGCCTTTTTTTCCACTTCATTTCATTTTTGGATTTGAATGGAAATTTGAAACAAAAATAATTCTCAGGCAATCAACCTAAAAATCCCACTCTGGCCTTCTGTCTATATCTCACTCATCAATCAGGAAAGCCGAGGAGTGTGATCCAGGTAAACTAGGCACAGGCTGTTCCCACAGCGTTGTTACTAACTGCCGAAGAAAACAGCTCCTTAGCAACTGAATCCAAAACACAAGATGCCACACAGGACCTCAAAGTGAGCTGTGCCTCCTTACAAGCCTAGTTCACTTTCCCATATGCTGAGAAATTAGCATCTTTATTACCATAGTTATATACAATTGATTTTGACAATTAAGGATTTTCTTCTTTGTTTCACAAATCAAAAATTCATGAAGGTACAGTTTCCAGGCCTAAAGGTTAAAAAAAAAAAGCCATCCACAAAGAAAGGTGGTTCTCAGGTGGGGAGAAAGTGAAGAGAAATCATGCCATACCCGGTTTAGAGGTCAGATCATTTCTAACACTGATGCTGTAAGAGTTGATGGCTCCAACTGTCAACTGACTTCATTTCTGTTCTGAGAAATCCTTTAGAGAAGTACAAAGGTGCACACCTTTAATCCCAGCTCTAAGGAGGCAGAAACTGGGGAACTCCTGTGAATTTGAAGCCAGCCTGGTCCACAGAGTGACTTTGGGACAGCCAGGGCTACCCAGAGAAACCCTGTCTTGAAAAAACAAACAGCTGGTCAGTGGTCAGTGGTGGTGCACGTCGAGGTCTAGGGAAACAGATGTTCTCTTCTGGCCCCCAAGAGCACCAAGCACACACAAGCTGCACAGATACTCTTGCACACAAAACACACACACATAAATATTTTAAAAGAAAGAACAAACAAACAAACAAACAAACAAAAACCATTATGTTAGATGGTTAATAAGTGGCCTAGAAAGCCTAGGCAGGAAAGTAACCCAAAAGAGAGGTTTCATTGGTCAAGGACTGACAGGTGACCTGCTGCCCAGCTCTATCCAACTGCTACCTTGACAGAAAACAGGAAACAACAGTAACAATTTAAATAGCTACCAGAGTAAGTTTGTGAGCTGTGAGCTGGACTTGTCCATGAGCTACGTAGTACATGTACTATGTACCCTTGCCACGGTGGACAGTGGCTGAAAACGGCTCTGACTCAGACTATCTAATTCCAAGATACTTGAACTTTTCAAGTTACAGAGCCTATTTCCTTGTCTGTAATATGGCTGAGTGAGTGTGTTGCTAGGATTTTGTTTGTCAGTGCTAGGAATCAAATTTAGGCTTTGCATATTCTAGGCAAACACTACCATTTGGCTATACCCCAAGCCTTTCAGTGAGTCATATTACATAATATATATAATTTTTTAAACAGTGTTATGGTTATGATGGCTCAGCCGTTAAAAGCACTGACTGCTCTTTCAGAGGACCCAGGTTCAATTCCCAGCGACATGGTGGCTCATGACACTTTGTAACTCCAGTTCCAGGGGACCCCACAACTTCTTTTGGCCTCCAATGACACCAGGATTGCATGTGGTACACAGACATACATGTAAGCAAAACATCCATAAATAAAAATAAAATTAAATAACTTACTGTATCATTAGATTCCAAAGGGCACAGGTGAAAAAGGAAATAGAAAAGGACCACACGCAAGCCAAGGTGACGCCTTCCTTCTCTCTGGCTAAAGGCCCTATTTCCCCTCCCCGCCCAGACTCACCACCCTTTCCACCATAGGCTTTCTCCACCTTCATCAATGCCTTCCCTTCAGAGTCTCTTTGAGGCCTACCTCATGCCTCATCTTTCCTCTGGGGAAGTTAGTCCTTTCAGGAATAGAACAACTGAGGCAAGGGTTTACTCTACTACTGATCTTGGGGATGAAACTATGGAATTCTCTTGCATGCAGTAGTTTTTTTCTCCTTAAACCTTTGAGCACTGTGTACCTAGGACACTCTGATGATCTAAAGAACAGACGAGAATATCTTTTCTCTCCCCCCCCCATAACCTCTGCTTAGTGGATGACAACCTAACAAATAACCCAAAGTGCATCCTGCATTGCAGACTAGGTTTGGCCTCAAACTCAAGAGATCTATCGCCTCTGCCTCCCCAGAGCTGGGATTAAAGGCGTGCAAAAAGTTTATCTCTAAACAAAGAGATTTGAAAATAATCTCAGAATATCCATTCCAGCCCTTGGCTTCTTTGAAAGGAAATGATAATAACAACCTACTGTAGCTTTTTTCTCTCACACTGATTGTAGTGCTGACATCCTAAGCTTTTCTCCAAAAACATTCATGATTTTTCTCAGAAATTGTTATACTGATTTCACCTCAGTGAAATAGTAAGTCTCCATTTGGTTTTATCTGATATCTTGATTTCTTGAAACCTCCAGGAATCATCAGAAATGTAACTGTGGTTCCTGTCTCTTGAAAAATGCAGAGCCCCAACTTTTGGTGGTCGTGGGGGTATATAATTTTCAGAGGATTCTGAACACTCCAGGTTCTCCAGTGTATCATCTATCTACCATTCTTGGTTAAGATGTATACGGTTGAACACAAGCTTTGTTTCTACTGTGAAATGTTACATCTTTTCCTTAATGAGACCTTAGAGCTGAGAAACAGCTTCTTTGCAAATATAGCTAGGTCTAGCATCATCCTAACGCTTGGCAGACAATGGAGAACGTCTTACCTCTGAGAAATTAACAGCCAAAGGAATGATTCCGGCCACGTAACATCCCACCAACATTGCCACAGACAGCAGACTAATGGAGAGAAAGTCATCCATTCTGCCCTCCCGTAGTCACCCTCTACCACCAGGCTTTAAGATTCCAGCAGTTTCGAAAGGCGCTTAGGCTGTTTAAACGCGTGGTCTTCCAAGCAAACGGGAATTTGCCCACTTCTTTCAGCCTTGCCACCAGCCGGGGTGTTCTCGAAGCACGCCACTCTCTTAAGAAGCAAGCTCCTTCTGCTGACTCTAGCACCAGAGAAAACTTCGCGCAATCTTAGGTACTCGGTTGCCAGCCACTGAGATTCCGGTCGGTCACAGATGGAGAAATTGTGCTGAAAGAGACCTCAATCGTCGGAATGAGAGTGTCACGACGACCCGCTCCTAGACAAGGCCCCTGGTAGCAGTAGGAAAGAGGGGTAAAGCCAAGTGTCTTCTTCGCACGCTGTACCTGTTCCTAGGGGTGGCACCGCAGGTGATACGCCCCCAGGGAAGGGACCAGCCCACCAGTCCCAGCAAACTACCTTCCGAGTCTAGAGTCGGGCAAGATGTCCTGCAAGTCTCTCACTTGGGTCGGAGGATTCAACAGCAAAGTCGACACGATGCTGTCTCTGCCCTACACCCGGTGCTACCCATGGTACTTCCCTCAGCCAGGCCCTGACCCTGAGTCGCCAATACTACAGCTGCCATGGCCGCCAAGTGGCACCTCTTCATTACTCCCACTTCCGGATTGTCTCACAGCCTCCTCTTTAGCAGGGCACTTCCGGGTTACAACCGACCTATCGGCCAGGTCCTTATATTGCCGCCATTTTTTTAGAAAGGCTTAAAAAAAAGACGACTGGTGTCGCTGTTGTATTCCCCATCACTTTAGCCGCCTGTCAGTTAATTAGAGTACAGAAGGCAGAATCCCGAAACGAACTCTTCTTCCTAAAGCGGAGAAAGAGTCTCTTACCCATCCCGGCGCCCTTAACCAAGATGGCTGAAACAGCGTCAGTATCCACTCTAGAAACCAGAAACGTGTGTCTCTCTATGGTCTGAAAGATTCCTTTTGCGTCGCGCTTTCGACGACTTCCGGCGGCGGCTCTCGCGGGATTGGCTGTTGGCGGCGTTGCGGCTGAGCTCGTGTGCGGCAGCAGAGGTGTTAGCGGCGGCTGCAGCAAGAGCGTTTGGCGCGATGGTGAGTCCTTAGCGGTTGCCGGGGTCCCCAACTTAGAGGGCCACCCCTGCTCGGTACATCTTCCCATCCTTCCCGCCCCTGCCCTTCTAGCGCGAGCGAGGGAGCTGCTCCCCGCCCCCTTCCCCCCGGCTCGCGGGTGGACCCTTCCCCTTCCCGGCGCTGAGCCGCGGGGCCTGCCCGTAGGCCCCGGACCTGATCCTCCTCCCTGCGGCTGCGCGCCTCCCGCCTGATGGTGGGGGGCGAGGTATGCGGTGGGCAGACGATGCCCTCCCTGCCGATCGCTGCCTGGAAGAGGGAGGTGTGGGGTGCCGTTCATTTCTCATCAGATGCACTAGCCGACTGTAGGAACAATGGCCGGGGAACGTGTTAGACGTTTCCTGAAACTGACACACCCGTCACCTTACGGTTCTCCGTAGGTCGGCCTTAGGGGGTCGGATTGGCTTTACAGTGTGCTGCCTCAGCCTGCCCCCTAACCCCCGAACTTCAAAAAAGAAAGTATTTTTCCTTTTTCAGTATCCTTAGTTGCCCTGTTTTGCCAATTTTGTCAGCCTTCGATCTTGTTCTTTCTTATATTCTCCTGGGAGTGGAGCCTGAAAAGAGACTCCAGGGTCCTGGTCCCAAAATCCGGCAGGGAAGGTTTTTGTTTTATTTGTTAAGTTGTGTGTCTGTGCTTGCACGTGAGTACAGGAGCCCTCAGAGGCCAGAAGAGGGAATGAGATCCCCTGGGTCTGGAGTTAGAACAGGCGGTTGTGAGCGGAGGATGTGGGTGCTAGGAACCAAACTCATGCCTTCTGTAAGAGTAGCACGTGCTCTTAACCACTGAGCCATCAACACTCTGGTTGTTGTTTTGCTTTTGGGGATCTTCCTTTTCGGTGTGTGGTGATTTGCCTGCATGTCTTGTGTGCCACTTGCATGCAGTGCCTGCGACAGACAGAAGAGGGCGTCCGATCCCCAGGATTGGAATTACCTGTGATGGTAAGCGACCGTGCGAGTGCAGGGAATTGAAAACCAGTCCCTTGGAAGAGCAGCTCGTGGGCTTAACCACTGAGCCATGTCTCCAGTACTTATGCCCTCTTATTTTTAAGTAAACAAAAGGGAAATATTTGGAGCAGGTGTGTTTATAGTTTTCAAATATTATTTCAAGTTATTCCTTAATTTGCCTAAAATTTTTAAAAATGTGGCAAAGAATGAATAGCTTGTCTAGGATGAGCCATTACAAAAATGCAAATAGGCTTTCATGAGACTAATTTTCTCAACAACAAAAGTACCATTTGAGTAGCTGGCCTTTTATGAGCCCCTACACAACACATCCTGCTTTCTCTGGCTATTAATAACAAACAAAACACTGTTCACATGACTACAGGTTTCTTTTGTTACCAACTTAGAGTTTTCTCTCAAGTCTTCTCAAACTTAATTAAAGACACAGATCTTGCTGGGGATGGAGAAATAATAATGCTCTTGCTGTAAGAAATTTAAAGTGCTTTTATTTCTGTTTTTATCCAGAAAGCCTAAATCTTAGAAACTCAGTTCAGTTTGTTGATAATTAAATTTTTGGATTATCTCAAAATAGTTTGGGCATCCTGACATGAGAATTTGTTTTTTAATCAGAAACTAGTGTTGCAAGTGAAGAAAATAAGGGGAATAATTTGGCTGAGAATTGGGCTTGCAGTGGAGTTGCATCATGCTAGCATTTGTTTAATTAATTAATCTTGTTTTGTTTTTCGAGACAGGGTTTCTCTGTATAGTCCTGGCTGTCCTGGAACTCACTCTGTAGATCAGGCCAACCTCAAACTCAGAAATCCGCCTGCCTCTGCCTCCCAAGTGCTGGGATTAAAGGCATGCACCACTACTACCCGGCTAATTAATCATTCTTAAATGCACGAGAGACACTATATAAGACTATGCTGGTCAGGATGTCTGCTTCACTTATTTAAAGATATTTTTGGGTTTTGCTTCTTTGAAGAGAGTTGGTGTTAGTGAGATCTAGTGAGTGGAGACCAAAGGTGCCACAAAACATCCTATAGGCTCAGGACAAACCCAAAGAATTCATTTCTGTCCCCAAATATAGTGAGAACTCTGAAGCTGACTCGGCTCCCCAGTGAGCAAGAGAGGAAGGCTTTCAGTGAAGTCCTGCTCCTCTGGTACAATCAAAGATTTTGTACATTCAAAGATAAATTATTTGGGTATGAGCTGGCCCCTTAAGGCAAGTTATCTAGACGAATAGTTCCATAAATAACTTTAGTGTGGTGTTCACTATATACATTTTATATTGTTACTTTATCTTACACCTTGATGTGGGAGGTAACTCCTGTATAAAATGTGGTTCCGCTGTTGTGCTCAAGTCAGGAAAGACCTTAGGTTGATACAGTGATTATAGTATTTCCTGTTCTCCTTTAACTACTCCATGTCTTAGTTTTTATTGAGTTAAGAGAGCTAGAGGCTAGTGGAGTCAGAAAACGGGTTCTAAAGGTTAATAAGAAAAAATGCAGGAGCGGGTATATTTGGAGTTTGAGAAATGATCCAGAGGGTAAGGGGCTGACTTAGTTAAGGGAGTTGTGAGCCCAGCACTGATAGGGAAACATGAACTGCGGATGAGCAACCTAGTCAGTTATGTTTTAGTAACTAACATCTGTGTCACGTCACGTCGGGGGCTTATGTGGTGATGAGAATTTCCGAGTCGCATGTTGGGATATTCATTGACGTTGTTTTTCCCCTTCAGTCTCACACCATTTTGCTGGTACAGCCTACCAAGAGGCCAGAGGGCAGGACTTATGCTGACTATGAGTCTGTGAATGAGTGCATGGAAGGTGAGTGAGCACAAAGGTAATGAGGGGGAGGTTTTTACAGTCCCTCACACACGCTGCTCTCTGGGGGATGAATAGCATGTGGGAACTGGAATCTTTTTCCCCCTACATTTCTTCATTTCTTTTTGTTTGTTTGTTTGTCCGAGACAGGGTTTCTCTGTGTAGCCCTGGCTGTCCTGGAACTCACTTTGTAGACCAGGCTGGCCTTGAACTCAGAAATCTGCCTGCCTCTGCCTCCCAAGTGCTGGGATCAAAGGCGTGCGCTACCATGCCCCAGTTCCCCCCTGCATTTCTTGAAGTACTCATTTAAGCAGGAAAAATAGGTTTTTAGTGTGGACTATTATTACTTGTTACTACATTTTGTTACGATATGTGGGTGTTTTATATACATCTCTTTGACATATTCTGCTAAACTATAACACTGTTACCGTTGGCTCTGAGAAAGCCTTCTGAAACGTAAAATAAGTTAGTTCAGGGAAAGTCAAGATTCACAGAAACAGGTCAATATGATTTATTGTGCATATGCTAAACTCACAGCAGACTCATACCCAGGGAGCCTTTAGAGCGCAGGCTGTTTGCTGCTAAGTGGATTTGGTTTTGTGCTTAAGCATTACATATTAACTGGTGTACTGCCTAACACTGCTAGGAAATTGTTCTTTGCTTCTTTCTATCAAAAAGTTATATAGTTGGTTTGGCTGCACAATGGATCCCTAAAACCGTTGATTATTCAAAATTAACTGGGTTATTAGCCTCCAAATGGAGCTGATTATACCTGTGCAAACAAAAGCTGCTTATAATAAGGATGACTTCCCGGAGCCTGTGCAATACACTTGGCACTGCCATCACATTCGGCTCCTAAAGATGGAAAGGGAAGGCGGGTGATGTGGCACATCCTATTGAAAAGGAAAAAAAAATTAAACGACAAGCAGTGGCCATTACCCTTGTGTGTAATTCCAGCACTGCTGAGGCTAAGGTCAAAGGAGCATGTGGAAGCCAGCCTGAGCTACATAGTAAGTTGCAGGACAGCGTGAGCTGGATACTGGGTGCTTTCTGATAAAACCCGAGTGGGTAGGGTGTAGAGGGTACCTTAGAAGCTGGGGCATAGCTCCGTAGTAGAGAGTTTGCTTAACATTCATGAAGTCCTAGGTTCATGCCTACCAATGCCAAAAGCAGACACTTTCTCTACCTTGAAAATCTGCCTCTATGTTCTTCCCTTCCCTTTCTCCTTCGACTCAATCTGATGCTGGTAAATTTATTTACCAAATTATTGGTAAGAGCTTTATATGGAGTTTAAGTTTCTTTTTTGGTGGGAGGTATATAGAAATAGAGCTGATTTTCATGTATTGATCATGTATGTTACAGCCTTGTTACTTCATTTGTTAATTCTAATCATGTCTTGGTGGCTTCATCTACAAGACCACCTTATACGCAAATAGAGGCAGTTTACTTCTCTGGTCTAGCTAGATGCCTTTTTACTTCTTGCCTCTTTGTTCTGGCTCCAGCCTGCAGTGAAGTGCTGAGTCAGTGTTCATTCTTCGTCCTGATGGTGGCAGACAGTCTGTGTCCATGCCTTTAAAGATGCACGTGAAGTTACCTTCCTGGGCTTGACTTCCTTTTTAATTCTTACAGTTACAGAATTTCAGTGTAGTGTGCTAGTAGCCGTTAGGGGGGGGGATAGCTCAGTAAAGACATAAGCACCAATGAGTGTGAGAGCCCAGAACCCCTGTAAACAAGCCAAACCTGTGCTTGTAATCTGATGCTGAAGTGTAGAGGCAGGTGGATCCTAGCAGCTCGTCGGCCAGCCTCGTCTGAGTAAGATGCAGGCCAGTGAAAACACTCTGTCTGTCGCAAAGGTGGGAGAAGATGGATGGCATTTTACTTCCGTTTCCTCTGTGTAGCCCTAGCTGTCCTAGAACTTGCTCTGTAGACCAGAATGGCCTCCAACTCACAGAAATCTACCTGCTTCTACCTCCTGAAAGCTGGGATTAAAGGTGTGCAGCAACTTAACCCCAGCTTTTAAAAGTTACTTTAGAGGTTCCTTAAGAGCTTATATATATACTACAATATGGGGCATGTTGCCCACAAGTAACGAACTTGTTCCTTGAGCGGTTGGTGGTAGCAATGACTGAACAGGTAAGTTCCCCCGTTTGTAGAACACTTTCCTGGTTGGAAGTTAACAGGTAGTGTGCTCTGTTGATAATTGTTAGTGCTACCATTGTTGATTGTGGAAGTTTGGTTTGGGTTTTTTGAGACAGTTTATAGTAAGCTAAACTGAAACTCACTATAGCTGAGGATGAGCGAGAACTTCTGCCTTAGCTTCTCAAATACTGGGATTACATATGTGACCACCACACCTGGTTTTCTTCTTATTTTGGAGTATTTACAAGCTTTGCTGTGCTAATGCTTCATATGTTACTTCAGATATACTCTGTAAAACCCTATGGAAAGGGGTTTATTGTTTGTCAGGTAAGGTTTTCTGGGTAGAGTTGTTTGTCTTGGTTGTGTGATAAATAAACTAGCTTTCTGGATTCCTCTTGAGTCCAGCATCAAGGCTCTTCAGTGCCGAATTAGGGTAAGTTTTAACTTTGTCACCAATTACTGTGACTTTTTCCATTGCATCAAAATTTAAAGGTAAAATAGGAAATTTCCGTGTTCTGCTCTCCAGCTTTAGAAAGATTTACTGGGAACCTTGATAAAAGAATCACATTATGGGCTGGAGAGATGGCTCAGCAGTTAAGAGCACTGGCTGCTTTTCCCGAGGTCCTGAGTTCAATTCCTAGCAACCACGTGGTGGCTCACAACCATCTGAAATGGGATCTGATGCCCTCTTCTGGGGTGTCTGAAGAGAGTGACAGTGTACTCGCATGTTAAGTAAACAAACAAATAATTTTTTTTTAAATTCTGATTTAAAAAATAAAAAGAATCACACTACAGCCTGGTCATGGTGGCACGCACCTTTAATTCCAGCAGAGGAATTAAGTTGGGAGGCAGAGGCAGGAGAATCTGAGTCCCAGGACAGCCAGGGTTATATAGACAGACCCTGTCTTAGGGAATGGAAAAAAAACAACAAAAGAATCATAATACTACCTGGAAAGGGTCATTGCTAATGACCAAATAATAGGCCCTGAGCCAGCAGTCAATCCAGATGCCTAGCCCAGACCTTAGTGTTTTGTTCAACTGCAGGGGTTTGAAGTAACCATCTAATTATAAAGCACAAAATAGTTATCAATACTGTCATAAATTTAAATTGCTAATCACAGAAATTAAAGTGGCCAGCCAGCAGTCCTTTTCCAGGTCAATCTTCCTCCGGCAGATACAGCGCTGCTTACGTTCTCGTGCTCCCCCACAGGTGTTTGTAAAATGTATGAAGAACATCTGAAGAGGATGAATCCCAACAGCCCTTCCATCACATACGATATCAGCCAGTTGTTTGATTTTATTGACGATCTGGCAGACCTCAGCTGTCTGGTGTAAGTATTAGCCACTATATCTTTTAATTTGTATTTTTCTGGTTTTTGTCCATTTATATAGTTGCCAGTGTTTCACTTACATGTAAATAAAAAGTTAAAATGATACTATAGAGCTGAAGGCATGAGGGGCTTGGCAGTTGCTAGCGTGAGGTGAGGATAGACGGGCTCCACGTTGTGTGGGATAGTCCTTGTCTTGGGTTCTTAGCCCTTTTACTTTTTCCTAAAGTAATTGTTTTCAGATTAAAACCAAGGGTCTGTTCTTAAAGTCTAATTTAGTCCTACCTGTGTAAACAGGGCTTGTTTTGTTTCGTTGGTGTGAGGTTTCAGATTCTGACGTGCTTGTTACATTTTATTGTCAGTAGTACTGAGGTAAAGTGGTACACCTTGAACCAGACTATAGACTAGATTGGCACTTATTTAATTAGAACATATGAACAGAGCGTGATCCTAGGAAATTATTCACTTGTTGGAAATTTCCATAAAACAGCATTAGTAAAGAACTGATTGTTTATATTTGATTAGGCGTGTTAGACAATGGGAAGTCTATGCGCTGTAGTAAACGACCTCTGGCCTGACTGCAGAAAAAATTGGTGTTGGTAATATAGAGCATTCCTTATTTGGAGTTTATTTAGCATTCCTTATTTGGAGTTTATTTTCCTTATTGGAAATTGGCCCCATGGGGGCGGGGGGTACAGGCTTATAATTTCAGCTAATTGAGAGGGTGAGGCAGGAGGATGGAAAGTTTAGTTTAAGGCTAGACAACTTAGTGTAGACTTGAGTGTGTATAGCTCAGGGTAAACTGCCTGCTTACCAGGCACGAAGCCCCATTTCAGTCTTCAGTGCTGTGAATCATAATAGTGTAGCTTTTTAGCTTAGTAGATCCTGGTGAGGGCTCTGATGCCTGGATGTTGAGCTGTACTGTGTATAGTGGGTGACAAGATTTATAATCTGAGGGAAATGAATCTTGCCCAGCACCACTTGGCTATTAGGTTGCTTCACGTTCACCCTTGATTTTCTTACTTCCTTTTTATTTTTAAACATAATTGTAGCTACTTACAGGAATATTTTTTAGAAAGATGAAGAGAGGGGCTGGTGAGATGGCTCAGTGGGTAAGAGCACCCGACTGCTCTTCCAAAGGCCAGGAGTTCAAATCCCAGCAACCACATGGTGGCTCACAACCATCCGTAACAAGATCTGACGCCCTCTTCTGGAGTGCCTGAAGACAGCTACAGTGTACTTACATATAATCAATAAATAAATCTTTAAAAAAAAAAAAAAGAAAGATGAAGAGAGCTAATTCAGATACTTAAAGTAATATCCTGTGCTTAGTAACAACTTTGTGGGGTTGGGGGTTGAGGCAGGGCTTCTCTGTTTAGCCCTGGCTGTCCTAGAACTCACCCTGTAGTAAACCAGGCTGGCCTTGACTTAGAGATTCACCTGCCTCTGCTTCCCAAGTGCTGGGATTAAAGGCCTGTGCCACCACCTGGCTAACTTTAATTTTAAAACATACTATCACTTGTTTAATTTATTATTTTTATTATTATTATTTGTATGGTTGTCTTGTCTGCATCTTATGTCTGTTAACTACATGTATTTCTGATGCTCTCAGGGGCCAGAAGAGAGGTGTCAAATCCTCTGGAACTGGAGTTACGTACAAATGGATATGAGCTGTTGTGTGGGTATTGGGAATTGAACCCAAGGTCCTCTGGAGCCATCTTTCGAGCACCCTCCCCCCAGTTTGTCTTTTAGGTTTGTTAGTTTGTTTGAGATAGGGTTCCACTGTGTATCCCTGACTGTCCTGAAACTTGCTCTGTAGACCAGGCTGGACTCAAATTCAAATCTGTCTGCCTCCAAGTGCTGGGATTCTATACCACCACACCTGGTGCTTTCCTTCCCTTGTTATACTACAGATTTTTGTTTGTTTGATATTTTCTGTGTATAGGTATTTTCGTCTGCATATATGTCTGTATACTGTGTACATGCAGTGCCTTCAGAAGACATTGGATCCCCTGGTACTGGAGTCACAGCAGACCCATGTGATCTTTACATGTGGGTGCTGGGGAATCAAACCCAGGTCCTCTAGATAGAGAGCAACCAGTGCTCTTAACCACTCCCTAAGCTGTCTCTCCATCCTTGTACTGCTGCGTTAGTGTGTATTCCTCCACATAGAGTTGAGTTTCAGGCCAGCTGGAAAGTGTCTGTTCAACTCTCATAAAGATAACCTTGACTGACTCAGTGTACTGCAGACCCTGAAAACCTGCTGCTGCTGCAAGTCTTCCTGCCTTCCCCTTCCCTTCTAAAAGAGATGCTCTTCTGATATTTTCATCTGTAGGCCTTTGGTTTTTATTTTTATAAGCAAATCTTAAAAACTATGAGTTCCTTAAATAACAGGAAATCATTATTGAATTAATATTCTACTAGAGATTTCTTAGTTGATTTCTTAGAATAAGTTGAGCAAACCTAAACCTTGTACTAGTGTTTAGCTATTGCTATTAATCACTAAAGGAATTATAAAAAATAGATCAATAAAAAATGAAGCTATGTAGTAGGAAAAAACACAAGGTTTTTGGTTAGAAAGTGTGTTAACTGAGTGCTTCAGAGTTCTGGGCCTTGGCTTTTATCACCATCAGATCATACTAGGTGATACAGATCTGTTTGTTAAAACAGCAGCATTGGGTTAGAGACATGGCTCAGTGGTAAAGACTGCTCTTCCAGAGGTTCTGTGAGTTCAATTCCCAGCAACCACATGGTGGCTCACAACCATCTGTAATGGGATGCCCTCTTCTGGTGCGTCTGAAAGAGAGCAGCTGTGCTCATATACCTAAAATAAATAAACCTTTAAAAACAAAACAAAAAACCCACAGCAGCATTGTCCACTTTTGGTTCTCTTCATGTGTAAAAATGTGCAGGTTGAAGCCACCCTGGGCAGTTCTAACTGACCGCTGTAACTTTCTGTTCTCAGTTACCGAGCTGATACACAGACATACCAGCCGTATAACAAAGACTGGATCAAAGAGAAGATCTACGTGCTCCTCCGTCGGCAGGCCCAACAGGCTGGGAAGTAATTGAGTCGGAAGCATTGGGGCTGGGGGTGGACTTGGAACAGGTACATACAGCGTGCTGTAGTGAACCTTTTGTATGATAGCGATCCTGTTTCAACGTTGTTACACTCAAGCCAAGATTGAATGTCTGACATGAACCGTGAATGATCTTGTCACTCTGAAGCCACCGTGGCCCTTTGCTCCTTTACTTTCATTTTTTTACTTAAACATTTTTATGATAATACAAATAGAAAACATTTTTGCCATTTAAGGTTGGTTCCGGTCCTTGAAACTGTCGAGTCTGCTTTTAAGCAGTGAGCGCACTAACCCTTTGTGGGGGTGGGGTGGGGACAAGGTTAGTCATATAGCCTCTGGGAAAGTCTCAGTGAAAAATAAAGAAATGTTCTGTAGTTGTATTTTCTCACTGAGTGGTTTTCTTATTTATTTGGGTTTTTTGTCTCTATATATCGAATTGTCTGACAGACCATTTCAGTTTTAGAATCAGCAGGCTGCTACACAAAGAACTTGAGTTCACATTTGGACACATTTTGCTGTGATTTCTATGACATTAAGCCTTTACCTCATTTTTCCAGCAATCAGTAAATCTCAATTGTGCCAATATTTGTATCTATTGTAGATACAAATATTAGATGCTTCTATACTCAATAGTAGGACATCCTATGACAAATTGGAAGTAGTCTTAAGTCCATATGCATTTGGTGCCGCAACCTAAGCACAGGACACATTGCTTTCCTCTGGTGGCTGGCTGTGTCTCACCCCACTGCAGCTCCCCAGCATTGCTAGAGAGTATCTAGACCTGATATCATAAGCTTAGGACAAGCGGAATTCAAAACATAAAGTGTGTGTCTTTCACACCATCCTAAGTTGGAAACCATTTATAACATTCTTTGGGAAGTGGTTGTGCCGTGGGAATCTGCAGCAGTAGATACTAACTGCTCACTCTTCTGTGGAAGTTATTAGGTTGAAGGAAGACCACAGAAAATACACAAAGTCGTCTTGTTTTGAATACAATTCTGTGATGACTTAAATACATCACACCGTCCTTGGAGTCATTGAATGCACATACATTCCTAAATCTGTTTCGTGGAAGTCAGCATCTTCACACACTGAAGTTGACAGTTTACAGAGAGGCTCATGGCTGGCCCCCTTTTCCTTCCCCATCTCCTGCATTAGTCCTTTAGCTTTTTACATTTTATGCAAAATTAGATTCTGAAATTTTGAGATTTATTGTAGCACTTGGGATGAACTTGAGGCCTTACACATTAAAGTCTCTCTTACCACTGAGTCCCAGCCCTGCTCATCTTGGTGGAAGTATCATTGTACGACTAGGGTACCTAACAATTCTAGTAGTGATGCTCACTAGGAATTGACTGGACATAAGGCTAAAACGCTCAAATAGCTGCAGAACTAAGCCAAGTGGACCAGCTGCTAATTGTGTCTCTAGCATGGCCTTTGCTTGCGTTAAGATATAATGGAACAAATCTGGAGGGAGTAGGAACCCTCATTCTCCAACTTGATTGTAGGTTATGATAGTATAGAAGTTACAGCCATGGGGGCTGGAGAGATGGCTCAATGGTTAAGAGCACCAACTGCTCTTCCAAAGGTCCTGAGTTCAAATCCCAGCAACCACATGGCGGCTCACAACCATCCATAATGAGACGCCCTCTTCTGGTGTGTCTGAAGACAGCTACAGTGTACTTAGATATAATAATAAATATTTAAAAAAAAAAAAGAAGTTATAGCCATGTCCTCTGTCACGACGGAGAGGGTCAAAAGGAGGTAGGGGTGAGGGGTTGCTGGTGAGATGGAGATGTTTGCTAGTCTGGCGTGGTGGCGCATGCCAGGCAGGCGAATTCGAGGCCAGCCTGGTCTACAAAGTGAGTTCCAGGACAGCCAGGGCTATACAGAGAAACTCTGTCTCAAAAAACAAACAAACAAAAAAAAAGATGTTTGCCATGCAAACCTGGTGATCTAAGTTTGATTCCAGTAACCCTGCATACAGGTAGAACAAGCAAACTGATTTCACAGTTATCCTCAGACCTTCCCATTGATAAAAACATTTATAAACTATAATTTTTTAAAAGTTAGCCTTTTAAGGTGAAGTCTGTAGTAAACTTAGCACTTTGGCTCAGCTATTAACACTGCCCCAGTGTTAGCAAAGAGTTAAACTGGTTGGCTGGCTTTTTCCATAAGTAAAACGTTTGATTTCTGCTGCCAAAGGCCAGTGAAGCGGCTCATCTGGTAAGGGCACTTGCTGCCAGGCCTGACAACCTGAGTTCAGTCCCAGGACACATGCAGTACAGAGGGAAAACCAACTCCCAAAAGCTGTGCTCTGGTCTCCACATGTATATATGTGCACACTCAGATAAATAAAGAAAAAAAATGGAGAAAAAAGCCCGAGCAAGTCACAACCTCAATAAGCTAGGTGTCTGTCATCGAAGTGTTGGGTAGGATTGCTAATGAGCCACTTTACATGCAGCAAGGCATGAGCAGTTCTATACTGTTACAGAATGGCCAGACTGGGCTGGGAGAAAAGGCAAGGCAGGTCTTCGTCAAATCAGCTTGTATGAAGGTCATCTGTATCTGATACGGTTAGTGTTTGACAGTTCCAGTGAATAGAGCTGTCATGTCGTAAGGAACACTCATCTGTAGGAAGACCCTCAAGCATAGTTTGAGGCCAGCTTGATGAGACTAATGTTAGCACTTAGGACAACAGTTTGTGGGCTGGAGACAATGGCTCAGAGGTTAAGAGCACCGACTGCTCCTCCAGAGGTCCTGAATTCAATTCCCAGCAACCACATGGTATCTCACAACCATCTGTAATGGGATCTGAAGCCCTCTTCTAGTGTGTCTGAAGACAACTACAGTGTACTCATAAATAAAAATTTTAATAAAGGACAAGCTGGGCGTGGTGGCGCATACCTTTAATCCCAGGATTTCTGAGTTTGAGGCCAGCCTGGTCTACAAAGTGAGTTCCAGGACAGCCAGGGCTACACAGAAAAACCCTGTCTGGAAAAACCAAAAGAAATAAAGAAATAAAGAACAACAGTTTGTTACTATGTTAATAATGTGTGTGTGTACATGTGTGCATATAGGATCAGACTACTTTATAGGAGGTTGGTTTCTTCTGAACTCCTAGATCAGGAAACAGTTTCATTGTGGCCATCTCTGCAACTTCAAAGTAGGAAATAATTGGTTTGGTTTTGTTGATATGCATTTTACAGTATTTGGTTGACTTGGTTTTTGTATTTCAGCTTTTTGATTTTTTTTTTTTTTGTTGTTTTTGTTTTTTTTTTCCTGAGTAAGAGCCTCTCTGCAGCCTTTCTTAGCCGGCCTTTACTATGCACCCGACTAGTATCAAACTCAGCAATCCTGCTTCAGCCCCTCAGCTGCTAGGGTTACAGGCATATGTGAGCATGCTTGCATTTACTTCCATAAAGGATGAAAAAGTAGGACCAGATCCTTAAGTGATTTACTCTTAGATTGCATAGCAACAGGCTTTACTAGATGGAAAAGACACGGTTTTAATCTCAAAGCTCTTCGGGGGCTGGGACTCCACAAAATGAATGGCTGTGAGGTACATAACATCAGCATCTGATAGCTGTCAGAGAGTAGTCTTTGCTCTTCCAAAGTAGTAGTCCTCATGGTGGTTCTTCCATTGTCCCAGGGAGTATCCTCAGCACAAAGACACAGCTCCTGTACAAGAGATGACTTGAGTAAGAGCCACCCTAGCCTAGACACCCCTTCCACAAGTATCACCTCTCATAGCTGGGTGTCTTAGAGCAAGAGGCAGGGGCACCCCAGTTATGAGAGTCACTATTGAGAGAAATAGCTGTTTCCCACTTTGGACCTGTAATTTTTTTTCCCGGTTTGGGTATAATTTGCCATATAAGGGCCATTGCTTACATAATCGACAGTCTTGCCTAGTAGTATATCATTACATCCTCTCCAGAATAAAGCTGAAGGGCTGGCGAGATGGCTCAGCCGGTAAGAGCACCGACTGCTCTTCTGAAGGTCCTGAGTTCAAATCCCAGCAACCATATGGTGGCTCACAACCACCCATAATGAGATCTGACGCCCCCTTCTGGTGTGTCTAAAGTCAGCTACAGTGTACTTATGTATAATAATAAATAAATCTTTGGACCTGAGCAAGCGGGGTTGACCAGAGTGAGCAGAGGTCCTAAAAATTAAATTCCCAACAACCACATGAAGGCTCACAACCATCTATACAGCCTACAGTGTACTCACATAAAGTGAATTTTAAAAAAAGAAAGAATTGAAAAAACCCACCATCAAGGTTGTCTGTGGAGCAGTTGTATTAATCCCTTATCTGCAGACACAGAAGTATATAAGATGGCACAGTAGCCAGCTCCACAAAGGAAACACCTCTTTCTAAATTTGGGGAATTTGGGTCTTCTCTCCCCTGGGAGCAGCTCTCCTGCCTTGGCCCCTGTACTGGCTAGTTTTGTGTCAACTTGACACAGCTGGAGTTATCACAGAGAAAGGAGCTTCAGTTGAGGAAATGCCTTCATGAGATCCAATTGTAAGGCATTTTCTCAATTAGTGATCAAGGGGTGGGGCCATCTCTGAGCTGGTAGTCCTGGGTTCTATAAGAGAGCAGGTTGAGCAAGCCAGGGGAGGCAAGCCAGTAAGAAACATCCCTCCATGGCCTCTGCGTCAGCTCCTGCTCCTTGCCCTGCTTGAGTTCCAGACCTGAATTCCTTTGGTGATGAACAGCAGTATGGAAGTGTAAGCTGAATAAACCCTTTCCTCCCCAACTTGCTTCTTGGTCATGATGTTTGTGCAGGAATAGAAACCCTGACTAAGACAGCCCCTCATCCCTGAAAATGTATCCCTGCTCCAAGTCTGTGTCTACCCATTTCCAAACTAGCACCATTTCAAGGGACATCGACATAGCTGCCAAGTTCATTGGAGCTGGGGCTGCTAGTGTTGGGGTGGCTGGCTCTGGGGCAGGGATTGGGACTGTTTGGGGGGTATCTCATCCTTGACTTTGCCAGGAACCCTTCTCTTAAGCAACAACTCTTGTCCTACGTGATTCTGGGCTTTGCCCTCTCAGAGGCCATGGGATTCTTTTGCCTAATGGTGGTCTTTCTCATCCTCTTTGCCATGTGAAGCAGCCGTCTCCACTTCCACCTCCCATGGTTCTTTCGTGTCTCATCTGCCCTGTATGTTCCTTTTCCTGTACCTCCCCAAGAAGTCTGGGGAAAGAGCTTGGCTCAGGGTTTGACAGAGAGAAGACAAATAAATACTGTATTAGTAAGAAAAAAGGGGGGGATTTGTTTCTGAAATATTCTCATGTTGCTGACCTGACCTCAAATTCCTGGGCTCAAGTGGTCCTTTCCCTTTATCTCCTGAGCAGCTGGGGTCACAGACTGGCTAGAGGGCAGTGTAACCTGGCCCTGGAAGGACAGCAGGAAGCTAGCTAGGCCAAGCATTCTGGGATGCACTGTTGGAAGTGTTTGAAGGCTAGTAAGCAAGCCATTGTGTCTGAAGTAGAGACCGTATAACAGAATAAAAACCAGGAAAGCTATGACTCAGTGCCTTAAACATCAAACTAAGGCTTAACCCTAATTCTGTAGGCTACAGGTATCCTTAAAAGATTTTCAG